>NC_059326.1:163256666-164620000 GCF_018350155.1 Leopardus geoffroyi | reverse complement strand
CTCTCTGCTGGCTACCATCTCTCTTCCATGCACATTCTTTTCCCCTAAATTTCCTTTGCACTTCCCAAAGGCTCACACCTGTGAGTTTGTTTATTTATGTCATTTCTTGTTTTTTTTCAACCCACAGGTAATATCAAATTAAGATTATCTTTTAGGTATGATGAAGATATGGATTTTATATAATTGCATTTGTTCTTATTTCTTATTGTGCTTTAAATAAGAAGTTGAATTTTTTTTGGAATCAACAACCGTCATTGCCTCAGCTACTGAGAACTCATGCCAATTTGCTAGCTGTTGTAGCTGTATGGGTAGAAACTGGAAGCTGGTTTTGGGAGCCATGAAGGGTAGAAATGTATTTAATTGTCTTCCTTGTCTCATTTTTCTTCTCAAATAGTGTCTTGTGAGCACAAGCTCTTACATGTAAGGAGATGGATTAATCTCAGACTGACAGAAATTGGCTGTGTTTTGGGTTCCAACTTGGGACTTTGCAGTGGAAAATATAGAAGGATAAAATAAAGATATGTAATTAAGTAAGTTACAGGAATTTAGTTCCACAAATATATATGTAATGTATGTTTGTATACATATGTCTATGGATATGTGTATGTATATACAAAATAAATATTAATATAGGGTCTCTAGTTTCCCTCATCATTAATTGACTTTTCTGAACAATCTCAAAAAAAAACCAAAGCAATATTCTTCACAATCCATTTCTTAGCTTGAGTATGAAAATAGTTTGGTGAATGACTGCAAGCACTCTACTAATGTTTCAAGTCTATAACAACTTCTTATAGAAGCGCATGTTCATTGTCCTAACTCACTTTATAAATCAGGTTCAAGGCAAGAAACATATGGTGCACTGAAACTGGGTGCTTTGAGGAGTTAAAGAGATAACTATCTATTCATGGGGAAGGATTAAGGAGACCTAAAAAGGATAATGTGGTATACCAGGAAATAATAAGAACAGGAAGACTTTACAACATCTAGGCAAATCATAGAGCTTTATGGGTTAGACTGCCTGACACAAACTATGGCTGTTAGTAGAGGGAACAGCAAAAAACAAAACAAACAAAAAACCAAAATATGAACTATTTCTATCTCAGAAAGAGAAACAGATAATAACTAACCCAAATCCAGTCTTCACCCTCCTTTCCCTGTCCCCCGTCTCCTGCTGGTTCCTCTGATTAGTCAAATCAAATAAGAAACTGAAGGGCAAAGCGGCCCGTTGATGTAGTTCATACAATCAACATCCTGAGGGAGAAGCAGGTCAGGGGAAACAAATGGAAGAGATCCAGTACACCCACACAAGTTCATATTATCATAAAAAAGCTTACTATGAATATCATAACAACACCAAACAAAATAAAACCTCTGGTCAGAAGAAAACTTTGTAATAAAGCAAGCATTACATTTTCCCATGTTGCACCAATGAATATTACCATCAGATTTACTTTACATCTTCATTCTTTTCTGTTCTGAATAACTTCTATCCAATATACCTTTAAATTTATGACTGAACACAGCACACTCATTTGCAAGCTAATAGGGCTAGTGATAGGCAATATATGTTTAGAATTGGAAAAGAAACTCTTTGCAGAAACCATATACGAAAACCAGTTCAAATTTTTCCATTTTATTTTGAAAAGAATAACTTCAATGATGTGAATATACTTTGAATTTATTTTGCTAGCCATTCAATACCAAAAACTCAAGCTCTCTTGGAGAAAATAACTACACGGTAAAGAAGAAAAAAAAAAAAAACATTGTCACCTTTCTAACTTCTTTTTACACTAAAAATGAAGATGAAAACAAGGCATTTTATGGCATGTAGTACTCATAAATTCTATGTGATCTATATCATATTATTTCCAATTATTTAGAATGATTTGAAATCCATCAATAATTCAGGGTAGGAAATTGAAAAATTATACTAAGGCTTGGAAAATGGATGACAAAAAATGGTTGTTATAGCCTAGATTTGTGTTACTGTACTTTTGTAATGCATCTACTATAGTTATACCCTGCTATAATTTTATCTGCTACCTTTTTCTGCTTGTTTACTTATTTATTTATTTTTGGTTTGGTTTCACCTAATATTCACATATGTAAAACTGATTTGGGTGAGACAAGTGTGGACAATTTGTGCCATAGTAAATATTCAAAAAGGATAGATTTCTGAAACAGCAAAAATAACTCAACAACTGTGATAAAAATATGCTAATTAAGGGATTGAAAATTATAAAGAGATAATACTTTCTATGAAGGTGAAATAGAAAGAATATCTAACAATGCCTATGGAAAGAAGAAAACCACATAGGAAGCACATTGAAAAAGATACTGCTTTGGGGTCCCTGGGTGGCTCTTCCCCCCTCTAACCCTCCCCTGCTTGCACTCTCTTTCAAAAATAAACATTAAAAAATACTTTTTTTGTCTCAAATACCTACTTTACTAGTAAAATAAAACCAAAAAAAAAAAAAAATTCCCTCCATTACTGTGTCTCTGAGATACTAGAGACCGGTGAGTAATTTGGGTGTAAGGCTAGATGCTCCTCTTCTTACATGTACTCTAAATTACATTCCACTCACCAAAGCATTTCGTGCCTCTTCTACATCCCTAAATAAATTTTTCATCTGAAGGATAAATATAAAAGTCATGGATTATAATAGAGAAGCAGAGCGTAGGTTATTATTTGCCTAGTGAATCCGTTTCAACTGTATCATGTTATGAATAATTGTTACATTATATCAAACAATTGATAAAAGAATGATCTACAATAAAAATCTCAGGTATCACCCCATTTAAGCAGTACTTCAAATACACAAATATTCAAAGGCCATTTTTATTAACAGTATTATATATTCTTTGTGTGTGTGAGCGTGTGTGTGTATGTGAAGTGCACTACTCATAAAGATTTATGAACACTTCAATTTTCTTTGGAGATTTTAAGATGCAAAAAAGGGCAAGTTACCGTTTTACCTTTTATATTTCATTGCAAATTTTTATATCTCTATTGACTGTATAGAGATGCATCATGACATAACAAAAGTTTCTCTTTTTGTGTGTAATTTGGCTCCATAGCCAAAGTAGAAAATACATCTTTTCTATATAAAAAAAATTATTTTACACACACACACACTATATATATATATATATATATGTATACATAATTGTCTATATATATGTGTATATATATGTATATATGTGTATATATGTATATATATGTGTATATGTGTGTATATGTGTGTATATATGTATATATATGTATATATGTGTATATATGTATATATATGCATATATATATATATATATATATACACACACACACACACACACACACATATCAAATACACACACACACAGACTGAGCTAATTCATTTTACTAATAGGAGGAAAATAAACAAGACTTCGTTTTTAGCCAAAAGCCAAGACCAGCTATAGTAACGATTATTTCTAAAGCATGCATGGCTCCAACTTTATTTAGATTAAATTAAAAAAATCTAAAAGTGAATAAACATATATATCTTGAATTTAAAAAATGGACATTTGTCCAGGTGTGGCAGAATTGGCCTGATGGTGGTGGTGGGCCAGTGGGGCAGCAAGAGTGGGGGTACTGGGAGAGATACCTCTTCCTGCTGCCTACCATCAAATTCTTGATTTGCAGTTCATTTTGGTGTGTAGTATTTTAGGGATCCCTCCAAATTTCACATTTCATATCAAATCTTTGTTAGAGGAAGAGTTGTTCATTGCAACCCAGCTGGATAAAGGAAACCTGACAGAAAGCATAAGTGAAGATACAGATGCCCAGCAGATAATCTATGCTGGTCTTCCAACCCACCATTGGACATAACAGTCCCTGCAGGTATCGCACATCAAGATTTGAATGTGGGATAAAAAGGACAAAGGGAAGACAGAATAAATGACTTCTGAAAACAAAATTAGTTAAGCTTGTATTTGTCCTCTAAAGCAAAATTTGAGCTTATTAAAAATGTTTGAGGATCTCCTGTTAGTAAGAGGCTGGCACAGTGCCCTATATTCAGGGACAAGAAAATGAATTGTGTGAATACAGGGATTTTAGAAGAGTATTGAATGAAGGAGAAAAGCACTACATCCTGACTTCTCATTGGACACCAGCATCAGAAAGTTCATTGGCTATTTGAAGGAATTTTTTGAGGTGCCTTGAAGCTTCATTGTCAGATAGTATTAATTAGGAATTTAAAAAACCAATTCTTGGATTAGGAATTTCACTGGGCTTGGGATACGGTCAGTTCAGGGCTACTGACAATACTTAGGAGTCTTGGTCCTCAGGAACTGTGGCAGGGTATTCAAACTGTCTGTTGGGTTATCAAGGGGAATAGTAGCAAGAACTTAATAATGTCCTAAAATCTGTATATCTTCAGGAGCTTTCTTCTAAGTCCCTAGCCCTTCTGTGACTCATAGCATGGAAGCTGTCTTTCCCTAGGCAAAGAATCCAAGGGAGAGTGAGGGCTCAAGAGAGAATGACACAAGGCTGAAGCCTTAGTATTTTAATCTAATCTTGGACGTGGAATTTCTGTCAAGTCTACTATATATTATTCCTTTGAATTCAGTCAATAAGTCCAGGACATACACAAGTTGAAGGGGTTCCACAAGGGTATAAATTCCAGGGAAAACTCATTGATAGATTTCTTAGATTTCTACAGCCTCTTAGAGAATCACATTTTAGGTCTAATTTTATAAAAATAGCCTAAAGTTATTACTGTAGGAAGTAAGGATATAATGATAAAATTAAGTGGACAAATTATCTCTTTACTTTTCTTGGCAGAAAATCCCAAGCAGGACACTCAGAGGGAATAGTATGTTCAGTGGCAAAGAGGTATGAAAGAGAGTGGGGCCCACTGCAGATAATGAAAACTAGAGCATGTATTCAGAGTATAGCCTGGGTCCTAATAAGCAAAGAACATGAGGCTGAAAGGTTAAGTTAAAATACTGAAAAGTGATCTCATGTGTCACCCTAATGATTTTGGACCTATAGGTTTGGTACTAATACACCTAAAGCTACCAAGAAAGTGTATGGGGGAACGGGGAGGTTATTTAGCAGATGATTAATCGTAAAAAATTTGGATCTTAGGAAGATCACTCTGTCAGAATAAAAGAGAATGGATTATAGGGAAACAGATAAAATGGTAAGGGGAATGATAGGTGGTAAAAATTCCAAAAGGAACCTAACAGCTCTACAAAGAGTAAGTGATAAGAACTAAAGATGTTTAGGGAGGTTTTTTAGTTTGAAGAAGGGATGAATACAAATGCCACTGACTGAGAGAGGAAACACTTTTAAAGGAGCAGATGGGGATAAAGGTAATGATATCAATTTTGTACCTACCCAGTTTGCTGTACCTTGGAATATCAAGGTGGAAATATCCAATAGAAGTTTATGGCTCGAAGATAAAAATATATGAGTTCTTATCATATAGGCAATGCTAAAGCTAAGAAAAAAAAAGGGGGGGCGCTTCCCAGTAAAGGTTAGGAAGGTGAAAGAAAGCTGAAACTCTAACAAGTAAGATATGACAAAAATGAAAGAGTGTTTGAGGGACTATAAAGCTACCATAAGAAAGACAAGACTAGAGCCAGGAATGCATGTTGAAGTCAAAGGTATAAATAGAATCTAGTAACACTAGAGAAATCAAAAAGGACAACAGAAAGGTTAAGAACATAAACAAAATGGATTTGTATTATAATAAGAAATACTGTAATAACTACTTGGGGATAGTCCCTAAGGGATTATTCGGTGTAGGAATGGATGGAAAGGGACAGTAAGAAAACAGAGTTTAAATCTTTTAAAGTTTGACTAAAAAAAAGAAAAAGAGAGAGAAAGAGAGAGACAGAGACAGAGAGAAAGAAAGCTAAAAATTAACCTTGAGGAGAAATAATTCAAAAAATATTTATATTTTCTTGGTTGTTATATGCAATTTATTATATTTTACTTTAAAAAATTAGTGATGGTAGACCATTTCTGCATGAAAAAAAATAAAAGGCTAATGGAGAAAAATAAAAGATTAATTGAGAAATACATCAGGTAAGAAAAACAGAAGGGACACATTTTCGATGTCAATCTTCTAAATCTTGAATTATTCATTTAAAATACTTCTAACTTAAAGCATATATGAGGACTGAAGTGCTATAATCTTCACACATCTTGATTGGATAATTCATATAAAAGAAGAAAAAAGAGGGGTGATGTCAGCAGTTATGGCAAAATAGAAACCACCAGGCCTTCTCATGGTGAGAATGAGGACCATAAAATAATACAAGGATTGATTTCTTTTAAAAGAAATCCAGGGGTGCTTGGGTGGCTTAGTTTGTTAAATGTCCAACTCTTGATCTCAGCTCAGGTCATGATCTCTCCGTTAGTGAGATCGAGCCCCCCACTGGGCTCTGTGCTTGCTCTCTCCCTCTCTCTCTCTCTCTCTCTCTCCCTCTCTAAAAATATATAAACTTAAAAAAGTACTCTAAAGAAATCCATATATCAAACATGAGGCTCTTGCATCCCAGATGAGCATGAAACCAGCTACATCAAAGCAGGTAGGAAAATGTGGAATATACACAATGGAATACATTTCAGCCATAAAAAGAATATACTGCCATATGCTACAGTATGGATGAAGATGGAAGACCTTATGGCCAGTGAAATAAATGGTCACAGAATGACAATACTGAATGATTTCATATATATGAGGTATCTTATGTAATTAAACTCATCAAAGCTTAAAGGTGAATGGTGACTGCTAAGGGCTGTAGGAGTGGAGGGGGATGGTGAGTTGATGCTCAATGGTGGTAAGTTTTAAGGCCTGTGAGATGAAAAATTTCTAGATATCTGCTATATAACACTCTACTTATCATTAATAATACTGTACGTATACTTAAAAAATGTAAGAGAATAGACATCATAAGATTTTTTTTAACCACAATTAAAAAAATAATGTAAATCTTAGGTGGGGGCAAGAAGAGATGAGAAATATCTAGTATATTCTGAGATTTCCAAGAGGGAGAAATATTTATTTTGCAACAGACAACGGAAACCAAGCCTGATATTTCTTAGATAAGATCTGAATCATGAAAATGTCTTTTTTTATATAGTTTTTACATTTAATGTTTATTAATTTAGACACGGCGGGGGGGGGGGCAGAGAGAGGAGACAGAGAATCTCAAGCAGGCTCTGCATTGTCAGTGCAGACCTTGATGCAGGGCTCCATCCCATGAACTGTGAGATCACGACCTGAGCTGAAATCAAGTCAGTCAGATGCTTAACTGACTGAGCTACCTAGGCACCCCCATCAAACTGCCTTTTAAAATGTTCCTTATTTCTGTGTATGTGTGTGTATGAAACTGCTTATTTATATTTAAATGGTGCATTTATATTTCACTTTTCTACTACTGCATAAAAAAAAAAATGGAATGATTCTTAAACTTCAAGGTAATATACCTCAGTCCAATCACTACTAATTTTTTACTAATTACCTCAGGAAACAATGGTCAACCAGATGGATTAAAGAACTAAATGTAAAAAAAAGAAACATAAAAATAAAATGTCAGCATGAATATGTTTGTGATCTTAGAATATGAAATTAATTCTTACACTATATTGAATAGTGTCTTGCAAAAATTCGTGTCTATCTAGAACCCATGAAGCTGATTTTACTTGGAAACAGTGCCATTGCAGATGTAATAAACTTAAGATGAGGCTTAAGATGGGCCCTAAATCCAACATGATTCGTGTCCTTATGTAAAGAAGGAAATTTGGACACAGTCCATACACATATAGGAAAGAAGGTCATGCAAACATGGAGGCAGAGACTGAAGTGATGCCAGAAAAATCTACAAGCCAAAGAATGGCAAGAATCACTAGCAATCACAAGAAGCTAAAAAAAAAAAAAAAAAAAAAAGCATGGAAATGGATTCTCTCAGATCCTCTAGATGGAACCAACCTGTCAATATCTGGTTGACTTACAGCCTCCATGACTGTGACAGAATGCATTACTGTTATTTTAAAGGCACCTTCTTTGTGGTAATATGTTACAGCAACCACAGAAAACTAAAACACTTTCTAAATAAAGAAAAGGAAAAATATACACAAAAAGATTATGACACAACAACAAAAATTAAGCATTTGCTATATATACAAAGACAAAAAGTGAAGAAAATATTTGAAATGTTTAATCCAGATATAGGGTTAACATCCTTATGGCATAAAGAGTACATAAAAATAAGAATAAGCCAAACCCATTTATAAGAATATGAATAGACACTACAGAAAAGAAACAAAATGTCTAATACATATATGAAAATATGTTCCATCTCTCTAATAATTAAAATGAGAAAAAAATTTTACTATTATATTTTAAAATAATAACAGCAAAAAAGTTACTTTCCATATCACTAACTCATTTAATACAACAAACCTATGTGGTGACATAGTTATTGTAAGGCAATAATGTTGTCTTCATGTTATAAATGAGAAAATGAGGGCACAAAACTTGGCAAGAACATACTGAAACGGCCATTTGTATGTACCACAGATTGGAGGGTAATTTAGCAAAATGTTTCAAGAGTTTTGAACATATAATCATAACTTTGATGCAGGAATTCCACTTCTATGAATTTATTCTGAGAAAAAGAAAGGAAAAAAGGAAAAAATAGTTATTTCAAATAGAGCTGAAAAAAAGCCTAAGAGTCAAGTAGTACTGACAGTTTAGGCAACAATAATTTTGTAAACACTCCCCAAAATTGGTAAAAATAACAGCTGCTGCTTTATTTTATTTTTTATTTTTTTTAATGTTTATTTATTTTTGAGACAGAGAGAGACAGAGCATGAACGGGGGAGGGTCAGAGAAAGAGGGAGACACAGAATCTGAAACAGGCTCCAGGCTCTGAGCCATCAGCACAGAGCCTGACGCGGGGCTTGAACTCACGAACCGCGAGATCATGACCTGAGCCGAAGTCAGACGCTTAACCGACTGAGCCACCCAGGCGCCCCAATGGCTTCTGCTTTAAAATGAAAAAAAAATTACATCTACATGATAACACACACTTACGTACACACACACAGAGGAAAACATCTAGTAAGTTAGGCTTTGAACTTATTTTTAGAAATATCTTAATCAAGTGTTAAAAACCACCAACCAACCAGTTTACTATGTCCCACAGAAGTGTTTTGTTTGGTAAACATATGCTGGAAATATTTCAAAATTTAAATATAATTACACTGGGTGTGCATTCTCAAGTTGTTCATAGACCATAACACTTAAATATTTTGTACTAAAATCTACCCAATTCCAACATTTGTGTCACTAGGTTCCTGCAGATAGCTTACATAGTAATTTCTAATGAAAATGTGCTACATTAAAAAAATAAATTATTTGGGGCGCCTGGATGGCTCAATAGGTTAAGCATTCAACTTCAGCTCAGGTCACGATCTCACAGTCCGTGAGTTCAAGCCCCGCGTCGGCAGCTGTGCTGGCAGCTCAGAGCCTGGAGCCTGCTTCAGATTCTGTGTCTCCCTCTCTTTCTGCCCCTCCCCTGCTCATGCTCTGTCTCTCTGTGTCTCAAAAATAAATAAAAACATTAAAAAATTTTTTTAATAAATGACTTAAGTTGAATAAGGACTTCAATGATTAGTATAGCAAGAGACTGATGAATAAGATAAACACCTTATAATATTTATTTTAAAAGAAATAAGATGTGAGTAACTGAAAAGCCAAAGAAAGTTAAAAGTATTCTTTCATAAATTATTAGTTTGTACTTTTATTTTGAAAATAAATTAGACAAAATTAATAAATCATGAAGAGAACAAAAAATGAATAATAGGCACTTATTAGAAAACAAACAACCCACCCTTATATTATGAATATGTCACCCTTCAAAGGTAGAACAAGGAATGGGATTCAATGAATCTAGCTATTGGGAATGAGATACCTAGCCTTCAAGAAAGGTTTTCATACCAGTTCTAGTTTAATACAAGTCACTGCAGTAACCAAATGTCAATAGCATCTGACAGCTATTCCAGTATTGACAGGACATGATTTGGCTGCCTCTCTTCACCAGCTCCTTGCAAACAGGTGTTTACCTCATGAAAACCATATCCAAGATGTCATGCCAGTATCACTAAGATATCATATATTTCCTTCTCATCAAATAATAAGGTGTACTTAAATTAAATCAATAATAATTGTCTGAGTGTTTTGTATGGCCTTTATAAATGAGGAAGGAAAAAAATAACCCATACCATGTCCTGGAGAAATGAAAATAAATTCAAGAATAAAATTTTACTTCTATTCAGGGATTTTGGTTTATCTCTCTCTTATAGACTCTTCCCCACTACGAACTCAGAGTATCTAAACATAGGTCAAATTATGAATGTTGTAAAGATATTGTCTGACTGGATGTTGAATACTGGAATTCAGGAGTTTGCCAAGGACATATGAAATTTGTCAGTATTTTATTAAGCACTTACACTGAACAATAAAATTAGGAAAATATCAGATATTGGTCAAGAGACTTAAAAAGATGTTTTCTAAAATAAAATTTCTTGGGGCACCTGGGTGGCTCAGTCAGTTAAGCGTCCGACTTCAGCTCAGGTCACGATCTCACGGTCCATGAGTTCGAGCCCCGCGTTGGGCTCTGGGCTGATGGCTCAGAGCCTGGAGCCTGTTTCCATTCTGTGTCTCCCTCTCTGTCTGCCCCTCCCCTGTTCATGCTCTGTCTCTCTCTGTCTCAAAAATAAATAAACGTTAAAAAAAATTTTTTAAATATAAAATAAAATAAAATAAAATTTCTTTGTGATGATGGCAGATTGTTGTACAATTCTGCAATGATGTCAAAAAGTAAGACAACTTTGGGGCGCCTGGGTGGCTCAGTCGGTTGGGCGGCTGGCTTCGGCTCAGGTCATGATCTCGCAGTCCATGAGTTCGAGCCTCGAGTCGGGCTCTGTGCTGACAGCTCAGAGCCTGGAGCCTGTTTCTGATTCTGTGTCTCCCTCTCTCTGACCCTCCCCCGTTCATGCTCTGTCTCTGTCTCAAAAATAAATAAACGTTAAATTTTTTTTTTGAAATAAAAAATAAAAAAAAAAGTAAGACAACTTTGTACGAACCGTCTAAAAAAGTACTTTCAAATGTAGTCCACATGTTTTCTTTATTTTCTACATTGCGAGTGAAGTTATGTATTTATTTGACCTATTTTTAGGGTACATATAAGAAAATTTTCCCTCCTTTTATCTAGAGAGCATAACTGCATAAAAAAGGAATCACCTGCAGTTTACTGCCATAATGTTACTTGAAAAAGAAACAATTCATCTGTTATGCATTCTAACACTATGAATGTAAATTTGAACTTCTGAATGCACAAGAAGAATTTGAAACTCAGTGATCTCCTATTTAGGAAAGAATCCAGAATGTAGGTTAGATGGAAACTATTCTTCCCTGCATCAGTGGCAGTGAGAAATAACAAAAAGTATCAACCACACTATCTTCAAGCAAATTCTAGAGTATTGAATCCAATATGAGTATGTTTGCCCTAGACACTGTTCAAATGATGCATTCACCTGCTTCAATTCATCACTGCCATGCACACCTTCAAAACTTCTCCCAGGCTATATACCATTATTGAAATTATACTTTCCCATCTGTTTTTATTCCACATCCCCCAGATAACCTATAATCATAAATTAATGATCTAACAGATGAATTTCCTAAAACCAACACTTTAACTCTGAATCTGCTGAGGTTCTACAGGTTAGGTAAAATCTAGAAAGCCCAAAGTTTCAATTATTATCAACATGCAAAAAGTTCCAGTAACAGCTCTATTTTATTTTCTTGACTGAGACACTGTAGATGGAAATCAAACTTTTTTAAAACAAAAGACAAACACAGAAGTGTCATTGTGGCTTAGTTGGTTAAGTGTCTGACTTCAGTTCAGGTCAATAACCTCAGTTGCTGAGTTCAGGTCCCACGTCGGGCTCTGTGCTGACAGCTCAGAGCCTGGAGCCTGCTTCAGATTCTGTGTCTCCTCTCTCTGCCCCTCCCGTGCTTGTGCTCTGTGTCTCTCTCTCAAAAAATAAATAAATGCTTAAAAAATTTTAAAAATAAAAAAATAAAAAAGACATACACACACGTATAAACACATTTTCTTTAAAACTAGAAAAAATTTTTTTTCACGTCAACATTGTTCACTAAAAAAGAAATCCTACAGCCAAGGGAAACAGTCAAATTCAGTCAGGTAGCAGTTGGCTTTGTCTCCTTCAGAATGTTAGCAAGGTATCTGATTTATAATTCAGTGTTGGAAACTGGTAAGAAACTATAAGACTTCAGATGATGGGTTAACATAAATTTGGATGTTTTATTAAATATTTCAAAGAACAAAGGTTTGGACATACAATACAAAATTAAAATTTAAGATTCTAATAGAATTATACAATATATTTAGACAACACCATGATGCTTAAAAAGAGAACTGTGTGTATATCCCAATATTGAGAATTGTTTTCATATACAATCTGGACCACAAATTAGAGGCCTACATTTTTTGGGAAGTCATGAAAAAATTAACTGAGAAATATATTGTTCTAGAAACTTCAGATAGATATTGAGCTTTCCTATTTGTGTTGAAACTTGCTTTACTTAGTATTACAGGAATAAATTTAAAAAAAAACTGGATTATTTTTAGAGACATTTGACTTTAATTTAAATCCTTTTCTTCATTATGTTTCTCTACACTTACATGAAATTATGCCAGTTAGAAAATTCCTACCAGATCTAGTAAAATTAAATTCAATCTGATTTGTTCTTTAACTCTCAAAAGGTATGCATCTAGAGGCTTGTCCAAATTGCTTTTAAATGTTTAAATTGGCTTCAAGGAGCAAACTTTGGCATTTCCTTCTTCAAGACAAAAAGCTGAATGACTTGGACCACATACATATTGTTTATTTGACACAAACATTTATTAAAAACCCACTGTTTGCCAAACAGTGTTTAAGAGTTCTCAACAAATGAAAATTAAAATGACAGTCCTCCCTCAAATGATCCAGATGAATGGAGACAGAAACACAAGAAATACTAATTACAATGTACTCAATCCCTTAATATAATACAGATATGAAAGAATTGATATTGCTTAGTCTGGCAGTTTTCTTCAACAGAAATGCAAATGGAATTTTGGGTGGGATGATTCTTCCCTGAATCCATTAGACCTTGCTCCTCAGACATTGTGGAATTTAGCCCCGCAACAGCATTCTTCAATCATTATGACATTCATCTTAACAACCAAAAAAGCTCCATTCCATATTTCCAAATGCCTCCTGACAAAATGGGATCACCCTCTTTGAGAATGCTGTTACTAGACGGTATCTGCTGATGCTGTCAAACCTTTTAGTAGCAGTTCTATGAAATCAAAGGATCTAGAAACCCAGTTAAGTCTACCAAGATTTTCATGTATACATGTAAGACTACGTGGTTTATGGGCATCTTATTTAAAAGGCAAAGGCTATAATTAAGATAGCTGTCATTCACTTTAAAATATTTCAGCACAGGCAGCATGATATTACATATATATTAATGATTTACACTTACTGATTTATTGATTGATTGAAAGGGAAAGAGGGAGAGGGAAGAAAGTGAGGGAGAGAGAGAAAGTACACACACATGCCCTAGCAGCAGGGAGGAGCAGAGATAGGAAGAAAGACTCTTCAGTAGGCTCCACACCCAGCAGTGATGAGGGCCTGGGCTCTGGGCTTGGGGCTGGATTGCAGCATCATGAGATCTTTACCTGAGACAAGTCTAAACCAACTGAGCCACCCATGCTCCCCTTAATGATTTACATTTAAATTAAATTATAGGTACAGTCATTTGCATTAATCAGGAATTCACACAACAAATATTGTGGGTTATATTTCTTTTCAGAAAGTCTTTGTTACAGAGGTAGATACAAGAAGAGCCTCAGTTACCTTTAGCTCCTATTAACACAACAGGCTTTGCTGAAAAACAAAGCAGCCTGAAGAAGTAGGTTATCACAGTGCAACAGTGGACTGGCTGAAATATTTTAGAGATACAATTCTTGTGGAATAGGGATGATCTCTACAGGAAAGAGACCTATGCTAACCAGGTCATGCCTAATGCAAACACTGGAAAACTTTGAAGAGGGCAAAGATTTAGCTATTTCATCACCACTTCCCAACTATGCTCTAATGAAATCATGCCTCAAAGCAAATTCTGTCACACATACGAACGTTTATTAAACAATCACTCATCAGCAAGCAGGCACAATTTATAGTACCTATTCTGTCAGGTATATTACTTTCTAGTTCTCTATCCTTTTATGTTCTCTGATCAACTCTTTGCATGAAATGTTCCCTAGAGTTATATATGACAACATTCCAGAGGCAGAATTCTATTATGCTTTATAGGAGACATCAGGGAGCCAGAAATTCTCCTAACCCAATAGTGGCACAGACACATTTAGGAATCAAACTTTGGGTACCAGAGCCTACAGGAATTTTACAACATGGTCATATCAGGTTGGGAAGTATCCAGTACACATATCTTGAATACCTCTAATTATTCCAGTTTACCATGCTGGTTCAACATTCAAAATGATTGCTAACAGATCACTATTTCCAACAATGAAAATCAACTTCTGGCATTCACTCTTTTAATTTAAAAAGCAAAGGAGGATGATGAAGGAGATAGAAGAAGTTCCTGAAACTCCCTATTATGAAACATAATACTAGCTGATCACTTATGTAATATGGGTTAGGAAAAATGACTAGAAATAAGTTTAAACTAAATATCACATACATGATATCACACTTGCCTATGTTGAATTATTTTAAGGAAAATTACTGAGATCATAGAAACACTCTATAAATATCCCTGATATTTCTGTATCTAGTTACACAGTTGGACAATTTAGTTGTCTGATATGAACTTTAAAAATGCTGATTTTAGAATATTTTTAGGTATGTCTTCTATGAACTTTTCATGTAAATTGTCATTCAACACCTTTTTTTTTTTTCAACGTTTATTTATTTTTGGGACAGAGAGAGACAGAGCATGAACGGCGGAGGGGCAGAGAGAGAGGGAGACACAGAATCGGAAACAGGCTCCAGGCTCTGAGCCATCAGCCCAGAGCCCGACGCGGGGCTCGAACTCACGGACCGCGAGATCGTGACCTGGCTGAAGTCGGACGCTTAACCGACTGCGCCACCCAGGCGCCCCTGTAATTCAACACCTTAACAGAAAGCTAAATACTCACCAAGGTTACTAAATATTTTGGATGAATTTTTTTGTGGCTGCTCACTAACAAATATTTATGTGCATGGCAGAATTTGTCCTAAGCCTTGATAACTTCAAAGTAAGATTGTAGAGAAATAACCACCATTCATTTACTTCTAATTATTGGCACCAATTTTAACTAAGAGAACCTAGATATGGATAACAAAATCCTTTAATATTAATCTTCCTGTTTTCCTGATGTACGTTTTCCCAGATTTCCCTTTCATTTTTCCCCCTTCCCTACTCTTTGTCTCTTTGGTCTCCATCTCCCTACTTCCATTCCCAGTCCTTTTGTCTCACTAGAGACAGTACTCCATCATCATATCTCTTTATCAATCCATCTCCTCTGATTCTTTCTCCTCATCCTATAAATAAAATCTAATCTTAGTATTTCACAACCACTTTCTAAATCCTGTGTCTATAAAAGAAAATCTACATTATTTCTTTTATTCACTTCCAAACTTTGAAAGAGAAGTTTCCACCAATTCATCTCTATTCTTTGCCTTCTCTCAACCCTTCCATTGTCTCTGAAATAAAAAATTCTAAAATTTCTCACCAAGGTCTCCTAATTAGATTTTCTGACCTCCTCTGTGTCTCTACCTAAAAATCTCTCTTTACCTTCCCACACTGTTTTCCACCATCTTGAAATGTTAATCTTTTCCTGTCTTCCCTTAAATAATCTTTTGAATCTCCTCTACAATTTGGGCTAGTGTTTTGAGTTTTATTCCCCAATCGCTCTTCTTTTTCCCATCTCTTAAATTTTAGCATCTCCAAGTGCCTTTAATCTCGGTCATCACTATCCTCTATACTTTATCTTGTTTTCTTACCAATAACATATTAATTAACATTGTTTCAACTATCAACATTATGATGACTTTTATTTATTTTTTTTTTTAATTTTTTTTTTCCATTTATTATTTTTTTTTATTTTTGGGACAGAGAGAGACAGAGCATGAACGGGGGAGGGGCAGAGAGAGAGGGAGACACAGAATCGGAAACAGGCTCCAGGCTCTGAGCCATCAGCCCAGAGCCCGACGCGGGGCTCGAACTCACGGACCGCGAGATCGTGACCTGGCTGAAGTCGGACGCTTAACCGACTGCGCCACCCAAGCGCCCCTATGATGACTTTTAAAGCTACATCTCCTGCTGTAGACTCTTTCAAACTCCAGACCTGCACCATCTTCCTACCACACCATTAAAACTCAAATAAGCCAAACAGAATATACTATTTCCTAACCATATGTGTTTTAAATGTCAAGCCTGTTGAAGAGTTGCCAGAAAGCCAATCTCAAAAATATACAGGAAATCAAAATATCATTGTAAATATAACAGATGAATAAAACTGTTTCCACAACTCTATATGATTGGAAGTGATAACTGCATAAGACTCTTGAGAGTTGAGTAAAATTTCCATTAGAGATGCATTTTCAGTAGTAGTAACTGATATTTGTTAAGTACCTCCTGAGGTAAATGGGTCCAGCTAACTACAAAATTCATTTAACTCACTAGGATGGGTAAGCTAAGGGAGAACCACAAGGAATCTTCTCTCTTTACTGTGTCCCAAAGTAACGCTTAAGGTCTTCTCTAATTAAAATGTAAAACAAAACAAAAAAAGTTAAAGAATATCCATTTGAGAGGATATCAAATTAAATTTTCAGGGTTCTAAGATTTTCCTCTATTCTTTCTCTGTCACAAACCTTCTCTTCTATAATTTTCCTTGTTAGAGAATGGTATCACTATCCATCAAACCAACCAATACAGAAAACTACTTTGTCTTTAGCTCTCATTTTCATCATCCCATAATCATTCAATAAGTTTAATTGTACTTCTAGAACAATACCAATTCCTTTCTATTTTAATGAACAATTCCTTACTGCAGATACTTCCTTAATTCACTGTTATTCTTTTTTTTTATTTATTTTTTATTTTTTATAATTTACATCCAAATTAGTTAGCATATAGTACAACAATGATTTCAGGAGTAGATTCCTTAATGCCCCTTACCCATTTGGCCCATACCCCCTCCCACAACCTCTCCAGTAACCCTCAGTTTGTTCTCCATATTGTCCCCCTCCCTGTTTTTATATTATTTCTGTTTCCCTTCCCTTATGTTCATCTGTTTTGTCTCGTAAAGACCTCATATGAGAATTCACTGTTCTTCTCTCATACCCTTCCCCCCACCCCCAGTGGCTATTTCTTTTATTTTCAAAAATGTTATCTTATTAAAAAAAATAAACGTTGTGGAATACCCCCACTTAATATCTGCCAATGATCAGGGGTGCCCGGGTGGCTCAGTTGGTTAAGTGTCTGATTCTTGATGATCAGCTCAGGTCATGATCTTATGGTCATGAAATCGAGTCCTGCATTGGACTCTGCACTGAGCATGGAGCCTGCTTGGGATTCTCTCTCTGCCTCTCTCTCTGTCCCTCCCCTGTTCGTGTTCTCTCTCTCTCAAAATAAGTAAATAAACTGAAAAAAAATCTACCAATGATGAAAAATTGTCTAGAGAATTACGTTCAAATGTTTTCAATGTTCTCTGTACCTCCTCTTTGTATGCAAACAATACCCTGATCATGTCCAACCTTAAGAAGGACTTTCTATACAGATTAATATTTTCCCCATTAGGAAATAATCTCACCCTCTGCTAAATTCTTTAAAATTTACCTTTTCCCTTCTCATGCTTTTCACTTTCAATCATATATTATAACTACCCTGTACATTTCCTATGTACCTAAGTCAAAATGGTAAGCACTTTCAAGGACTGTGTTTTAACTCTCTTGATGGTCATAAGAATTTCTTGAATAAATCAATGCTTAATTCTTCATTTAGGATACATACATATGTAGAATTAAAAGCAGAGCAGAATGATAGATATACATGATAAGTAGAAAATTATAGGTACAGAGACCAGTTTGGAGGCTACAAAAACACTTCTGGTAAAGGGTCATGAACATATATACAAAAAAAGTATGAATCTCATCTCATCATCCATATTTTACTGCTCAGTTGCTTAAAAAGAAATATCTTTATCATAAATTGTCCCATAAATTTAAAGAACTGATATTATTATGCTTGGAATGTTGAGTCGAGTAAATTACACAGATCCTGGTTGTCATTCTAAGATAGGTTTAAGTTCTGAGGAAACACCATATTTTCTGATGTTATATATCTTGGCAACCAAATGAGGACTGTAGTGGGAAATCATCACCCCTGTCTCAAACTCTGTAACTCTCCGAAGCCTGGCTCATCTTTTTTTCATTGCACAGCAGGTAAGAAAACTGGAAGGCTAGGTTTATAACTGTTATATCATAACCATTAAGAGGAAATAAGGCAAACTATTCATCAAAGGAATGATAGACAACAAAAAAAGTAAATGACTAGGTTTCAAACTGTCCAAAACTGATAACCCAAATAGCAAAGTCATTTTCCAGTAGTCTTCTCCTCTTGAAATTTCACTTTACAATAAGTAGAAAGGCCAAGCAAGTAAATTTCATGAGTGTGATGTTTCTGAGGTGTATATATTATATAATTCACATTTTTCATATGGATGTTACATGCATTAAATACTTCTTTTGTGATACTGAAGGTAACAGGCTCAACTGGATTAGATATACCATATTTAAAACGTTAAACAAAAGTACAGATGTATGAGTTAAAAATTAAAGTTGCATGAGTTTCCATAAAACAGTAAACTAGAATCATAAATTTGCATGGAAATACCTCCTATAATACATATATTACTGAATCAGAGCCAAATCTAAAATCCCTCCAATATCCACTTTAAATTATACTATATTATAACTCGCTAGTTCTGTAGGATCTATAAGCAGCTCTACCCACTTTATATTTCTACCATTTCACTGGAATCAGAGAAAGTACAGAAGAACTATGACAAGAACAAAGTGATTTCCTTTTCTTTCTCTAATTCCCTCCACAAAACAAAAACAAAAACAAAAAAAACAAACAAAAATATACCTATGATCTTCCGGTAGCAAAGACAATGCCAGACCTCCATTAAATGCTAAATTAGTATCATGTATCATTATCATAGATCTTTTCCTTTTTTACATAATCCTAATGTTCATTTCTGTAATTCTATTTCAACCACCACTCCTAATCCCTAGAACTTGTAAATCTTTATAAAGAAAAGTATTGTTGCAGATGGGATTAAATTAAAGATCTTGACATGGGGAGGTTATCCTAGATTACCTAGGTAGGCCTCAAAGAGCATGGCAATGGTCTTCATAGGAGAGACACAGGAAATTCAACACCACACACAAATGTGGACAGAGCTGAGTGATTCAGCCACAAGGGAACACCATCAGCCACCAGAAACTAAAAAGGGCAAGGAATGGATTCTCTTAGAGAGCTTCCCAAGAAGCACAGCCTTGCCAATATCTCTGTTTCAGAGTTCCTGTTTCCATAACTGTGAGAGAATAAATTTCTGCTGTTTTACATCATCAGGCTGTGGTAATTTGTTATAGTAGCCACAGGAAACTAATACAATAATGTAATGAATAAATTTCTGCTAAACCACTCATGACAAATCATGGCTTAATATCTTATTCCTTATCAAAATGGCAGAGACTCCTAGATAAAATTTTTAACTTAATGGAATAAATTTCATATTTATGGGAGTTTAGCTATATTACTCACCTGGGTGGGAGAATTTCTGAGTAAGAAGACCTTTTCAGTTAGAAGCAAGCAGGTATCCTTTAAACTTCTTTATAGAATCAAACCTGGAGACAGTCTTAATCACGTAATGGCTAACTGTGTATGATTCTTAGAAGTGTTTCCACCATTTCAGTTAATTTTCTTTCCCTGTTATTTCTTCTATCATATTCAAAACAGCTAGAAAACTAAGCTGAAAGGTGACAATTGGAAAAAAAAAGATTCTAAAGAGTTTAAGGCACTATATCAGCCCCAGCAGCATTTGAACATTCACACACCAGCTAAATCCTGGGTATTGGAGTAGAAAATGTTCTCTCCAATTAGAAGGGCACTATTGTACAATTAAATCAAGTTTAGAAGAATTATCTGAATGTTATAAGTCAAGACTTATTTTAAAAATTAGTTCTAAAAAAGAAAAAAAATGTATAAACTATTGAGGGTACTTGCTTTCAGAAAGCATATTTTATTTGAAATAAGAGTAAGATACTTTCCATGTGTGTATTTTTAAATAATAGAGAACCTTCTGTTTGACCCTGCTTTTTCTCCCAACCATTGTTCTTTCTCCTAACTATAACAATATCTATGTCTTGAATATTTACCCTTTAATTTCTAATTTTGTGGACCTTGTGCTCTCTGGGCAACTTTTTTTTTTTAACTTATTCATTTTCAAAAAAAGACAATAGACCAGAAGGGCAATATTCATTTTAAATGTGCTGTTATCAGATTAATAGTTTAGTAAGGAAAGAAAATTAGAAATGTTATAAATCTTAATTTTGGTTGCTATGTTATTAACACTTTTGGAAGTATACTATTCACTCAGAGAAAGGCACGAAAAAAAAAAAAAAAAAGAGCTCAATTTATGACCACAAAGCACAGAAACATGTGTAGCTAAATCAATCAATGAAATTTCTTCTGTACCTCAAAAGCTCTCATTGGTATCCTTCCTATTTTCCTTCCTTCTCTGTAAAAGTAGTCACTCTCCCGACTTTTAACACCATAGGGTAATTTCACCTGTTTTGCACTTTATATAAAGGAGACCAGCACAGTCTATACCACTTCATGTGTGGTCTCTTTGGCTCTACATTGATATAAATGAGACCACCACAGCCTGTACAACTTCATGTGTGGTTTTTTTGACTCTATGTTCTATAAAGTTATTAATTCATAGTGTTTTAGCAGATATAGTTGGTTTAATTTCAGTGTTAAATAGTATTCCATTGAATGAATTTACCACACTTTATATATCCATTCTATTGTGGATGGAGTTTTAGGATTTTTCTCATTTTGTAGTGTTATGTCATGAATTTTCTTGTGCAGATTTCTGGTATAGTGGCCCAAAATTTTGTTGGATATATACCTTGATAACTGGGTATGTAACTGCTGGGTCATAGCGTATGTATTATCTGTTTTACTAGGTAGTAACTACTCTGCAAAAGGGGTTCTAACAATTTATACTCCCATCAGAAATGCATTTTTATATTACTCTAGGTAAATTTATTTTATTAGTTTTTGAACTTTATCTATCATGACAAGTGCTATTCCCTTATATTTTTAATTTTCATTCTGATGAAAGAAGGTGAGACATTTATCATGTATATATTAGCCACTTGGATATCTCTGTGATGGTCCTGTTCAAATTGCAAAACAATAATTCTCTTAGGTTAGCTATGTTTTCCAGTGGGAGGAATTTGCATATTCTTGATATAAACTTCCCCTTGCTGATATGTATTGCAAATAACCAATCACTGTCATTGTTTCTTTTTATTAGTTTCTACATGGGTATGCAATTGTCAAAATGCATTTTACTGAGTAAAGTTTCACTCATTGCTCTACAATGATACCTTGTCAAAATACAAATATGAGAAATATTTTGGACTCTTAATTGGGGTCCATTTTCATATTTATCTATCGTGTGCCAATACTACTATGTCTTAATTATTGTGTATTTATAATAAATAATGATATCTGTTAGTTTGTCCACTAATTTTATTTTTCTTCTAAAAGACTGTTTATTTTCTTAGTCCTTTGCATTTCTTTTAATTTAGAGTCAGCTTTCCAGTTTATATACTGATGCACATTGCTGGGATTTTGATTGAATTGAGTTTAATGTGTAGACCAATTCAAGGAAAATTGATCCTACAACGCTTGGATGTATTAGATCCTTTCATTTATAGGGATCTTCTGTATAGAGATTATGCATACCTTTTGCATTCATTTTTCACAATTACATATTAACTGACACAGTGATTCTTTGGTGTGAGTAAAGGAAGATATGGAAATAAAGATATCTGACTGCACTTGATGATTTATTTTGAAAAAAAAATTAATTTTATGCTAATGTTATTTAATATTCAAACATAAAATGAGATATGGACCACTTATGATTGTAGCTCTCTTGTAACAAATGTAGATACATAGTAAATTCATAAACAAAACTACTAAATTGATAAAATTTGAGTCAGGAAAAAATATTTCTAAGGTCTTTATATTATATATGGTATTGTAAAACATAAAATTTTGAAAAACTGTATTTTCTATTATGTCTGATTACAGACATAAAACAATTTTTATAATAAAAATATGGAACAGCATAGCTAAATTCACATAATTTAGTAACTTACCAACAATTCTTTTGGATTTTCAATATACACAATAACATTTACTGTAAATAATGACAGTTTTACTTGTTCATTTGTTAATTGTTACACTATTTTTTTCTTGCCTTTTGATACCACCTAGACCCCCTAGTAAAATACTTAATGATAGTGGTAGCAATGGGAATTCTCTTTGCTCATTCAGAATATGAGAGCTTTAAAAATACTATAAACAAGCACAATGTTTAGCAACAATTTGTTTAAGGTTTGGTTTTTATAGTTAATTTTTATCAAATTAACTTCTATTTCTACTTTGGTAAATGTCTATAATCAAGAAAGATTTTATCAAATGTTTTGTCTTAAACTATTGAGATGAATTAGTTTTTCCATTTTTTTGCTATGTGTTTAAATACATTAATTGATTTTCAAGTGTTAAAATATCATCATATTCGTGACAAAACACAAATCGTGACATTATAGTATCCTTCTTATAAGTTATTACATTTGATGAGTAATATGTTGTTTAGGATTTTGCATCTATGTTTCTTAATGAAGCTTGTCTGTAATTTTCCTGAATTGTAATATCCTCATCACGTGAGTCTCAAGTTATGCTGATCTCATAAAACCAGTTAGCAACTGTCCCACATTTTCTATTCTCTGGAAGAATCTGTGTAATATTTTCTTCATTTGCTTCTTAAATGCTTTGTAAAATACACTTCTGAAGCTATCCTGATCTCAAATTTTCTTCCTGTGAATAGTTAAGTCTTTGATAGTCACAGATAACTCAGATTGTGTATCACTGTGTTAAGTTTTGGTAGATGCATCCTTTGAGAGGAATTTGTCCATTTCATCAAAATCTTAAAATTAAACATACTTCCCTCATTAAAAGATGAAATGATACTTCCTGACATTTCATTTCTCAGCCAACATATCTATTTTTGTAGTTAGGAAAATAAATTTTTGCAGTGCCTCGGTGGTTCAGTCGATTAAGTGACCACTCGGTTTCAGCTCAGGTCATGATTGCACGGTTTGTTGGTTCAAGCCCCACATGGGGTTCTGTACTGTCAGTGTGAGCCTGCTTGGGTTTCTCACTCCCTGTCTCTCTGCCCCTCCCCAACTTATGCCCTCTTTTCTCCCTCTCTCTCTCAAAATAAATAAACTTTTAAAAAAGAAAGAAAACAAATTTTTGTTCATTTGTTACATTCCTGTTAAGTTTGAACTCATATTTTTATCAGCTAGGCTTAGTTTTATCCTACTGGCCATGATTCTTTCTTTTTATTTTATTTTTTTTATTTAAATCCAAATTAGTTAACATATAGTGTAATAATAATTTCAGGAATAGAATTGATTAATTCATCACTTACATACAACACTCACTGCTTATCCCAAATGTCCTCCGTAATGCCCATCACCATTTAATTCATCCCTCCCCCATTCCAACACCCTACCAGCAGCCCTCAGTTTGTTCTCTGTATTTAAGAGTCTCTTATGGAGGCGCCTGGGTGGCGCAGTCCGTTAAGCGTCCGACTTCAGCCAGGTCACGATCTCGCGGTCCGGGAGTTCGAGCCCCGTGTCAGGCTCTGGGCTGATGGCTCAGAGCCTGGAGCCTGTTTCCGATTCTGTGTCTCCCTCTCTCTCTGCCCCTCCCCCGTTCATGCTCTGTCTCTCTCTGTCCCAAAAATAAATAAACGTTGAAAAAAAAAATTAAAAAAAAAAAAGAGTCTCTTATGGTTTGTCTCCCTTTCTCTATTTATATTATTTTTGCTCCCCTTCCCTTACATTCATCTGTTTTGTTTCTTGAATTCCAAATATGAGTGAAATCAGCGGGTATTTATCTTCCTCTGACATTTTTCGCTTAGCATAATACCCTCTAATTCCATCCACAATGTTACAAGTGGCAAGATTTCATTCTTGTTGATTGCCGTGTAATACACCACATCTTCTTTATCCATTCATCCATCGATGGACATTTGGGCTCTTTCCATACTTTGGCTATTATCAATAGTGCTGCTATAGGATTAGGGTGTATGTGCCCCTTCGAATCAGCACTCTCGTATCTTTTGGATAAATACCTAGTAGTAAAATCGCGGGGTCATAGGGTAGTTCTATTTTTAATTTTTTGCGGAATCTCCATACTGTTTTCCAGAGCAGCTGCACCAGTTTGCATTCCCACCAGCAGTGCAAAAGAGATCCTCTTTCGCCGCATCCTTGCCAACATCTGTTGTTGCACGAGTTGTTAATGTTAGCCATTCTGACAGGAGTGAGGTGGTATCTCATTGTGGTTTTGATTTGGATTTCTCTGATGATGAGTGATGTTGAACATCATTTCATGTGTCTGTTAGCTATCCATATATCTTCTTCAGAAAAGTGTGTATTCACACCTTTCACCCATTTCTTCACTTAATTATTTGTTTTTGGGGTGTTGAGTTTGATAAGCTCTTTATAGATTTTGGATACTAATCCTTTATTTGATATCATTTGCAAATATCTTCTCCCATTCCGTCAGTTGCCTTTTAGTTCTGCTCATTGTTTCCTTCACTGCGCAGATGATTTTTCTCTTAATGAGGTCCCAATAGTTCATTTTTGCTTTTGTTTCCCTTGCCTCCAGAGACATGTCAAATAAGAAGTTGCCGTGGCCAGCGTCAAAGAGGTTGTTGCCTGTTTTCTCCTCTAGGATTTTGATGGTTTCCTGTCTTACATTTAGGTCTTTCATCCATTTTGAGTTTATTTTTGTGTATGGTGTGAGAAAGTGGTCCAGGTTCATTCTTCTGCATGTGGCCATCCAGTTTTCCCAAAACCATTTGCTGAAGATACTGTTTTTTTTTTCCCTTGGATATTCTTTCCTGCTTGTCAAAGATCAGTTGGTCATACATTTGTGGGTTCATTTCTGTGTTCTCTATTCTGTTCCATTGATCTATGTGTCTTTTCTTGTGACAGTACCATACTATCTTAATGATTACAGCTTTGTAATACTGCTTGAAGTCCAGAATTGTGATGTCTCCAGCTTTGGTTTTCTTTTTCAGGATTGCTTTGGCTATTTTGGGTCTTTTCTGACTTCATAGAAATTTTAGGATTGTTTGTTCTAGCTCTGTGAATAGTGCTGATGTTATTTTGATAGGGGTTGTATTACTGGCCATGATTCTGACCATCTGTTCTTTTCAAAAGTACAACAGCATTATTACTAAGTTATTTTCATTAATTTCTTTTTAATTTTTTTTAATTTACATTTATTTATTTTTGAGAGACAAAGAGACAGAGCCCAAGTAGGGAGGGGCAGAGAGAGAATGAGACACAGAATCTGAAGCAGGCTCCAGGCTCTGAGCTGTCAGCACAGAGCCTGACATGGGGCTTGAACTCACAAACCGTGAGATCATGACCTGAGCCGAAGTTGGACGCTTAACCAACTGAGCCACCCAGGTGCCCCTATTTTCATTAATTTCTGAAGACTCATTAATAACTTTTTGATATTTTATTTTTGGAGCAGTATATGAGCAGTCTACTTTTTGATTCTTTTCCTTTTTTTAAGATATAAATTCATCCTGTAGGTTTTATTTATTTTTATATTTTATACACATTGGGATTCTCTCTTGCTTTCTGAAATGACATCCTTACTAATGGATATAGACATTTTAGTAACAAAAAAAACATCTAGAAAAGTAGCTATAATTGATTTAAAAAAAACCCATGTCATTCTTGTATTTCCAAAGAAGAAAAAAGTATTGGGGGGCTATTATTTTTTTTGTTTCATTTTGCCTATTTGCTATTTTTTTTCTCTGATTTTAGAGATTTGAATAGCTTATATTCCCTCTTACAGTTGATTTTTTCATGGAAAATAAAAATAACATCACCTCTTATAGTTTTTTTCCCCTTTTATCTCTACTTCCTATTATTCTGTGTTCAACAAGGTTCCTGTATTGGTTATTATATTCACCCAAAGATATAAAAGAAGAATTACTAATGGGGAACAATGAACATCATAAAAAGATGTGATGAAGTTCTTGAGCTCTTGGACAGCGGGCAAACAGTAAAACAGTTTAATGGTCCTGAGTATTAGCTGGTTTCTGGCATAGAGACAGGTGGGAATAAAGTCAGACATATTAGCTTTTTACTCTTCATCCTAACTGGTTTTGTTCTCACTCACTTTTGTCCTCACTCAAGACCTGCAAATGGTATGTGAAACCTGTGTTTCACTGTGAGTGGCAGTAAATAGAACATTAAGAGAAAACAGAGTAACACATACTGCCATTTTCTAGGAGCATGGTCACGTAATATTATTTAACTTCTCTAAGCGTGAGTCTCCTCTCCTGTTAACTGGCATGATTATCAAGCTATTAATCCTATTATACAGTAAGTAATCAATACATATTGACCATTTTTTAAATTTCTGTTATATTCTATTATTGTTGTTATTATTAACATCAGAACCACAATTTGATTTTTTACTGAAGCCTAATTAACATAGTGTTATATTAGTTTCAAGTGTACATAATGATCCAACAATTCCACATATTACTCATTGCTCACTATGGTAATGTATAATCACCACCTGTCACCAAACAACATTATTACTATCTCATTGGCCATGTTCCCTACACTATACCTTTCATTTCTGTGACTCATTTATAACTGTAAGGTTGTAACTCTGAATCCTCTTTATCTATTTCACCCTTCCCCCAAACCAACCTTCCCTCTGGCAACCATCAATTTCTTCTCTGCGTTTAAGAGAATGTTCTTTTCTTTCTTTTCTTCATTTGTTTTGTTTCTTAAATTGCACATGAGTGAAATCAGATGGTATTTGTCTTTATATGCGTGACTTATTTCACTTAGCATCATGTCCTCCAAGTTCATCTAGGTTGTTACAAATGGCAAGATATCATTCTTTTTTACGGCTAAGTAATATGCCATTACACACACACACACACACACACACACACACACACACACACACGGCACTCTTCTTTATCCATTCACCTACCTATAAGATATTTCAGTTTTTTCAACATATTAACATTATAAATAATGCTTCAATAAACACAAGAGTGTCTATATCTTTTTGAATTAATGCTTTTGTTTTCTTTGGGTAAGTACCCCAGAGAATTATGGAATCATACGGTGTTTCTATTTTTAATTTTTGTTTTCCACAGTAGCTACATAGATTTACATTCCAACCAACAGTGTCTGAGGTGTCTTTTTCTCCAAATCTTGTCTTTTTGATTCTAGCCATTTTCATAGGTATAAGATGATTATCTCAGTGAGATTCTGACTTGCATTTCCCTGATAATTAGTAATTTTGAGCACGTTTTCATGTGTCTGTTTGTCATATGTATTTCTTCTTTGGAAAAATGTCTACTCAGGTTCTCTGTACATTTTTAACAGGATTCTTTATTTGTTGGTTTGGTGTTGTGTTGTACAAGTTCTTTGATATTGAATTTTGAATATTTTGAATATTATCCCTTGTCAGATATATCTTTTACAAATATCCTCCCCCATTATGTTGTCTGTTGACATTATGTTGACATCGTGACAAGTATCTTCCCCCATTATGTTGTCTGCAAAAGCTTTTTATGTTGGTGTAGTCCCAATAGTTTATTTTTATGTTGTTTTCTGTGCCTCTGGAGACATGGAGACAACGCCTAGAAAAATGTTTCTATGGCTGATATCAAGAAACTGCTGCCTATGTTTTCTTCTGGAGTTTTATGGTTTCAGGTCTCACATTTAGGTTTTTAATCCATTTTCAGTTGATTTTTGTGTATTCTGAGAAAGTGGTCCAGGCTCATTCTTTTGTATCCAGGTTTCCAGTTTTACCACTACCATTTATTGAAAAGACTGTCTTTTCCCTATTGTATATTCTTACCTCTTTTGTCATAGATTAACTGGCCATATAAGCATGGTATTTCTGAGCTCTTTATCGTGTTCCATTGATCCTATGTGCTGATTTTTGTGCCAGTACTATATTGTTTTGATTACTACACCTTTATAACTTATCTTGAAAAGTGGGACTGTGATACCTCCAGCTTTGTTCTTTCTCAAGATAGCTTTGCTTATTCAGGGTCCTTTGTGGTTCCATACAGATTTTATTATTTGTTCTAGTTCTGTGAAAAATGCTGTTGGTATTTTGATAGGAACTGCATTACATCTGTAGATTGTTTTGGGTAGTATGGACATTTATCAATATTTGTTCTTTCAATCCATAAACATCAGATATATTTCCATTTGTTTGCATCACCCTTATCTTCTTTCATCATTGTTTTATAGTTTTCAGAGTACAGGTTTTTCACTCCCTTAGTTAAGTTTATTCTTAGGTATTTTATTCTTTTGGGTGAAGTTGTTAATGTTAAAAGAATGTTCTTTTCTTTCTGATAGTTTGTTATTAGCATATAGAAATGGAACAGATTTCCATATATTAATTTTGTGTCCTGTGACAGTAGTGAATTCATTTATCAGTTCCAGTAGTGTTATGGTTGAATATTTACAATTTTCTATATATAGTATTATGTCATCTGGACATAGTGACAGTTTTACTTATTCCTTACCAATTTGGATGTCTTAATTCTTTTCCTTATCTGCTTACTCTGGCTAGGACGTCCAGTACCATGTTGAATAAAAGTGGTGAGAGAGAACATCCTTGTCTTGTTCCTGATCTTAGAGGAAAAGCTCTTAGTGTTTCACAATTGAGTATGATTCTGGGTGTGGGTTTTTCATATGTGGTCTCTACCATGTTGTGATATGTTCCCTCTTAACCTACCTTGTGAAGAGTTTTTATCATGAACAGAAATTGTACTTTGTCAAATGCTTTATCTGTCCCTACTGTTTTTTTTTTAAATCCCTTCTCTTGTTAATGTGATGTGTCACATTAGTTGATTCGCAACTGCTGAACGACCCTTGCATCCCTGGGATAAATCCAACTTGGTCATGGTGAATTATTTTTTTTTAATGTATTGTTGAATTTGGTTTGCTAAAATTTTATTGAGGATTTATCCATCTATGTTCATCAGAGATTGTGGCCTGTAGGATTCTTTTTTGTAGGATCTTTTTGAATGGTTTCAGTATAAGGGTAATACTAACATCAAAGAACAAATTTGGAAGTTTTCCTCCCTCTTCTGTTTTTTTTTTTTTTGTTTTTTTTGTTTTTGGAATAGTTTGAATAGAATACATATTAACTTTTCTTTAAATGTTTTAGGGCTGTTATTTTTTTTAAGTTTATTTACTTATTTATTTTTGAGAGAGTGTGTATGCATCAGCAGAGGAAAGGCAGAGAGAGAGGAAGAGAGAGGGAATCCCAAACAGGCTACATGTTGCCAGCACAGAGCTCGACAAGGGGCTTGAACCCATGAACCGTAGATCATGACCTGAGCTGAGATCAAGAATCAGAAACTTAACTGACTGAGCCACTCAGGCACCTCCAAGGACTTTTCTTTTAAATTAGGTGTACTGTTGCAGTTAGTGAAGACTTAACAGGTTGGTTGTGACTCCCAATATTTATTATCAATTATTATAAATAGTATTTACTAATTTAGGGGTTATTTTAGTGCTTAGGGAGGTCATTGTTTCTTAAAATAGAAATTACTTAATATAAAGTTTTGTTTCTCCAAAATCTGGTGATTTGTTTAAATCTTACAACTAGTTATTTAAATAAATTTCAGTGTTTTGCCCGTCTACAAACCTTCTGGATGAGCAGTGGAAAACTGTCCAACTGATGATTTCAGCTTCAAGTTTTTCTTCTGGTTTACAAAGCCATTTCCCTATCACCTGGCATCATTCACATTACACTTCCTAATTCTTGGACTGTCGCTGTAATATCAGTGTGATCTCCCACTTCTAATGTCACTTTCCAGGCTTCATGCTAACCCAAGCAGTAATACTACAATTCCATAGATGAGCAAATGGTGAGTACTCAGGTTATTTAACAGCTAGTGAGCTACAAATCCAAGATGGAATCAAGTCCTAACTTCACAGGCAGCACTTTTATCCATGTTACCAATCCTCTCCCATTAAAGTCTATGATACTCAAAGCCCTGTATGAATTGGCTCCAAATGTTTTTTTCCTTCCAACTTTAATTTCAGTATGTGAATTTGTATTTTTTATATTTTAGTTCAAAGTGAAATGCTAATCCTTGAGCAGCTTTCTGATTTCTTCTTACATTACTCTACTATCATTATTTAACTCACCTTTTATTGTCCTTCTTCACATTCCCTAACTTTTAAAATCATTCTCACATGGGACATTTCATAAATTGTTTCTTCAGTGAAAGACTGACTGCTTTCCTTCTAAGAAGTAATTAGTAACTTTTACTGTTCCTTAGTACTTTCTTTTAGAGTAACCTATATTAGATTTATTCATATGCAAATCTTATTTCCCATAAAACAACTTATACAGTACTGTAGAGATATAACTTAATCATATGTGTACCTAACTTTGTTAATTATCAGAGTGACTGACACAGAATGGGCATTCAACAGGTTAAGTTTTCTTGACGTAACCAAAGCAAAATATCACATTAGTGCCCACTGGGACTGGAACTGAGGACTTCTTACACCAGATTCTTCTTTACCTGTACCCTGCCTTGCAAAGTTATTACTAAATTTTTATATAAGTTCAATGTGATTAACTTTATTGACAATTAGTAAAATTGATAGAAATTATGAAATAAATACTATCCCATAATATGTAATACCTAGCTCTATTATTTAACACGAATACTATTTTCCCTTCTACATCCTTTCAGAAGAGAGACAGTGGTCCCTGATTATTTCAGAAATCATTATCCAGTTTGTAATTTATCCAGCTCATTGACTTCTACTCCCTTCTGCTGAATGACTTTTGCCCATTTCTCCCTTCATTAACACAATGAAGTTCAGAAAAACAAAAAACCATGTACTTCAAGACATTCAATTTTGCTTTTTGGAGCAGAATAAATAGTAAAGGACAAATTTCAATTATTTGTCAAAATAATGCTGAGAATTTTTAGTGTTCCATCTCTTCATTAATACAGTTAACTGACAGGTGACTGTACATTTGGTATTAAAAATAAATCAGCATTCTTTATTGCAGCTCCAGCAGAAATACTGTTCATTTTGATGACTGGTTATTTGTAAGAGTAATCAACACGCATGTGCCAAAAGCTCTATAAATTACTGTGATATTCTTAAGTATATAAGAACTATAAATATGAAAGCTGTGTCCAATCACAATACTCCTCAGTGACAAGATTTTACCTTAACAGCTGAAGTCCCAGTTGTCTTAGTAAAAAGAATATTACTTAAGGCAATGACCTACTATATATACAAGTTTCATTAAATATGTGGTGTAATACCCTGATTGTCCCAAAGAGTATGAAGTGAGCCCTGGGAGATAATGAAAAAGTTAATTAGGTAAAATCCAATGGGGTCTCTTAGGTAAGTCTTTAATGTTCAGTTTATTATACTCCAATGACACCTAATATCAAACTATATACAGAAAGAAAAAAGAAAGTTCAAAGATCTGATGCCTATTACAAGGAGACACCTTCAAGTAAGCACTGTCATTGGCACAAAAGGTAGCTCAGGTGTGTAAAAGAAAGAAATTGAATGATGGATATTTGTCCTGACTAGCTCTAAAATCTTTTGATTTTAATAAAGGTAGTTCCCTCACAAAAAAAGCAGCACTTCTAACCAATGTTATTATCAATTAGTGATTTTACTCAAATGCAGATGCCTAATAAATACGTAAAAACCTAAAGAAGATGTGGAGAAATGCACCATTTCCCAAAATATGAGTATGTAAAAATGCATAAAGAGCACATCAGATAATACAATTAAATATAATTTAAACCACTTAGAGAATGTATGACATAAGTTGGATAGGGGAGAACAAAGAAAACCATTTAAACAAGTAACTATGGATTTAGAACTGGAATACAGTAGCCATACTTTTGCCTGAACTTCTGCAAACTCTTTCATATTATTACTGGGACCTACCCCTCCCTCTGGCAGGCCTATGAAGTAATGCTCTTCCTCTTCTGCCACACAGGAGTCGCTAGACAGACCCATCCTAGTGAATAAGAGCCCTCGATTTATGTGACCTAACAGAACCAATTAAAATCCTTTACCTGGAATTGAAAGTGCACATTTTTCCCAGATTCACTGAGATATAATTGACATATAACAGTATATAAGGTTAAGGTGAACAACATGTTGATTTGATACACTTGTATACTGAAAAATGATTACCACCTTAGTTTTAGCTAATACCTCCCTCACATCATATAATTACCAATTCTGTGTGTGTGTGTGTGTGTGTGTGTGTGTGTGTGTGTGTGTGTGTGTGTCGAAAACACTTAAGGTCTACTCTCTCAGCAACTTTCAATTATATAATACAGTATTATTAACTGTAATTGCCACGCTGTACATTAGATCCCCAGAACTTTTTATCTTACAAAGGAAAGTTTATACATTTTGACCAATATCTCCTCATTTCTGTCACCACTGCCACCATACCCCCCAGACCCTGGTATACACCATTCTACTTTCTGTCTCTATGAATTTTTTTTCAGATTCCACATATAAATGATATAATACAGCATTTGTCTTTCTCTATATGACTTATTTCACTTTGCATAATGCTTTTAAGATCTATTCAGGTTATCACAAATGCCAAGATTTCCTTCTTTCTTGTAGTTGAATAATATTCCATTGTATAGCTATATATCCAGAAGTGAGATTGATGTATCATAAGGTAATTTTAATTTTTTTTTAATTTTTGAGGAAATTTCATACTATTTTCCATGGTGGCTACACAAATTTACATTACTACCATAAATATGCAAGGGTTATCTAACTTCTATATCCTCACAATTTATTATCCTTTATCTTTGTTGATAACAGCAATCCTAACAGGTATGAAGTGATACCTCACTGTGGTTTTGTTTTACATTTCCCTGATGATTAGTGAAGGTGAGCACCTTTTCAGATACCTGTTGTCCAGCTGACTATCTTCTTTGGAAAAATGTCCATTCTGTTCCTCTGCCCATTTTTTAATTAGAATGTTTTTGTTTTCTACTTAGTTGTATAAGCTATTTACATATTTTATTGAATATTAACTCCTTATTATATACATGGTTTGCAAATATTTTATCCTATTCCATTTCATTTTGTTTCTTTTGCTGTGCACAAACTTTTCAGTTTGATTTAATCTCACTTAATAATTTTTGCTTTTAGTTGCTTTTACTTTTGGTGTCCTATCCAAAAAAATCCATGTTAAGATCAAAGTCAATGAGCTTTTTCTTTATATACTCCTCCAGGCACTTTATGGTTTCAGATCTTATGTTAAAGTCTTTAAACTACTTCAAGTTCATTATTGTGAGTAGTATTAAAAAGAGGTCCAGTTTCATTCTTCTTCATGGCTACACAGTTTTCCCAGCCCTATTTATTGAAGAAACTATCCTTTCCCCATTGAGTCTTTTGTCAAATATTAGTTGACCATATATGGAAAATTTATTTGTGCATTCCTTATTCCCTTCCATTGGTCTATGTGTCTATTTTTCATGTCAGTACCACATTGCTTTGATTACTATAGCTTTGCAGTATGGTTTGAAATCAGGAAGTGTGATGTCTCTAGCTTTGTTCTTTCTCAGGGATGTTTTGGCTATTTGAAATCTTTTGTTGTTCCATACAAATTTTAAAATTATTTTGTCTATTTCTGTGAAAAATGCCACTAGAATTTTGATAAGGATTGCCCTGGATATACACATGTCTTTAAGTAATATGGACATTTTAACAATATTAATTCTTCTGATCTATAAACATGGGTTACCTTTCCATTTGTCTGTGTCTTAATTTTTGAGGAAATTTCGTACCGTTTTCCATGGTGGCTACACCAATTTACATTACTACCACCAATACACAAGGGCTATCTTTCCATTTGTCTGTGTCATCCTCAATTTCCTTTATTAAACTCTTATAGTTTTAAGTGCACAGATCTTTCATTTTCTTGGTTAAATTTATTTCTAAGTATTTTATTGTTTCTGATGCTGCTGTGAATGAAGTTTTTCTTCTTTTCCAGATATTTCATTCTTACTGTGTAGAAACACAGCTGACTTTTTTTACATTGATTCTATATTATGCAACTCTACTGAATTTGTTCAGCTTTTTGGTGGAGTCTTTAGGATTTTCTATATATAAGAGCATATCACCTGCAAAGAAAATTTTACTTCTTCCTGTACTATCTGAATGTGTTTTATTTTCTTTATTGCCTAACTGATCTGGCTCCAGTACTATGTTGAAGGGAGTGGTGATAGTTATCTTGTTTCTGATCTTAGAGGAAAAGCTTTTAACCTCTCACTACTAAGTATTATGTTAGCTGTGGTCTAGTCATATTGACCTTTACGATGTTGAAATATGATGCTTCTATACGCAATTTGTTGAGCATTTTTATCATGAAATGTGTATTTTGCCAAATGGTTTTGTGTAGCTATTGACATTATCATGAGTTTTATCTTTCATTCTATTAATGTGGTGTATATTTATTGATTTGCATATATTGAACTATCTTTGCATCTCAGTGGCAAGTTCTCTTGATCATGATGTCAGCTCCTTCTAATGTGCTGTTGAACTTAGTTTGTTAATATTTTGTTGTGAATTTCTAGATCTAATTTCACCAGAAATCTTGGTCTATAGTTTTCTTTTTGTGTGGTGTCCATATGTGGTTTTGGTATCTGGGTAATGCTGGCCTCATAAAATGAGTCTGGAATATTCCCTCTCTTCAATTTTTTTGGGGGGAAGAGTGTGAGCAGGACTCGCATTAATATTTTTAAATGTTTGGGGGCGCCTGGGTGGCGCAGTCGGTTAAGCGTCCGACTTCAGCCAGGTCACGATCTCGCGGTCCGTGAGTTCGAGCCCCGCGTCAAGCTCTGGACTGATGGCTCGGAGCCTGGAGCCTGTTTCCGATTCTGTGTCTCCCTCTCTCTCTGCCCCTCCCCCGTTCATGCTCTGTCTCTCTCTGTCCCAAAAATAAATAAACGTTGAAAAAAAAAAGTTTTAAAAAAAAAATATTTTTAAATGTTTGGTGAAATTCACCAGTGAAACCATCTGGTCCTAAGGTTTTCTTTGTTGGAAAGTTTTTGAATTACTGAGTGACTTCTTATTTGCTGTTTGTGTGTTCAGATTTTCTATTTCTTTATGATCAAGCTGTGGTTCTAAAAATTTATCCATTCCTTCTAGGTTACAAAATTTGTTGCACAAAATTGTTCACAGTTTCTCACAATGCTCCGTATTTCTGTGTTATCAGAAACAGTCTCTTCCATTTCTGATTTTACTTACTTCAGTATCCCCTCTCTCTCTTCTATGTTAAATGTCTATCAACATTTTTACCTTAAAAAAAACTGCTGTTGGGGCGCCTGGGTGATTCAGTTAGTTAAGTATCTGACTTCAGCCCAGAGCACGCTTTTGTGGTTCATGAGTTCAAGCCCTGTGTTGGGCTCTGTGCTGACAGCTTAGAGCCTGGAGCCTGCTTCTGATTCTGTGTCTCCCTCTCTTTTTCTGCCCTTGCCCCACTCATACTCTCTCTCTCTGTCTCTCTCTCTCAAAAATAAAAATAAACGTTAAGAAAAAAAACCCGCTCTCAGTTTTGTTTTTCTTCCCTATTTTTTGTCTCTATTTTATTTTGTGTGTGTGTATGTGTGTGTGTGTGAATATGCACACAATTTTAATGAAACCTCTTTGAATTTCAGGCATTAACAGCCACAGAAGCCTGAAATCTTAGCATTCACCTTTGCTAGCAAATGAAAGGGACATGCCTATAATCAGTAGGCATAATATTCAATGGTATGAGCCTAATTCTAGTTCAAAGAGTTCCATGCCTACCTTTGAAATTAGCAATTATGTGAGCCCATATAACTCCTCACTGATTAACTCCTCTGCTTTGAGAGGGTTTGCTCTCATGCAACCAAAGTACAGCTGTCCACATACATGTACGAAGAGGAAATGCAGAGGTAGCTAAAGCTGGTAAAGACATAGGGTGTCAGAATGGATAAAAAATAAGACCCATCTAGACCATCTAGATGCTGCCTACAAGAGACTCATTTCAGACCTAAAGACACCTGCAGATTGAAAGTGAGGGGACAGAGAAATATTTAACAAGCAAATGAACATGAATATAAAGCTGTAATAGCATTACTTGTATCAGACCAACTAGATTTTAAACCAAAGACTGTTAACAAGAGATGAAGGACACTATATCATAATAAAGGGGACTATCCAATAAGGTCTTAAATATATATTTTAAAACATAAACAAAAAACATAAAATAAAAACCACCTATAATTTTATTACCTAATGAAGCTACTGTTGTCATTCATTGATGTATCTACATATATCCATTCATATAAGTAACCACACTCCTATTTTGGGATATTTAGAAAGCCTTCAGTTTCACTATTAAAAGTAGTATTGCAGTAAAGGTGCTTTATTCTTGTTAATTTCCTTGAAGTTGATTCCTAAAAGACAAATAGTTAAGTCAAGTATGAAAGTTCCTTTGATTTATAGTTTGAAAGATGAAAATGACATAGCATTATCACAGTTTTCTTTTTCTTTACTTATTTATCCAGGTTAAATATTTTTATGTATTTGCTGGATAATTACTCCCTTTAACATCATACCATTTTTCTTCTCCTAGATTGTATTTTTCCTTTTTCTCGTATGAAGCATCTCTTAATATATTTAAGATACTGACTTTTGGTCTATTATATATGTTTTCTGTATGGTTTCTTTTGCCTTTTAATTCATAATTAGTTTTCATAAAGAATAATTTAAAAATTTAACTTGCCACATTAGAGTACATGAGCAAAATTCATGGCTATAAAGATAAAATGAAATAATGAACAGAATCAGAGGGGAACAAAAGGATGATCCTATGATGCTTAGGGAAAATAAAGAGGAAAATGACCTGAAATAACACCAAGTTAGCTTGGGGCACTGGTAGTACCTGTGTGTAACAGGTATAACAGTACTCTACCTGTACTCTACTGAAGAGAAAAAAGATGAAGCTGTCCGACTTGTGACTATTTTGAAGTAAATGTGACTTTTTTTTTAATGCGGAAAAAAATAATAAATAATATAATTGAATTACTGAATTAAAGAAAAATTTTATTTCCTGTTCCTTTTCCCTCTTCCCCAGCTTCTTCCCTCCTCTACCTCCTCTCATTTCCCTGACTTTTCTCATTCATCCCCTCTACCCCTTCTACTCCTACTGCTCCCTCTTCACCCCTCCTTTATCGCCCCCTTAAAGGTCTTTGCATAATATACTGTGTATTGCCACAGCTCTAAAAATAAGTACTGCAAATTATGATTTTATAAAAATGTTTGCTTTACAGTATTTCATCAATGTATCATAGATATGAACTCTTTCTCTTATAAAATGCATGAAGGGGAGAACTGAATAATCCTGAGTTTTCTTATAAAGGTAGAACTAGATTCTTGGCAATTTTTGTCTTAATTCATTGCTCCTATTAAAAACTTGGATGCTTTTTATACAAATATTCTCACCTTTATCCTGTTCTAATACTCATTCTTGTTTGTTAATTGTCTTTAATGTAAGTGTTGGCACAGTCTACTCTAGTAGAAACTATGTATGTATATAGATTAATTCTTCTAAAGCCTTTCCTATAAGGAAAAACCCTATTAAAGACAATATATCTCATTTGATTCTATCTGACATGATTTCAGATGTTGCTCACAGGAGGTGAAAGCTTTGGTATGCTTCCAAAGTAAGTGTAGTAAATCCCTCTTAGAAAATTTATATTCCCTTGCTTTTGCACATTTCAATTTATGTCATTTAGAGTTGCTCTATATATTTCATTAGGGATGCTAATTGATCTCAACACATTATTTATAAAAAACACCTTTAGCCTACAAAGTTCCATTGTAATTACTTATTAAGATGTTATTTGCATTGTTCAAAGCACCTTAACTGGTACAAACTAAAATAGAAATCTAACTTATTCTTCCATAAGGCTTAGTTAATTCTTAATTCCTACAAGAGTATTTTAATCTTCCAGAGCAGAGACACCTTTCTAGAATATTATATATAAGGAATATTGTTCTGTGTTTGTGAACGTTCGATTGACAGCATTTCTGTCAGTATTATTTAAAAAGTTTTCAGAGTATAATTGATTTTACTGTCAAAAATGTTTTCAGGGAAAATGACAGAAATGTCTCAGGGTCAAAGAAATGATATACTCTTTCAAAAATCAGAAGGATATGGCTCTAATCATAAAGACATTTAAATGTAAGTTGTCTAATTCATGATAAAAATACAGGAATTATTCAGTTCTCAGTTTTCATGCCAGTAAGAGTGGGAGAGGTGAAGAATAAGATGATATTCATTAGGAGAAACAAACAGCATCAATCCTAAGAATTCAATGGCAATGGAATTAAGTTTGGATACTATTCTGACACTTAATGGTTCTGTGACTTTAGAAAATTAATTTCATGATCTAAGCTTAAGTTTCATTTGTTTAAAAATGTTTATTCTTTTTTGAGAGAGAGTGTGAGTTGTGGAGGGGCAGAGAGGGCGGGGGGGGGGGGACGGGTGCGGGGCAGAGGATCCAAAGTGGGTTAAGCACTGATATCAATGAGCCTGATGCGGGGCTTGAACTCCTGAACTGAACTGTGAGATCATGACCTGAGCTGAAGTCAGACACTCAAATGACTGAGCCACCTGGGTACCCCTGAAGTTTTTTTTTTTTAATAGTAATAGTGCCCTCTGTCTCTTAAAGGGATGTATTGAATGCTTAATGAATAACATCCTTTAAAAATTAGTACTATGTCTGGGATACGATAAATTTACACTAAGTGATATCTATCACTTAATACTTTTATTCTATATCGTTTCATCTATAAAATAATTTTTTAAAAAATATGACCAAATTATTGATTACTCTTACTTGTAGTCCTTTAAACAGGCATTTATTAATGAATAATCCAAGCTGCTTAACATCTTTAAAAACTATTTAACATGACTATAAATTCTAAACTATGTAAAACTAGATTATGTTCTAGAATCTGTGTTTTCATGTTCTATGTCACCAACCTAATGAACAGTTTGATTATTTGCATTTTATAGACAATAAGAACATAAATGTTCTTATTTATTGGATGTGACTTTATTATTGCGACCTAGAGGTAGAATTAAGCAGGGATAAAACTTGCTAGCTATATGAATAGCTTAGTGATGCTCTCCAATGTTAAAATTATCAAGTCATATCCTACAGCTAAGTTCATTCAAAGACAGTACTCAAGAGGACACTAAAATTCATTCATTTTGGTGGGGATGTTCTCAATGGTCTTAAAAATCAGATATTTCTCACAGAAGTACTAAATTTTTCTAAAACCTAAGTTGGCTGCCTGTCAATACTCATCACTTTAGACCAAAGTCTCTTTTGTACTATCCAGTGCAACCTGTTGGGGTCTCAACTTTCTAAGTTCACAAGTTATTATGAAGTTACTACTGGAAGAAAATATCAAACCTCCTTTTGGGGGATCTTAAGGTCAACTCTCTCTTAAAAAATTATTTATCATGGAAGAAAGACAGAAACTGGATTCCTAAACTTGAACAAGTATCACGTGGCCTTTAGGGCACATGTAACCTACTTAATCAACAATACATTGACTAGCAGGAGCACAATGGTGCCATCAACCGAACACAGTCTTCCAATCACGAGTCACCTGTAACTTGCTCAGAAAGATAGCCACAAATGTGTGAACTATTTCGTCTTCCTTTTTTACTAAGTTTTTTTCCTCTGTATATAAGAACATCAAAAGCAAGGCACTTAAAAATACATACCATTAAAATGCTTATATTTTACAGAGTGGCATTCTTAGTAATGAGGCAGTAGTGAGGTATTTTGAGGATCCTCTGTTAGCTATTTCTCTGTTTGGCACTGCTATAAACTGAGTGTTTATGCCCCCACCCCCACCACTCCTTCCAAATTTATTGTTGAAATTTAATCCCAGTGTGATGGTATTTTGGAGGTGCAGCCTTCGGGAGGTGATAAGGCCATGAAGGATTAGTGAGTACTCTTATAAAAGGGACTGTACAGAACTCTCTCTCCCCTTCCACTAAGTGAGGACAAAATGAGAAGACAGCCATCTATGAACGAGGAAGCTGGCCTTTATTAAGACACTGAATCTACCAGCACCATGATGTTGGAATTCCCAGCTCCAGAACTGTGAGACATAAACTTCTGTGGTTTACAAGCCATCCAGTCTGTGGTATTTTGTCATAGCATCCTGAAAGGACTAAGACAGGTACTTTTGTATAATCTATCTTTAGCACAACAGCCCTTTGAGGTAGGTATCACTGTATTCATGTTGTCACTGGAATCACTGAAGCACATATTACTAACTAGCTTAGGCTGAAGTTCCAGGAACTCAATTATTTCTCTTCTTTTTTTCTTTTCTTTTCCTTTCTTTTTTCTTTTCTTTCCTATTCTTTCCTTTTCTCTTTTCTCTCCTTTCTTCCTTCCTTTCTTTAAAGTAGGCTCCACACCCAACATGGGGTATAAACTCTCAACCTTGAGATCAAGAGTCAGATGCTCTACCGACTGAGTAAGCCAGATGCCCCAATTTCTTAACTTTGATCCTGTACTTTTTTGTAATATATAATAATACTTAAAGAATCCTTCAAAAAGGATTTTTTGAATGTCACTGAGGTATACTAAAATGGGCATAAATGTTGGAAATTAATTTTGTCAAAGATTTCTTACATATCCATATACATGACATTTTATAATTTTGCATTTCTCATAGATTAATTCTATATTTTACAAATATTAAAGAGAGACTTTATAAAAATAGCATGTGTACCTTTAACATATTAACATACATATTCCATATTTTTAATTACTTGGGTCTGGGGAAACACTTCAAATATATATAAGACCTACTATATCAGATACAATCCCTAGTAACTAACTTAGAATGAACTGCTTAGTAACCAAACTTCTCCTTTCTAAGGACCCTGTGTTTCATAACACTTGTCCTTTCAATTATCTGTCTTCTCTTGGATTCTTGCCATTCACAGTGATTTCTCCACAGTTTTCTTAGGCTCCAAAGAATGAAATATTTCCCTTGGCTATTGTCTACATTCCTTAGGAGGTCACATTTGTGAATACTCTCCCTAGGCCATTCATGTAACTTGGACTCATTGTAATAGCAGCTGCTAATCAAACACAATGAAATCAAAACCTGGAATCAAAATGTGTTCTCCTGAGAGTACTGTGCATCTTTAAATCAGCTTCTGAAATAATGGAGAAAATTAAAAGGACTTATTACTTGATAACTATTTCAAAAGCAATTATTTTCCATTTAATCAAATAATTTTGAAAATAGCTTGAATTACATGCTTGTGTGAATTTGAAAATTACTGCTTCTCTTCAATTTGTCTGTGTAGAAATCTCAAGCCTATAACTAGGCACCATCTTATTCTAGCAAGAATCTCCTACCATATTGAAATAAAAGGCATTTCCTTAAAGTTGCAGCACTCATTCTCAATGAGAAAGAATACTGTGATTACTTCTTCAAGGAAGGAAGGTTTTTTTTGTTTTGTTTTGATTTTTTACCATTCAGATACACATGTTGGTAGTATGTTTATACATCCTTTACTTTAAAGCCTTTCTTAATTTAGGTACAAAAAAATCTTTCTACAATGGCCAGGAATATAACATGGATAAAGGGACTTTTTAACCTAATAAGGAAATATTTTTTTTTTCCTGAAAATGAACTAATTAGAAACACTGTGCCTAGTATCCAAAGTCTATAAAGAACTTATCAAACTCAACACCCAAACAACAAATAATCCAGTGAAGAAATGGGCAAAAGACATGAACAGACACTTCTCCAAAGAAGACATCCAGCTGGCCAACCGACACATGAAAAAATTCTCAACATCACTCATCATCAGGGAAATACAAATCAAAACCACCATGAGATACCACCTCACACCTGTCAGAATGGCTAACATTAACAACTCAGGCAACAAAAGATGTTGGTGAGGATGCAGAAAAAGAGGATCTCTTTTGCATTGTTGGTGGGAATGCAAGCTGGTGCAGCCACTCTGGAAAACAGTATGGAGGTTCCTCAAAAAACTAAAAATAGAACTACCCTACGACCCAGCAATTGCACTACTAGGCATATATCCAAGGGATACAGGTGTGCTGTTTCGAAGGGACACATGCACCCCCATGTTGATAGCAGCACTATCAACAATAGCCAAAGTATGGAAAGAGCCCAAACATCCATTGATGGATGAATGGATAAAGAAAATGTGGGGGCGCCTGGGTGGCGCAGTCGGTTAAGCGTCCGACTTCAGCCAGGTCATGATCTCGCGGTCCGTGAGTTCGAGCCCCGCGTCAGGCTCTGGGCTGATGGCTCAGAGCCTGGAGCCTGTTTCCGATTCTGTGTCTCCCTCTCTCTCTGCCCCTCCCCCATTCATGCTCTGTCTCTCTCTGTCCCAAAAATAAATAAATGTTGAAAAAAAAAAATTTAATAAAAAAAAAAAAAAAAAAAAAGAAAATGTGGTGTGTGTATGTATGTGTATATATATATATATATGTATATATATATATATATATGTATATATATATATATATATGTATATATATATATATATGTGTGTGTGTGTGTGTGTGTGTACACACAATTACTCAGGAATCAAAAGGAATGAAATCTTGCCATTTGCAACTACATGGATGGAACTGGAGGATATTATGCTAAGTGAAATTAGTCAGGGAAAGATAAAAATCATATGACTTCACTCATATGAGGACTTTAAGAGACAAAACAGATGAACATAAGGGAAGGGAAACAAAAATAATATAAAAACAAGGAGGGGGACAAAACAGAAAAGACTCATAAATATGGAGAACAAACTGAGGGTTGCTGGAGGGGTTGTGGGAGGGGGGATGGGCTAAATGGGTAAGGGGCATTAAGGAATCTACTCCTGAAATCATTGTTGCACTATATGCTAACTAATTTGGATGTAAACTTAAAAAAATAAAAAATAAAACAAGTTAAAATAAAATTAAAAAAAAACACTATGCTATTCAAGGGACCTTGCTAGTAATTAATCCTAAATCATCACTTTTTCTTTAGAAGTTATTCTATCTCATGAAATACAGAAAAATGCATGACAATGTAATTTTTATTTATTTATTTTTAATTTTTTTTTTTTGACGTTTATTTATTTTTGGGACAGAGAGGGACAGAGCATGAACGGGGGAGGGGCAGAGAGAGAGGGAGACACAGAATCGGAAACAGGCTCCAGGCTCTGAGCCATCAGCCCAGAGCCTGACGCGGGGCTCGAACTCACGGATCGCGAGATCGTGACCTGGCTGAAGTCGGACGGTTAACCGACTGCGCCACCCAGGCGCCCTGACAATGTAATTTTTAAAACTGGTTTCTGAACTGAAAAAATATATACAGCTTAGGAAGATGGTGCTTAAAATCTCAGTTTTTGTTTTATGATGAACTTTAGTTATATAATTTGTTATTAAGTCTGAGTCAGCAGAGAGGTATTAAAATTAATAAGCATCACCACGGTGAGTGCTGTAGAAATGGGGCAGGAAGAATGGTACATCACCTAACGACTTTCTTGCCTCCCTGGCCTCAACACTTTCATACAGGTCAGGTTAAACCAAGTGATAGTTCCACAAAGGAGGGAGGAAATAACATAAAAGGGCTCCATTGTTCAGGGGTTACACTTTTACTTTTGCCTTTATTTTGTGACAAATGTAGAGTTACAGTGCCTCAGGTTTTATTATCCTTGTTCCTGTTAATTGTTGTTCTTGTATTAAGGGGTTACTGTACAAAAACAACTACATGATAGCAACTAAACATATAGGGCTCTTACACTCCGGACATTAGAAGATACTAGATAAAAATGATATTCAGATAATTACAATTTACAATAAGTATAATAAATAGGAAAAAAAGAGGCCAACAAAAAAGAAGGGGAGAGAGGTGTTAATATCAGGTAGACTGAGATGGCCTCTCATGGAGGGCACATTTCAGATAAATCCTGATGAATAAGAAAGACCCAGACAAATCGTTACAGAGACACTTCTTATGCCTTGTTTCTAAGAACAGTGTGAGCAGTGTGAGGTTCCTAAGCCTATAGCCCCTGTGTTTTACTGAGGTTGGAGCAGCCATGCCTAAATGTCCAATACACTCACAATTATTTCCTTTGGATTTCTATCTTTAAGGGGTCTATTTTTAACACCTTGTGTGCTAAAAGTCTAACTCCTCTTGATGTGGGACGGGGCAAATCTAGTTCCTCAAAAAGTGAGAAAACTTAATAAAGATAACCAATATCCAGGTCTCTGGGATATATAATGCATTACTGAATATGCCAGGGAGTCCTGCCATGAGTTCTCCTATTTTTAGTATTTCAGATTATAACCAAGTCTTTTGTATTTCAGATTATGTCAATCTACTTTGAAACAATGCACTCATGTTGACTCCAATCTTCCTTTGCCCTCTTTCCTTACATTTTATCATGTTCATAAGGAAATAAAAGCTGCCTCCATAATGTTTTTATTTATCTTCACTTCTTTCTGTCCATGATAATAATCATGATGAAGGCACCTAATATTTATTGAATGTTGGCTCTATACCAGGCAGAGCTAACTACTTAGTAAGAATATCTCAATTATTCCTCATACAAATACTATGAAATCAGTCTTATTATTATACCCATTTAACATATTAAGAAGTATATTAGGCATTCATTCAAAGTTGCCAGAGTTACCAAGCCAATGAATCGGGAATAAGACCTATCAATCTGATTCCAGAAGCTGTACCCCGGAAGGAGAATTGTGACATTTATCCAGACAGCATTTTCTAATAATACAGATTTTGAATAGGATTGAGTGGGATTCATATATATTCTCTAAGGTCTTTTATATCACAGAGAAAAATATGATTGGTACTGGTATCCAAATGAAAAGACCATGACAAACCACTACAGTCTCTTAAACTAGTTGAACAACGGGACCACCTTCTTGGAAAAGAAAGAGATGGCTTAGGCTTCTTAGGGAATCAGTAATTCATAAAGTAAAAAGCTCTGAAACTTATGCCAAGCTTGGCACTAAATTCTTCTTTGACAACCATAGAACAGAGGAATTGCAAGTTCTCTCCTGTTGCAACACTGCCAATGTCAAAATTGTCCACTATTCAAGCCTGCCAATCTTCCACAAAGCTCTCCATTCAGTTTTAGGGAAGAACATAGATGGTAATCAAATGTCTTTCATTCAAACAGCATTACAGCTGACACATGAAAAGATTCAGAAGAAAGGAGAAATAAACTGATTTCACAACTTCCATAGTCTTAACAAGAAAGACTCATTGCTCAATCAAATACACATTCCCTATGGCCCTGAGAGCCAGACTTTGAAACAGTCACTACACATTTTTGTACAGCCTATTGAGATATAAATCTTCTTGCATGCTATTAAACACGTGAAAGTAACTTGAGTTTTCTAATACTAATTAGTAAAGTGGAAAGTATTTCATCATTAAAGGCCTCCGTGGACATAAAAAGTGATCAGAGAGGTTATACATGGCATGGTGGTTAAGCGTATGGATTCTGCAGTCAGAACTCCTGAATTTAAATCCCAGCTAAGCAGGTTTTACTAAATGTTCTAGAACTGCTATCTTTTATATATATATATTTTTTTCAACGTTTATTTATTTTTGGGACAGAGAGAGACAGAGCATGAACGGGGGAGGGGCAGAGAGAGAGGGAGACACAGAATCGGAAACAGGCTCCAGGCTCTGAGCCATCAGCCCAGAGCCTGACGCGGGGCTCGAACTCCCGGACCGCGAGATCGTGACCTGGCTGAAGTCGGACGCTTAACCGACTGCGCCACCCAGGCGCCCCTTTTATATTTTTTATTTAATGTATTTTTCACTAGTGACTGCAGGTTCTTGACACATAGCCCAATTGAAAAGGCTTCATTTTATGACTACATTGTCTCTTTTTTTCCCTCTGTACCTCCAGATGAACAAAGGGGATAATGTGGATTCTAAGTGAAAAAGTATAATTTAGATAGACAAAATCTGATTCAGAGAATTAGAATTTTGTGAAAATATGGGGACATAAAAATAAAAAAAATAAAAAACAGAGTCATTGTCAGGATAGACGTTATTCTATCCTTTCCTGATCTCTTGTTTCCAGATGTTTTCAACATACAGATACATTTTATAGTTAAAAAAATAAAGGCTGGACTTACTATGCAAAAGCTAAACATATCTTTGTCAATGAACAAATCCAGTAATCTACTTGCTTATGTATTATAAAATTAGCCTTTTTCTGTATAACAAACTATCTGTGTCATAACTTTAATAAGTGCCAAAAATGCATGATTAAATTGTTGCTTAAATATTTGTCTTTTCTTATGTGAAGTCCTCAACATTGGCTAAAGAAAGATATTTTATCTAACATTACTTGAGTAATTCCATTTTAGCTAAACTAATTTAAAATGAAGCCTTCATTTGTATTAGCAGAGGCAGAATTGTGCTGAGATTCTAATGTTATTGATCTATGTGAAAATTACACTGTGAGGCTCTCCTTAATTGTATGTCAAAATCTAGTTGGCTGCAAAGAATATTTATTGTCAACTTCCACTACAAGATCAAGTTTTATTGCCAATATTAAACTCAAGCTAAATACAGAAATATATGTGACCTAAAAATAGGCCCATCATATATAACACATTAAGGTATGAATGCAAAATGTAAAAATTATTTTGACAGTTTCACTTTTGAGGCAGTCAGAGACAATTACCATTTTTCACATTTGTCACAAAAATAATGCAGTTTATAGTTAAATGCAATAATATATAAGAAGTTATTATCCCTTTTTACTACAGCAAATATTATTGACTTAGGACTTCCTTAAGTAAATCCCAATTCATGGGATTGTCATAAATATAATTATATTGTGAATTATATTTGTATTATAATTACATACAAATAATAAATATAAATTATTAATATAAATAATTTTACTTCAATTATAAGTATAATTTAAATATAAATTTATTTAAACATGTATTATAATTCTCATGTAGTTTAATTTAAACATAAATTTAGAAAGGTCTTTATATAAAAGGTATGTTTTCTAATTGTTATTACTCTTAATGCTTCTCTCATTTATTATTGCCTCCTAGTAAGGCAAGCATTACATTACTATGAAAACACATTGAGGTGTTGACACAATGCTACTAAAATATACTAAGTGTATCTCTCTTCAACTGGCACAGTAGCAAACTGTTTAAAGAAATAGGATTAACATAGAGCTATACTCCTTACCCAATACTTTTTTCAAAAATTAATTAATGAACAAAAATTTGAAAAAAAGGCATGTACTACTGTAGATGTTTCCAAACTATCTTATTTGGAGAGAGGTATATTGTTACATGCATCTCTAAATGATGAGTACACAATAGACCAAATTTCTAAAATAACTAAAACATAATCACTGCTATTGTTTAATTCCTGAGGTATAGATGACTGGAAACTTAAAATACATTGCTCAAGGATCTTTATTCTGGCTACCTATTATTTGTCAATTTTAGATTTACATAAATAAGAAAAAAAAAGTCGCTATTACAACAACAATCAGAAATATTTTAGTGTGCTAGAGGACGTGGCAGTAGTTTGATACCAAAACATTTAGATTCAGACAGGTTCTACTTCATTTATTCCCCAAACTTACTTATTTTTGTAATTTATCATATACTGGGTATGATTCAGGTCCATTTTGGGGACCTTAAGAATATGTTAGAGGGGCGCCTGGGTGGCTCAGTCGGTTAAGCATCCGACTTTGGTTCAGGTTATGATCTCACAGTTCATGAGTTCAAGCTCCAAGTCAGGCTATGTGCTGACAGCTCCGAGCCTGGAGCCTGCTTTGGATTCTGGGTCTCCCTCTCTCTCTGCCCCTCCCCCACTTGCGCGCTCTCTCTCTCTCTCTCTCTCTCTTTCTCTCTCTCCCTCTCTCTCTCTCTCTCAAAAATAAAAACATTATTTTTTTTAAAAAAGAGTATGTTAGAGATACATCTCTAAGAGCTACTTTTATTATAATGAAACATAAAATTTTACCAATATTTTTATTTTATATACAACATAAATTCAATCAATGCTGCACTATTATTATTCACATTTGAGTTTAATTGACAGTACTTGAGTATTGATCACAATTTCCTTTCAGGTTTCCTAATCACACTACAATTGACATTATTATGTGACTTGTGGATCTTCAATTCTTTCTAGGATGGCACTTCTCCAGGTTATTAATATATAATTTTATCAATATAGATCTTTGTTTAAATATAATAGAATTAAAAGCAGTAAAATATAGTGTATTGTTAAGTATAATCATATGATGTCAAAAATGTGAAAGCATGATCATGGCTTTCAAGCCAGCAGCATATGACTATTAGCCTCTTCTACTTTCTCACAAAATAACCAAGACCCAAATAAGGGATTAAAAACATCAATAGCATGAAATTTAATACCAATAGACAATCAAAAATCTGAGAAGTGAAAAAAATTAATATTGAGAAAGTTTGATTGAAGAAAAAACAAGCCACCATGAAACTAGTATGGGGGTTCCTCAAAAGATTAGAAATAGAAATACCATAAGATCTGGTAATTCTACTTCCGGGTATTTACCAAGGAAAATGAAAAAAAATAATTCAGAAAGATATATGTACCCCTATGTTTACTGCAGCATTATGTAAAATAGCCAAGATATAAAAGCTACCTAACTGCCCATCAACAGATGAATGAAAAAGAATATACATATACAATATACATATTGTATATACATATACATATACAAAAGAACACTACATCATAAAAAAGAATGGTATCTGGCCATTTGCAACAACATGGATGAACTCAGAAGAACTTCATTTATGAGAAATGAAATGAGTCAGAAAAAGAATGTTAAATACCATATAATTCTACTTACAAGTGGAATCTAAAAAACAAAACAACACACAGAACATGGTCATTGCCATAGGGCAGTGGATGGATGGTAGGGTTGTAGGGCAAAATAGGTGAGGGGGACTAAGAGGTATAAACAGACAATTATAAGTAAATCACTGGGATATAAAATATATCATAAAGAATATAGTCAATAATATTGCAATAACTTTGTATGGTGAGTGATGGTGATTACATTTATCATGGTGAGCATTTCATAATGTATATAAATGTCAAATCACTAGGTTGTAAACCTGAAATATTGTATGTCAACTATCCTTCAATTACAAATAAATTAATTAATTTTTAAAAAGCCACTCAGACTTAAGGTACACAAGTGCATGATATGGGCAGTTCAAAGAGCTAAATCTGACTATCTAGGAAAAAATAACGGAAGACATGCTTTCAACCCTCACCTGTCCTCTGATTCACACACTATACACACAATGGAAAAATGGACAACAACTCTTCTTCTCCCTTGGGCATTATTCTGTACTTCCATGCCAAAATACAATCCTAACACATACATGTTTGTATCCCATATCTACACACATCATTTTTCTCAAAATATATTAAATTCTAAATAATAACTTTTGGTAAAATAAGAGTGGCAGAGTGTTTATTCATCACAATCATTTCTCTGGGGGCACATTTTTTGTAAAAATTCCAGTAGAAATTCTATTTTTCTCATGTAACCCTATTACTCTGAAGAAGATATGTGATGTATGAGGTTAAGAAAAAAGGTTTGTAAAAGTCTAAAACCTCAATTTGCCTTGAAGTTGATCACCTCAATCTGCCTTCCAAATATACACTGAGGCATCAACAGTAAGGCCAAAGGCAACCTATTCACTCTTACTTTGTTAACTACTTGGCCTAGTATCATAATCTCATATAGAGTAAAAAGTATTAGGAGAAAGACATGGAATCAAGAAAATCTTGAAAAACAAGTACATAGAAAACAATATGAAGATTATTAGAGGAACAGCATGCTTTAAAAACTTACCTACTGTGAGATGCAGAAAATAAAATAGCCAGATTATGGTTATTTTCTGAGGAATAATAAGTTATGACCTTCCAAGTTCTCAATTTAACAGAGCAAAAAAAGAGGTATCCACATTAAATAAAGTATCTACATTAAACAAAAATAATGAAACAAATCAAGAAGAATACTAAAAGTATCTCCAATGGCTGTCAGGGAGAGAATGAAAATTAGAAGGAAAAAAAGGTTAAAATGCTTTTGAAAAACTGAAATGTCACCAGTAGAAATGAACATGAAATATATAATTCCCAAAAACACTAAATGATTAAAGCATAAAAAAAATTATGAAGCAAAAGACAGAAAGCAAACAGCTAAGAAAGGAAACATAAACAAGAGAAAGCATATATAATTAAAATAAGATTTTCAATTTATGTTTTATTTTTCAGTACTTTTCATTCTTATCTCTTTATCCCACCTAATCTAAGGCAGATTGATCATATCCAGGAAAAGTACCCAGAGTAGAATAAAAATGAACTGGAGTTCTCGGTTTTCAAGAATCAAAACACACTTTTGATAGAAATGATAGGGTAAGAGAAAGGGTTTTTGAATTTCAAATGTGAATGTTAGTGCCAAAATCTATATACTTTGGAAGAATAACAAAAATATAACAGCCAGTTTTGAAGGGCAGGCTTTCCTGTCTCTGTGAGAAAGTGGACAGAGAGAAGTGTAGTCCTCACACAGGGCTTAGAGATGGGTTCTGCTACCACTTTTATTTTCAGGATTGGCTTCAAAAGGCAAAGGTAGAATATAACTCTCCAGAGAAGTTTGGAAATCTGGAATTATGTGAAACTTAATTCTCACTGTTTGTCCAGAGTACTGGAGATATATCCTACATCACTGGATGGAATCAGAAGCAAAGATGGCTGACGCTATTCCACCTACTCTCTCTTGGCTCTCAACTTCTATGGAACAGCAGCCTTAGGGACCAAATGGAAAAGAGACTGTTAGTATGTGTTGGTTGCAACTGGCTGAATTGGCAAGATATTATACACAGTAATACTGATCACAAAGCGTAATTAGCCAGTTTGTAAATAGTAGTGAAAGATAATACCAAGTTCTCAAATGCAGAAACTTATAGTTTTGGGGCACCTGATTGGCTCAGTTAAGCGTCTGACTTTGGCTCAGGTCATGATCTCATGGTTCAAGGGTTGGAGCCCTGCATCAGGCTCTGTGCTGACAGCTCAGAGCCTTGAGCGTGTTTCGGATTCTGTGTCTCCCTCTCTCTCTGCCCCTCCCCCACTCACTCTCTGTCTCCCTTTGTCTCAAAAATAAATAAGCATTAAAAAAATTTTTAAAAAAGAAGCTACAGTTTTGAAAAAGGTAATTTCTTTTTCAACTATAACTACTAAAGATTAAACTGAAGAGTCCTAAGGGAAGCAAAAGAAAAAGTAATAATTATATCTCAGTCTTTCACAAAGATCACATCAAATCAATCTATGGCTACCTATCACACTTGGGTCAGCCAGGTTGTAAGATTAATACAAATAATTTCTTCCTCTTGGTATTCACACCCTATGTAATCACCTTCCCTTGAGTTTGTAAAGGCCTATTATTGGCATCTAAATAATGGCAAAGGAAATGGGTGTTACCCATTATGTAAGATTATGTTACATTAGATGGCAACTACCATCTTGCCTGCAGACTGTGTTTCTTGCAGGTTTTAGTTGAGCAAAGTGCCATGTCTGATATGCTCATAAGGTAAGAACTGAGAGTGGCCTCCTCCAGTCGAGTGAATAAGGAAATAGAGCCCTAAGTCTAATAGTTCTTGAGAAACGGAATCCTTTCAACAACCATGTAAATGAGAATAGTTGGTCATTCCCTCAGATGAGTAGTCAGATGAGACCTCAGCAGCAGCTGACAACTTGAATGTAGCCTTTATCAAAGACCATGACAAAAGGTACCCAGCTAAACCATATTCCTGGTCCACAGAAATGATAATAAACGTGTGCTGTTTAAATCCACCAAGTTTTAGAGTAATGTGTTACACAACAACAGATAACTAATACAACAACATCCACTGTTAAAACTTCTGAGGGGCACCTGGGTGGCTCAGGTGGTCAAACATCCCACTTCAGCTCAGGTCATGATCTCAAGGTTCGTGAGTTTGATCCCCATATCAGGCTCTGTGCTGACAGGTAAGAGGCTGAAGCCTGCTTCAGATTCTGTGTCTCCCCCTCTCTCTGCCCCTCCCTCACTCACATTCTGTCTCTCTCAAAAATAAACAAACATAAGAAAATTAAAAAAAAAAAAAACAACTTCTGAATGAATTAAGATGTCTTGGAATACTACTAAGATTGTGCTACCAAGGAAATCATTTCAAATGAGAAAACAGCTCAGGGAAAAAAGGCTAAAACTATCCAAGAAAAGAAGTATTCACTCAAGGTAACTGCAACTAAATGATAAAAATGAAACACAGAGGCAAGAAAAAAAAAAGTTAGATAAATCTAAGAACTCTCATTACACTGAACTGACTAAAATTTAAGGAATAATAAACATACTAAATTTTTAAAAGAATTATACCTCCTAGAGAATGAGCTTAGACTCAAAAAGTCTGTGATTCTTTGCACATCAAAATGATCCTTAGGTCCCAAGCTTGTACAAGCTAGAATCAAGCTGAGAAAGCTGCTCAGCCCCCAAGGTCTGATCCCTTATGCTCACTTCAGATGTGGCCCAGAAAGATAATGAACAGAAAAATCAAAACAAAACTCCCAGAGGTCACAGCCAAGGGACTGGAGATGCCTAGAAGAGAGCAAAATTCAGACCTAATTAAGAAACTTTACCCTTCCTCAGTGTAGGATTTCTCATCATTTCTGCCAAGCAGCCTTTCAAAATTGAAGAATTAGTTACTGCTGGTGTTTCCTATCCTCTCCATTCAAAACATGACTATTTACTGTGGTTTTGTCTGTTTTTAGACCATATATTGGGTAGGTAGGGGGCAAAGAACTTGCATTTTAAATTTACAAGACTCCATATCAAAAGGCTCTGCACTGAACCTAATGTTGAGGCACTGCATATGATGTAAAGATAGTGAATTTTGAGATAAAGCTGTGAGTGAATGGCTTGTTTTGACTTTGCCTCACAAGGATAAGTGTATTTTGCCTGTGGAAAGGTCAGCTGAATATTTTCTGAATAGAAGATGAACAGCAGTAGCCATTTATGCTTATATCAGAGAGTTTTTCTTCTCTTTTTAGGAATCGGATAGGATTAGACTTCAATGCCCCCTATGAAATTAAACATGACTATGTGACTTTCCTTGGCCAAGGAAATGATGCCAATATATGAATGGCATGTATTATTCCCTAGCTGAAATTGTACGAATCTGTGCATAGTTTACCACATCTCTTCCCACTTCTATGGTGACCATGGAAGACTATATAGGAATGAGTCTCTATTTGCTTGGACCTCTTTTTGAATATAAAGAACCAAATTTTAAGGCAACTCATGTTGGTGTATCATGACCTGATAGGTCATGTTGGATTATTGGCTTATTTACCATTAATACAGCCTATGCTGAAACATGCAACCATCCTTGATTTCTGGATAATAATTTGAAGAATATGATTCCCATTGCTTAAGTATGATAGGAATGGTTTACAAGAAAGAATTTGGCCTCTGTAACTGAACATTCCTAGCTTTAATTATAGCTCACTCATAGTCTCTAAATTCCAGAAAACTGCTAAAGCTTCCTGAACCTTGTTCTTTTACAAAAGTGATATAAATACACAAACCTAATAAAGTTATTTTAAGGAATAAGTGAGAGAGGTCTGGAAAGGTAGAACCATAAATAATATGCAAACATAGTATGCACCTTATAGCTTTTACCTCTCTTTCCTACTAAAATACATTAAATACTCTAAAAATTAAGAGATAAAATACCATATGTATATAAGATGTTTAGGAGAAAACTTCAGAGTTTAACGTATGAGCCATACAAAGAGAAGTTAGGAACTACCTGAATGGGTTTTATCTACCATGATTAAAACAATCTTGATAGAATGTGGCAGCACCTGATTGATACTAACTCATTAGAATGACTCTCACTGATTCACTTACAGTGAACTTTGAGATTATATATATATATATATATATATATATATATATATATATCAACTTGTATGCACATTCATTTCATGAATGTTTTTATCTATGCTAATTTCTAAAACCCTGCAAAATCCACTTTGATTTGGATCCTTAAAATAAGGAACTCTAAACATTAAGAGCCACCAAAAAAGACAAAGTTTATTATGTTTAATGTCTTTGTTGACTAGTATCTTACCTATGGTTTTAGTGAGAACTTACATTATTTTACTGCTATGCAATTTGTGTGTGTGTGTGTTTTAGAAATCAGAGTCTAGGGGCACCTGGGTGGCTCAGTTGCTTAAGTGTCCAACTCCTGATTTCAGCTCAGGTCATGATCTCACAGTTTGTGGGACTGAGCCCCATGTTGGGTTATGTGCTGACAGCATGGAGACTTTGGGATTCTCTCTCTCCCTTTCGGCCCTTCCCCTGCTCTCTCTCTTTCTCTCAAAATAAACAAACATTAACAAAATAAAAAATAAAAATTAGAGTCTAATTTGTTTATCAGATACAATGCCCAAAGAATAAACTGGTGATTCAAACTGTTTTACAAGGAAGAAGAGGAGGAGGAAGAGAAGGAGGAGGAGGAGGAAGAAGAAGAAAGGAAGGAAGGAGGAAAGGAAGGAAGGCAGGAAGGGCACAAAGAGAGAGAACCTAATATAAGGTATAAAGTATTATAGGAGGTAACAACCTCCAGATTGATAGCATATTCCTACTAGTCATATAAAAGTTATCAAACTTTTTATTCGACAACCATTATGTTTTGGTAATATTGCACCATTATCTGCCAAGTAGGCAATGAAAACTATTTACTGTCAATATAGATTCCAAATGATTATGTTGCAATACAGACAATAAATTATTTACTTCACTTAATGAACAAGTGATTTTACAAAAATAACAAAGAAAAAATATATATCTAAATTTAAAATAATTCTAAAATTCTCTATTAAGACATCACTTAGGTATAACTTGTTCCTGATACCACTTTAATTAAATCCTCTCTTTGCACACAGTGCACACAATGGCCATTCTGAGGGCTAAAACAGTACTTTAGTCTTGATCTTATTTTATTAGTTTCATCTTGCTTTTTGTCCCTATTTCATATTATTTTCCCCTATAGATTTCTGCCAAGATGAGGTACTATGTTTACAAAAAAGAAAAAAAAAATCACCAGTGGGTCAGTTTCAAATGCCAAAGTATGTTCTTAGAATAAAAATATTTTTAGCTAGGGGCATCTGGGTGGCTGAGCCAGTCAAGCGTCCAATTTCAGTTCAGGTCGTGATCTCACAGTTAGTTGAGTTTGAGCCCTTCGTTGGGCACTGTGCTGACAGCTCAGAACCTGGAGCCTGCTTTGGATCCCTCTCTGTCTCTGCCCCTACCCTGCTCTCATTCTGTCTCTCTCTCTCTCTCTCTCTCAAAAATAAATTTTAAAAAATTAAAAATATATGTTTTAAGCTAAATTTGGAAGCAAAAATGCATACATACCTACCATAAGAAATGGACAAGTCTAGGTGTATCTGTGTGTTTTTGAAGTTACAGTCTATTTGTCAATTTTTTTTGAATTATGGAACACTTCACACAGATAACTTTCTGCCTTAATATTTAAACTCATTTACTTAAAGAATAAAAATAGATGAATTGCTGATTCATTATCTCTCAATATATATTTCCTAAATAGCTAAGGGGTTGTGTGAATGGATATTATATAGCTCACTAGTGTTGCCTGAGTCTTACTATGAGAGTTTTCATAAACATGTTTAAGGATTTCCTCTAGGGATAAAGATGATTCTAAGCACTGATGGAAAAATAAATTAGGGTAATATAAATTTTAAAATATGGATATTGGGGCACCTGGGGGGCCCAGGCATCCAACTCTGGCTCAGGTCATGACCTCACAGTCCGTGGGCACAAGCCCCACATTGGGCTCTGTGCTGACAGCTCAGAGCCTGAAGCCTATTTTGGATTCTGTGTCTTCTTCTCTCTCTGCCTCTCCCCTGTTCACACTCCACCTCTCTCTCTCTCATAAATAAATATTAAAAAAAATTTTAATGTGGATATTTTCAAGATGTAAAAATTTGCTAATTTCATAAAATTAGGATTTGTGTTTATTTCTTGGAAGATATTTTACGTATATGATATGTTACATGTCATACCTTATTGTGATATATACATGTCATACATAAAATAAATGTCACAAAATATATATTCATACACATATGCATATATACATATATATGAATATGCATACACATAGAAAATATTAGGGGATTAAGAAAAAATGAAAAATTAATAGAGACCTTATGCTATGTTTTCTTCCACTATGAAATGAAAATATATCTCTACACTGAAACTTGTACATGAATATTTATAACAGCATTACGCATATTAGCTAAGTAGAAATAACCTAAATGTCTATCAGCTGACAAACGGATAAACAAAATGTGGTATACCCATACAATGGAATATGATTCAGTCATAAAAATGAAGTACTGATAAATTTTTTAACATAGATGAAACATGAAAATTTTATGCTAAGTGAAAATGTTGCCAAAGAACACACAGTCTGCCCATTTCACTTATTTGACATATACAAAATAAGAAAATCTATGGAAACCAAAAGCAGATTAGTATTTATTCAGAGTTGGGTGTGGGGTAGTGGGATGGAGAATGATTGTTCATTGATAACAGTTTCTTTTTAGAGTGATAAAAATGTTCTACATTTGACTATGCTGATAGTTAAAAACCACTGAATGTTGACCTTAAGTGGGTGAATTGCATGTTATGTGAATTATAACCCAATATACCTATAAAAAACACTACAAAAAGTTCAAGAAACTGTTTACGTCTTGGCAGGAGAAGGGTGTGTGATGAGAAAAATACACAAGAGACTTTGGAGTAACTGAAAATGTTGTATTTCTAAACTTGGTGGTAGGCAAATAATAATTTTTAAAAGTCATTTATATTTTACTTTCATGTTTTATATGCACATACATTGTGCAATACCATACATAGAAAGATACAGAGATATAGTAAATATCAAGTAATTTAAAATTAAGAAAATAACAAATAAATTGGGTACAGTTACTTGAATTCCATTCTTACTAATAATTCCATCATGGTTTCCATTGTAGCAGAAACTACTTCTAACATTCTATGTGCCTGGTTTTGGTGTAAAATTGTAGTTGATAGTTCACTAATATAAATTTGACATTGCCTCCTGGTACAAGCAATGACAATATTTCCTCTAACACAAAATGAAACTATAGCACCGATTTTAGATGAAGTTTAGTTACTTAAATAGTAAACTTGGCATATTATAAATAACTTAAATTGAGCCAAAAAAATTGTGCCTTACAATGTTTCCCATAATAGTTTATATCAACCATGCAAAATTCTAAATGCAAATGTTTTTTAAAAGCAATTACTTCCCAAGGCTCATGGGCTTTTCTACACAATTTCTTGAGACAGATCAAATTCTTGGTTAAACCTTCCTACTTATATTTATGGGCCTGACGTATGTCAATATTACTATGTAATCTGTTTAATAACAGACTTTCTAACAGCCTCTCCCTTTGCCTTGGAAATGGGATAAAATTATATGGGGAAAAATTAATAATGGTGGTAACCAAATCAATGATTCCACAACGTGAGTCTTATGTAATACTCCAACATAGTAAATGATTCACCTTGTACAATGATCAATGATGTGAGAGCAGGATACAGGTGCATTTGCACAACTCTTTTCATCTTATCAAGAGCACAGTGAAGCAAGCAAAACATGTCTGTTGTCAGTTGGGAAGAGTGAGTAAGTAGATTTGGGAACTAGTACCCATGGGTAGTGTAAAGGAGCATGGTTCACATTGTCTGAAATTGCTCATGCCCTGGTTCATACAGCTGGTAATGAAGCAGTCAGCATCCCATCTCTGGAGTGGAATAGGCAATTATTCTAGCTTGAAACTCTGCCCTTGCAAATTGAGTGTGGCAACAATTCACATTGGCTGTCATTATAAAGTCCCTCAAAATGGGGTAGCTATCCATATCAGATCAGAAAGAAAAATCAGAGATGCCTAAAAAAGTTTACCTTAACTCCAAATAGATTATTGTACACTGATGATATGGATATTTAAACTGCTTTCTGGGAGACCTTTTTGCAGTGTTTTATTCTTCAATCTTACTCCAAATTGCTCCAAATAAACCTAAAATTCAAGTCACGTAGAATATTTCTGTAGATTCTCATTAATCAATTTTCTATCTTGCAATACATTTAGAGAATGAAAACATTTCTCATTCTCCTTCTAGTTACATTTCAATGCTGTTACAAGCAATCAAAACAAAACAAAACAAAAAAACTGCTAGGATTCTGACTCTCAGATGTATAGGTAACAACATATTATACCTGTTGCTCTAAAAGCTAGTTCAGGTCTGTATCTTCTGGGCAACTTTTAAAATAATACCTACACCCTAGCCCTGCCCTATAATAATTAAATCAAAATTTCTGAGGGTGGGATCTACAGGTGGTTGGTTTTAAAAGCACCTTAGATAATTCTAACACATATAAGATAAGCATTACTAAACAAATAATACGCATACAAACCACCTAGGGAAGTATTTAAAGGGGCGCCTGGGTGGCGCAGTTGGTTAAGCGTCCGACTTCAGCCAGGTCACGATCTCGCAGTCTGTGAGTTCAAGCCCTGCGTCAGGCTCTGAGCTGATGGCTCAGAGCCTGGAGCCTGTTTCTGATTCTGTGTCTCCCTCTCTCTCTCTCTGCCCTTCCCCCGTTCATGCTCTGTCTCTCTCTGTCCCAAAAATAAATAAACGTTGAAAAAAAAATTTAAACTGCAGATTTGATTTAAGGTATTCTGTGGTAGGGTCTACAAATCCAGATTTCCACCATGTTTCCAGGTAATGTAGATGTAAATGGTTTGTGGACTGCACTAATTAGCCAGGATCTAGATGAGAACTTCCCTTAATATCAGAATTTTCTCAGCAAGCTTTTTTTAGATGTGTATTTATTTATTTTGAGAGAGAGCACATACACACATGAACAAGGGAGCAGAAGGGAGAGAAAAGAAGAGAGAACATCCTAAGCAGGTTCTACACGTTGAGCAGCACAAAGCCCAACTCAATCTCATGGACCAAAATCAAGAGTCAGATGCTAACCAACTGAGCCAGCCAGGCTCCTGTGTTAAGAAGCATTTAAACCTTCTATGCCTATGACACACTCCAGACTCATTACCTCAGAACCTCAATAAGTACAAATTAGTCATCAGTATTTTTTAAAGTGTCTCAGGTGATTCAAATGTAAAAGAAATGTTGAGAACCCCACCAATCTAGGACTTCTAATCAACCCCTGTTACCTGACCATTTTCTCAGACTTTTTTCCTTGATTTAATAACACTAAAGATCTTCCTTTAAACAAGTTCTTTTGAATACTTTTATTCCTCCCTCTGCAGCATCCTCATATCAGCTTCCATGTTTTATTCATTCAATAACTGATATATCTGCTTACACACATCTCTCCTGGCAACAGCACACATTTAAGGCCTTCATTACCCTTTATGCACAATGGTCTACTTTCTAGCTAACTAACTCAAATTGTTTTAAGTCACTCAATAAGCTACCGGAGGACACCTGGGAAGATGGAGGCACAGGAGGATGCTGGGCTCACCTCATCCTGCTGATTGCTTAGATTCCACCCACATCTGCATAAATAACCCAGAAAACTGCCAGAAGACTAGCAGAACATACTCTCTGGAGCCAAGGATAGACAAGAGGCCCACAGAAGAGGGCAAGAAGGGCAGAGAGGTGGTGCGTGCTACACGGACTGGCGGGAGCGAGCGGGACAGTGGAGGGGCAGCCCGCCTGGCAAGGCACAGGCCCTGAAGTCTGGCTTGCAAAAGCTGAGGGGCCTGTCTCTGTGAGTTCTGACAGCCAGCAGGACTTAACATCTGGAAAGTTAAAACTCAACAGCTCTGCTCTTGGAGAGCGGGGAGGGCCAGAAGATGCTGGGAGGGAGAGTTGCTGAGCCCTGGAAGACAGAGCTCAGCTCAGCAGGGGAACAAAGGCAATGGTCAGCACCATCTCCCTCTCCCATCCCCCAGCCGAAATTCCAAAGGGAACCAGTTCCTGTCACTGAACTACACAAACACCCAACACTGTGCTCCTGTGGATTCATCCCTCTGACTGACCTGCCTCTCTCCTGGTGCTGCAGGGCCCCTCCCGCAGGGGACCACCTACGGCAAAGAGAGCTAAGCCTGTCCCTACCGCAGCTGTGCACCTTGCCGATCCACCCTGGCTAATACGCCCTTGGCCAGATCCCATCGAAGCAGCACCATAAGCCTTGCAGTGTGCAAGCAGCCCAGATAGGGGCCATACCACTCCACAGTGAGTCCTTCCCTGGGAGAGGGGAAGATAAGGCACACACCAGTCTGACTGTGGCACCAGCGGTGGGCTGGGACTAAGCCCAAGGGACTAAGAAATAGTCATGAGGGGCTAAAAAAATGCTATAAATGAGGGGCAAAATAAAATGGAAGTGGGCATGGCATGGATTAAAGAGGCAGAGGAGAGAATAGCTGAATTAGAAGATAAAATTATGGAAAAAGAGGAAGCTGAGAAAAAGAGAAATAAAAAATATCCAGGAGTACGAGGGGAGAATTAGAAACTAAGTGATGCAATCAAATGGAACAATATCCATATCATAAGAATTCCAGAAGAAGGAGAGAGAGAAAGGGGCTGAAGGTGTACTTGAACAAATCATAGCTGACAACCTCCCTGATCTGGGGAAGGAAAAAGGCAGTGAAATCCAAGAGGCACAGAGAACTCCCTTCAGACATAATTTGAATTGATCTTCTGCATGACATATCATAGTGAAACTGGCAAAATACAAGGATAAAGAGAGAATTCTCAAAGTAGCTAGGGATAAACAGGCTCTAACTTACAAGGGTAGACACATAAGGATAGCAGCAGACCTATCTACTGAAACTTGGCAGGCCAGAAGGGAATGGCAGGAAATCTTCAATGTGATGAACAGAAAAAGTATGCAGCTGAGAATCCTTTATCCAGCAAGTCTGTCATTCAGAATAGAAGGAGAGAAAAAGGTCATCCCAAACAAAAACTGAAGGAATCCATGACCAGTAAACCAGCCCTACAGGAGATCCTAAGGGGGATTCTGTGAGTGAAATGTTGCAAGGACCACAAAGTACCAGAGACATCACTACAAGCATGAAACCTACAGACATCACAATGATTCTAAACCCATATCTTTCTATAATAACACTGAATGTAAATGGACTAAATGCGCCAACCAAAAGACACAGGGTATCAGAATGGATAAAAAAACAAGACCATCTATTTTCTGTCTACAAGAGACTCATTTTAGACCTGAGGACACCTTCAGATTGAAAGTGAGGGAATCGAGAACTATCTACTATGCTACCAGAAGTCAAAAAATCTGGAGTAGCCATACTTATATCAGACAAACTAGATTTTAAATTAAAGGCTGTAACAAGAGATGAAGAAGGGCATTATATAATAATTACAGAGTCTATCCATTAGGAAGAGCTAACAATTATAAATGTCTATGTGCCGAATACGTGAGCCCCCAAATATAAAAAACAATTAATCACAAACATAAGCATCCTTACTGATAAGAATGTGGTAATTGCAGGGGACTTTAATACTCCACTACAACAATGGATAGATCATCTAGACACAGGATCAATAAAGAAACAAGGGCCCTGAATGATACATTGGATCAGATGGACTTGACAGATATATTTAGAACTCTGCATCCCAAGCAACAGATAATACTTTCTTCTCAAGTGCACATGGAACATTCTCCAAGATAGATCACATACTGGGTCACAAAACAGCCCTTCATAAGATTAAAAGAATTAAGACCATACCATGGACACTTTCAGACCACAATGCGATGAAACTTGAAATCAACCGCAGGAAAAAAATATGGAAAACCTCCAAAACATGGAGGTTAAAGAACACCCTACTAAAGAATGAATGGGTCAACCAGGCAATTAGAGAAGAAATTAAAAAAATATATGGAAACAAATGAAAATGAAAATACAACAATCCAAATGCTTTGGGATGCAGCAAAGGCAGTCTTGAGAGGAAAATACATTGCAATCCAGGCCTATCTCAAGAAACAAGAAAAATCCCAAATACAAAATCTAACAGCACACCTAAAGGAAATAGAAGCAGAACAGCAAAGACATCCCAAACCCAGCAGAAGAAGACAAATAATAAATATCAGAGCAGAAATAAACAATATAGAATCTACAATCAATGAAACCAAGAGTTGGTTTTTTGAAAAAATAAACAAAATTGATAAACCTCTAGCCAGGCTTCTCAAAAAGAAAAGGGAGATGACCCAAATAGATAAAATCATGAATGAAAATGGAATTATTACAATCAATCCCCCAGAGATACAAGTAATTATCAGGGAATACTATGAAAAATTATATGCCAACAAACTTGACAACCTGGAAGAAATGGACAAATTCCTAAACACCCACACGCTTCCAAAACTCAAACAGGAGGAAATAGAAAGCTTGAACAGACCCATAACCAGTGAAGAAATTGAATCAGTTAGCAAAAATCTCCCAACAAATAAGAGTCCAGGACCAGATGGCTTCCCAGGGGAATTTTACCATACATTTAAAGCAGAGATAATACCTATCCTTCTCAAGCTGTTCCCAAAAATAGAAAGGGAAGGAAAACTTCCAGACTCATTCTATGAAGCCAGAATTAGTTTGATTCCCAAACCAGACAGAGACCCAGCAAAAAAAAGAGAACTACAGGCCAATATCCCTGATGAATATGGATGCAAAAATTCTCAACAAGATGCTAGCAAATCGAATTCAACAGCATATATAAAGAATTATTCACCATGATCAAGTGGGATTCATTCCTGGGCTTCAGGGCTGGTTCAACATTTGCAAATCAATCAGTGTGATACATCACATTAATAAAAGAAAAGAACCAAATGATCCTTATTTAAATGATCCTTTATTTCTACAATGGAATACTACTTGGCAATGAGAAAGAATGAAATTTGGCCATTTGCAGCAATGTGGATGGAACTGGAGGGTATTATGCTAAGTGAAATAAGCCAGGCAGAGAAAGACAGATACCATATGTTTTCACTCATATGTGGATTTGAGAAACTTAACAGAAGACCATGGGGGATGTGAGGGGGAGGGGGAAGTTAGAGAGAGAGAGGGATGCAAACCATAAGAGACTCTTAAGGACCGAGAACAAACTGAGGGTTGATGGGAGGTGGGGGAGAGGGGAAAGTGGGTCATGGGCAGGGAGGAGGGCACTTGTTGGGACGAGCACTGGGTGTTGTATGGAAACCAATTTGACAATAAATTATGTTTTTTTTTTTAAAAGAGACAATTTCTCCTTGTAAGTTTACAAAGTTTAAAGTCAGATGCTTAGCCAACTAAGCCACCCAAGCACCTCTCATCAAGTATTTTTTGAATGTTTACAGGACATCAGGTTCCTTGGGTTCTTAAATTTTTCTCTCTCTTGTGACACTTCCCTTAATCCAGTTATATTCAAGTGTTTTCTCTCTATGGTAACCTATTGTGTTGGGGGGAGAGGGGGTTGTTCTAAAAATCTGAGATAAGTTCCACGAAACATGACTGTAGTTTAAATAGTTTCTGAGTTCTCATGTTTATCTTTAAATTTCATGCCAAATTTAACACTTACATCACAATACATTGATTTTTTATATAAAATAATGTTCTAAATTATCAGTCTTTAGGTGAAATGTGCAATTATTCAATAAAAAATGCCACACTTAAGCCTGATGAATACTTCCACACACCTCTATAGGGAAAGTTTCTTCATCTAACTTTCAAAAAAACAATTTCAATCCCATCACACCGAACTATGTACATGAATAATCCTTTCATTTTAAAATAAGTATGCCATGTTTCTGGAAAAGTTTGTACCATTCAATAGACCGCCTTTTAAATACCATGCAAATACAACAAAAATTTCTGCCTCCAAAAAGTTTGAAATTTAGGTTAAGATATAACACACAAATGATTAAAAAAAAAACATTCCATAAGTATTTTATACAATGAATAATACAGCATTTAAGTGTAAATATGACCAAACTTTTAAATGAGGATAATCAGGAAGATCTTCATGAAAAGGTAGTATTTAGGCTGGTCATTACAAATGCATAAGGTTTTAGCAAGTAGCATGGAAACAGAAGAGTCTGGAAAGGAGGAAACATCTAAACAAAGGCAGAAAATAGAGATTTATGAGGCCATATACAAGGCCCTTTTGAAGAATAAAATAATAAATTGATTTTAATTGTCATAGAGAATACATGCAATAGATGAAACTAAGACAAGAAAAGAGTATGGAAAATCATTGGTTCTAATACTAAGGAAGTTACACATTTCTGTGTGAGATTCTTTGAAGGTTTTTAAACTGAGAGTGACAAGATAAAAATTATTCTTTAGAAAGTTATCTGGATGATGAAGTCGGGAAAGGTAAGAAAGCCACTCAGGAATTTAATAGCTATAATCCACATATTAAGTCTTTGTCAATACTGTCTTAAAAAATATTGTTCAAGATTTGAGAGGATGCATTTTCTTAGAAAAGAAAAGAAAAAAAGGAAAGAAAAGAAAAGAAAAAAGAAATTCCTTCAGATAACTACAGAATCAGTTGGATCACATTTCTTTCTGGAATGTGTCACAAAAACACACATAAATTGAAAATTAAGAAAGTACAAAGGAAAATCAGCATTTTTCTATAGTTAAGAGTCTGTTTCTTGGTTTGTCTCTCCGTATTTTTCCCTTTGCTTGTTTCTTACATTCCACATATGAGTAAAATCATGCTGTTAATTTGTCTTTCTCTAACTTATTTAGCTTAGCAGAATACTAAAGTCTTTAGCTCCATCCATGTTGTTCCAAGTGGCAAGATTTCATCCTTTTTTATGGCTGAGAAATATTCCATTGTATATATATGCTACTTCACCTTTATTCATCAGTCGATGGATATTTGAGCTATTTCCATAATTTGGCTATTGTAGATAATGCTGCTAAAAAAACACTGGGGGGCATGCATCCCTTTGAATTAGTATTTTTTGTATTCTTTGGGTAAAAACCTAGTAGTGCGATTGTGGGATTTTAGGGTAGTTCTTTTTTCTTTTTATGTTTATTTATTTATATTTGACAGAAAGAGAAACAGAGACCATAGGCAGACGAACGGCAGAGAGAGAGAGGGAGACACAAAATCCGAATGCTGAGCTGTCAGCATGGAGCCTGGTGCGGGGCTCAAACTCACAAACCGCAAGATTGTGACCTGAATCAAAGTCGGATGCTTAACCAACTGAGGCACCCAAGTGCCCCAGGGTAGTTCTATTTTTAACTTTTTGAGGAACCTCCATACTGTTTTCCATAGTGGTTGCACTAGTTTGCATTCCCAACAAAAGTGCATGAGGGTTCCTTTCTCCACATTGTCACCAACTCATGTTTCATCTTGTGTTGTTGATTTTAGGCATTCTGACAGGTGTGAGGTGATATCTTATTGTAGTTTTGATTTGCATTTCCCTGATTATGAGCGATGGGGAACATCTTTTCATGTGTCTGTTGGCCATCTGTAGGTCTTCTTTGGAAAAATGTCTATTCATGTCTTCTGTCCATTTGTAATTGGATTATTTGTTTTTAGGTGTTGAGTTTTATAAGTTCTTCATATATTTCAGATACTAATCCTTTTATTAGATATTTCACTTGCAAATATCTTCTCCCATTCCATAGGTTTCCTTTTAGTTTTGTTGATTATTTCCTAAGCTGTGCAAAACAAATGGTGTTGGGAAAAACTGGACAGCAACATGCAAAAAAATGAAACTGAACCACTTTCTTATACTACACACAAAATAAATTCAAAATGGACTAAAAGACCTAAATGTGAGACATGAAACTATTAAAATCTTACAAAAGAACACAGGCAGTAACTTCTTTGATACAGACCATAGTAACTTCTTACTAGAGAGGTCTCCTAAGGCAAGGGGAAGAAAAGCAAAAATAAACCTTTGGGACTTTATCAAAATGAAAAAGTGTCTACCTTCTCTTTGAATCTAGTCAAACCAGCATATAAACAAATTAATAAGTTCCATATTCAATAAAACTAGAAAAAAAGGAAAGCCTCAAACCCAAAACTATGAAAAATAGCTGTCAACTAAATAAATGTTCAATTAAACTGAACATGCACAAAGCTCCCAAGTACAGTCTCAGAGGTCCTAATCAGTGGTCCTATGCTTGGAAAAGGAAATTTCTGAGGGCTACAGGAAAACATGTTAGCCTGTGTCACATGACATTGTGGCAAGGCAGGTGGGCTGAAAAGGAAATGTGAGGACACTCTATTTGTACTAGATGCAGTGGGTTAGCACAGCTTTGGAGGAGAGCTGACAGAGGAAAATCAGATTTAGAATGGGTAAGACAATGATAATGAAATATCCTAATCCTAAATTATCACATACAAAACAATAACAACCTGTAAAATACTGAGTTCACTGTGAGTCATAAAGAATTCTTATTTTCAATAAAAGTGAAAAGGATATCACTAAATGTTCTGATTGGTGGTCAATGTTGAGGACAGAAACTATAGTAGAAGTGGTAAGGAAAAGTTGGTGAGAATTGGCCTTGCATTAATGCAGATGGATTGAACCAGAAGTGAGTCCAGTGGCTCAAATAATCACAGCAGGATATTCCTGCTTTCTCCATATACAAACACTGATTTGCTCTATACTCTTTATTCTTAGGCAGAATCTTCTTCATGGTGACAAAGATGACTACAGACTAATACTAAAAATCTCTGCAAAGACAGCTACTTATTCACCATGATTTCAATAATTATTCAAGGATTGAATCTCATTCTATCTTGATTCATGTCCTTTATTGAATCAATTATTGTAGCTAACAAGATGAGGTCATTTATGTAGTAATAATAAGTGAGTGATACCTTGAGCTGCAGGTTAAAATCAGCCTCACTTAAACCATAAGAAGTTTAAGACAGGATGATCTCCTAAAGAAGGAGCCATTAGCAATTAAAAATGTAAAGTACACTAGGTAAGATAAAATAACAATGTCCCTTAGGACTCCTTAGAAAAACTTCAGATGATGGAATCAATTTGATCAGGAATGTAATGATAAAGCCATATTGAATGAACTGGCAATGAGGGTCAAAGGTAAGTAAAAACAGAAAGATATATTTATGTTAAGAAATTATATTATGTTAAGGAATTACAGTTATTCACAGAATAACTTATAAATGCTAGTGATGTAGAATTGAGAGTATAGTAAAATTAGAGAGTAAAGAATAGGGGAGAGTGGTAAGATATGAATTAAGAGAAAATAAATATAAACAAACTGATTTTACTGTCTTTCACTGTAGGGTTCTGATAGACTAAAAACAGGAAATCAGTTTCATTTCAAAACAAATATGCCCCCTTAAGAGATTAATTAAGCATTCATCTGAAAAAGTTAGGAAAAAAAAATAAATGTAAGGAAAGAAGAAAAAATGTAAGTTTAAAAAATGGACATTAACAAATTAGAAAATGAAAATAATAAATTGGAAAACAGAGAAACTTTTTGAAAAAACAATTTGAGTGCAAAAAAAATTTTTTAAAGCTATATTAAAAATAAAAATGGAAAACTGTGTACATTGGAAAATAAAAAAAATATTTACAAAAAAATCCTTGGATGAAATGTTTTATTAAATTTAAAGTGTGGATAAATAATTTTTTAGGGAAATATAAATTGAATAAATTACCTCAAAAAACAATTTATAAATAAAAACAAAGAGACTGATACCCTCTGCAGGGGAAAGCAATAAAATTTAATCTCTTGATTAACAAAATTTTAATATCATCCATTTTTTAATTTTTTTTTAATGTTTGAGAGAGAGAGAGAGAGAGACAGAGTGGGAGCAGGGGAGGGGCAGAGAGGGAGGGAGACACAGAATCTGAAGCAGGTCCAAGCTCTGGGCTGTCAGCACAGAGCCCAACATAGGACTCAAACTCCTGAACCATGAGATCAAGATCATAACCTGAGCTGAAGTCGGCCACTTAACCAAGAGCTACCCAGGTGTCCCCTCACCCGTTGCTTATATATACAAAATTCTGTTTCTATGATTTTATCATAGAAATATAGTCTTATGGTTAACTCAAAATATTTACATAGAAGAATAAATGCTGAACACTGTACATAACAGCTAAAAGTTGGAATCAACATAAATATTCACCTATAGGGACTAGGTAAGTTAAATTACATATTCATACAAAAAAATGCTAGTCAGTGTTTAACTATATTTATATGTGTTGAGATGGGCAGATCTTCCAGTTAAGTTACTGAATACAAAAACTCAAATAAAAGTATTTTTCAGGGAGATATACATCCCCTTTGTAATATACCTTATCAATACTGTATATGTATAGATTTTTATATTATAGCCCTACAATAATTATAACCATATATGCATATTTACATATGGAAACTTCTGAAAAGACACAAAATATTATTAATGGCTATTACAACTTGTCATTAGAGTGGGAAAGGGTATTTATTAGGTGTAAAATTTTACTTCCCACTGCATCTTTTCCTATAATATTTTATATTATTTAACATCATAATAACAAAGAAATAATAAAAAGTTATATTCTCTGCTTGAGATCTCGTTTAACATGAGGCAACTGAGACTCAAGAAGGAAAATCATTATATATTTATATTAACTTTTTTTCATATAAACAATTTCTGGGAAGATAAAAAAGACAATGGGTGCATGGGTGACTTTGTTGGTTAAATGTCTGACTCTTAATTTTATCTCAAGTCATGATGTCATGTTCTTGAGGTTGAGCCCCTCATAGACCCTGCGCTGGGTGTGGAACCTGCTTAAGATTCTCTTTCTCCCTCTCACCCCTCACATGCCCCTCCCCTGCTCACAGGAATGTGTCTTTCTCTCTAAAACAAACAAAATGCTGTGAGAGTTTTGTAAAATTTTAAGGTAATATTATATTAAAAATTGTCTTATATGTCAATACCATTAGCAAATACTTCTATCTAATTTATTATGTATACTAGGTTTCATGCTAGATATAAAAAGAGAAGCACTTTAAAATGCCTGTTCTCAAGTAGATTAGAATACAGAATCATGTTTTTCAAAGGAAACAATTATACTAGGTAAACTGTAAGTACAAAATCAATAGATGAGGACTTAATCCAAATATCACACCAATTTAATTTCATATTAAACTCTCATACTTCAAACTGTTCAAATTTCTGTTCCCTCCCTCACCTACCCACCACAAGGTATGACTTTACCAACAGTCTCTTTTCACTTATTAATTGAATTAAATATCTAATTAATTTGCACCATAATATAAAATAATTATTTTATATTTACATTCTATTTATTATTTTATATTTGAACAAGAGAAATTACCCATATGTTCTTACAGGGAATCCTGGAAACAGGAATTCTTTCTTAGAAACTTTACATACATGGAATTATCCCCAAAATGCCTTTTGTTATGAAAGTGAAGAATCAATTTAGCCAAACCTGGGAGTATTTAACTCAAAGATAAAATGCAAATGTTACCAAATAAGTCTGGCACTCCAAAATCAGTGATTCTGAAATATCCACAATGAGATCAATTTAAAGTAAGTTGATACGTTTATTTCTAAAAACTGCAAAACTGTATGGAAATATTTAACCACCAAATAGAGTACTATCGCTAAGTGTTTTGGCTTATGGTTTTGTGGGAAAGACAAGAGAAAACAGCTTTCACCACACGTCGAAAAGAGATGCCATAATTTAATTCGAAGCCTGAAATGAAGTAACAAACACTGAAGTACAATGTGACACATCCTTCATGACAGCCTACAGTATTTTAGAGTTTTTGGAAATAATTAGAGGCACATACCTTTCTTTATCTTAGCAAGTGAGAACAGAGTCAGCTTTCTGAGTTCTAGCCAGATGCTTATTTTATAACCTTAGTTATGTAGGCTAACTGCTAACAGCTCAAGATCTGAGACTTTCAAAGTTATTTTTAGGACAAATCAGTTAATGAGCAGGTACAAACTTAAGCATAAATGAGCAGCAGGGCAGAGGCAGCCAAATGTCAGAAAGAGTCTCAGATGGTAGGACAAATTGTAATTATTCCACCCAGTTATGGGCAGTGGTGAATAAAAATGAACCACTACCAACTGCTATCCAGTCAAAGGTTTAATTTTTTTTTTTTTTTTTGTACAGGAATCGAAAATGCACAGGAATCATGAACACACAATGCATGTCAAAGTAATTTACTCCTGCTGTCTTTCATGGAAACAGAAAACACAGTCTCCTTGCTTTTCTGGGGCTTCCCCCCTATTACTATATCAGCTATAGTACTTCCAGTATAGTTCTAATTAATATTCGCTCTTTGTTTTGTGCTAGCTTATTTGTAATGACAAGGCTTCATGTAATTTTCCAACATGTTGTAGAAGGCTCCAAGAAATCAACAGTCATAATTCACTTCCTCCACAACCATCACACCACCAACCTTGGGGCCTGGCTTCTACCAAGAATTAATAGTCAGTGTAAGGGAAAGGCTCAAACGAATCCATGTATGTGCAGTGAGGAAATTACGTCAGCTTATCAGAATCTAGAGACTGACAAAAATGAGGAACAGAAAGGCAATTCTGCCAAAGATATGGCATTGCAGAGCCCTACAACTTTTAGCTGCTACTTTGTTTGGTTTTCAATACAAAATGTGATAACAAGACAGAGGCCAAAAATCAAGAGGTTTGAATGAGCTAATTTTATCAGTTTTTCAAGCATGCCTTTTTGTGTCTTATTGTGTATAGATTATTGACCTAGGAAAAGTGATACGGATCCAAAACTTCTTCCCCAAAAACTTTTCTTAAAAGGTCTCTCTAATCATTAACCAAAAAAATGTTTATTAAAATGTGCTCTTCAAGCACTTTACCTTCATATAACAGAAGTAAATCAGCTATATGCATATTTGTTTTGTTTTTTGATTACCAAGCAACTAGTGTCTATATATTGGGTAAAAGGAAAACTACCTCCCATTCTGAACAATCTGGGGGAATAATAAATACAGCTCTCTGTTCTACTATAAAAAGAAGAAAAAAACAAATACAAACAAATAAACAAACAAAACCCTGGAAGTTTCTTCCATGGAAGCTAGATTATGCTAGATAATTCTTTTCACTTCTAAGATACAGTAAAAGGTGGGTAAGTAACCAGCCTAAGCTTAAACAGTCAACCCTCTCTCAAAGAATTTGAATCATGAGGGGACTGAGGAAGGGAAGGAAATAAGTGGAATTTGTTCATCCATCCTCACAGAGCAGAAATTGCCTAGCAATTAATTAATGTCCTTGAGACTTTAAAGCTTCCTTTTGCTGTTTTTAGTCTAATTCCCTAACCCTCCCCCCCCCCATTAACCTTGTAAGCGATCTCATGTCCAGTAAGTTTATTAAGTTACTAAGTTCATTTTAGTTTAACGTATCCAGAATTACCTGATAGTGCTTAAACCAAAGAACCCTAAATAAGACCTGGTGTTTGGGAGAGAAAGTTTAAAAATGAATTGTCTTATGGTAATTTCAATGAAAGAAACAGGCAAGAGCCTGGACATACAAAGACTTATTCTAGAGAAAATTTATCTTTATTGTTTATGGATTACTAACTGATAACAAGAAATATTAACACAATGTGTTTATCAATCCAAAGCATTCATAAACATAAGTGTGGCTGATGATGATGGTAGAGGTGGTCACTGGTGATGAACTGATATGTCAAACAGACACAACTCTTGCAAGCAAAATGCAAATTTGTCTCCCACTTTCACTTTAAAATTTATCCAGAGGGGCCAATGGATAGAGAGATCCACAGTTGTCTTGTATTTGACAATAAACAGTCCTACATCACCTACAGTCATAAAACACAGTCACAATTGAAACTTAGGATAAATAATACATGGCCATCAAAATTTTGGACTTGATTTACAGTTAAATATTCTTTCCTTCCCCAGCCAGGGCCAAGTATCAGAAGGCTACTTGTTGCGTAGGAGGCTGGTAATCAGATCTCTCTATTCCCCAAGTCTGCTAACAACTTGTTGCCTTAGTCAATACCACCATTTTCCAATATTTCTAGCTTTCCACCTGAGCGTACACGGTAGAACTGCATTTCTTGGCCCCTTTGTAACTGGGTGGAACTGCATTAACAGTCCTGGCCAATAAGCTGTATATGTGACATGGCATGAGTTATTTACATAACTCATGCAAAAACGTCCAAAATTTATCTTTCCTTTGAATACAATGAACAGCAACATTCAAGACAGTGATTCCCCTGGGTCTCTTCTGAGCAGATGCCCCTTTCTCACCCTCCCATCCCATTAACTAATAAGAAAAATGTAATGGGTACAAGAAATAAGCTGTTTTTCAAACCACTGAAATTTTGGAATTAACTATTATACCAAGATAACCTCTTCAGCTGGAAATGAAGTGCTGTAATAAATAACAACACACACACACACACACACACACACACACACACACACACACACACACACACATAGTTTAGGGGCTATGTGACAAGCAATGGAGAAACTGATACTGGACCTTAGAAATGGCAATTAAATTAATGCTAACTAGAAAGATATTTATTTAATAAATTTGTAGCTTAAAGAGAAGAGGTTGAAAAACAACATTATCAGTGTATGTTGGCTGCTGATTGTTGGATATGCAAATTATTATAAAGTAGATGTGTATCAGAAAAGAATTAGTTGTTTTTTCAACAAGAATGAAAAGTAATTAAGAAAAGTCCTAAAATGTGGGAACTTCCAGCAATGAAGGATGCAACTGTTTTTCATCACTTACTACTAAAAAAAATTAAACCTAAGAAAGTCTTTGAGTAATAAATGTTGATTCCAATTTGGCCTTAAAGCAAGGATCAAAACAAGAGCATAGTCCTCACATGCATTCTTAAAATCTCTACACAAATTTCATTAGTCTTAGAATATTCATTTAAAATTGTGGTGCCCAGTTGTATTAAATTAAACAACATGGCTCAAGGATGAGACCAATGATGTGACTTTCCCACAAATGTATGAAAATCTCAAAGTATCCATAATTAATTCCGGAGAGACAAAGAATCAAGAGTGACAGAAAAAATAGAAATATAGCAAATCTAAGAGATATTCTAGAACAGAAGAGAAAATGTGGCTATTGCAACATGGAGATAACCGGAAGCAAATACATTAGATTGTCATCACTAGATGTTTCTTATGTCATTTAGACAGTGCTACTGCCAAAAGAACCACCAGCTTGTTCTAAAGGAATCTGTGAATGTTCAAGATTTAAAATGACCTTTGTGTCCCCTAACATATATTGGTAAGAGGCATGGTGACAAATCTGTTTAACTCCAAGAACATACCTCCCAAAGCCCATTTCAGACACTGTCAAAGGTTACTAGAAAACAGAGGATCTGGGGGACAAAGAGAACAATAGAGGTACTTAGTAGGGGCAGAGGGACAAAATCAGGGCCCAATCCATTCTCTATCATCAGGATAGGGAGCGTTTAAAACATCTGCTTTTAAGTCTGCCACAGACCAGAACATTTCCAAATGTGATTTTCTATTATGGTTATTCTGTTCCCATTCCACTGTTGTAATTTGGCTATGTGGATAGCAGATAACTTTTCTTTTTTTACTTCATTGGCCTTCATATCAATAAAAAAACACATCAAACCTGATGTATAGAGTATTAATCATCCAAGAATCCTAAACTTGGAGTTAGGTGCAAAAAATGGATAAGACTTTGAGGTGGCACCTGTTGAGAAGGAGGTAGTATATTGTGACTGTGAAAGAGAGAATATATAGATTACTTTTTGGCTAGAAGGGCAGGTTATAAAAGTTTTTAGTGATGTTCATCAAATATTTCTCATGCCATATCTTCAATATATATGGTAGCATTTCTCTTCTTGGCATACTGTGGTTAAGTGGGCCACCCAATCTAGTTCTAGACAAGTTGCAACCGAAAGTGTTGCCAATCTAGTTCTGGGCAAGATGTGAGATCTTCTTCAGTCTCTTTTATGTACAATTTTCAATGTTTGTGAAGGTCCCACCTCCATCAATCTGACCCCCAAGTAACTACAATTAAGCAGTGACTCCTATCATGTTGCAAAGGGCATGTGAGATAAATAAGAAAATAAACTTTTTGTTTTAGGCCAATTATGATTTAGGATTTGTTTCTTACTGCAACATGAACTCACCTATTCTAATGTATACACAGAATTTCTGGTTCCTTGGAATTGGAACAGAGAAAGAGATGAGGGAAAGGAATATATAATGTTCTAATTTGGCTATAATAACAGAAGTCTATACCTTCTGGGAATGGCTAAAATTAAGGCTGAATTTTTCTCTTGAAGGAATTTTAGTAGATTCTTAAGATATTCTCCTGATGGACTCCTCTTACCCTAACCCTTTTTCTTTGGCTGACTGTTTTTGCATCATATCAGCCTCAGGTTTTCTCTAGGTCCACCTATCATAGATTCCTTTTTGGACACCCTGCACAATCTAGTAAAGCTATTTTGGACAGGACCCCTTTTAAAACATACCTACACTCTACTGGGTGTTGCACAACTGTCCCCTGGAGAAGCTACACATTTATTAACCATTAGCAGGTTGGTCACTTGCTTCTTGAAGTAGCAGTATCTCTCTCTACACTGTGGTGTCAGCGTTTTTTTTTTTTTTTTAAGTTTATTTATTTATTTTGAGAGAGAGAGAGAGCACAGGCAGGAGAGTGGCAGAGAGAGAGGAAGAGAGAGAGAATCCCAAGAAGGCTCTGCATTGTCAGTGCAGAGCTCAACTCAGGGCCTGAACTCACAAACCATGAGATCATGACCTGAGTCCAAACCAAGTGTCGGATGCTTAGCTGGATGAACCACCCGGGTATCCCTGTGGCTTTGAGATATCTCATATGTTGTCAAACAACCCAGTACATGTAGTTCCATATTTCCTGAAGCACACACCAAGCTTTCAGATTTGCTTTCTTGAAATGAGTGCACACAAAGATGAAATTAGAAAGATGCAACTCAACCTATCCCTTATAGAGGTATGATTTGAGACTCAAAGCAGTTCAGCAACTATATCCAAAATAATTTTCTCCCTTCTCTTGTCCACTTTATTCTCTTCTTGTGAATTTTACAACTGGTTAAGGAGTATTCCTTTATATCACTTGAAAAATGTACATTCCAATCTGGTCCTTCCCTATGGAATTTTTTATCTATTATGATTTGACATCTAAGTTGAAACTTAACAATTTAACATGCTCTCACATAATAATAGCATCTATCATTTATTGATCACTTATTGGGCTAATAACTGCATCAGATACTTACGAGTTTACATATGTTATCTCTTAAGTCTCACCAAATCTTTATGAAGCTGGCTTATTATTCCAAATTTTAGATGAGAACCCTTAGGCTTGGATGTTTAATATTCAACTACTGAGAGTTTTGTTTTGTTTTGCTTGGTTTTAACCTCTATGCTACATTAAGTGCCATTAAGTGGTATGTATGCTAGATATTCAAAATAAATACAGGGAAAATATGCCTCATTCCTATACAGCTTTCTATATATTTGGACACACTTTGGATATGGTATCAGAGAGAAAAAGGATAAGCTTCACTTTAAATTGTCTAAAGTTCTGTATTTAACTTTATTTTACATACTTTTAAATATGAATGCTCTACAGGTGGTGCTCTATCAGTATATTTCACTTCCTAGTTTCTTATAATACTGAAAAGTATAAAGTATTATATCCATATTGAGAAATCTATTTCAAAACAAGTATACCCAAGTATTCTATATGCTTTCTAATTATAAGAACAGCCTGAAAGTTTGACATTTCTCCTCAATTTTCTCTGACACCATCCATCTTTCCCTTGCCTTTTGTTTTGTTCTTTTCAAGCTTGTTTTTTTTTTTTAATGTTTATTTATTTATTTTGAGAGAGATAGATAGGGAGCAGGGGAGGGGCACACAGAGAGAGAAACAGAGACAGAGACAGAAACAGAGAATCCCAAGCAGGCTCTACACTGTCAGAATGGAGCCTGATGCCAGGCTTGAACTCATGAACCATGAGATCATACCTGAGCTGAAATCAAAAGTCAGATGCTTAACCAACTGAGCCACCCAGGCACCCCATTTCAAGTTTGTTCTGTTCATTCTCTTGTTAAAATGATGTTAGTCAAAATGCAGATTTATGTTATCTGTACTCCCAAATGCTTGAGAGTGGCACAGTAAGGGATTCCATAGGACTAAACTGCTCTTTTGAATATGTGACTGTATACACTTTGGTATTGTTTACTTTGCGGTTAGTATGACTGCAGGCCAGCTGGCTTCCTCACTGAGCTTCTTCATAAAGCACATGCCAAATGACACTGCGAAGTGCTCTGAACTTCATAAATGTATGCCTTTAAGACTTATCTGCCACTTAGCCTACAATGAGCAATCATGCCCATATCTTCATACACATGACTTCAGCTGATCCAAGGCTGAGCAGCAAGGATTGGCCTTGAAGCTAAGGGATAAATGGCAAATATGTGGAATAATAAATATCCTCATAACCTTCTTTTTACAGCTACTTTAAAACGCTGTTGCATCTATTGACTTTTAAGTGGGGCTCTGTTTAATTTTTAAGCTAATCTTAACAAACTGTTTTTTTAAGTGTTTTATTTTAAAAACTGGAGACTTCTTTGTTCTTTCCTATGTTCTACTCATGACCTGTATGCAACAATTCACTATAAAAGAATTTGGTGTATTCAAAACCTATGCCTATATTTATATCACTTTCAGTAATTTTCATTATAAAAAGTTGAGTTCACTTAAATGACATTTTTTTTTCTGTGAGATGCATGGATATAGGGCACAAAAATCACAAATCACATTTGCATTTCATTTCTAAATTAGTTGTTTCATTTTTTGAAGAGACATTCAAGGTCACAGCCCCAGGAAAGGTTTTCAATATGTGATTGTGCTTCCATCTGTGCCTTGGAGACCACAGAAAAGGATCTTATCTCAGAATTCAATTTAAATAACATTCTGAGCACCCCACCCTGTCTTCTCTAAACCAAATATGCCTGCCAAAGATGTTGAGGGACAACATTTAAGTATCCCTCACTTAATTGTAAGTAGATTGCTTTCAAGTTTATGGATGAACTGAGAAAATTTTTAATTCATATCTTAAAAAAAAAAAAACAAGGGCAATGGGCAAAGGGAGTATGCAAACCATATACTTGGAATTTACGATTATCCAAAGTGAAAGAAATAAAGGAGGTTTTCCAGGGTATATATACAGAAGCAACTTAGAATTTGAAAGAGCTGGTGGAGGCTGGTGTCAAGGAAAGAAGAAAAACTTAAAAAGAAAAAAAAAAATCAAAACTTCTTTCTTATCCTCAGAGAAGGGTACCTTTCATAAAACAACTATTATGAACACTATTCTGTTATCAAAGCCAATTAGCTTAATTTAAGAACATAAACATCTATGACCTGTTAACTTATTATGTTGTTAAAAAGAACCAACTTTTGTCCCCCCAAAAAAGAATTGATTTCTGTTTTCTGTATGAATATCACATTACCTAGCAGATTTTTGGGACTTCACTGAAAACATAAAATCTTTGTAAACTTTAAGCCATCAAAAACTTACTTGAAAGCTAAAGAAGCTGTTTCCTTTGTGTTTTCTAATTCAGATTCTCCTTCTATAATAAAGAACACACACTGTCACCCTTGTAAAGCCTGAATGTTGTACAAATACACCGTAAGAGACTTAGAAGGATCTACATTTTAGAGGCAGGGACTCTAAAACATGACAGTGATTTGTATTAGAATAAAAAAGACAAAAGGCCAATGAGAACACCGGGAAGAAGAAAAAAATAGCAAGGATTATTAGCCACAAAATCAGTATAATAATCTACACTGGGGTTCAAAACCCTGGCAAAGAATAGTGGTATTTCAAATTGTCAATTCCTGTAGGCTTTTAGTAATAATGTATTTACCTAGGATCTATTGTATCAGATATACATAGAGAATAGCAATAAAAATAGCATTATTCTTTCTTTACAGTTATACATGGAGTTGACAGTACAATTTGGCAGTACTGGCTGTTTACATTATCTTCTTCCAAAAGAAATGCATACTGGACTGCAATGTTTGTCCCTCACCAAATTTTTCAAAATAGTTTTGAACAAAACAATAAATACTGCCTGCCACGGTTGCTTACACTTAAGGAACACAGTTCAATACATTAAGTAGGGTGAAGTGGAAAGAAAGACCAAAGACAAAATGATTACCCAACTTAAAAAAATCCCTTCAAAGTTGCATTGCTTATTATCAAGGAATGTTGCAGGCTTATCAGAAAGATCATACATGGGATTTGTACATGTATTTGGATTTTAGAGATTCTGTGTTTAGCAAGCCATTAAACATCAGCTACAACAAAGCCATCTGTCTCACTGAAACTCTTCATAACAGAAAATATGATGGTAGAAATATTAGACTTAATATAAATGATAATAATAATTTAAAAAGTCGTTTTTAAATTTAAAATAATTTAAAAACTACTAGAAAAGATTAGGTTCTTAAGACAGAAAAATAAAATAAAATAGAAAAAATAAAAACATACAAAATATTCATTCATTCAACATATCTGCATTAAAACCTGTTATCAGGCACTATTTTAGGGACTGGGAGTTTAGCAGTAAACAAAATAGATGAATATCCCTTTCCTAAAGAGCTTGCAACCTACTGGAGAAGGGAGTCAATAAATCGCATAAATACATAAAATATACAGATGTTTCTTGACTTAGGATGGTTCAACTTATGATTTGTTTTAAATTTTTTAAGTTTATTTATTTATTTTGAGAGTGAGAGACAGCATGAGTGGGGGGGAGGGCAGCTAGAGAGGGAGAGAGAGAATCCCAAGCAGGCTCTGTGTGCCAGCACTGAGCCCGATGTGGGGCTTGAACCCACGAAGCTGTGAGATCATGATCTGAGCCAAAACCTAGAGTTGGAGGATCACTGACTGAACCATCCAGGCGCCCATCAACTTAAGATTTTTTGACTTCTTAATAGTATAGAAGTGATACACCCTAAATAGAAAATGCATTTCCAATTTTGAATTTTGGTCTTTTCCCAGGCTGGTGATAAGGGGTATGATGCTCTCTCACTATGGTGGTCAACAGTAATGAGCCACAGCTCCCAGTCAGCCCCCATGACTGTGACAGAAAACAATCCATATACTTGCAACCATTCTGAAACCCATATAGCCATTCTCTTTTTCACTCTCAGTATAGTATTCAATAAATTGCATGAGATATTCAACACATTAATATAAAATAGGCTTTCTGTTAGATATATTTGCCCAACTGTGGTTCTAATGTAACTAATGTAAGTGTTCTAAGCACATTTAAGGTATATGAGACTAAGCTATGATGTTCAGTAGGTTAGGCGTATTAAATGGATTCTCAACTTAGTATATTTTCAAACTTACAATGGGTTTATCAGTAGGTAACCTACTGACTGTAAGCCGAGGACATCAAGGAAGATTTGTACAGATTTTTAGATAGCGGTAAACACCAGAGAGAAGGGGAATAGGAAATGTGATCGAAGAATAAGGACTTAAAATGGTAGAGTGGCATGAGGAAACCTTACTGAGTAAAGTCCTACATGAAAGGAAAATGGAAGTCACGTAGATATCTGCAGGATGAATATTTCAAACAGTGGAAGAGTAAACGTAAAGAGAAGACCAAGTTGGCTGGAACAGTGTGAGTACTAGGAGGTGAGGTAAGAGATAACAGTCAGCCACACAGGTGTGACTCTAGTGGTCCTTCCAAGGACTTTTTTTTTATGACGTGAAGGGTTTTTTATTTATTTATTTATTTATTTTGAGAGAGAGAGAGAGAGAGAGAGCACGCGAGCAGGGGAGGGAAGGAGAGAAGCCCAAGCAGGCTCCTGTGCTCTCAGCACAGAGCCTGACACAGGGTTCAATCTCACGAACCATGAGAACGTGACCTGAGCCAAAATCAAGAGTTGGATGCTTAACCGAATGAGCCACCCAGTCGCTCTATGGTGTGCTCTTAAGTAGAAGGGTGACACTCTCACTGCTGTGTTGAGAGTAGGTACTGGGAGGAAAGAGAAGATGAAAGAGAGAGCAGCTGAAAGCTATCCGAGACAGACTCCTTTTGTCCTTCCACTTGTATTCTCTACCTTCTTCACCCTTTTCTCTGCAATAGGAAGCTGACCTGTGTGTACTTTATCAGCAAAATCCCAGGAAGTGATCAGAGGAAGAGTAACGTTAGATATTTCCTTGGATTTCGACTTTGCCTATGGCTGGTTATATTACTCAATGAAAGGTCACTGATCACTTCAAATCTGCCATATTAAGTCAATTTTCCAAACTTCCATGTTATTCCTAGTCTTGTCATTTGTATTAGTTTCCTACAGCTGTCATAACAAAGTACCACAAACTGAGTGGCTTAAATAACAACATTTATCGTCTCACATTTCTGAGGCCAGAAGCCTAAAATCAAGGTGTCAGAAGGGTTAGTTCCTTATGAGGGTTGTGAAGGAAAATCTACTCCACACCTCTACTAATTTGCAGTACCCTCAGGTATTCTCTGGTTAAAAATCATTTCATCCTCGTGTCTTTACGTTGTCTTTCCTTAGTACATGTCAATTCTGTGTCCAAAATTCCCCTTTTTATAAGGATTCCAGTCATACTAGAGTAGAACTCATACTAATGACCTCATCCTAACTTATTTATCTGCAAAGAACTTATTACCAAATAAAGTCATATTCATAGGTACTAAGGATTACAAATTCAATATTTTTTTTTTCTTTTTACCACAGGGAGACATGATTCAACCCATAACATTAGTCTCCCAAGCTTAGGAATGAAAATAACCTAGCTGCCACAAGCTCCAGTTCTGATTTTCTTAACATACTTACATAAAATGTCTTTGAAAAAAAACTTATTAACTATCATATTTGAGTATTTCATCTGCTTACTGTTGGGAGCCCAGTTATATAAAAGTCTATACAATTAAAGAAAGAATGGTAACTTGCACCAGAATGTTGGCAATGGAATTAATGAGATGTGACCACCAATTTAAATATAATTTTGAAGATGAGGCAATAGGATTTGCTAAACAAATGAATACATATGGGGTATGATGGAATGAGATGAGTCCACGAATTCTGAACTGAATAACTGGAAGAACAATGTTGCCATTTACTGACATAAAGAAGGATGGGGAAAAAAAACAGGTTGAGGTAAAGTATGATATTAGGAACTCAGTTTTGAATATGTGAATTTTGAGATGCCCATTAGACAACCAAGATATGTTTGGAATTTAGGAAGAATTTATTTTGCACTTTATTTTGTAATTTAGCAATGCATATTTGGGAATCAACAGTGTACAGACAGCATTTAAATCTACTAGGCTGACTGAAAATCAGAAAAGAATTAAGTGTAGACAGAAAAGAGATTCAAAGGACTCTTAGAACTCTCAAGTTTATAGATAAATGAAGAGCTACCAATAAAGGTGACTAAGAAGGAGCAGCCATAAAAACAGAAGGAAAATCAGAAAATTTGGCGGGGAGGGGCAGAAGGGAAAAGAGTGTTCAAGTATATAAAACACTGCTGGTGATTGATGGATGAATGGATGAAGAAGATGTGGTATGTATATATATATAGATAGATAGATATAGATATAGATATAGATATAGATATAGATATAGATATAGATATAGATATAGATATATAGATATATATAATAGAGTAATACTCAGCAATCAAAAAGAATGAAATCTTGCCATCTGCAACTACGTGGATGGAACTGGAAGGTATTATGCTAAGTGAAATTAGTCAGAGAAAGACAAAAATCATACGACTTCACTCATATGAGGACTTTAAGAGACAAAACAGATGAGCATAAGGGAAGGGAAACAAAAATAATATAAAAACAGGGAGGGGGACAAAATAGAAGAGACTCATATATATGGAGAACAAACCGAGGGTTACTGGAGGGGTGTTGAGGGCGGGGTGATGGGCTAAATGGGTAAGGGGCATTAAGGAATCTACTCCTGAAACCATTGTTACACTATATGCTAACTAATTTGGATGTAAATTTTAAAAAATTAAAAATTAAATTAAAAAAATACTGCTAGTGAATCAGGTTAAATGAGTTCTGAGAAATGGTAACTGGATCTCAAAAAACTTAGGGAAAGAAATCAAAGCTAGAGACAGGTAGCACTGGCATATTCCTGTGCACAAGGTACAGTTCTTGTGCTTGAGGCCCAGGTTAGATTACAGGACAATTCTGGAATTAATGTAAGAAGAGTTCAAACAAACATGTCACATGCTGTTTATAAGAAATAACTGTTCTTGTAGAATTCACTTTATGCTAATTTAAAAGTTAATTATTAACTTTAACTTAGCAATGGTTTAACCTAAGGAGCAGAACTGGCTTGAAGGGTGTTTAATTTTATTATTTTACCAAGCTCCATATTGTTGAGATGTTTTGTAAAACACTTGTGCTATTTTTACAATTAAAACTAACAAGAACACATCTACAGAAATATGTAGGAAGGGACTGAGTTTCAGTATGACAGGATGAAGAGAACTGCTGACCCACTCCAAGGTGGGACTAGTGAAAATTATTCTAAAAAAACAATCATTTAAAGACTCTGGAAATGGTTCTAAGGGCTTCCAATCTCCCCAGTTCTTAGCCCAGGCCTCTTCCTGGGAGAAGTGAGACTTCAACTTTTCTCATCCTACCCCTAGCTGATTGCTGTTGAGGCTAACTCTTGGACAAGTAAGTAAGGAATAATATCTTCAAACACAGCTTTCTTACGAAAAACAACAAATTTCATTTTAGGATTGTAAAGAATTATCATTTTTTTTCTTTTCATTTCCCCAAAGGATAGACTGCTGCATTCTCATAATGGAATTCACAAGTATAAAAGGTCCAGCTAGACAGTTGACCTGAACTAGAATATGTTCTCATGTATGAATAATACATGGTTAATGTGATTCAGTAGCACATACTTTTTAATGAAAATTTTACTATGACAACTGCAGGAATAGTGTAAATGTAAAATTCATTTTTTAAAACACAAAGTACCTGTCTCCTTCAGAAAATCAATCAGTAAAACGGATTTAAGGCAAAATTCAAACTGTATTTCTACACCTTTTTCCCCCAACTCCCAAATATTACCCAGGCGGTCCCTATTATAATCCCCTTATCTGTTCCTGACTTTTTTTTTTAATTGAAATATAATTAATATACAGTGTTAGTTTCAGGTGTACAATATGATTCAAAATTGTTACACAACAGTACAGTGCTCATCAAGATAAGTGTATTCTTAATCCCCTTTATCTATTTTATCCCTCCCCCATACCTACCTCACCTCTGTGTCAATCACCAATTTGTCCTCTATATTTAAGAGTCTATTTTCACTTTTCTACTGTTTATTCGTTTTGTTTCTTAAATTCCAAATATGAGTGAAAACACAGAATCTGACTTTGTCTGACTTATTTCACTTAGCATTATATCCTCTAGGTCCATCCATGTTGTTGCAAATGGCAAGATCTCATGCTTTTTGTAGTTGAGTAATATTCTACTGTGTGTGTGTGTGTGTGTGTGTGTGTGTGTGTGTGTGTGTGTTTATCCATTCAACTATGTTTCTGTTCCTTTTTCCCCATTTCCCAAATATTACCCAGGCTCTAGTCTCTATTTTAAACTTACTATATGTTCGTGATTAGTCTTATCAACATTACAGTATATTAGAAAGGAATTAGGTATTCTCTTCAGCTTTTATTCACATCTTTTCACACTCGCTATTTCTTCTCACACACTTTCAACCTCACTAAAACATGTTGCTTTTTATTTTCACATGATTCTTTAAAGACTTACAATTAATTGTTCAAACTTTCAATTCTTAATAGGAATATCGCTGAACAATCAGCTCTAACTACCAAGATTTATGTAATATTATACTCCTTAGGACATTTCAATGTGAAATGGAAATATCAGTATGTACAAAGTACAAGACTTGTCATTTAAACATTTCATATTACTTAGAAATATATTATGCCATGGCCTATGAGGTAGAGAGAAGATACTAATTCAACAAACACTTACTGAGTAGCTACTGTGCAAGGCTATGGATATAAGTACTTGAGTAATATAGGTGTGATCATTAATGTCCTAGAGTTTAGAGTACTAAAAATAGTTTTGAATTGTTCACATATACTGAAGTGGGAATATCAGAGGGGATGGTGCATTATTTATTCAAGGTTACTCTATTCCTAGTAGTGGAGCTTGCACAGTTTCACCCTCTCAAAAGTATGTTTTCACATAATTCTTACATGATACCCTATTTTACTGAATTATCTCCATCTATATAAATGATAAACCAGAACAGTCTAAAATTAAGAACAGGTATGCTTTGTGTATGTTTAAAAAAATCAGTTACAGTTGATTATTAACGTGGAGAAAGCAAGGGCTTTGGAGTAAAAGAAAGCTGTAGTTTGAATGTGGTTCCCATGGGGCGCCTGGGTGGCACAGTCGGTTAAGCGTCCGACTTCAGCCAGGTCACGATCTCGCGGTTCGTGAGTTCGAGCCCCGCGTCGGGCTCTGGGCTGATGGCTCAGAGCCTGGAGCCTGTTTCCGATTCTATGTCTCCCTCTCTCTCTGCCCCTCCCCCGTTCATGCTCTGTCTCTCTCTGTCCCAAAAATAAATAAACGTTGAAAAAAAAAAAATGAATGTGGTTCCCATTTACTTAGCAGAGTAAATGCTGAAGGAATATTAGTAAATCTGTCACACATTAAAAAAAAAAAGATATTTATGAAGTCTTCAGTCATTTTGTTTTCTCCTCATCTGCTTTAATAGAACTTTGGTAGAGAGAGAAATGGACCCACAAAGATGTCTGCATTCTAGTCCCCTGGATCTGTAATTATGTTACCTTAAATGTCAGAAAGAAATTTGCATATGTGATTAATTTAAGGATCCAGAGATGGGGATATTATCTTGGTTGGATTATCTAGCTTGGCCAAATTTAATCCCTAGGGTCTTTATAAGAGGGAGACAAAAAAATTAAGAAAAGAAAGGAAAAGAAAAGAAAAGAAAAAATAAAAGAAAAGAAAAGAAAAGAAAAGAAAAGAAAAGAAAAGAAAAGAAAAGAAAAAAGAAGATGGGTAAATAGAAGCTAATGACATTGTTGGAAGACTCATGAGCCAAGGAACACAGACCCAATTGTAGACTTCTGACCACTACAATTGTAAGATAATAAATGTAGGTTGTTTTAAGCCACTAAATTTACTTGCTACAGTAGTAACAAGAAAGTAATACAGGACCTACTGTTAAAACTTACAAATGAGGGATGCCTGGGTGGCTCAGTCAGTTAAGCATCTGACTCTTGATTCCAGCTCAGATCACAACCTCACAATTCACAAGTCTGATCCCCACATCAGACTCCACGCTGTTGACAATGTAGAGCCTGCTTGAGATTCTCTCTCTCTCTCTCTCTCTCTCTCTCTCTCTCTGACCCTCCCCCACTTGCTTGTTCTCTTTCAAATAAACTTTTAAAAAGGTAATTATAAAACAAAATTTACAAAATGAACTTTTAAGAAGAGTCAAGGTAGAAAAGAAGTCATGAAAGGCTAAGAAGAATTACTCTAAGGCAAAAATAATCCAAGTTTGTTATCTCTTGATCAAAATTTGCTTCTAGCCATCCTCTTACTTTCATTTTATTGTACTTGGGTATAGTAGAATTTCACAATTTAAAGATTTATTTAGAGTTGGGGCAGCTCTAAAGGTAGACACGTCTAAGGTAAACATTATTATTTGATATTTGATATGGAGAAACTCACACATGGAAAGAAACCTGCCTAACATCATGCATCTAGTTAGCAGAACAGCACAAATTTAAGCAAACAGATAACCAGACTAGAAAAGCATCTTTCTCATATTTAACCATTCAAAACTATAAATATTAATCATAACTTGGTGAGAACTATGGTATCTGATCACTTTCTAGATACCACGTAGCATATTTTAGTACAAAAGAAATGAACATGTTTGATGTACAGAGAGTAAGTTAGCTTTGAGTCACTTATAATTATATGGTTAAAGATTCTGAATATTTATGAAAAACATACATTATGAAGAAGTTAAAAGGGAGGAATAAAATAAGAAAGGTATTTGCTAAAACAAACTTTTATTTTCCTTTTGAGATTCCCCAAGATTGGCCAAGCCCCAGAAATACAACAGGAAATTCATCCTCTGTTAAATCAAACCCAACTGTTCTGGGGCCTCATACCTTTATCATGATTACTGTGTATTAATCTCACATTTTATCTTTAGAAATTGTGATCTACTTTAATACCGATCAGTTACTTGTAACGTTATTTTTAGGAAAGAAAATGGATTCCAAGTTCAAATAGCCAACTGACAAATAATTTTTAAATGACAACTAGTTGAGGGGCTTTAGAGATTATATGTAGAATAATTTGGCATAAAATTTTGAAACAAAACATAAAGTTAATCAGCTGAAAATAATCATGACTCAGTGGCCTTTATTTATTTAGAAAGAAAAAAATAAATGATGCCTTCCTAGCCACAATCCTCAGAAGAAGCTTAATCACTTCGTCTCAAGTCACTTCAAGATGCTGACATGGGAAGATTCTGAACTCACTTCCTCCCACAGACACGCAAAATCTTTTTTCTTTTTTTAAACAACGTGAATCCTCTTGTTACTTAGCCATATCTATTTATTATTATTATTATTATTATTATTATTATTTATTATATTTATTTTCAAGTCAGCTAACATACAGTGTATCGTGGCTTTAGGAGTAGAATCCTATGATTCATTACTTACATACAACATCCAGCACTCATCCCAACATGGGCCCTCCTTAATGCCCATCACCCATTTTCCCCACCCTTCCAACCCCCATCCCCATCAATCCTCAGTTTGTTCCCTGTTTTAAAGTCTCTTATGGTTGGCCTGCCTCTCTGTTTTTATCCTGTTTTTCCTTCTCTTCCCCTATGGTCATCTGTTAAGTTTCTCAAATTCCACATAGTGAAATCATATGGTATTTGTCTTTGACTGACTTTATTTCACTTAGCATAATACCCTCCAGTTCCAACCATGTTGTTACAAATGGAAAGATTTCATTCTTTTTCATCACTGAGTAGTATTCCATTGTATATATATACACCACATCTTCTTTATCCAATCATCAGTTGATGGATATTTGCACTCTTTCCTTAGTTTGGCTATTGTTGAAAGTGCTGCTATAAACACTGAGGTGCATCTGCCCCTTCAAATCAGCACTCCTGTATCCTTTGGATAAATTCCTAATAGAGACACACCAAATCTGTAGGTACATATTAAACAACCTTATGAAAAAGACCTGAAAACTAGCTGAAAAGCTCCTTTACAACAACTGGTAAAAAAGGCCAAATCAAGAGAGGCAGAGATGCAGTCCCACCAAAAATTCAACTGCCAGCACAGCAACCCATTTTTTGGGAAATTACACAAATCCAGAGTTTCCCACTGAGGAACGGGGAGTTTGTGCCCCACATCAGGCACTCTAACCCTTTGGACCTACGAAATAGAGACGAGCCCCCAAAATGTCTGGCTTTGGAAACCAAAAGGACAGACAACTAGAAGACCCAAGGACTACAGGGAAATTAGATACTTTTAAAGGGCTCGCACACAGATTAACACCCCAGGTAACAGTACAAAAGGAGCAGTTTGCAAAGCACCTAGACTATATGCAAAGGGTATTTATTGAATAATATTAAAATTTACCTGTTGAAGAGACAGGGTTTGTTGGAACCCTCTCTGGGAATGGAGGTGTTAACAGACACCATATTTGTATTCTCCTACCTTGACAGCACCACTGTGTGTGTGCCCCAGCCAGGTGCTCTTCCACTTTAATGGTGTCCTTTCCCATTAAAAACAAGCATTCCCTGGCCCTGTGCTTTCCAACAGTCCTGGGAAAGCTGGTGGAAGCAGGCAGTCCAAATAGGGGATGGTTCTTGGTAGCCTAGCTCTGTTGGTCATGGAACTTGTGTTTCTCGCTCTCCTGGGTCTTTAACAATCAGAGCAACAGTTCTTGGCAGGTTTCCATACCCAGGGCACTATATACCAGGCTGAAACATCAAGTATTTCTATGAAAAAGGCCTATTTATTTGTATTGGAGCTTCGGTCTGAGGGACAGACTTCAAATTTGCTATACATTTAGAAGGTACAGAGATGATGTCAAGGAACACAGGCTGAGGGCCTCCATCTTTGCACATTCCCTCAGCCCCACTACAGGTCACTGGCACCTATCAGGAGGTCTAATTTTTCAACGATCACCCAAGAGCCATCTCCAGATCACCTAGTTCACAGGCCAGCAGCGTTTACAATTGTGGTCCCATATGACTGTATGGGATTTGAATACTTTAAAAGCTGCTACATGATGATCCGGCTTCCAGTCAACCTGAAATTAGGTGGTGAATTAGATCCCTCCCTTTGGAAGACTAACAGGTCTTTGCGCACCCTTAACAACTGAGACATATCAAGGATACATTAGGCTGCTTACCCAACCACAAACATTAAAGAGACAAAAAACAGCTACGATAAGGTTAAAAAATAAGATTCATCTTATCTAGACAATTAGTCCTTCAAGATTGCGAAAGAGAGCTGTCTCACTTAATACATATAAACAGAGAGTTAAGCAAAATGAGGAAATAAAGAAAAATATGTTCTAAATGAAAGAACAAAATAAAACCTCAGAGGGGAAAAAAAGTCCTTAATGAAATGGAGATAAGCAAATTCACCTGATAAAGAGTTCAAAGTAACACTCATAAAGATGGTCACCAAACTTGGGAGAATAATGGATGGATACAGTAAGTACTTCAAAAAAAGAGCCAGAAAAGATTAAAAAAAGGACCAAACGTAAGTCACAGAGCTGAAAAATACAATAAATGAACTGAAAAATACACTAGATGGATTCAAAAGCAGACTAAAGCAGAAGAAAGGATCAGTGATCTAGAAGACAGGGTAGAGGAATTCACTCAAACACAGCAGCAATAAGAAAAAAGAATTTTCAAAAGTTAAGATAGTTTAAGGGACCTATGAAATGACATCAAGCAGAATAATATTTGCATTTATAGGTATCCCAAAAGGAGAAGGGAGAAAGGGCTAGAAAAATTATCTGAAGAAACAGTAGCTGACAACTTCACTAATCTGGGGAAGAACACAGATATCCAGGTTCAAAAAGCCAAGAAAGTTTTGAAAAAGATGAATTCCAGAAGATCCATCCACACCAAGGCATATTATGTTCAAAGTGTCCAAAAGCAGAGACAACAAAAGCAAAAATAAACAAGTGAGAATATCAAACTAAAAGCTTCTGCACAGAAAGGAAACCACTAACAAAATGAAAAGGCAACCTAATGAACAGGAGAATATATGTAACATATATCTGACAAGGAGCTAATATTCCAAATATATAAAGAACTCATATAATGCAAAACCAAAAAAAAAAGCAAACAATCTGATTTAAAAATGGGTAGAGGGCCTTAATAGACATTTTTTTCAAAGATATATAGATGGCTAACAGCACATAAAAAGACGTTCAACATTACTGATCATCAGGGAAATGCAAATCAAAACCACAGTGAGATACTGCTTCTCACATGTTAGAATGGCTCGTATCAAAAAGACAAGAAAGAACAAGTATTGGCAAGACTTGTTAGGAAAGGAACCTTTATGCATTGTTAGTGGGAATATGAATTGGTTCAACTGCTATGGAAAACAGTGTGAAGGTTTCTCAGAAAATTCAAAAAAAAAAAAAAAACTATGATATGATCCAACAGTTTTACTTCTGAGTATTTATCAGAAGAAAATAGAAACATAAATCTGAAAAGATGTATGCACCCCTATGTTAATTGCAGCACTATTGTAGCACTTGGCTACCATAGCCAAAATAAGCAAACAATGTGAGTGTTCATCAAAGGATGAATAGATAAAAGATGTGACACACACACACACACACACACACACACACACACAGACTGAGATACGTCTGAGCCCTAAAAAGGAATGAAATCTTGCTATGTGCAACATGGAGGGACCTTAAGGGTATTATGCTAAACGAAGTGAGTCAGACACAGAAAGATAAATACTGCATCATCTCTCATATGTGGAATCTAAAAAAAAATGTAGAAAACAAAATAAAACTCATAGATACACAAAACACAATGGTAGTTGCCAGAGGGCAGGCAAGGTGGGGAGTGAGTAAAATGGGTGAAGGGGGTCACAAGATACCAAATAAATAAGTAACAGGGACTTAATACACAACATGGTAACTACAGTCAGTAATACTGTAGTGCATATTTGAAAGTTTTGAGAGTAAAACTTAAAAGTTCTCATCAAAAGAAAAAAGCAAAATATTTTTTTTTAAATTTTAGATCACCTTTTTCTACCTTCATTCTTAAAATTTAGCATACCACTTTTGAATACATGACTATTGAAATTTTCATATAACATGACTCCTTTCTAGACATTCCATGATGAATGACCTGATAGAAAATTTTAATTGAACTGTTTACACTTAGGATTTATTTGTAGAACAAACATATTTATTAGATTTACTACAATAAACATTTAATAAAAGCCACTTTCTCTTTTAAATTACACTGGTTCCACCTCTAAATTTTCTAGCCAAGTATTCTAGGTTTTCTTTAAATATCTTTTCTAGACCACTGATTTTTATTTTCTTGCACGTGTCTACTTGAGGCAACAATTTTCTATTTTCAAGTAAGAAATTTTAATTGATAAATATAAAGCAACCATTATCCTTTAGGATTCCACCTATGTCTTCAAAATGACACTTTTATATTTGGACTATTCCAAGAATACAAAGGTAGGAACGCCACACTTTTTCTGTCACACTTTAAAATAACATGATTAATATGTTCTTAAATATTTCAGAGTACGTACAGGAGTGTACAATATGGTTTCTAGCAATGTCTTAAAGCCCACGCTTTCCTAATTAATGTTGGTTTTCTAGATTATTTGTATGTGATGTCCAATTATATGTTATTATGAGACTACGTTCAGGTTAATGGACATTTACTTGATTCTTTTTATCTCGTAATGCTGATGGAGTCCTGTTGTAGGGATTGCTGAGCCAGTTATATTGTCAGGAACAATGACAGTGAGTTGTCATCTGGATCTTGTTTGTCCATGGCCCCTCCTGCTGCTGATAAAAACAAAGGGACTCAAAACTTAATGAAAATCTGTTATTGCATCCATAAAGGGAGAGGTAAACTTACTTTCCTTGTAAATACATTCTCAAGAGAACCAGATGATAATAATGAAAATGGCAGAGTGAGAATCTTGAAAAATTTTCCTCTATGTATAAACAATTATAAATCTATAAAACATCGTCATAATCAACATCATCAGGATTTTGGAAGTTAGGCAAAAACTTGCAGCAATTCTTGAAGTGTTTACTTCTGAATAAAAACAACTGAATCTCAGTAAAAACAGTGAGCTTTGTGGAAATTTACCTTGTCCTGATTAAAATCCCAACTCCCGAGAGAGAGGGAAGATGGCGGCGTAGGAGGACACTGGGCTCAACGCGCGTCCTGCTGATCACTTAGATTCCACCTACACCTGCCTAAATAACCCAGAAAACCTCCAGAGGATTAGTGGAACAGAGTCTCCGGGGCCAAGCACAGAGGAGAGGCCCACGGAATAGAGTAGGAAGGGTGGTGAGGCGGTGCACGCTCCACGGACTGGCGGGAGGGAGCCGGGGTGGAGGGGCAGCTTGCCGGCCAAGCAGAGCCCCCGAGTCTGGCTGGCAGAAGCGGAGGGGCCGGCCGGACTGAGTTCCGACAGCAAACGCGACTTGACTTAGCCTCTGGGAGGTCATAAGTTAACAGCTCTACTCGGAAACCGGGAAGGCTGGAGGACAAAGGGAGGGAGAGCTGCTGAGCCCCCTGAGGACAGAGCTCAGTTTGGTGGGGAACAAAGGTGCTCGCCAGCGCCATCTCCCCCGCCCATCCCCCAGCCAAAATCCCAAAGGGAACCAGTTCCTGCCAGGGAACTTGCTCCCCCCTCGCAAACACCCAACTCGGTGCTTCTGTGGGGCCAAACCTCCAGCAGCGGAGCTGACTCCCTCCCGCTGCCACAGGGCCCCTCCTGAAGTGGATCACCTAAGGAGAAGCGAGCTAAGCCTGCCCCTCCTGCCCCTGTGCACCTTGCCTACCCACCCCAGCTAATATGCCAGATCCCCAGCATCAGAAGCCTGGAAGTGTGCAAGTAGCCCAGACGGGCCACACCACATCACACCCCACAGTGAATCCCGCCCCTAGGAGAGGGGAAGAGAAGGCACACACCAGTCTGACTGTGGCCCCAGCGGTGGGCCGGGGGCAGACATCAGGTCCGACTGCGGCCCTGCCCACCAATTCCAGTTATACACCACAGCACAGGGGAAGTGCGCTGCAGGTCCTCACCACTCCAGGGACTATCCAAAATGACCAAACGGAAGAATTCCCCTCAGAAGAATCTCCAGGAAATAACAACAGCTAATGAACTGATCAAAAAGGATTTAAATAATATAACAGAAAGTGAATTTAGAATAATAGTCATAAAATTAATCGCTGGGCTTGAAAACAGTATAGAGGACAGCAGAGAATCTCTTGCTACAGAGATCAAGGGACTAAGGAACAGTCACGAGGAGCTGAAAAGCGCTTTAAACGAAATGCAAAACAAAATGGAAACGACCACAGCTCGGATTGAAGAGGCAGAGGAGAGAACAGGTGAACTAGAAGATAAATTTATGGAAAAAGAGGAAGCTGAGAGAAAGAGAGATAAAAAAATCCAGGAGTATGAGGGGAAAATTAGAGAACTAAGTGATACACTAAAAAGAAATAATATAGGCATAATTGGTATCCCAGAGGAGGAAGAGAGAGGGAAAGGTGCTGAAGGGGTACTTGAAGAAATAATAGCTGAGAACTTCCCTGAACTGGGGAAGGAAAAAGGCATTGAAATCCAAGAGGCACAGAGAACTCCCTTCAGACGTAACTTGAATCGATCTTCTGCACGACATATCATAGTCAAACTGGCAAAATACAAGGATAAAGAGAAAATTCTGAAAGCAGCAAGGGGTAAACGTGCCCTCACATATAAAGGGAGACCTATAAGACTCGTGACTGATCTCTCTTTTGAAACTTGGCAGGCCAGAAAGAATTGGCACGAGATTTTCAGTGTGCTAGACAGAAAAAATATGCAGCCTAGAATCCTTTATCCAGCAAGTCTGTCATTTAGAATAGAAGGAGAGATAAAGGTCTTCCCAAACAAACAAAAACTGAAGGAATTTGTCACCACTAAACCAGCCCTACAAGAGATCCTAAGGGGGATCCTGTGAGACAAAGTACCAGAGACATCGCTACAAGCATAAAACATACAGACATCACAATGACTCTAAACCCGTATCTTTCTATAATAACACTGAATGTAAATGGATTAAATGCGCCAACCAAAAGACACAGGGTATCAGAATGGAAAAAAAACAAGACCCATCTATTTGCTGTCTACAAGAGACTCATTTTAGACCTGAGGACACCTTTAGATTGAGAGTGAGGGGATGGAGAACTATTTATCATGCTACTGGAAGCCAAAAGAAAGCTGGAGTAGCCATACTTCTATCAGACAAACTAGACTTTAAATTAAAGTCTGTAACAAGAGATGAAGAAGGGCATTATATAATAATTACAGGGTCTATCCATCAGGAAGAGCTAACAATTTAAATATCTATGCGCCGAATACCGGAGCCCCCAAATATATAAAACAATTACTCATAAACATAAGCAACCTTATTGATAAGAATGTGGTAATTGCAGGGGACTTTAACACCCCACTTACAAAATGGATAGATCATCTAGACACACGGTCAATAAAGAAACAAGGGCCCTGAATGAGACATTGCATCAGATGGACTTGACAGATATATTTAGAACTCTGCATCCCAAAGCAACAGAATATACTTTCTTCTCGAGTGCACATGGAACATTCTCCAAGATAGATCATATACTGGGTCACAAAACAGCCCTTCATAAGTTTACCAGAATTGAAATTATACCATGCATACTTTCAGACCACAATGCTATGAAGCTTGAAATCAACCACAGAAAAAAGCCCGGAAAACCTCCAAAAGCATGGAGGTTAAAGAACACCCTACTAACGAATGAGTGGGTCAACCAGGTAATTAGAGAAGAAATTAAAAAATGTATGGAAACAAACGAAAATGAAAATACAACAATCCAAACGCTTTGGGACGCGGCAAAGGCAGTCCTGAGAGGAAAATACATTGCAATCCAGGCCTATCTCAAGAAACAAGAAAAATCCCAAATACAAAATCTAACAGCACACCTAAAGCAAATAGAAGCAGAACAGCAAAGGCAGCCTAAACCCAGCAGAAGAAGAGAAATAATAAAGGTCAGAGCAGAAATAAACAATATAGAATCTAAAAATACTGTAGAGCAGATCAACAAAACCAAGAGTTGGTTTTTTGAAAAAATAAACAAAATTGACAAACCTCTAGCCAGGCTTCTCAAAAAGAAAAGGGAGATGACCCAAATAGATAAAATCATGAATGAAAATGGAATTATTACAACCAATCCCTCGAGATACAAGTAATTATCAGGGAATACTATGAAAAATTATATGCCAACAAATTGGACAACGTGGAAGAAATGGACAAATTCCTAAACACCCACACGCTTCCAAAACTCAATCAGGAGGAAATAGAAAGCTTGAACAGACCCATAACCAGCGAAGAAATTGAATCGGTTATCAAAAATCCCCCAACAAATAAGAGTCCAGGACCAGATGGCTTCCCAGGGGAGTTCTACCAGACGTTTAAAGCAGAGATAATACCTATCCTTCTCAAGCTATTCCAAGAAATAGAAAGGGAAGGAAAACTTCCAGACTCATTCTATGAAGCCAGTATTACTTTGATTCCTAAACCAGACAGAGACCCAGTAAAAAAAAGAGAACTACCGGCCAATATCCCTGATGAATATGGATGCAAAAATTCTCAACAAGATGCTAGTAAATCGAATTCAACGGCATATAAAAAGAAGTATTCACCATGATCCAGTGGGATTCATTCCTGGGATGCAGGGCTGGTTCAACATTCGCAAATCAATCAACGTGATACATCACATTAACAAAAAAAAAAAGAGAAGAACCATATGATCCTGTCAATCGATGCAGAAAAGGCCTTTGACAAAATCCAGCACCCTTTCTTAATAAAAACGCTTGAGAAAGTCGGGATAAAAGGAACAAACTTAAAGATCATAAAAGCCATTTATGAAAAGCCCACAGCTAACATCATCCTCAACGGGGAAAAACTGAGAGCTTTTTCCCTGAGATCAGGAACACGACAGGGATGCCCACTCTCACAGCTGTTGTTTAACATAGTGCTGGAAGTTCTAGCATCAGCAATCAGACAACAAAAGGAAATCAAAGGCATCAAAATTGGCAAAGATTAAGTCAAGTTTTCGCTTTTTGCGGATGACATGATATTATACATGGAAAATCCGATAGACTCCACCAAAAGTCTGCTAGAACTGATACATGAATTCAGCAAAGTTGCAGGATACAAAATCAATGTACAGAAATCAGTTGCATTCTTATACACTAACAATGAAGCAACAGAAAGACAAATAAAGAAACTGATCCCATTCACAATTGCACCAAGAAGCATAAAATACCTAGGAATAAATCTAACCAAAGATGTAAAAGAACTGTATGCTGAAAACTATAGAAAGCTTATGAAGGTAATTGAAGAAGATTTAAAGAAATGGAAAGACATTCCCTGCTCATGGAATGGAAGAATAAATATTGTCAAAATGTCAATACTACCCAAAGTTATCTACACATTCAATGCAATCCCAATCAAGCATTCTTCTCGAAATCTAGAACAAGCAATCCTAAAATTCATATGGAACCATAAAAGGCCCCGAATAGCCAAAGTAATTTTGAAGAAGAAGACCAAAGCAGGAGGCATCACAATCCCAGACTTTAGTCTCTACTACAAAGCTGTCATCATCAAGACAGCATGGTATTGGCACAAAAACAGACACATAGACCAATGGAATAGAATAGAAACCCCAGAACTAGACCCACAAACATATGGCCAACTCATCTTTGACAAAGCAGGAAAGAACATCCAATGGAAAAAAGACAGTCTCTTTAACCAATGGTGCTGGGAGCACTGGACAGCAACATGCAGAAGCTTGAAACTAGACCACTTTCTCTCACACCATTCACAAAAATAAACTCAAAATGGATAAAGGACCTGAATGTGAGACAGAAAACCATCAAAACCTTAGAGGAGAAAACAGGAAAAGACCTCTCTGACCTCAGCCGTAGCAATCTCTTACTCGACACATCCCCAAAGGCAAGGGAATTAAAAGCAAAGGTGAATTACTGGGACCTTATGAAGATAAAAAGCTTCTGCACAGCAAAGGAAACAACCAACAAAACTAAAAGGCAACCAACGGAATGGGAAAAGATATTTGCAAATGACATATCGGACAAAGGGCTAGTATCCAAAATCTATAAAGAACTCACCAAACTCCACACCCGAAAAACAAATAACCCAGTGAAGAAATGGGCAGAAAACATGAATAGACACTTCTCTAAAGAAGACATCCGGATGGCCAACAGGCACATGAAAAGATGTTCAACGTCACTCCTTATCAGGGAAATACAAATCAAAACCACACTCAGATATCACCTCACGCCAGTCAGAGTGGCCAAAATGAACAAATCAGGAGACTATAGATGCTGGCGAGGATGTGGAGAAACGGGAACCCTCTTGCACTGTTGGTGGGAATGCAAATTGGTGCAGCTGCTCTGGAAAGCAGTGTGGAGGTTCCTCAGAAAATTAAAAATACACCTACCCTATGACCCAGCAATAGCACTGCTAGGAATTTATCCAAGGGATACAGGAGTATGGATGCATAGGGGCACTTGTACCCCAATGTTTATAGCAGCACTCTCAACAATTGCCAAATTATGGAAAGAGCCTAAATGTCCATCAACGGATGAATGGATAAAGAAATTGTGGTTTATATACACAATGGAATACTACGTGGCAATGAGAAAAAATGAAATATGGCCTTTTGTAGCAACGTGGATGGAACTGGAGAGTGTGATGCTAAGTGAAATAAGCCATACAGAGAAAGACAGATACCATATGGTTTCACTCTTATGTGGATCCTGAGAAACTTAACAGAAACCCATGGGGGAAGGGAAGGCAAAAAAAAAAAAAAAAAAAAAAGAGGTTAGAGTGGGAGAGAGCCAAAGCATAAGAGACTGTTAAAAACTGAGAACAAACTGAGGGTTGATGGGGGTGGGAGGGAGGGGAGGGTGGGTGATGGGTATTGAGGAGGGCACCTTTTGGGATGAGCACTGGGTGTTGTATGGAAACCAATTTGACAATAAATTTCATATATTAAAAAAAAAAGGAAAAAAAAAAGGAAAATCCTAACTCCCCATTTTGGTGGTAGCCTTGAAAACCGCCAGTCTACAATCACAGTGAAAACCAGCAATATGTCATCCAACAGAGGGGACAGAACAGTGTTAGAACAGCTCCAAAGTTTCATTTCCAGACAATTGCTAAGTATTTGGCTTGTGTGGTGATTCTTAGAAGACCTTACTTGCAAAACTGCCTTTATTTGACGTCACTCTGAACAAACCCAATGTGAAAAGCCTTTCCCCTGGGGAATGTGCTGAAAAAATTTCAGGTAATTATTTAACATTGCAGCTCCCTAGTACAGTGGAGAAGAACTGGGGCAAGCGAAAAACTAACCAAAAACCTTAAAAAGAAAACCTACAGAATGAGATGCCCATAAGGTCTTTGTAAAGTTCCAACTCCAACATATTACTGAGAATCTAGAAGGCTATGTGCATTCATAGGGTTGTACACTTGCCAAGGACTCTGCACATGCTCAGAAAAGTGTTGAGAAGGCTGTAAGATCTCATCACTGGTTTACCTGAAGCTTTGTTCAAACAGTAAATGAAGGCTTAGGGGAATATTTCAACTGACTATGTGGGTGTTGAAGATAATACCTCAAGACACCCACAGAGCCATTCTCAGAAAAGACAAAGACAGTCATTGATTTGAGGTGTTTAATAAACCTCTATCTACTCATTAGCTAACAATTAAGCTAAGTGACCAGAGATTCCAGGGGTCACACAGAAGGAAGAATGCAGACTTCATAGAATTAGTTCAGAAAAGTCACTAAAAAAACAGCAACAACAATAAACCCTGCCAAAGGTAGAGGGAAGGGGTATTATGATTTCCAGAGTTGCTACGTTGTATTATTTAAAATGTTCAGTTTTCAACAACAGCAAAAAATCAGTCTTAAAAAGAAACAAAATGATATAGCCATTGTGCTGGGAGAAAAAAACAATCAATTAAAACTTGTTCCTGAGGAAGGACGCCTAATATTAGGCAAAGAATTTAAATCGTTTATTTTAAATACGTTCAAAAAGTAAAGGAAGCCATGTCTAAAGAAATAAATGAGAGTATTACAACACAGTTTCACCAAACAGTATCAATAAAGAGAGAGAAATTATTAAAAAGAACCAAATAAAAATCCTGGAGCTTAAAAAGTAAAGAACTAAAAAGAATGAAGAACTAAATTAATTAACTAATTAAAGAACTAAAGAATGAAGAAAAATTAACTGACTCTCAAAGACCTATGAAACACCATCAAGCTTGCCAATATGTACATAATGGAAGAATCAAAGGAAAGCAGAAAAAGAAGAAAAAATAGTATTTGAAGAAATAATTTAGCCCAAATTTCTAAAATTTGATGAAAAACATGAATCTGCACTACATAGCCTACCTAGAAACCCAACAGATTACAAATATAAAAAAAAAAAGAGAGGGAGAGATCCACACCTAGACACATCATAGTCAGATTACCAAAAGCCAAAGGTGAAGAGGGAATCATGAAAGAACAAAGAGACTTATGTACAATGGATCCTCAATAAGATTAACAGTTGATTTTTCATCAGAAACCAGGGAGTCCAAAAGGCAGTGGAAACACATATTGAAAGAGAAATCAACAAACAAAAAATGTCAAACAAAAATTTTGTCTCTAGCAAAGGAACTCATTAAAACTGAAGAATTAGAAAATCACAATACAGACAAAAGGTGAGAACACATTTCACTATCAGGTTTGCACAAGATATATTAAAGTAAGTCCTTTAGGTTTAAATGAAAGAACATTAGAGAGTAATTCAAATGAAGTTGGATCCCTACCTCTCATGTTATACAAAAATAATTCAAAATTGTTCAAATACCTAAATGTAATACCTAAAACTATCAAGCTCTTAGCATAAAATAGGTGCATATCTTCATGACCTTGGATTAGTCAATGGAGTATTAGATATGCACTAAAGTATAAGCAACAAAAAAAAGTAGATAAATTGAATTTTATCAAAATATAAAATAGTTGTCCTTCAAAAGGATACTCAAAGAAAGGGAGAAAACATTTACAAATCATATCTATCTAGATATATCTAGATAGATAGATAGATAGATATAGATATAGATATAGGTATGCTATAACTCAGTGTTACCTATAACTGTCATATATCTAGTATCCAGAATATTTAAAGATCATTTATAAATCAATAAGAAAAAGACAAATAACTCAATCAACATATGGGCAAAAGATCTGAATAGACATTTGTTCAAGGAAGATATACAAATGCCCAATATATACATAAAAAGATACTTAACACCACTAATAATTAGGTAAATAAAAAGCAAAACAAAAAAACAAAAAATGACCAGAGTGGCTATAATCAAAAAGAGAATTATCAACTATTGGCAATGATGTAGAGAAAATGGAACCTTAATACACTGCTGGTAGGAATGCAAAATGAAAGAGCTATTTTGGAAAACAGTTTGGCAGTTCCTCAAAAAGTTAAACATAGAGTTATCATATGACTCAGCAATGCCACTCCTAGGTATATACTGAGTAGAAATGCAAACATATGTTCATAAAAAAATGTGTATATAAATATAACAGCAGTATTATTCATAACAGTAGGTGAAAATAACCCAAGTGTCTATCAACTAATGAATAGATAAAACAAAATATATATGATGGCTAATTTTATGTGTCAACTCGACAAAGCAAGCAGATGCTCAAATAACTGGTTAAACAATATTTCTGGGTGTGTCTGTGAGGGTGTTTCCAAAAGATATTAACATTTTAGTCAGTGGGCTAAATACAGCAGATGGCCTTCTTTAATATGAGTAGGCATCACCCAATCCATTGAGGGCCTGAATAGAACAAAAAGAGGAAGGTCGAATTCTCACTCTGCCTGACTAGTTCTTGCTCTGACTGATAGAGCTGGTACATAATCTTCTCTTGCCCTCAGCACTCCTGATTCTCAGGCCTTCAGACTGGTAATGGCATGTATACCATCAGCTTTCCAGCTTTCAAACCTACAAACTATACCACTGGCTTTCCTGGGTGTCTAGCTTCCCGATGTCTAGCTTGCAGATGGCAGACAATGGGACTTTTCAGCCTCCATGATCACATGAAACATATAATAAATCATACACACACACACACACACACACACACACACACACACACACCAACAGGAATAGCTCATGGTTCTATGGTTATGGTTCTCTGAAGAATCCTGACTAATATAATGTAGTAAATCCATAAAATGAAATATTATTCACCCAAAAGAAATGAAGTATTGATACACACGATGGCACAGGTAAACTCTGAAAACATTATATTAAATAAATCAAACACAAAAGGCCACATTTTCATTATGGTTAAATGTGATTTTAAGTCCCTATGATTTAATTAATAAAATGTCAAGAATGGAAAAATACATAGATACAAAAGGTATATAAGTGGTTGCCAAATGGGTACTGAGTCTAAGAACAGCTTTAGGGTTTCTTTTTGGAGTGAAAACTGCACTGGAATTAAAGAATGATAATGGTGTACAATCTTGTAAAATATACTACAAGTGTTGACTTGACTTGCACATTTTAAAGGAGTGAATTTTACAGTATGTGAATTGTATTTCTAAAAAGTAGTAACAAATAAATATTAACAATTAATTTAAAATTAAAAAGGGAGACCATATAATCATCTCAATAGATGCAGAAAAATCATTTTACAAAATATAACATCTATTCATGATAAAAACTCTCCACAAAGTGGGTTTCAAGAGAACACAACTTGACATGGTGAAGGCCATATATAAAAAACCCATAGCTAATCTCATACACAATGATGAGAAACTGAAAGCTTTTCCTTTAAGACCAGGAATAGTACATGGATGTCCACTCTCACCACTTTTATATAACATAGTATTGGAAGATCTACCTGCAGCAATCAGAGAAGAAAAGGAAATAAAAGGCATCCAAATTGATAAGGAAGAATAAAACATGTCACTGTGCAGATGACATGATACATATATAGGAAACACTAAATACTCCACTAAAAATTAATAGAACTGATAAATGAATTCAGTAAAGTTGCAGGATATAAAAATTAACATACATAAGTTTGTTGTATTTCTATTTGCTAGAAATGAACAATCAGAAAGACAAATTAAGAAAACAATCCTATTTGCAATTGCACCAAAAAGAATAAAATATCTAGGAATAAATTTGACCATGAGGGTGAAAGACCTATATTCTGGTAACTATAAGACACTGATGAAAGAAACTGAAGATGATACACAAAAAAATGGAAAGATATATCATGCTCATGGATTGTTGGAATTAACATCATTAAAATGTCCATACTACCTAAATCAATCTACAGATTCAATGCAATCTCTATCAAAATACCAACAGCATTTTTCACAGAACTAGAACAAATAATCCTAAAATGTGTATAGAACCACAAAAGACCTCAAATAGCTGAAGCATTCTTGAGAAAGAAGAACAAAGTTGGGCTACAATCAAAAACACAAGAAACAACAAGTGCTGGTAAGGATGTAAAGAAAAAGGAACTGTCATAAATTGGTGGTAGGAATGCAAAATGGTGCACCCACTGTGGACAACACTATGGAGGCTCTTCAAAAAATTAAAAATAGAATTACCATATTATCCAGTAATTCCAGAACTGGGTATTTACCCAAAGAAAATGGAAACACTAATCCAAAAAGATATATACACCCCTATTTTTACTGCATTATTTACAGTAGTCAAATTATGGAAGCAGCCCAACTATCCATCCACAGATGAATGGATAAAGAAGATGTGGTATACACACACACACGCATGCACACACATACACTAAAATATTACTCAGCCATAAAAAAGAATGGAATCTTGCCATTTTTGACAACATGGATAGATCTAGAGGGTATAATGCTAAGTGAAATATATCAGTCACAGAAAGATAAATGCCATATGATTTCACTCATATGTGGAATTAAAAAAAAAAACAAGAAAAAAAGAATCAAAACAATAAAGAGATTCTTAACTATAGAGAACAAACAGATGGTTACCATAGGGGAGGTGCGGGAGTGGGATGGGTACAATATGTGAAGGTGATTAGAGTACACTTATCGTGAGGAGGCCTGAGTGTAATAGAGTACACTTATCGTGAGGAGGCCTGAGTAATTTATGGAATTGTTAACTTACTATATTACACACCTGAAACCAATAAAACACTGTACATTAATTATACTGGAATTAAAATTTTAAATAATTTATAAAAAAAATAAAAAGAAAAAGAACAAAGCTGGAGGTACCACAATCCCAGATTTAAAGATATACTACAAAACTATAGTAATCAAAACATTACAGTACTGACACAAAAAGAGACACACAGATCAACAGAACAGGACAGAAAGACCATGAATACACCATGCTTATATGGTCAATTAATCTATGACAAATGAAGCAAGAATATACAACGAAGAAAAGACAGTCTCTTCGACAAATGGTCCTGGGAAAACTGGACAGCAACAGGCCAAAAAATAAAACTGGACCACTTTTTTACACTGTACACAAAAATAAACTGAAAATAGATTAAAGATCTATTTGTGAGACATGAAACCATAAAACTCCTAAAAGAAAACATAGCAGTAATCTATGGGACATCAGCCTTAGCAACATATTTATGGGTAAGTCTCAGGCAAGGGAAGCAAAAGCAAAAATTAACTATTTGGACTATACCAAAATAAAAAGTGATTACACGTTCAACAAAACAAAAAGGCAACCTAGCGAATGGAAGAAGATACTTGCAAATGTTATATCTAATGAGGGGTTAATATCCAAAGTACATAAAGAAATTTTACAACTCAACACCAAAAAAAAGTGATTAAAAAATGGGCAGAAGACCTGAATATTTTTCCAAAGAAGGCATACACATGGCCAATAGATACATGAAAACATGCTTGACATCAGTAATCATCAAGGAATGCAAATCAAGACCACAAGGAGATAGCACCTCATACCAGTCACTATGGCTAATATCAAAAAGGCACAAAAGAACAAATGTAGAGCAAAAGGAACCTGAATGTACTATTGGTGGTAATATAAATTGGGTAATCACTGTGGAAAACAGTATGGAGGCTACTCAAAAAATTAAACACAGCAATTCTATATGATCCCTTAATTACACTACTGGGCATTTATCAAAAAAAAAAAAAAAATGAAAACCCTAATTCCAAAGAATATATACACCTCTATGTTTACTGCAGCATTATTTACAATAGCCAACATATGGAAGCAACCCAAGTGTCCACTGGTAGGTAAATAGATAAGGAAGATGTGGTATGTACACACACACACACACACACACACACACACACACACACAAAGAATGAATATTTGCAACAACATGGATTGTCCTAAAGGGTATTATGCTAAGTGAAATAAGTAAGATAAAGGCAAATACCATATGATTTCATTTATAAATAGAATCTAAGAAAAGAGAGAGAGATTGTTTGCTGAATTTATAGTAAACATCATTATGGACTTGGTTCCAATTGATTCAAGAAAGATCCTTAAAATTATCTATAGATTTTAAAGAGAAGAAATGCTATAAGCATGTTGTTTTAATCAATGTAGTAGGCCTCAGTGTCTCACCAATTTTTCCTCAACTACCAAAACATTTCTTGAGAGACCCCAACTTAAGAAGAGTAAAGATAATTTTATTAAGTGTCACATGGACATAATATGTCTACTAAGTATAAACAAAGCAATCCCTAGAAATGCTTTAACAGTGGTCTTTACTCATATTTACATACTAGTAGGAAAATTTGTTTCTGCTCCTTGAACAAGAGGCAAATGGCCGTTTGTAGGCTGCTAACTTTAGATACACCCACAATGAGACTGACAGCATTCAACCTGATCAAGATATATCAATTACTACATATTAATGTATAGTTTGAAAGGATTTCGTCATCTTCAAACCCAGATGGGAAAGAACGCAGTTGACACAGACTTTCATTTCTTCCTGTCCAGAGTGATTTGTGGCCTGTCATTCTTAAGGCAGTTTGGAAGAGAAGATGGACATGCTGACAGTCCGCTTATCTCTATTTGAGAAGACACAACCCTCTGGGGTTTTCTGAACTCATATGTCATGGAGGCTGCAAAATTACTGAGAAACAGTTGTTGAAAATCTCAAGTAATTGTGAATAATACAGAAATAACATTATTCTCTGATCAATTAGTTCTCATTGAAAAGTGCTTCTTCAAAGTGTAACAAATAATTCTTGGATGTTCTCATAGTTGGAACCCAAGTAAAACGGATTACTCTTTCCTTGAACTTAAATTTTCTATGTACCTCTGGAAATCAAATTCTCAGAAATGAAACAAAAGGGCATTTTTGTTTTATTTTGTCTTCTGCAGAAGATCTTTTATATGTGTTATATTTCTTATTAAATTTTAATTTCCTTGAGAGTAGGTAACATGTTATTTTTAACTTTTCCATATGTACAAATACGAAATAGGCATTCAACAACTATTTGTTAGAAGAACAAATAAGTAAATGGGAGTACATTAAGTGATCATATTGAAAGACAAACTAAGCCCTTAGGATCCCAAAAAACCCTCCACATTTTTATTAATACATTTATACTCATATTTTTTCAAGTTTTTCATGTAGAACTTGATAGTTGCAAATTAGCTGTCCTGTGAAAATGTCATTAGAATATTGCGTTTTCTGAAATACAGATTTTAAGTTTTATAGATAAGTGATTTCTACTGTAAAATTTGAATTTATATAGATTCCTTGAAGAACTTAAAATGCTGTTTAAAGGTGCATGCAATCATGCAGCAGCACACCTTTACTAAGTTCAGGGAACTCCTGGAGATAGGAGTTCCCATGTCAGGGTCAGGCAGGTCCTCTTTCTTCCACAGTGATAGAGATGTAATGGAGTACATCACTGCCCAGCTAGAGATGTTTCCCAGCCTCCTCTGAAAGAGACTTTCTTAAAAGGTCTCTTCTGGAAACAGATTCTAAGGAGACTGTTAACAACTTTTGAGTTATCTCGAATGTAAAAGACAGCCCTCCTTCTGTACTAGTGCTTTCCGTTTTTCTTCCTGTGAATTAAAATAATGATGTGTTTGCAATCAAAAGCTCTGATTATACATATGAGGACAGCAGCCTTGTAGTACAGCCAACCAAGGAAATGGAAAGGTCCAAGCCCAGAATGAGCATCCAGAGCATAGCCTCCCTCCAATCTGGACAGTCATCTTAGGACTTCCATATGAGAAAAAATGCACTTATCTTTTCCATAATCCACTGTACTTTGGGATATCTTTGCTATAGGAACGTAGTACTTAAAATAAATAATAAATTTCCAAAATAGTTATGTGAAATCAAATTTTGGGGATTCCGTTAAAGCTGAAGTTCAAGTAAGAAGTCTAACTCTGCAAATTAGACCTACTTAAACAAGATTTTGATTCAGAAGCTAGCAATGCAAAGAGGAGACTCTGTATAGTATCTATTTTGATAAGAGAAAGTCATATATATTAAATATGTGATAGACTGATTAAGTGTGTGCATACATAGGTATTTTTTTAGATTTTGGAAGTAAGTATATTCCAAAGAAATTAAAAATTAAAACACAAATGCCAAGTCCTATTCTGAAAGTTATTAAAATATAAAGTTACCAAGTGAAAATCTGCTCACATTACCTTCAAACTACCAGAGCCAATAGCAGCCATTTTCTTTGCTATTGTATTTTTATCTAAAGACTCTTTTGGCCCCTAGTGAACTCATTTGATAACCAGAGTGGTTGTTTCTTTACTCATTCTTCAGCATTTACAAAATGAGACAGGTTTTATCAAGATATGTCTCAGCATTGGTTTAGGCATGAAGAAATTTTGGAATGCAAACATAAGGCACAACTAGAGCATCCCCTTCCATAGAACTATATAGAGGTCAAGTCCCACCCCTGTGAAAATGTGAGATCTACCCATTTGTGTAAATCTTATTTTTTCTTATCTCTTTAGTGGCTAGGGTTGGCCTATGCTGCATAATTTTATGTTTCTAACTAATTTTGTCGCTTTATAAAATAAGAGTAAGGAGGACATTTGGTTGATTAACAAGAGAAAAAAATATTTACTAATCACAGAATGAGGGCATTTAAGGAATACTTCATAATCCTATATTAACTTTGAAGTACCTTCAACATTTGTATATTTTCTGATGATATTTAGGATGTTTAAAACCAATCAGGCAACTGACAAACCTCATATAAACTTCAGCATTAAAATAACTGGTGTTTTTGTTTGTTTAACTTTACTTTCTGGGTTATAATCTGATTCATACTGATGACCAAATTCACTGTATCATCACAGACTGGAAATTAAATATAATAAACCTTAAGGTTGTGACAGATTGCAGGTATTTACAGAATAACCATATTTTATTGGAGAATGGGTATGTTTTGATAAAATAAATAAATAAATAAATAAGTAAAACCAGACCCAAAATTTAGAAAATCACAGAAGGGATTTTCTATGTTTAACTAAATTCAGGAAATGCTGAAGTATCTGATACTAAAAATCTGTCCATCACTACCAAGAGCCAGGTTACATCCCAGGCTTAAGAGATTATGCGCAGGGAAAGCCTGTGTTCAGGAATTCCTAATTACAAAAGGTTGAATTTCAGGTTTCAACTTTGAAAGCCTAATAAACTGATTACCATGTAAAGATATTTTATAAGAGACTTCCAATAGACCTGATGTATTTTAGAAAGAAAGCGAAGTGTTTTAACAATCACTTTTCTTATAACAGAAGCAAATTTGCAACTTCCACAGGAACACAGTTCTTCCAAATTCAGTCTTTGCCACCTAGTACTATTTTTCATCTTTATAGTCTAATATTTGAAATTTGTGTTTCATTTTCAAAATAATAGGGCAAAATCATAATACATCAGGTTTTCAGAAGTCCTTATGCTTCTAAATTTTTTATGTAAAATAAATTTATATTTAGAATTTAGAATAGCAGAGACTTGTTAATGTTGGTTAAATGCATATGCTTGCTATTTGACATAAAGAAATATGAATGACCAAAATTCAAGAATGCAGAATAAATTAAGAGAAATTTGGTATGACACATGTATTTATTATTTTTCTGATGAGTCTATATTTACATATATATACACATACATATATTACACACAAGTATAATATATATATATACATAAACTCTGAAATATTACACTGCAAAAGTATGATATTTAGTTCATTTTCTTCAAACGTGTCTTAAATAGCAATATAATTAACCCAAGGTGTAGCATTACAATCAGATTCTACAATGGATGTTACCTGAAATTTGACTCCTCTTAATGCTTCAGTGACAGGAAAATAATAAAAATTGCTTAATTTCTATAGAAACTATTGCAATTTCTAATAAAAATGGTAATTTTTTAAAAAGAAGTATATAAGTACTTTGAGTGTTTTTTTTTCTTACACTTAGTACCCACTGGAGAAAAAGATGCTCACGTCTGGACTTGTGCTTCTTTTGAGGACATTTTGTATCTCAATTCTGTTCCTTCCTATCCTCATGATGGACAAGAGAAAAAGCTAAGAGGGCTAAATAATCTGAAATATTTTTTGCTGTGTGTGCACATGTGTGACTTCATTTTTTGCCCAATCAAAAGACAGAGAGAGAGAGAGAGAGAGAAGGGCAATATTATCTAAGTCAACAATATGTGCAAGTGCTTTAAGTACTGAAAACATGTGTATCACCTAACATTTATACTGCATGTTTGCCATGTGCTGTATTGTTCTAAATGGCTTACATGTATCATCAACTCATTTCAACTTCACAATGACAATATGACTGAAATATCATTCTTTCCTTTTTCTGTCTGCATATTTCTCTTCCAAACTATAAAGACAATTTCCTCTGATTATTCTAAGACTTTCTCCCAATGACCTTGGGGTTTGCACATGAAGTGTAAAAACTGTGGAATAACCAGGCAAGTGAGTTATTTGTCTTGCTATTTCTCTGTCGCTGTCACTTTCTCTCCTGGGTTTGGTATAAGAAGCAATGCATTTAGGAATAAGTAAACCCTGAGTATGCCATACATTATTGGCCTATTCATGGCAAGGAAATCTCCAGAAATAGATACTGGTATTCTTCTTAATAAAAACATAACACTTAATAATAATTATTAAGAATTAAGGGAGATGTAGGTGCATTTATACTATAAGCTAATGAAAACATTACATTGGTCATTTTAGTTACTTTTAAATTAAGAGTCAAATCGAAGATACAGCCAATCCTCCACACAAACAATGAAAGCAGTTAAAACACAGAGTGTCTTAAAGACACCAGTGGAAATGTCATTTACAAAATTATACCATAGGTTCCAGAGATTCCGCATTAAAGAGTTATTTATTTATGCTAAGTATCGTTAAGATATAAGTAGTGTTTACTAATCCAGAATACTGATACAGTAATCACTGTATTTTCACTCTAACAGAGACCATCAACTCATTTAACCTGAAGTAATATATAACATGAAAAGTTTAAGAACTACGGCAGGGATAGAAATATGGGATAGGGAAAGTGGTGATGAATTTTTTGCACTCAAAAATTCACATAACATAGACATCTGTCTACTTTCTTCAGTTGTAGAGTAGGCATATCTTTCTGAATGTTTAGACCACAAAAACTACAATTTTGTTCCAATCTTCACTTGTTAGTCCTCACTTACTCCATCTTAGTCTGTAAATAACATTCCAACTTTCTCATCTCTGGTAAATCCCCAACATCTTGTCTCTATTTTCACTTGCAATCTCCATTAACGTGATCAAAATAATTCCAAATTGGATATTAATATTAAGGAATAACTTTAAATTTATCAATATGTGATGAATTCAGAAGATGAATGCTGAATTATGAAATGTCATTATAGCTTCAAGTTACTTCGAAATTTTTCAGCTACAGAAAGAAGAAAGAAAGTCACAGACACAGAAAGATAATTCATGGAATATGTTAATAATTGTTTTTTATTGTTGTTGTTGTTAATAATTGTAGAAACTGTATGTCAGTATAAGGGTGTTTGCTATACAAATGTTTGACTTTTTCTGTATACTTGATCTTACCACTGAAAAGTAAAACAAAAAAAACCCCAAACCATTCCATGTGTGTTCATATATATATCTATATACAGATATATATCTTCACCCTTTTTCTACCATTTTTTTTTTTGCTCATCTATCTTTATGATCTCAGAGTTAAAGGCAAACTCCTCACTACTATGGTGCTTTATTACATTCTCTACTAATTTTAAAGAATATTATTTCTAATTATCTTCTAGCTAGCATATTAAGAGGCAATTGTCTCAAGCTTCTTCTAGTTCTTCCTCATTTCTTTCTAACTCAAGTAAGAAGCTTTTTAATATTATAAAATACCTTATATCAAAACACACACATACACAAACACAATCCTCTTCTATCACTACTTCTTCTGATTGCTATCCTATTATTCATCCCTCCTTTCCCAGTTAAAATTCTTAAATAGCAGTATTTAATTATTGCTCCTGATTGTTCCTTTATCTCTTCTAACTTCCATCAACCACTCCACTTAAATTGCTGTAAGATCAACAAAAACCTCTTTGTCACAAAGTTCACTGATTCCTTTCAGTTCCCATCTGTCTCTAGCTACACAACAGTTATCATCCTCCTTGACCTTTGCACTACAGCTATAACTGTTTATGACTTCCTTCTACTGATTGTTGTCTCCTTTGTCTGTAAAGACAGCATTCTTGTGTATCTCCTTTTCTCATTACTCCTAAACTCAGTTTCTTCTTTTTCCATATTTCCTTTATATGTGTTCATCTCCTTCAACATAGATTTATGAGGGTTGTTTGCTTATATACTCCCTTTACAGAAATGTCCACTTGTGGGGCGCCTGGGTGGCTCAGTCGGTTAGCGTCCGACTTCGGCTCAGGTCATCGAGCCCCGCATCGGGCTCCGTGCTGACAGCTCAGAGCCTGGAGCCTGTTTTGGATTCTGTGTCTCCCTCTCTCTCTGACCCTCCCCCATTCATGCTCTGTCTCTCTCTGTCTCAAAAATAAATAAACGTTAATAAAAAAAATTAAAAAAAAAAGAAATGTCCACTTGTTTATTGTAAAGAGTTAAAAAAAAAAGATACGGTTTCTAATATGAAATCTAGTTCTTTCTTTCTTCCTGAGACTACTTCAGCACTTGTTTCTTTAAGCACCTCTATCATCCTAAGCCCACTCATACACAGCCAACACCTAACTCAACACCTTTCTGTACTCGTCTCCTTGTTGGTTGTACCCTTTTTGGTTTTATTCTAATTTTTTATAAGCACTAATTTTCTATTTAGATATTTAGATATCCTTCATGGATATCTAAGAAAACTTTTGGACTTTATTTCACTTAAAGCCTCATTAAAATACCATAGTATTTTTAATCTGTTGTATGTTAATAACTCGTGAAAAACCTATAGTAATCTAATTCAGTTTGCTTAAGAAATCAAGGAAAGCACAAAAATTTCAAATTCAAGAAAATGAACAATTTTTTTCAAAGTCAATTGGCACTTTTTTTTTAATTTCAAGATTTCTTATCCCATTTACCCTTGAGAAGAAAATAAAAAATCTCTTGACCAAAGCTTAAAAGTTCTTCCTAAAATAGGTAAGGGAAAAATAATTTATTTCAATTCTTTGTGTGAAACTAATAGTTTTGTGTCATGAGAAGGTTGCCATTTTTCCAGTAAGTAAATATGCCCTATACTATGAAGGGTTGCCATTTAAAGAACAACTAGGAAGCAATTCAATGAAGAGGATTGTTAAGGATAGGCTTCTTGCTGCATTCCAATCATGTTCTTTTCAAAACCTAGCTTTAAGGATTTTAAAGAAATCCTGAGGGGGCACTCTCTTCCTTTTGTCCCACTGAAATATCATCATTAAACTCCTCTAAAAATGGTTTCTGATATCATTCTGCTTTCCAGCTGAGGCAACATTTTCTATAAGTAATAACAAAACAGCTGAAGTGAGTAAAAGCAAACTGGGCAGATAGGAATATCAATCCTGATGGGACCAAAGGGAGCTCTGTGTTAACTTCTAAAGTACCTGAACTTTTCTGAACCAGTTGGTTTTGACTGAAATTGAAAATGTTCTTTTACTTTCGAATCCCTGCCAGAGGGGGCTGCTATGGTAGACTTCTCTAGCTATTTTTCTTCTTTTTCAGAGGAATTCAAGACGGGAGATGTCAATGTGTGTGCTTAAGCGTAAAAGTGATCATTTTTTAACCACTGGTGGGAAAGTAGTTTGCCAGTGGGGAGCTAAGTGTTGAAATCTGGCATTAATCCAGCAGAGTTGGACCAATAGATCACAGATAACTATACAGTATATGACGGTGAGTTCTCTTGCTTAAAATGAAAAAAAAAAAAATGGAGAGTATTGAGAAGTGAGACAGGAGATTTTTCAAATGGTGCACTACACTGCTCTATTGACTTAAGTCAGCCACAAGGAAATTTAAAAACAATTTAGAGAATAGAGTGCAACTACCTCTAAGAAGATCACTCTTCATAACATAGGTGGATGGGGACTACTCCAGTATGAAATACTGTCTCACATGTATGTTTACCTTAAGGCTTCAGCAGATACTAAATTGCATTCTGAAAGTTTGGTGAATTTAAGCTGAACAGGTCGTTAATGTCACCCAGAAGCAACAACAATGACACCCCCAAAGGTGAAAGTGGAAGTAAATAGCCAAGTGTCTACCTCTTGAGGAAAAGCTAATAAAGCAGAAATCCAATCCTTCCATCAAGATTATGGTGAGCTGGATTTCTGCAGAAGTGTGGCTAAAAGCTCCAACTGTCATGCTTTTCATGTCAGGTCACAAATGCCAGCTGCTTGTTACTTAAAAATAATCATCAAAAAATATGAGTTGAGGAATTATTTTCAAATAAGAATGAGAAAGGGATTCTTAAATGACTTTTCCTACTTTTTAAAAACGTAACTGAATTACCATGACTGGAGGCAGAACTTAAAACCCTAATCATTTGAATTTAGAATAAACATTCCCCAAAATACATTTAAAGTGAATATTTAATTAAAATAGGTAAGAAACCAAAAAGTAACACCAAAGCTATTGCCATATATAAAAGATATGTTTTCCATAAGTCTCTTTAAATCAAAGGAGTCGGGGCGCCTGGGTGGCGCAGTCGGTTAAGCGTCCGACTTCAGCCAGGTCACGATCTCGCGGTCCGTGAGTTCGAGCCCCGCGTCGGGCTCTGGGCTGATGGCTCAGAGCCTGGAGCCTGTTTCCGATTCTGTGTCTCCCTCTCTCTCTGCCCCTCCCCCGTTCATGCTCTGTCTCTCTCTGTCCCAAAAATAAATAAACGTTTAAAAAAAAAAAAATTTAAATCAAAGGAGTCAAAATTATAATTTCTAAAGTCTTATATAAAAGGTGCCATATGTTTTCTTCTTCCCCATTTTTCTTAAGATTAAGACAGAGTGTATTTACCTATAAACAGTTATTTTTTTTAACTTTTTACCATATTTGTTTTGAACCATGCCTTTCTTCCCAAGAATTTATTTATTCTCTCAGCATTTGTTTGGTGACCATTGTGCATAATACTGAGCTTCTCCTAACATTAAAAAATAGTTTCTGTATTATTAGTAATAGTTTGGTTTTCACAAATCTTGGACATCAAACTATAGGAAATAGTGATATTGTTTGGAGCAGCTGAAAATGGTTTCTGGTCTCTTCCTTGAGTTGAGAATTTAAAGTCCTGAGCTTATAATTCTTTTGCTCCAATTTTCCAGTGCAATTAGAAGTAACGAACCATCTCTGGTATATTCCTTATTTATCCTAACATTTCTGTAGCTCCATATGGTCTCTCTAGAAGTGTAATGAGACTTCTTTCATGGTGGCTTATAAAAGTGAGTCTTCCAAGAGCAAATAAATGTTGTCCATCCTCCTAAAGACATCATCCAGAGCTGGCATACCACCATTACTTCATACACTATCAGCTAATGCAAATCATGAAACATCTCAGAGAGAAAGTGAACTATCAGAGGGCATACTAGGAGGTACAGTTCATTGGGGACCATTTTTGGAGACCACGTACCACAGTTTGGAATTTGCTTGTAGTGGTATGGTTAATAGAATTATTATTCTCTGAGTCAGTAACCAATAAGACCATTTTTTCATGATTAGTATTTGAGTCACTTGTGAACTCATTTGTAGGCTCATTTACCGTGACAATCTTGACAGTTCTACCTATTATGAATATTGTGCCATTTATTCTGTAAATTTAAATTCATTGAAAATGAGAACTGAATATGATGTTTTGGCCTGAGAAGCCCAGAGAATGAAGCCTCATGGAGATTGTTCTTATACTGTCAAAAAGAAAATACTTACTACAAAGTATTTTGCTACAAAGTATAAAGCTTGCAAATGTGAGAAGTTTGCAAGTTTGAGAAGTTTGATAACTACCATGGGGTCTAAAATTTATTTTCAATAATAATGAATGGCATGATAAATCACTGTATTTAACTCCATAATATCAGAACATGTGAATATAAGAAATGTTATAGAAAGATGCATTTTCTTCTTTTTAAGCTTATTTATTTTTGAGAGAGAAGAGAGAGAGCAGGGAAGGGGGAGAGAGAGAAGTCCAAGCAGGCTCTTCACTGTCAGTATGGAGCCCTATGTGGGGCTTGAACTTACGGAACCATGAGATCATGAACTGAGCCAAAATCAAGAGTCAGACGCCTAACCAGCTAAGCAACCAGGCACCCCAGAAAGATGCATTTTCTTAATGGAACTATATACTCCTGCCTGTACTTTGATAGTCAAAATCATGATAGAAATTTAAGATTATGTATTCTTTTTGTGGTTAAGATCTTATAAAAGTCCTGTATAACCATATTGGTATGTTTAATCTTAATTCCAAAGATCTCAAAATTCCTAACTAAACAGATTTAATTTTAGAATAAGACCTTCCATTTCCATGTTATTGACCCACAACTATATCTTTGCCTCACCAGAATTTATGTTCCTGAAATATCTCTGCCCAAAATTCCTTCTAAGGTTCTTAGCACATTCATATTGTCAGGTTGGTCTTTCATGGAGTTCAAAAATTAAATCTAGACATTTTAGTTACATTATTTCACCCTTAAAAATGTACTACAGTAGGCAAACTAAACTGTTATCAAATAAAATTTCTGCCTTTAGCAACATGATTGTTCTATCTGATGTTCAAAAAATTAAAGGCATTTCTCCCTTCCTTCTTTCCTCCTTCCTTCCTTTCTTTTCATAAGCTTACCCAAAATAACAGCCTTAAGTTCTTCAGACGTACTACTTCTAAAAACAAACAAAAACAAAAACAAAAAGGTACTGCTTCTACTAATCTACTCTACCTTCTTTTTGTTTTTAAACACCCTTAAATGTCCCATGTCAAAGTAAAACACATGAGAAATATTGCAGACACCAAGACTGTATTGAAGGAAAAATTCTAGGCATCACTTAACTAAATGGAGACCTTAACACCTGTAAACATAAGTTTTCCCTTAAATATTTTGTTTTAAAAAAAAATGTACATACTGAAAGGAGAGAAACAGCTAAGAAAACCTACTCTGATTCACTCTTTTTCTTTAAGCTTTTATTTAAATTCAGTTGGTTAACTTACAGTATAATAGTTTCAGGTATGTATACAATATAGTGATTCAACACTTCCATGCAATACCCTGTGCTCATCACAAGTACATTCCTTAATTCCCATCACCTATTTACCCATCTCCTGCCCCTAGACATCTCCCCTCTGGTAACTATCAGTTTGTTCTCTATAGTTAACAGCCTCTCTCTCTTTTTTTTCCCCCTCTTTTCCCATTTGTTTCTTAAATTCCCCATATGAGTGAAATCATGGTATTTGTCTTTAACTTATTTTGCTTAGCATAATAACCTCTAGCTCCATCCATATCATTGCAAATGGCAAGATTTCATTCTTTTCATTGGCTGAGTAATATTCCATTGTATATATACACCATCTTTTGTATCCAATCATCAGTCAAACACATGGGCTGATTTTATAATTTGGCTATTATACATAATGTTGCTATAAACATTGGGTGGCATGTATCCCTTTGAATTAGTATTTTTGTATTCTTTGGGTAAATACCAGGTAGTGCAATTGCTGGGTCATAGGGTAGTTCTATGTTTAACTTTTTGAGAAAATTCCATACTGTTTTCCATAGTGGCTGTGGCAATTTGCCTTCCAACCAAAGGTGCAAGAGGGTTCCCCTTTCTCTGTTGTTGATTTTGGTCATTCTGACAGGTGTGAGGTGATTTCTTATTGTAGTTTTGATTTGCATTTCCCTGATAAGCTGTGATGTTCTGCATCTTTTCATGTGTCTGTTGGCTATCTGTATGTCTTCTTTGAAAAAATGTCTATTCATGTCTTCTGCCCATTTTTAATTAGATTATTTGTTTTTTGAGTATTGAGTTTCATCAGTTCATTATATATTTTGGATACTAACCCTTTATCAAATAAGTCATTTGCAAGTATCACCTCCCATTGTGTAGGTTGCCTTTTAGATTGTTTCCTTCACTGTACAGTTTTGTTTTTTTGTTTTTTGTTTTTTGTTTTTTATGAAGTCGCAATAGTTTACTTTTGCTTCTGTTTCCCTTGCCTCAAGAAGCATATCTAGAAATAAGTTGCTACAGCCAATGTCAAAGAAATTACTGCTTATGGTCTCCTCTAGGATTTGTATGGTTTTAGATCTCACATTTAGGTCTTTCAACCATTTTGAATTTATTTTTTTGTATGGTATAAAAAAAGCACACATGTTGCTGTGCAGTTTTCCCAACACCATTTGTTGAAGAGACTTTTCCCTTTCGATGGTCTCTCCTGTTTTGTCAAAAATTAACTGACCATATAGTTGTGGGTTCATTTCTGGGTTTTCTATTCTGTTCACTGATCTATGTGTCTGTTTTTGTGTCAGTACCATCTTGTTTTGATCACTACAGCTTTGTAATATAACTTGGGGCCTGGAATTGTGGTATCTCCAGCTCTGCTTTTATTTCTTAAGGTTGCTTTAGCTATTTGGGGTCTTTTGTGGTTCCATACATATTTGAGGATTGTATTCTAGCTCTGTGAAAAATGCTGGTGGTATTTTGATAGGGACTGCATTAAATGTGTAGATTGCTTTGGTTACTATAGACATTTTAACAATATTTGTTCTTCCAATCAATGAGCATGGAATGTCTTTCCATCTGTTTGTAGCACACTTAATTTCTTTAATCAGTGTTTTATAGCTTTCAAAATATAGGTCTTTCACCTCTTTGGTTAGGATTATTCCTTGGTATCTTATTGTTTTTAGTGCACTTGTAAATGGGATTGTTTCCTTAATTTCTCTTTCTGCTGCTTCTTTATTGGTATATAGAAATGCAACAGATTTCCACATATTGATTTTGTATACTGTGACTTTACTGCTGTCTAATTGCTGTTTCTAGGACTTCTAGTGCTACATTAAATAAAAGTGGTGAGAGTGGACATCTCTATCTTGTTCCTACCATAGGGAAAAAGCTCTCAATTTTTCCCCATTGAGGATGACATTAATAAGCTGTGGATTTCTTACATGTGGCCTTTATTGTTCCCTCTATACCTACTTTGTTGAGGACTTTTATCATGAATGGATATTGTACTTTGTCAAGTGCTTTTTCTACATCTACTGAAATGATTTTATGGTTCTTATCCTTTCTTTTATTAATGTGGTATATCACATGATTGATTTGCAAACACTGAGCCACTCTTGTAACCCAGAAGAAATCCCACATGATTGTGGTGAATGATTTTTTTAAAGTATTGCTGGATTCAGTTTGCTAGTATTTTACTGAGAGTTTCTGCATCTGTGTTTATCAGAGATATTGGCCTGTAGTTTTCTTTTTTAATGGTGTCTTTTTCTGGTTATAGTATCAGGGTAAGGTTGCCCTTGTAGAATGAACTTGGAAATTTTCCTTCCTTTTTTTTTTTTTTTTTTTTTGTAACAGTTTGAAAACAATAGATATTAACTCTTTTTTTTTTTTTTTTTTAATGTTTGGTGGAATTTGCCTGTGAAGCCATCTGGTCCTGGATTATAAGTTTTTTTTAATTTTTTTGTTGTTGTTTCTTTGGGTTTGGGGGGGAGCCTTTTTTGACTACTAATTCAATTTCTTTTCAGGTTATCAGTCTGTTCAAGTTTTCTATTTCTTTCTCTTTCAGTTTCAGTAGTTTATATGTTTCTCAGAATTTATCCATTTCTGCCAGTTGTCCAACCTGTTGTCATATAGATTTTCATAATATTCTCTTATACCTATTTATATTTCTGTGCTGTTATTTCTCCTCTCTCATTTGTGATTTTATTTATTTGGGAACTTTCTCTTTTCTTTTTGATAAGTCTGGCTAAAGGTTTATCAATTTCATTAATCTTTTCAAAGAACCAGCCCCCAGTTTTATTGATCTGTTCTATTGTTTTTTTTGTGAGTTTTTTTTGTGGGTTTTTGTTTTTGTTTTTTAGTTTATATATCATTTATTTCTGCTCTAATCTTTATTTCCTTTCTTCTACGGCTTTAGGCTTCATTTATTGTTCTTTCTCTAGCTCCTTTAGGTGTAAAGTTATGTTGTTCTTTTGAGACTTTTCTGGCTTCTTGAGACACACCTGTATTGCTGTATAGTTCCCTGTTAGGACTACTTTTGGTACACACTAAAGGTTTTGGACCATTATGTTTTAATTTCATTTGTTTCCATGTACTTTACTTTACATTTTATTTTATATTTTATATTTATTTATTTTATTTTATTATTTATTTTTTTTTCCTGGTTGACCTATTCATTATTTAGTAGCATGTTGTTTAATCTCCATGTATTTGTGGTCTTTCCACATTTTTTCCTGTGGTTGATTTCTCTTTAATAGCAATGTGGTCAGAAAAGATGTGTGGTGTGACCTCAATATTTTTGTAATTGTTTAAGCTTGGTTCGTGACCTAATATGTATTCTATTCTCGAGAGTGTTTTATGTGCATTTGAAAAGAATATGTATTCTTCTGTTTTAGGATGGAATGTTCTGAATATATCTGTTAAGTCCATCTGGTCCAGTGAGTCATTCAAAGCCACTGTTTCCTTATAGATTACCTGTTTAGATGATCTGTCCATTGATGTAGGTGAAGTGTTAAATCCCCTCCTATTATTATTATCAATTCCTTTATGTTTATTAATAGTTTTATGTAATTTGGTGCTTTCATGTTGGGTACATAAATATTTACAATTATATCTTCTTGTTGGACTGTCCCCCCCAAAGATTATATAGTGCCTTCCTTGGTCTCTTGTTGCAGTCTCTGTTTTAAAATCTAGTTTGTCGGATATAAGCATGGCTATTCCAGCTTTTTTTTTTTACATCAATTTTCATGCCCTCACTTTCAATCTGCACATGTGTTTAAGTCTAAAAATGAGTCTCCTGTAGGCAGCATATAGATAGGTCTTGGGTTTTTTTATTTGTTTTTTGTTTTGTTTTGTTTTCCATTCTGACACCTTTTGTTTGAAGCATTTAGTCCATTTACATTCAAAACAATTGTTAATAGATATGTATTTATTGCCATTTTGTTACTTGTTTTGTCATTTTTCTGAAGGTTTTCTCTTATCCTTACTTGTCTTTGTCACGTTTGGTCTCTTCTTTTCATTCTAAGAATCCCTTTCAATATTTCTTACAGATCTGGTTTGGCTACCATGAACAGCTTTAGTTTTTGTTTGTCCAGGAAACTCTTTATCTCTCATTCTATTCTGAATGATAGCCTTGCTGGATAGAGAATTCATGGCTGCCGATGCTTCCAATTCAGCACCTTGAAGAGATCGTGCCACTGCATTCTGGCTCACCCAGTTTCTGTTGATAAATCTCCAGGTAGCTTTATGGGTTTTCCCTAGTAAGTTAAGAACTTCTTTTGTCTTTCTGCTTTAAGATTTTTTCTTTATCAGTTTATTTTGCAAATTTAATTACAACATGCCTTGGGGTTGGCCTGTTTTTGTTGATTTTGATAGGTATTCTCTGTTCCTCCTTGATCTGGATATCTGTTTCCTTCCCCAGATTAGGGAAGTTTTCAGCTATTATTTCTTCCATTATATTTTCTTCCTCCTTTTCTTTCTTCTTCTTCTGGGGCTCCTATAATACAAACATTATTACATTTGATGGAGTCACTGAGTTCCTTAATTCTATTCTTGTGTTGCACAATTCTTTCCTCTCTGTGTTCTGGTTCATTACTTTCCATTACTTTGTCTTCTAGATCACTAACTCATTCCTCTGTTTCTTCTAGCCCAATGTGCACTGAATCAAGTCTATTTCCAATCTCATTTATTGCCATCTTACTCTGCAGTAGGAATCTTCTGAAGTCTCCTTAAGTCTTCTATTCTTTTCTCAAGCCCAGTGAGTAACCCTATAATTGTCACTTTAAATTTTCCATCAGGCATGTTACTTGTATCTGTTTCACTTAGATCTCTGGCCATGGCAGTATATTGTTCTTTCATTTTGGATAAATCCATCTTCACATTTTGTTTAAGTTTCTGCCTTCTTCTCAGTGTTAGGAAAGCAATTTATGTCTCCTGCTCCTGAAAATAATAGCCTTATGGAAGAAGAAGTCATGTAGTGCCCATGGCCTGGCACTTCAGGGGTATCTCCAGTGTGTGCTGTGTGCACTCTGCTGTTTTGTTTGGAAGCTCTATCTTTTAGGCCAGTCATCTGCAGAGAACCTCCTTGCCTGCCCTGGGCAATGTTTGGTCCCCAGCCTAAATGTGGCTGGTTTTAACCAGGTGTGTTCTGGTCTGCTTGTGAAATGAGACCTGCCACCACCTCCACCAGAACTGATGCCCTGAAGAATTCTCTGGTTAGGAGGTATTATATGGACAGGGATTTGTGCTGGTCTTCTGAGGAAGGGACCTGCCATACTGGGACTGAGGCAAGCAACTGAGAAGGACAGTTCAACCACAGCACAGGGAAGTGGGGCTTGGTGTATGCAAGTTGGGCCACCAGTATAAATGCTATGCTGCTTCCCACAGGTGGCTTTGTGTTTATGCTGAGGGACAAGGGAGGAAAATGGAGCTGGTAACCTCCTTTATTCCTGAAGAGGTATTACTGTGAATGCTGCTTCTCTGGGAAGCTCTCCAAGAAGAGCAAATAATCTCTCCATTGCACACCCCCAGCATTCTTCAGATCGCTGTTTGCATGCTGTCTGCTCCCAGGCCGTTTGCCTACCTTCTCTCCAGAAGCAGTAAAGTACCCTCTGGGGTCTACCCCTGCCAAGCCCACCAACCTTTAAAACTCCTAGCTTTAAGTCCCAAGGGTTGCAAGAACTCATGAAATGTGGGCCCTCTCATCTTCCAAGCCAACAGCTTTGGGGAAATGTTCTCCTTGTGTGTTTCCCTGTGTGCTTCTCTCTCTCTCTCTCTCTCTCTCACTCTCACTCTCACTCTCACTCTCATTCTCTCTCCTCTGTGACCAAAGCTTCCTGCACTCTACAACACCCACAATTTGTTTCTCTCCTGAACTATGTCTCTGCACTCCACACCATCTTTGATGTGGCCTCTTCTCTCCTTTAAGTTCTGGAGTTTGTTCTGTCAGTCATCAGATTGATTTCTCAGGGATTTAGGATGATTTGATAATTATCTAGTTCTGTTCGCTGGATGAGACAAGCCTAGGATCCTTCTGCTCCACTTTCATTTTCCCATCCCTGTAATTCATTTTTCTTCTCATTGAAAATGACCCTTACTTATATATGCCCATATTGCAATTAAGGTATACCAGCTATGCTGGTATATAAAGTAAATTATTTTCAAATGAATTAGATGGTAACCAGAAAAAAATAATTTACTTTACTTGTATGAGACATTAATCTCAGGGCTTATTTACTCTTAGTGAACTTCCAACTATTTCAACTGTACTTCTTATTGGCAAAAATTTTTTTGCAATCCTTTTTATTAGTTTTTCTTCACCACAAATTCTCCAGCATAAGAGTTGATTTTTCTTTTCCACACAGATTTTCTTCTACTCTACCTCAGCAAATTCCATTTCTAAATTCATCTAAGTAATGAATTATTAATACTTAAGACCATAACATAACTTTGATTTGGGTTTAATTTGAGGAGAGGAGGATAAATGATACAATGAAAAAACCTATTTTCCATAATGCAGAAATAATTTTGCCACAGAAACCATGGACTTATAATTCTTTTACCATGATAAAAGATGAGGAAAACAAGTTGAGCAACTTCTTGAAGAGTATAATTTAGAAGCCTGATGACATAAAATAGCTATGATCATTTTAAAAACATGCATAGACAAACATCACAGCCAGGGATTGTAGTCAGAATTGCATTTTTCCAGAAACCGCAGGGAGGTAATACAAGGGTGATAATGAATTCTCATATTAAAAAAATCTACTCCCTGCTGTTTCTCTACAGGAGGAGGGCAAGAGAAACAAAACCTGGTTTTAAAAGAAAGAAGAAAAAGTAAAATATTTTCATTTCAGTAAAGCAATTAGTTTTTTTTTCCTTTTGATAACTGACCAAAAATTATTTTTCAAAGTATGCTCACCAAATTTAACCTATTTAATAAGCATTACTTTTTTTTTCCCTAAAGGGTGGTGGGAACAGACATTCCCAATATGGTAACAGAAAATAATGGTTAAGAAAACAAAGTTTTTCAAGAAATAATATTCATAATAAGTTATTTATTAGCTACAAATAGTTGAGGTATTTGCAGAAGAATCAATACCTTTGTGTGGGATCCAAAAAAACTCAACATATTTAGAACATGTTTTACTCATCAGTTAATTTGCTGTTTGATCTGTGTACTAGCTCTATGTTCAGCCTAAGTCATTCTCCAAATTTAAGCCATTTCAAGTTTCCCCCAGATATTCTACAGGCACCTCAACTTCAACATGTCACCAAATGTCCTTATGATAAACTCCCTTCCTCTGTACCTGTATTTGTTCTTCCTTCTATGGAGCCATCAAACGTGTAATAACCTCTATGGCTCTGAGCAAACCTGCTCAGCTTGTGTGTCTAATAATGCCTACAAGTCAATACTGTGTTCCCGGAGCTCCTCTATTTCTCCTAAATGTGCCCATCTTTCTATTCCTTGCACTCCCTCTATTACCATATCTTAGATATTATTACACTTTCCATAGACATTAGAAAATCCAAATTCAACTCAAATTTCATTACCTGTAAATGAGTTTAATATGTTACTGTATATTTTAAAATAATAGGTACATATAAAAAATCCACAGTATAAAATAACTCTGCAGGCTTGATTGGATTCAAGTTTTGCTTGCTTGCATAAGAATGCTTTGCAAATGATACTTTATGTCATTCTGAATTTTGAAAGAAGCTGGCTAGCAGATAATTCTGGGTTCTGCCACCCAACCAAACCCCTAGAATGCCAATATCCTCTACTATAACTGAAGACCCAGTTAATAACTCACTACTACCAAAAAGGCAGGCAGCACAATTATGGCCTTTAATATCAACTGAACACTTAACTAGATTAATGCATATTCCATTTTATATATATATATATATATATATATATATATATATATATATATATTAAACATTAAAAAAATCTTTAAAGGTATAAAATGGATAAAAACTCAAAAGGAAAATTAAAAAATTCCCATATATATATATATATATATATATATGAATAAAAATGATATGGTTATATTATCATATTAAAAACAAAGCACACCTATCAAGTGTTTATAATGTCCCAGAATGTGCTAAGTGCTTCCAAGCTTCATCTCATTTAATTCTTAAGCCAACCTTATAAGATGGGTACTACTATCATTATCTATTTTATGAATGAGGAACCTGAACCCTAGAGATGTTAAATTACTTTTCCAAATGAATCAGCTAGTGATATTTAAAGTTTTATTTTATTCTGTAATCCACAGTTTTACCATTGATGGCACTACCTTCACAATATGTGGTTTTCATTTAGTGTGTATAAAGACTCAACAGTATATTTACATAAATTTTTAAGTTGGGTCCTTTTATAATATTCACCTCCAAGAATTGAAAAATAAAGACAAAATTCTGAATTACCCTCATTGGGTTAATCAAAAAACAAAATAACACTTAAAGCTCATTGGAAAAAAAAGCAGTGAAATTATAGTTGTTTCAGTCCCAGGATTAATTGTTTCTCCTCTATCATGAGGAATGTATCTGCTCTTTGATGAACTGTTGACAAGTTTGCCACACTGTGGGAGATCACATATGCTACACTGTGATGTTGTAAAATGAAAATGTGAGATGGAATTCTGTTGCCTACAGCTGTTAACTTTTTAAGCAGCATTAGAAAATTTTGTCAAATTAATTCTAAATACATTAGAATAAATAACTTAATAAACTATTTTGTTTCCATTAAAAAATAAGTATATAATGAAGGAGAAAACAAGCAGGGCACAAAACTGTCATCCTTAAAAACACTCACATTAGATTGTGAATGAACACTTCGCTTTCAAGTTGCTGAATAGAACAAAGAGAAAAATGAGATATAAGATGTTTCTCTTATACTCATGAGATAGCAAGCAAACTTCTAAGTAATTGGTAGATAAAATCAGAAGTGTCTGTAATACCTTCTGTAAGAAGTGAATCGCTCAAATGCTCATTGGACAACTTTTGTTTGCCAGGCAACTGACAAGAAAATTCAAAATTCTACTTTACTTAATACATATTCTCCTAAAATGCACTTAACATCCTTATTCCCATTTTATAGAAAAAGAAACTGAAATTCAGATTGTATGATCTTCAGAAAATCTAAGGACTTTTCAATGCTAAAGCAAAGATTCCAAGGCTGATTTTATGACTATAAAATCTGTTTTGTTTTGTGTTTTTTTCTATCTTACTACTCTGTGTTGCAAGGTATAAAATGAAGTGCACCTGGGTGGCTCGGTTAGTTAAATGTCCAACTTTGGCTCAGGTCATGATCACATGGTTCGTGGGTTCAAACTCTTCATCAGGCTCTGTGCTGACAGCTCAGAACCTGGTGCTTGCTTCAGATTCTGGGTCTCCCTCTCTCTCTGCCCCTCCTCTACTTGTGCTCTTTCAAAAATAAATAAACATTAAAAAATCTTTAAAGGTATAAAATAGATAAAAACTCAAAAGGAAAATTAAAAGAAGGTATTTGGTTCATTAATACTATAGCTGTTTATTAATACCAATAGCTTAAGAAAAATAGGTACGTGGGGAGCCTGGATGGCTCAGTCGGTTAAGCAACCAACTTTGGCTCATGTCATGATCACGCAGTTCGTGGGTCCAAGCCCCATGTAGGGCTCTGTGCTGACAGCTCAGAGTCTGGAGCCTGTTTTGGATTCTGTGTCTCCCTCGCTCTATGCCCCTCTCCCACTCATCCTCTGTCTCTGCTTCTCAAAAGTGAATGAACGTTTAAAAAAATAAAAAAATAAATAGATAAGTAAATCTGAGTAGAAGTTCTGGGCATCTGAGAAAGGAAGCAATATTCACCACCTCGCAGAATTTTCAAGATGATTGAGTGGCTATGAACATAGAGAGCAAGCAGTATGGTCCTTGAAAGTCATCTCATGGCTCAAAGCTTATATTTGGAAGAGAACAAGTGGGATACAATCCTGTGGGCAATTAATATTCAGCTGCCACCTTTACCACACCTGCTATTTTCACCCTCTAACCAACTGTCTAGACCAGTACTCCTCCATGTCAGCAAATTGCCCTCACTCAAACACTGCAACCTGGAGCGCAAGAGCTGTGCTGTCAAACCAGAAATCTTTTTTTGTTGTTTTTTAAATTTTTTTCAGAATTCCTCTCTTCTGATAAAAGGATTATATCCCAGATCCAAAGCAAAAATGACCTTTTCCGATCTTTCCTTTTCTTTTTATTCATTGTCTGAAAAACTCACTGATGTATCTTGAAAGAAAGGCTTAAGGTAGGAGTTTTCACATGAACTCATTCCTTTGGTATTTTCCAAACAAGATTCATAAGTCAAACATCAGCTGACCCTTTGAACACTATCTTCATAAGTTCTTTGTGAAATTTCTTTCACTCACTGATGGCAGTTTGTCTTAGGTTGCTTTACAAAGCCTTTTGGGGGGACACATGGACAGACAAATGCATCAATCCCACTGCTTCATTCAAAACTATTTTTAAATTTTTTTTATGTTCATTTATTTTTGAGAGATGGGGGGGGGGGCAGGGAGACAGAGTAGGAGACATATGAGGAGTGGGGGGAGGGGCAGAGAGAGGGAGACAGAGTCCAAACCAGGCTCCTGGCTCTGAGCTGTCAGTCAGCAGAGAGCCCAATGTGGGGCTTAAACTCATGAACTGAGAGATCATGACCTGAGCCCAAGTTGGATGCTTAACCGATTGAGTCACACAGAAGCCTCCAAAACTATCAAAAAGTGTCTAGAACCAGCATCTTGACTTTCAAAATAGATAGATGTTGTTTTCTACCTGAAGAGAATGATAAATGTAATTCTAAATTAATCATATCAATTATACAAACAAGCCAAAGTGTCTACACAGCTGAGCTAATATAGCAAATACATACTGGCCCAGACTTTACCTCTAAAACCGTAAGAATTCAATTTTTAGTAAATGTCTTTATTAATCAGCCAAGCAACTCTCACTTATATATTACCTTGGTGGTATAAATCTTTCTCATATAATAACTATTGTGACAACTGAATTAAACCCAGTTATTAGAATGTGCTCTCCAACTTTGGAATTAAATTCTTTGGCTTTAATTTTCATGGTCTATGACATCAACAACAGTTGGGCACTCATGCTCCTTTGAAAGACCATTCCATTTGCCGGGCTTACTTCTATTGCTAGAGCCTGCACTTTATCAATCAGATTTTAGAATCACTAATCAGATTGGGAGAAATCATCAAAATATCAACACATTTTTTTTTATCTTAAGGTATAAATCAGGGTGTTTTAAGTGTTGACTGGGATTATGAACTTCAAAAAAAAAAACCATAAGTGAAATATTTATAAGTGAAAATATGTCAACCAAGTCTATTAAAATATTTGGTCCCTATTTTTTGACCATTTAGAATTTTTAGCATTCCTTAATATGAGAAATAGTTAACATCGGGGGATATTTTACATTAAAAGCTATCCATTACAAAACTGAATATTTCTAATTGTGTTTGCTCATGTATATTATTTCATTAATTCATCATTTCAATCTTGTGAGGTGGGAAGGAAAAATATCATAGGCCACTTTACAGGTGAATTGGTTATGGTGCTACAAACCTAACTGACTCCAAAGTCACACAGCTTATAGAAACAGGTTACATAAATAGGAGGTGTTGAAGCCAGATTCAGGGCACAGTCTTCTAATTTCAATTCTTCCATTCAATAAAATGCCAGAGGTCTGGGTTCCTTCTCCCACACTTGTTAAAAGCTTCTGGAAAGACCAGATGAATTACCTAATTTTCATTACTTCCGCTTCTCAACTGGAAAATTTTTAAGTAATTTTATTTATGTAGTGAGAAAGTCGTAGTGAAGAGAGGAAAGGAGAAAGAAAAGAAAATGTTCATGTTGAAACTGCTATTGGTTTTATGTTTGGTGCATCCTTTGTAGATTTTTGATTAGTTGTTTTGATTTTTGTGTTACTGCTCTTAGCTGGAAAGTCCCTAAGAGTTGAACGTGAAATCTAATCTACATAAATATGTGTATTCTTCTTGACTAGAAGGCAAATCTGAGTTAGAAACTCTGTTTCCTTCACTGTGCAACTAAGGGTCCCACATGACCATGGCACCAGAGTAAGTGCTCATTAAATGTCTGCTGGGTGAACTGAACATTTTCTTCTGCTTCTAAACGAAGAACAAAATGTTACAAGTGTCTCAAAGGTCCTAGTCCAGTGATTCCCTCATTATGATAAAGAGGATAAATTCAGTGAGGTCAATTTACTAGCATAAAACTTTATACAAAATGTATATTACTTTTATGCACATGCACTTTGTTCATTTTCTGCGTTTATTACAGAATCCATGGTATATGCATAGGTAATTAAATAGATTAGTATTTGCTCAGCTTTCATAATGGAATTTTATGGCAAAACAAATTACTTCATTCACTTCTGGTGTTTTTCCTTAGCTTTGAGACATATATAATTTTCCATATTTTCAAAGCAGGTCAGCACAAATGGCAACTAGAGACAGCATAGTAAGTAGTAAACAAGTACCCCAAAACCACATTTTAAAAATAAGGGTGAATTTGATACTGAACATTTACCTCTAAGCAGTCTGCATTCTGGCAGGGCCAGTTTCTCATATTTTCAAACCCTAAGGGATTGTCTTGGTTAAAAACATAAGTTACAGAGCCTATATTCTGAAATCAGCACTGCAAAAAAGCACTGCAGTTGATCTACGACATAACTGAAGCCCCACTGAAATCTTAATTTTTTTAGTGTCTTGAGCGTGCATATTCAGTTTTTTTTCTTTTTTTTCTCACATTACACTTATTAGTTTTACCAAGGATAATGAAGTCCTCTGAAACTGGGAAATGAAATTTAACTTGGGAGTATTTTCACTTATTACCTATTAAGAATGGTTACATAATCCCTAAAATATTTGGCTTTGCCTGTCAAACATGAAAAATTGAGAACTGTAGTTAATGACATCTGTTTCACAGGTATCATACTCTTATGGGAGAAGCAGTTTATGCTTCTGGACATTGTTCTCAGAAAGCCTCTCAATCCTAAATTACCAACACTACAGACTGTTAGAGGAATAAGAAGGCAATTTATTCTCTTTTGCATGCAGCCTAGACTGGTGTTTAAAATTGGGGCTGCCAACATAGCAATTGTGTGGTGTTTCTTTAATGAGGGTGTTGCTGGACCAGAAACACAGTTGAGACATTTAGATTTATTTTATGGCAGTCCTGAGAAACGATCTATTCCTAATCAGAATAATTTGCCCATAAATGACTTCTGACAGAGCTCCACAAGAAAAGCAAATCTAAAGGTCCTAATCTCTTCAAAGCTGTGAATCCTAAAAGACGTAAGTACCTTTGTTCAATAAGTCTGCAAATGGACACAACTGTTAAATAGGTATAAATAAAATACATTATAATAAATCTTTCCTCTGAAATAAGTAAATAAATAAATCTGTAGTTTGCTTTTAATTTTGATCTCCTAGTTTTAGGGATCTTAATAAATTTCCAAATGTCCAAAAGATGAACACTATTCAGAGTCTCCAACAAAATTTAAACTATATTTGCTCAGTGCAGACCCTTGGTTATAAAACTGCCAATTTGCCATCAACTTTTAAAATAACAGCAAAGTAAATAATTTACTTACTCTGAAAAATTCTGGTGCTCTCCTTCTGCCCTCTGAGCACTCCTTTTACCAAATTTAAATTAGTAACTTGTATATATATCAGGAATTCTAGTTTCACATGATTTTGCACAATATAAGAGAAAAGCAAAATGTTCATAGGGGTCTTGTGATTCCAAAATATATAAGAAAAGAGAAAATTCTTTCCCAGAAGGTATGAATTGGGTAAAAAGTGACTATCAGTGAGATTTACCTGGCAAACTTTAAAGGTGAACGCTATAATAATAACTCTCAGAGTTTCTCTAAGTAAGTATAAAATTGTTGTTTATGACAGTCATGTGTCATTTAATAAATTAACTGAGAGTATTACTTTAAAAATATTCTTTTTATATAGTTTACACATTGCAATTTTTTTATTAGAAGACAATTTTAAGTAATCTTTACTATTTTTTTAATAAAAGAAAACTGATCAACGATTTTAGCACATGAATGGACAATGTGATAATGAATACTACTTTTTTTTTTTTTTTTTTAAGCACAAAGTTTTCCAATGCAGCACTTCACAGTGAACTGACATTTGGCAGTGAGGAACCTTTCTAAAGTTCAGGAACTGCATTAAAAAGAGAATTATAAAGGGCATCATTAAAATTTAGGTAGAAAACTGTTACTGAGCATTTCAATTACAGAGCTACATGACTGGCAGTAAGAAATAATAGGCACAAATTAGTGCTATTGACTGTTTCTTAACATCTATTCAGCTGGCCTAAGGAGTGACTGTCTTGGATACTGTCATAAATTCTGTAATGTTCAAATATCTTACTTGTCTGATTATCATCACTTTCTCACTGTGACCCTTCTAAAGAACTTTTGTTGGTGCAAAAATTATAGATCCAAAACATTCACCTTATTAGCCTAATTGCAGTTCTATTTAGCATTTTCTCCTCCTTTCCCTCAGCTGCAGACACACATCCTTTATTTAAATTTTACACAGTAGTTAGAGGCCAAGAAAATAAGGAGGAATGCTCATTCCATAAAATGTGATACTTCTAATTAGTCTGCTGAGACTTTTGGAATATGCGTAAAGCTGTAGATGTGGTATTAAATCACATTTTTATTACCCCAAAATTAATGTTTACCATGTGTATGCAAAGGTGTTAAGGATTTGAAGTGCAAGTTTTGAAGACAGTAGCAGTCATTTGTTTCTACAATATAGTTCAATACATATTTTTATCCTTAAAAAAAACTTTGGATAAAATATCTTGCTTCTCCCACTTTCTCTATCATGACTTTTAATATAATTTTACTTTTAGCTAGACTATTCAAAGAAATACTCTGCTAGTATTTGGAATATAGTCAATTTGGGTAAAGTCTTCCTGTTGTTTTAGATAATTAAATGAGGTGGAAAAAAATAAACTCTAAAAAACAAAAAGGGCATCACTGAGGCCAACAGTGTATTTAACTCACTAAAAGAGATATAACTTTATAGATTTAAATAGTATTTGGCTGTCATATTTACTCATAAGAACCGACAAATTTATAATGGCTGACAGACAGGAGTTGATTTATGAGTTTTGGGAATGGAAAGAAACCAATGGAAATGCCCTTATTAAAAACCTGCAATTTTTTCCTCAGGCCAGGTTACCATAATAAATGTGAAAATAGGCTTGATTTCATTCAGAATTAATGTAGTTTAAATTTGAAATGAATCTCACTTCCTGCCTCTAGGAGGTCTGTTGACATTTCTAGGGCTGGTTCAGAAAGTTCACATGGTAAACAGAATGCGTGTATATTGAAGTGTCCCTATGTATATATCTACCAAAAGCACAATTAATAATAAGGTAATGGTTTGACCAAATCAAAGATTATTAACTGTGGAGGCAAACCCCACAAAATTTAGAAAATGTTCACTTGGCAAGATTCTGAATAAATTTACACTACCAATAGATATTAGTTCTATTTTATATTGTAAAAAAAAAAACTTGGTTAAGAAGAAATATTTAATAATCAAATTATCTTACAGTTTTCTCTCTCCCTTCTTCCATCTCTCTCTGTTTCTCTCAACACTAAAATTTTACCTACATCAGAAATTTCCAATATCATTCATCATGCAGAGAAAATCAACTATAATCCACAACAGAGATCACACAATTACAGACAGTCAAGTCTAGTGTTACCAACATTATAGAGAGGTTTAAACAACTTTGACTTCATAGAAAGAACTCAAACCAAAGGAAGAAATTAAGTTTACCTTGCAATGATGACCCCCTTCAAGTGGGTTTCATCTGGAAAGTAAATGCCACCTTGTAATTTTGAGAAACATATCTTTGCTAAAGTGAAGTTCCCATGCATACACTCTTAGGAACGTAAATCAGTCTGCAATGTGGTACTTTAAAGTAGTGGAAATAAGCTATTGTATATAATGTGGCAGTTAAAGGTCTATGTACTCTTGTTTCCCTCCCTAGTAGCATCCAGGAGCCTTTTTATAAATGTCACCTGGTTTTTACTCAAGTCAAATTTAAATTTATACTCCATTCTGATACATCTCTCAGCAGAAAAAATCTGGTCACCAATTCACATGGTGATGGATTTGATGGGTGAGTTGAATTCAGGAAAAATATGCTCTTATTCTTAGGCTGGCACTAGGTTTATATATGAGATGAATATGAACTATACCTCTGTTGCACCTAGAAAGATCATTTTTTTTTTCCATGCAAGTTCTTGTACTAGCATTGACTACAGCAAATACAAGTGAAACAATGAGTATTTATCTGTTCCAATGAATGCCCCAAAATTCCAATATATATTTAATATATACCTAATATATACATATTACCAAATATATATAACCAAATATAACCTAATATACCAAAATATAACCTAAAGTAAAATCTCAAGATTGTTTCTCTTAATAAATACATGAAGGTATAAAATGAAATTAAGACAGAATCTAAGGATGAATAAAAATATTTTTAAAAGCTACATATTAAGTTAAAATAATTCTGGGCTCAAAGTGAATTCCAAGAACAACTACATAAAACAACATGGAACAGAAAAGAGAAAAAAAAAGAAAAAAAAACAAGGCATTTGACGTTAATGATGGTGATTGGCAAGTGAATGGAAGATAAAGCAAGGATGTCCCTTCCTTCAGTTTCCAATAACATATTCATTACTTCCTTCTGAGCCCTCACTGTCAGCATCCTTAAAGTCTAAATTTCTGACTCACTATCGGTCCAAGGCTATTTAGGCTTTCTTTATCACGTTCTTCATTTACTTCTGTCCTCTCACAATCAATGCCTTAAATGTCCATATTTCTTCTAACAGTACATTCAAGAAAATCTAGGCTTCCTTTACACATGCCTCAAATTTCTCCCATTTTCTCCCTACCGGCCATCTCCAACTGTGTATTCCCCAACTTTTTAGCATTCATTATATCAGCCTACAACCTCTGATAACCAAAATCTGTATTAGTTTTCTACCACTGCCTAACAAATTACTACAACCTCTGCGGTCTAAAGCAACACAGACTTATGAACTCACACTTTCTGGGAGTCAAGAGTCCAGTTAATTTAGTTGGGCCCTCTGCTCAGGGTCTTACCAGACCAAAATCATGATTTCAGTTGAGACTGCAATTCACATCTGAAGCCTAGAGTGTGCTTCCAAGCTAACTAGTTGTGGGCAGAATTCATTTCTCTGTGACTATATGAATGAGATTCCCATTTCTTGCTATCAACCAAGGGTCATTGCCAGCTACTAACAACCAACTTGCGAACAAGTAGGACTTTGTAAAATCCTTCTCATGTTTCAAATCTGTGATTTTGTCTTTCTCTGACATCATGACCCAGATTTAAAAGTCTCATGTAATAGGCCAGATCCACCTAAATAATATCCCTATTTTAAGGTCAAATGATTCGGATCTCAGTTATATCTCTAAAATCCTTTTATAGCAGTATCTATATATTGCTTGAATGAATAATTGGAAGACATAGAAGAGGCTGGGATGCTTGGGGTCCATCTTAGAATTATTCCTACCAGAGTCCCTATGAGGCTGAGAAAACTATATTTGAGTAACAATTATATATATATATATATATATATATATATATATATATATATATATTCTGCTCACTGAGATCAAGTCTCAATTCCTGTCCTGGTCAAAAGTTAGGTTTGTGACCTTGAGCAATTTCGCCAAAATCTGTGATCATTTCCTCTTCTACAAAATGAAAGTAATCTCATAGATTATTTTAATATTTAAATAAATATCCCAGCTCATAGGAGGTATTCAATAAAACCTTATTGCTTTATTACTTTCCCTTGAAAGTTTGGCTCAAAAGTTGCTTCTTTAAGATGTCTTTCCTTCAATAAAAAAGAACAATTCTCTCTTTTACTCCTGAATATATTGTTTATAAATATACTGTACAGTGACTCTCAAACTGGATCATGTATCAGAACAATCTTGAGGGCTTGTTACAATACAGATTTCTGGGCTCTTCCTCTAGTTTCTGAATTAGCACGTTTGAGGTACAACTTGAGAATGTGTATTTCCAGTAAGCTCCCAGATGATGCTGATCCAAGAAATAAACTTTGAAAATCTCTATATTATGTCATTTAAATTGTCTGCCTTTAAGTATCCATATGGGTACACATATATTATTTTTCCTGATACACACAGGAGGGTTTACTCTTAGCCATCGTCTTAAATCTCACCATGTCTAAAAAAGGACTTTACATATATATAGATGTCCAAATGGTGTTAGTGAAAATTGAATGGTCATATCACTACATTATTTTAAGTGGTTCAAGACAAGGGATACAATTCTACTTCAGCAAAAATTACATTTTGAAATGAGAATGTTTTCTGCCAAATGACTCAATTATTTTCTTATTTTATGAACTGGATGACTTTCCTAAAATCGACTTAGCAAAACACAACACTTCTTGTTAAACATTTTTATATAAGGGTAATTTGTATAGCTAAAAATCTCTCAATAAAGTTAGCAGAAAACAGGGTCACCTGGGTGGCTCAGTCAGTTAAGTGTCCAACTCTCGATTTCAGCTAAGGTCATGATTTCTCAGTTTGTGAGATTGAGCCCTGCTGTGAGCACAGAAGCTGCTTGGGATTCTCTCTCTCTGCCTCTCTCTCTCTGTCTCTCTCCCTCCCTCTATCTCTCTCTCTGCACCTCCCCTGCTCTCTCTTTTTTTCTGTCTCTCTCAAAATAAATAAAATAAACTTTTTAAAAAATAAACTTAGCAGAAAATATGAAATAATGGCTGATAGGCAAATAATAAAAAAATAAACTCTCCTATGATCATAACAAACAGTATTTAATGTAAGTCTTATAAATCCCAGGCATAGCATAAATGCTTTGACATCTGATATCAAATGGCAATGCGCTCTTTGACACAAATATCTCATAATGTCATCTCAGGTGCTGTTCTGTGTTCTGTAGACAACTAAAGGGAAGTTAAAATTTTGACTCACAGGCAGGGGTGATTTATTCCACGTTCACTTTATTTGACAGCAGATGCCTGGTCTTTATTTTAGCCATTACACTGGGGTTTTTTGCTTGTTTGTTTGTTTTGTTTTGTTTTTTTCTCCTGTCTCTGAGAATCTAACCCAAACAAAGCCAGGTGGACAAAACCTGGGCACAGAACCTGCCAAAGTAACAAAATCAAGAGAATAATGGTCCCAAATTCACGATACCTATAAAATAAAAGGAAAAAATCCACTTTGAATAAGGCCAAAATAGCCAGATAGGTATGCTGTTACTTTTTATGGATCTTGGGAATAAAATACCTAGGATACAGTAAAGGTCAAACAGTGATTAATTAACTAAAATCTTTTAAAGATATATATATAGAGAGAGAGAGAGAAACTCCTTAAATTGCTGAAACCAGAGTGATTTTTTTTAGGACCATGACAAAATTTTTAACTCTACTCAATCTATATCTAATCTAAATATCCTTGTTATCTTTCTTTTAAAAAAGCATACACATGTAAATGTTTTTTTTCTGAAAAATTTTCACAAACTACACTCTATTTAGAGCTTTAGACTCTTACAGGATAATTCAAGAACCAATTTGTTCCTTTACAATTAAACCTAAATGCTGACTGAATAAGTGTTATATTTTAGCCTACCTGTAGTCTAACTCCTGTTTTCTTTTCTAGTTTGTACAATTTTCTATGGGAAGCAAGACTTCAAGGACTTTCTATAATTTCTAAGTGTACCTTAATATTTAATTTTTTCCCATTCTAAATCCCAACCATTCTAATAGCTCCAATTGTGATAGGTTTTTATTTTTAATGTTTATTTATTTTTGAGAGAGAGAGAGCACACATGCACACAAGCAGGGGAGGGGCAGGGAGAGAGGGACACAGAATCTCAAGCAAGCTCCACTGTCAGCACAGAGCTGGACACAGGGTTCAAACTCACCAACCTTAAGATCATGACCTAAGCTGAAATCAAGAGTCGGAGACTTAACCGACAGTCACTCAGGCACTCAGATAGGATAGTTTTAATTCTAATTGCAGACAGACCATGCTCATATTCACAGACAAACGAACTCATTTACACTGCGCATGTAGTATTGCTTCTGATTTTCTGGCTCTGTGGAAGTTATAACCCTTTATGGTCTACAGTCATCTACTCTATGCTTTGACTAGGCAAGACTTTCAATGACTTCAAGCATTTCTACTCTTTCACTCAAGAGATATCAAAAACAAACACGATCTCTATTGTTTTTATTTTACCCTCTATTCTTTTATACAATCCAGTTTCTAATACCTGTCAACATCCCACAAGTTAACACTACCTTGCTATTAGCCTTTTGAAAGAAAATCCCCAACTTACTCTATTTCATCTCAAACCTTGATGTTGCATTGATTGGATTTTCTTTTTCACTCTTTATTAACTGATACGTTGATTCCTGATATTCTCAGAAGTTCAGCTCTAATAGAGGTGTCAAATTCATGTCTCCCTCTGAGAAGACTTTAAAAATTTTTGAGGGTTGTAAATTGATTTGGGATAAAGTCCAATCTCCCCAAACTATTTTTTTTAACCACAAAATAGCCAAAACTTAAACCTAGGATGAGTACGATTGCTTGAGATTTCCTCTTCTGTCATTTCTAGTCACATGTATGTCAGGCTTCTCCCTCCCACTACCCCCACACACACACCACTGTATGTCTAAGACTAAACTTACCTACTTTAGAGTTCACAGGTTGCCCCAAATAAATGTTGTGCTGTAGACTGATGAACAATGCTGGGAAACAAAATGAACATGATGGCCCAAATTATGAGCACTGTTTCAACATACATCTCTAGGCAAGACAACTGCCATTTACAAAGATAGAGATGCCTTTTAGAATCACATCAAATGTAATTTTTATTCTAATAGATAAGAGATATTTTTTAACATTCAATTCAAAGTAAACTTGACTTTCTGATCAATTCATTTTTATTTCTCTTTGTGTGTGATTTTGCATACCAAAAATAATTTTCTAAAAGCTTTAAAAAAATGTAAGCATCAGAAACCAAGATGCCAAACTATATCTAACATCATCAGATATACAGTACTCTGCAAACCTCACTCACACAGGAAAGTATGGATTTGCCTAAGCTTAAATTAATCCTTGTTTACACATATCACATAACTCTATTTCTTTCACCCCAAAGGATAACACAGAAAAGTTCTGAGGTATGAGTGAGCATAGTAATTTTAGCCAAAATAAAGTATAAAGAACTAAGACATGTTATAATAGTAAAATAAGAAAGGAGGGAAGTACTGGTTACCAGTTACCTCCTATTCTCAGTCAAACATGCAATTCCACTGAGAAACTTGGTTTCACATGTACAGTCTTAGGCAATTTCATGAGGACATATTCTCCTCATGAATTCTCAATAAGAAAATGTGCTTAAGTTTATTGGTATTTACATCACCCCATTTAAGGCAATAATTTCATTGGTGCACAGTAAATTATAATATATTACCTCTTAATATAAAGACTGCATAAAAACACAAGAAACATTCTTCTCTAATTTTAAAATAATAATTGGGTATTTGGGGAGAAATCACTGAAAGAGAGTTGGGTTCTCTATGACAGCCCTAGAAAGGGAAAGAAGAAAGTTAACATTCTAGACAGTATATTACATTCTTAACACAAATGCTATGTTGTTCTGCAATCTTTATTATACAGATTCCTAACAACAGGTAAATTCCATATGTCAAAGAGCTAGAAATTGATAAAGCCATGATTTAAAACCAGGTTCCTATGAATCCATTGGCTGGGGTTTTTTGTTGTATCTTCTTCATTGTGTTAGGAATTCTTGGAAAATGACAATGACTACAAAGACTTTATATGTTCTGTAGTTTAATGTATCTATTAAATAATTGTAATACAAGCATAGCTTTTCCTGTCATTAACATAATTGTGAAAATGAAATAAATAGCAAATTGAGAAGCCATCATGTCAGTACTCATTTAAGTGCCACTTAGGCTAACTATAGATATTTTCTGAGAAAAATATTACAGTATTATTTCAAAGGGTAACAGGGGGAAAAAATGGTCCTTAGTTGTCATATGAAAATACAATAAATGGCCCTAATAGGATTATCCTTATTTTCTTGTGAATGCATGGGAAAGTCATTCTGTGATGATTACTGATGATCTTATCTATCCTTTCCATCTCCTCTCCTTATTGGTATTTAAGGCATAGGGGGAAGTTTTGGTAGGTAGGAAAAGTTTGTCCCTAGACTCTCTGTCTATAATATCCCATATCACGATATTTCGGGTTCTGCATTTCTAGATATTTGTACAAGTTGTGAGCTTCCAGGTAAATTGTCTAGCCACGGCGATAATTCAGGCATTAAAGAAGAGTTGGCATTTGGGTATCTGGTAAGATAAAATATTTGGGAAAGGAGCTTAGGAGGATACAAATGTACCAATTCCTCCTTTCTGTAATATAAAAAAGTTGATACTAGAGACAAATAAAGAGTGAAGATCACTCAGATTTCCTATCATGGATGGCTTCTGAATGTTTAACAAATTTGGAAATGGAAGGCTGCATATTATAGGGCAAGTCTGGCTGGTGCTACTTTACAGATGAGGGGTACTTTGTACAGTTCAGAGTAAACCTGTAAATAGTCTGAAGGGAATTGAGATTTTATTCAAAACTCTATATAGTAGCAAAAAATTGCAATTCAGCATGGTAAAATTTTACAACTCTAGCTGAAGTCCCAAGGGTCTAACAGTTAAAGCAAGAAGAAAAACTATTTAAGTGAATTTAACATACAATTTTGAGTAAGTCTTTATCTTGAGGCATATCTATTTACCTATCTACCTACCTATCTAACTATGCAATAGTCTCTGCCCTTCTAAAATATCACTGAAGAATTACAGAGAAGACAGCACACATATTCATGATTATATAGACAGATATAACTGTTAAGGTCTATAAATATTTTTCCTCTTTATCATTTTACTTAGTCTTTTCTAAACCACAGTAGCATTTTCAAAGATACTTTGAAGAAAATTTAGCGTTTTTGGCAGTAAAATTCTCATTTTAAAAATAAAAATATAACACAGTACTTAATACTTCATTTTTTTGAGTTTATTTATTTGAGAGAGAGAGAGAGCACATGTAGGAGGGGCAGAGAGAGAGGGAAGAGAGAATCTCAAGCAGGGTCCACACTGTCAGGCACAGGCCGATGCAGGGAGCCGAAATTAAGAGCTGGACGCTTAACCAACTGAGCCACCCAGGCGTTCCACACAATATTTAGATGACTTGTCCATGACTTTATGAGTATTAAGGAACTAACCTAGGATCTATGACCCATGATCTCTAGTGCAATAAATGTCTCACATTACAATACTGCTTCTTAATTCAAGCTTTAATTTGCATTTATTAAATCTGTTATCCAGACTCAGTAATACAGATTTAGACACACTACATCCAGTATTACTATATATAATGGAGTATAATGTCTATTGTTTTTGGCCACCTGATGCACCTTTCCTCATCCTTTTATTCTTGATTATAAACTTACTGCCCAATTCTCTAGTACATATATTGATGCAGGACTACTCAAAATAAATTAGCTCATTTCTCTTGGACACAGGGATTGGTTTGGGAACAGGGCATACTAATCAAAATCCAGGACCAAATGAAGAGAATCAAAAAGAAATGCTTTCTTTTCTGGGAAAATGATTAAACTGGGAGTGGCTAATGAGGGTCTTCATCCCAATCACATGAAGTAAACTCCTGCAAAATAAAGTTGAGAATAGATAAGCAGATACAGGAGACGGATGGGAAGAAGAGTCCTGGTGAATCTGAAGTTCCAGTGTTACTTTTGACATCACGGTTCCTACAGATTTTCCAGAGACCCTGAGAGTTTTCATAATGTTTCTGGCTTTTTTGCTAAAGCTAGTCAAAAATGAAATAATAGTATGATAATGTTTTCTGGGTTGTTCCCCATATTATTTTGGATAGCAGATGGAATATGATGGTCTTTTTAACTAAAAGAGTACTAGAATGTCTTCAGGAAACAATATGAAAGAAAAATAATTTCATTTCTTGTCTTATTAGAAAATCAAATCAAGCTTGTAGGGAAAATTAATTACCTAAAATAATTTATATATATTTTACTAACATTAATTTTTCTTTCCACTTAACAAACTTATGACATCTTTATACAAATGATTTCAGGAATTTTCCTTTCTGTTTTTATCCCTTAAGTTTTATGTTTGTTTGTGTATTCTAAACTTTTGACCCAAGTCACTGATCTAATTCACTACTGAAGTTTGCCTGGAAGCCTGAACATAGATATAAATAAATGATGGATTATTACAGATAGATAACATTTCATATATATATATACATATATATATATATATATGTATATATATATATATATGTATATATATATATGTGTGTGTGTGTATATTATACATATGTATATATATAGTATATATTTTATTAGGATTGTCAACAGAAATAGAACAGGAGATATATATACATATATAAAATACATATATACATAAATATATACATAAAATACACATGTAATAACTTATTACATATAAAATAAGAATTAAAATATATAAAGGTCTTAAAATATATTTACATATTTATTATAAGAAATTGGTTCACATGACTATGGAGACTGGGAAGATCCACTATCAGCCATCTGCAAGCTGGAGACCCAGGAAAGTAGTAGTGTAATTCACACTGGTAGTATAATTCAGTTGGAGTCCAAAGGCCTGAGACCCAGGGAGCAGAGGGTGTAAAACTCAATCCATAGGCAGAAGAATCCTCTGTCCTGGTGAACCCACTGAGGCAGAGAAAAACAAATTCTCCCTTCCTCCATCTTTTGTTCTATCCTGGCCCTAAAAGGATTAGAAGAACTTCACCTACACTGGGGAGGGCAATCTGTTTCACGGATTCAAATGTTAATCTCATGTAAAATCACCCTCACAGAAATACCCCAAAACAATGTGTAGTAAAATATTTGGGCACCCCGGGATTCAGTCAAGTTGACACATAAGGTTAACCATCATAATATTCACCAGGGAATATATCTATATCTATAGGAATATATAGGATGTATCTTTAGAATATATCTCTACCTATAGAGGGTATAAAGATGCATATATCCTCTATAGGTATAGATATAGTCTACAGATACATACATATATATAATAAAAAAAATAAAGATGCATATAGATATAGGGATATATCTCCTATAGTGAATAAGGTCAACAGAATAAATTTGGATGAGAGTAAAGGTCTACATTCATGGTAAAGATAATTGCAACTAAATTGAGCATAGTCTTATGCTTATGACTTTATGAAGAAAAAAAAATGATCATAGACCAAGAAAAGAAAGATGCCGAAACATCCCTGGGTTTGAAAACAGCAGGGTCTTGAGTAAGAGTGACTTCACAACTTAAACAAGAAATGAGAGGTATACCAGACAAAGTAACTACTTTTGTGAAAACAGACTTGTGAATTTCAAAACATAGAGGAGTTTGGAAAGATAGCAATAAAAAGAGAATAAATTTTAACTCATATTATTAGAAGTACATGAGTAGAATTAGTAGTATTTTACTGATCACATCTGACATTCTTCAATTCCATATATATCAAGAGTGTAGAACAACTTGAGGGAATACAGAGGGCTGGCTGGTCAAAATTGGGAATAAACATCATGTCAAATTAAGAACAAGTATAATTTATGTTTTAATCTTGCAAAAGGTATACAATTATTCTTTAAATGCAGAGAGTTTAATATTCATTTGGAATATTAGAAGTGAATAACTTTGTAGACAATATGAACACTAACTGCAAACATGTGAAGAAATGTGAAGAAACATAAACAGTTTCTATGCTCTCTCTTTTAGTTACTATTTTAATTAATATTCTATTTATTAGAATAGAATCCAACATCACACATTATTGGTTTCATTCTTTTACTTTTTAATAGATGTAACAAGCGAAATAGTCTTCAAGTCACAAATATTTTTCATTCTACCTTCTTCGATAGCTAAATATACACTCTAAATGTATCTCTTCTTATTATATCCCTAATGATAATGCTTCCTAATGACATGCTTACCTATAAATATTCTCCAATGAATTTTTCAGGCAAAGAAAAATTTTTTAACTACTTCATTTGCTTTAACCTAGTTCTATTAGATTACTCTTTATGGTGCCATTTAAAAGCACTTTCTTTATTGATCAAAATTACATTTTTTAAATGAGTTGGAGATAGTCTTAAAAATTTTTATGAACTACTAACATTAACTGAAACATACTTTCCACAAGTTGAGAAATAATATTTAATGATATGCCACTAAAATTATAGCTACTAAATTTGTGATACATTAAAGCTGCATAAAATATGTCTTCATTGATGCTTATGAATTTATTCTGACATTTGTACCTGCAAAGTAATTAAAAATTTAAATTACATACGTGCTTTTATTAATGTCCTCCCTTTAAAGATGGAAAGAAACAAAGGCAGGTCTATAATAAATGAAAAATGACTAGAAGCAAAACTAAGAATTACTGTTAAAGAACATTTTAAATAATTGGGTTGTTATAATAGTGGACTAGGCTACTCTGAAATATATTGGGCTTTCATCCCTAAAGGTGCTCAAACAGAGGGTAGATGACATTTGATTCAGATTACTCCACACGGGACTTATGAATGAGTTAGGAAAATGTAATAGAAGGACTTAAATATCGCTTTTACTATCTCTATATTAATGTCTTATGACTTTATTAAGAAAAAAAATGATCACAGACCAAGAAAAGAAAGATGCTGAAACATCCCTGGGTTTGAAAACAGCAGGGTTTTGAGTAAGAGTGACTTCACAACTTAAATAAGAAACAAGAGTGATTACGGCTTTTCTAAGACTGTGCTGGGAAGCCCAGAATGCTTAGGCACTCTCTCCCTTGTCTTTTCCTAGAACATAGTGCATTGCCCTTTCATTGTTTATGCATTAATCTTGCTCCCAAAACCTGTGAGTCTTCAAGTCAGGGCATATATTTATCTTATTCACTTCTGAATATCCAGTGTAATCACCAGTGTTTGAAATAATATGTTTTCAGTGTAAACATTAAAGCATAAAAAGGCAAAACGAGTACAAAATACATACTTTACCTAATCTGTTCCATAGTCCTAAAGTCCTTAATTACTGGCAGGCAACCTGGACTGGCAAGAAATGAATCAATGTGCTCACAAATAAAACCTTAGGTATATAAAACATAACAGAAGCTAAATATTTAAAAACTGATAAACTTAGGGAATCTCAAGTTTCCTAGATTTTATTCATTTAACGTTTGCTCATTCACTTTCTCATATACTTATTCCTCTCTTCTATACTAAGTACATTAGTCATGTCTTCTATCTTACTTTTTTGATAAATTTATCATCTCAGAACAAATTAAGGATCAGGCTTCTCCACTGTAAAGTCATTCTATCCCCTCTTTTCTATACTATACTCTTTGAAAGGCAAATCATTATGGCAGCCCATACGTATGGAGATGGGAGTTATGTTCCACTCTCTGAAAGTAGTAAAGACTGGAATCTAGTTCCTTCTCCCTGATTTCAATTAGCAGTAATCTCAGATTAGAAGAATCTGATAAAAAATGTACTAGGTCTTTTTTGTTTATAAAAGGAATTTGTAGGGAGTCCCTTTAAATTACCTCTTAAAGGTATTATATATTAAAGGGAAGTGCTATCTGCACAGACTCTTGATTAAAATGACCAATTGCACAGGACTGACTGGTACAGGATAGAGACTACAATGACTTTTTATAAATGCCATGTTAGTCAACAGTTCACAAGAATATTAGGGAAGATCCACTTCATACTTGCCTTCAAATTTCCTGTTCTTACTGCAATCATATAATAAATAAATTTGTCTCTATTCTATGAATAATGCGTATTTCCACTGTGAGTGTTTGCATGTTTAATGGCATGTCTATATCTGTATCTGCTGCTCAAATGTCAACTCTTTCCTCTCTGTGTATTTGTCTCTCTCTTTTGACTAGTCAATATATAAAAACTGTGTGTGTGTGTGTGTATCTACACATTTTTTTTAAAAAACATTTTTAATGTTTATTTTTGAGAGAGAGAGAGAGAGAGAAAGAGTGAGAGCAAGGGAGGAGCAGGGAGAGAGGGACACACAGAACCTGAAACAGGCTCCAGGCTCCAAGTTGTCAGCACAGAACCTGACGTGAGGCTCCAACTCATGAGCTGTGATCATGACCTGAGCTGAAGTTGGATGCTTAACCAGCTGAGCCACCCAGGCATCCCTACAAACTTTTAGATTTGATTAGTAGAGATTGAAAATATTGATCTAAAAATCTGTTTAAACAATCATGTGTGTGTGTGTGTTTATAATATATAATATTTAGTATTTCCCATAAAATGGAATTTGGTTCTCTTTCACTTGCCTGACAAATATATTTTGAATCAGTAAATTTTAACATAAGGTTTACAATTTCTGATTCACTTTAAATATTAACTCACTGCACTCACCTAGGAAATATTTTTTGAGTCCTACCATAATCTAGGCTCTGTGCTTAATATTGGGAATAAAATGGTGCTGAAAAAAGTCTTGGTTTTCACCAATACACATATATTAGACCACTCGTAATTCTCCAGGTCTCTTGGGCTCAGTTAATTTTTTCTCCTTTTTCCCACTGCATTTTATCTTGGATAGTTTCTATCACCATGTCTTCAAATTCACTAATATTGTTCCTTCCATATCTAGTATGCTATTAATCTCATCCAGTTTATTTCACTCATGCATTTTTTAACTTCTGTCTCCATATAAAATGCCCAACTTACCTTTGCTTTTTGAATTTATGGAATACAGTTATAATAACTGCTTTAGTCCTTGCATGTTATTTCTAAAATCCATGTCAGTTTTGGGTAGGTTTAGACTAATTTTTGTTTCTGCTCATAACCATATATCCCTGGTTCTTTTTTGCATACTTCAAAATGTTTCATTAGATGAGAGACATTGGGAATTTTACCTCATCAGAGTTTGGCTAAGACTAAGACACACACACACACACACACACACACACCCCTTCATATCCAGAAAGAAAGAAAAACAGAAAGAAAGAAAGAAAGAAAGAAAGAAAGAAAGAAAGAAAGAAAGAAAGAAAGAAAAGAAAAGAAAAGAAAAGAAAAGAAAAGAAAAGAAAAGAAAAGAAAAGAAAAGAAAAGAAAAGAAAGGAAAGGAAGAAAGGAAGGAAGGAAGGAAGTTCTATAAATTTGGTATGGTCAGGCTCTGTTCTAGATCATAGTTAAAATACTTGGAAATTTGTTATGTGGACCCAAAATAGTATTTTTTCTAAAGCTAATTATTGTCAAGAGGCAAGACCTGACCTTTCTAATCAGTGCCCTATGAACTGTGATTATTCACAGTTGGACTTAGAAACAGGCACTCTTCCTGGTTCTTTATGAGCTCTGACATTATTCCCTCTACTTTTTTATAGGTGGCCCTCTCCCTGACTTAGCACAGTTTTATCACATGCATTTGTTAATGCATCCACGGAACACTCAAGGGGAAACCACTGAAGATTTCAAAGTTGTCTATGTTCCTTTACCCTCATGTTTACTCTGTTCTGAGGACTTGAGCTGCCATGTTTTTCCCACTAAACTAGGCAATCGCAGCTTTACCTCATTAGTTTCCCATCTCTCAAATATCATTGTATATGACTGTCTGATGCCCAAAGTCTTGAGAAACATATTTTCATTCACTTGGTCTAGTTGTATGCCTGTTTCATAAGGATCTGAACAATATTATTAACCAACTTAACAGTTATAAAAACAATACAGCCAACTCAATTTAGCTATCTCTTGCTGCACAACAAGTTATCTCCAAAACTTACAGACTTAACATGTATTTATTATCTCATAGTTTTTGTATGTCCAAAATGTGGGCACAGCTCAACTGGGCCTTTTGTTTCCAGATGTCTTAAAAGACTACGATCAGAGTACCAACCATGGCTCTGGTATCACCTAGAGGCTCACCCACTGAATGATCTGCTTCCAAACACATGAGGTAGTTGTTTTCAGTTCCTGTCTATTGGACTGAAGCCCTTAGTTCTTGCTAACTGTTGGCTAGAGGCTACCCCAGATCTTCAAATGGCAGTTTGCTTCATCAGTGCATACAAAACAATAAGGCAATAAAGAGAGAATGCCAAAAAGACAGAAGCACTTAATAGAAGTGACATCACATCAGCTGTGTTATATTCTGTTCATCAGAAACAAATCACTAGGTCTAGCTCACACTCTAGGGAAGATTACACGAGAGTATGAATATCAGCAGATAATCCAAATGCCCATCAAGAGGAGAATAAAAATAAATAAATTGTAGTATATTTATAGAATTAAATACTATATAGAAATTGAGAAGAAAAACAATGAGGATACATCAAAACATGGATACATCTCATGGATACAAACATGGATACAAAACATGGATACATACACCTCAAAATATTATTCTGAGGAAAAGAAGCCTGACACAAAAGAGAACTTGTTGTACAATTCTATTTATATGAATTTCAAGGACAGGCCAAACTATCTGTTGATGAAAAATGATAAAACAGTAATTATTTGGGAGTGGTAGATTATTGATGAGAAGTCACATGAGAATATTCAGTGGTAGAGGAAATGTATTCATGACCAGAGCAGTTCATTATACAGGGATATACATTTGTAAAATTCATTCAGCTGTGCACTTTAGATCAGTGAACTTCTGTTTTTATATCTCAATGAAAATTTATACTACATTAATTAATTTAATCATAAGTCGAAAAAAGACATGCTACAACAATGTCTTCTGATCGATACTAGTGTCTTCCGCTGCTGTCCATTGTCATCCCCAAATCTAGTTTCTTCTGAGTACCACTCTCTTCTATCCTAGGACTACAACATCACTTTCATGGAGAATCAGATGCTGTCGTTTCTTCTTTAAAGCCATTCTGACAGGTATGGTTCTCTGTGAGGCTTTCTTCAAGCCCATCAACTTAGATTCATCTTGGTACAAGTCTTTGTTAATAGAAATGGACTATACCATGGGAAACAAGGTAAAAAGTCTTTTTCTCTGGGATTCTCCCAAATCTACCTGAGTAGTTTTGTCACGACCCTAACCCTCTCCTCCAAAGGATTTTGACTCTAAGAGATAGCTATGTGGCAAAAGGTCTTCCCCAGGCAAACACCAAGAGTACATACTTGAATCTCTTCTCTTAATTTCCTATAAATTGATCTCCCAAGCCGAGGACAATGGCTCTTGCATTAGCATCCTACATTTACCTTATTATCTGTTGGTTTTATAAATTCTACGCTAAAAGTTCACAAGGTTCAATTCCTTAATACAGAAAAAAGATTTATAAAAAATGATCTTTAGAATAACTAATTTGAGCAATTTATAAACCAGTGCATTATCATTACTATACTATGAGCAAAAAATCTTTGATTTTCCAATAAAAACTGAGCAATGCCTCCTTTGTTCTAAGATAAGTCTGCCTTAAGTAATAAATGTTATGGATTCAAAATGTGAAGACAATCTGAGAATCTAATGTTTAACATGATAACTACACTTGACAATTATATAGTTGATTATATAATTGAAATTTCCTAAGAGAGTGGATCTTAAATGTTCTCACCAAAAAAAACAATGTCACATCATATGAGGTGATAGATATGTTAATTAACTCAATGTAGGGGAATCTTTCCCAATGTATACCTATATCAAATCACCACGCTCTACACTTTAAATGTCTTACAATTTTATTTGTTAATTATACCTTAATAAAGCTAAACAAAATGTGAAGATGAGCAGAGAAAATGAAGGGGAAAAAAAGGAACTGCCAGGAATGAACAAGAATAAAAAGTACATTAATTAGGATTTCATAATACTACCTACATATGAATATTATCCACTCTTTCCAAAGAACAGGTAAATTTAGCTTGCTAATGATTACTTGTATCTACTTAATATGACAAAAAAAGAAGAAAAGAATGGAATGGAAGCAAAACTCAAAGAAAGACTATAGTATCTGCCATTTGCTTTTTTTTCCCCCTTTAAGAAGAAACCCTAGTCATTTCACAATTAGGGAAACTTCAATAATATCTTTATTTTGATTTTTTAAATATTTTTTACTCTGAGAGTACAGATTTTATACCTAACCTTAATTATGATTAGGTTTTCTTTTTTTTTTTTTTTGCCTCTTTTTTTGTACTTTTTATATTATAGCTCAAAGGTTACTCAATTAAAATAAATGCATGATCTTTCCTTTCAAATGCATTTTTACTCAACAGCTTCCCTTCAAGTGGCATCATGTGCCACTCATTGACATAATTCAGAAACTTGTATGGCATCCTTCACTCCACCCTCTTCCTCTCTCTGCTCCCCACTTAATCAATTAGCAGATCCTAATGCTTCCACCTCTTGAATCCATTTACCTTTCCATCTCTTCCTTCACCACATTAGACTAATTCATGATTATCTCTCTCTTGCAATACCATAAGAGCTTCCCAATGAATCTGCAACCATTTTGCTCCCCTCTAACCCATTAACTAAAGTATGGGTGGAAAAACTTTAACAAAATTGAAGACTGATTACAACTCTTTCCTGACTAAATCCAGCAGCCAACCTTCCCTGCCTCAATTCATGCCAGTTTTTTCCCTGCTTTTCATACCTCGCTATTCTCTGCATTCTCAGGGCCTCTAAACACATCATTCCCCCTCAAGAACTGTCCCCATTCCCAGGTTCATATCATTAATGCCTACTGCCTACCCATGCTTCAGTTCTTAGTTTAATGCCCACAGTCTCAGAAAGGTCTTCTCTGACATCCAAACTAGACACCCCTAATGTCAGTAACTTTAGCCTCTTTTTACACTCATCACCTCTATTGCTCATTTACTGAATCAGTGCTTCTCAACTTTGTCTGCATAAGAAAATTGCCAATCACATCAAATTTTCCAAGATGCTATTAGACAGAAGTTAGACAAGAGCAGAGGCAGGAAGACCTCAAGGCAAAGTATCAAGTCCTTGAAAGGAAATGGCAGAGACTAGAGCTAGAGTCAAGGATCCTGATAAATAAGGTATACATTAAAAGCCTCGGGGCACAACATCCTGACTGTGGGGCTTTCAAGACCGTGGAGCTGACAAACCCCTAGACTCTTTATAATGCATTTGCATTATGGGTACAGCTCCAGCCCAGATGGAGACAGGCTGCCATGATGGTTCTGGTACAAATCTTGTAGGGTCAACTCACCTCCCAACCTGTGCTAAGAGTCCCCCCAAATGACTGGAAGCATCCTCCATGAGAAACCATGCCACTGTACGTCACAGCTCTCCCCAGCCCCAAGAAATCCAATAATATCCAATCCCAAAACAACCTAGGGGCTGGCTCCACCTCCTGGAAACTGACCCATCTCCCACCTGGAGAGTGTACTTTGCCTTAATAAACTGGTTTATGTTTGCTGCTTTTCTTCCTGCTTTCTTTATTCCAGTGGGGATTCCTAGGTAAATCCAAGGACTGAGGCCTCCATTCACACATCGCAGACTCTTGCACCCATAACAACAGGACCCAGACATTAGTATCTTTCTGAAACTACCCTAGGAATTACAATTGTTCACAAGATTGAGAACCACTAATTTATTTATTTTTAATGTTTGTTTATTTTTAAGGGGCGGGGAGAGGTAGAGAGACAATCCCAAGCAGGCTCCATGCAGAACCCAATGCCAGACTCAATCCCAGGAATCTGGGATCATGACTTAAGTCTAAATCAAGAGACTGACACTTAACCAACTGAACCACCCAGGCAGCTCCAGAACCACTACTTAAAACATACGGTTCTCAAGCAGAGCTAAATATTGGAGTTGCCATGGAGAGGTTTTAAAAATATTTGAGCTTCCCACAAATTAGTTAAATCAGGATCTCTGGGTATAGCGCCCAGGCATTAGCATTTTATAAATGTTCCCATATGATTCTAAAGTGAGACCAGGGCTAAAAACTATTTCACTAGCTAGATTATACTTCCAATGTTCCAAATTATTCCTTGCTAATAACAGTCACAACAATTTGTTGAAAAAAATAAGTGAATTAATTAATAAGTTTATAATTGATTGACTTGGGTTACTCTGATTATGCAATCAATCATTCTTTTTTGTATAGCCCATAGTTTGCACAGAAAACAATATAACCTTTCTTTAAATTTCAGAGGTCAGCACAGTCTTCATAGGCTTGGCAAGATTTTGATACTGAATTTGGACTCATTCTAGATGAATTAAAAAAAAAACTGAGAAGAAGCTACATTTAAAAAAACTGAGGGAAGTATATTGCAATATTTGAACACTGATACATATTAGTAGACAAAGTCAGTAGAATGTAACACTTCTTCATACAAGTTAGCAGTTTTTCTATACATTTCTGTCAACATGCCCCTGATAACCAAACATAAAAACAGCATGTACCATTTATTGCAAACCTATACACAAAACACAGGCATGATATTATCTCATTTAATTACCACATACACTCAAAAAATCTGTAAGGTAAAACTGGTATCAAGTTCCTAGAGATGAAAGAATTGAAGCTTCATAGTGTTTATGGTATTTAATCATGGTTATTTACCTAAATGAGGTACAATATGGGATCATCCAGGTCAATCTAACACTGAAGACCTGCTATTTCTATTTAAACTAAGTACCTGCTTTCCTGTGATATTATTGTTATGATAATTTTATCTCTTTCATTATTGTTTTAATGTTTATTTATTATTTTTGGAAGAGAGAGAGAGAGGGCAAAGGGGGGGGGGGCACAGGACCCAAAACAAGCTCCGTGCCAACAGCAAGTGGGCCCAATGTGGGGCTTGAACTCCCAAACTGCAAGATCATCATCTGAGCCAAAGTCGGTGCTCAACCGACTAAACCACCCAGACATAAGTGCCCCTGTTTGTCTCTTTTAAAAAGCATCTTTACTGGGGCGCCTGGGTGGCTCAGTCGGTTAAGCGTCCAACTTCGGCTCAGGTCATGATCTCCTGTTCTGTGAGTTCCAGCCCCGTTTCGGGCTCTGTGCTGACAGCTCAGAGCCTGGAGCCTGCTTCAGATTCTGTGTCTCCCTCTCTCTCTGCGCCCCCCCCCACCCCCCCCACTCATGCTCTCTCTCTGTCTCAAAAATAAACGTTAAAAAAAATTTTTTTAAGCATCTTTGCAAGTGCCCTCATATTATTCAAGTTTCTCCAAGAAATAAATGAATTTACTGCAACATTCATAACGATTTTACCAACTTTTAATTTGGAAAATTTTTAGCATGTTAAAAATATATAGTTGCCATTCCTTATAATTCACTCCTGTTAACACATCAACACCACTTCCTTGATAACTTCATGCTCTTTATTTTGCAAAATACCATTTCAATTAAAAATAGTGGCCAGCTGCCAGATTCAACAGTAGTAATTGCTTGTCCTACTAATTGAAAGCTCAAACCAAAAATTTGAGAATTATAATCTATTAATCTATTTTATAATAACAAAGCCCCCAAATGTGAAATTCAGTAGCTATCACAGTAAAAAATGCCTTTAAAATTAATCAAATTATATATTGCATTCTTTAATAATCAAAGCACATACATTAAATTTTTCTCCATTCCATGTGTTTTTCCCATTTAAAGTAAATTTCTAGATAGAGAAATATCATAGTAACATTTTGTAAAATTACGTATTTCATTACCACTCTCCAGAAGAAATCAAGCTAATCATAGCTAAACTTACATATCGGCATTTTTGCAATTTGGTGGTGAAACAGGAATGAGGGACAATGGCTAGGTTCTGTTAAGATCATGAGAAAACAAGACATTTGGGGATGATGATCAAATCAGATTATGCTTATCTTTGCATCTCAGCACAAATTTGAGAACATTGGAGTGTGCAGTAAATGTGTGATATTAATTAATTAGCTAATTAATTAATGGACAAATATATGAAGTTAACAAGGGTCAGATCCTCAGCTATACAAGTTGATAACATCATCAAGATCCTTTTGTATATTTGTTTTAATTTTGTTCTTTTCTTTGGTTTTTCAATTCCTCAACAATATTGTTTCCTGGGAGATGTGACACCTAAGAACTCTTTTAAAAAACTTATTCTAAATTCTAAGCTAGATTTATAACTTATTATTAGTTACTATTCATTTGTACACACCACTTCCTCCTGGTGTGTAACTTCAGTATGCAAACAAAATCATGTAAGAATCTGTTAACCACAGAAAAATTATAGGAAATTTTGCCAATGCTTCAAGGATATGCACATCAGGCTAGTATTTTATTCTTCATATATTCAGAGATACATAAATATAGAATATAACTAGCACTGGGCATGTGAAATCTTGAGACTTCTTTCTCCAGCGGTACTGGAAAAACACTGAACATTCTTTGTACAGTGCTTTTCAATATCCCTAAGTAGACAGATTTTTTTAATCACATTTTTTTAACAGTTGTCATTTTATTTTTACCTAGAGAGTAGATTATATGATACTGGTTACAATTTCAGTTAAGGCTTTGGAAACAAGAAACATATTTACACACTCTCTCCCAGGATAAAGTATTCTAATCTGTCAGTCAGTGGTCATTACCTCAAGAAATCCTTTGTGGTAGACTTTTCTGATTTCTTCCATAGTATGAATTCCTACTTCCCAACAATCTTCAATTTCCATGCTGGGAGCCATTGGTTTTGGGAAACCTCTCTACAGTGGTGAAGCACAGAAGCTACACTAAGCCAATCAGGTAGTCTATTCCCTAAGTGCACACCATGTAACCCATGCCTAATTAACTGGTGAAAATCTCAAGACATGTAATGATAAATCTGGAACAAACATACTTTGGCTTAGGAGTACATGATACACGCATAAGTAACCTGGATCTCCTCTACCCATTTTTCTTCCAAGGAGGAAGCTAGTCAAAGGATAGAACTAATAAAGGAACTCAGAGTGAAGAGTCAGGGAAAATTGCAGAAAAATAGAAGGAAATCCTGACATTATAAACCTCTGGATCAGAATACCTACACCTGAACCACCTGTGGAATTATAGTGGCTTCATCCTGGGCAAGACGCTCAATTGTATAAAGTTCCGTTCTCAAAAGGGATCCCACATTTGGTTTAATGTTTTTCTGTTGGCCTTCTCGACATTCTTAAATAATTTTATCCTAGGACCTAAGTTTCTAAGTGACATCCTAGGTAACAGTGGAGAGTGTCTATGAGCAAAGAAGATACACGTGGCAGCAACTAGCACAGGTGAGGTCATCCAAGCAGCACACACCTGCCTAGGGCACTCCAGGACCCTTGGGGCTCTGGGAGAAAAGGCTGGCAAGGACCTGGGTGCAGATCCACAGAAGGAGCTGCAGACACAACAGCAGTGGGTAGCAGAGGAGGAAGGGGAGGGAAAGGAGTGACTTCTGGTGGGGGCAGTGCATGGAGCTGGCTTGTCTCTGCACCCAACTGTACAAATGTTAACTCTGGGGACTGTGGGAACCATAGGAAATAAATCACAAGCAAATAAAAGAATATCCTTGGACATCCCAATAAAACATGTTAAGGAATTATTAAAATCCTTCAAAGAGTTTAGAAGCTCTGGTTGTGAAAACTGCCGCAACCTGAAATATTGCAAAGCAAATATCCACAGGCTTAAAGAAATAGAAATTAAATTTGAAGACAGTCACGTCACAGTACCGTGTCAGTAGATGAGCTTCCACAGTGGTTAAGAGACTAGGCTTTTTCCATCCTGTGCTCCACCATTTCACCAATTCATTTAATCTTTAAAAAATAAAAATACAGAATATTCCCTAAGAGATTTTAGAGCCCATATCTGGTCGTGTGTGCATAATTCCTGCCCAAATTTCGCTGATCAGTCATGTGGCCCCACAAGGATAACGGTAGGGGAAAAGTAGGGCAATGGTGTTGCAAGGAAGAAGAGAATTCAGATACAGGGGATCACTACCACTTTCCGTCCCATGATGTTTAGGCAAAATTAAGGCCCTCCCCTTAAGTGTCATCCCTACTTTCTGATTTGGTGATTGTCCCATTTCTAACCTCGTAACCATCCTATCCCGAACTTGGCCATGCACTGAGAAAAAGTAATTTGTATTTCCTGTTCCCAATTATACCTATTCTCTAGTCATCCTACTGTAATCTGACTTCTGTCTCCTATTTTAATGAATTCACTTCCAGTAAGTAACACATAACTTTTTTTTTTTTTTTTTTTTAACACATTTCTTCTCCCAACCCCGCACCCCGCCCCCACAACCCTCGGACTCCGGAATCTTCCCAGCCACTGGCCGCGTCTCTCCAGACACAAGACTCCTTTTCTCACTTCCATACTCTCAGGACCCCCTGGGCTAAGAAGTGCCTAAGAAATCTGAGGCCAAGGCCACCGTCTCTAAAAGCCTTCCCTCAGAAGCTCCTATCCACCTACCCGCGTCTCCTCAGCCCCCTCCCCATATTTCCCCGGGGCCGTCCTTTGGCGAGGTTCTTGGCTCCTTGATTTTTTTTTTCCCAGGTCCCCTTCCCTCGGAGTGCCCCCAAGCAGCCTTCGCCTTTCTCCCTTAAACCCCAGGGGCCGGGCACCCTGTCCACACACCGGGAGAGGAGTCGCAGCCTGCAGCAGCTGGGCCTCCGCCGGAGCAGACGGATTTCCGGGCGGGGAAACGCGCCGCCTGCTGGCTGATGCAGCCGTCTGAAGAGGCGGTACTCGCAAAGTCCCACCGCTGACCTCTCGCAAAGGACCTTCTGAATAAAATAATCAATGCGCAGCTTTCAGCATTCAATTGAAGTAATAATTTCGTTTGGCTGATTCTCCCATTCCGATTCAGTCATGGCCTCATCTATGGTACTTTTTATCTTTCAGTCATCACCATTATGGAATTTAACATGTTGCATCTTAAATATTTCATCTGTCTTGTGTCGACTCCCAGAGGTCAGGAACTACTCTTTTCAATTATGTAATTCTGATCCCTGTTGCGGCGTCTGGAACATAACAGCATCTCAATAAATGTTGGTTGACAAACAAATAGGTAAATAATTAGCCATCTTGTCTTTAAAGTATATAAAGGACATCCAGATAAAGATATTTAATAGGCTGTCCATTACATAAAAAAGGAAGTGATCTAAAAGAAGCATCTTGCCTAGTTGACAGTCATCCACAAATATGCAGAAGTTGAAATTCACATGTATATGTTTGGGGTTTACTTAGCAACTAGGATCTCTGAGTTAATTATTTTCATATTAGGAACATTTTTGGTGACAATTTCTACAAATAAATGTTCTGTTTCCCACTCTCTCTTAAGAATTTCAATTACACATATACTAGACTACTTGAAGCTGTCCCATAGGTCTATGTATTCTTTATCTTCTATTCTTTTTTTTTTTTTTCATTTTTTTGGACAATTCCTATAGCTTCAAATTTATTATATTATCCTTTGTAATATGTAGTATCCCATTAATCCATTCCAGTAATTTTCTTTCTCAGACATTGTTTTTATTTCTAAAAGTCCTTTTTGGGTCCTGATTATGTTTTCCATTTCTCTATTCAACATGATCAACCTCTCTTCTTTCACAAGATATGGGATACAATTAGAATAAGTATTGTAGTGTCCTGTTTCTTAACTCTAACCTCTGTATCAGTTCTGGATTGGTTTTAATTTAATGTTTTTCGCCCCTCTTTACAGGTCACATTCTTCTGCTTCTTCACACGCCTCATCGTTTTTTTTTTTTTAATATGCCGCACATTGCGAATTTTACTTTTTTGAGTAGTATTCCTGTAATTACTGTCAAGCTTTGTTAACAGTTAACGCATTGTAAATGGTTAAATCCTCCCAGGTCTTCCTCGTAAGGCTTATTAAGTGGGATCAGAGCAGCATTTACACTTGGGATCATAATTCCTCACTACTGAGACAAGACCTTTATGAGTACTCTCCTCAGTGTCACACCTCTGTTATGAAGCTGTCCAGTCTAGCTGAAGAGCAGATACTCTTTCCAGCCCTGTATGAGCTCTAGTTACTGTTGCTTCAAATATTTCAAGGTAATTCTTCTCCTGGCCTTAAGGAGTTTCCTCAAAAACATCTGCCAATCATTATTACTCTGATAAAGACTCAGTGAGGACCCTCTGAAAATTTCCTCTGCTGTCCATCTATGCACCTCCTCTCCGGTATTGACATGTGAACTTGAGTTGTCTTGGTGTCCTCAGATTCTCAGCTCTCCTTCTTCAACTCAGTGAGTCTGTTGGACTCTCTGGGTACCCCTTTAGTGAACTATGACCTGAAAACTCCTGAAGTCAGTAAAATGTGGTAATCTGTGCCCATTTCATTTGCTTCCTGTCCTTCATGGTTCACTGTCTTTCTCTGCCTGATGTCCAACGTTTATAAAAAGCATTGTTTCATCAACTTTCATCCATATTTTTAGTTGTTTAGGCAGGCAGGTAAACTCTATCCCTGTTACTCAATCTTAGAGGCAGGAGCCCAAAACTCATATGTTTAAATTGAAGGACGACAAGGGGGATAATAAAGTTGATATCCTGAATTCTCCCATATTGAAACAGAAAAAAAACAATGAGAAGCCTATGAAAGAGACAAAGCATTAGTGGTCATGAGCACAGGACAATAAAAGAAAATTGATCAAGGGTGAATAGCAAAAGTTTAAGGTAGAATCAAGAAGACAGGGGTAATCAGTGATCCCAAATACCTCAGATAAGTTGAGTCCAACAAGAAATTGTCCTTAAGATATCTTTGGAGTCCCCAGTTACAGTATGTTTGGAAATAAAGTAAAAGTGAATGTTTGCTTATAAGTGGGATATAAGCATTGTGATAGCCAATATAGAACGTTCTTTCAAAAATTTCTACTGTAAACTAGAGACAGAAAGGATGGTAGAGAGTATAATGGTGTGAGAAATGAAGTTTTTGTTTTCCCTGTTTACAAGGGGGGGGGGGGAATTAGCAATCGTTTATTTGTTAGAAGAAAAGAGCCAAATGATAAAATATTGTTGAAGATAAAAATAGAAAGAATGATTAATGGAGCACAATACCCAAAGCGAGACCAGAGTCTTCAAGCCAGAGTTTGAATGGAGAGACAAACGGCTTGTAGAGACATATGTAACTTAGGAGTTTGAAAAGGAAGGAGAAATAAGTACATGGAATTTTGGCAAATAGCTTCTAGCTCTTCTTTGAAGTAAGAAAGTAGTTGGCTGGATGAGTGCTTAAATATAATCAAGTACATGAGGAAAGTGACAACAATGTGCACGTGTACATCCAGGGAATGGGTGAAAAAGCTGGGTAAATAATTTCATCTTTGAATTTAAATAAATAATAATTCCTGGCGATTGATGAAGTTCCTGCTCAGCTAAAGACTTGAAACTATAATTGAAGGGGCGCCTGGGTGGCGCAGTTGGTTGAGCGTCCAACTTCAGCCAGGTCACGATCTCGCGATCCGTGGGTTCGAGCCCCGCGTCGGGCTCTGGGCTGATGGCTCAGAGCCTGGAGCCTGTTTCCGATTCTGTGTCTCCCTCTCTCTCTGCCCCTCCCCTGTTCGTGCTCTGTCTCTCTCTGTCCCAAAAATAAATAAATGTTGAAAAAAAAAATTTAAAAAAAAAAAAAAAAAAAAAGAAACTATAATTGAAGTAAAACTCAATCCTAGAGTTAGATTTTTTTCCCCTTTCATTATGCCACTTACAAGACATAGAAACAGAGAAAGATGGTGTGAACAGAATCAAAGTTGAAATTTTGCAAGGTGGCTGTGATGAAAGAGAAATCAGGTAGGATTAAGGGGAAGGGCCAAGGCGTTGAGGGGGTAAAGGGAAGAAAGGGGACACAGGAAGGATTAGTGGCATCCAAAAAAACAAAGCCAAGGACTGAGAATTTTAAGGGTGTGGAACAGCAAATGTAGTGAGAGCAAGCTTGTGAGAAATCCAAAGAAACAGAAAACTATGCAAAAGCGGAGCAACGGATTCCCAGATTTCACAACTGAAAAAGCTTTCAGTTATGACTGCTCTACTGTGTGGCCCCTTAGGTGTCACATTGTCAAATTCTCAAAATTTGTTAAATTTGGTTGTCAAATTCTCAAAAGAACATATGGAAATAGTTGGGTAAGAGTGGGTGGTATGTAAGAAAACAATGTCTTGAGCTTTCAAGAGTAGGCCTTTTGATCATGAGTGGAAGATGCTTTTTCATCCTCACCCTCAGTATGAAGTGTGTGAGGGGTGAGACAATGAACAGATTTCTCTAAAGAGAAAAGTAATAGAAATAGTGCCCATGAAGTCTTTCTACCTAATTTCACATATTTTATGTGTATTTCTAATTGTTTCAATTTCAACTGACTTTGTCTTTGAATTCTGGGGAGAGCCTCATTTAATTAATTCATACACAGAACCCTAATAGGCTATCTACTGAAACAGGAGGAAAAGGATTTAGTCACATTAGTCAATGAGTGTAGTGGTAATGGCAGTCAGGAAAATCAGTTGGGTAATAAGCGCAAACCTCCCTATCGGTCAATTCCAAAGAGTGGTATTAGACTGGCTGGGAAGCCAAAAAATGATCAGGTTGGCATATACCTCCAAAGAGACTTTACGCCAAAGAATCCTCATGCAGAGGATATTGCTTGACTTTCCTTCATAAATAGAACTTTGGGGGAAAAAACAGGTATTTTTCAAACTGAAATGAAAAACTATCATCCCAATTCTTCCTAATGCTCCAGGGAAGCACATCCTAAACACTAACAATAATCAGATTTGCCTTCTCAGGTGCCCGGCGGTACAAACTTCACTGATTGTTGCCCTTTGGGACAGTGCAGTCTCCACTGGCTTGCAACCAGAGCAGTGATAGAGGGCTCTATGCACAGTAAAGGCCCAGCACTTGGGGTTTAATGTGAATTGGGTCACTGACTTGAAATTCTTAATAACTGTATCTTTGCATTTGTGCTTTGCAAGTGAGCATAGCTCAAAGACTTAGAATGTCTATTCATTTGAAGTCCTATCTCCCTTTACCTCTGCTGGACCGATTCTTAGCCACTCCCTCTCCCTGCCTGCCCAATGATAGCACCTGCCCTTTGTCACCACCTAGATCCTGGTCATGAGCATCCAGAGGATGGAAGTCAGGTTCCTTCGTCATGATGGGACTTGGTGGTGATCATTCCTCCCCAGACACCAAAACCTTGGAACTTTTCATAGGAGTCTCTCACTCACTCTGAGCAAGGTAGCTAATGCCTCCAGGGGCAGAGGTCTCAGTGCCCTTTGTGATTGTGTCATGACTTCCCTGCTCTATGAGATTCAATGTGTTGGTCTGGAGCCTGGCAGGAGGTGGGGACCCAGAAACTGGTGAACCAGGCTGTCACAGACTATGAGTCTGCAGTTCTCTCTTGTCCAGCAAGAGAACAGGCACAGAACTGAATATGAGAGAGGCTAATGTCCAGGAGGAGACAAGAGCCCCGAACAAGGACTTTCACCTCCCTATTTATTGAGTGCACAAGATATTACCCTTGTGGTGAACGTGAAGAAAACAAGATCTTATAAACGTGGTGAATTCGAAGAAAACAATCAGATAGTAATGATTAACTTGTGAGTGTAAGCAAAGGGTCTGGGAGGCAAGTGGAGTTTGTGATCAAAGTACATTGGTGCCAGGTGGAAAGTAATTTCCTGCAGGTGATATAACAAGTTACTCGTGATCCCATTACAATATCTCACTCACTAACCTCGGGCGCTTTTGCCCCGTGGTGGCAGCATTCCCCCCCCCCCCAAGCTTTTTTTAAATCCTTTTATGTAAGTAGAACCTATTTCCCCACACCAGGCAACCCCCTTAATCATGGGACAGGACTCTCAGGTGCCTGGGTATGTCTGCAATAGACCCCAACGTATCCCCCTGTCCAAAGAGCATGCAAGTAAATAGTAAACTGAAACTATGTATCTATATCTACATCTATATCTTAGGTTGGGAAAGAGGCAGAAAGACTGCAGAAGAAAGAAATTTTGTATTTCATATTTTAGTACATTTACTAGCAATTGTTTCCTGCCTTTTGAAAAGGGCCCTACATTTTCATTTTACATTGAGCCCCATAAAGTATGTTGTTGATCTTGCTCTGAGCTCTTGGCAATAGGAAATGACTTGAAGGGTTTAAGCCACTTAACTTGCATTTGGCAGATTCTACAGAAGATTCCTAAGAACGTTCAACTATTCTTCCATAGACAAGTGCCCCCTCTTTTCCCACAGATATTCTAGTGGGATAGTTCTGTATGCATGCCTATGACATTTTAAGTTCTGGACACTGAAAATTATATAAGCTGCAATACTTATGAACTGAATGATTTATCTTAAGTATCCCAAACACCATTATAAATGGTGTGTTCACACCTCTTTGAAATCTACTATTGATAAGCTAATGTTAAACAAATGTTTATTTCAGATTTTGTACTCTGATAAATTATCTAATTTAACCATGAAAATCTATGGTAGGAATTAATCATTATTCCTAGTTTAGATATGGGGAAACTGCCTGGAAGGGTTATATGTGAGCAGTTATGTAGTGGAGTTGGGAATCACATCATAGCCAATAGGCAACATTATATACGGGCTGTCAAGGTTGGACCTCTACCACACGGAAAATCCTTTATTTGGGAATCATGCTGGAATTTAAAATTCATGTGATTTTTAGTTCAGAAATGCCATTTCAAAAAAAATCTATCAATCTTAACACTTTAAATCAGAAGTCTTTTCTCCATCCCAGTTTTAATTAATATAACTTATCTTGATATCCTGGATAAAGTTTTTACTACCCCTCTACCAATACTGTCCACTAATTTTAAGAGAATTCAAACTTTTCTACAGTACACAAAAGGATATTGCACCATGAATTGTGTTATAAAGGGATTCTTGCTTACAATACACTTGAAGAATTGCATTTCAGACATTCTTTCTCCTCATATAGTATTCTGTATTACTATACATATTGAGAAAATTTATCAAATCCAAAACATATTTTAAATAATGAATACCTTTTTAAAATATTCTATTTTAAATTCATTTATTAAATTAGCTAAATAATAAGTTAGGATTTTTTTCCCAATGAAATATAACTGGTCATTTTTTCATAGGTAATCAAAAATTGTATTAATTTTTTCAATGAATTGAATTTTTTATTGTTATTATTTGGGGTGTATGATTATTTTCTTTATGTTTTCATCAAGAATCATCGATATTTTATGCAGATTATGAACAACCCTAATGTGTTATCAGTAAGTATGGTGAAACACAAGAGAAAATAAACTTCCATGGACATACAAAGAAAAATAATTCATACATCTTTGAAAGAGAATTTTGTTTCTCGAATTTTACTATTGGATAAGACTAGAATATAGGTTCCCAAGTCAAGAAATGAGAAAAACTTAAGTGGTAATTGCTGAAGCAGAGAGCCCATTTAGATCAAAGAGATATTGTTTAAAGGACTAAAGTTAAAATATGTTTTTATTATAGCTTTTAGCTGGCTTCAAGATCTATTGCCTTTGAGGTTGAAAAAGCACTCCAAAGAGGGCAATAATGATTCCAGAAACCAAGATTATACTCTATTGATGATGTCCTTTCCTTTCCTCCTGTAAGTGGTTTTCTATTACTGATATATACTAGACCAAATTGTGTACTGTTCTCTGTGAATAATGAAAGCAGGCATAAGCACAAGAAATATAAGGGGAGTGCTGTAAACAGATACTTCTGTTTCATTACCACTGTTTTATTAACAAATCACTTCCATTAAAGAGATTATGAGATTGCAAAAAGCAATCCAAAATGATATAGTCCAGGCCTAACTTTCATTTTGTAATGAATTGAAATGATTTGCCTGCAGTTGATTCAGTTCCTCATTGTTTCTGTGACTGCACTAAGTCCATTTTGTATCTTGAATTGTGAGTGTGCTCTCCCCAATAGGGTTCCTGAATCATCTTTTCCAGGGGAAAAGGATGTTTCCAATTAAATCAAGATTTATATCTCCCACCTCCTAATGTGGGAAGTAGTGTGTTACACATAATATACCTCACATTGCCACAATGTGCTCAAGAGCCCTATACTTCTTACCATAGTTACTCTACAATCTAAGAGTTTGTGACAAAACTATAAGCTTTTTTTAAATAGTCATGACTCTAAAACTTACTATTAGCATCATTTTCAATGTTAAACTAGTACATCATTTTTGAATACTGAAACTTTAATTTTTGGGGAGATCCACAAAGTGTCCTGGAAAATAGGTCTTGTGTTTCAGAGCCTAAAATTATTTGGGATTATTTAGGTGTACACAATCTCTGCTTTTAAGATAGTAAAAAGAGATGTTAGTCATATTTTTGTTTCATTTTTGGAGCTTGAAAAAACAAAATGTTGGCAATATTCTACCCATCAAAATTGATTTTGAAATGGTCTATGGAAACCAGAAATCTGAAAATCACAGTTCCTAAAGAAACCTATTGCTGCAAAATAACAACTCACACCAATATCCTCAAGTAAAAAGGAAAAAAGGGGAATTAAAGAGAATTGGTTTCCTAGGGAATGGTTGCTACATAAATTTTGATCTTATAAAATTCCTCTGAGGTTTGGCATTCCTCAGAATTTCCCATATCTGCCTACTATTGTGTTCAAACTTTCTGTATACTATACATTTAATAGACTTCATTAATAAGGTTCTACAAGTTAACATTTTACACTGAACTTAAAACATAAATGAATCCTGCAAAATGCAAATGATTTTTTTCTATTTATTCCAATATGATTGAGAAATTTTGTGCATTTCCAAAATAACTCAGTTTTTTTCTTAGACAATTAAAGCAGCAAATATTCAGAAGAATTAATTTGAAAAACAGAGAAAAATATAAAATGAAGAATAATATAACCAGAAAAGCCCAAACCAAAGATGTTACTCATTATTTTATAATTGTTTTTCTAAGCACTTGTTTGCTTTAGAATATGTGGATTTTAACGTTCATATGGTTGTCTCTCTCTCTCTCTCTCTCTTTTTTTCCAGAAATGTATCATTTAAAAGGAGAATTCTCAGGTTCCTGGCTGGCTCAGTTGGTAGAGCATGCTACTCTTGATCATAGAGTTGTAAGTTTGAGCCCTATGTTGGGTGTATAGAGTACTTAAAAATAAAATCTTAAAATAATAATAATAATAATAATAAAAACAAAAGGAGATTATTTTTAGGAACTGAGTCTAAGAATTACTTCATCAAAGAAGACAACATTTTCAGTTTATTTGGATATTAATATGTTGCTTTTCAGGGAGATTATCTCCATTTACCCTTCCATCAAAAATGAAAAGTATGCTTATCAAACTATACCCTTTGCTTAACTATGTATTTAAATATTTAAAAATTTTTTTTCTAGTCATATTTTTATGTTGTCTTTTCACATCTACCATTTATTACTAGAAAGCCTTTTTTAAAGTTTATTTATTGAGAGAGAGAGAGAGAGAGAGAGAGAGCGCACGTGTGTGCACGTGAGGAGGGAAGGGGCAGAAAGAAAGAGAGAGAATCCCAAGAAGGCTCCATGCTCCAGGCTCGGTGGAGCCTGAAACCGGGCTTGATCTTGCGACCATGAGATTACCACCTGAGCCAAAATCAAGAGTCAGACGTTTAGTTGACTGAGGCACCCAGGTGCCCTAGAAAGCGTTTTTAAAGTATATTATAGATAATCCATTTATATGGCCTTGTTTGAAACTTTACATAAAGGTTATTAAACTCATATGGGTTTCCCATTCAATACTATTATAATAAGGTCACCCATGTTATTGAACACAGCTACATTCATTTATTTTTTCCCGATGTATAATATTCCATTGTGTGGCTATAATAAAATGTATTTATCTATTATTTTGTTTATGGAATTTATGATGTTCGAGGGTTTTTTCTCCATTACAAAAAGTGCTTTTCTGAACTTTAATTGTATGTTTCCTAATGTACTTTTAAAAGAGTTCCTCTTTGATAAACAGGAGTTGAACTATCGGATCACAGAAGTAAAAGCTTATATTTACAAGATAATGCCAAACTGTTTCCCACACTGATTATCCAGTTTATGCTCCTGCCAGCATAATTGACCCCGGTAACCTACCTCATCTGTAAAACTCAGTAGAGTCACACTTAACTTCCTTCCACCTATTGAATGGGCCTAAAATAGTGTCTCATAGCTCTCTTGACATATTTTTGTGATACTAATAAAGTAGAGACAGCACATCTGTTTTTTTAGCTATTTATATTACTTTTCTTGCAAAGTACCTGCTCATGTTTGAATAATTTTTCAATTCTGTTTACTTCTTGATTCTGAGAGTCTTCATACATTTAGAAACTAATACTTTGTTGCTCACATAAACCGCAAATATCTTAGTCCAGTTTGTGTTCTGTCTTATCACTTTTTCTAAAATGCATTTTTGCAACCTAAAGTTTTTAATTTCTATATTATCAAGTTTTCAATCTTATGATTGTTGCCTTGTATCTCATTTAAGAAATCTCCATTTTCTATGTCCTCACATGTAATAGTCACACCTTTGGTCAATAACCTGCATGCCACTTCTATCATAAAGCAAAGTTCCTCATAAATAGAAGTCTTTTTCACAATCTTCTGCTCTCTACTATTGGCAATTTTCTATCTTTGAATCACTCCTGCACAGTCTTAATATTTTCATTTTATAATAGGTTTTTCTAATCGGCTTCTTTTTTTATTTCTTTTTACTGGGGAGGTTTGACTATTATTGGCCCTTTGAACTTCCATACAGATTTTAGAAGTACTTTATTAATTTAAGAAGAAACTTGTTTGAGCAACCTTGAATCTATATTTAGGCAGTATTGACACATTTATGGTATTTAAAATACATGAAAATTAAATATCTCTTCAATTATATGTCTTCATGTAAGAGTTACTCGGCATGATAATTTTTATGAATGCTAAGTTGTCATTTAAACAGGTTTGATTAGTTTATAGTTCTTTCCAATGGGATTTAAAATGAAACATATAGCATCTGAATTTTGGAAGATATTAATCCTTTCTTACGCCATTTTTATGACAGGTAGATTTTTTCTCTAAAATATAACTATATACAGATATGTGTTATATATGATGTATAACACAAAATACATTAATATACGTTAGGTATGAGAACAAGGCATATATCCATATGATAAATGGATATCCATATGATATGGATAAATTATATAATGTAATTTATAATTATCTAGTATAAAACATATACTAGAGAATTATATATCATATAAAATATCAAGGGTATCTACATAACCCACAATTACTTATATTACCCAAGTCAGCAATATACTGCTTTATTGTTAACTCATTTTATTTTCCAAACATTGATAATGTTGTTTCAAAGTATCTCATGAATATTCTTTGTTGATATTTTATTGTATTTATAATATCCTTGTGTCATAAAGCTATCTTATTTGGAGGTAAAATATTAATACTTTTGAGCTTCATCAAAGATAGTAGTGTCTTTTATAAAAAAAAATTTGTTGTTTAATACTTTCTACTTTGAATTCTTTTCAAGAATACTATTGCCACTCTGTTTTGTTATTTGGTTTATCCTATATCTTTTACCAGTCTATTTTACCTGTTTCAGATGTATCCCTGAAAAACAGCATGTGGTTGTATTGTTATTAAAGATACATTTTTTGGTTTATATCTAGATTGTTATTTTCTTGGGAAGTAGAACTGGGTTTTATATGTCTTTATATCCCCTGAGAAGTCTACACTGTTCTGGACATGAGAGAAGCCCTGTAGGATTTTGATCTATTAATTTTGACATAACATCATTTATGAATTGTCAATATGAACAGTTGTAGTTGAAAAATCCGAGGACACTTTGCCTTAGAGATTAGTTCACTATCACAATACCGTTTAACCTCTCTTAACTACCCTCTTTCTAGCTGAAAAAGAAGAAAAGTTAGGTTCACTCATCAGGAAAACTGTTACAAATGCTGAGTATAAGGCATTTAGAGGAACGTTTGGTAACATTACTATGTCTTCCATAAAAAATGAACACCGGTGCTACTGGCTTTTTATAAAATAAGTTCTCAGAGCCTAGACACTACTTATTCACCATAAAGATCGCAGCTTAAACTTCCGCTGAGATGGTATGAAAGCGTGCTAGGATTCAAGGCTAGCCAGGAACCAGAGAACTGAATTAATTGGTTAAGTCTGTTCAAGGTGACAAGCTGCCGGCTGGCAGACAAAACATTTAGAAACCAGGCTGAAAACGCTACATCTAATTTTACTTAGGATGTAAGAAGAGATCCAGAAGACTTGCCTGCTTACTGGCAATGTAACATGTATCCCCTTGCTATTCTCGTAGCATCTGGGAGGAGGTGTGCTCTCGGAGGAAGAAGGCAGCTCGTCTCCGTGGGTCTTTACCTAATTATTATAAAAATATGTTTGTGGCATAATGTAAAGTCTGACACAGAGAATGGCATATTTTTGTCACAAATGTAAACACTTATTTAACCTAATATAAAAAGAACGCAAGCAAATTTTTAGCAGTCTAAATTATAATACGGTACTTTTTTTTCTAATTCAATTTCTTAATAGATAATTCATTAGGTTCAGAGGTATATTTTTTCAAGGCTCTGTGTACAATCTCCATAGATGAGTGCACACAGCACTTACACATGTCATAAATTCTGTGCGTGAGGGTTTGTGTGAAGGGTGTGCAACATATCAGTATGTTGCAGACAGAGAAGGAAGTAAAAGGCACAAATCTTAGATAGCTTCACAAAGGCCATCTAAACTCTTACAGGAAAATCCCTGAATATAAAACCTTGCCAGGTAGACAGTGGTAATCTTTCCATTTAACTTTCTATTTTATTTTATGCTTTGATTAGCAGTCCATGTAATCATTCATTTATTTTTGGAGTTGTGGGGCCTCTAGTGGTGTCTGGAAAAAACATACAATGAAAATACTGCAAGACTTCACACTGCTGTCTCCTGGGATTGAGAACTCTAAAAAATGCTGAGTATTATTTTAACTTAAAACAATTACATATGCATGATTTTCACTCAATACAGTGCTCTTATTTAACAGTTTTAGATTTTGGTCCCACTTGTTCCAAAGCTGTTGCTATTTCTAGACATATATTTATAGGAAAATAATATGGAAATAATTATTCTATTTTTTCTTCATGCTGTTTCTTACCTTTTCCCAAGAGGTCAGCATCAATATTTAGATGTTACAAGAAGATATTTTCCCCAAATTAGTAGCAATTATTTTTCAAAGGAGTGGAATCAAATTATTCAAATTTGCTTAGGAGTGTTACAAGCATTTTATTTTTAACCCAAATTTGATTTTAATTAATTTAATTTAAAATGTATATTTTCAACATGACCTGGTTTTCCCCAAAATTTCTGAAGCATTTACACATCATAACACTAGATCTGTTGGAATTAATAAGCTTATAGATATCAAAACAAATGTAAGTTTGCTTGTTTAATATGAAAAACTGTATCTTTATTCAGAGTCACTGTATTTTGAAATATCCTAAATGAAAGAATAATTATGCTTAACTGAATTGTGAGCTAATTTACTAATGTGTTCTTCAAGAAATATTAGACTAGCTCATCAATATCTTCAAAATGTACTACTATTTCAATTACATTCTATATTTTAATCAATTGGATCTCTACCCTACTTGGACAAAAAAATAGTATTGATTCAAAAGGAGACCTCAACAAAAAGAAAAATGTATAACTTGCCACAATAGGCAATTTGGCACTAGTGTTTTTCAACATATGGTACTACACGCAGAACAGGGATTGCCTTTGGGATTGCCAAAATCTCTTCTGAGACGTTCTTTGTTTCTATTTTAAAATCTTACAGATTGAAAGTCTAAAAAAAAAAAAAAACACAAAACATTGAAAGCAGACAGTAATATACTCCACAGTTAAGTATTTTCAAATTTATTACCAGTATTAGCCTGCTGCTGGAGTTATTCACTAGACTACAGATTTTAAAGACATTTCCCAATTCATCATGTTTACTACACAATTCCCCTCAGATTATAATGAAGGAGTTTACAACTAGAGATTAGAAGATAAAGACAATGCTGTATTTAGTGAGAAACATAGAGTGATAAGAAAATACAAACTAGGTGTCTACTGATGCCCTTTGCAAGAGAAGATTATTCTGCAGCTTTATCACACTTACACTTTATAAGATAGCTGAAGAAAATGAAGCATAGGAATATGTGAGCTATGTACTGGCAGTTATTGGAAATGGGTTTTTGATTTAGTTGCCAACTGAGAATTCAGAAACAAAATAAAACCCTTTCATGGCCATCAGAAAATATGACTTTCTAAATAAGAATAATGAATATTGTCTACATAAATGATCCCCATGTTAATTCATCTAACATCCTTCAGAGCCAGAATAGCACTATTTTAATAGAATTCTGATGGTGAATGTCTAACATTGAAAAGTCATTTGTATACACACATAAAACCGTGTTATATAAAACTGTGAGAAACACCATTCCCATAATGAAATTGACAAGGCAAAAGTGAATACTCTTTGAAAGAGCCAAATTCTTAACAGTTGCCAACCCCCCTTAATGCTGATATTACCAAGGTGTTTAGTGATGAGTAAAATTCAGCTATGTTTGGCTGGAGCAAGTTTCTGGGTTCAAGAGAGTGGTAAGAAGGATGTACTTTGAAGAAAGGTTTATATTTGGGATATATTTTGAGGTCAATAGAATCACATGTCATGTTTGAGTTTCCATTAATTTAATTAATTCTTGTCAATCAGTACTTATTGACCATGTTAATGTTTTTTTTAATGTCTTATTATCAATCTTTTCAAATATGGTTAAAACTAACATAAATTACTATAATAAATTTACACATGCAATATCCATCTTCAAACATGTTACGCTTTGTATTCTTTATTTATTAGGATCAAGATGCAAAAAGTTTAGTTAAATAGAAATAATATAACAGCATCAGAAATTTCTAAGCCTTTTTAGGAGAATGTTTAGCAGTCACACTCCTCTTCCCCAACCAAATAAAACTAGATAAAACACTTCAATACCAAGCATTAGCTTTGTTCATTCGGGTGTGTTAAAACTGAAAGGCAAATTATCGATTTACTAAAAATGAGATACTAGAATTTTGGTCCTGACTTGACTACTACTGTATACCTTTTTTAAACCTTCTTTTTTCACATTTGAAAAATTTATAAAACACAAGTAACATATATGTGTATGTATATATTATGTATATATGCACACACATACATATGTGCTTTAATAAGCTGATATTTATACACATATAAATACCAAGATATGTGTGTTTTACATATCTGGATACAAATACCAGTTTCCTATAGCAGTTGGTACATTTTTGAAAATAAAATCTTCTGAACATCAGTTAATTTTCATTTAGCTTTCAAACACTGCATCTCAGTTTTCAATATTCCTGAAAGCCCTTACAACCCCACACACAGACTTTAAGGGGAAATAAAAAATAGACCATCAGTGTTAAGAGGTTCACTTTGAAGGTGAAATAAATGATGGTTCTAGTATAATAAATAGTCTAACCAATATCTCTTCAGAGATATTTCTGTATTTAGTAAATTCATACAAATTCAATTAAAATTAAAAGCATCCTAAAATACTTACCAAGTTGGAAGTAATGTCTCTGACACTTTAGAGGTATTTTCTCTTAATTACTATTTTATTTGAATGTTTTGCATCATTTCAACATAGGGGCATCATAAATACGTCTCCCAACTTTCTGATGAAGAGCTCCGATGTCATATGTTTTCTCCAAACAATGTAGAACAATATAAGAGCAGAGGACGGGGCCTTCATTACAAATGGCCAAATCCACCGTCTCTAGAGTGGGAGAAACTCGAAGATGTAGCTCAGTGTTTTTGATACTATGTAGGGCCTTGAAGTAAACCTGCTTTTTTTTTTTTTTTTTTTTTTCCCTAGACCTTTCTTCTTTGACAAAGTTCAGCTTGACTTTCTAAACAAGATTAATGTTTATGGTCGACACAGATTATTCTGATGTCAGTCAAGGCACTGCTCTTTCCTTGGTTACTAAAACAATATTGGTACTGGCAGGTATAAAACACGTTTTCCAACACAGGCAGACAGTGAGTTCAGTTTGGAATCTGAATCCAAATTAGGTCCCATATTAATTGCAAATGGTAAAAACCTTTGCTTTAGTTTTCTAATTAAGATTAATGATGGTGGTTTGAAGGGCTGATACCAAAACCCTGGCATTAACAGCAATCATTTTTCAACTATGGCAAACATGCTTTTCACTTGAATACTCTCTAGTCCAAAATAAGAGTTGGCAAGAAGGTGGTGTGGAGAGGGGCAGAAGCTCCGATAGCAGCATTTCTTAAGACTAAACCACAAATATATTGAGCATACAGAAATCTCAGGAAAACATCATTTCAGGCAGTACAGATCCTGTCAAAACCTGCCCTCCAAAAAAAGAGCTCAGCTAATATGAAAAACAAGGGGCTCCATGTTCTTGAATGAGATTCTATTGAAAGTTATAAATAACTGGTAAAAATAAATGTTTCCAATTAAAGTGCTTCTGGATATCTGTTGATTGTGAGTGAGATGATTTACACAGAGTGCACAGCCAGAGCACAGATACACCATCTGGAACTACTAACCGAGAAACCCATAAACTCATCGATGTATTACATGACTTACTGTCAGGCCTCCATGGAGTAGGTATCATCGGATTCTAAAGCTTCACATTTAGAGCACTTTAGAACTCGCTTAAGACAGAACATGTTTCATTGAAAAAAGCCTCCCTTTTTGGATGGTGTTGTGTATGCTCTGCAAACAAATTCCTCAGAGGGAGATGAAAGAAAATCTGGGGAAATAGCAACCAGTAAGATTTTTCTCCCAGCTGCTTTGTCTGTTTTAGACGACCACAGAAATTATACAGTGGATTTTGTTCCACAATCAGTAATACACGTCATGTCTGAAAATATAGACCTCTTTGGAAGGATGACTGCTTAGTGCCCTCAGGATTTTGAGGTGGGTGTTTAACTTTTTTTACAATTATATGAACACAAGAGAGCTTTTGTGTGCCAAGACATACATGTTCTTTAAGCAAACAAAAGTGGAAAATTTTAGCACATTCCACATTAATAGAAACAGAATTGAATTTGCCTGAGTTCTGCTTATGAATGGCATTATTTATACAGCTGTGAATTGTATTGAAACACGACAATGTGGGGGAAAAATCTACATTCATTGAATTATCCAGCTGACTTCTGTTTTTTTAATGCACACTCATCACAAAATAGAGCACCAATTTTTTTTAAAATACTGAATGCTTTTACAAAAAGTTTCAAAACTCTTTCTCTTTTGGTATAACTGCTTTTCAAATTGAGTTATGACCTATAGAAAGGAATTGTATACACGGATTTCTTTTGTTAACATATCTTACACTTTTCTGTTTTTAAGTGTGAAGACCTTCTTGTTCTCTAGCCCTAAATGAGAGAAGAATCTCATTCTCCAAATCTACAGTCTCTCCTGACATTGCTTCACTACAAAGAACCTATGTGTTCTTATCTGAAAACCATTCCCCATAGTATACAGAGATTCCTCCAGCTACTCCTCTTGAAATGGGCACAAGTGTCAGAATATTTTATTTTTCGTCTAAAGTAGAAGGCAGAGTTAAATTCTCGACAATTCTTGAGAACATCAAAATGGTGTGATCAAAATGAAAATCTATATTAAAATCATGTGTTCAAAATCAGAATCTCTATAATCATTGCCAACACTAACCTCAGTTCCACTGCTGGGAATGATATACTAAAGGGCTTGTTCACCTCTAGCAGTGGCAATTAAGAAATATAAACAGATACGCTATGCAACAGGTAAGAGCACACAAAAATGAGTAGGAGAGGGCATGTTTTTGGTGACTTCAGGTGGCAGCAGTGAGCCTTGCTCATCTCTAAACTGTAAGCTCCTTCTCTCCATCTGTATCACTGTCATATCCCACATATGCCAAACAAGTGAATATTCTTGAGTTTCTGAATAATACCAAACTTTTGATGCATAAGTTATTGACCTTTTGTATAGTTGGTTAATTGGCAGATCTGACAATTGACCTATTGATTTGTCTTTTTTATCAGCTTTTTTTTTTCACCTGGTATAGGATCTTTCTTGATAGGCATTTGCCCTTATCAATTTTTTTCTTCCAAGAGAGCTGGGATTATCTGTTGTATTTTATTTTTTATCTAAAATCTCCAAGTTCCATACTCTGTGAACCAATCTTAGTATAAATTTTTCATTGCTGTTTTAACAAACTTACTAGCTTAAAACAAGATGAATTTATCATCTATGTTTCCATGAGTCCAAAATGGATCCTACCAGGAAAGAATCAAGGTTTGGGCTGAGCTACATTCCTTTCAGTTGACTCTAGGTGAAAATACATTTCCTTGTCTTTTCTAACTTGTAGATGCCACCCACATTCCTTGGCTGGTGGGCTTGTTGTCCACCATCAAAGCCAGAAAAGTCACATCTCTCTGACTCTTTCTTCCTTTGTCTCATCCATTTCTCTGACCACAGTCAGGAAAAGTTCTCTGTTTCTTAGAGCCTCATACATGTCAACAGATTGAGCCCACCAGATAATACAGGATAATCTCCCACCCCCAAATACCTAACATTAAATGACATCTACAAAGTCCCTTTGCTGTGTAGGGTAAAATATTCACAGGTTCTGGAGATTAAGATGTGGACCTCTTTGGGGGTTATCATTCTGGCCTACCATACCACCTGGATAATTCTCCCTAATTTCATTCACTATGAGTTACCTATTTTATCCTCAGGGACTATAAAAAGTGGAGATTCAGACTTGGTAGAATACCTGGCAGAGATCTGGGTAAGATCAACATATATGCCTCTACCCCCATTATCTCGGCTATGTGCTTCCAATAAGAAGCTCAACCAGTTAGGGATACGTAAGTGTTCTTGTCCCTGCAGTTATTCAGACAAGTGGGGAAATAAAGTGGTTGTCTTTAATATCGAGCTCCTTCTTTTCGTGTCTGTTTTACCACGTTTTCTCCTTATCTTTTAATTCTTATATTCTGATGGTTTCCGGAACTTTAGACCTGCCTATTTTCTCTAATATCTAATTTCTGTTCTCCAAGGGATTGTTCCTCTGCCTAGCTGAGTGTTCTCAATCTTAATAGTATCTGAATATCACCCTCTAGGCAATATCTGGATATTCCTTCTGCTTAATACAGCACATACTGTTACAACCTCCTGCTCTATTGTTCTCTCAGTGTCCCCAAAAGAAAAGAGGTGTCACTCTCATATTAGGAAAATTTGAAGAGAGTTTAAAAAGAGATTATTTACAAAATTTTACAACACTGCAAAAAACTGTGGGATAATTTCTGGCTAGGAGAAGCAGAATTGTTATAAGCCCTAGAAGACCCAAAGGAACAAGAGGGAATGTTTACTGAAATACATAAGGTGAAAGTGAGAGAAGGTCACTGTTGGAAGAGCAGTGAACTTCAATGAGACATATAGCCAACCCAAGATAGACCTGCAGAGAGGAAGTCAGAAGAATAAATACCTTCCCATTAGCTGAACCCTACTGAATGCAAGAAAGTCCACATGGGTAGGAATGCTGGCTTTGAAAACAGAATGAAAACAGTAGAAAGCAAACTGGGAGAAACAAATGGAAACTGTCTAAAAATCCTCCCTCCCCACAAACTTGAATTACGGCCCAATCTATTCTCACCCTGATATGGGTTCTCATCATCCCAATTCTTTGTCCTAAATCCAATTCTATTTTTAATTATTTCAATCAATTTTTAATTAATTTATTTCTATTGTTTCTAGTACCAATATAGATTTTCCAGATATAATGGAAATTCATTAACAATAGTGTTAGAACAAAAAATAACTCATTGATCCTGTTCAACCTTAAATATAGTGCCTGACATATCTTAAATATATATCTACTTTAATTTGATGCTTATATTAATAATGTGGTAGGCTAAAAACTAAAGTATTACAGCCTCTGAATCAGGAATAACATATTCACAAATCTTATGAATAAACATAAGATTTAAAGGTTATTTGTTTATTTACTTAGATATAATTGAGGAATCATAAGAACTCTTGTCATACCATTTTGAATAAAGTTGATTTTCTCAGGGTGCCTGGGTGGCTCAGAAGGTTAAGCGTCCAACTTTGGCTCAGGTTATGAGTTCACAGTTCATGAGTTCAAGCCCTGCATGAGGCTGTCTGCTGTCAGCAGGATGCTTCGGATCCTCTGTCCCCCTCTCTCTCTGCCCCTCCCCTGCTGGCAGTCTCTCTCTGTCTCTCTCTCTCTCTCTCAAAAATAAATAAACTTTTAAAAAGGTGATTTTCTCACGTAAAAATGAAAGAAGAGTAAAATAATAGAGAAAAGTAGGAACAAATAACTATGATAAAAGATACTTATCTTTTCATTCATATGTAAACATTTAGCTTAAAATGATTAAATTCCAGAAATATCAAGAAAAGATATTTATTACTGTCATTCACGTAGCAGGAACTATGTTTCATTCATCTCTATACCCTGACCAGTGCCTGGAATGTAGAAACTGTCCTATAAACATGGGGTTTTTAATTACACAACTTTTGTCTTGCTTATATAACATGTACATATGTGGAAGATATTTTTTTCTATTAGTCATATACATTGATTTCATATGTCTACTAATGCAGATGTGCTTCCACACTTGACCAAACTGATTAATCACATAGTTACCATAATCTCTGTGAACTAATCCATAAAATATACTGTCTTCTTATATTAAGTAAAGCTCTGTGGCCTGCTCCTCTAATTGATCTTACCCCTCCCGTTGCTTCTGATTCCAACTGTTACAAGATCTGGTTTGCAGCTCCAAACATGGCCCTTCTCTACTGAAAAAATGCTCCTTGATTAGGTTTTCCCACTGCCTCCTGAATTAAGAACAGAGTCCTTCTAGAAATAGTCAGGATCCTCTGTTATGTGGCCTTAACTTATCTTTCCAAACTCATCCTCCCACTACCGTCTTATACAAAAGCACCATATTCTGTAGGGCACATTTGTGCAAATTAGAAAAAAAAACACCAATTCTAGGAAGATATAATCCTACAGGCACACATCTGCGTTAGAGCACATGATCACCTTTGTGAAAAGAAAAAGGTCTCTTCCTTTGGATAAGCGTACCCTGCATACCAGGGCACACAGCTCATCTAGCAGAACATGGTTGGACATCACAAAGAGCAAAACCATGCACTTCATGTCCATGTCCCCACCCACTGTATATTTCTGTTACAGTGATTCATTTGCTATTCTTCAGAATACCCTCCACTATTCCCTAATTTGGTATCTTAATTCACCTTCCTTCTCTCCATTTATACATTTTGACCCTTTCTTAAATTTTCTTAAACTTCTATCTCATTTAGTTGGGTGCTCAACCTATATTTTGTGTGTGCCTATGGAACAGGTCTAATGACTGGTATTGGGGATGCACAGAAAATGTAGGTTTCTTATTCAGGAGATCTCTTCTCATCCTCAAAACTTAATATGATTATTCCTTTCCTCATTCCTCAATGCACACAACACTTCACCTGTACTTTGGGAATTTGCATTTGCTACTATCTCCAGTAACATGTTGATAAACATACCTTTCCTTTGCTATTAAATGCTATGTGATAGACTTACCAATCTTGATATTTAGAACAGTGTTTAGCTCTATAACTTAAGGAAAAAAATTAAACTTCATTGAATTATTCATTACCTTCCCTATAACTATAACTGCCACACTATAACTCAGCCCAAGCACAATACATCAGTAGGGCTGAGTGCATTTTCTGTTCCACTGCACCTTGAGTTACTTAAAGATTACATCCTTTTGCTAGAGCTCTCAACCAGCATTTAGTGGCATCTTTCAGACATGTGGTACTTGCACAGCAGGAGACAGGATGGTAGAATTATATAGCTTTTTTTATTTTTTTTTCCTTTCTTCTTATTTTTAGCAGCTCTTCACCTAATGATGTAGACTATTTTTTATACACTCTAGCTTTTTTCTTCTGCTAAATTCCCCATCAACACATGACCCAGATAGATATAGCTGTCAACATCTTCAATTTCCTCTTTCTATTTATCTTGACAGATCCCTTGGTGCAGTATTAATTTTATCCACTTTACCATGAAGGTGATTATTTAAACTCATTTTTATGCTACGCTTGTATATAGATGCGCCATTCAATCCCAGATATGATTGCTATGTGGAGATGGAAGTTATATCCATAATGAACATAAAATTGGCCTATTTAGCAATACTTATTTAAAAGTATTTTTTTAAATATTTTTCATATTCAAAGAAAATATCTAAGATTCCCAAAAGACGCATTAAACTTTACCAGTCCAGCTGTAAAATTATTCTATCCTCCATAACTGGAGGATAAGGAGAGAAACCAGATTGAAATTCATTGAAGAGGAAATAAGAAATGAAGACACAGAGACAATAATTTTATCAGTTCTTTTGATAGGTTTTTCTGAAGAAAGAAGGAGAATAATGAGTTAGTACTAGAGGCAGAACAATATAAAGGAACTAATGAGAGCCAATGGAGTATGTTTTATGCTAATTAATAATAATGTGCAAAATTTTAAACTAATTCTGCAAGAAAGTAAACTGGGATAAAATTCAAAAAAACAGTCTCTGTTCTTACCTTATCTGACCTATGAGGGGCATTTCGTAATTTTCACCACTTCTTCATGCCTAAAACCTTTTCTTATTTTGCTATTTCTGGGACTATATGTTTCTAGTTATTCCTTCTACTTCAATCATTATACCAATTTAGTCTTCTTTGTTGATTATAATATAATGCTGTACAGTAGAACTTCCTGAAAAATTCAGATTATAAGTAAGTCTGGCAATTCTATAATTCTAGTAATATTTCATGTGATGCTGATGCTGTAGGCCCATGGAACATATTTTAAGTAACAGGTATTTATAATATCTTTATATGCTAGAATATTTCAGGGCCTAAGTCTGACATATTCCTTACATTTCACGTCTAGGTATTCTTACACAGTCCAGTGACCTTACATAACATATATTTGCAGTACAGTTATCTACTAGGAAAGCCTAACTTCACAAAGGCCAACTGGATATTTTTAATGTTCAATTCAAACTCCTTGTTATAACTCCCATATCTGTTCCTCTCTTAGACTTTCCCCCATCTTGGTGGATGATACCACCATTAATCCATTGCTTACACCAAGTATCCATGAAACATGTTTTAGTTTAAATATTTTTCTTGCACAACCAGCCCATCAGTACTTGCTCAGTTCTACTGATATTCACTTCTATACATCTCCACCTGTAATGCCACCTTCCTACTCCCAGTCACCACAATGTCACCCAGATTTCTGCAAGAAAGTCTTACCTCTCTCCACCTCCTCTGTGGTTATTATACATTCCATTCTTATCATAAGACCCAGAGCTATCCTTTAAAAAAAGTAAATTAGACCACATAAACTCACTACCACGTAAATTCACTATTTAAAAGCTTTCTGTGGACCACACTTTTTTTAGTAGCAAGGCCAAAGAAAAGTTCCTGCCTATGTCTCTAGCCTCCTTTTATAATGGTCCTCTCTACAACTATGTCTAAAATGACATGGACGTGCCAGTGACAGCTTACCCACCTCAGGTCCTCTGCATTTGGTGCTGACAGCTGCCAGCCCACCCCCACCCTAGGATGTTCTGCCCCCAGCTCTTAATGTGTCTAATTCCTTTTTTATCCTTCTAGATTCAGTTCACGTGCAGTGTCCTTAGAGAAACTGACTCAAGCAATCATATTAAAAATGCTACCTGTCTCCATCTTTATTCTAGTCACTCCTTAATACAACACTATATTATTTTCTTTGTAATACTATCATCCAAAATGGCCATATTTATATTGCTTGTTTATGTATGTAATGTCTGGTTCCATATGGTTAAATGTAACTTCCACGAAGTTCAGCATCTTGAATGCCAGTCAATTTCTACTGCTTAAAACAAAGCAATCAAGGAAATATCCATGATACTTCAGAGTAATCAAGAAACTATCTGTAGTATTTTAATAGAACCAAATTCTTTTCAGTGCATTTTTTGTTGTGCAATAACTATTCCCACTTAATCCTCTGTTCACTAGAAAAATGAATAACTGTGAATCCTCCCGTTTAATTTGTTCTCATGATGATAATAAACTCCATATTAATTTGATTTTAGAGCTTTCTCTCAAATGTTTCATTCATACTGTTTATATTATTCACTTGAAGCCCAGCTTCTCCATAGGTAAAAAAAAAAAAAATTTAAAGCCCTTTTACTCTCTATGTTAAAGTTACTTTCAACGAATGTCTTATATATTCCACTGGCACAGTATACTCTATCCCTGTGAAAGACTCTTTCACAAAACTTTTATTGTGAGGGGCACCTGGGTGGCTCAGTCTGTTACACCTCTGACTTCAGTGCAGGTCATGAACTCGCAGTTTGTGAGCTCAAGCCCCAGGGCGGGCTCTGGGCTGACAGCTCAGAGATTGGAGACTGCTTCAGATTCTGTGTTTCCCTCTCTCTCTCTGCCCCTCCCCCACTCACACTCTGTCTCTCTCAACAATAAATAAACAATAGAAAAAACATTTTTTTAACCTTTATTAGGCACCTATCATATGCCAGACCCTGTGGTACCAGAGAAAGAAGTAGAGGTGGAGACTTGACATATGGTTACTCCTGTCATGAAGTCTATTATAGGAGATAGATATTAAAGACACAATTATCCAAATAGTTACTAAATCACATGGAATCTGCATGTGGAGTGAATCTTAGTTTAATCTGAGTTTCTGAGAAAATAAAAATATTAAGACAAAATAGTGGTATATAGATATATAATATATACTATGTATGCATTATACATGTATAATATATTATATAGTTATATAAATGTTAACTTTATGTTATATTGTATATTAATATTTAATTATATACTATTAAATATATATGTATATCTATGTATAAATATAGATATAAAACACAGTGGGGAAGTGACCAGCTATGAGTAGATGTGAATAAAGATTAAGGGGAAGAAAAGACGAAAGATGACGGGGCACCTGGTGGCTCAGTTGGTTAAGTGTCTGACTCTTGATTTCAGCTCAGGTGATGATCTTATGGTTTGTGGGATCAAGCCCCATGTCAGGCTCTGAGCTGACAGTGCTGAGCCTGCTTGAGATTCCTCTCTCTCTCTCTCTATCCCTGCCCCACTCGTGCTCTCTCTCTCTCTGTCTCAAAATAAATAAACTAAAAAAAAAGAAAAGTATGGAGATGAGAATGCTAGGGCTGAAGATATAATAGATATGAATTCTCAATCAACTCTCCTTAGTCCATCTTACAAACTCATTCTTACAAAATATAATCAGACCAACTGAACAATAATCCCTCATCAGTAATCTTCACAATTTTCTCCCTGGTATCTATTCTCATTGCTTTTTCCTGCAGAAATACCCTAGGGGAGAAGAGACATCCTAATTCTCCAATTTCAAATCCTTTATGGAAGTTAGTAGGATAGAGACTATAAATAAATCATAGTGACTTAGTCCCTCTTTTTTTCTTTAATCATCTTCTTAGCTTAACTACTCCCACTGTGGCTTTTCTATATTCAATTTACTTAAATGAGCCCCACTTCCCTCCACCCATCCCTACTTTCCTACACATCAGTGTTGATCCTTGATATTATTTATATGGCCGGTAGAAAAGTGCTACATAGTGACGGGATTGGATAAAATTGTTTAACATCTGTACTTCATTTTCTACTTCCCCATCTGTAAAACTTGATGTCATAATATTTATCCAATACCGCACAGAAGTGATACAAGAATTTATTCATGTTGGTAAGGAACATTGAGATGTAGGGCACAGCAGAAGTATAAAATGCCGTTATTATTCTCTGACAGGCTGGTCAAGCTCTATAAATAATATGGTCAGGACTTGAGAAACATTTTATGGTCTATAATGACTTGCAGGTGGGCCACAGTCAAGAGACTTGGAGCTCTCATTCTCAAGTGTTGTGTCATTGAGGCTGTGTAAATGTCATCATGCACATTTTGTGGTAGAATCCTTTCAACTCTGTCACTCTAAAAATTAAGATTTTCCTTTTCTAATGCCAAAGTGAATGTACTGTGGTGAGAATACACACTCCATTTTATAGGTAAGATTTGATTAAGTGGCTTTAGAGGTTATGGCTTAAATGATTTTCTTGTGTGCTATCATTAGAAAAGGAAAAGATCAACCACATAGGAAGGTAACTTTTGAAAAGGGCAAAGTAGGACCACAACTAGTGAAAATACTGCAGTTAAGAGAAAATGAAGAATCAGACTAATAGCCCTAAATACTTTAAAATGAAAAATGATGTCCAATAAATTTGGTGGTCACTAAGGAACCCATTCTTGATCCTGCATTTGACTTTATCTTATGTGACCAAATACATTAACTGCTTTTCTCAGCCTCATGCTTCTATACATATCTCAACCACCTGTCTAGTCTTATCAAGCTAAGAATGGCTAAAGCTGATTGACAAGGATAACAATGCAAATGTTATGCAAACCTTACACCTTTATAAACATTAGGAATGACTGTGCAAATGTGTAACTTGTATTAACTACTAAATCCTTAGGTTAATCAACTGCACTTGAGTTGAAGAATACCTAAGTCTCTAAATTTGCACAGCCTGGAGGCTGTTAAATTACACAATTTTCAGTGAATTGATGAATCTACCTACAAAAATGTGTCTGTCCTTATAAAACTAGACTATGCAGAAGGAAGACTGGGTTTATAGGCAGTAGCAAGATTTTAATTTCAATGCAGAGTACATGAAAACCAATTGGTGAATTTGGAAGTACAAGAAGAAAAAAAATGGTCATAGAGATTATCTACATATTTTTACCTTGTCTTAGAATGATATTTTGTCTTAGGCTGCATTAACTTATTAAAATACATTTATGCAAAATAAAAAAATTAGAAAACCAAAGCAATAAAATTATAAGTGGCACAGGAAAATGACTATTTTTTGCACCATGTTGAATGATATGGAAAGTAGAGTGATCAAGGTGGTAAAGTAACGTACATTACTGAGAGATGTGGTATATATTAGTGGCTTCAACAGGGGAAGAAGCAAGTCTCCTACATTCTCCATTACCTCACTAGTTTTGATATGGGCAAATGTCTCTTCTTCAATAATAGGTCAAGATAGAGTTTTAATAAAGAGACAGCTTCAAGCATCCCTCCAAAGAAATCTCAGGGCTTCTCTAATATAAAAATGTGTGATTTCTAATGTTTAAAAGAGAAAGATGATTTTTAATAATAGAAATATTATTAATATTAGAAAATATTAGAAACATAATATTAGAAACAAAATAATAGAAACATAACAATTTTCCACAAAATTGATAATCATGGTATATTTTGGGGATCACATATATAAAAGAAAAATAGATAAAAATTACAAAAGATGGTAAAGGAGATCTGCACTTAAGTGGTAAAGAAAATTATAATATGTTGAATTTTACAGAGAAATAATTAAGAAGGTGGATTAAAAATATTTGCTCGCCACATTGAGTAAAATATTCTAAAGAAATATGAGGGTGTAAAATTAATACTTTGGTTTGAATATAATCACATGGGATCTTAGCCAAGCAGGATGTTGTTCTCATAAATTCTTTTTTCTCATTTCTACTTGCTCTGGAAATAAAATCTAAATATAATGTAATATTCGTTTATTCCTATTTCTTCTTTTGTGTTAAACAGTCCTTTCCTATTCCTTATTCCATCCTAGCATTTATCTTCCCTTTACCTTCATACCCATTATGGATACACTGTGAAGAAACTGGCTAAAAATGCAGTGTGTGGGGGTTTGGTCAGATAATATGAATAATTTCTTTCCAGGTAAATCTGTCCAGCATTCAGAGAATTAGGTGGAAATCCTGAAAACTCATCTCTAAGCATCTCTTTTTTCAGAGATGATCTAAAATGTTGTCCTTTCAATGGCAAAACTTCCTGTTGTCTCTGTAACAAATGAACCCTCTATCCTTCAAAACTTTTTTTTTCATTGACTAAAGAGTGAGCTGAGTAGAGGCCCTGCTTTATCTACTGCTGCATCCTTGCAATTTAAAACAGTACAAACAGCAAGCAAATTCAATAAACATTTGTTGAATGAGTCAACAAATTTTTAGGATGATGTTGCTAAGTTAAGTCTACCTTAAATGTCTCAGACCCAATGGGATGCTCATCCTCCACTGTCCTTGACCCTGACATGTTGACAGCCGCCCCCAACACACATACACATACATAGTTTACATATGTAAACTAAATATACCAATTCTACTGATTCCCCAGCAACTCTTTTTGCTAATATATTTGTTTTAGTTATCTGTCTAAATTTGGGTTTTGGATGACCAATTCTCTTTCTCATAAGTTTCCCCCTTGTAAATATGTATACATTTTAGATATTTTATCCATTCAACAAGGCATTCTTGAGTCCTGGCCATGCACCAGAAATTGTGCTTGTTCAGTAGACACAAATTTAAATAAATCACAATGGTTTTCCAACAGATAGATGTTCTTAGAGATGATGTGATGAGAGACATTTAAAGAAATAATGACAATTCAGTGTGTCACATTCTATAATAAAGGGATGTCAAAATGTGTATTTAATGAACATTGGTTATTAAAAATTGATAGTTTTAATTATGATGCTCACCACTGCTAGTGTTTAATAAACATTTATCAGTCAAACAAATATTAATAGAGCATTTATTTTAAAATTTATGGAGCAAAGTATAATAAAACAACTCAAATTCCAAAATGAATCATTCACTTAGAAATATGTTCTTAGGTGGCATTTAATTTATATTCTAAGTGAAAAAATATAACATTTAAAAATTTGAACAAAAAATTTCAAAACTATCAAGTTTTGGAGTTTTTATATGTACATTATTTTATTTCTTTCTAGTTCTTAATTATAAAAGAGATTTATTTTGATAACCATCTATAAAACAAAAAACAAAATAAGGCAAAGTTTAACAAGTAAGTTAATAATGAGTTTATGATGAGATCTGAATTAATTAAAATCGATTTCTTTAGTTTTCTAGATTGGTAGGAACAATCATTATTGCTACATATTTAATGGAGATGACAGATTAAAAGTTTTCCTTCTCTACATATCGGTATCATTGACTACATTAAAATCGCAAAGTTAGAGGGCAATAATCACCAAATGGAAAGTTATAGAAAATTATGAGGAAAGAAAATTTTGACTGTTAAAAACAAGTTTTGTTACTTATATTATAAAAATGTCTAATACTGTTAGTCACTGTCATTATGACTGAATACTAGTCATTGGGAAAATTTGTACAAACTGCTCAACAAGCACTACGATTAAGTCACAGAAAATGTACAATACCAAATTGTATTTCAAATGTGTCTGGTACCTTTCAAGTGAATAGATTATATACCACGCCTTGGGGCTAAATAAACTAAATACCAGAGGTCTTCAATATATTCTCAGATGCTTTGACATGTGGCTGTTACATCATCTGCCTTCAAGGTGGAAGTGAGAGGCTTAGGAAGAGCTTTGAATCATGTAATTATAGGAGTCATGTGCCACTTTGCAGGTCAGAAAAGCAATGTGAAGTGTCTCCTGCTGTCCTGTAGATCAGAGGTTATTTGATGCTTTCATAATTTTAGCTTTAAAAAAGTGCCTGCCATTAGAATCCAGAGTTTATACTTTTCAATCCACTGACAACCAATGGGCTAAAATATGGGAGGACATTTATCAAATTTAGCATGATCCCAGAGTGACCCCTTTTAAGGAAGCTTTCTTCAAGGCATTTATAACAAAGGTCATTATCAAATTACCTATGACTCAGGGTATTATATCAATATTGAACTTCTGGAAAATTCTGAAGACTTGGGGGCAGAGGTTGTGTCCTCCATGTGCTCATTAAACAAAGGTACAGTAACCCCTCTCCAACTACCCCTTTATCTGGCACTCAACTGCACCATTTTCTCTCGCCTCTCCTTCAGTGAGCTGCAACAAATGCCATTGTGCTGGCAGGACCAGTGAGCCAAAAATGAACTCTCTGACCATGGAAAAATAGAAAAACAAAAAGGTCCATTGGCTTGCCTATATCCAAATATTTTTCTCCAGTGGTTAAATTCTAAAATTGCATGGGTGTCTGCATCTCACCTGAGGTTTTTCCCCTGTAGGGTTGCAAAGCAGAAGTCATCAACTTCCTCCTCCTCCAAACTAAACACACACACACACACACACACACACACACACACACACAACTCCTGTCACTTCTCTCTTCTTAAGTGATCTTTCCCTTTCTCCCATTCAGTTTTATTCCATTGGCTCTTCCTATGGAGAGGAGAAATTCTCTGATAAACTAACTCAGAAAAAAGAGATCTTAACAATGCTTAAAGCTATTCATATTTGCATTTTAAAAGAGTATCTAAAAATATTTAAACATTTTTTTCACAAAGGTTAGCAAAGAATATGAATGACTATCTCATGCATTGAGAATTTATTCAAAAAATTTTATTGAATGCACATTCTGTCCAAATATTGAAAGACACTGAGAATACAGCAGTGAGCTAAAAAGACACACTCTTTGCCCCCACAAAGCTTATAGTCTAAAATGGGTTATAGGGGCGCCTGTGTGGCTCATTCGGCTGAGCGTCCGACTTCGGCTCAGGTCATGATCTCACAATCTGTGAGTTCAAGCCCCGCGTCCGGCTCTGTGCTGACAGCTCAGAGCCTGCAGCCTGCTTCAGATTCTGTGTCTCCCCCTCTCTCTGCCCCTCCCCTGCTCATGCTCTGTCTCTCTCTGTCTCAAAAATGAATAAAAACATTTTAAAAAATGGGTTATAGAAATTTATCACAAAACCACCCACTACAAATGAAACAAGAGCTACAATAGACAGTGTTTATAGTGCTATGGGGCTGAATCAGGTAGAATGTGAAAGCCTACCCTAAAATGGGAAGTCTGAGATGAAATCTGAAAAAATAATAGGAGATAAGTGAATAAAAATGCTTGTAACCCAAGGACTTGAAGAAAGGCATTTATGGTGAATTTCAGAGTAAGAGAGAGCTTTGTATATGATATCAGACACCAAATCAGGCAGGATCTCCCTAGGTAGGATGGCCATGTAGGTTAATCATCCAAACCAAGGCCCTTTTGAAAGTGAAATGAGTGCCTATGAATAACAACAGGCATAATCCGGTTGTTGGGGTAACCGTCGTCCTATTTGTAGGCCGTCTTAAAGTATTTGGCTTTATCCTAAAGAAAATGAAGAGTCCCTGAATTTTTTTTAGCTGAAAGAAAACAAGTCTGAACTTACATGACACTCTGCCTGCATTGTGGAGAATGGGCGGAAGGCGGACTATTTTGGTTGCCACATAAGATACAATGACAGTTTGGGGGTATTACAGGCGGTAAGAAGTGGTATCAATGGAGAAAAAAGTAACCAGGATAACTCCTAGTCTTTTATCTTATAAGTGGATAGATGGCAATAACATTTATTCAATAGGAGACAGAAAAATAGCTTTAGGCTGGAGTCATGGATGGGAAAAGGATGCCTAGTTCTGCTTACAGTCCTACAGAATTTAGAATGTGTTTGAGAGAAAAAAAAATCATGTAAAATGAGCTAAAAATAAATGTTTCACAGATGAGAAATCAGAATAGGAGATATAAATCTCTGAGTCACTTGCATATCAATGGTAATTGAAGCTTGCACATGGATATTGCCTAGCGAGAGTTTGTAAGATAGGAAAGAGGAGGCTTAAGGTACTTACTCCAGCTTGAAAATGGGTGGTTACAGGACAATGAAAACTGCAGAGGCTATAAACAAGTTCCCTGAATCATACAGTAAAAGTAAGAGAGGAAACAACAGTAATGAAAAATGGCATAGGTCAAATAAGGTGAGGGCCGTAAAGTGTTACTGCATATCAAAACAGAGGATTAAAGCATGGATTGGTAGCAGGTTATCCCAGTTAGAATCCCCTCCCCTTCATTTACTGCTTGGTCCTAGAGTAAGCTACATAAACTCTCTTTGCCTCAATTTTTTCATTTGTAAAATGGAAGTAAATATAACCTTGATACTCAAAGGGATGTTTTGAGTTGCTTATCAAAGTGTGTTCTGTGGACATGAGGGGATTCTACAGACCCTTTCAGGAGACTTGTGAGATTAAAACCACTTTCGTGTGCTGATTTTTTCACTGTATTGGCTTGTACAAACCAAGGTAGTAGCACTAAAATGTATTATGATTCTATTCTCCACAACCCATTTGCAGTTAAAAAAAAAAAAAGCCAATTTCTTTTAATAATGTTATTGACAAACCACTAAAAAATATTAATTTTATTTCATTTTGATCTTTCATATTATATAACTAAATGTGTAAACACTGCCAAGATCTAGGTATATCTGTGAGCCAACATTTGCCAAATGACTAATGCATGATGTTCCAAAATTCTACATGGGTAAAAATATCCATTCGATGTGAAAATACTCCAGTGGATTCAAACATAACAGACTATCAAAAACTTACTGACATGATTTTAAAACTCAACATTGAAATAACCTTTAGGTTATTAAAATAGTACCACATTTTCCAACTAGATATTTAAATAAGGCTAGAATTTCTTCATATGCTTCCTATAAAACACATCAAACAGACTGAATGCAAGAGAAGATATGAGAATCTACCTATCTTTTATTAAACTAGGCATTAAAAAGATTAGAAAAATATAAGAATGCTACTCTTTTCGCTACATTGTTTTTGTATTGGAAAATATTTTTATTCTTTATAAAAATGTTATTTATGTTAGCTTGCAATGGCTTTATCACTGTTGTTAAATTAATACATAAATATTGATGTTTTCTCAATATTACTTTCAAATATGAAAAACATCAATAGAGAAAGCCTACACAAACAAAAAACCTGGAAATCTTTAATAATTTTAAGAGTATAAATTGTGTCTGATGAAAAAATTTGAGAATCACAGGTTTTGAGGATAAAATAAGGTAATTCTTATAAAGTATGAATTAATTCTCATAAAGCACTGAAAACAATGTCTCAAAATTCTATGTAAGGATTAATAGACAGAGATAGGCAAATAGATGATAGAAAAGGAAATGATAGAAATATTTAAAAGGTGGATGATCATCAGATAGATGATAGGGAGACAGACAGATAAATACATGCATGCATACACACATACACAATCATTGGTTAAACTAACTGGAGGGTTTGGGGTGAATACTGAGGATATAAACTGGATTGAAATATATAGAAGAGAGAAGGAGATATTTTGGAAACAGAAATATCACCTATAGGCAAAGAAATTTTGTCTCCTCCAGAGTTTCATTCTGTATGAAAATACTAATCTGTAACTTTATTTACTATTATGTATATGTGACCTTATGCCTTTTGCAAGAACAGGAGAAAAAAATCAATGAAAGAAAAAACAAAGGCTTGATAGAGCAGTGTAATTGAGACAGAAACTTCAATGAGAATTCTGTAAGATCAGTTAGTACTTCAGAAAAAGAAAAACACAGTAAGAAAACAGAATATACACACTTTATTTTAAAATAAAGTCTCCTAATCTGATTTTGTCTGTGAGAGAAATCTGCTTCTTCTCTTTATCCTAACAGAGTCTTTGAATATTTCTGCTATCTATAGCTAAAAAGAAAGTCACATAGACAAAAAGCCTTTCTCATATCTATAAGTCAAAAGTTGATCTGAAAATCCATCAGTAGATCCTAAAGAAATGTGAAAACCTGTGAAAAGTAGATGACTCACAGTACATGATAAATACATTTATGGGGGCAGTAGGTGACACATAAATTACGTACTTGGCAGCCTGGAACTTTAACATGCCCATCTCTTCAAAGGAGTAGGGGTGAGGAAAGGAAGTCATTAGTCCTTTGAGAATCTGGCCAAAAGTGGACACTTACTTCAGAAAAACATGCATAGACACCATTTTTTAACCTACAGTTTCAAGGGACTATCCACCCTACCTAACGACTATCTATGGACCTTCTAAAAGTTGACAGATCCCAAGTTTGGAAATACTAGAATCAGGGAAAATAAATTAGGAGCAAAACAGCACTTCCTAGCGTCATTCTCCATTAAGTTCCTCTAGCTTTTTAATAGACTATCAGCAGTCTTCTGAGTGCCTAGCATACAGATGAGGCTTAATAAAGGACTAAAACTGTAGTCATGGAAAAAAGCACTTGTTTGACGCAGCTCTCTCACTTCACATAAGTGGAAATTAAAATCTAGAGACATTAAAAGTCTTACACAAGAGTTAGAAAATCAATCAGAGAACTAGCTCACCCTTCTCACACTCTAATCACTTTTCCCAAACTCTCCTGAAAACAAAGAGTTAACATCTGCTCAACCTGTATAGGAGATTAGTGTCCCTACACTGTCAGATTCCAAATCTAGGAATGTACATTATCAAAACTGGAAGATTATATAGTAAGGGAAGGGAGATACTTTATCTCAGGAAACTAAGAACACAAAAGTAGAAAAAAGTTGATGAGGTATAATTAAACAGCATTAACAGCATCCACAAGGTGTAGAAAACAACATTTTAAGAATGCACCATACACAGTGGTCATGCATAATTGGTTGGATCAATTATTCACAATTGCAACCATTTGATTATAAAATGCCTTTGTATTAGCCAAAGCTGTGGAAGGAGAGAGGTGTATCAAAAGGGGTTATGGAGGAGAATTTACCTAAGGGACTATTTACAGATGTGTGGGTAGTTTTAAGGTAAACCAAGAAGGAATGGTTCAGAATACCAGGACTTGGGACACGGAGAGCTATTGCACCCTTTAGGACTGAAGGAGCATCCACCACTATTTAAAAATTAAATGGAGTAGGGTGGGAGCCATGAGATGAAATGTCCCTACCTCACTTTCCTTTCACCTTCCATTCTCCTGCCAGTGCCTTACTTGGCCAAACCAGAAGCCAGGGGGCAAGTGTACCTACTGATGCAATTCAAAATGATAACTTCTTGAAGCATAGGACAAGGTGGAGAATGATGGGTATGGTGGAATAAATGGAGAATACCTGGAAAATCTCTGGAACACACTGTTGGCTCTCCACAAGCTGAAGGGAACTCAGAGCCATTCTTTGAGCACCCACCAAGTTTTAGGCACAAGACTACTTGTTTCTAGATCTCTTATCTCTAAGGGGAACCACTAGCAGAAGGAGCATTTGGTTCTAATATTCAACATACACTAATGCAGTGTTGAAACTAATGGGTTGTGGAAGGAAGAGTGTCTTTAGTGTGCCAAGAGATGCTCTACATAATAGAACTGATGAATAAAGTAACTGATTGTGGGGGGAGGGGAAGGGTCTACCCTCCGAATTATTGCTACAAATTATTGCTCTTTACTTCTCAAAGGGGCTGTATGGTTATTGACCAGTAGCTCCTTAAAGCAGCTTTCTACATAGGATGCTGGGAGTGCAAGACTAATAAGGGAAAGCCTATAGAAGCAGCTGGCAGAAATATAACCCCCAGCTCTGCCAGCGAGAAGAAGTTTGCCGTAGAAGGACCCAATAACCTATGGTAGCCTATCACAGCTAAGATAAAAGATGTAATGCAAGCAGCCATCTTACTCTGTGCTGAGCCTATTAAAGGCCTTAAGCCCACAGGACATTGAGCGTATCCCTATTCCTTCCACCTCCACCCCATTTTAGAGGGAACACAGTAAATTGGAAAAAGAATGTAACCTTTACTGTGTGAATATCTCAGGCCAGATGACAAAAGCTATCTAAATGTCTCTTTGGACAAAGAGGATAAATATTAGCTTGTTAATGATTTGGAAATCCATATGGATACTAAAGTCAACCTTCAGATTTCCAGTAGTAAGAGGTGCCTGAGAGAGGTTTATATTTCATTTCACTTTATAGTCCTGACCTTAGTCAAAATAAATTTTGATATTCAAACTGAAGCATAATCCCTCATTGCTATTCTTACTTTAAACTTGAATAACCTCGGTAAATTGTGCAGACAGGTGCTTAATGAAGCCTATATTTATAAAACAATATTTTTCTTCACAGGACTATGGACTCTAATACATCTTTTCTAACTGGAATCAAGTTTCCTGATCAGAGCTACTCTGGCCTTCTCCAAGCCATATGTTCAGAGTATGTGGAATCAATCCACTGTGCCAGCTGTGTTCTCATTATGTAAAATACACTACAGTTTGGACAGCATGGTTGACACAGATTATTCCAGTTTGGCAGAAGTATGACAACAAATGTGTATGTGTAAACACGTAAGGTGAAATTGAAGACTGGACGAGCCAGCCTAAGGTGAAGTCATTCAAACTTTGTTCATTTTCAGAACAAAGACTATATTACTCACTGTAAATACACTTACTTCAAAAAAATGTAGTAGCAGATGTTGCTTTTACCTCGTGTGACCATCAATGGAAAGCATGATAATCTTGGGAAGTTATGTAAGTGTATATATAGCACAATATAGTCTTGCCTAGCTATACTGAAGATATGGCAAAAATCAAGGGAAAAATTCTCACATTGTTCTGAGATAGAAACAATTTGTTTCAAAAGCCAGTGCGTTAAATTTTAAAAGATCTGCTAAGTAGATCTTATTAATGTTTAAAATTATTCTTCAACTTCCTTACAAATTATTATGCGCTCCGTCCCCATTGCCATCAAGTGCAGCATGTGGTTCTGTCCTTGCTCTACTGAATTCAGGCATGAACATGGGATTTGTTTAAGCTGATGAAGTGCCACTTCTGAGTAAAAGTTGTAAGAACCAGCATGTGAGTTGTTAGGTTTCTTTTGTCTTTCAGGAACAACCAGAGGTAATTTTCTAGATAGAGGCTGACCCATCAGCCTGAGTCTTGGAATGAACAGGATAGAGCAGAACAGTAACTGACCAGAGATGGATGGAAAAAAGAGATGTTTTGTTGTAAACCACTTAGATTTTCAGGTTGTTACCTCAGCATCATCTAACCTATCCTGTCTAATGTAATAATGTATTGAAAAAGTCATTTAAAAGAATGTTTTAATCCTTCCCTCCCCCTTGCTGATGAGATTTTAAATACTCTGTGTTCTATTTGGTGTTTCCAAACTAGGGGATGAATCCAATAAAAACTTCTAAAAGAAATTACCCTCACTCTAAAAACATTTAAAATAATTCATCCAGGGAAAATTACATTAAATGAGCTATGGTTTTGTTGTTTATGCTCCTTATCCTTGCAAGCAATTTCTTATGAAGCAGCTATGAAACATTTACAAAATAGCTAAGTATAAGAATAAGATGCCAGTCATCCTTAGTGTCACTTAGCACCAGAAGCCTAAGGATTATATAAAGGTCAGAGTCAAATAAATGCTAAGGAGCCAACAGATTTAAATTCAGCTTTAAATTCTGGTCAGTGATTAGACTCTAGTTTTGAGAAGAACTGAGCAATCTAAAGTCAGGGATTATTTACTTGACTATAGAGGAAGTGAAATAGCCAAAGCAAACTCAGATAGAAAAAAAGCAAGTTTCTAATCAACTAGAAACTAATATGATTACATATATATTACTTAAGGCCTTCTTTCAGACATATCAAAGGTAAAGAAAGTCTTGTAGGAAGCATAAAGAATATGTACACTGGAGTCAGATACAAATGGGCCTAAAGTTCATCTTGCCCTCTTACAAACCACATGACCTCAAACAAGTTATTCAATTTCTCTGTTTCCTCTTCAGTGAAATGGGACTACCAACTACTCATAGGTTTGGTATAAATATTAAATCATGTGTGAAATGCAGCTATGAAAAAAATGAATATAATAATATACGAGCTCACTTTATATTTATTTATATTTATGGATCTACATGTATATTTTATTAATAATATTTACTGAACCCTTTTACACAATATAACAGTTATGTCACTCCTTTTGTTCCAGGCTCTGTTCTAGGTCATTGGTATATGTAAGTGAACAGACAAAACTACCTAAACATGTGCAGCAAGGGGTAGTTTTCTAGATAGAGGCTGACCCATCAGCCTGAGTCTTGGAATGAATAGGATAGAGCAGAACACTAACTGACCAGAGATGGGTGGAAAAAAGAAATGTTTTGTTGTAAACCACTTAGATTTCCAGGTTGTTACCTCAGCATAATCTAACCTATCCTGTCTAATGTAATAATGTATTGAAATTTTACTGAAATGTCCCTGGGGAAAAGACAGAACTAATAGGAAAAAAGAATATGATAGGTACTAAGAAATCCCGTGAGGAAAAAAAAAAAAAATAGAGCGAGGTGGAGAGTAAAGAGTGGGGTGTGGTACGTGTTACAAATTTAAATAGGATGGTTATGTAGGCCTCACTGAGAAGATGACCTTAAAGCAAAAATTTGAAAAGATAACAGGCAAATGTAGTAATAAAGTGTGTTCTAGAAATACATTCTAGAATACATTCAATACAGTACATTATTTAGCATTTGTAGAAGGCTAAGTATTTGTTCATAGATGGGATGAAGAACCTGTGATTCATCTAGCCTTAAAAATGTTCTTTCACAGGGGTAAGCTCCCAAAATACTGAGCAGCAGTCTGTAGACGTACCTCATGGCAGCCTAGAGAGAGGAAATGATATGCTCAGTTAATCTTTAATATATAATTTCCTTATTGCAGGGAGATGGCAGAATGTAGTAAATAGTTCCAGAGAAGTACACTCTGGAGCTTAAAGCCTTTTCAGGAGGATGCATGGTGTCAGTTTATTTGAGGCAATATATAAAGAGGCAATTGTGTGACTGTGTAAGGGAAAATCCTACATGTCCAACATTATGAAAGTCTAAAAATCCAGAAAACAACACACATCTGAGAGAAAAAGTGAAAGTAAACATGGCCTCTGAACTTCATTAGGCAGTTTTCCTTTATCCTTCAGTAGTCACATTAAACCATAGTGGGTCCCAGACTGAATTTCAAATTTACTATATCCCAAGAGCTGATCTAGTCCCAAGGGAAAGAAAAAAAAAAAAAAAAGACTGAACATTTCCCAAAGCAGGTTCCCCAACCCACCATAGCCCACCTTAAACCTCACACTTCTCTTAGTGCTGAAATAGCCAACTACTTTGTTCCACCGGTTCCATTCCTCTCACCACTTGAAAAAATAAAATGGCTCAAGGATTTGGTGACCCCTTGCTAAGGGAGAAATTCACAGGCTGTATATTTGCATTCTTTCATCTGAAATATCTGGCTCAACATAACCAGGGGGAAGTCAGTTAAGGTGGTACTTCACAGGCTAGAAGGAACAGGCAGTGTAACACTCAAAATTGATTTGCCCCCAGGGGATCTAACTCTTCTGCAATGCTCATTAAAACTTAACTTAAAATTTTAAAGGGTTTATAAAACCCTTTTAAAAACATTTTCCAGTCTGACCTCACTCCAACTGACTGTCCTGCTTAGTTAAGCTTACTGTGGAAGGAATGGAATATTTTTGCTGGGTTGCAAATGATTGTGTAGACAAAGGGAATAGTTAAAATGCTTTTACTTGTGATAAAATCGATTGAACAAGCATAGAGGTTCCAAATCTCCCTAATTAAGCTCTGAAATGGCTTCTGCATTCTTTTTTGAAACCATGGGGAATTCCCTTGAAATGAACAAATATTTTATGTGGTTAAGTATTCATTAAAATGAGCAATAGGGAATGAGCACAGTATCCAATATCAAGAGGAAAACTGTAAAATGGAAAAAGATAGATAAATAAATTAATAATCTAGGATTTTGGCAGCCTGACCAAATTGTCACCTGTTGTTCTTGTTTTTCCAATTATTCTTCCTGTAATTTACTCAGCTGTGCCTATAATTCTCAAATGCGTACCAAGTTAACACAGGAGTTAAAGTTATTAAGGTCAGGCTGTTTATTTTACTTACAACAACCTGAATAAAAAAGAATACACATTTCTTCTTTTATAAAAATTTCAAAAAACAAGAGACTTAGCACTTTCTAAAAACAGAAAAGTAAATACCCACGCAACTGATTTGTACATTATGAAAGGTACTGTTCAGTATTTTGTTGTCCTTTTTTTCTGGTTCAAAAGCATTAAAGTTAGTAATTCAATTCAAATGGTGGGAATTTATTTGCTGATATTAATTCATGGTTTTTTTTTTGTTTTTTGTTTTTTTTTATTTATTTTTTTTTTATAATATATGGTTTTAAAAAGGATGCTTAATGTAAATGAAAACACAGGTTTGGCTAAAAGGATGTTTTATAGACAAGATGCTCTAAAGGGGAATTTACGTGTTATTCTTCACCTAATTTTTATTCAAACATAAAATTATTTTACAGTGTATGATTTAGCTATAGGAACGGAAGCCTGGGAAGATGGCAGAATAGAAGAGTCCTAAGCTCACCTCATTCCATGGATATTATCATCTATATAACAGCTGTATCAGTACAACTAAACCAGAAAACTTCCCAAAGACTGGCAGAACAGACTCTTCACAGTTAGCCACCAAGAGGAGGCCACATCTAAAAGGGTAGGAGGGGGAGATGTGGTCAAAACCCAAAATCCCAGGGAGACTAAGCACAAATGGGAGGAATACCACAAACATGGAAAAGGGAGAGGAAAAGACCCCACAGCAGGCATCCCAGACATGGGGAACCTGAACTGGGAGACAAGTTCCTCTCGTATTTGGCTTTGAAAACCCGTAGAGCTTAACTTTGCCAGGTTTTACAATCAATGGGGCTTAACTCATGTACTTCAAAGATCAGTTGGCTCAGGTCTGGGAAGTCAGAGGGCAATAGGAAATTGAGTCACCACCCTTAAAAAGATCACATAACAAACAACTCCACATAGAAGAAGCAGTTTGAAAAGTGCCTGTGCTTTATGGGAACATTTATTTACTAATCTCAGAATGTGCAGTGGAGGGGTAGGGATCTTTAGGAGAATTCTCCAAAAACAAAAGAGTTGATAGGCATCATTTCTCTCCCTCCATCCCCAGCCTAGATAGTCTGACATCTTTGGAAACCAGAACAAATACTCTCCACCAGGTTTGTTAACAGCCACACTCTGCCAAGGCAGACCTACCCCACCTAACCTGCCCCACTCAGCAAGAGTCCCTCCAAAGTGGTTCCTGACACTTCTCTTTCTGCAAGAAGCCCTGATAGTGACCAGCACCACTCCGAAGTGACCTCTGCCCTGGGGAGAGTGGCAGATAACCAAAGACACCAGTACCACTGCAGCTGGAACAGTGGGCTGGGGACAGACATTTGATCTGACTGTTGGTCCCATTCACCATCAAAAACCACACAAGGGGCAGCACAAAGAAATAAATTCTTAGAAAGATATAAATTGAATATGTTTGGTATGAATCAATACCAAAATTGAAGCATGAAGAAATACAAAATTTGAACAGACTGATTATCAGCAATGAAATTAAATCAGTAATAATAAATAAATAAATAAATAAACCTCCCAACAAACCAAAGTCCAGGACCAGCTGTTTTCATAGATGAACGCTACCACACATTTAAAGAATAAATACCTATTCTTCTCAAACTATTCCAAAAAATATGAAAGATTCAAAATTCAGTCTATGAGGCCAGCATCACCTTGATAAAGACATAATACAACATAAATACATAATACAACAACAACAACAATGATAACAAACCACTACAGGCCTATTTCTCTAGTGAGAAAGGCAGTCTCCTCAATGGGAGAAGATATTTGTAAAATATTATTTGTAAATCTAATAAGGGGTTAATATCCAAAATATATAAAGAACTTAATATATAACTCAACACCAAATAAACAAAAAAAATCCAATTCAAAAATGGGCAGAGGACATGAGTAAACATTTTTCCAAATAAGACATACAGATGCCAAACAGACACATGAAAACATGCTCAACATAACTCATCATCAGGGAAATGAAAATCAAAACCACAATGAGATACTACCTCGCATCTGTCAGAATGGCTAAAATCATAAAGACAAGAAATAACAAGTGTTGGTGAAGATGTGGAGAAAAAGGAATCCTCTTAAACTGTTGGTAAGAATGCCAATTCATGTAGTCACTGTGGAAAACATGGACATTCCTCAAAAAATTAAAAATAGGGGTGCCTGGGTGGCTTAGTGAGTTAAGCATTTGATTCTCGGTTTTGGCTTGGGTCATGATCTCATGGTTGGGGGGTTTGAGCCCCATGTTTTGGGCTCTGTGCTGACAGTGCTGAGCCTACTTGGGATTCTCTCTCTTTCCCTCTCTCTCTGCCCCTTCCCAGCTTGCACAGTACTCTCTCTCTCTCAAAATAAATAGTCTTAAAAAAATTAAAAACAGGATTATCAAATGATCCATTAATTCTACTACTGGTTATCTAACCAAACAAAATGAAAACACTAATTCAAAAAAGATATATGCACCTCTGTGTTTACTGCAGCATTATTTACAACAGACAAGATATGAAAGCAACCCAAGTGTCCACTGATAGATGAATCAATAAATAAGAGTGTTATATAAAATGAAATATTCCTCAGCCATAAAAAGAATAAATCTTGCCATTGGCAATAGCATGAACGAATTCAGAGAGTATAATGCTAAGTGAAATAAGTCAGAGAAAGAAAAATTCCATGATTTCATTCAAATGTACAATTTAAGAAACAAAATAAGCAAATAAAAAAGAGACCAAAACAAACAAATGAACAAGCAAAACACTCGAACATAGAGAAGAAACTGGTGGCTACCAGAGAGGATGTGGGTGGGAGGGATAAGTGAAATAGGTGAAGGGGTTAAGAGTACACTTATTGTGACCAGCACTAAATAACATATAGAACTGTTAAATCATTATGGTGTACGCCTAAAACTAATATAACACTGTATGTTGATTATACTTGAATAAAAATATTTTAAAAAAGATAATAAAAAGATTTTTCAAAAAATAAAATAAAAATGAATACAATTAAGATATATATAGCCATTAAATACTAAAAGAAGAATTATACACACATTCCCAATAGCGTATCAATTGAAGTATCCTGTAAACAACATTTCCTCACCAAATATAATACACACACACACACACACACACACACACACACACACACACAAAACACACATTCACACCTACATACTTTGTATAGATGTGACTATTAAAGTAATAAATCTTGGCATTGTAGTATTGCATAAGGAACAAGCCAATTCAAATTTCACTGCCTGCCATATATAGCATGCAGAGCACTATTTCTACCTGAGTACTATTTGTTTAACTCAGATGCTTACACTTTATCTTCTCTTTGGAATGTGTAGTGATAAAAGGCAGAAGTTGTCTGTAGTGATGCCCTCTTGATTAAGCTAGCACCTGGAAGGTATTCACATTCCTACTGGAGGACAAATAAATATTTCAGTGGACTAAAACTTATTCTAAAAAGGAAAAATGTGTTACATTTTTGCTGTCTCTGAAGTGAGGAAGCTAAACATACAAGTTCGTACAAAAGAAAGATCATGTTTAATAAGCATTATTTACTCTCATTGAAAATAGAGGCATCGTATGTACATCTGATCAAGTTTTCCATTACCAAAACCATCTAAACAAAAAACTAAAGCAATCTATTTGGGATGAAAGTTCTTATTTGCTATACACCATGTTCCTAGCCCTCCTTTTATTCTATTTTTTCACAATGTTCTATATTCTATTTCATCAAGCTTCTTCCTAGGAATCTTGGTAATGTCTGATAGCAGTCTTTAACTAAATACCGATAATTTAAGTCAGGAGGCTGAAAGAAAGTTTTTCTTTTGAGGGTACAGTTTTCAACAAAAAGAGTAGACAGAAAGACTGAAATTTTGAAAGCTGTGTCCCACAAAAAATACATCAATTTTGAAAATTTCTGTCATAACACCTGTTGGAAGCAAAACTACATCTACTCCCTGTCCTGGAGCACAGTATACAGAAGATGCAAACCTATGCCAGACAGAGTGGCTTGGCCAGCAGGAACTGTCTGAACTGTGGCAAAAGTATATTCTTAGCATTTTTTGTTACAGATTTTAAAAGCACACAATCACCCGCAGGAAGAAAAGTTCACAGTTCAACTCCTCATATAAATTAAGCAGAAATACCTGTATAAACTGGCTTCAAAAGCATGATAATTGTTTCTCTAGCTTTTGTCCCTCAAGAAGTACATAGAATACAGAGTGATTTAATTCAATATACGTTAACTTCTTGAAAATATAGAATATTTGAACATGAGCAGTGTTTGTTTAGTTCAGATACATGATTCTGAAATGTGTGAATCAGAAGACGAATATGGAAATCAGCAATAATCAAGATTTCATTTGACCAAGAGACCATCCTGTAACATACAAATGTGCATTTAGTGTTGCCTTCTGCCCCATGAGCTATTCGCCTTGAGCTAGGACACTAATTTTATATGTGGTATATGTGGCAGAGATTGTTTTTGCCTGGGGACTAAGCACCAACGATACTTGCCGGTCAGTGAGAGGAACTTTAGCACTAATGGTGCTTCTTCCAGAGAAGAGTAGTATATGGAAATGACAGAAGTTGGTTTGAATGCTGGGTTAAAATGCAATGGATAGAAAAATGGATGACCTTCAACACAGAAGAGGTAGTTTTAGACAAGGCAAGCAAGGCAGTGGGGACAGGAAGATAATTATTTATGATTATTTGCTATTCGCAAAAGGAAAGTACTCATAAAGTAACTATCTACAGATGGAAACAGAAACATCTACTTCCAATTTTATTTTCTCATTTGTTTCTCATCATATAGTTTGACAAACCCATAGTTAAATATATCTAAAAATATTACTAAAATATCTTTGGACCCTATATTCCATTCCAGTATTATTCATTACATTTATTTACTTATTTATTTATTTATTTATTTATTTATTTATACTATATATTATTTGTTATATATATATACTATATATATAGTATCATTAATTTTTATAGGAGTTTAGAACTTAATGCAGAATGGATATCATCATGTATAAAGATCTAAACTCCTTCTATAAAAATTAATGATATTCTATTAGTGATTACCCTTTCTTCCATTTTTTTCAAATAAACTACAAATAAAATGTAAATATAATTCATAACAGAGAAATGTTAAAGGCACAACACAATTATAGTAACACAGTCTATCAGAGAAATGTAAATGCTGCACAAGTAATTCACTTTCTGCCATGTGTTGTGTGTTGTGTGGTATTCATCCACAGTACAGAAAACATCTGCCTCCAGGTGTATATGACAGAAGACATGTAAAATAATAAACAAGTCCCTACACAAAAGAGTTGAAGTGCATCATGACAATGGGTTGGTTCAATATAAGGCCACGTATACTTGGGTGGTAATGTGCATGTTAAAATGAAATATGTGTATGCAATTCTCTCTAGTGCTCTTAATCAAACTAAAGCATTGATTGTTCTTCTTTCTTTCTTTTATAATGTTTGTTTATTTATTTATTTATTTATTTATTTAGAGAGACAGAGAATAAGTGGGGGAGGGGCAGAGAGAGAGAGGGAGAGAGAAAATCCCAAGCAGGCTCCGTGCTGTCAGCACAGAGCCCAACATGGGGCTCGATCTCACAAAACATGAGATCATGACCTGAGCTGAAATCAAGAGTCAGCGGCTTAACCAACTGAGACACCCAGGCACCCTAAGCATTGATTGTTCTAATAAATCTACTTTGGAAAGAGTGTCCAGTAGTGACACTCTTTGTCAATGGCTTGTCTCATCCTGCATTTCAAACAGATCTAAAGATAATAACCAGAAAATAATGTTAATAAGTTAAAATTTGCCACTGCTAGCTGTATTCCTATCCATTGCTTCAGAATGAAGTGATTGTGGAAGGAATGGATAGTTTAAAATGAGACCTGAGGATATTGTTAGTAGTGTTGTATGGTGCCAGATGGTAGCTACACTTGTGGTGAGCATAGTATAAAATGTAAACTTATCGAATCACTATGTTGTACACCTGAAACTCATGTAACATATGTGTCAACTATACTTCAATTAAAAAAAAAAATTAGACCCGAAAAAGGAAAACAAGGGCACTCTAGGTTACCATAGAACCTCTGATTCTCAAGCTTGATGTTATTCATGCTTGGAAAATACATGTCACATTACTGAATATATATTCCTCTGCTAACATTTGTGACTATTCTTTCCATCCAATTCAGAGCTATCATTACCAGGCACAATCCCCTCTTGGTGCCAAGGCAGTCTGCTTACTTGGAATTCTTCAATTAAGCATCTTAATTGGACCTACAAGGGCACTGGAATTTAAAACATGAAAGCAATAAACCATTTGGGAATTAAAATCTCAAAATAACATTTTACCTAATTATGATCCATATTTCATTCTGAAAGTTACATTCAGGATGCTATTGCATCAATCTGCATGGTTTACAAAAACACACTTCAGAGGTGCCTAAAAGGCTCTTTATCCTTTAAAGTGTCAGTTCAGGGTTTTCCATTTCCCCAGATAATTGATGCTAGTCCAATGTCCTTAAAAAGTGCACAGGAAACAACTCCTCTTTTACATGAGGTCATAGGTGAATCTAAATGTCATAAGCTGATTTCCCCATTGATCAATTAAGGCGCTGTACTTGACCCATTAAAAACATATATATGCATAATATTAACTTTCCAATATAATTTACATAATAAATACATTGTAATACTTTAAATTCTATCCACTTTTTAGTATTTTACATAGATGACATTGCTGAACAGACTGCTTCAGAGCAAATATTTGTCGAAGTATTTGTCAGGCTAATAATGTACTTTCATTTTTGAGAAACTCCTGTCCATACACTTATGTATCAACATACTATTGCCCACATGTATTTTTTACAACATATTATATTCTACTTTTCTCCAAAATTAATTAAGTCTGAATGCTTAATGTAAGAATTTCTGATTCATATTTTCTAATATGATTTTTAAAAGCCATACTTAATTTAAAGCCCTTCAAATTTGCAGCATTTCTTATTGTATCCTGACATTCAAAGAAATGGCAACACAAATGTAGGGGAGGAAGAAGTTTTCCTCAACCTTCTTAGAGTCCCTTGCTGGGGCTGAAAGTAAAACTGACAAAGAAGCTGACAAAATAAAAGGACACAAATGTATTTAAAATAAGTTTTATGGGACATGGGAGCCTTCATAAGGAAATGAAGACCCCAAGAAACAAACATGAGTATTTTTATGCCAGGTTTGATGAAGAGTAGACAGTCGTGGAGAAATATGACAGATCAAGGAATATAAAGTAGAGAAACTTATTAGCAAGGAAAGTTTATTGGTATTCTCCTCAGCATCCTTTGTCTTCATAAGGATGCTCCTTTCCTTCTGGAATAGGGAAGGCATATCACATGAGGGTTTTCTAACCTATTTCAGAGAAGGTGGGAGAAAGGTCCTAGGGTGAACACACTGTTTCTGCTTGTTTTCTCCAGCTCCTTCAGCTTAAAATATTCAGTGTGCTAAATTGACATATTTGCGGGGAGAATATCCTGAATCCCATCAAAATTACAACTCAGATTGTAACTGCAGACAATTCATTTCATACACAGCGTATTGCTAAAGTCAACTAGAATTTTTGAAGTAGTTATATACACAGGTGTGGACTAGATTGACCATATGATTTATTTTCTAATCCAGACTATTTTAGAGTAAAAATAGGTGCTAATAATAGTTACACAGCTAGAAAAGTTGTAAACCAGGAAGGAAATAATAGTCACTCTGGGAAGAGCAAATGGTTGATTGTGAAGCAAAATATTTGTTTGGTATGTGCAGAAACATTTCAAGTGGAATCGGCTTTTCAAGGGGAAATTATGAATTAAGAAAACTAAAAAGAGGCAAATCACTGCTTTTTCCAGCCTTTAGTATTTATGAAAGGGACATAAAATCAGAACTTTGTGTAAAATGATGAAGGCAATGACAGCATCTCTCATCACTCAGTTCATAATACATTTGCATTTTGAAACTATTTAAGGTAGGAAAAAATCTTCATCCAATTGTTTCATCCTTTTATTTTTTGCAATTTTACAGGTGACACTGAGGGATACATCAAAACATCACAAACATGTTGACTGCATAATGTAACCACTAACTGTTCATTTCTCAGGTATATATAGATATTAGAAGATGACTTTGTTTAGAACCATAATTTTTGTAATATAAATAAATTAATAATTATTTCAAACTCGAAACCATTATTTTCTTGAGAAAAAAAATGGGTCACAATTAGTAGAAAAGTATCTTTGTGTCCAAAGCAAATAACTAAAGTTCACAATACCTTATCTTTCTAGGATAAATAGAACACATAAAACAGTGCCCAGAACATCGTAAATAAAAAACTGCTTTAAAAATCATACTAAAAAAAATGCTTTACACACCAAATACAACCAGTAAACATTGAATTTCCTAGAAATCAAGTATCTTTGGCAAAAGACTCCTGTTTCTATCTATCCATGAACACCTAAAGGAAAATAAAGTGGAATATTTAACTTAAAATATTTTAGATCATCAGGGGGTCTTAGCATTTTCCCGGAAAAGAATTTCACTAAAATCTTGGCATGTTATCTAGAAAACCAGCATACCATGTATTAATGCACAAAACCTATTGAAATGACTGGCATGAACTGATGTGGTATAACATAGCTACTCACGCCCCCATGCTTGGCAGCAGTCAGGCTGTGCCATGCAGTGCAACAGACATTTTGTCCGGCACATGCTTTAGCCACAATCTGATTCCTCTCCCGGCAGACTGTTGAATGAAAGTGTAAACTCATCATTTATATTACAGAGAACAAAGATAAACAGGGGGATCAGGAGCTTCACACCTCTCAAATTATCTATTATGTTGCAAATGCTGGTAATTTATGGTGGAGAAATGAAACTACAGTAAAATGACGTTTTGAAGGATGCTGCTTAACTATACTCGAATGCAATAAATGTAACCTTAATCTAGCAGATGAAGTAGTTCTCATAAGCATAGTATACTGCAGATGTTATATATATTTATGGCTCTGGCCCCATAAATTCATAATGTTTTCCTTCTGGGTATTAAAGGCCAAAATATGATTTTTGACAGATTATATATTTTGAAACCCTTACTTTGATAGTTAATTTTAAGTGCAGTTATTTCTGCCATTCCTGAAGGAAAATACATGTAATAACCAGTAGGGCATGGTTTTCCCAAAGCATATAGTTACGCTTGCTTGAAGGAAGTCAGCCAGGCATTACCAACAAAAGTTAGCACTTCTGTTGTGGCTAAAGTTATTCCCATATGTGGCATTTTCTAACTTTCATGATTATACTACCTTTTTTTCTTTTAAATCGGGGATCACCATTTTTAGGATATTTATCTTCTAATATCTACAGAAGAAATTAGCAGTGCACATAAAGTCTTTTCTTTAACAAAGTTTGATCAGTTTTTCTTAAGAAAAATATGATCTTTCTTTGCAACAAGTTTCATATTCTAAGCACCAATGAAATATGCACTGAAAACACAGGTAGTATATTCTACTATCTTGAAAACATAAGAGTAGTTTGTGAAAGATAAAACACAGAGGTACTGCAATATTCTATATTTCCTAAATATATTCCTGTCTGTCTACTGAAGTGGGTACTTCGGGTACATCCTGACTATAATTTAATCACTTTGGGAAATGAGTGCCACTTACAGTAAATCTGATCATATTCTGTTCTGAAGTAAATCTGATCTTTTTATTTGCTGTCAGCTCCTTTTGAAAACAAATTTTCCCACTCTAGTTCCTTAAAGTCACAATAATGCTTTACTGGGTTCTTCATGAGAGAAAACAAGCTAATTCAAATATGAGAATGACAGCTCATAACATAAAACCACAAGCATTTAAAACCTTTTGACTCACTTTTATGTAGTAACTAATTTTACGCGAATCAGTTTTTTTTCAAATGACTGAAGAGACTGTCATCAATTATTCTTTTTCTGTCTTTTTTTACTTTTAATTTTTAAAAGTTTCAAGGGGCACCTGGGTGGCTCAGTTGGTTAAGCGTCCGACTTCGGCTCAGGTCATGATCTCGCAGTTCATGAGTTCATGCCCCATGTCGGGCTCTGTGCTGACAGCTCAGAGCCTTGAGCCTGCTTCAGGTTCTGTGTTTCCCTCTCTCTCTGCCCACTCCCCCACTTGTACACTCTCTCTCTTTGTGTCTCAAAAACAAATAAACATTTAAAAAATGTAATAAGAATAAAAATTTACAATAATTTGGTAATGTTACCAAATCTCCAGTGATCAAGTTTCTTATTGTCTCATCAATGTCTTAATTAAAATTTTTTTCTTGCATAAGAATCCAAGTAAAAATCCCTACATAGTTACTAGTTGGTATATGTTTAAGTCTTTTTCTTTTTAAAATGTATTCAGTGCTATTGTTACTGGTGGCTTAAATTTACTAAACCTACTACTTTATTTTAAAACCACTTTATTGAGGTATGACTGACATACAAAAATATATACATATTCAAAGGATACAACTTTATGAGTTTGGAGATAAGTATACACCTGTGAAACAATCACCGCATCAATGTCATGAACATTTTTATCACTTCCAAAAGTTTCCTCCTGCCCTATTTATCAATATTTTGTGATAAAAACATTTAACATAACATCTACTCTCTTAAAAGATTTTTAAGTATACACAACAGCACTGTTAACTATGGGCTCTATGCCATATAGATCTTTACCACTTATTCATTGTGTATAATTGAAACTTTGTACCCTTTGATTAATACTGTCTTGTTTCTCCTCCTCCCCAGCCCCAGAAACCAACAATCTCCTCTCTACTTCCAAATATGACTACTTTAGATTCCTCATATAAGTAGTGCTATGTAGTATTTGTCCTTCTGTGCATGGCGTATTTCACTTAGCATAATGTTCTCCACATTCACCTATACTGTTACACATGGCAGCATTTCCTGCCATCTTTTGTAAAGCTGAATAATATTCCGTTATGTTACATATACCACATTTTCTTTATCCACTCATCTAATGATGAACATTTAGGTAGTTTCCACCTCTTGGCTATTGTGAACAATGTTGCAATGAACATGGGAGTACAGATTCTTAAGTCTTTTTCAACCTTTAGATTTCGACTCCTTTAACATGCATATGCTCTCTCCTTGCAGTTTTATTTGTTGATGAAAGTAGATTCCTTGAACTACCCTATTTCCCATAGTGTGAATTTCGCCGACAGCATCTCTGTGGGTTCCTTAACACTTTTCTCTGTCATATTTCCTGTTAAATTGGAAATCGGATCTAAAAGCTTAATAAAACTCAGATTTAATCCTTTTGGCAAGAATACTCCATAAATGCTACTGTTAAGTATTCTTTAATAGTAGACATATTCACATAGCATTTTGACCATCATAGAAATGTGGTTAAAAGCATAGGCTCTGGAGACTAAATACATGGAAACTAATCCTGGTTTTCCCTTGGTGTAGTGGTGAAAACATTGGCAAATGAATTAATCAGTATCTCACTTCCTTCACCTATGAAATGGGGCTAACAAATATACCTAACAAGATTTCTGACAAGACTACATAAATAAATTAAGACAAAGCACCTCAAATAACACCTGGTACATAGTAAGTATTCAATATATTGTAGCTATTGTTACCAAGTAGCTGAAATTAATTATAAAGAGCAACATTCAGAAAACATTTGCAACAGTTTTTATCCATACAGCAGCCAAATTGATAAGTCTAGTAAAGATGGATTTTCAATACCTAATATAAAAGCAGAAATGTGAGTGGACTAAAAGGTCCAAAGATATCAGTGAACGGGTAATGAAAGATGCAGCCTTTTGATGGTAGGTCAATGATTAAACACCCCACAGGTTACTAGTGATTGAAAGAAATTGCTGCTCTCCAGTTCTGTTAAATGTATTATGTCCTTCCATATATACCATTCTTGGCTCAACCTCAGAAAATAACCACAAACACGATCAATTCACGTTTTATTCGTTCTTAAATATACTTTGGTAGCATCAAACCAAGCAAAACAATTCTCTTAGCAAGGCAGAAGAAATAGGTTCATCTCTCACTATCCAGAGTAGTAGTTTGTGAATCGTTTTACTCTTTTAGAAATAGGGCATAAATGTTTTGCACATTCAATCAGTAGTTTATAGAATTTTTAAGGGAGCAAAATCACTTAATATACATTTTTTAAATCACAATCTTGAGAATGGCTATTAACTAAGGATTTAGCAAACATCAAATTATAAAATCCATAAGATTGGAAAATGGTGAAGATTTGAAGTCAGATGAGCAATGGAAAATTTAGGCTGGGTATTTAAGGAAACTGCCTATTAGCAAGAACTATTAGATAATGGAATGGTACTTTTCTTAAGCTCCATAAATTTCAAAAGTAAATTGGAAAACATATTGGAAGAAAATGTTCCACCCCACCAGGGGAATAAATGAAATGGGCTTTTCATCTCCTGTTTCTATAAGCTGGTCTGCAAATTAGATGTATAAAATTTACCTACCCAAACTATGAACACGATAAGTTCAATATTAGGTTTAGTCCAAGTTTCACTGGGAAAAGTTCCATTTCCAGATCCTCAGCCAAAAGCTGAATAATACCAATATGGAAATTTGGAGCAAAATCAATTGTTAAAGTCAGATTATGAGATTTTAACTGCCATTCTAAAACTACTTATACAGCCTTTCTATGTTATTTCCACTTGCCAAATCAACACCCAAGAGTCATTTTGACATTTAAAAAAAAAAACCCCAATTACACATCCAACTGCTGATTTACAAAGCAAAAGGCAACCTGTGATTTTGGCTTTAAAACCCAGTTTGCCTTAGGGATAGATGGATGAAAGAAATTCTAGCCTACTGTTTAAGGGCTAATATTCCCACATTTTCATATCCCATTTAGGGCAGGCAGATTTTAGCACTTCAGCTTAGGCAGTATCACTTTATAGAAGGTGCTTGAGTGGAGTAGGCAGCACGCGGGAATGGGATAATAAATGGCAGAGAAGCAGAGGCTGCTGCAGGTAAACTCCTATGCCAAGCGCCAAAGGAAAATGGCTGTGAAAGCGAACACATTTTTTTTCTGTGAGCGAGGGATGAGAATTTAATAGTAAAACAGTAAATTGAGTTTCTGTCCTTTTACCTCTTACTAGAATTTCTTTGTTGTCCTTTGCATGGGGAAGGTTAACAGCTCAACCTAATTCTTCACTCCGAGGAACTTTACGGGCTGTCATTTGGTTGAGGTCTAATGGGCCTCCTGGGATTTGATAGCTGAATGCACGCTCACCGGAGCAAGCTGCTCCACAGAGGGCCTGGAAAAGAATGTTTGAGTTGGAGAGAAGGTGCTGCTGCTCCAACTGCTTTTCCACCTGCAAAAACAGAACCTTTGGGGACGGTAGCACCGCAGTTAACAGGGGATCTCAGGAATGAGAAAGGTGTTAAAGTAGCCAGTTCTTCTGTTTTGCCAAGGATTTTCCGGTCTTGCTGTTTTTGGCAAAATTTTGAAATATCCCACTTCTCTCACCCTGAGCTTTTCCCTTCCCATTTCTCAGGGATGGTTTTGAGGATTGGGATGACTAGTCCAAACAGAAAGACAGAATTTTAAGAGGATGTGGGAGTCACACTCCTGGGCTCCCCCACATGCCTCTAAGCAGCACTCAGCTGCAGGGCAGAACTGGGGACTCTTGCAGGGGAGGGAGAGAATGGCCAACAGCAATAAAAGGATCAAGTTGCCCACCATCTCAACCTCCATATTGGAGAGGAACACCCTAAAACCTCTTGCTGATGAAATCAGATGGAAAATTTCAAAGCTATCAGTGAAAATGTCACAGGGTCACTCCAGAGGATTCCGAAAGTCAAGTTCATATGTAACCATGTTGAACTGGGTAAAATGCTCCCGATGAGAGCACATTCCAAACCATTCCTTTTCTAAAATTTCAAATGGAAATCTGAATCTTCTACACCAGCCCGTTATGATATAGTGACAGTCTTTTGTCCCACACCTAATGTTTCCAAATGTTACTTTTGAGTGCATAACACACAGAATTTAATTTTTTTCATGGGTGTTTAAAAGTTGTATTATATTAAAAAATATATGGTATCAAATATGCCATTTTAACCCTAGGTAAAGGCCCAAATCCTTGGCATTAGTTACATTCACAATGTGTTGCAACCATCACTACTATTTACAAACTATTTTCATCCCACCAAACAGAAATTCAGTAAAATAAAATGTTTTTAGAGAATAGTTTTTGCTATCATGGCTACCATAAGTAATGGTCAATGCAGTCTCAGGGTAATATGATTAGTAGTCATGTATGTATTTTCTAAAAGGAAATGAATTAGCTTAAAATAATTACTTTAAGTGTAAAACCACTGCCAACTCATCGCAATACATACAGTAGTTGTGATTAATGTCATCTAATTGATCAGACATTTTTGTATAATATAAAATTTCAATGATTAATTAGGATTGATGGCCTAAAAAAATCATACTAATCATTGAAAACATAGCTCAGACAATAAAAACAAAAACAAAAAGTTATGTCAAAGGCTATAAAAATGTAGAACTACAAAGATGAATTTATAAGGTCAGAAGAATCAAGGCATGATTAAAATCTAGAACTAGAGGGGCACCTGGGTGGCTAAGTTGGTTAAGTATCTAACTTCAGCTCAGGTCATGATCTTGCCAATTGTGGGTTTGAGCCCCGCACTGGGCTCTGTGCTGAAAGCTTAGAGCCTAGAGCCTGCTTTGGATTATGTCTCTCTCTCTCTCTCTCTCTCTCTCTCTCTCTCTCTCTGTGTGTGTGTGTGTGTCCCTCCCCAGATTGTGCTCTCTCTCTTTCTCAAAAGCAAATAAACATTAAATAATTTTTTAAAATAATAAAATAAAATCTAGAACTATAAAATATTATTTTAGAAAAACATTTCCAGATGAATAGATTTCAAAAAAAAAAACAAAACATTTGCCATGTGCTTTTGAAGCAGCTTTAGGGAAAGATCCAGGATATCAATTTTGGAGGTTCATATGCAATGTTATCTCAGTCACTGATCAAAATTGCCCTGTCTTTCAAAAGGCAAAAGTAAAATATGAAATATAGATTTACCAGTTTTAGGCACAGCTTCTCATTTCAGTCAATTCTTGCTCATTGATTAGTAAATCCAATCAATGGCAATGACAATTTGAGAAGTAAATCCCTCCATCAAATCTTAAATCTTGCACATTGCAACTGTGAAGTTCACCCTTTCCTTTATCATCACGAATTTCAATGCTATGTAAGGTAAGTGCATCATTTATTTTAATCCTGCTGAAATGAATGGATGGACTTAAATAACAATGCAAGCCTTTTTCCATGAAGTGCTGTAATTCTCTTTGAAGTGATAGCACTTTTAGGATTAAGATATATACATTTTGGTTCTTTGACTAGTTGTCCTTTCTTTTTGTACTATATTAACAAGAATTGAAAGCAAGACTAAGTCACTTCTCTCTTCTAATTCAAGTGTTAGAGTCTTAAACAAAATTCTACTAGTGTAGCCAACCAAGATGAATAACTATTTTGAAGGGAATCAAACTATAATTTAGTAACTACAGACTATGGTTTTCTACTTAATCACTTGTGTTAGAGTGGCTATCGATAGAATCAGTCTTGAAAATATTTTCATTTATTATCACATTGCCACTATTAAAATTAAAGAAGTTTGAGATACTATTGCAGAGGAAATGAATAACTATTTAATTCTTAATTCATGTTAACTTTATGCTTACTGCATCCTGCAATGAATTCATCCAATACTTCAAAAAAATTTATGAGATGTTCAAAATAGATATTATCAAAAAGATATGCATAATAGGAAATAAGCTAGTTATTTATTTAGAACATGTCGTAAGTAACAATGTAATATAGCTTTCTGAAAAGATGGCTGCTCTTCTAGAAATAGTTATACACAAAAATAATTATATACAATATTTAGAATGTTTACTTATTTTAGATAAAATTAAAATGCTAACAGTTTCCATTATAGAAACTGTTCAAAAGAAAATGTCAAAAGAAGGAAATCTTTCTGTATAGTACCACTTAAGGATAATCACTGTTAAAATTTCAGAATATTTCTTCCCGTATTTTCCTTTCATAATGTTATTCATTTTCCTAATTCAAAAATAATATAAACCAAGATATGAAAACTTGGACAAGTCAACTGACACAAAGTAAAATAATAATAATGTAATGTTTTTAAAACCCATATATTTCAACCATCTAAAGATAATCATTGTAAATAAATTAGTATATGTTCTTTGGGTCCATCTTTTGTGTTTAATTTTATGTTTTTTCCAAACATTTTTTAACAGTAATACTTTTGTTTTCTCCTAATTAAAAAAATAACAAAATGCTTAATGCAGAACAATTGGCAGAGGGAGTGAAAAAGTGATGCAATAAATTATCTATAACCTTAACCAAAAGAAATTTACAGATAATTTTATTCATGTACTATCAATATGCTTTGAGTCCTAAATACTTCCATTATCCATAAACAGATACGAGCCTTTTTTATTATGACTTATAAGACCTCAAAGCATATTAGGGGTTCACTTAAGGAAGAATATCAAAAATATTCTCTGATGCTGTCAGGGCAAGTTAGGATAAATGGTAATTCTCATTCTTAGCTACCAAGGCCCTCCCATGTCCTAGTGTCCTCTCTGACAAACCATCTCTTACCCTTCCACCCCCTTCTACTCATCTCTTAGCAAGTCAGCTCCCTTCTTTCCTTCATTTCTACCTTGCAGATTCCACTCAAGCTACTCTACATTCTTGCAATACTGCCTTTTGTTGCCATTGTTGTTGTTTTGTTGTTGCTGTGTATGTTAAAGTAATCCAATGTCCAGTATTTGTAGAGACTTGAGTCAAAGCTTTCCCTAAGTAGTATGTCATTTGCTATAGCTCTGAGATTATATTCCCTAACAAATATCCCAGGTAGGGTCCCAGGGAAACAAGAAAGTGACTTAGTCATTAGAATAGGCCAGGCAATGACAGCAAACAGGAGAAAGGTACCAGATTCCCGGAACCTGACTAAAAGATCAGAAAAGGATCCAAACATCGCTGACCTTTGCAGACAGACCGACTTACTGCTCTCAAGCTTTGGCTGGAAACAGGACTGATTTCTAACCAGGCTTGATGTTTATCTGAAAGACGCCTAAATATCCCCAGCAATAAAAATGGAATATGCTGGAATATGCTGGAATTCCACTCTGACTTAAGCAGTGGAATAATGTGATATTTAGGGATGGATCCAGATTTTTGTGAGGCCTGAAGTTTGTATAATTTGTGGGGCTCTCTAAGAAGAAGAATATAAAATTACAACAGCAAAATCAGGTTTGAAATAATGCTTTAGAATAAGAAAAGAATGCCAACAAAATATTGACAGCCATGCATGTTTATATTTTTAGATCTCTTTAGAAAATTAACAGATGTGATTACATATACATGCTTCCTCATAGCATCCTGCCTCCATTCTCCACGAGAACATTCCTCAACTTCCAGCACTCACAGGGGCCTGTTCAGGTGAGAGGCACTGAAGCTGAAACTTTGTTAGCTTCATGGCAAATCCGCTTCTGATTTTAATTGTAAAACTTCAGGCAATAGGAGCCAGATGGTGAGATCACTTTAGCAGGCAAGCAGTCCTTCCTAATTTCCTTGAAAGTGCACCAAACAGAATTCTCACTGAGTGCTATAAAGGTATAAACAAAGTACAATACTATGGAAGTGCAATGGTTCAGCAGAGGAGGGAGCCTAAAAGAAGTCTAAGGGACAGGTGTGAGGGGTTTGAGAGGGTTCCCAGAGCTGAGCCCTGAACAGTGCCTTGGATTTGACAGGGAGGCAGAGAGCATTCAAGATGGGAACAAAAACAAGTATAAGAGAACAGGGCAGCACAAGGACAAAACGAGAATTTCAGGTGGAGTTTGACTTATGATATATTGGGATTTGGAGTGAGAAAAATGAGTGTAACCACAGACTGCCTTAGAATTTCGGACAATCTGGAGCACTGGGTTGAGGAACGCAAGGTGGATTCAGATGGCAATGAGAACCACACAGAAAAAAAAACAAGGTTGGTTTTATTTGTTGTAAAGAAACCAAGAAATCTTCAGTGAAATGCTTAGGTCACCAAGCTAATTATTAACTGAAAAGTCAGAAAACTGCAAGAAGAGTTTTATTATTATAACACCTGAGATCACAATAAAGAACAATTTATATGTGTGGGGGTGGAGATGGGGGTATAAGCTAAAGAAGAGAAAACTCAACAGGTTTCTCCCCATCGAGAGAAGTCCTCTAGTCACAGTGCATGTAAGCCGAAGACACTTGCCAATGCTGAATCAAATGTGTTAATAGGAAAGGTCTATTCGGAGTAATTAAGAAGGCAAGTCCTACTGCTACCCTTTCTGCTTTGGAATCTTTCTCCATCACTTAGTACGATTTTAGGCATACTGCTCAGTTGTGTGCCTCAGTTTTGGCACCAATTAAATGGGATTGGTAATACCTGCCCCTGCTGCTGTGTTGAACACCCACAATCGGTAGGTTATGAAAGCACTCGGCAGTGCCTGGCTTGGGTCGTGTGGGCCATACTGTTAGCTGTAGTTCTCGGTATTCCTGTGTCTGGTTCTAGTGTCACTTAGAATACTGAGACAATCCCTTTTTCAATCAGCTGCACTTCCTAAAGTTCCTAGGGAACGTTCATCGTATCTCAACCACAGCCCCCGGCACACAGTACTGAAATTTCCTGCTTATAGATCTAGAGTCTCCACAGTTAATTTCCTTGGAGGCAGGGACCATGCTGTTCAATTCTAGCAGGCAGCACAGCAGTTAACACAATAAAGGCCCACTGAACACATAATTAAGAGTAAGAGTGGTGGTTAGCTCTGCGGAGATGAGCACTGACCGTAAAGGGGCAGGAAGAAAGCATCCGACACGACAGAAATCCGTATCTTGACCTGAATGATGGTTACACGAGTATATAATATGTGTAAACATTTGTTAAGCTAAACTCTTAAAATTCTTGTACTTTCTTTGTTTCAATGGGAATATTTTATTCCTCAATTTAAGAGTGAAAAAATGCAAAAATACAGCATGTAAAACTCATCTATGTTATTAGAAGTCAGGATACTACTTACCATCATGATGAGCTTGTGACTAGAAGAGAACAAGAGTAGGCATTGGCGAAGTTGGAAATTTTCTTTACTTGACAAGTGAAAAGAGGGAGAATAAGTGAATAAGAAATGCACACACAAACACAAGACCTCCCTATTTTGATGAAAAGAAGTCAGTTTCTTCAAACCATGCTCCCTAGTCTCACATCAGAACCAGCTAAAATGAGAATGCAGATCTCACTTTCTCTCTCTAATATATGACCCATCTGTGTAGATGAGTGTGTATAAAGACACTTTGGTATTATGTATACATGGTAGGAGCACATTTATTAGTAATTTTAGCACAATGGCGAATTGTAAATCTTCTCTGAACTCAACTCTTTCAGATACTGCTTTTAACACATGGGTTTTAAGAATAATTAGCTAGAAATACTTTTGCTATAAAGTGTTTTTTCAATTATTTTCTTTTACAGATCGTCTTAGAGTCACAAAAATCTTTACGTATTCTTCTTGCCTCAGATGAACTATTGTTTAAAACAAGACTTAAATAGAAATGTAATTCAGTCGCTTCTACTAAAGATGTTCTTAAAACATTCCTAGGGCTTAAAAAAAGTAGTTTCACACATTTTTGCCCAATTTCCCTGTAGAGCATTTATGCATGATTTGGACTCTATTTGGTGCACCTATGCTAACAGCAGGAATTCTTAATATAGGTATACGTTTAGCAGCCACATTGTGAACAGCATGAATAGAGGAATAAACATGACCTCAAATCAAAAGATCAGCACAATACCCCTAGCACCAAAAGGCAGGGAGGAAGCCTTTGGCTCTGGTTTCCATGAACAGAATTCGGCAAGATTTCAGTTAATTAATTGCAGCCAAGTCTGTGCTAAGAGCAAACCCATGGGATAAAAAGGTACCAGACTACAAGGAGAAGCAAAATCTTAGGACTCAATCCACCCTACAGTACTCCATATCATTTGAATGAACAGCCTAAGCTCAGTGCTTTTAAATAAAATAATATTTCTCACAAAACTTTTTATATTATTAAAGACTTCAAAGTGCCAAAAATATATTTTAACTAAAAACCTTATTATTTTCTTCTAATTCTCTTTTCCATGTATGATTTATTTTCCAAACACAGATTTCAACAACTTAGAAAGTACTATGTTTGGAGGAAGATTCAAAGGTAGCTTTTCTCTTTCCTAAAAGGGAAAATCTAGAAATACATCAGTCACTGGTGTCAATCCATGACAGTTCAAATCGCCAAAGGTATTTGATAAACTTTAATCACTGTCACAACTGTAAAGGTTACCGAGCAGCTCCAACACAAATCAATTACAATTGCGTTACACAAATGTGAAAATGGTGTGTGTTTGTGTGTGTGTGTGTGTTTGCGTGCGCCCTTGACAGTTAAATCTTCGGGTATATCAGTATTAAGTTCACCTACGCATAAAAATAACAACAGTAAAAACAATAACACTAACAAAAAAGGACAAACAAGATTAACATTTATTCTCATTCAGTAATAGATTTAGGCAGCCCAGAGCTGTTTTGCAGCTTCCGGCTACTCTGCCATCTTTAGTGTGCTGCCTCATTTCACAATATGGCTGCTTCTGCTCTGGTCATCATGTCCACATCCCAGGAATAAAAAAGAGACCAAGAATGGAAACCTCACTCCATTTGAGGATATTTCCTGAAAATTGCAAACAACACTTAATTCTCAGTGTTCAAAATTTATTCATAAGGCCACAACTATTTCAAGGGGAAATCCAGTTTTTGAGGGGGCAGCAAGGTAGTCAGCTAAAATTGGGGTTCTTATTAATAAGAAGAACAGAAGAATTGACATCTGGAATGGACAGAATTTTTTCTCACTTTAAAAACATTAAAAACAGATTACTGGCCTCCTAGGGGAAAAAAAAACCTACTAGATGATTCAGTCTAATTAAAATGAAAACAGGTCTATTATTCACCATAATGTAAACAAAAGCTAACTAAACTTTCAATTTTAAACTGAATATTTCACTGACATTCATAAATGTAAGTAAAAAAAATTTCTATATATCAGAGAACATCCAAAACTTAAAAAAAAAACTGTATAATTATATTTTATTGACTGGGAGAAGGAGAGGGGGCTGATTAATTTCTTTTAAAAGAGAAAAAAATAACCTAGAAATAATTTCATCCCACTCCTAAATCAGAATTAATGCTCTCAGTTGGGAGTTACACTGTCATATTTGAGAACCACTGATTTGAACGTACTATTTCTGGAAATGATTTCTTTTAGTAATTACTAACAGTTTATGAAAAGATCTGCAATTCTATTTTTCCAAGTGTTCAAGTAATCTTAACTCATCAAAATGCTAAAATCTTTTATATCAAAGTTGTCTAAGACTTATTCATATAAATGGCCTGCCTGTTCCCTGACAGCTGGAAACTCTTAGTGCAGACCTGTAGCCTCAGCCCCACCCCAAGTGCTGGGACTCATCTGGTCTCTGAGCAGGAATCCATAGCTCATGGTCCATCTTGCAGATCCACTCTAACCTAGCAACCAGGTTTTCAAAGCAGAGCCTCTGCACTCTGCCTGATGCCAGGCTTTCCTTGTACCAGACTCTTAAAAACCCATTTCACAGCACACTGGACAGTCCCTGTCAAAGACTGTGAATGAATCCACCATTAATAGGAATCCATACCTCATCATTTAGCTCTTCATGCTGTTTTTGAACACCTATTAATGGAATTAGTAAGCCAACACTGAAGTCGACTGCAAGTCGGGCATGTTGCCAGGCATTGGCAATAAAAAAGATCAAAAGCACAGTCGCCTGCCCTCTGGTGGGAGGGACAGCTAAAATTGTGAAAATGATATTCCTTATACACAGATTTGGTCTCCTAGAATGTTCTTCCATTGTTCTTAAGTCTGAACTCTGTAGTCACATGGAATAGATTCCCATTCAGAGTTCCACAAATCCACCCTTCAATGTGGAATATTTCAAATAGGATTCCATTCCTGTTAGTCTCCCGAAACTTCACTGCAACTTGCACATCCTACAAATAACCTTCCTTCAAAATCATACACACACTTGTTTCTTTCTCTTCTCCAAGCTCTTAAAACCGTGTTACTGTAATTCTTAAGTCAAATGAGTTTGTTTCTTCACTTTCTGTGAGACAAATCCCAGTTTGAAAATATCCTTCTTAGAATATAGCATTTAGAGGGGTGCCTGGGTGGCTCAGTCAATTAAGCGTCCGTATTCAACCCAGGTCATGATCTCACAGTTCTTGAGTTTGAGCCCACGTGGGGCTTTGTGCTGACAGCTCAGAGCCTAGATCCTGCTTCAGATTCTGTGTCTCCCTAACTCTCTGCCCCTCCCCTGGCCACACTCTCCCCCCACCTCAAAAATAAATAAACATTTAAAAAATTTAAAAAACAAGAGTATAGCATTTAGAAATGAATACAAGTTGGGGCGCCTGGGTGGCACAGTAGGTTAGGCGTCCGACTTCAGCCAGGTCACGATCTCACGGTCCATGAGTTCGAGCCCCGCATCAGGCTCTGGGCTGATGGCTCAGAGCCTGGAGCCTGTTTCCGATTCTGTGTCTCCCTCTCTCTCTGCCCCTCCCCCATTCATGCTCTGTCTCTCTCTGTCCCAAAAAATAAATTAAAAAAGTTGAAAAAAAAAATTTAGAAATGAATACAAGAAAATGCCCCAGTATGTCTTAACTCTACTTAACAGAACTTAGTTATTTCATTTAGAATACCATGTCACAATTCTTGCCCCCCCCAAAAAAAAAGCTGAAAATGAGTTTAAGGAACTTCTCAGATCACTTTCGAACTGAACTAATAGGTGATCTTAAGTTCTGGAAGCTCTGGTTTTCTTATTGCTGGTGCATCCCTTTAGTTGGTGCCATTTGTGAGGCAGTCTGGCATAATAGTTACAGTTGCGTCAGAACCGGGTCCACGTACCATTCCCCACTTGCTCACTACATGAACTTGGGAAAATTACTTTAAGATATTGAACCTCAGTTATTGTAAAACCATGAAAATAAGGGTCCTTACTCCTTAAGGTTTTTGAAGGTGATATCTGCCAATATGTATAAAGCACACTGTTACAGAGTAAGAACTTGACATATGTGAAAGACCAGAATTAACAGTTATTTTTTTAGTTATGAATGATTCACATATAACTTAGGAATCATTAATCAAACACAGACTTTAAGTAACCTAGGATAGTCCTGTCATTCAAGAACCCTTCACTAATCACTCCATATATGTTATGTTTTATATCAGGTGCTGGTGATCTAGAAATGAATTAAGCTATCTTAAACCTCAAGAAGCCCAATGTTGAATGAAAAACCAGAGATGTATAGAAACAGTTATTCCACAATTGCACAGATAGAGCTTGCTAGGACAGCACTCCTGCCATCTCACTGCATCTCATTCCATTCTAGAATATAATGCTTTCCCAGCATGCAATGAAAATTCAATAAATGTTGGTTGATGTTCCGTACTCAAGATTTCAGAAAAGTAATAATGCTGGCCTTGTTCACACAATACTTTGGTCTGGGGCTTTATAAATTAAGTCCTTTCATCTTGGAGTAGATTTACATACACTGCCATTTCCTAATTCATGGGACTTAAGGGATGGTGAAAAGGCACCACTACCATCTCCAAGAAGAAACTTCTGGAAAGTTGATGACATGAGGTTCAATACATATTTACAAAATATTATACAAACTTTTAAAAGTGTCTAGGGTAAAAAAATGATTTGGAAGACATACCCCAAAACATTAAAAATATCTATGTAATAGTGAGATCATGAGAGATTTTATTGATATCCTTATACTTCTAAATTTTTAAATACTTCTCAATGAGTGTGCATATTAAAAGAAATACATGAAAAACTGTAGTAGGAGAAAGGAAACAGGTGAGTGATGGGAGTGCAGGAATACAGATGATGGGAGATTAAGAAGCAGAATGGGGATCTTAGGTATATAAAGGTTGTAAGCTAAAGAATAAAGGCAACAGCAGAAAGGATTAGAATGACAATAAAAATATAGATTTACTGCTCTGATAGTATCTAGTTCTTTTTACATTTTGGGCAGGCCATATCTCCAGTTTTCTTACTGAGTAGGTCCATTGGCCATTGAAATGACTGAAACATAATGATTTTGCCTATCTGCCCAAAACTTAGGTAAAAATATGAAATTGAATCTTGTTGCAACTTAAAAAAAAATGTGTGAATTGTTCTTAAACACACTAGTCTTAGTAAATGTGTCACAGCAGGATAAAAACAAAATCAATGAACTGTAAATGCACAGCCTTGACTTATTAACAAAGTAATGCATTTTCTAAATGTAAGACTTTTGCTTTTAAATATCAGGTTCAAGATAGGGGTGCCTGGTTGGCTCATTTGTTTAAGCAACTGATTCTTTTTTGGCTAAGGTAATGATCTCACTGTTCCTGAGTTTCAGCCCCGCATTGACTTCTTTCTCTCTCTTCCCTGCTTGTGGTCTCTCTCTCTCAAAATAAATAATAAATAAACTTTAAAAAATCAGGATAAATATTTGTGAAATTAATGAACCAAAATAATCTCTTTATATTTTTGTTGTTGCCTTAAATATTTCTCTCAAACAATTCACTGGTTAGGTAGGTAGGTACATAGGTAGGTAGGTAGACAGGTAGATAGATATTGGCAAAACTATAACACTTTAATTAAAAATATTATTTGATTTCCCCTGATGGATGCAATATCTCTTCCTCTGAATTCCCTAACTATGAAATCAATATCTTAATCATGTAACTTCCACATTCTCTTTTGTAGTATAGATATTTACTTAGACATTTTATTATACTTCCTCAACTATTAGTTCTGTAAGTTTATTGTTTGTGTCCTATTCATTTTATATCCCTTAAGAGCAATCTTAAATTATTTTTAAGACTGGCATTATATAAATATAATAAACAAAAGTGTTCCCCAAAGTTCTGAGAATATTTTGTGGACTGAATCAACATTTATTACCTTAATCAATAAAAGTATTTTTGCATTTTTAAAAATGATTGTGGACACCGCCCAACTGGATTTCAAAACTACTTCTCATATGAGTGACTGTCAATCTATTATCTGTTCTCAATCTTTGCTTATGAATTCTATGCTTAGTTTTCCCATGCAATTGGTTTCTGTCATCATCCCTTTGTACGTTCAGAATGGAGTGGGGAGCCTTCCTGGACAGAGTCTCCCCATTTCGAACATTCACCACCATGCTGGTAAATTCTATAGTGAAGACTATCTCTTCTTAGATTTTGTTCAGTTTTAGTTTTCTTTTTTAATAATGATATAGTCAATCCATCAAAATAATGTTATACCAAATCTGATCTCATCTATATTTTTTCTTCCTAAAGTAGAAAACTCTCAAGTTGCTTAGTGAAGTGCTAAATGCTTTATATTGACAGACTACCGCTGTTCAGCAATCTATATTTACAGCCTGCCAAAACGAAAGCCATAGTTGGATCTTCTTTGTTGTTCACAGTATTTTAAATTACAAATGATGTTGATTTTAATCATCTTTGCTCTATTCACTCACAAAGCTCGATGCTGCACAAATCAGCTCTCAGATTCAGTATAAAATACTTTTTATTGGGTTTAGCACTTGCATAGCACTTTACACCTTCAAAATACTTTGTAAACATTAACTAGTCAATCCTCACCAAGAAAGAAAAAAAGAAAAATATCTTGATGTACTAAGAGGTGTATGTAAAACAGGTCTTAAAAAAAGATGTCCTATAGATTAAATTTGAAGGCAAGATATTTAGTTAGCTGTTTCTTTTCAGCCAATAGAGTATATTTCAGGAAGTAATTGTCAGTTCTTCACTTTCCATTGTGAAAGAATGCGTACTTTGTGAACAGAATGCGAATAGAGCACATAATTTCAATTTTAGTGATCACATGAATTAATAAGTATTAATATTATTAATGACCATTAGAATTTTCCACCACATGAGGAAGTCTTAACATACTGAATGGTGCTTTGCACACTATATAAAGCAAATGTTTTGTGCTAAGTCGATAAGACTCAACTAGTCTCGGAGTACTGACATGTATAAGTTACTGCTTTTCCTGCCTGTCCTGTAAGTTGCAGCAGCTTCACTTGGTACAGATGCGGGTAAGATTAACTTGGTCCAAATATAAATGAGTCCCCAAGTTCACATTAAATATATGAAATTATATAGCACAGCAGGAGCCAAACTAACATATTATTTAAAGAGTACACTATAAATTTTGTTCCTGGTTTTCTAAGTAAAATATGGCTTCTGCCTTCATTGGCTCTACTTTTCTCCCATTATTCTCTTAAGGTTCTCTCATTTTAACCTGTGCTTTTAAAGGGAAACATTTGTATATTCCTCTTGGAAAAAGATACACTTACTGTAATCATGAAGAAAACTCAGTGAAGAGCCTAAGATATTAATGTTATATGTTGTATTGGATATTATTTTTTTATCCATGCCATAATTCAAAGGAAAACATTTGCCACCTATGTTTTTTTATAGATGCAGAAACTGAAAAAAGAAAGAAAAGGAACATATCAGAAAGAAACTACAAGGCCAGGAGTGATAGATAATTTGATATCCAATTAAGACATGGCCATAGCTCAGAAACTGAAACTTGTACTTGAAGAAATATGTGTTACGAAAGGTCTGCACTATATTTTCAACAAGTAAATAATCAAATGCAACATGCTAGAGTTACAATTAAAAGCTGTATGCTTAAAAGTTTAGATTTCAACCAGGAAATGGACTGATTTATGAAATCATATTTCCAAATTCTTTGAGGGTTCTTCATCAAGGACACACAAGTTAGGAACTAAAACTTGAAATAAACTACTAAGTATTCCAATTTAAAAGCTGTAGATAAAACCAAAATGATCTCACCATCTTCATGCTCCTTTCTTTTGCGTAAGAATCATAAGATATACTTCAGATAAATTGATGGAAATATTATGCACATCCATCAGAGTTTATTGACATATCTAGGACAATCTTTAAAAATGCAAAACAAACCTCTTAACCATACAATAAGCAACAGAATTTTTACATTGGATTTTATATTGAATTAAAACTTTCAATATTATTAGCAACATTTTAATCTTGCTCAGATATCGCTGCAAAACACCGATTTCAAAGGTAGGGTCTTTGATCATTCACACATTCAGGAGACTGATGTTTCAACTATTAAAAAGTTGATCCCATAAACATTAATATTGAACTTCAAGAGAACAACATTGGATTTCTGGAAACTAATGTGTTTCTATGAATTCATTATATGACCTCTAAAGGCAAATATTTTAAAACCCCTTTAAACAATATTTCAATATTTCATGTCCACAGCAATTCCTTTTCCCCAGAAGGTCATTCCTTATCAGATGTCAGCTCCTTACCATGTATTCAAGAAAGAGGTTAAATGGACCAGGTAATAAATCTGGAAATAAGAAGAAAATAAGTGACCACATGGGATGTGGTTCCTGTGTCCCTAAAAAGTAAACGGGTAAGATTTTCTTCCCCTGTTCTCGAGGGCCTGAAATTTGACAATTTGTGATTTCTGGATTGATATTTAATTAAGTAAATATTCTTGGAAAGAACAATACTTTAAACTGTAAAATCCTAAAGCCACCAGAAAACATTATTTTTACTTGACAAATTCTTCTAGAGTCAGCCCAGTAGCTATTTAGGCTACAGATAAAAAGCGACCACTAACAAAGGCTGTTTACTCAAAGCCTGGCCATGTTTCATATAACTGGAGGTAGTTATGGCAATTTCTATTTTATAGCTTCCACATCTACTTTGATGAGAGATTGACATTGACATAATAAAATGTGAAACAGCAGGAAAATATTATAAGCCAAAGAGGTAGCCTATTTTAACAACTCACTGTCAGGAAAATTTTCCTCATATCAAACCTAAATCTCTCCATCAAGAGCTAAGTACATTTAAGGACATTCTCAGTTGTTCTACGGTTTGACTGATTTCCTCTTTTTCTTTTGGTTAGGACTTTATATTTTCACAGTGCTTTTCCACCACATTTACTAGTTTTTCCTCACAAATATGCCTGAAGTTTAATACTTTTTTCCACTCTTTTACAGATCCTGATAATGAAGCACAGAGAGATTCAGAGGCATGTTCAAGGTTACCCAGCAAATTAAAAACCCAGCAGGGGATGGGCTACAGAGCACCTGAGTTTCCAGACTGCTGCTTAACCAACTGATCCATGGAGACTCTCACCGCACAATGAGTTAAGAAAGAGGAAGAAACTTAAACTGGAAAATAAAATGATGAAAAAAATTGCAGCTTCTTTTTCCAAAGATAGATATAAATACCACATGATGTAATGCTTGCCATCAAGCTTTTAGGTAAATTTACAGACTGAGAAATCTACTCCTATCTGTCTTCACACTTTCTCACCCATTTCCATCAGGACATAAAACATTAGGAAGTAGGCTCTTTATCTGATGGCTGAGATGAGCACATTCCATTGCCTCATCTCAAAGGGCCATAAACATGGAAATTTCCAGAGGAATGTCTGAGCTCCTCTGCTCAACTTCTCCTTCCCAACATTGTCCTTCCCAATTGGCCCTTATGATGGAACTGGGAGGAAGAGGGAAAATATTAAAGACTTGGAATTTGAGTGTTGATGATTGGGACAATGAATTTGGAGATCAAGAGCTCTTGAACTTACATCTAAACACTAATTTGGAATGGAAGCTTACAGTCACTGGGGTGTGAAGTATGACGAGGTAGTAAAACAGCAAAATTCTCAGTTACTCCCACAAAAAGATGTACTGATACTTAAGAAATATAGTCTGACATACTTCAGAAATCCAAAGCTCCCTCAGTCAATAAGCATTCTTTGAATGCCGTTAATGTGTCAAGATATGAGCTAAGTGATGGAAAAAGCCATGAGAAAGTACTATTCAGGAACAATTACCTAATTCTGTCTGGGGTGATAGAATGACACTCCAGGGTCCAGAGTGACAGAAGAAATTATATTTCAAGATGAGACTTGAAAGATAAGAGTTAGCCAGATTGAAGAGTTCAAGAAGAACTTCAAGGTATGGGAAGCAACACATATAAAGAAACTAAGGCAGGAAAGGGCATGAGATGCTGGAGGAACTGAAAAAAGTCAAGAAAGTTACAGAAGGAGACAAAGAGGTATTAGGTAAAGTTTGAGCTGTAGGCAGAGACCAGATCATACTAGGCTTTGTAGTTAAAAGTGAGTATTTCTCCCCACTATATTCCTGATGCCACAAGAAGACACAATATGTTTTAAGAGGTGAATAATATATTATGATTCCATTTGCATTTTTAGGTAAGTCAGCCTTCTGCGTGAATTTACCTGTTATCCATGTTCTTTCCATGTCAACTTGCACGTATTTTAGCTCTTATTGTACACAAATCCTCTCTCATGAAGAAGATGCGGCTGTTGGAAGAGTCAAGTAATTGAATGATGTCAATTTCCTTGAGTTTCTATAAGTTACCATAAATTTAGCCTCCAACTAAAATAAGCTAACTGGTATTCTCATGAAACTCAAAGTTATGCAATCATCAGCTAAGCTGAATGAAAATAAATTAGACGTGGAAGTAAGACAGTCCATTTTAAAATGGCTATCCTCATAATAGGAGATTAAAATCTACATAATAAACCAGAGAGAAAATTCAGAAATATGAAGCATAATTAGTATGCAATTGATAGTCAAACCCATTAAAATGCTAAGACTAAGAAGATGCTACTGTAAATAATTTGTCATCAAAATTATACATTATTTTATCCATTTCTCCTTAGCCATATCATAGTAATCACATATAAGTAGCATTAAATATTTAATTACAAGTAACTAATAACTTCTTCAGGCCAGCATAAGCAAGAGGTTTTTGTTACTTTGTCTTGTTTTTAATTTTAGTTTCACTTAATTTTTCTACCTTTTAAATTAATACCAAATATGTCAAGCCCAACAACCATGTTGCTAAGGAATCTACTTTAGTCCCAAGGAAAGAAGGCCTTGTCCCTTAACAGGTAAGCCTTCATCTGCTAAATCTAATTTAACAAAAACAACAAAATCTATTTAATAATCTCTATTCCACTCAGTGACAGAAGCATAGTTCCAATCAATCTAGACTTCGTCCTAACTATACTCAGGGTTTTGTTAGGTTTAAGGGGCTTACATTCTGCCAGGGTTGGCATAGAACCATCTATGCAAGGACTTCACTGTACATAGCACAGGTATACAAATATCAAAATGTATAGGGAAAATTAAACCATCCCTTTTCCCAACTACACAGTCTCTTCGGATACCCCTCTTCACTAATATGTTAATATAAGTTGGCCAGAGGCAAATGAGTTCATTCTGTTATTTGGGAACTTCACGGGAGTGCATGAAACTACTTTGCTCCATCTGTAGTTCTCTGACTAGACATACCTCCTAGCCACTGCCTCTCTATGTTCTGATGCTATCTGAGCTTTGTACAGAAAGGGAAGGGGAGGTCATCTATGCCCTCAAATTTTCCTGAAACATCAGTGCTCTACTCAGGCCCATTCCTGGCAAGTACTGGCCCCGAATGCTTCTTCTTTATGGATCCGTCATCTATGTATCTACCTATTCACTCAATCTTTTGTGAAACACATTATTTCTCTTCCAATTATGCTTTCTTCTTGGAGTGTAGGATGTAAAAATGAACAATTATTCTTGGCTATTAATCTGAATTGGCAATTTGAATATCAGAACTCAAGAGTTAATGGGTTTTATTTGCTCTGCTTTCTATGGTCTCATCACTTCTTGAATCAAAGACACTAAATGCTTAGCTATCTGAATGCAAAAAAATTCATTAGGACAAAGAAATAAAAAAAATAGACAGCCATTCAAAAAGCATATACCATCACATCATTATTCTCCTCATCATCCCATATGGGTTTTATGCTTCCCCCATTAAGAAACATATAATTTATTAACTATTCAATTTGATTAGTCCTTTTATTGTCTTTATGGTTTCTAGCTTTGGAGTTTTTCATGAGATCAAAACTTTGGTTTACAGAAAACAGTATGAAGTGGATTGGGGAATACTAAACTACATTAGATAATCAGTCTTTATCTTAATCCTTAAACATTAAGGAATAAAATGCAACACACCCAATAAAGGCCATACTAAGTGGATAGAGAATGTGCAGGTTTTTCTAAATTGCAATCTCTTATATATTATATCATAATCTGAGTTTCTGGAAGGAAGACATCCTCAATCTTAATCATCTAAGAGGCAATATCATCTGAGAAGGGATAGGAAACATTTAATAGTTTGGAGAAAATGAAAAAAAAAAGATATATTAAAACACCACCTTTTTGTTCCCATCAACAATGACTTCAAAATCATTCTAAATATCTACTCCTGCAATTTAATGTAAATGTCCTATTTTTCTCAGTATTCAGTACGTAATAAAAGTTATATGTTATTTTTCCTTAGCCAGTGTTGCTCTCCCAACTCTCATAAAATATGTCAGAGTTTATCCTTTGTATTGACATTGTTGTCCTGTACACCAGTCATGTGGAGTGTCATTCCAGTTGTACTTTTCTAACATTTGGGAAAGTAGAGGGCAGTGACAGGAGAGCTGGATCCCAGAGCCCTGAACAAGCAGGGGTTTTCACCTACATCTGCAACACTATCTGAACTGAGGACCTGACTCATCACTTGCTACTTCAGGATGGAGCCTTTCTTTATTATACTGATAAACATGCAAAGCATGAGAACAGACAGAGCAGACCTTGGATGACAAGCCTATCCCTGCAAATAACAGCAGCAACAACAACAACACAATAGGTTTATAAGTTCAAGGTGTACTTGGCTTTCCAATGGATATCATTTATCTACTAATCAGTCACTAATCCTTAATAAATGCAGGGAAATTGGGATGGCCTTAGCATACATTTTCTTTCACAAGACATGATTAGCAAAACCCATCAGGCAACTGTGGTTTTGACGTGGAAGCAGTCAAATTACATTGAAGTATATGGAAATGGCAATCTATTTTTGATGAGATATGTATCTTCATCAGATTGATAAAAAAGATTAATATTTTTTTAATCTAAGCCATATAAAAATCTATCTATATTATGTAAGAATACATTTAAATTTCATCCCAAATCTTTGTTCTGTTCATTTTATAGGTTACCACATTTTTCATAAGTTTTATTTAAAAGAACCGAAAAATCAACTTTCTCTTCCCTCTCTCTCTCTCTCTCTCTCGCTCGCTCTTTTTTTTCCTTTTTAGGATCTAAGACATCAAAACCTTACCCAAAGGTGTTATTCTTATCGAAGACCAGTAAACAAACCCATCCTTACAGCTGCAAGAAGGGATCTGGCTGGCCCTCAAAGATTGCTTTAAAGCACCTTAGTGAGTAGAGGGTATTCTGTAAGTGTCAAGTATAAGGGAAGATTATTTTGAAAGGTTGCAAGGTAAAAATAACTTTTTCAGAAACACTAGAATTATGTTGGGACAACTTTTAGCTTTGGAAAAAATCATTGCAATACATTGTTGTGATACAACTTAAACCAGTATTTCTCAATGTATTTAATATTTAATTTCATTTTTCATCATTAGAAATCAACAGTTCTTTCTAAAGCAAAAATATACTATCTGACACTACCTTTTTTTTCCTCACCTTATGGCATACACCCACATGTGTAAGGTAATTTAAACAAATGCTTACACCAAAATGTGCAGAGTTAGCCTGTAATGAAAACAGTGAAAATATATTTTCAAGAGATTTTAAAATTCCAGGCTAGCCTCAATTTATTCAGTAAAATGTCAAAAAGAGAAAAACTTCAAATCCTTCCATGTGCCCATTCTTTTTCACACATACAGAAAAAGGAAATAAAGGTACTCTAAACCTAATACATATGCAATGCTTGTTTCCTGATGCTGATGGTCAGCCATAACCAGGGACCCGGTTATGTTACTTAATGTGCTACATATCTGGTAATGCCGCCGCGTCGTCAATGAGCTTTAGGACTGACAGTAATTTTCTTTTCAGGTTCAGTCTTATGATGCTTTCCTATAGGAATAGGTTCTATCACAGGAGCAAATTATTCAAATCTAATTTAACAGACTCAATAATTCTCCTCAGTTTTATCTTGGGCATTCTGTATTCCTTTCCCTATACCTAGTGGCTATGTAACAATTCAATTACCAAGGTTCTTCATCCAGAAAGTGCAGTTGATTTCCAGTAATTCTTATTCTGTTTGATTTCTTTTTTTCTCCTAGTTTAACACATGCCAGTTGGTGTTGACTGAGTTAAAAATCTTGAAATAAGCCTGGCACTGTGTCAGTATGTAGGTTAAGAAATGAAAAAAGATTTAATAAAATACACACTAGAAATGGAAAATAAGATTAGTGGTGACATTTCTTGTCATGAGGGCATTTTTCGTCTGTGCACACAAAATAAAACAAGCTCAATGTAACTGAAGAAAAGAGGGGAGAGAGAGATGATATAAACTAAGAGATGAAAAGGTAGAGGGTGAGTGTAAAGAAGCATGTTGAGAGCACAAAGAGTCAGCTGGCAAGAAACAGCAGCTCCAAGAACCTCAGAAGGTAAAACTCCAATTAGCAGATCAAGTGCATAAAAAGCAAGTTTCCTAATGAAAGAGCAAGAGCATAAGCAACTTCAAGGACGATTAAAAGTACAGTAAGGTGATGAAAGTATGGAAGCCCTTAGGGATTATTAGGAGTTTTAGGGAATTACAATGATGAGAAAATTGTAAGGGAAAAGTCCTTATATATTCTTTCATGAAAGAAAACCATCAGTCAGAATCTTGTCTGCATGGATATTAAAATCAGATTCTTGTTCTTCAAGAACAGGGTGTCTTCTGGTCAGATTTAGGGTCAATTTGCCGCATTTCTCTAAATAATCCTCTCTGATAAAATATGCAAGTCTATATATTTACACCTATACATACATGTAAAAAGTTTAACTCAAAACTCACAGAGTCCTTGAAAATAGACTTAATTCTGGAACTTCATGAAACTTAGTAGTAATCTGAAATAGTCTAAGAAATTTGTTAATAAATTCCCATAAAGTGTATAGGTATATTAGTTATGTCTGCAAATAATTCAGTAGTTATCAGCAATTATCTGATTAATATATCCAATACAAGAAGTAAGTTTAGATGAATCAGAGAGAGATATATTTGGAGAGGAGACCTGAGCAAACTCAATTTATCAGTATTGATTAAATGAATTAGACAATGAGTTTCTACTTAATATTTGACAAGTGCCTACAGGCCTTTGAAAAGATTCCCTTTAGGAATCTGAAATTTAGGTAAGAGAAATATGTATAATTAACATTTTTGGAACTTGTCTACCCTATTTTGTGTTCTTGTACTCCATAAGGAGTCTTGATAGACTTCTTGAGAAAGAGCACTGTACACTTAGATATATACTCATAAAAAAATAAAACTAACAGCTATTTAGCCCTTACTATGAGAAAGGGGTCTTTAACGTCCATATTTTGCAGATGATAGAACACAGGGCTGGGAACCCACCTCACTCTTCTATCTTCTTTATGTTTAGATTTCCACTAGATTTATGTCAAGTACTTCTACATGTCAATAAGAAAAAAAAACTCATTAGAAAAATAGTCAAAACATAAGGATCGACAATACCCAGGAAAAATATAAAGTTGAAAAGCTGATCAGCACTATCAATAATCAAGGAAGTGGAAATTAAGATAACAATGTAATAATTAGTAGAAAATACTTTTAATAGATTGTATCTGGTTTGGCACTGGCAGAGACAAATGATCACTTATATGTTGTTGATAGAGAAAGGCACTGTGGCAAGATGTATCAAACTCAAAAGTGAGAATGATGGTGAACCATTTATTCTTTTTCTAGGAGCATATGTTAGAAACAGGTACTTGTGTACACAGACAGATGAAAGAAAATTCACCAGAGTACAGTTTATTAATAGCAAAAATATGGACAAATTGCTCAGTGATGAGGGAATTATAAATAAAATTATATCATATTGCTACTATGGAAAACTCTGAGGTAATTAAAAAGAACAAGATAAATCATATGAAAAGAACTCCAAGACATATTTTAAATAAAGGGGGAAAAATCAAGTATTAATATATAGATAAGGAAATTGCATTGTTACGTTGCAGAAGGAAATAGAATTTGCTGCTGTGAGCTTAAAAGTAGGCTTGCTGGTTTTAATTCTATATAGTTCTGGGTTTCAGAATAACTTATAAAGTGTTTCTGTATTACTCATGTAATTAAAAAGTAATACAAATATAAAATTCTTCATGGGTCCTATATTTCTCTCAAGGAGTTATGGGACTCAATTATACATCAAAAATTGTGCGAATTTTTATACCTATTTTGTATTTATGTTTTAAAAAGTTTTAATAAAATTAAAAATTCTCCAAAAATATAATAAACCCCTCTATATAGGTAAGAACAGCACATTTGGAATCAAAAAATTTTGCACTTACTTTTTATATAAACTTCTATAAAAATACCTTAAAATCTGAACTTCAGGTTTCCCTATGCAAAATCCTATCTTTCCTGTTCACTTCTCATCTCCATAATCATATCTACCCTAACTCAATTTTTGGAGCTACTGAAAAATACAAAGGAATTCTATAATATATAACAACCAACATTTTTTTGTTGTTGCTTTTAATGTAACTCACTATGCAGCTATACTAGAGTTCATAAACAAAACTCAAGATTCAGCTACTTATACTTAATCTTTTACCTCTAAAAATATTATCATCAAAAAATAGTTATAAACTGAAAAGAAAGCCATCAGAATTATTTCAGAAGTCAATACTGAAGTTTCAATGCATGCCTATAATCGAAAAAGGCTTTGTAAGACTAAAAGAAGACCATTCAAATGTTTTTACTCTCAAAACACACAAGGTTGATTAGTAGCTTGTTGTAATTATTGTACGAATGTTCAGAGACAGGGTAATTAGAAGAAATAGAAACTGTATTTCTGTGTCATTTTAGAAAAATTCAATTAAAATCATTCCCAAAACTGAACAAATGTTTAAATTTAAAACTGCTTAGGTTAAAAAAATTTATGTCAAATAATTAAGATAGAGGACAGAGATATGATAGATACATACATGCAACCAAAGAAATGCACTATAAAGATGGATGCTCATAATTACATTAAATTAAACAAAAAAACAAATTTGTTTCCCAACATTTACCCAGAATTTTTTTTACAGAAAATAACTTCACTAATAAGCAACTTAGTGGCTTGAAAGTTAACATGCACAAATACTTCTGATGGTAGAACATGAAATGTTTACTTTAGAAAGTGACAGTTAGCTCATGAAAGAGAAAGAGAAAAGGAAGACACAGTAAGAAAATGATTTAGATTGAAGGTTATAGCAGCTGTGCAAATAAAGAAAATGGTGCAATCAACAGTTCACATCCTTCTGATGGATCATTGAAAAAGCTCTATGTAAATAATTTTGACGTTCAAGCTCCTGTAGAAAATAATACAGTAAAAAAATGCAAGCAAGAAGCTATAAAGTATGAAGAATCTTGCAGTCACTTTTCCTCCAGCAGACACAGGCCACTGATCAGCTGATTTATGTATTGAAAAAAATAACTCTAAGGATTAATGATTTTTTTAAAATGACAAAGAACTACGACCTTTGGTGGAAAACTTAGTAAAGGTGGTATAGACAATATGTTCTGTTGGATCATGGGTAGTATGCAAATGACAACATGATGGCCCAGACTTTAGTCTGGATGCTAACTCAAGTCTCCAAATGGAGAAATTTCTCTCACCTCAAGATTTTTTAATAAAATAAAGTAACAAAAGTTAATGGCCTGCCAGATGTTCACCACAGGGAGTTTGCTTCACGGAAATTGAAGAAGGAACTTAATTTTGAATTTATGGGAACATTGCCCCGTTTTTCCTTGTTTGTCCCACATTGCTTTTCAGCTTTGTTGACCAATGCCAGAAGCGCCACAATGGGACTCTTTCAGTGCTATTCATCTGCATTAGAACAAGATGTGTTTGTCTTTCCCTTTAGTTTTTTTTTTTTTTTTCCTTGCCAAGGTACAGCTAGAAGTAGTAATAACATTATCCTGAACCTGACAATTGCTCTGACATTTTGTGATCAGCTCAACAGAAAGTGAATCAAATGAATCAATGAAAGTATCTTAAAGCACAGTCAGTTACTCAAGCTATAGCATTCTGTGACACAAGGCACTTTATTTTTCAGCTTCTAGATTTAGAGCATTGTATGTGTATTGTTCACTTCTCAAGCATTTTTGAAAAGGAAATGAAATTGAAACGTTGTACTTGGGTGGTCTCCAAGAGTATGTAAAGATAATATTGGAGGAATCAACCTAAGTAGTCTTAGGTTGGGGCCCTATGTGTGCTTGCCATTGGAGAGAGTTGAAGTAAGAACAAGGAGGGGAAGGAAAGGAGGGGAGTTGAGAATGAAGGAATAAAAGTAATCGGCTATTCCTTCAATTATAGAACCATATTTATTAATTATTTAATGTGTGTTTTTGACATCTATCTATATGTAGAATTCTGCACAAAAGCTAGATTCAGTCTCTACTCTTTTCTTCAACGGCTCCCAATCTTTGAAGTACAAATAGATGCCTTAAGAACTTGTTAGAATTGTGGACTCCCTGACCCCACCTATAGAGAACTTACATTTTAGAAGGTACTTAAGAAGTCAGAAGACTTCTTAAGATGGTGCATGAACTAATACTTGCAAAATGCTCCTTTAGAGTCTTATGAGAAAAATAATAAAATCTATAATTTTACCTAAAAAACCACTGTGGGTGGCTCTTTTACCTGATATCAACAAAAAATAAACTAAATTTTTAAATTGAATATTATAATAAGTATATTATGACTAGCTCAAAGAGAAAATAGAAAATAAATACTTGTTGAATGTACAAGTGAAAGCATAAATGTGCAAACAGATTTACCCAACATGTGTTCTCTGGATACTCAAATTTTCTAACCTGGAATAAGAACCTGACTTAAAACTGATTAGCCTTTGGGGCCCTGGGGTGGCTCAGTCAGTTGAACGCCCGGCTGTTGGTTTCAGCTGACAGTCCAGAGCCTGCTTGGGATTCACTCTCATTCCCTCTCTCTCTGCCTCTTCTCCACTCGCACTCTCTCTCTCTCTTTCTCTCTCAAAATGAATAAATAAACTTTAAAAAAAACTAATTAGCCTTCCTCACAATGTACAATTTAAATCCAGTTGTTGTGTTACCTTAAAGCACAGTAAGCAAAAGAAATGCATCAGTGGATAGTATATACAAAGTGGCTTATGTGTCTCCATTGGAAGATATTAGTCTAACGCATTCACCCTTGTTCACTGGTGGTGAAAGCAACAAAACGCTCAGTATCCATCACTGAAATAATACAAAGAGAATGAAAAATATATAATTTACCTAATTTTTACTTCTTAAGGGCAGTTTTTCCCAAACTTCAATCATTTGTAAAATATCTTCATAATTCTGCCATATCCTTGTAAGACGCGTCAATGTATCATGAAAAGGAACGTAGGGGCAACTGGGGGGCTCAGTCAGTTAAGCATCTGACTTAGGCTCAGTTCAATATCTCATGGTTTGTGAGTTCAAGCCCCACATCAGGCTCTGAATTGACAGCTCAGAGCATGGAGCCTGCTTTGGATTCTATGTCTCCCTCTCTGCCCCTCCCTGGCTTGAGTTCTCTCTCTCTCTCTCTCTCTCTCTCTCTCTCTCTCTCCCTCTCCCTCTCCCTCTCTCTCTCTCTCCCAAAAATAAAATAAACATTAAAAAAAAGAAACAGAATGGAGATATTTGCTATAGACGCTACCTATTTTATTTCACACTTATTCCAGTTATCTCATGAAATCTCTGGTTTATCTTGCTAGCTGTTATTTCCCTACCCCAAATTTAAATTTAAAATCTCAGGTATTAAAGTTAAAAAGTGTTTGGTTTACCTAAAATTAGCTTATGTTCTGGTAGTGGTTGATTCACTGCATTTTGAGATTCCATGCTCAGACAGTCCCAATCTAAGAAGTACGCATTTCCTCAAATAATCTCACGCTCACCTATGAATGAAGGACCAAGTCTTTCCACGTACAGGAAATTCTCAAAATGTTTAAAATACTTAAAGTTTAAAGAACCAACTACTTACTATCTCTTCCCAATGGTCTCTGACAAGGAGAATATGTTAAGTGGTGACTTTAAATGACTTTGTTTCCAACAGGCCCTTCTTCTCCCCTACCCCGAAACACTTCCAAAATTAAGCCTGTGTTGAAGGAGAAAAACCCAGGCAAACCCTAGCATCACTCTCTATGTCATAGAGGGGAAAAAAATTAAAAAGATATGATTCAATTTACCAAGGTAACTCAGACTACAATGAGATGGCCATTATTCCTAAATTATCAACATAATCATCTCCATCTATATGTTTGCCTAAGGAGAACTGTCCTTAGCGTGATGGGTCATATTTTCTAATTTGGTTAAGTCTACTTTGTATGTAATTTCTTTTATTGTGTTAAGTTTTACATAAGTTATTTTTATTTTATGCCTGATTTGGGGGCTTAGAAGAAAATAGATAATTGCTAAAGTGCCATTAACTATAAAAGAAGGTTATGTATGTTGCTATTTCTTATCACAGGGGAGAAACTCAGGGGTCAGAAAGAAAGGATTGCCCTCAACCTTCAAAACTTTCTGAAATTTATCTTTATACTGAAAATATACTTGCATCTATAGGCATTTGAGCATTTGAGAAAAGTTTAAAACAGCAGCATTTTTGCTCCAAATTCATTTATATTTAATTTCAAAATAATAAATTAAGTTCATTGAGAAAACTAAATAATATATTATCAGCACTTTGCCCATACGGTGAATTAGGAAATGAATGCCTAACTGACCATGATCTCTTTGAAACTTTTGCTATTTTTTATATTCACTCACAATGGGAATTTAATCTCATAAGTGATCTACCCCTTCTACTTGTCTTTCCAGAGGTAACAACTGTTCTGCTTTGTCCACAGTATACCATGAAATAGAGGGATAAAACTTACACATTACTTGTGTGATTAAAACTCAATATAAATCACTTTATCAAGTTAACAAAGTATTTGGTTTTCAGCCAAGATGGAAATATACTAATAAAGTTTGTGATGAAGAGTATTTTAATTTTAGGTTTAGAATGATTTTACATTTAACCTCTCTACTTAATGTATACTAACATCCATATCCACTCCCAGAACAAGTAGTCCAGAAGGCCACAGTTTCCTTGGAGGAACAAAAGCAAAAAAATTATTAAATCAAAAATATAATGTAGAGATGCATGGCGTAATGAAAGAAAGGGCACAAAGTAGACATGGCAGTGAAGAGAAAAATAACTGTCCAACATATGAGATGCCCTAGGAAGGTCACTATATTGCATACGTATCTTTTCTTATGATTACCATATAATGCTAATAGCAAGTATAAATTCATACAAGCAACCATATGACAGGCTATACTAAGTATTTTACACACAATATTTTAGTTCATCTTTGTAAATGCACAATATAGTAATACTCTCATATTGTAAAAGCTAACATTTACAGAAATTAAGTAAATACCAGAGCCTCCCAGCTAGTTAGTAATGCAATCAGAACTTAAACTAGATTTGTCTGATTGTAACACTTGGAACTCTTGGCCACTAAGCTCACATCACTTTGTGAGCAAGTCCTCCAGAAACTGTGAGCAGATTATAAAGCTGACTGTTCCAAACCTTATATCCCTTTGAAATTTTGAGCTTTATCACTTAAATTCCTGTGAATGCTGCCTGTACACAAAAACAACAATAGTAAATGTTTATTTTAATGCTAAAGCTTTGGAACCCGTCCCCAAAAATTAGAGTAATATTTTCATACTTTCCATAGAGATAATGACATTTATCCTCTGGCTTTATGTACCACTATGATACCACTACAGTTTGAGACTATCAGCTAAATGATGTATGAATATTACAAAAATACATATTATTAAAGAAAATAAAAATTTAAAGACAAGAAACTTTAAAAAGAGGAAAACTTAAAAGAAATATATTTGAAATCATGAATGAAGTTAGTAAAGTGCCTTACCAATTATGGCATTACCAATCATGTTTTTGTTTTTCTATAGAATAGTAATACATGAATAAAATTTTTAAATAGTACACATGCATTTCCACACAGATTAGTCCCAATCCCCTTAAGCAAAAGAGTCTACTGGAATTATTACTCCCCCAGTTTTCTGAACCACTTCAATGAGTCTAGGGGATGCTGCAGGTATAATAAATCTATTTAACCCCATCCTTTTAAGATGTGGATAGAAGAGGAGAAATACATGTCCTTCAGGATCTTGGTAATTTTTGAACATGTGAAGCAGTTACACAAGCACCTGGCTGAAACTTGCTAAATATGCAAAGGAGAATGTAAGCGTGAGATACATCAACTTTCAAGTCAGTAAGGGGTGGTTTGAAAACTTTACAATGTAATGCACATTGCATAATATAAAAATTCTAAGAGAATCTGCCCTAGCACATTACACCACTTTAGCGGTAATTCTTGAACAACCAACAGCGATCTCAGAGAAAAGTCACCTATGTGTGTATATGTGTGTTTACACGTGTATGTGTGTTTGCTTAACTAGTGTTCTGGTTTTGGTGAGATAGGTTTTTTTTTTTTTTTTTGTTAATTTATTTTGAGAGAGAGAGGGAGAGAGAAAGTATGAGCAGGGGAGGAGCAGAGAGAGCGGGAGAGGGAGAGAGAATCTCAAGCAAGCTCTGCACTGTCAGCATGGAGCCTGAGGCGGAGCTCAAACCCACAAACTGAGTCGAAACCAAGAGTCGGACACCTAACCAACTGAGCCACCCAGGCACCCCAATAGATAAATTTAAAACAGATTTCTAACTCAATGATCTAGTTTATTTTGGAAGTTGAATTTTCCAGAATTTTTATTAAGTTTAATTTTTAAAACCACATTAAATGAAATTTTTCTGTATTCTCTTGGTCTAGTCAACTATAGTTTTGCCACACGCTATGCTTCTTAATAGTGTAATAACTATGGCTGGCAATGGATCACTGTACAAAAAATAAATGGCAGGATGACACAGCATGCTTAGTAGATGTGGGACACAGATTTGGACCCAAGATTTTTAGAATGTAATCAATTATATGATTCACAGCATCCAGGAGATAATAATAAACCACGGACAGTCAGGACATTCTTTCCCTTCCATACTTGATTTCTCATCCAGTCTCAAAGTGTCTGGAGTCATCATTGACGTCTCCCTACTTCAGGTCACTTATTTAATAATCAAGTCCTGTAGTTCCACTGTCATGGATCTCTCAGATCAATTTCTTCCTTTCTACTCTCATTGCCACCACCATATTTCAGACCTGCATTACCACAATCTGTTCTGTCACAATACAGGCTTCACGCTAATCAATCCTGAAAATGCCATCAGGTTAATCTTCATAAAACGTAATTCTGGACATGTCACTCACCTGTTCAGATAGTCACAACAGCTCCCCGATGCCTAGAGAGTAAAATCCATACTTCTTAGCTCAGAATTCAAAGGGCCTCCTGTATTAAGATTATTGGTGTATGTTTAGTCCCTTCTTAGGTGATAGGACCATTTTTTCCTTTTGCGCGTATAAAGTAACAGGCACAGAAAATTTACACATAGAAGCCTGTATTCATGCTTATAGGGTCTATCATGGCTCATATATCTACCATTCTTAACTCTAACATTTCATTATCATAGGATTAAGTTTTCTTATTTTTTAATTTCCTCTGGACTATAATATTCATTACATCAGAAAGTTTCCAACCATAGCTTTTCAGAATTAAGTATCAGAGACAGTTTCTCAAAAGTAGCTATCACTATTTACTCTCTATCGCTGATAAGAGACATAGAAGAAAAGATATTCCTTTACTTACCTGTAGACCATAAAGCCTGTGGGATCAGAGATTGTCTCTAATCTTGAGTCTTCTTCAATCCACCTTTACTTCTTTCTCCAATTTCTCAGGAATCTTGTATAAATCTGACAAATGTGTTTGCTAATTTCTGAATGCCCTGTCACAGAACAATTAGGCAAAAGAAAAAAAAGGGTCAAATGATGTTTTTAAAGGCCATGTTTGTCTGAACTAATTGTGTTCTTTTGCTCGGAGTTAGACTATAGGGCTGCATTAACAGTCCACTTATCCGGGAGTTGTTTATCAATGCTGCCTCTCTCTGCACAGAGAATGATTACAGGTGAATCTCCACATGGGTAATTTAGATGGGAGCTCACTTATCAGACCACTTGTGTTCAATTCAGAGCTAAAAATACTTTTGGGGCCCCATAAATGTTAAATAGCACAAAGAATAGTAATAACTAACCTCTTCTTAGTACATATGTTCCTGAGTGCACATACTTAATTTTTTTCCAATTATCATTCAAGAACATTTCAGTTCCCTTTATTCAAGACTGTTATTCAGGCTCTTCTGGAAATGTTTTATTCAGGTTGCACATCTCTCCTCCTCAATTTTGATTTAGAATTCAGCTCTCTGATAATGAGCTGAAATTGGGGTCTGAAGGAGAAAAAACACCATTTTCTTAAATAATGCTACAGGCATACGTTGTCTTAATCTGGAAAAAAAAATGAAACCCTAAAATATTTTTCTGAACCGTTAAAATGCTTGAGTTTTGAAAACAGAGAAGAAAGGCAAATTACAATACAATTCAACTATGTTTTTTAAATATCCATGATCACATCTGCAACATTACAGCATAATGATATGAATAACATCAAACACTGGCCTGAGAGCATTTTAGTGGTGTTCTCCAGGCAAACGTGCAATCTGACTAGACATGCATTGTGGGTAAATAAAAAACAGAAAATACCTTCTTTTGTGGTGGTGACAGTTGCTGTTATTGTTGTTGCTGTTGATAATAAAGAAAAAGGCTTGCTCTCAGTAGGACAGCTGTGATCAACCCTTTCCCTGGGCTGTAGTATATTCTCTGGTTCATACCTGAGGACAGTTGGAGCAACCTCTTAAGCACTGTAAGGAGGTCTGAGCAAAGATGCTTTCACAATGAATCAACCCTGTTTATCCCCAGCTCAGAGAATTGGGGCAACTCATCGTGAGACCTCCCTGTTTTTCACTGTAGAACAGGCTGTTTTGCTTTGACTCTTTCATAAACCCAAGTCTAACACATATCTACTTGGCCATTCTTGAAATAAAAACAGCTAGTCCTGGAGCATCTGATTACTGTAAGTTCAGAGAGCTTTGAGGTTCCAGCTGAGGCAACAGGGAGCTCACAGCTGAATGACTGCTGGCTAATGGAGAAGTCAAAGACACGATGGGCACAGGAGCAAAGTCAAACGAGTGTCTCGGTGGGGAAATGTACCAACCCTACGATGACTTGCCCAGGAAATAAGGATACATCTGGAGCCACCTTCCTTTTAAATGACCACCATGACAAGAGCTGTTAAGTATTAAACAGGTGTGTGCTGTTCGTGATTGCATTTGGATCTCCCAACTTAGTGGTGTCAGTAGAACTAATGACTGAGACAGATAAAGTGGCATACTTCCTGCATGGATTAAGATTCTGTGTGAAAGCCAAAATAAAGTGTTGCACACCTGCCACATTTGAGGAAACATAGTCATAATTCCTAAGATGCTTATCTAAACTTTCTGGTCTTAAATTCTCAAATGGATCAGCTCAAAAGGATTTCAGATATTTGGAAGTTAGAGAAAATCACAAAAACTCTTCAGGCATATATCAGTTCCAAATCTCTCATGCAGAAGAGCTTCAAAATTACATTTGCTCTTACTCCTGCATTTGTGATCTGATAAGAGCACTGACATATATTAATTGCTGCAAAATGAAACAAAACAATGACCAAGAATGAATAAAACATTGGTTTAAAAATATCCCTCATTCCAATGCTCAGTACTTGAATTCGTTACGTTTGAGAATATATACATAAACTCTTATGTGGCTGGTGAAATAAAAACTTGCCAAATATTTTGAAATTTCCCTTTAGAATGTTAAGCTACCTTGTAAACATGATCTTTTCCACTTTTTCCTTCTGTAAGCATATGACTGTATTTCAGCTTTTTCTGACATCTTCTCAGTAATTCAAAAAAATCATCTATTCAAGATGTTTTGCTAGGCATTATACAGTATAAAATTATAAAAAAGACATTAGTCCATATCATCTAAAAATGTATTTTATGAATGAAAATTACATGTTTAGAAAACACAAATATAATATATAAAGTGCTAAATGCCATAAGAGAGATACAAAATGATTGGAGGAGTGGAAAAATATTTAAATTAAAATTTCTATTTTGTTGGATGCCTGGGTGGCTCAGTCGGTTAAGTGTCCAACTTTGGCTCAGGTCATAATTTCACCATTCGTGGGTGCGAGCCCCTCGTGGGACTCTGTGCTGACAGCTCAGAGCCTGGAGCCTGCTTTGAATTCTGTCTCCCTCTATCTCTTCCCCTCCCTCACTTACACTCTGTCTCTGTCTCTCTCTGTCTCTCAAAAATAAAAAAAAAAAAGTACATATATATATTTTTTAAAAATCGAAGATTTTATTAAGATACATCTTGGAGAAATAAAAGAATTTCAACAGAAATAAAAGTTAATGGCTTTTCAGAAAAAAGAGAATATTTTAAGCCACATTAAAATGGACATAATAGAATGAAGTCACCTTTGTGGATGGGTTAGGGGCTCAGATTGCCTAGAACAAAGGGTACATAAAGAGAAAGTAGTTGATTAAAATGCAAAGGACAATGGGAGTAAGATCACAGAAACCTTCAGCCATATTAATGAGTATGAAATGTGTTTCCATAAGCTGTGGAGAATTATTAACATGAACTTTTTACTAATTCATTTTATTATTTTATTTGGCAAGTAATACATAACAATGTGACATTAGAAAAAATAAATAATATTACATGATATCTCACCACCGTTAACCTTTTAGTGTACACTGTTTTCAAATATTTGCAAACATGAGACCATACTAAGCATCATGTTAAGTTACGTGCTTTTTAAATTATATATGTATATATATTTAATGCATAATGAAAGTCTTTGCAGAACACATTTCTTTTCATGTCTTCTTTTAAATAACTGCATAAAAGTGTATTTATTGAATGTATCCTAATTTATATAACCATTTCTATATTTTTATACATTTACATTGCTTTTTATCATCATTACAAACAAGTATAACAAAAATAAATATTTATTGAGTACCTACCATGTGCCAGACACTATTCTAGATAATTTTCATAAAACGGAATAAAATAGAGGCGTCTGGGTGGCTCAGTCAGTTAAGCGTCCGACTTGGGCTCAGGTCATGATCTCACAGCTCGTGAGTTCAAGCCCCACGTTGGGCTCTGTGCTGACAGCTCGAAGCCTGGAGCCTGCTTCAGATTCTGTGTCTCCCTCTTTCTCTGCCCCTTCCCCACTTCTTCTCTGTCTCTCTCTCTTTCTCTCTATCTCTGTCTCTCTCTCAAAAATAAACATCTAAAAGAACAAAAAACAGAATAAAAAAGACTAATGTGCTCCCATGTAACATAACATTTTGTATTTACAATAACATCTCTGTACATGCATCTTTAGCATTAATTCACTTATATTTTTATAAATTTTTTAATGTTTATTTATTTTTGAGAGAGAGAGAGAGAGAGAGAGACAAAGTGTGAGTGGGGGAAGGGCAGAGAGAGAGAGTGGGAGACAGAATCTGAAGCAGGTTCCAGGCTCTGAGCTACCAACACAGAGTCTGATGTGGGGCTTGAACTTGTCAACTGCGAGATCATGACCTGAGCTGAAGTCGGACACTCAATTGACTGAGCCGCCCAGGCACCCCAATTCACTTGTATTTTTACAATAATAAATGCTGGATGCAAACTTTCAATGCCAATAGAATTGAATATTTTTAAGAATATCTATGCATGCCACAAGCTTGTATTAGAGTATATTTCTGCCTATACCACTGATAAAGTACAGTATTACCAAGATTTTTGTTCTTTGTCCAAAAGGATGCAAATTATGTATCATTTTTATAAGGTATCTTCTTATGTTGCTAGTGATTTTCAATATTTTCAGTTTTGCTGTTACTGGTTATTCTTCTACATGTATGAAGCGTTTATTTAGCCCTTTAACATAAAAATTTTCATTTTTTCATTTTTATGTCTTCTTTGTGACATTTCATTATAAATTAAGAACTTTGCTAAGTATATATTTATAATATTTATTAATTACATATTTTTCAAATATTTCCTCAAATATATATATGTGACATATGAGAGAAAACTAAATATTTTTTTTAACTTTTTGTGATAAATTTTACTAGAGATATTTATGATGACTTTGGCTTTTGGTGTTATTTTTTCAAATGACTTACTAATGTCAATACTTATACAATTTATCTATATTTTGCTCTAGCACTGTAAAACACTTCTTACACATAAGTCATCAATGAATTTATGCTGTGTGATACAGGAGTCAAATTTGCTTTCTGAGAGGTGAGCCTCCTATCTCCATACCATTGATCAACCAATCCATCATCTACCTCAATGATTTGTCACAAATAATAAGTTCTCTATAAAAGCATTCTTTCTCTAAGATATAGGGTGTAAAAACTTTAAAAATAGCTCATTAAGACCATTTTCCCCTTATACATTCCCAATACTTCAGTAAATCCTGTCTAGGATTAAACCAGTAGCTACCAATTCCTTACTGATATAAGAGAATTTTGAAGCTTCTGAAGCCACCTACTAATCTATCCATAAAAGCTGATGATTCTCGGGAGCCTGGATGGCTAAGGTCATGATGTCACGGTTTGTGGGTTCAAGCCCTGTATCGGGCTCTGTGCCAACAGCTCAGAGCCTGGAGCCTGCTTTGGATGCTGTGTCTCCCTCTCTCTCTGCCCCTCCCCCACTCACACTCTGTCTCCGTCTATCAAAAATGAATAAACGTTAAAAAAATTTTTTTTAAAGGCTGATGATTCCAAAAGCCATTATGTGGTCTTTTTTTTTTTCTAAACATCTTCCTTTCTAATATCCATAAGTTATTTCATTTTCTAGTATGAATACATGGCCCAAATATTTTAATGAACTCTAACTAGAAAAAAGATACTGTAGCTGCTTATCAGTAAGATTTCTGGCTGTAGTTTAAAATTCATGCTATCTGGGTAAACACTAGAACCTAACAAGCACCTCCATTTAGCCCTTAAGAAGAGGGGTCTAGTACAGCTAAGTCATGTTCTTGAAGGAGCCATTAACAATAGTACCCTCAGATCTCACGTTAATGGAAAGTAAAAGAATTCCCAAATGAGGAATGAAACTATTAAAACCAGACTCCGGGAAAATGGAGGCACATTAATTGGTTAGCCATTTCCTTTTTTTGTAACATCCAAATGATTTCCCCTCCCCTCCCCAAAGTTTATGTATAAAGACTTTCAAGTTGTATTTAAAATGTAGCTGATATAGATAGGGGTGTCTGGGTGACTCAGTTAGTTGAGCATCCAACTTCAGCTTAGATCATGATTTCACAGTTCATGAGTTCAAGCCCCACATCCATCTTGCTGCTGTCAGAGCCCCTGCTTGGTATCCTCTGTCCTGTATCTCTGTCTCTCTCTCTTTCTCTCTCTCTCAAAAATAAATAAAATAAAAATAAATAAAATGTAGCTGACTTAGGAAAAGCTCAAATGTCTGTGCTTAAAAGACTGAATCTAGTTCAGAAGCTAAATTGCTGCAAAGGAACATATCAGAGTTACCTGGGAACTTTTCAAACTAAATACACCCCATACACATGCACCTCGTATAATGAAGAACTTCCTATGCCTCCCATTTGCCATTAAAACCAGTACAAAGTAAGCCATTGCTTCTAATGGAAGTGGATCAAATTTCTGGGGTGTGCTGAGAATCATTTCCATATTAACTAAGAGACTAGGAAACACCTTTACATTAACTAAGAGTGTATCATGCAATCATTCAATAAATATTTTTTTGAGCAACTACTGCCTGCTTAATACCTAGCAGGAATACAATAGTGTGAAAAAAAATAGGCATAGGATTAAATAAAACAGCAAGGTCAACATGGAGAGACCTATGATTGGTGTAAAACAGAGTATTATGGGACTATGCAGAAAGAATACCAATCCACTCTTGGCCAATCAGGGAAAGATGTCCAGTGGAATTGGTATCTATGTTGAAACCTAAATGATGAAATAAGTCAGGCAAAAAGCAGAAGAAAGTCTCTGAAGATGCAACAGCCTACGTTAATGTCCAGAAGTGAGAGATTACATCATGTTTGAAGACATAAAAAGATATCCAGAATGACCAGAGTGTAGAATTCAAGTCGAAGAAAGGGAGAGGAGATTGAGAGAGGTACAGAGAGAAATGAGGCTAGAGAAGTAATAGGGCGATCATGAAGCACCCACTAAGCCATGTAAATGTGTTTGAATTCTACCAAAAGAGCTCAGAAGAACAATGTGAATATTTTAAGCAGAAGAGCAGCCTAATCTTTTCCTTTGGGAAGAAAACACTGACTGCAAAGTGCAAAACATCTAAGAGGAGGGCAAGTCTAAGTCATGGAAACAAGTTAATATGCAAAGGTGTTTTCTGTTCACTTCTGAATAAAAGTTCAAATAAGTATTAAACCACCAGAACTCTCTGACTAACCATTGATTACTCTGTGAATTATCTAGTTAAAGCACAGTGTGTCTTAATTGTTATACTTAATAATGCACTGTTTATAATTTAAGTTGTTTACTATATGAGGTTTAACACTCAGAGAATTGATTAAATTGGGTAACTCCTCTCTTGGATGGAAGCAATAACCTTCAATGGAATGCTAACTACCTCTGAGAATTATGTTTAACTCAGACTTTCTTTGCCATAGGCAGAAGTAATTGATTTTAGGCTGGGTGAACTGGTTCTTAATACATATGCCCACAGGGAGAATGTCATTTTAATAAGATGCTTCTATAAGCCACATCCTACTTAAAACAGACGGTTTTCCCTTTGTCCTCATAAGCAGAAACTGAAGGAGTCCTGTTTGCCCTTAAGTTCATAGTGAACAACTATGAAGTAATGTAACACTGAGTCGGCAGTCTGCAAAGTCTCTCTTTGCCAACTCAGCTATCTATGTCTGGTTTGGTTTTTAGCTGAAGCTTTCCTAGGAAAATACATCTATGTGTAACATTCTTGAAAACCACTAATTAGTATACCTAAATCTGCTTGTATTGGCTCTGCCGCAGTTCTCTTGATTTCCCAATCTACTGTTTGGTCCTGCTCCCACCATGCCACAACTAAATAAACAATTGTATCTCAAGAGATCAAGGCGAAAAATGGAGAGGCTTCAAAAAATATGAAATCATTGATTCATAAAAGCAGTCAAATTTTGATGTTGATGCACAGATTTTACCTCCTGGAGTATAAGCACTAAGGGTTGTTCAGGGCTATTAACTGAGTTGTAGGGAAAACTGGTTGCATGTCTCCAATTCATGTTTACGTATCATCTGTTACATTTTTTAATTTCAATAAATGTTTGCCAGCTCACATAATAAATTATGTCATATATTATATATGACATTAAATTTATCTATACATACATCAATGTTCATATATTTAGACCTAAATTATCTATATAGCAATGTTAATACTATCAATCAAATTTACTGCCCATTGTTCTTACTATGTAGCATCTAGTTTACAAAATCTCACATGTAGCCTACTTTTAGGCATTTACAAAATAAAACATTTATTTTTTTAAAAAAAACAATGTCTTTAATCGTTTCAAATTATGGTTGGTATTATAGTTCTTTAACAATAATTTTCACAAACTATTAATCGCAAACTGCTGGTGGTAACCTGGCTTATTTTACATAATACAAGGATGGACTTTTAAAAATATTTTATTAGTTATGCATTTATTCTAACATCAGTTGGAATAATAGAGCTAGAACACAAACACTATGGACAGTAAGGTGCTGCACTATAAGGACTTGACTGCCAACTCCAAGGACAAAACCATCCTGGACCTGGAATAGCCTGTCCTCATCATAATCTACAAGCCCCACTGTCCCTATTACCTCCTGGAACACATGGAACTGCTCAGAAGCCAAGAGCTCACTGTCACCCATATCCACATCCCTCCACCATCCCCAGAGGTGTGGGTGGAGAGCCAGACCCCTAGAATCATCTCCCAGGCTTCAGCCACAAGAATCACTGTGATCTCCCTACCCCAGACAGGCTTGGCCCATTTCCATCATCATCCTACTCAGATTCCAACACGTACAAGCAGCCACCCACCCACAAGCAGAGAGAATCCACGAAGGCAGCCCTCAGAGCAAGCCTTTCATTGAGGACCTCATCATCGAGTCATCCAAGCTCCTTGCAGCCCTGCCCCCAACTCCAATGCCCACCAAGACTGAACTGATTATTAGTCATGCCCTCTATTGCTGGTCACTATGGAGAATTAAAGAAACAGAGGCATCACAGAAAGAGGCAGAGGAAGATGATAACTCCAGAGAAGAGATGAAGGCTCCCAGGGATGAACAGAGACAGGAACTCAATAAGGTGACTTTTAAAAAAAAAAATCAATGTTTATATTTAAGAAAGAGAGAGACAGACTGTGAGTGGGCGAAGGGCAGAGAGAAAGGGAGACACAGAATTCGAAGCAAGCTCCAGGCTCTGAGCTGTCAGCACAGACCCCAACACAGGGCTCGAACCCAAGAATCATGAGATCATGACCTGAGCTGAAGTCTCATGCTTAACCGACTGAGCCACCCAGTGCTCCAGTAAGGTGACTTTCTAACTTGAGAAGATAATCTTGAAGGAAGAGATGAAAAAGTCATCGCCTACATGAGGAAAACCCAGTCCCTACTCAACCAGACACCATTTGAATCCTCACTGCACCCTGGGACTTCTAAGTGTTTTCTCCCTAACATGGCAAGGCCAACGTGAGCCAACTATAGCCCACAAACTTCAGCCCATGGAGAGTGAGACTGGAAGGCCACGCCCACAAATCTGTCACTATGAAATGCTGATAGCAATTAATAAGAGGTGAATCAAGTTTCACCCTGTAGGTGTGGATCAGATGAAGTTTGAGAGGTGTCTGTCAAGAGAGGACTTATCAAAAAGTCCTCTCTCTTTTGATTGCCCCATCATGACTCACCATGGCTGACACTCACCAGTGCTGCCTCAAGTCTCTGGAGTTGGGGTCACTGACCCCAAGGCATCCTCATCCCATGGTGAGCAGGGGAATGATCATCTCTTAGGGGATCAGGGAGGTTGGGGCAAAGGAGGATTTGGCTCCACTGCCCAAGTGAAGGGGCAGCCAAGACCTCTGCAGCCCCTAGAGTTGTGAGACATCGACTTTCATCCCCATAACAACAAGTAGGGGTATTCTTTCTCATCCCTGGTATTCACTGCACAAGGTAAACCCAGTCTGAACTCCAGCAGACACAAAGTTGATGTTTGTGCCCTCTCTCTGCCCGCACCCCATAAGAAGATTCCCAGAAGAGACTGAGAAAAAATAAACATGGTGCTTCGTGGTCAGACCTCTCAGGTGTGTTGAGTAATGGGTGGATAGAACCCTCGGCCCTGGTAGGAGGAGGGTGAGTGTGGGAAGCAGCCAGGCAGACAAGTGCCCGAGTACTTCTCACCTCACCTTTTACAGCTTGCCCTGTGCCTGGGCCTCCTGCTTCTCTGACTCTAGCTGGAGCAGGCTCCAGCTCAGGGAGAGCTCTAGCAGGGAGGCAGCCCTGCCCTCTAGTTCACCCTGTCTTTTACCTGCCACCCCCAAGCATCAAAGCCCCTTGCTCCAGTACTATAACTTTCTCAGAAGCCTTGACTTATCTTGGATATGTCACTTATACAAAACCCCAGCCTCTAGGGCCTGTGCCTCTAGGCACAGTCAACTAGAACTCTACATTCTAACACCAGCCCAGGTCCTGGAAAGAACCCAGGATTTCAGACTCCTTTGGACAGGATCAAGAGAACAGCTACAAGCACATGTCTCAGTATCTTGGCTACCACGTCCCACTCATACCCATGCATCTCCAGCATACTCTCTAAAGAATACAATTTGGGGGAGCACTGACCCCTGCTCTCCTCCTCTAACTCTCTGCCCTACCTAAATCACACTATCATTTTTTCTTCTCCACAAATATATATGTGTATATAATTTTACATTATTCTACATATATATACATCCATATTCTACACGCACACACACACACACACACACACACACACACACACAGTAAAACCTTGGTTTGAGAGCATAATTCATTCTGGAAACATGCTTGTAATCCAAAGCACTCATATACCAAAGTGAATTTCAACAACCATTGGCTCAAATGTGATCATGTGACATTTGGCATTACATGCTCCTCACATTGCAAGACATCACTCATTTATCAAGTTAAAATTTATTAGAAATGTTTGCTTGTCTTGCGGAACACTGGCAGAGCAAATTACTTGCAGTCCAAGGTTTTACTGTTGTTGTTGTTGTTGTTGTTGTTGTTGTTGTTGTTGTTGTTTTCCTTAGATATAGGTATATCTGGGTCTGGGTTTTGTTCCTGCCTAGACCCTGACATCCTGTTTCACCATGTGTAAGATAATGCTGGGAAGGGGGACTGTGCTTGGAATTAAAGGTTGCAGTGGGTCCCACCCCACCCCAAAAATACATATATATATATATATATATACTATGTGAGCGTTTTATTATTGTCAAAAGTTAAGTAAAACAAAACTCAGTGTATAAAAAGTGGATTTGAAATGTGTGCATGCGTGTGTGTGTGTGTGTGTGTGTGTAGAGAGAGAGTGAGAGAGAGAGAGAATCCAATTACAAATGATACCCAGATAAGGAAAAATTATGAAGGTAGTTTTTTTTCCTGCCTTCAGACTTGAACTAAGGTTCAAGTTTTCCTAGGTCTTGACTCTGCTGGCCTTTCGACTAGAACTACACCACCAGCTATCCCAGGTTTCTAGCTTGCTGAATCACCCTAGGACTTGCCAGCCTCTTAGGACTTGCCGACCTCCATAATCATGTGGGCCCATTCCTCGCTTCCTTATAATAAATCATTTGATAGCTAGATAGTGATAGAGACATATAGATATAGATACAGATGAAGATATACAAACTAAATGTTGGGAAAATTTTTTATTGTACTGATGTCATTACATGCATACCCACACACACATTCTGTTTCTCTGCAGTACACTGAGTAATATACTGTTACATCAGAAGATTGAAGATAACATGTCCATCCTAACATGAGGACCAGGAGATCAGCTCATGTTTCATATGGTATCCCAGTAATGGAAACAACGCAAAAAGAACAGTTATCTCCCAGAATGACATGATGACTTTGATAACACCTGCACATATTTATAAAATGCATTCTTGAAAAAAATTATTATTTTGGGGTGGCCAAAAGTGAAGTCCATCTCATTAATTTGCAATTGTATTTTATATTTTCTCCTCACCAATGACTTACTTCCATGTGCTTCTAATCGTGGAAGTGCACTTTAATAGAGCTATAGAATATAGTGTTAAGGAGATGACACATTTACCATTGTGCAGTAACAGAAAATCAATGGCCACTAGTCATAGAGGCTTTTTCAATTTCTATCACACATGGTATGCAGCTCTTGCTTCGGTGGATAATCCAATTGTAAACAGTGACTCACTGTTAACAACTCTAGGAAATAGGATTAGCAATTTCTAATTTCAAAGTAAACCTATTTCATTTTTGTCCTGCAAATAAAAACAATGTTTTCAGAGATTAAGCTTTTCAGCTTTTAGAGCTCCCCAGAAACAAAAATGCTGGAAACGAAATTTTATTGTACTAATGCCATTAATGGAAACCAATGAGTACATGTTCCTAATAGCTTTTTAACAGTATGGTACTACTCCTCCTCCTCCTACTACTACTAGATTGAATTTCAATGAGAGGAAACTTAAAACTTGAATGGAAAGAAAACTTAATTGTACCTCTGGAAACTAAAAATTTTAGACGTATCCCCTATCATCGTAATCAGGAGAAGAACTGAAAGTCCATACATGATTACAAAAATTTGTTGCCACATCAAAAGTTTGGTTGGTTTTGAAACACAGTTAAGTTGAATCAATGATCTTGTAATTTCTGTGAAATATTTATGGTACCATTCTAAAGCCTATTTTTCCTACTTTATCTGTGAATTCCTTTAGTAAAACATTGCCTTTATAGAAAACTATACCTCCAGAGTTACAGACTCTTCTCAACTCTTAGTCCAAAGAACAGAAGATGTCTTTTGTCCTGCTTTTAGAACACAAAAGTGTCACTGTGTTAAGCCATTGGGTCTCTGTCCATAATACTCCTGTCTGGCTTTTTTAAAATTGCCTATGTTTGAACCCTATATACAGAGATTTCTCTAATTGGTCCAGACTAGAAACTGCTAATCTATGTTTTTTAAGCTCTCCAGATATTTATAGTATACAGCCATAGTGGGAAACATTGGCCTAGATTAAACAAGGAAGGTTTACTCAAAAAGAAGCCCGAGGCTATGTAACTGGGATTTAGAACCACAATATTTATTGTTCAAGTTTGTAGCAAGAAAACTGTACTGAATCCAAAGGGCAAATAAGATCAATCAAAAGACAGAATAAAGTTAGTGGACAGGAAAGTCAATATTGCAAACTGAAGGAGTTTTGTGGAACAGTTTTTATGACTAGTGACCATTGGCAGAAAGCAGATTCAGGAGTTAACTTGAATAAGCCATTCCAGGCTGAAAAAACTAAAAATAAATACCTCCCTAGCTCCTTCTGTGGGAAACTTGACTACGTGTCCAGACAAGAAATTATATTATCTGGACATGGGAAGTTACCTTTTTTTTCCCATTGAACTCATTAAGAGTCAACAAACTTGTTCACATCATTCTGATATGAGTACATACTATCTAACATGAAATTAGAGAAAGTTTGTGTCATTTATAAGTTTATGGCACAGAGCAGATAAGAATCAGAGCCCCAGGTCCATGACTGGCCAGTCCCACTCACCTTTAAAATCCCACTCACCTTACAAATTTGTAAAGTACTTTTATGAACTCATTGGATTTGGAAGCCACTAGAATTAATTCATGTATTAATCGTTTATTTTGTATTAGCTATATCTTATAGGCACTATGCAAGATGTTAGGCAGTCAGGAAAAGATATAGCACCTGTCCTCAAAGATCTTACATCCTCATAAACTAAATAGAAAGTTACCCAACTATCAAAACTACTGTATAATTAGTGATATGCTAGCAGGTAAGAACAAGGTGTGAGAAGGGCAGCACAAAATAATTCAATAGGTACGGTTGGGAGTGGACTGCTAAGGCCTATCAAAATGCTTTTGAGAGGAGATTATATTTCTAGTGATTCCTGAAGCAAAGAAAGGAAGCATTAAGTGACTATAGTGCAAAGCCACAGAAAATTCAAAGATCATGCATTAAGGAATGGTCCAAAAAGGGGCTGCATGTAAAGAGTGACATAGGAAAGATAGAATAAGACATGGGTTTTTTTTAATACCCAAGACTGTTTAAATTATATCTTAAGAGTAATAAAGAACATTTGAAGATTTCACACAAGAGTGTGAACAATCAGATATTTAAGAATTAAAAGAAGCTAAATGAGAGACAGAAACATTAGTTATAAGACTATTGAAATAATACAGTTGATATTTAGCTAAACAAAGCTACGATGGCTATGATAGAGTCTGAATATAGAGCGGACAAAGTTCATTGAAGAGGCAGTTAGAAATTGACGAGGTTTAGTGAAACAGTAGGAATGAGGAAAGCTGGAATAATATAAAATCACTCCCAACCAATTTTTAGCTTATGAAATCAAGTAAAACTGAAGTGCTATTTATTAAAGGGGATAAAATGAAACAATTGATTTAGGACAGAGAAATTATAAGTTCAGTCCTACACAGTTGAATTTGAGGTGCCACTGTGCAGTTAACGGGAGCAATCTTAGAACAGTAGGAGATATGCTATGATGCATAAGAGCAAGTTTGTGTTTGAGTCAGGTATTGTGAGTCATCAATTCATATCTCCTTGTTATAGCCCTGGGTCTTCTCAGGAACATGATTCCAAGCTTTGCCTTCCTGATGCAGAAGAGACCCCAGAAGCAGTTGATGGTAATAGTGAGGTGATGGAAAAGGTGGTAAAATCTACACCTTTGTCACCCAGTATATTTTTTGAGAAGGCAGTGGGCTTCAGATGAAGCCATGGAAAACAAAGAAATAGAGAGTACAGTAGAGGATACAGGTCCAAAAAGGAAGATAAGAAACAGAATTCAAAAACTAAAAAAAAAAAAAAAAGGCCAAGAGAGAAATGCAATTTAATGTGAAGAAAATGAAATAGTCAACTATACTATCAAATACTACTCAGAAATTAATTATATACGAACCATAGGGGTACCTCGGTTGCCCAGTCAGTTAAGAATTTGATTCGATTTCAGCTCAGGTCATGATCTCAAGGTTCAACAGTTCGAGCCTTGCATTGGGTTCTGCACTGACATTGTGGAGCCTGCTTGGGATTTCTCTCTTTCTCCTTCTCTTTCTGCCACTCCCCTGCTCTCTAAATACATAAATACATAAACTTAAAAAACAGAACCATAAATCACTCAATCTTACAATTAGAGGTTTGGGGCAATATTGGCAAAAGCAGTTCCAGTAATTTCCAGGGATGGGATTCTAAACACAGTGAGTTACATGTACATGGCATGAACAGGAGGTGAGAGATAGTCTTTGAATAAACTTGACTGTTAATGGACAGAATTGTATGGTGTGGTGCCTAGTAAAATATGTAAGATTGAAGTGAGTTATGGGTTTATTAACTGTTTTAGGTTGGAGAGATGGAAATTTGTTGAAAGGAGTGGCATAGAAGTCTTCCAGTTATGAGATTCAGCCATGATATTCGATGGACTGAAGTCCCTAAGGAAATGGGAATGATGGGATCCATAGCAAAGTATGAGGGAATTTTTTTTAACAGAAAGAATGACCGCTTCCTGTGAGAAGAGAAGGAAAAGGCAGAGTGGATACAGTTAGGTTGAGAAATGAGAAAAATCCTCCTAGTTTAGTCTGTTTTCTCTATGAATTCTAACGCACAGTCAACTTCTGTGAGTCAAAGGATAGGAGTAGGGAATCTGAGAAGAGTTATGGGAGTCTAGAATAATAATGCATACAAGAGAGACTGATGAAAAGCTTAAAGGATTTTGAGGAAGATTTAAGTACCTGCCTGAAGCTAGAAACTATAAATCTGTTCTCTCCCTTCCTCCCATAGTTATATGATTCCCTTTAGCAGTGGCCGTTTGCCTGAACGTAGTCAAAGAGATAATCCAGGTTGACGACTAGGCTTCAAAGTGCAGGTATTGAGAAAGACACGGAAACAAAGCTGTTGAGGTTATTGGAGAGAGGGAGATGAAAATGTGGTTCACAGTTTCAAGATTAAATGCAGAAGAAAACGAAGCTAAGATAGAGAACTAGAACATCGAAAAATCAAGGATCGAACAGTTTCTTTGAAGTTAATGTACAGGTAGAGTGAAAAAAAGGAGTTGAAATTTGGAAAAGAATAGTCAGTAAGTAGACAGTTGCAGCTTACTATCGCATAATACTGCAATTATTTTATTTTGTACCATTATCTTCCACAATCATCCCTGGCACACGATAAATGTGGAATTAAACTTATTCTGAGATTTATAGAAAAAATATTTCCTTAATTGAGAGATAAACCACATAGTACTCTACACTATAAAATACTTCTCTCACACAGGCAGAGCATAAAGGTCTTATATTCAGGCTAGTAAACCACTCAAAAGCAATACCGAGCACTAAGCTTCCAATTTCACCCTAAAATTCAGAGGATCTGATTCAAATACCATGTTTTGGCCAGTATGATTTAATTTTAAAACTAGATGAGTCATCCTGTCCATGAGGTATTTTAAGCATAGATTGCATTGCATGAAGAGACACCCTACCTAAAGCCTAAAACTAATACTGAGGAAACATAGCAAATTATACACAATCTTTGTGGTTGACTTTTTTCCCCACAGAAAAGTAGATTAGTTACCAGAATTTGACTTCACTCAGCTGAATAAATTGATCCTAGAGATGCATATGTTGACAATCACTTGTAATAATATCACTTTTCTCATTTTCAAGGAAAAAAAAGTCCTTAGAGATCACTTAATCCAAGTACTTCATTGTGCAGCATGAAGACCAAGTCCTAAAAAAGGTTAAACAATGTTTCCAAGGTCATACAGAAATTAGGGGGCTGCACTGTAACAGGACCAAACTCTTCCACGACAATGAAAATCACTGGAATATTTAAGAAGCTCTCTAGCTTATTTATATAAGTATGTATATCAGGGAAATTGAGTGAAATGGGCATGATTTCAACAGAAGCGATTGCTTTCCATCTACCTCTTACGAGAGCACTGTGGACTAAAATCTTGCTCATGCATTCTCTTTTTGTTGTTGCAAATGAGCAATAGAAAGGTTCAAATAAGTGATAACCACCCCCCACCACACACACACACACACACACACACACACACACACACACACACACAGAGGAACAGACAGGAATAATAGAGAGGAAGAAGATCTATGAAAACATAATTCACAAACTGAAGTTTCTCTCCCCAGGTAATTAGAAATAGGCTAGATTTGCCTATCTTTTTTTTTTGTAATCCCTGATGTGTTTGACTAAAATGATAATTAGCTATATTTTCCACTTTGGTTGAGACATATTGTATATCATGTATAGTGTGGTTCTGGTCTCAAGAGGGAAATGGATCATCAGGAGAGTATTTTTCAAAGTCTTCTCTCTGTAAAGATTTACTGAGTTGTCTCTAATGTACACTGACAGCTTCTGCATTAAAATTAGAGGAAAGTAGACATCGATATTGTCAAGCTAAAAAAAAAAAAACCCTCTCCCCTTTCATTTTCATTCTACTAAAATAAATCAGGTCCATATCTTTTAATATTTTATTAGAATTGTTCATTTCTGAAGGTCAAGAGCAAAATGACTTTTCAAAGTTTAAAAAAGATTAAAAAAAGGTGGCAGTTAATTGATAGTCTCCAGACACCAACAACAGTCTGGACCAGAAGCTGAAAAGCTGTATTAATTTCCTTGCTCAAAGTTACTAGTGTTACTTAACAACGTAACTGAACTTTGGTGCTCCCTATATGAATTTGTTTAAAGTAACAGAAATCCATCCTAGATAACTTAAATAAAGAGAAAGTGATTAGAAGAATATCAGGGCATTACCAAATAGATGGAATTGTGGACACCCAGGTTTCAAGTCAGAGCAAGAACCCAGACGAGAACTACTTTTCTGGAAGGAAAAGAAAACAACAACAACAACAACAAAACTGATGGAATGAGTTCTAGCTATTTATTTTGCCCTGTTTGATTCTACTCAAGATTTATAACCCTAAAACAGGGACTCTATTTGCCTAAACTTGGGGTTCACAGGTACACCCTTGATTACACAGGAGTATTGAGATGGGGAGGACCTGCCAGCTTCAGTAAGCCAATATGGCTAACTCCCCTTGCTACATACAATGGGAGAGAGAGGTTTTCAAAAGAAAATCAGGGTATTGCTAAGAAATGGAAATTCATGCTGGGCAGTCAGCATTTTAAAGAATATCCACTTCAAGCCAAAAATCTTAGTGTTGATTTTGAAGGAAATAATAATAATAATAACAACAGCAGCTACACTTAATGCAAATATTCCTGTTAACATATATTAAAATGTATATGCTATTCAAAGTCCCCAAAATCAAAGCAGCAGAGGGTACACTGGAAATCTGGGATATGTGCCCTTCTCAAGTGATAGTGTTTATAAAAATCTTTTGCTTACCAGCAGCAGTCTGAATTCCTGAAGTGGCCAATAATTTATTTTTCCTTTCTAGAGCCACAGATCAGGCTTCACATTTATAGGTCTGGTAAGTCACCATAAGTCTAACATGGAGGTAGCAGTTAGTCCAGCCCAAAGGAAAAGAAGGAGAATCACTTCAGAAATGACTTAGTCCATGCTTCAAACTAGCATATCCATCCTGAAAATCATTCCTGACTACATGAGCACCTGAGGGACATTTGCATTTGAGAGTTCTGATCTGACAACCGCAGACATTAACCCTTAATAACATGTAATGCTGCAGTAATTTCACCTATTTGCAATTCATAAGCATGATCTGTTTGGAGCAAAAATAAACTACCAAAAGCAGATTCAAATGGTTTCAGTTTAAGGTGATGACTAATAAAATAACGCTTAACGCTGAGCAGAACTCTAAATCCCACCTCAGTGGTTCTGACAACTTTTCTATTTCCTGAATTAATAATTATCTTAATATAGGAACCTCTTCTATAATACGAACGTTTTCTTTTATGTGTATCGTGTGATGCTCGAGAAATACATTCTTAGATGAGATAGTGAAAATCAATGAACAAGTTGGAATAATTCCAAAAATTTTGAAATGATTTCATGAACCAAAATGGTATTTTAGCACAATTTTAAAGGGTGTTACATAGAGTTATAAGACATATGTCTTAGAAGGTAATCGAGAAACATTTTAGTCTAAATGCTTTATTTTGTGAAATTTCCAATGCCCTAATAGCACATGCTGCATAATTAAAATCAAAGACAAGTCAGTCAATACAGAACACAGGATTGAGTATGGAAAAATATCCAACATGCTCCTGAATATAAGCAATATATGGTTCAAAAAAATGATATGAAAGCTGATACATTGTCTACCTCTGATATTTACCTTTGTGGTCAGAAAAAAAATTGTCATAACTCATGCCCTTTTTTCCAGAGTCACTAATTTTCAAATTTCTAATGGAAAACATACTACTGTGTATTGCGTCTCAAATAACTTATTGACAGTCTTCTTCCTTCTTCAGTATTACCAAAGGCATTCATGGAGAGCAAACAAGCATCTCAGAACTGGAATATATCAAATAACTTCCCAAAGAAATATGGCAATACATTCTCACAAATTGGGAGTGCAGAGAGGAAGAGAGGTTTTCATAAAATATTATCTTAAAAATAGAGCAAATCTATTTATATAGAGCAAATCATATGTTTAATGTATTTTGTTAGCAAAACATGCACACACAGAGGATCAGACTTTTAGAATTAGATAAAACTGTACAGATAAATTAGACTGCTTTTTCATAATTGCAGTAAGATTAATTTGATAGGGTGATATTAATTTTTAAGGGCATATTATTTATGCATCAACATAAGTATAATTAGAACTCCAAATGCCATATTTCCCTGATAGTTGCATTAAGAAGAAGCTAAAGGTTTGTTGTTTGGTTAGGGTTTGGTTTTGGTTCTTTTTTTTTTTTTTTTCAAAAGGCTATTTTAGAATGTTAACAATTTTGAGATATAGGTAAAGGTAAATGTGTATTCACTATACAACTCTCAGAATTTTTCTATGTACTAGAAGACTGTTATAATATTAGTTATTTCACGCCTCTGGGCACTTTGCATACAATTGAGCTTCTCTATCTTCTCTACCTATCTGATTCCAATCATCTTTAAGCTCAAATATCATTTTCTCAGTCAGGTGACCTGTCCACACAGAGGTAGAGACCCTCCCATCTGCAAGTGCGCTATATGCTGTCCCCAGAAAATGATATTTGTTGTATTCTTTAACACCTAATTTGTTGTCAACGCCATCTCTTACACTTCCAAGGGGCATGCAGACATGCAATAAAATCACATGGAGAAAAATTTTAAGGTACTGATATAATTCTGCACTCAGACTTGGTGAGGAATAAGCAACCACATTTTTTTTCAAAGTTCTCAGTTGAGTCTAATGTTCATCTATTGTCAAGAGTAACTGTACTCGCCTGTAAACTCTTCAATGTTAAAGAGCTTTTATTACTCATTTACTTACAGCTTATTGATTCAAGCACAGCACATGGCGGGCACAGAGCCCATATATCAACGTTTAGGGATTCATATAATATAGTAGTAAATAGTAAATCAGTAATGATGATGCAGATAGCAATATGTGGAGAAGTATAGATTGAGCTGGAAGCAAGCCTGCATAGACCTGATCTTTAAACGAAGCTTAGCTGAAAAGACAAGAAGAGTAGGAGGATCATCAGTTCTAGCAGCACAAACTGCTTCTTGTATTTAGGCATAAATCTGTAATATTAAAGAAAAAAATATTTCCTGCCATGGGAATCAGAGCTCCTGGTTAAGTGGTCCCTGTAAGAGTGAAAGCTTCTATGCTCCGGTCTCTGGCCACCACTCAGCCCACTGTGAATGCAGAGGACCTCCTGAAAGTGAAGAAATTCTCAGAGGACTTTGGACAGGAGAGTTAAAAATGTCTTCACTCGGTGATGGTGAAGGTGGGAGGAATTGATTGGGGTAAAAAAAATCCATGGCACCCCCCATGTCAGCAGCCAGACAGGGCCCCGGGGCTCATCTTCACGTCCCTCTGGCGTGCCCTCTGCTGTCTGGCCACCAGCCGGGGAGCGGGAAGGAAGGGCCTCCGGGGCCGCAGAGACACAGAAGCACATTCGGCACTGGGTGGAATACTGGTTCTTCCTACTTCTTCCTACTGGTTCTCCTCCTCTTCTGGATGCTCATCAACTCCTTGTCCTGCCCTTCCATGTTTTGTTTTGATTTTTGAACCCTTCTTTGTTCCCCTAAATTAATGCTGCTTGGATTTTTGTCTTCTTTATAAATAAAGTTAAAATCTCCCAGAACCGTCAAGGAGTAGGAGCAGCCCACACTGTGGGGTTGGTACAGACCGTCAGAATGGCTTGCCAGCTCCCTCCGCCCTTTTCTTCTAACTCAAGTTTTACTCCTTGTGCACACAATGGCGAATGCCCTGGGTCGCCAGCCCAAGCCCTGCCTGTAAAGGCTGCGAGTAAAGCCAAGCCATTCCCAGCCCCTACGTCAGCATCCTGGGCCCTGTGTCCTCCCTGCAGGAGGAGAGGATGGTTTTTGTGAGCACAAAGCTATGTAGATCAGAATGAGTGAGGGCAGTCAGGTAGGGTTTCACTGCTGCCTTCTCTTCCCTCTGAATGTGAGAACGCTGAACCCAGCCACTGCCCCTGGCACCCCGCCCTGGAAATGGGCTAATAAATCCTTTTCCCTCTTGAAAAAAAAAAAAAAGAGTGAAAGCTTCTAACACTCCAAAAAACTGTAAACTTTCTATTAATAAAGAACTTAGTTGCATTCAGATATTTTCAGGAGGTTTTGAGAATATGTTCATGCAATTTTATTACAGGTCATTTTTTTTTCTTTCCTAAATATAATCTATTGTCAGGTTAGCTAACATACAGTGTGCACAGTGCGCTCTTGGCTTCAGGAGTAGATTCCCGTGATTCATCGTGTACATACAATACTCAGTGCTCATCCCAACAAGTGCCCTCCTCAGTGTCCATCACCCCTCTTCCCTCCCATCAACCCTCAGTTTGTTCTCATCATCAGGGAAATATAAATCAGGTCATTTTTTTTAATGAAGTCCCATGTCTCTTTCTTCAGTAAAACCATATAATTCTGTCCTTAAAATAGTTTCCATTTTGAGTTGCCATGCTCAAAGTGAGCATTCTGAATACTATAAAGAGATGCCTTATTTCACATAATTTCACATAATTCAGATAAATATATCAGGCATGCAGGAAGCACTTGGTTTACTGAGGAATGAGTCACTATCTGCGCTAAAATATAAGTGTCCTTGTACCAAGGAAAGGCCATTCCTGATGAATGAAGCATGACTGAGGGCCTCACCATCACCGCCTCCTGCAGAACTTTTCCATCCCTTTCAACCCCCATTATGCATACATAAAACTATTGTTTCTCTCCTAATATTCCCTTCTTTTTTTGGGTAAGTAAATGTGAGATTTTTATTAGATAATAAAATCCTAAGTGTTCTGAGTTAATTTCAATATATAATACTAATAACATTAATTCATTGGTGAAAAATTAGCACTGTAAAGGCATTGATATTGTTATAATATCTCTGTATCCTCAGTTTCTCGAACAATATCTGGTGGACAACAGGCACATGACAAACATTTGTTAAGTAAATCAATGAATTAGTGATACTACATCCACTCTTTCATACAGTACACAGAGTGAGGTAAAGCAAATGTAAGTTAGTGTTCCTGTGTTATAAAATACATTTCTTTTTACACTCAAAAACCTAGACTTAAGAAAATCCGGAGTAGCATATCTTCAGGCCCAAAAATTTACAGTCAACCACAGTGCTAAGATTTGGGACTATTAGTCGACACTCTTCCTCTCCTTGTAAAGCCTGAATTCAAGAGCTCTTGAAAATCACCCAGAGTAGATTGAAAGAGGATGTAGAGGGGTGTGAAGTTTCTATCCAGTCAGCCATAATAAAGAAAATCACAATACCATCCAGAAAGGGAAATAGTACATTTTAGCAGGTAGAAGAAAACACATTCTCTTCTACTATTGATAGGTTTATAAAATTTGGGATCCAGTTTCCTATCATCAAAGACCCAGAAACCTGAAAATGTGTTTCCCAAATTATTCATAACATAAAAAAAAAAACCTAGTGATGGATATCATAGAACCTCAAATCTGGTGCTTTTTAAATTTTTTGCCAGGTACAAAATCATTAGCAGAGAAATATACCGTGACTAGCATGTCATACAGAGGTCTCCACGCCTTTAATGTTGCTATTAATAGCTAGGGAAATTCAGAGCTTCTTACTTATTCTCTCATTGTTTGCACCTGATGTCAACTTAGTCAGAATGATTTGTTTAAAATATGTAATTCAGAAGGCATCTCAAGAAGTAATGTGGAATGTATAAACCTGGCCTGCCTAATTTCAAGTGAAATACAAGAGAGAAATGCATATTAATGTAAAATGACTATAAATCAAAAGCTATTTCATTTTCTAGGGTAGTATAAAAGCCAAACCTGTTTGAAACCATAATTCAGCTGTCATAATCTCTTAGATATACCACTGACCTTCCTTGGAAGTTTCTGTCACATAGAAGTGAATGGATCAGGAGGAGCAACATTAAATCACATGGCATTACGGAGAGCCAGGCACTTGAAAGTAATTTAGCTCACTTGAGCAAGTCCTTTAACCACAAGTCACACTTTCCTAGATAGAGATTCCTTTTGCTGTACATGCACACACACTGACATAAAACACATTCACTGTGTAGACTATACAAAGAGATTCATTGTGTATTCCATGTCTGTGCTTACGGATTTTTTTTCCATCAATATTGAACTCGGGTGCTCCTGTGTTTTCAAGAAACAGCTAAAAGATTTTGTGTTGCAACTCCTGAAGCCACTTGTCTGATTAACTTAAGGATGTAGATTTTCTCTGGGTATTTTACATTTATTATTAATAAACAGCCAGTATCTAACATGATTACTTGGCTGCCTACCTCTCCAAAATGAATCATTCTATTAAAACTGTGACTTTCAACGTTAAGCCTGAGGTAGGAAACGGGTTTGAATTTAGAATCATGCTATTCACCAATGCCAAGGATTGTTGTTAGGGATTTAAAGAAAATCTTTTGGGGAGGAGGGTTTAAGAAAAATCTGCCTTTGGAACTTATGGGGGCTTTTAAACTGGAAGAAAATAGATGATGTTTATTTGACTCCATGTGCATTTGTTACTAGATTTTCATTGGAGTGCTGCTGTTTTTTCCATGGACAATGATTATTTTACCATTACCTCTTCCCCCAAAGATAGAAGATTAACAAGATTATTCTTGCTACTTTAAAAGCTTTTTAACAATTTCAGAATTTCTTTTTTTTAATGATTATATAATTTTGAGAGAGAGAGAAAGAGACAGAGCATGGACGAAGGAGGTTCCAGAGAGAGATAGAGAGGGAGACACAGAATCCGAAGTAGGCTCCAGGCTCTGGGCTATCAGCACAGAGCCTGACACAGGGCTCGAACTCACGAGCGATGAGATCATAACTTGAGCTGAAGTTGGATGCTAAACTGACTGAGCCACCCAGGTGCCCCCACAATTTCAGAAGTTCTTGTGATTGTGGATGAAAGAGGGTAAGGTGTGGAATACAGACAGACCTCTGCTCAGAGCTTCAAGCAACTATCTCAGAACTGTACTACAAGTGGGTTGATCCATGTTTCACCCTCAAATCTTTCACTTAATGAATATCTGATGATCTCCAAGAGTTTGGTGTTTTGTTTTGTTTCATTTTTTGTCTTTTTTTTGAGATAAGGAGAAAACTATTCATTTCACAGTTGAGGAATAATTGATTCCCAAAGGGCTTGCTCTATCCACAAGGAAAAAAACACTTTAAGAATCATTTCTGTTATCTAATACAAAGACTAAGAATATAAAGCCCTTGGTTCCATTTAAAACTCTACTGGTAAACTTTTGGGTAAATTACTCTGTACCTAAAATTTGTATTTAAAGACTTCCAAACTAGGGCATTGAAAGCTAAAAATGAATATCCTGCATATAGCAAACACTGAGCTTTAAAAAAAATTTTTAAAGCATGATTTCAAATTACTTGTGTAATTAATAAATGATCAGTAAATACTTGTTTAGCTGCATTTTTGTGGATGCGGGGGCTTTGAAATATAATGAATAGTATTTTTAAAAAATAATGCATAGTCCCCGACTTCACAAATTTTACAATTTATATGGCAAAGCCAAGTTTTCAGTGGTTTCATTCTTTTTTCCAGAATCATTTATAGATTGACTGCCAACAATTTTATAACAACCTATAGCCAGCCATCCCTTATACTTGGTGAACACAAACTTACCACAAGGGGCTGGATGACTTCTAAGGAATCTCAGCATAACTTGGCATAATTTCTTGAGAAAGATGATATTAGGCAGATAGTTCCCTTTTTCACATCTCTATCCCTCAAACTCTTTTAAGCTCTTACATAGAAACTGTATTGGTTAACTAAAAGCTATAAGAAAACTATTACTCTAATTGTAATATAAAACCTGGAAATATTTCTTATCACTAAAGTCAGTCAATGTATCCCCCAACTCATGAATCTATCTTGAGTCTCCTGAGACCACTGTGGTGTACCTTATTGCCAGGAATGAAAATAACACACTAGTGATGGCTGGCCCCCATCGGTTCCTCAGCCACATTACATTTCCAGCTATGTTTATAAGCATCAACAATTTTTCACCTCAGGACTCCTTTCATATTTACTGTAAAAAACAAAGTATATATATATATATATATATATATATATATATATATATATATGTATATACATATATATATGTGTGTGTGTGTGTGTGTATATATATATATATATATATATATATATATATATGTATATATGTGTATAAAATCATTCCCAAAGCAACTACTACAAAGAGACACCATTAAATTCTACCTTCTAGAACTCATTCATGAAATTTGGCTTTGTATCTGACTAGTCGGTAGAATTTTGAATTCCCTATTATTACAATCGGTGGCAAATTAGAAACTAACTCCACCTAAAAAGAGGGGGGGGGAAGCAAATATCTGCCTGATGTCTTAAACTTTTTCTCCTAAGAAAAATCATTTAGGTGTGGGTCATTTAAAAAATTTAAAAAGGAATAATTAGAAAGAAAATGGGAGGTGTTAGGAAAATACTTAGGTGAATATAACATTTTCCAAGAGCATTTTTTTTTTTCCCAAGAGCATTTATATAAGACTGGAAGGAGTGCCAGATAAGTAGCCTTTGTTTTTGGCAACTTCTTCATTATCAATCACCAAATCTTATAAAGTCCCTATGTATCTAAGTAACCTAAGCCATGAGATAGAACATGATACATAAGATATAATAGGAAATGTAAGAATTTATACATCTCAATGAAGGGATTATATTCCCTGTGAAGAAGAGACTGATAGAGTGTGGGAAAGGTGCCTTCACAGAGGAGTCTTATGGTCTTGATGAAGAAAGGAAATTTCTATCAGGTTTAACAGTAGCTGCAAAGAAGAATGCTACTTGATTGGATATTCTCTTTAACCAAAAGCTGAACCACAGGACAGACATCTCATTCACTCTCATTATTTCAAAGGCCATCTATATTTTGAGGTTCAAAGTTCTATTTTTACACCAATTCATCATCTGAGCTTCATAAAATATCTAATAAGGTCTACTAGACATTCCCAAAAGAATATCAAAAGGCAACTCACACACAGAGGCTCTAAAGACTGAACGTTATTTATTTTACTATTGACCCATTCTTACTCATTTAGGCAGTCAATCAGTCACCCAACCATTTATCCAATATTTATTCAGTAGCCACGATATGTTTGGCATTGTTCTAGAAGTCAGGGATACAACAGAGAACAAAACCCTCACAAATACTTTCTCGCAAGGAGTTTACATGGTAGTGGCAATGTAAAAAGTCAGAAAAAATAAAATATAACACGTATTTTTAAGTTCTAAAAACAAATAGGGCAGGAAATGGGAGGGATTTGTAGATAAGGGAACTGCCTCATAGAATGTGATCCTCCTTCTGTGTTTTATTATCTCAGAGAATGTCACTAACACACACTCAACTGCCAATCCAAAGACAAAGGTTGATTCGTGAAGTTAGTAATTATGCTATGTCCATAATAACCCTCCAATTCATTCAATTATTTTCTTCCCAGTGCTATCACATGAGGTCAACCTGACATTGTCTCTTACCAAAATAATTACAACAGATCTCTATAAGGTCTCCCTAGCTGTTGTACAGCTTCAATCCATTTTTCAAATCGTAGCCAGAGAGCTATTACTAACGTATAATCTTTACAGCCGCTTGGTTTCCACACTGATAAAATCCAAAAGAGCTTTTCCTGTCTTGCCCCTTCTCCATCACCATCCCTTTCTATTTCACATTGTACTCTCAAGCCATGGATTGAATTACTGAATCCTTTGACTCCTTCATACTTTTCACTTGTTTCTACATGTGCCATTTCCTTTCTCTGGAAAGGAATATTTCTCATTCTCTCCCTTCCTCGGCCTCTCCCTCCCTCTTTTATTTTCAACCAGAGAGATTCAACTAACTTCTCAGTTTAGACATCACCTTTTGCAGGAAGTTACCACTGAGACCCCCCTGGAACAATTCCTAGGACCTCCCATAGCACACTGTGCATATACATATCAGAAACCTTACAACATTATATTGAAAACCAATCACTAATGTGGCAGTATGACACTGTGATGTTAACTTGTATTTTCTTCTCCCTCTCTTCTATTCAAATAGGGAATTGGTGCTGTAAATGTTGCCTTATGGAGAGGTGCATCAGAAAAAATAGTCCATAAATCTTTCTGCTTCCAAAGGATGGAGAGGATTTTTAGACATAGGCAAAATGACGAGGTTTACAACATGAAAGAAAGCCAATTTCCTTGCTTTTAGAAAGAATGTATGAGAACAGCAGTCTGTGGGTCCAGGAGCAATGGGAACCTGGGCTTGACTCCCAGAGCTGAGACCAGTGGGGAGCATGACTGTGTGGTGCATCAGTGCAGATGGAGCCAACAGCAGTTTATAAGAAAAGATGTCCCAGCCTCCAAAGTCACATGTGAGAAGTAGATTGCCACTAGACATGAAGCAGCTGTGTGAAGCAGGGTGGGTAACACAGTGATATTCTGGAGCACTGGAGACTGATTCCATACCTTTGCAGCATGTGAGAGTTCATGTTCTTGGCATAATCGAGGGGGAGAGATCCTCAAAAAAATGAAGGGTAAGTATAGGAGACATGCCTAGCTCCCAGTCAATATCTATCTGCTCTTCCACCTTATTAAGAACCACCAATTTTCTTCAGAGTATCAATATACCTAACAGTAACAACAACAACAACAACAACAAAACAAACAAACTGTGATTTCCAGCCTTCCTCATAACGAAGAGTGGTAAATAAGAAGTAAGCCTAAGGCTTTACAGGAACATCCTGGAAAGCGCTGGAAAATGTGCCAACTTAGTTGACATACATACTTTGCCCTTGGCTATTCCTCAAATTCATGCCTTTAAGTTAAATCATGACATTGAAGACTGTCTTTGTCACTGTATTATCCCCAACTAAGTGCATATTGCATAGTAATCATTTAGTAACTATCATTCAAAGAGCTAAGACAAAGAAAAGTGTTACTTTCTGTAGGTGTAAATGATCATTACATTTGAGCTCTGGATTTCCCAAAGCACCCAAAATAAAAAGGTAGCATTTAGGTCACATGTTCCTAAAGAGCGAGGACCTACCTATTATCTGTATTAGGTACATTGGGTACACAGAGCCTGATGTCATTTTTTAAATTACCTCTAAAGCATTAAAAAACAATAAGTGAGAATTCTGAAAAAGTATTCTGAATCATCTTTTATTCTAATAGCATGGGGACTTTCCCTTAGCTCTCAGTGTAATGAGCCCCTAAAATTGTCTGCCCATGCCAGTATAAACCAGGACAGGTTAGTTTATGCAAGAGTAGTAACCAGCCTTTAAGTCTCAGGGATTTATCACTAAAAAAAAAAAAAAAACCTTTTTCCTAGTTCATGCCAGGTCTACAGCCAGCCCAGGTGGTCTTCCAGAGCTGCTCTTCCTCCTAAGGTTGGCTCAGTATCCCAGGCTGCTTTAATCTTTGGCACATTCATGTCAACACATGCCTCCATGGTCACAATGGCAGGAAAACAGAGTTCTGAAAAATATTGTATCGACCATCAAATGTTCTGACAGACAGTGACACATAGATATTGCTGCTACCACAATGCATTCTAGAACTAGTCACATAGGTCTGCTTAGTCATAGGGATGTGAGGAAAGATACTCCTCCCATGTTTCCAAAAGAAGAGAAATGAACATTAGTGATCATGCCAAATCTCCACCATACATAAGCAGTTTTTAGAAGAAACATTCTCATATCCCTAAAGACAAAGGTCCTGAAACATTTTGTATTTAAAATCTCTCTATACTTTAAAAACATATGGAGGGTGCCAAGGGGTTTTGTGGATGTTTATTTTATCTACCAATATTTATCATATCTGAAATTAAAGCTAAGAAATTTAAAAAATATTTACTAATTTATTTTATGAGAATAGTAACATATCCATCATACACTAACAGAAATAATATTTTTAGTAAAAATAACTGGATTTCTAAATGAAATAAAAAAAAAATAGAGGAGTGGCACTCTATTATATTTTTTGGAAATCTCTTTAGTATCTCTACTAAATAGAAGACATCTATATTCAAAAATCTGCATTCAATCTGTTGTGATATCACACTTTATGTAGCCTCTGGAAAAATTTTATTATGTATCCATGGGAGAATAAAACTGGTAAAGGCAAATAACACCTCAGTATTACTATGAAGATAGTTTTGACTTCACAGAACAGTGAAAGGGTCTCACAACACCACTAGACACTTTAAGAAATGCTGCCTTAAGATGGCTAATGTCATTGCTCAATGGCATTGCAAACTATACAAAGGTAAAATGCTTGCTGCCTCTAATGTCTTCTATTTTGCTTTACTTTTGCTCTGAAAACTTTTATTGGGTCAACTCATTGTGCTCTGATTGAAAAGTATTCAGTGCCTCAATCAGGGGATAAACTTGCCTGCTGGTTTTCCCAGAAACGATCTGTGAAGGATGTCTCCATTATCTTAAATAATAGTACTGTTTTCTTCTTCTGGTGTGCCTTTTCAACTTTCTCAGTGAATCCATCTGTCATTTTCTGATCAGCAGCTGAATAGGCACATTTGCTTTCACGTCCTCTTAAATCCACTTTCTCTATCCGTCAGGACCCTAAATCTTATAGTATGAAGGTCGTTATCCTTAGCACACCCTTTCCTTCTACCTGTGGGGCTTATTATCTTACTCTTTCTTGAACAGCCCTTTGGTTGAAATCCCTTTATCAATAGGACTCATGGATTGTCTAAAATGGTACGAAGATACTCCTTTCCATTTGCCTTCTAATTAAAATATTCAAATAAACAGTCACTGAATAGCTACCACATATAAAAGACTCCTAGTACATATAGAAGATTTCTACATTTATTCAAATAAAAAAACTACAGATTCTTAACAGTGATTTAAAAGTTACCAAAACAAACAATATGTTGGAGTAGAAAATAAGACATAAAATATTAGAGGACAAAAATATAAATGTTTTGGGTCCCTTCCCCTCTTTTGAATCTCAGTTTGCATATCTGTAAAACAGGACTAAGAGAGAAGTTTCAGAGGTCTGAGAATTGTTTTTTCAGTCAGTCAGGCCAGACAGTTTATACCCCCGCCTTATTCTCCCTCGGCTTCCAGAAAGCTGAAGGGTTGTGGGTGTCCTGGGGCCAATTACTTGGTGCTAATGGGACAAAGTGGGACGCCCCCTCAGATACAGGTTTCTGACCCAGGACTTCAGGGTCACCTCTCCTTTCCCTCAACCCCCATAGAACATTCTTGGAACCCCTGGGACAGCGCTGGGAGGGCAGACACAGAAACCCACCAAGAGTGGGGATCCTGGCTCAGGTATAGGGAGGGTATTGGGAGATGGCATTCTTCTATCCGGAGTGAAACTCAAGAGGCTAGAGATGCAGGGCCACCCCCTTTCACACTCTCTGCAGGTGGTTGTTCTCTGCCATTTTGCCCCTGCTCAGAGATCCCCTGGCCTCTTTGTCTCTGCACCCATCTTTGTCATTGTCTTTGGGGCCCAACCCCCTGATGTCATGACTGATGTCAGCAGGGAGTCAGTAGCAGGCTTGCATCTTGGGCCACTGAGCTGCACCAAGGGAGATGTTCTTGGCGTGGAGTCTATGCTGTCTTGAAGTGACTAAAACTGTAGGTCAGGATGCTACCCTGCAAATGCCCACACTGCCAGGAAGCCCTCCAAGCAGATGATGTCCTACAAGTTGAAGTGCTTCAGTGTTCAGCAACTTCCCCTCCCACAGTAGGAACTACATCTCTGGAGATATGAACTCAAATCCCACTCTGCCACTCCTGGGCCTGTGGTCTTACACAAGCCCCTTAACTCTCTAAGCCACAAAACATGCTATAATACTCGGCATATAGTAAGTGCTCAACACATGTTACTTCAGTTTTATTAGTATTATTATTACTATTTTTATATTTCCACTTATTAACTGTATGACCTTCATCAAATAACTGTTCTAAGCCCCATTTTCCTCAGAATGAAGATAATTGCACCTGTTCTCCCAGTAAAGAAGTGAGAATTAAACAGCAAGGCAATCCATAATGGTTAGCTCCTTTTACTTCCATTCCTACTTCGCAGCCATGTGGCTTCCACATGTTACCTTGCTTTTCTGGGCCTCAGTTTCCTCATCTGCAAAATTGGGAAATAGTATCTACTTTCTTGGGGAGCCTGGTTGGCTCAGTTGGTTAAGTGTCTGACTTTGGCCCAGGTCATGATCCGCGCTTTGTGGGTTTGAACCCTACATCAGGCTCTGTGCTGACATCTCAGAGCTCAGAGCCTAGAGCCTGCTTCAGATTCTATGTCTGCCTCTCTCTTTCTGCCCCTCACCTGTTTGCATTCTGTCTGCCTCCCAAAAATAAATAAATATTTTTTTTAAAAAATAGTATCTACTTTCCTAGAACTGTGAGCATTCAGTGAGATTATTTTTGACATATGGAACCTATCGAACATGTTACCTTATTAGTATTATTATTCCTGTTGGTATTATAAGCCCTCCTTACCAGCTGTGTGACCCTGAACAAGTTCCTTAGGCTCTCTGAGTCTCAGCTTCCTCATGGGGTAAGATGGGAAAAATCAATCCTTCTACTAGTTTTGCTCTGAAGAAGCATCATCTACATCAGTACTTTGTTCTCACCAGCTCTGTTTCCTGGCTCTGTGATGCAGGCAAGTCCCTTCCCCTCTATTTACCTCAGTCTTCTCAACTGCCCTGTGAATCTAGCAATCTCCACCTTATCCAAAGTTGTGGGATAAGGAGGAAATACTCCCACAAGCCTGATTAGGAATGGCATGGATGATGTTGGGGCCTTGGTAACTCCTGGGGCTCACCAGGGAGGAGGAATTTGCATCTGTCTGTGTAGAGCTTCAGAAGGCTTGCACAATAATCCCGGACTGGCTGCCCCACCCAGAAATCCTGCAGCAGCAACACAAACTGCTTCATAGGGCGGGGGCAGGGGCAGAATGGAGGCAGCTTACTCTGCAACTGTGGGGACATCAATCCCAGAGAGCAACCCACACTCAACCTCGCCTAAAAGACTCAGAACTCACTGGAAGGAAATATATGACGCAGTTCTCCTCTAAAAACCCTTCTATTGCCTACTCAGGGAACATCCAGAGCTCTTGGACCACATGGAAGGATAGGATGGGAACTCAAGCAGCTGGACTTTAAATCATGCTCCTTCACTGATCAGCTCTATGAAGGAACAGGTTTTTGTCTTGGCTTTACTATCAATTAATTATTCCTTTAGACTTCATTCACCTCAACTAAAAGAAGAATATGTTACCTTTTACACTCATTGACCTCTATCATTCTATGATACAAGTGAGGGTTTGATTAAGCCACCTATGTATTAGCAAATCTCTTGATGTATGTTCTTTTTCATCATTTGTATTACATACCCTGTGGAAATACTACAAATATTAATGTTTATTTCACTGTCAATTATTACCTGAAATTCAGAACAAATTCTAGACCAACATGATTACATGGGTCCCTGAGAGAAAGAGCAAAGTGACCAAGGCATCCAACAAAACAAAAACAAAAACAACAACAACAAAAGCTAATTACTTTTACTCCTTACAAGTGGTAGAATTTGTTGGTTAGAAACTTCTTCTGGAACTTTCTGATGTAATCTGAAACCAGCCCCCATACATGGAGGATAGAGAGAGACTGATGAGGCAGATGACTCCAGATTGGTAGATGACAGGTTTAATAATCAAGGGAACAGACATAAGAGGCTTGTCTTGGGCAGCCTCAAAACAGGTAGATTATACTCACCAGCCAACTCTTAGAAGTTTATATAGAGGCCCTAACTGGGTTTAGTCTCATACTCAGTCAAGATAGCCTCAACACATTCCTATCTCAAATCTAAATATCCTTAGAGTAGCTTCTGGGAACACAGAAAGCAAACAGAACACACATTCCAAGGACAGGGGAGGGGGTGGGGAGCCTCCAATTGCTCAGATCCAGCTCATGGGTCAACCGCCAGTTATATCTTCTTGATGACCTCCTCCAACAGAAGTAAATTGAATAGTTAAATTGTTAGTAAAATGTTTAAAATATTAATAACCACATAAGATATGATTGATACCTGAGAATCTAAGGTTCTCTCATTACTCTCTCCAAATACCATGAGAGAGAGTTGCACATGACAGAGGAAAAGCTTGAATTTTGAAATGCATGAATGTTGAGTCTCTTATCTCAAATTTTGAGTTTCATCCAAACTAGTTCTATTACTGAATTATTAAAAAATTCAGTTGAAGAGGAGGAAAAATTTTGACAATGGAAATGTTAAAATCTAAGATTCAGCTTGTATCCCTAGTTTTACTACCAAAGAGTCTAAGAGAACCCCTTTAGCATTAGAGGTAAGGAAAACAAACATGAAAGAAACTAATCAAATAATTCAGTAGATCATGGTCTTTGGAATCAGAGACACAAATTTGACTCACACTTCTCTCACTCATAAGTCAAGTTATTGTATAGACAATAACTAGTCATGTTATTCAACCTTGCTAAGCATCAGTATCCTCAACTGCTCGGAATTGTCCTCATCTGTATGAGTGAAATGACAAAGTGCTTGTACCTAGCATACTGTAGGAATCCAAAGTAATTGCTGGACAACATCTTTCTCTTGACCAAAGTATAAGATTGATAGGGATTTAAGGTCTAAATTACATGAATAGGCAATTTAAAAATACCCAAACTTTCTGGAACATATACTTTGGCATATTCATTTTCAGGTGATTCACTGTAATCACTATAGAGAAACCTGTATCATTCAAATAAGGAGACTTTTTTTTAAGTTGATTTATTTTGAGGGTGGGGGGCGGTGGCAGAGAGAGGAGAAGAGAGAGAATCCCAAGATGTGCTGACAGCACAAAGCCTGATGCTGGGCTTGATCTCCCTGTGAGATCATGACCTGAGCCAAAATCAAGAGTTAAACACTTGAGGCACCTGAGTGGCTCAGTCAGTTAAGCATCTGACTTTGGCTAAGGTCATGATCTCGCTGTCCAGGAGTTCAAGCCCTGTATTGGGCTCTGTGCTGACAACTCAGAGCCTGGAGCCTGTTTCAGATTCTGTCTCCCTCTCTCTCTCTGCCCCTACCCTGCTCATGCTCTGTCTCTGAGAAATGAATAAACCTTTAAAAAAATTAAAAAGAGTTAGATGCTTAACTAAGCCCACCAGCTGCCCCAAATAAAGGGGCATCTAAGAAGAGAATCAAAGCCCTGACTTTCACTTTGCTTACTGAACTGGTTTGACATAAAGGAAACAGGACCTTGAAACACTTTTTTTTTGAGAGAGAGAGAGTGTGCATGCAGAAGGCAGAGGGAGAGAGACTCCTCACCCACCACCACGCCTGATGCAGAGCTTGATCTCGTGACTCTAAGATCATGACCTGAGCCAAAATCAGGAGTAGGATACTTAACAAGTCGAGCTTCCCAGGTGCCCTGAAACACTCTTTTATTATAGTATTAATCACAAGATTTAGAAATATGATTCTTAAAGGATACAGTTAATATAAACTGAATATAATTTTTAATCAGCTTTACAAATTAAGTTCTTGAGAAAAAAAGTCATAGCTAAATGCCTGCAATATTAATACCAATAGTGGTCGTAGTAGTAGTAGTAGTAATAATAATAAGAAGAAGAATTTGTCATTTCATGTCATTTACTATTTCAATGCCTATCATGTCATTTACTATTTCAACAAAATAGTATTTTTCTATCTTAATTTCATGTTGGAGAAGCAAGGTGTACTGCTAATAACAACACAAGACTGGGTCAGGCATGCAAATTAGAATCCAGTGCCTTTTGAGTCCTTTTGAAAGGTAAAATGAATAAAGATTGACAGCTTTTATCAAAATGATTGAAAATGATTTGTGAAGGATTGAAGAAAAAAAGTACAATGATCTACTGCTTAATACAATGGCTCATATGGTCAAAGAGGGTAAGCGTGGATAAGGTGGATGTGACCAGAACGCATGTCTTTAACTGGGTTGCCAAAATGCATAAGGTGTATTTTTACATTAGAAACAACCTCATATATGAATGGAAAATAAATCCAGAGGAATGAACTCAGTATGTAGTTCAAGAAATAAATCTAACCTTTCAAATATGTGAAAACTTGAAGAAATCTGCACATGAAGAATGATAGGAAGTTCTCAAATAAAAAACAAAATAGATTTGAATATTCCCCCATTCCTAAGTAAATGGAATAATCAATAAATCTTTACCAACCACCCGATAACAAACACACAGTTACAATAAAAATCCCCACTGTGATAATTCCCCTGAGTAAATATTTGTGTAATCAAAACTCTAACATATTTCTAAGTCTACATTTATAGATATAGAAATTATTCTGGTAATATCTCTATCCAGTATGCTATATAATTTATACGCTATTTTCAAGCTGTCACATACTTGTCTTTAGGCACTTCCATATTTACATTTATGGGAGTAGAAATTGTTTTGTTAATATCTGTATCTGGTAAATATTACTATGTCATTTTCCAGTCTTAAATATATCCTACAAATGAGGCAATGCCCAGGAAAGCTTTACTGAACATATTACATTTTGCCCATGAAGGTGGCCCATCCCCCCCCCCCCCAAAAAAAAAGTCATTTGAGGCGTGGTGACAAGGTGTGATTGTGTTCGTTGTTTGACTTAAATCAAATCATTTCTGACACAGTTCAAATCCTTTAGGAACCTATCTATGGCCAATTCAAACAAATAAACACTCGAATAAGAAAAGTAGAATGAAGTCCTGCTGTCATACATTTCACTTAATAGTTGTTTTCCTGATGTATCCGAGAGGAGTATTTGAAAGGACAGTATGTATTTTCCTGTGATGTCAAAATGTCAATTCAAAATCCATCTGTTTTAGCAGAAAAATAATACTTTGTCATAAATGCGAGCTAACAGCCAGTCCTCTACCTGGAACCCAGAGGAGATTGAGAAAATCCTCTATTGTCCTAGCACAATGTTAGTCATTATTTATAAGGCCTTATAGAAAAAAACAGTTGCCTGACATTCATATAGTTTTCTTAGGAGAAATGTTCCCTTTCCTCAGCAGTGTTTAAAACACACCCAGGCAGCCAGGGATATGGTTATTTACCTTGATACTGAATTATTTTTCTAAAGCTTGTCATTTTAAAGAAGAGATGCTAAATATTGATAAGGTTTGGTTAGTTCCACAGCTTCGACACCAAGAAGCCTAGCGAAAACCAGGGATAAAATAAAATGTTTCTCCCACTGTGCTGTAAATACATTTCATTCAAACCTGGTGTGAATGCCCTTCAAGTCTCAAGTCCTTAGAATTTTAAGACTGAGAGCATATCAAAGCTAAGATTGCCAAATTAGTACCAATTTAGTGCAATTTAAAATTGTGTGATTTTGTATAAGAGAATACAAGCTGAGACTCTTATTTGTCTAGTGACATGTATGGTTGTCTCAGTGGTCTTTACTGCTTCACTATTGATGGTATAGCAAACATCTTTCCAAAATATCATGTAGCTTTCTGTCTAACATGGGGAAAAAATACCTATAGAGGCCAATTGTTGGTTTGATGGGTGTTCATCTTTCAAAAAACAACCCACAAAATTTAAGAAGGTAGCCAAGGAGACCAACTTGCTGTTGATAAATAAGTGTGATATTCTAGCCATAACACCTTAGATGAGATGCAAAACAGGTATAACCAATGATTCTTTTAAGAGCATGTTTTGCCAATAAGCATAAACATAATATACACAAAAAAAGGATGGGACAGTAGAAGGTGGGGTAATGATTTCTTAAACTAGATGATATTCTTAAATTTATTTTGAGTATCTTGAAGGATTGGAGAAAATTTTGCTCCCATTTTCTTCCCGAGTTACAATAAAACACCTTTGGTTATAGTTCAGCATATCTGGAAAACTCAGACTCATCACTCTCTACATCTTCATGTAAAATGAGAGTACTGGATCATACCATTCACTCATTCACTTGCTCACTCCTTGAATATTAATGAGTTCCATGCCAGGCCTGTGCTATATACTGGGATGTCAGCAAAAAGATAGGCATGGTCTCTGAACCACTCGAGTCCACATCCTGTAAGGGAAGTCCTATGTTATCCATGACAAAACAAAAAAAACCTATTTCAGTTACAATAACTTCTATAAAGGAGCAACACAAAGTGATATGGAAGCCATTAACAAAGAAACGACCTGTGGTTGGAGGGGGGAAATCCTCTAAGCAGAGAGAATTATATCTGAAAAGGCCTGAAGTGGGAAAGTTCAGGTCAAGTTTAAAAAGCCAAAAAGAATGTGTGGTTGGAACAAGGAGAGTGATGGGGCCGACAGAACAAGATGGGGCTATGGAGCTGGCAAGGAGCAAGATCTCATGGGTCTCTCAGGCTTCATAAAGGATGTGGGGCTTTATGCAGAAAACAAGGAAAAGTGTTCAAAGACTATAAGAAGAGAGATGACATGACTTGATTATCCCTGAAGCTGATTTCTACTCGGAATTTCAATAGGAATATATTTGTTTCTACTAATTAAAATTGAAATAAGTAGGGCTGGGGCGCCTGGGTGGCGCAGTCGGTTGGGCGTCCGACTTCAGCCAGGTCACGATCTCGCGGTCCGTGAGTTCGAGCCCCCGTCGGGCTCTGGGCTGATGGCTCAGAGCCTGGAGCCTGTTTCCGATTCTGTGTCTCCCTCTCTCTCTGCCCCTCCCCCGTTCATGCTCTGTCTCTGTCCCAAAAATAAATAAACGTTGAAAAAAAAAAAAATTTAAAAAAAAAAAAAAAAAAAAGAAATAAGTAGGGCTGGCATTATTATTATCATTGTGTTACTATAGGTGTTATGAATTGACATAGGCACAGAACTCAAGTTAATAAATTGTAACTTAATTATTATATTGTTAAACTTAATTTAACTCATTTAGCCTTGATTCCTCAATTCCCAGTGATTAGATGATAACTCAGTCTTTGCAATTCAAGTTAAGCAGAATCACTTCTACTCTAAACTTTGATCTCTGTTACTACCACTCAGCCAAGTGCAGTTATTCCTTAGGACTCTTTCTCCACTCCCATCCATTCTGACTTTCCTTTCTTCATTTTCTTGAGGTAATCTAAGTTCTCAAAGGACATTTGTATTGTTGGGCATCTGGCCCGGTACTCTTCACTCTCTTCACTGTGTTGTGTATAAGTCATTCCATCTAGTCTCCTTCATAAGATGATTATTTTCTTTTTTTTTTTAATTTTTTTTCAATGTTTATTTATTTTTGAGAGACAGAGAGAGACAGAGCATGAGCAGGGGAGGGGCAGAGAGAGAGGGAGACACAGAATCCGAAGCAGGCTCCAGGCTCTGAGCCATCAGCCCAGAGCCCGATATGGGGCTCGAACTCATGGACTGTGAGATCATGACCTGACCCGAAGTCGGACACTTAACCAACTGAGCCACCCAGGTGCCCCAGATGCTGATTATTTTCTACTGATGGTCTCCATCCTACCTTTTCAATTCCCTCCCCAAACCTAATGAAGTACAATCTGCATTTTAACAAAATGGGTCCCCGTGCTGTATCTATACAAAGTTTGAGAAACCCCAGGTCTAAAGTATTTTTCTGTTGATTTCTTTTCAAAAAAAAAAAAAAAGAAAGAAAAAGAATGGAACATTTTATTAAAGATGAAGATGTAACCAATGTAGCAATTAAGAGCTCCTTTCTGAAAATAAAAGGTAACTTTACGGTTATCTGCATAGCATTCAAGGCTGATGTATGTAGTTACCTAACAAGGTACACTAATGTTGCTAATGAGCCAAGCACAATATATGAGTGAGTCCAAACTGTCCATTCTTAATCTATTCTTTCCATGCTGACATGAATTATATTAAGTCCACTGGCAAAACATGCTTTAGAGTTTCACTTGGTAGATTACTCATTAGTACTCACTCTATCTGTTCTAAGCTATCTTGCCGTAGCCCGAAATAAATTTGGGATCTTTACATATTTTTCTGAGGGAATTCCCCCAAGGTTTCGTGTGTGTGTGCGCGCGCGCGCGCGCGCGCGCGATGTGTGAGCGGTGTAGTTGCAAAGCTAACTAAAAACTGAATAGTGTCAACTGATACGAAAACATCAAATAAATGTTGTTTTCAAGTCTTTTTATTTTTTTAAGTTTATTTACTTATTTTGAGGGGGTGCAGTGAGAGGGGAAGAGAAAGAGAATCCCAAGCAGGCTCCGCACTGACAGGGCAGAGCCTGATGCGAGGCTTGAACTCACAAACTGCAAGATCATGACCCGAGCTGAAATAAAGAGCTGGACACTTAACCAACTAAGACACTCAGGTGTCCCTTGTTTTCAAGTCTTTTAAAAATTTCATTAGAACAGCTCGCACATTAAATAAAGTCATATTGATGAATATGTCATATTTGAACATAATCATAGTTTCAGTTGCTCCAACAAAATTCTGAAACCATGTGTGGCATGTTTTTCAGTAGTCATTATAAAATCTTACTGTGATCATTTCTCATCATGAATACTCCCTTATGCACCAATGTAAGACCATGTCTCCATTACTAAAGTGAAAGTTGGAGTTAAGCAATTATTCAGTAATTTCTAGTGCCAGGTAAGGCCTTGGCCCTCCTGGATGCTTACAAATGTTTATTGATGAAAACTGTATTATAAAGCCACCCCTATTTGCTATGAATTACCTACATTGCCTTTTTAGAATTGTGAGTGTTCTCTAAATAACTCCATGCTCCACTTGTATTCTTCAACCTAGGCATGTATGTCTATCTTGAATAAGTTCTTCCAAAATGCCCCAGAATACCAAATTTTGAAGACTTAGCCATTCCTCTTTCAGCCTTCTAATTTTGCCTATTGAAATGATAGAATATTGATGAATTGTGAAGACTGAACCCCAAAATTCATTCTAAATTATTCTCAGGCAGAAGGAATGACTCATTCCAGACCGTCTGTAATCTCTTTGCTCTTCTGGCCCACAGCACATAATGGTGAGGCAGCTGGTTGGGCTGGAAATAAAATAGATGGTACTTCTACCACCATCACCACCCCTTTCATGAAGTTTACTGATCTAGAAAGAATTACAGCAATAATAATCTACTGGCTATTTATGGTTTAGTGTGTTTCAAGTCGTGTGCTAGGTACTCTTCATTTGTTATCTCACTGAATCTTAAAAACATCCTATGAGGCAGGTGCTATTATCATCACTATTCACCTTTTACAAGTGAAGAAACTAGGTGTTAAAGCCAAATAGCTAGTAAGCATTATAAACAGGATTCAAGTCCAAGTTGTCCTGTTCCAAAGACCTCCTCTCCTGTAAGATTTTCATTACCATGATGTTCACCTAATATAGTTGCCTGACTTAAGCCATCCCATCCAAAGGAGAATACCACTGTTCAGGTGAATATAATTAACTTTTATATTCTTAAAATAGAAACCTACAAACACATATATACTCACAAATACAGGCTTGAAATGGAGCTGTTTCTGGGTCATAAGTGAACACATGAAGTGACACACACCTCGTACAAACCTATAAAATGTAAATGAAATGACCATCACTATGCTATTTCTACTAAGTAATACCCAATCTCACAGACATCAACACAAATAGCCAGATGTACATAAGAATGAGAATCTGTATTTTCTAAATACGGCATACATGTGCATTCCAATTTGCACATATAAATGAACCTACATATATGGACCTCCACTGGCAAGAAGCACAAAGGACCACTTTTACTGAAGAAAATCCTGAGAACCTACTGAATTCAGAAGTCCACTTCAGGAATTTGTTCATTTCATGTGCATGGACATCATTACAGGCTGAAAGCTTATTAAGTATAATCAAGAAGGTCCTTTTGGAATTATCTTCCTTAGCCTACTTCCAAGGGAAATCATTTGTAGGTTTCTTCAGGGCAATGGTTATCAACCAAGTGCTCAGGCTCATTTTCAAATGTTCCAAACCAAATTTACTGTAATAATGATAACTGCTCTTTCAGGATCCTGATCTTTTTAACTGCTATACATCTTTTCATCTATTTCCATTTCCCTTAGGTAGAGTGCAGACTAAGAAATCATCAGACCCATTTTTCAATACTATACATCATCAGAAACAATTTTGATAATCATATTATTAGTGTGCATAACCCCATCCTTCAGAACTCTACTAAAAGAGTCACCTAAATGTCCTGCTCTTCTTCAGATACTCTATTTATATCTACAAATGTCAAAAATTCTAAATGAAGTGTATGAGCCTTGATTGATAAAGAGATATGGTTCTCTTTCCTAGCCAAGTAAAAAATAGTTAATAAAATCCTAGCACCTGCCTAAAATTGATTTTTAAATTCTTCAAAATTGTTCTTTAGTTAATTCAGGTGACACACATTTCTATCCCAGTTCAGGAATAGTTTTTTAATGCATGATTATTTGGGAGAGAATATTAGATTTATTACCTTTGCTAATGAACACTTAGATAAAAGAGGTATTCTCAAGATAAGTATTCTCATGACATGAACTCTGATTACCATATATTAATTTTCATTTCAAGTCTGAATTATATAAAGAGTGAACCCAGTGGCTTTTACATATAGAAAATGGGACCTCTCCAAAGTACACTCTGCTATAATTCTCAAGTGTCCCCTGTCACATTTGTAATGTTGCATATCAGTAGTACCAGAATTCATCATCATGAATGCACTTCCAAAAGTTTAAAGAAGCAGTGGATAAACCTTAAAAACACAGAGTTTAACCTCACAGTTTAAAATAATGTGTTAGCCCTGTTTCAGAGGGACTGAGGGGACTGACTTCAAGAATGGCCGGTGAATTGGTTGAGATGCCCCTTCCCCTATGCTCTACACCCAAGAGAGTCCCTTACTTATGTGCTCCTTTTTCACAGCAGCATTTATCACGGAGTCCCTAAGAAAATGCAACTCCTTAGTAACAGCAAGGTGCATCTGCATCTTCAATATTTGAGACATTGCCGCAACTTTTCAGTACCAAACAGTGCCACCAGGGCCACGGAACTCACATTCCCTGCAGGATATGCCCTTGTCCTGGGGAATCTTAGGCTGATGAATATATCATGAAACCAATGTAACTAGAATTTTAAGAAAACAATGATTTTATCTTCTCCCTGGAATTGAGCAAGGGAAAAAATTAATGGCCTCATGAAATCTAAGAACTAGAAATGACTTATGAGGCCAGTATCCCCCGGATACCAAAACCAGATAAAAACACCACAAAAAAGGAGAAGTACAGGTCAATATCTCTCATGAATATAAAAAATCCTCAACAAAAAATCAGCAAACTGAATGCAACAATATATTTTTTAAAAAATCATACACCACAATCAAGTGGAATTTACAGGATGCAAGGGCAGTTTAACATTCACAAAACAATCAACATGATACGTCACATCAATAAAAGACAGGATAAAAACCACATAACCATTTCAATAGATGTAGAAAAAAAGCATTTGACAAAGTATAGCATCCATTCATGATAAAAACCCTCTGTAAAGTAGGTGTAGAGGGAACATACCTCAACATAACAAAAGCCTTATATCAATATATAAGCCATAGCCGGGGCGCCTGGGTGGCGAAGTCGGTTGAGCGTCCGACTTCAGCCAGGTCACGATCTCGCGGTCCGTGAGTTCGAGCCCCGCGTCAGGCTCTGGGCTGATGGCTCAGAGCCTGGAGCCTGTTTCTGATTCTGTGTCTCCCTCTCTCTCTGCCCCTCCCCCGTTCATGCTCTGTCTCTCTCTGTCCCAAAAATAAATAAACGTTGAAAAAAAAAAATTAAAAAAAAAAAAAAAGCCATAGCCAACATTATACTGAATGGTGAAAAACTGAGAACTTTTACCCTAAGGTCAGGAACAAGACAAGGATGTCCACTCTCACCACTTTTATTCAACATAGTACAAGAATTCCTAGCCACAGCATTTAGACAACATAAGAAAATAAAAGGCATTCAAATTAGTAAGGAAGAAGTAAAACTTTCACTACTTGCAGATGATATGATACTATCAATAGAAAACCCTGAGGACTCCACCAAAAAACTAGTACACTGATAAATGAATTCAGTAAAGTCATAGGATAAAAAAATCAATGTATAAAAATCTGTGGCATTCCTATACACTAATAATGAAGCAGCAGAAAGTGAAAGTAAGAAAACGATCCCATTTACAATTGCACCAGAAAGAATAAAATATCTAGGAATAAACTTAACCAAAGAAGTGAAAGACCTGCATTCCGAAAACTACAAAACACTGATGAATAAAATTCAAGATGGCACAAAGAAATGGAAAGATACTCCATGCTCGTGGATTGGAAGAATATTGTTAAAATGTCTATACTATCCAAAGCAATCTACACATTTAATGCAATTCCTATCAAAATACTGCCAGCATTTTTCACAGAAGTAGAACAAACAATCCTAAAATTTGTATGAAACTACAAAAGACCCAAAATAGTCAAAGCAATCTTGAAAAAGAAAAACAAAACTGGAGGTATCACAATTCCACAATTCAAGTTATATTACAAGGTGGTAGTAATTAAAACAATATGGTAATGGCATAAAAATAAACAGATAGATCAATGAGATAGAAGAGAAAACCCAGAAATAAAACCACAGTTATATGGTCAATTAATCTTTAATAAAGGAGAAATGAATACACAATACAAAAAAGTCTCTTCGACAAATAGTGTTGAAAAACTGGACAGCCAAATGCAAATGAATGAAACTGGACCACTTTCTTTTACCATACACAAAAAATAAACTCAAAATGGATTAAAGACCTGAATGTGAGACCTGAAACCATAAAAATCCTAGAAGAGAGCACAGGTAGTCATCTCTGATGTCGGCTCTAGCAACAGTTTGCTAGATATGTCTCCTGAGGCAAGAGAAATAAAAGCAAAAATAGAATATTTTGACATCAAAATAAAAAGCTTTTGCACAGTGAAGTTGGCAACCATGTAATGGGAGAAGACATTTGAAAATGACATATCTGATAAAGGGTTAGTATCCAAAATATACAAAGAACTGATACAACTTAACACCCAAAAAACAAATAATCCATTTAAAAATGGCAGAACACATGAACAGACATTTCTCCAAAGAAGACATACAGGTGGCCAACAGATACATGCAAAGATGCTCAACATCACTCATCATGAGGGAAATGCAAATCAAAACTACAATACCAGGTATTTACCCAAAATATGCAAAAATGCTAATTCAAAGAGACACATGCATCCCTATGTTTATTGCAGCATTATTCACAATAGCCAAACTATGGAAGCAGTTCAAGTATCCATCCACAGATAAGTGGATAAAGAAGAGTAGTATATATATATATATACAATGGAATATTATTCAGCCATAAAAAAGAATAAAATCTTGCCATTTGCAACAAATGGAAAGAGCTAGAGAGTATAATGCTGTTAAGTCAGAGAAAGACAAATATGATATGATTTCACTCACATGTGAAATTTAAGAAACAAAACAAATGAGCAAAGGTAAAAGACAGAGAGAGAGAAAGACAATCCAAGAAACAGATGCTTAACTATAGAGAACAAACTGATGGTTACCAGAGGGGAGTTGGGTGGGATGATGGGGGAAATAGGAGATGAGAATTAAAGAGTACACTTACCATGATGAAAAATAAAATGCTAAAAAAAAAAGCATTTTGAACCGTCCCTTGAACCATCATACATTGTGATATGTCAGGATATTTTAGTGTCCTAGTAGACATAGGAAATATCAGTTTATGGTACAACATTTGCTAAAACAGAAAAAGGGATCATCTACATGATTAATTACCCTGTTTATACTTCCAATATTTTTTTTTATTCTGTGTATTTATTAAAAGCATTTCTTCAAATAGCTACTTATTTTAGTGAAAAATAAACTTAGCATTAAACACTTTAACTCTTCAATTGTAACAAAGCATGCAATCAGAAAAATTCACAAAGTCTAGAACACAGTGAATTACCACAAAGGAAACATACCAATGTAAGCAATACTTAATTAAGAAAGAGTATCCTACAAGTTCCTCACTTCATGTTCCCTCCCAGTAACTACCTCCTCCCTTCTCTCCAAAGGTAATTAGTTTTAAAATATGTCTATAAATGCTTTATAATCCTACCTTCAAAAGATAGATCCCAATTCTCTTCCCCTTGATGTGAACTAAAGTAAATGACTTGCTTCTAACAAATGGAATAGAGTTGAATTGGCAGTGTGTGCTTTGGGAAATAGATTATAGAAGGCATCATGCTTCCTCCTTACAAGGACTCTTAAATCACTCACTCAGGAGGAAGCCAACTGCCATGTCATTTGAACACTTAAACAGTGCAACGGAGAGTCCCATATGGGGAAGAATGAAGGGACTGTTAATAAAGTCAATAAGGAACAAAGGTATCTTAACAAATGCATGTGACTGAGCCATTTTTTAAGTTTATTTATTTTGATAGAGAGACAGATATATAGAGAGATAGTGCAAGCAGCGGTGGGGCAGAAAGAAAGGAAGAGAGAGAATCCCAAGCAGGCTCCACACACTCAGCACAGAGCATGAAGTGGGGCTCGATCTCATGAACCATGAGATCATGACCTGAGCCGAGATCAAGAGTCTGACGCTTAACCTACTGAGACACCCAGATGCCCCATGAGTGAGCCATTTTGGGGTGTGTAGACCAGTGCCAGTCAAGTATTCAGATTACCAAAACTCTGGCATTTAGACTGACACTTCATGAGAGTTCTTAAGCCAAAACCACCCAAACTGCTCCAGAATTCTTGACTCACATACAGTATGAGATAATAAATGTTTATTATTGTTTTAAGGCTCTAAGTTTTAAGGTATTTTGTTTTGCAGCAATACAAAAAATTAACCACTCTCTTTACTACTAATACCATAGTTTAGCTTAGCATGTTTTTAATCTTCTAGTAGTAGAATCATTATTATTTATTATTCTGTATTCAGTTTATTTCACTCAACATTATGTTTGTTAAATTCATTCATATTGTCATGTGTAGCTACGATTCATTTCTTTTCATTGTTGTATAATGTTCCAATGTATAATGTACCACAATCTCTTTATCGTTTCTAGTAATGATGTTTGGTCTGTATTTAATTTTTTACTTCTATAAGTAATATTTCTATAAACATTCTTGTACATGTCTTTTGCTGCATAAGCAAGCATATTTTAATTAAATGTATACCTAAGACTAAAATGCCAGGTCATACAATTTGCAAATAGTCAAATTTAGTCCTCTGTAACAACATATTTCCAAAGTGGTTGGAGAAATTTACACTTCCATTAACTGTAAATGAGAATTTCTATTGCTATATATCCTTGACAACAACTGGTATAATCAGAGATAACATTTCATTATTTTTTCTAACTTAAAACTGATCTAATAAAGACATATGCAGACTGTAAGGAGATATATGCAACTCAGATATCTGACAAAGGAATTGTATCATGAGCATATAAAGAATTCCTTTAGATCAGTTTAGGAATATAAATGAAAACAACTCAATTTTTTAAATGGGCAAAAGACTTGAAAAGGCATTTTTAAAAAGAGCATATCAAATAACCAGAGACAATATGGAAAAATGCTTAACATCAATAGTATCAGGAGGGGAATGCAAATTCAAATCACAATGATACACCTACCTATAAATACACAGCCACCAGATATGCTAAAATTCAAAAGACTGATAAGACCACTGATAAGACACTTCGGCAAGAATGTGGAAAAACTAGAATTCTTACACATTGTCAGTGAGTGTGAGGTGGTACAACTTTGAAAAATTGCTTATCAATCTATTTGAAGGTAAAACACATACTTACCTTAGGTATTCTATACCTATATGTTTACAATATAGAAATAAAAACATGTCCATGAGAAATATATATTCATATTATTTTTCATTGCAGATTTATTTATAATTGTCCAAAACTTAAAAAAAAATAATTCCAAATTTACATTGCAAGAGAGATGATAAATAAATTGTGGCTTATTTATTTAGTGAAATATTACTCAACCATCAAAATGGCCATATGCAAATATTAAGAATCTACTATGTGTTACATATTGGGATATAAATATAAAAAGCAGTTTCAACAAGTTTTGCATATTTTATCTTGAAGGATTTAGAACTTCAGAAATATTTTATTTCCATTCTTCCAAAGCCACACTACCCTAACCTCTTAAAAGAGAAACAAAAATAATACAAATTCATCAAACAGAAAACAATAGTTTATGTCTTTTAATAAATTTGGAGGGTTGCCTGGGTGGCTCAATCGGTTAAACGTCTAGCTTTAGCTTAGGTCATGATCTCGTGGTCCATGGATTCAAGCCCTGCATCCAGCTCCATGCTGACAGCTCGGAGCCTGGAGCCTGCTTCAGATTCTGTGTCTCCCTCTCTCTCTGCACCACCCCCACTCATGCTCTGTCTCTCCCTCCCCTTTTCTCCCTCTCTCAAAAATAAATATATATTAAAAAAACATCTGTCATCATTCCAAAGAGTAAGTGTTCCCAAAACAAGAAGAGAAATATTACATAAACCTTTTTTTTAAATAATGTATTTATTTGTTTACATAATAATTTAATCTTTCTGGATTTAAAGAAATAATGTCATGTTTTAAACACACTTTGGAATCTATGTAATTAATGGTGTCCATGCAAGTTTTTATTCTAATGATAGGTTGAAAGGATCCCCTACAGTTATCATTTCTGATATTTTAATAAATAGGACCCAATAAGGCACTAGTAAATTATAACATAAAAAATACATGGTATATAATAAAGCCTTCTTATGATGCTTTCCCACACATATATTCCTGTTTCAAAGGCACAAGACAAGTCCAACAGACTCCAGTCATGTTTAACATCTTAGCAAACAGGAAAGGCAAAATAGCTTAAGTCCAAAATGCATTAGCCCACTACTTCTTACATAAAAACACAGATATCCAGAAAAAAATAATAAATTAGCATGACTGTGAACTCTAGGACTTCAAGACACATGATTTGGGCAGACTCTATCTCTGCTCTGTAAATATTACTTCACCAAAACAAGAACAAGGATCCATATTTAACAGAAGAACAGATAATTAATTAATCATTACAAGTAATCTCCTTAATACATAATTTCTTGGTTTCATCTACTCATTAATGGTTCCTATGCACCAGTAAAACTGCTATAGGCAAGCCCTTCACACACACACACACACACACACACACACACACACACACACGAAAAGACAAGACAAGACAAGACAAGACAAGACAAGCAAGAAGGAATGAATAGCAGAACCCAGAACGGGTAACAATCCTTTTAGTTAAACGCTCACAGTAAATGAGCTTATTACTTTTGAGGAACTGCCAGAAAGATAGAAGACTGGAACAGAAATTACAAGTGAGGAAACAATGAAGGCAGTAAGATATCAAAGGGGCAGATTATGAAGGATCTTTTTTGGAATTTATTCTCAGTGTGATGGGAGGCCATTAGTGTTTCTGACAAAATTTGACTAATGCTTTTAAAATATAACTCTGCTTATAGTGAGTAGAGTAGGAGAAAGAAGTGGGAGTTGGAGCCTCAAGTTAAGTAGGATGTTATTATAGAAATGAGGTGCTGGTAGCTTTATGAGAGGAAGAGTAGTGGAGGGAGGAGAAGACAGGAGACATAATGAATATTGAGCCAAACAAATTTGAAGTGGGAGGAAAAGCAAGCACTCAAGGATGACTTCAAAATGTTTATGCCCATGGGGCGCCTGGGTGGCGCAGTCGGTTAAGCGTCCGACTTCGGCCAGGTCACGATCTCGCGGTCCGTGAGTTTGAGCCCCGCGTCGGGCTCTGGGCTGATGGCTCAGAGCCTGGAGCCTGTTTCCGATTCTGTGTCTCCCTCTCTCTCTGCCCCTCCCCCGTTCATGCTCTGTCTCTCTCTGTCCCAAAAATAAATAAACGTTGAAAAAAAAAATTAAAAAAAAAATGTTTATGCCCAGCAACTGGGTGAAATTTTACTGGTAGGAAAGAGTAGAAGTGAAAACAGTGGACAGGGAATGGAAATCGAGAGGGTGATTTAAGACATGCTACGTTGTAAGGGCCTATTAGACATCCAAGTAGAGGTGTTGCGTACACAAACTCAACAAACTGCACAAAAAAAAATGGAGCTAAGAGGAATGTCCCAAACTGGAAAAAAAAAAATATATATATATATATACATATATATATATATATATACACATATATATATATATACACACACATATATATATATGTATGTATATATATACACACACACATATACATGTATATGTATATATACATCCAGAGAGAGAAAGAAGGGGAGGGAACTGGTCTAATTGGTGATTATACATTATGTAAAATAATATATATAATAGAGTCACTGCTGTCTGATTAAATTCAAAGACCCAGGACAATGGAGGATCGACTAGAAATTGAGTATAGCGTGTAGATTCCTTTTAGTGAATCATATCTCCTCCATTTGGGGCCAGGCATTTGGGGTAGTATTGAACCCTAACTGAAATTCCTTGGCTTAAGCAAATCAGAAAGAAATTCCATCTGCTTGGCTAAACACTGATTTCAGGTTTGGGCCAAGTCTAATTTGGGCTGTGAGAAAATATGAGCTTCTAGGAAAATGTTTTTCCTGATCTCCCATGAAAGCTATCAGAAAAGAGGTGGTCTTCAGAGGAAATCCTGAGTTACGATGAAGCTCTCCTTGTAGAAGGTAAAGTACACAAATGGAAAGAAACTAACTACTTGGGGCACTCTCTGATCAACTATCAGTTGAAGCCAGCCTATCTCTGAACTTCTAATTTAAGAAAACCAATAAGCATCTTAACTCAGGCAAATGTTTTGGCTGTTTCTATTGATTTTAATAAGCATCTGAGACCAAAAATGGAAGTAAAGGTAAAAAGGAAGCACTGAAGGGAGGGAGAAAAGGACAGAAAAAATTCTTTAGTCTGAGAAGTACAAAAGAAAAATGAACCAGAGAAATTTATTCGTTCACTCCCTAAAAGGAGCTTTTACAGCAATTTTCTTGCAAAATCTAAAAATATTACCAGATTTAGAGTAAGATTGAACCATCAGAGATTTGGTCCTCTCAGGTGGTTAAGATACCTGCCAAAAAGGACCTTACTTCTCTCCGTTTTACAAACTGAAATTGACCCCAGAGAAAGCTGGATGCTGGATCAATGTTACATTACCCTACTGCTATCAGGTACCACACTGTTAGAAAGAGAATACTCTTGCTCCTGAAAATTTGCGTCCTCAAGGCACTCTGAAAAGAGTCATCAAGGAACCCTGATGCTTCTGAGAACCCCAAAGCCCACTTGAGGGAAGATTTGTCACCACAGTGTTCTTAAATCTCAATGGATAAGATCGGGATTTTATGGTGTATGTGTGGGGTGGGGGCGGTGCTTAGGGCATTGTACTCAGCTGTTACTTTGAAGAGATCAATAACAATACCATTTAAAGTATTTTTTTTTTCAACGTTTATTTATTTTTGGGACAGAGAGAGACAGAGCATGAACGGGGGAGGGGCAGAGAGAGGGAGACACAGAATCGGAAACAGGCTCCAGGCTCTGAGCCATCAGCCCAGAGCCCGACGCGGGGCTCGAACTCACGGACCGCGAGATCGTGACCTGGCTGAAGTCGGACGCTTAACCGACTGCGCCACCCAGGCGCCCCTAAAGTATTTTTAAAATCCAGTTTCACCCAAAACATAACAACTGACATTTTCTATTGCCTGAATTTTCAAGAAATACTCTGAACAAAATGAAACCACTTCAATTAGCATGGCATTAATTCTGCTTTGCAGGAACAGGGAAGGGGATGCAGGGCTCTTTTCCCCTTGGTTCTCTATGCTATTCACCTGGACTTGGCCTGAGTGCTTGGCAGATGCAGGGGGAGTAATTGAGGATTATGTTTATCCTTTCTGTTGACATCTGGAAAAAACCCCAGGCAAAAGTCAGCAGCCGTTAATTCAAATAAGTATAGTTCCTTTGACAATGCAATTGAACATCTTTCTTTTTTAAAGATGTAAAGCCTCTTTCTAATCCATCATGTTTTTACCACATCTAAGCTTTGCCACATAACTTACATGTTGGGAAGCTGTTCAAATAACAATGTAAGTACTTCCTGCATTTCTAATAAAGATGTAGTCATAAAAGAATAATATGTTTCAACAACCTAATTTTGGTAGCTTCATACATACCAGAAACACCTGCCAACTACCTCTACAGACACCTTGCTTCCTAACATTGTATAGTTTAAATATTCATATGAATTATTCATGAAGTATTCCTAATTGATATTTGTTATTCAGATGAACTGCAAAGCTATGGATCTTCCCATCCTTAAATAGCATGTAGTCTGGCTTATATGAGATTAGAAACAAATTTAAATATTTTATTTATTTATTCATTCATTCATTCATTTATTGTTATTTAGCTTGTTAGTTTTGGCAAGCAATGTTCACTTGTGTTTGTGACTGGCAACTTACAATTTCTGTCTCCTAAAAAGGTGAAAAAGATGCTAGCCACCAAGACTGTCATAACATATTCAAAGTGCTTTTGACAAAGTTCTTGTATCTCAGCTGCCGGCTGTGTCAAAGAGCAGAGTATTCCGAAGAGAGAGAGAATATAAAATATAGATGAAATAATTACCACAGTAGCTACTTAATTGCATTTGAGTAGTTACACTCTGCTAGGACTATTCAAAACACTATTTTAAGTCATTATTCCTTTGTCTTAAGTGTTTATACTCCAGTCATTTTTAATGAAAATATCCTGTTTTTAATCTTCTAATGGGAGGGGTAGTCAAACACAAACCACTTCTATGGTACCAACAGCATTTGCAAAACTTGCTCATATGCCTTCATTGCAATGTTTTAATGTAGGGCAAATGGCTGCAAGCTCTCAGCATGCTCGAGAAGTCTCTGGTGACATAATTAAACATGCCATGACCAAGATTTCTTGAGAAACTCCAGACTGGTAAACCCAGTCCCACCAAAAAATATTAACTAGAGCACCATCACTAAATCCCAAATAACAACTGAGGAAAGCTATCCACGGCTCCCAGGAGCTTCACAGCTCAGTGTAAATGTTCACTCATCATATATTACATACATGTATATATATTTTAAGTCATCTTGAAATGTTCCTAACTAGATATGCTGGCAAGTAACTTAATCAACCAGTTTTCTCCTCATTGTCATTTTGGCACAGGTGGTGTCTTTCTATTTTAAAGTAGATTTTTTAAAAGGCGTCAACACCCAGTAGTCTATCAGTAGTACTCTATCGTACCACATCAAAGACATTTTTTCCATAAACAGAGAGGAAAATGCCTTGGAGGTAAAAAAAAAAAAAAAAAAAAAGAGCACCATCCTAGAATCATGGTTTGACACTGATTCTGTTAAATGTATAAAATTGCCGAAGTTTAGAGTTAGGAGTCCTCGGATACCTAAAGGGGTCCTCATTAACCTGAATGATGAGACAGACACAGTAACAACCGATGTCATTTACCTATTTGCCATGTTCTCATCATTACTGAAGGCACTGCATCCTGAGGTGGAATAAAGGAAAACAAAATAAATCTGAATTTTAAGTGAAGAAAAATAATAAAACCTTATGATAGTAAGGCTTCAGTCATAAAGTTCACCTGAACAAAACGAAATGCCTGATATTAATTTAAAAGCAAATTCATATTAGAAAAAGAACAGTAAATTTTAGGGTACACATTGTAGTAATGAAAGTTATTTCTTCAGAAGAGTTATTATGAAAAAATGTACCTGAAAGACTTTGATCCTGAAGCACTATGGAGAATTTGGCAAATTAGCTTCACTTATTGTGTCTTATTCCTTCAAAAACGTTGATGTTATGTTTTATATTATATTTAAAATATAATGATATCTATTTTTAAAACAAAATGATATATCTTTGTTTTCTCTATTCCATGAAGGTTATTATTTTCCTATAGGATTTGAACAACATAGCTACAGGTTTTGATTTAGATTTGACACATTTAGAGGATGTTATATTTAATTCCTAGAGGGAAGTGCCATGTGATGAACAGGACTAGAAAGCTGAAACCTTAAACTCTGGTGCTGGCAAGGCCTAGACTGATAATGCATTTTCCTTTAGAAGTTTCCTCTGTCTCAAGTAAAATCCGAATAACGATTTTGATTTTAATGCAGTTTTATTAATGGGAAAATACTCTTAAGGGCTAAGTATATTACACATACACATGTGCACAAATGTGGCAAATAATGAATCTATATTTATAAATACTTTCCAAATCACCCATTCCCAATCACAAAAAAATATTTTGAAATGGCTTAAATTCAACATATAAAAAATGCAACATATAAAACATATACAACATATAAAAAACCTGATGCAATTTAACTCTGAAATCAGACTGCTTAAATGCAAATCCCATCTCTGGGGTTTTTTATTATTATATGGTGACCTTGGACAAATTACTTAACTTTTCTGCACTTTCATTTCCATATATGAAAATAATCTATCTCCCTCATAATTTGTTTTGATGACAACAATTGTTATAATGTATGTGAAAATACTAGAACAATTCCCAGCTTGTATGAAAAACTAGGTAGAAATTTTAGCTATGATTATCATTGCACTAATGTAAACAGAACAACGTAGTTTATACCACTAGAATAAAAACTTAAGCAATCAGGCAATCAAAATGAAAAATGAAAATTTAAAGAGCAAAAGAAGTAAGATTTTATGCTTGTCTTTACCTAAAAAACACAGAATGCAAACTTCTGTTTATTATTTTCATTATTCTAATATCTTCTATAAATGCTCTTAAGTCCATCAAATTATACCATTTCATGCTTTCCCTACTGTTTTACTTAAATCAAGCTCCCTCCTTCTGAAAAATATAAAACAAAATCAAGTGCTAAGAAGCTTAGTCATTATTATCTAAATGTTTTTTTTTTGTTAATGTTGATTGATGTATTTAGTCTGAGAGAGAGACAGAGAGCATGAGCGAAGGAGGGGCTCTGTGCTGACAGGTCAGAGCCCGGAACCTGCTTCAGATTCTCTGCCTCCCTCTTTCTGCCCCTCCCCTCTTTGTGCCTCTGTCTCTCTCTTTCTCTCTCTCAAAAATAAACATTAAAAAAAAATCTAACCCCATAAAAAGCACATTTGGACATTTGAAACTTTACTTCAACAGAGTGTCTTTCAGAGTTTTGCCTTATATTCTAATGACAGTGTTACACATGTGCTTTCTGGTTTATTAGGACTTCTCTGGGAAGCCCTTCTCAGTGTGCTTATGAATTCTGTTTGATTATTATTATTTTGGACCAGAGCCTACATCTGCAAGGATGGAAAGGTAAGACCAACTTTTTTTTTCCTAAACAAGGTTAAAAAAACTTTTTAAAGAGATTTCTCCGGCATCTTAGCATTTAGTTTAAATTCAAATTAGAGGGGCGCCTGGGTGGCGCAGTCGGTTAAGCGTCCGACTTCAGCCAGGTCACGATCTCGCGGTCGGTGAGTTCGAGCCCCGCGTCGGGCTCTGGGCTGATGGCTTGGAGCCTGGAGCCTGTTTCCGATTCTGTGTCTCCCTCTCTCTCTGCCCCTCCCCCGTTCATGCTCTCTCTCTCTCTGTCCCCCAAAAAATAAATAAACGTTGAAAAAAAAAATTAAAAAAAAAATAAATAAAAAATAAATTCAAATTAGATTTTTATGTTAACATATATATTGGAATTAGAATGTTTAGTTATTTCTTTGGGTAACTTTAAAAATAAGAAATTTATTGACCCATTTCTTAAATATTTCCTTAGTTATAAATATTGTGTCTATTTTTCCTTTTGGAATAAATATGTTTACCACATCTAAATAGAGAACAGCTGTTTATTTTTCCTAATTTTTTAAATTTATATTCATCACCATGTCTATTTTCACTAATTACTTAGTACCAAGAAAATATACACCCATATCTTTCTACTCCCAGTTAATTTGCTCCAAAGGAATGTATCATGTGTTGAAGGTCCACCTGGTGATGAGGGGACCAAATTTCCCTAAAAAACACAATGCCTGATGTACAACGATATGACCTCTACAATATAAACTATCAAGGGATACCAAACTCAAATACACTGAAATCATAAGCAGAAGCCTGACTTTATTGGCAAAACATTCTTTTTAATTATACTAGCTATCTCCTACTTTATGATAAAATTCAGTGTCAACATCATCTTCCAATCCAAATTCATAATAATAAATACCCCAAAACTTGGATTAATATCCTGCCTTTCATTTGAGTAGCTCAGAAAACTTTTACATTTACAACTCTTTCCTCTCTTTATGAATTTTTTCTGGAGAAATTATGTTCCTCAATGACAATGCAGGAAATAGGTTACTCTTAACAAACTTAAGAGGTGTTAAGGTAGAGGTGCCTGGGTGGCTCAGTCAGTTAAGCATCTGGCTCTTGATTTCAGCTCAGGTCATGACCTCACAGTTCATGGAATGGAGCCCCACACTGCTGTCAGCACAGAGACTGCTTGGAATTCTCACTCTCTCTGTCTCTCTCTTTCTCCCTCTGCCCCTACTCTGCTCATGAGCTTTCTCTCTCTCTCTTAAAATTCATACATAAACATTAAACAAACCTAAATGTATATTATATCCTTTATTGTGTTTGTCATAGTTTTTAATCTATTTACCTTAAACTAGTCAGATACAAAAAAACTTGTTACAAAAATATATATTTCCATGATACCATGGAAATAAAAGCATCTTCCCACATAAAAAGTTGGACAAGAATGTTCATAGCAGCATTATTCATAATAGTAAAAAAAACTAGAAACCAGCCAAACATCTGACAACTGAAGAATGAATAAACAAAATGCATCATATCGATATAAAAAGGAACGATGTACTGATACATGCTTAAAAAATGGGTGAACATTGAAAATATTTTGCTAGGTGAAAGAAGCTGGTAACAAAAGGCCATTTATCATAAGATTCTATTTATATGAAATGTCCAAAATAAGCAAATCAATAGATAATAGTGGTGGCCCAGGGATGGCCTTGAAATGAAGGTTACTGGTAAATGGGGATCATTGTTAATAGGTATGGTGTTTCTTTTTGTAAAATGTTCTAAAACTGAATGTGGGGATGGTCGCCTAAATCTGTGACTATACTAAAATTATCAAATTATATCATTTAAATTGGTGAATTGTACGATGTATGGATTATTTGTTAACAAAACTGTTTTTAAGCGAACTTTAGCAGTACTTCTGCTATATTTTCCTCCTGTCCTCCCTCCTTTTGGAGGCCATTCTTTCAATATGAAGCTTTCTAAACAAATATTTGCAGTTAGTGATCCTCTTGCCCTCTCCCCCTTAGGGATGACTCAAAGGGATGAAGGGACTTGCTCATGATTACACAGCTAGGTGGCAATAACCAGAACAAAAATATTCCGTCCCCTCATCAGGCTTTAGCCAATACCAGGAAGGTTTCTTGTTTGCTTCTTATGAAATGGATTTGTACCTACTGTAAGTACCTCTGACAATACTTTTGTTATGATGATATTCTCTTTAAAATATGTATTACTTATGTTTTAAATACTTTGTCTCAAGATAGAAAGTAACTATCTTCCTCCTTGGTCCTTTTCTTTTAGAATGGAATAGTCTCACTCTCTATGTGGTAGTTAAGTCCTACATGTTCAAAACCTGACCATTTTAAAAAAAAATTAGAAAACTTTTAAAATTTTAATATCTTTATAACAACTGAAGGATGACTAGAAATTATTTAATGAACATATGTAACATTTTTTATTTCCTTCTTGGCTTACGTAGGAGTAGTCCTTCTGATCACTGGTGCTTAAAAACATGTTTCCAGGTATCGATTTGAAAGTAATAATTCATGTCATTTTGAGTAAAGCAATGGTTGGTATGGTATGGTGTTTGGTATTTAGATCATTGAAAACAATTCCTCCAAGGTCATCCTCTTGACTTCATAATCAAAATTCCAAAACATAATACCTATATGGGAATTCATAGATCCCTCATTGGTGATATCCTGATGAATTGCCCATTGAAAGATGGGACCTGTTCTCTGCCCCTAAGAAACTCTAAGTTTTCACTTTCCTCTTTAATTCTTCTGGGAAGACCTCTCTCTGTGTCTATTCCATCCCTTTGTTTTAATCATCTTATTTCCCTTCCACCCATTTCCTGAACAATCTCCCTTGGCAGACTTGCTCTCCATGTGAATAATCATGTTAGCTTTTCCTTAGAAAGTGTCACAATTTTGTCTCTGAAGTATTGAGGACTAACTGTATCCCACATTTAGAAATAAAATAACTGAGCCATAAGATCATTATCAAAGTTATCATGATTAGTTAACATCAAGTATAAACATAGAACCCAGTTCTTATTTGTGGACCTCCAAGTTTCATTGATTAATATACACTTAAAAAAACAGGCTCAGATTTCATGAAATCAGACAGAAACACTGAAAAGCACCTGAAGAGACAACTACAGTCTTTGAAATCTATTATAATATCATATGCTATGTACAATATTTTTTCTGTTAAGCCCACCCATAATTAGGGTGCACATATTTTAAATATTTATTGAAGGCTGTCCACTAACCGAGGTATATTTTGCAAAATCATCTCAGGTAGAAGACATGTCTTCTTCCTCTGACACAGTAGTATGTTATCTATAATGGCGCCTAGCATTTTTCTGCCTCATATTCAGATCCACATCTGAATCTTCTTTTTCCAACAAATGATAATAAGAATTCATTTTCACCCAGTAAAGCTCAGTATTTGTTGCAGGAGGATATGTTCCTAGCCTCTTTATAGCCTATGGAGTTGTTGCAGAGCTGTGAAGTAGGTTTCAAAGTTGTCATTAGTTTTGGAGCTATGAGCACTTGAGTTATTTTCCCTCTTAACTAAACTATATAAGAATAATTGTTATTGTCAGAATTAGGGGAGAAACACTCCCTGCAGTCTTTAGATGAAACCCAATTACTACAGAGGGTATATTTTAAAAATGCATAAATTACCACATGCTACCGTTTTTCAATGCTTTCCATATCAAACTTGTCCTTTGGAGACCACATTGAACAAAATGGATCCATGCATTTCTCTTGAATGACAGACAGCAAGCATCACAAGTGAAAGGTGAACAAACTGTCTGATAGGAGCTCCACTAATTTAAATGAAATCTAGATCCCTGAAAAACTCAGAAATCCATGAGAAAAAATAACTTTGTCAACATAATACTAGCCTTTCCTTAAAGACATATTTTTGCTTTAAGAACTCCATAGACATTTCATACCAAATAGTTCCATTGAAACTGTGTGAGAGATGAGACTATGTAAGGGCCTGACTACCAGCATAGAAAGAGCAAATACATATTTCAAGCAAATAAATTAACTAAGCTCATTTTTCGTAATTTTTAATTTTCTTAATTTTTTCACAGAAATACATTTAAAGATATTTAAGTCAAGGATTATTAGCTACTATTAGCTGTTCTAATTCTTGCAAACATTTGGCTAAAGTAGAGCAAGGATGTATTACATTGATTAATAGAATGACCTCTGATATCAAACCTACATTTAAAATTTTTTTTAACATTTATTTATTTTTGAGACAGAGAGAGACTGAGCATGAACGGGGGAGGGTCAGAGAGAGGGAGACACAGAATCTGAAACAGGCTCCGGGCTCTGAGCTGTCAGCACAGGGGCCCGATGTGGGGCTCGAACTCACGGACGGCGAGATCGTGACCTGAGCCGAAGTCGGCGCTCAACCGACTGAGCCACCCAGGCGCCCCCAAACCTACATTTTAATTCATGCTCTACTACCTATCAGTTGTGAGACAGCAGGCAAGGTGGGCAACCTCTCTCTGTTATAGTTTTCTCATGTGAAAAACAGAATAATTAATTGTACCCACCTAATATGGTTATGTGACTTAAAGGAGATAGAGCTTCTAAAGTGTTTAGTAAAATACTGGTACACACTTAAAAGTGCTAGATATCTTTATTATAGAAATATCATACAAGAACATAGATAACTAAAGTTTTTAAGTTTTCCTTATTTCAATTTCCTTTTGAAGTTTCAAAACAAAAATATATTATTTACAAAAGTAATCTCAAGAACCCTTAGTAATTCAGAAAATAAGTTCATTGTAAAAACACATTTAAGTTTTCATTTTTAGGAAACATGACTCAAATAAGATCAAAAGTTTTAATGTTATCATAGGAAAGGGGGCTACTTCCATAACCTTGGGCAAAGAACAATTTCCTATATCAAAGGACATTATCTTCATCTATTTTACTCTATTAAATAGGTTGGTGGAGGGAGGCAGAAGTAAGGGGTCCTTAAGAAAGGAAAGGAACACTCTCCCAGCTAGCCAGATTAACATATGAAACCCTTGTAGTTGGTTTGGTCACCAAAGTGAAGCTAAATTGTCCATCCATCTGAACTAACTTTGGATGTACTCATAGAACTTGTGTTTTAACCAGCAGAAGATTCAGAGGGTTATCAGCCACTGGAAGGCAGGCAATTGCTTTGCCAAGTTGTCAAAATAAAGTTGAAAAATAAAACTCTAGTCTTCTGGAATTGAAGGTAGAAGGGAAAATGGAGACTGCCAAGAATCTAACCCTTCAGGGAAACTTCATGAGGTCCAAAGTAGAAATGCAGGCATGGAGGAAACAGAATTTGGGTAAAAACTGGGTCTTGGAAGGTGCACCTGGGTGGCTCAGTTGGTTAAACGTCTGACTCTTGGTTTCAGCTCAGGTCTTGAGGTCATGATTTCATGAGTTTGAGCCCCGCATCAGCTCTGTGCTGTCGGCATGGAGCCTGCTTGGGATTCTCTCTTCTCTCTCTCTCTCTCTCTCTCTCTCTCTCTCTCCCTTCCCCACTCACACTGTCTCTGTCTCTCTCAAAATAAATAAACTTTAAAAGAATTTTAAAAAAAAACTGCATCTTGGGATAATATCCTATAAGGACATTCGACAATAAGTCTCAAAAATTGGACCTTCTTAAATTCCTCCTGCCTAAACTAAGGAATAGTTTGAAGATAGCAACCAAGCTACTCCTAGAAGCAGGAAGCTAAATGGCTCCAATTTGAGAAGACAGACTTCAATGTCTGATGATTCTCATCCTAGAAGGGAGAATCTTTCACAGAATACTGAGCAATGGAAAGGATACTAGCAGCATCTAGTGGCCTACCTATGTAAGTGCCCCCGTACCTAGGTCCTAGGGTTGAAAAAGTGAGTGAAATAAACATGGTGAACTCCTGATGGACTTTAATGGACTTCTCATATCTGGGAGAATAACAGTGGAAATAAGGGAAACTGTCTGGACTACCATGTTCAAAGCATTGTGGGGGGAACGTAAAGAAGCGTAAGATATCCAAATAGCTTAGTTTAAATGTATTCTTCCTGCACCATTCCCAGTTAAACCAAAATCAGTAAAATACCACTGAATATATAGACCTTTTCATATTTTTGATCAATCAATATATAGAGCATTAAAGTAATTAAGAATTAGTTTCAAGAGAACACATGACATATTTCCTGCCCACAAGGTAGATAAGGTTATAGAGACTGCTTAGACTCTACTTCTACATCTATATCTGGAATTTTTAACCATCTTCTTGCAGGAGACTTCTATATTGTAACATTAAATGGAAAGACAATTTTCTACTACTTGCTATTTATCGACCTGTCTAAATCATTTACCCTATGTCTGTGGTGATCAAAATACAGTTTATTCTAAATATATCTGAGGAGCTGTTGAAATAAATCATTTGGAAGAATTATCTATTGAGGAGACAACTCTATTTACAATTTTGCCAAATATCTGTGCATTATAGGCCATCAGTGTATTTTTTTAAAGGAATGCACATTTAACAAAATTGTCAAAATCATCTTAAAGAGATGGAAGCAGCTTTCTAGAAAAATAAGTGTCTGATAACCAAAAAAAAAAAAAAAAAAAAATCAATTAACTAAGCTCCTCTTTAAAGGTAGAAAAGAAATGGACATTACCTGAATTCTCATTCACGTGACTGCTTTTCAAATATTAAGGAGTTAGCTAAATCTTGCCTGTAACTGCTATATTAGAATTTAGCTTTGATAACTAAAGATCATCCCTTTTTTGAATGCAGCACAGTTTCAAGTTTCTCTTTAAAGCCTTTTAAAAGGCAGTTCTTTTTATTCACAGCTCACTTCTCTTCTTTTTCTAATTAGTAGCTTGAATGCAATTTTCCTTTTTTTTTTTTTTTTTTTTTTTTTTTTTAAATTGAGCAGGCTGTGTAGCTAAATGGTGTTTTTAACATCCCTGCACTGGGGACAGATTCAAAACGAAGGCAGAAGACAATAGAGATTGACTACATACTTCATGGACACAAATCAAGGGAAATGCTGGTAATTACAGGAATTCGGCAACACTTTGTCTCTTGGCATCTGTACTTGGAAAAACAATGAAATAATCATGGACAAATATGATGTGAAATGTGTTTATGGAGCAGCATGTTTTATTAACACTGAGCACTGCAGAGAGATAAGCACCACTCGCTAATTTTAAAATTTCTATGAACTGTGGCAATTAAGCCTAATAATTATTTAAAGACTATAATAAAGATGAGTCCATTTTGTACTGCATTTTAAAGAAAAAAATAAGTACAGTGCTAAAGTTCAGTTTAAATGATGTACCACCTGTACAATGTTGTACTTTTCCTACCTCATATGATTTGAAACCGGAAATATCTCTTGACACATTAGTCACAAACTTAAGGATTTCCTCAGTTCACATTTTGCCTCTTTGCTAATTTGGGGGGTTTTGTTGTTGTGAAAACTAATTGTTGGCTGTCTTTTGTGCTTTAGATGTTAAATTTATAGAGTGTTGCTGAAAACCATGGTGGCCATCAAGAAAGAGTAGGTCTACTTGAACAAAGCACTGAATATATTAACTGTTTCTTCCAGAATAGTCATTTTTCCCACCACAGATTCTTTCCAAATAACAACAAAAAAAGCTGCTGATTGTTTTTAGTCCTTTGATGGAAAACTAGGGAGGCTTGTTAGATCCTTAGGCAGAATGCAACTGCTCCCACTGAATTAGCTCAGTGATAACAGATTCAGACTGGGTATCAAACCATTGGAACTTGCATTGACTACTGAAAACAGAAACACTGAATTATTGGTCATTAATACAGATTTATGTTATGGAAAAATCTATTATATTTTAGCTTGATTTCCTACCAGGGAGACAAGACATTTCTATTAATTAGTATATCCTCTATTTTCTCTCCTCCATACTCTTGTGCTATCTTTTGCAATTCACTGTCATTTCCTGAGTAATTTTATTTTTTCCCTGAGTAATTTTAAGAGATAAACTTGCATATTTTACTTTGTAGCATGAGAATAAAACACAATGAATAGCTAGTCTCTCAGTATAAACCAGGGAACACCAAGCTTCATTCATCTCTGTTCTTTCCTAACAGAGCAAGTTTATTATGGCATTTATACTGAAAAAAAAAATTCATTGTATTTGGTATAGAAAAGAGATGTTGCCAATATTTATTTCTGAGCCAGAGTTCTGTCAGCAGGAATGGAGTATGATTGCCTCCCCCGCCATAACAAAAAATTCGGATGGGTTGATTTGCAACACTCAGTATATTGCTTGTGTTCTTCCTGCATCCTCAGCAAGATTATTCCAAAACATTGGTACACATTCCACACTTGCAAAGAGGCAATTTCTCATTAGAACTGTAACTTGATAGAGAACCATATTACAAAGGATTATGAAAAAGTAGATTGTGCCAGTAGCATATTTTCAGTGCCTCTCTTTTTTTATTTGCATCCACATAGTTGAAGAGGAACAGAGCTGGCCTTGAGCAAAAAGAAGTTGGAAATCTAAGCCAGCTTCTTTCTGAGGTCTCTAATCCTCCTGAGTTGTGAATTCCCACCCCCCCCCCCCAGCTTCCAAGACCTTACCCCACTCCACCCCCCACACACAGACACATGTACCTCAAACTTCCTCTCCTGTTTGTTTCAGGTCAAAGACTTAAAGCAACTTTTGACTTTCAGAACAAATGATTTTAAGTCAAAGAGCTGACTTTCCATGAGATATCTGCATTTTCTGAATTTTTGTTTGTGAGATAGAAAAACTATCCCCACTTAGAAAGAAAGATAAAAGGTATTGTTCAACGGCAAAAGGTAAGGCTGAGGGTAGAACAAGATAGATTTTATGGAAGAAAGTCAGTCAAATGTTTTTGTTTTGCCAAAATTGTACCAGCCACCTCTCATAATCAGTTCCGAAGGCAAGCTTGATTCAGTGCATCACAGGAATGGAAGGAAAATGTATATAGAAATAATCAACCTGAGAAGGTCCCACACTTACTCTCAGGGTCCACAACCCTGATGCAGCCCTTTCCATCTAAAAAAGAAAAGAAAAAGAAGTAAGGAATAGGGTCAGGGAGGGAAGAAGGGAGACAGGGAGGGAGAGAAGCAGGAAGGGGAAAAGACATTTCCTACTAGGGATAATTGGGCGTAAGGAAGCAATATGCAAGCATTATCTGTTACTTCTGATCCCAGGGGACCAGAACTCCCCATATCTTACTCAGAACGTGGGTTCTAAAGTCTGTTTATATGGCAAAAATCACATAGAATCAACCATCAACAATTTTGCTTGATAATATCTTTTCAGTAAGTTCAGCACTGCCCCAGGGTCGTTTTTCCCCTTTCAGGCTTAGAAGCAGACCACCGTCTCTTAGTTAAGTACTAGAGGAAGTATGGGAGGTATGTTGTGTGAACAATAAATATTTTCTTGGCTCCTTCTCAGTGTTGTGACATGCCTGCGCTGTGAGAGGCATGCAGCCACAGGACCTGACAGAAGTGGAATCTCATCTCACGTCATGCTGTGCTCAACACCACTGGCAGATGGAGTGGCCGGCACAATCATTTGGATTTAGAGCCATGCAGTCCGGAAGCTGCCCCGCTAAGAACTGGTTTATCAGCCCCAAACTAGCACGATTGAACTATTACCCCAACAGGGGTACCCATAGGTTCTTGACCCAGAGACTTGACTTTCAGTTGGTTCTAAACCTCAGTCCTCTACAACTGTTACTTCTGGGAAAGGAGCCCCTGGTTATAACCCTTAAAGAATCTCTGAGATGAAAAGCAGGGAATAAACGAGACTGGCAGGAAGAGATGAGCGTGAAGAAAGCATTGGAGTTGGGTTTTAGCTAACGCGTTGAAGACAAATGCATGGGGGCCTGGGGTATGGCGATGGTCAAATGTAGGACTTTTTCTTTTAAAATGTGTTCGTTCACATCTCCGTGTGGAATATATGTAATTAAACAGCAGGTGGTATTAGGAGGAACTGTGAATATTACCACAGTTTTGAGACACTGGTGAAATGATAAAAAAAGAAACTACAAATTTGATTCCAGCGTGAAGAGAAATATTAGTTATAGAAATTCACATAAATTTCATAGTGTTGTGATTTTTTGCTGTGCAGAATAAAAAGTATTATACTTATTACAAATTACACTACATTACTGCTACTTCGCTTAACTTCATGCATTCTTGCATACTTAATATGTGCTATTCTGCATGCTCTGCTCACTATTGTTTTTAGTCCAAATAATTTGAAACGTAATTTGTTTTGCTTTCCATGAAAAAATATTATTTGAGAAGAATGTAGATTTATATTTCAGTATTTCTCAAAGTATTATACGAATGCCTTACCAAATAACTACAAGAAGCCTCTTTAAATAGTAAGTACTGGGGCGCCTGGGTGGCTCAGTCGGTTGAGCGTCTGACCTCGGCTCAGGTCATGATCTCACCGCTCGTGAGTTTGAGCCCCACGTGGAGCTCTGTGCTGACAGCTCAGACAGAGCCTGGAGCCTGCTTCCGATTCTGTGTCTCCCTCTCTCTCTGCCCCTAACCACTCGCATTTTATCTCTGTCTCTAAATGTTTAAATAAAAACATTTTAAAAAATTTAAAATAAATAAATAGTAAGTACTTATGCCAAACTGAATTTTCTTTTTATAAGAAAATAGAAGACATATGCACATATGAATTATGGTTCAGAGATTGCCATTTTATAGCATGTAATGTAACAAATTAGCGTAGATATCATTTGGAGTACTACTACCATACCCTCCAATTGCCATTAGCTTATAATGGAGGTTTCACATTTACACTGTTGTTCAATGCAGATATTCCAGAAAGCTGTTTTCCTCCATGTAGTGATTCAGGGACCCAGGACCTATCTATCTGGTAGGACTTCTATCCCCTCAGCCTGCCTAGTCCTCTGCACCCCGCTGATAAAACATGAAAGAAGATGGAAAGGGCATATCTGTTTTCTAAAGGGCTTGCCTCAGAAGTGACACACATTACTTCCACCACTATTCCACTGCATTTTGCTGTACTACTAACAACTAAGGATTTGCTGCCATCACCATTTCTCCCAGGTCTCTAAGTTTTACAAGTTATTCTTTTGTCCCATTTCCAATCAGGAAATTAAGAAGACGAGCAATGAGGTTGGAGCAGAAGAGTGAGTAAAAGGCAAATGGAGGTCACTTCTTAAATCCAGGAATTAAATTACTGGAGATCTAACATCAGTACAATTGTGAAACAGAGGGTAAGTTAGGAGCCACTCGTCTTAATTCCACTGGCATCTTTGCCCTTGTTGGGTGAACTGAGAAAAATAATTCTACTCTCTGGGCCTGTGTTTTTGCAGTTATAAAATAAGGGAGTTGCACTAAGGAAAACCTCATAAAACCATAATCTGAGATTAAATTACCACATAATTAATTAATATAATTAATAACCTACACAGCTTTTCCACAGGTACATGTATGGCTTTATTTATTATTCTTAAACTATTAAAAGAATCAAAGACTTCATTAACAGCAGTACTGAGGCCACCACACCTGTTATTACCACAATTAGAATTAAGCTGACCCTTTATTGAGTGCTTACTACATTCCATACATTCTGCTAAGTGAAATGAATTTATATATCAAGCTCAACCAGCCAGACGTTGCACAAATGAAGACAAAACCTATGCCAACTCTCCTCAAAACTCCTCATGGCTGTATTACACTAGATTCACTGACCACTGTAGGGAACCCCTGGACGAGATGAACTATCAGTAGGCAGTTCTATCACATCTGTGTATCTGTGAACTCAGACCAAAGAGTGAAAAATTGCTCTAACCCATGATCCCACCCAGCGCCCTTTTCCAGTTTGAATATTCTGTCTCTGATTCCGTATTTGAAAAGTGAAGTTTATGTAGCTTACCCATAGCTCCCTCAAATGCCTTAAGTATCCATTAAGTCACTGCTCCAAAGCAATAAAAAACCCAACTTCTGAGAATTAACTATATGAACATAAGGTAATGAAGCCAACTCAATTATCCATGGTAAAAGATGACAAGGCAAAGCAAGACTAAATTGAATATGCAGGTGTCCCAAAACCATATTTTTGCCATTCACCTAAGCTCTTAACTAGCGCTAATAAGCTGCAGAAGAGATAGATTTGAATTTTATCACTTTCTCTCTCCACCCCCTACTTTGGTCTGGTTCAAGTCCTAACGGGCAGTCAACCACCCTTTAAAAGGCAGGAAAAGCAAAGGCTGGACTTTGCAATCAATAGACTGGATAATTAGCCCCTGAGTAATTGAGAGTTAATGGTCTTATATTAACTTCACCCCATTACTCCCAGAATATGAACAAGCCAGAGCAAGTTGGACATGAATACGAGAGAGCAGAAGAAAAAAAGAAGGGTGGCAAAAGAACTGGGTTATTTGCCTTGGGGTTATCATATGATGTGAACTGTAATGACACAAAGCCAGATAACGGCAGCCTAGCAGAGTGACTCCAAACATGACAAGATGGTCCACAAGAGCTGTAAGAGAGTTGTTTCCCCTTAGCACCAAATTATTTTTCTCTTTTCTTCCTACAACAAAAGACTCACTCTAGGCTTTGGCTGTGTTCCCAAAAGATTGGGTAATTAAGCAGGTAAGATTTCCAAGGAGAAATAAATATTTTTCAGTTACTAGACACTGTCATTGGGCTTTGATTCAAATGTGCATAATTTTTGAACAGGAAACATAATGAAAGGAATGTTTCACAAATTAATATAAAGCCCAAAGGCATACCTGGCACTCTCTTACATGAAATCATTGTCTTTCATAAGCCAGGAATGTCGACCAAGTATCTTTCTTGGAAAACGCTTTCTCCTTGTAATATTAGCACTGGTTTTACAGAAGGAAAGCTCAACTTCAAGAAAACTGCTTATAAAATACGACCTGAGCCTGTTTTTTCTAGGTTTGATGGCATTTTAAATTAGAAGGACATTGGTTTCAGCATTATCAGGAAAAACAGTGCCTCTTCCTCAGAAGTTGAAAAGCTAAAGAGAAGGGTTAAATGACCTGCATAATTTTACAGAGTGACTAATTCAAATTAGAGGTTTGGATATAGAGCACTGGGCTCTAGGCCCAGAACCCCAAACTACTATTTTCTAAAAATAATGTGAAACTCTGAAAGGTAAAATGGCTTAAGAAGCTGAAGAAATTTCCCCAAAGTATAATTTCAACCGTGTAAGTGGGAAATAGTCAAGCACAGGCTGAATGACAATTTTAGAGTGTTGAAAAATGCCCGAGTCATCACTGGGGAGATGGAACAACTTGTTTCCCTTATAGTGATGAGAGGTTTAGGATAATCGTTCCACACTCTGTCTGTTCTTCCAACAGCAACGAGTAAGATAATGGTTTAACAATGTGATGGAGAATATCCTTAACTAAATCACATTTTCTATGAACGTGACCTTGGAAATTTAAAGTATTATGCTAAAATATATTTATGAATCTCATTTTATGCAAAACATAAAATAACACAAATATCGAAAAATTAAACATATCAAGAATTGCCTAATTTCTAAAACGATGGTGACTGAAATTTAAATTACAAATTCCTTTGAATTGGTAAATATTCCTATTATCTGAGCAACACATTTTGTGTGCTTAAACATTTCTATGAATGATTTGACTGCATATCATACCATTATTTTAATGTTCACCCCAATGTAATATAAAGTTTTTTATAGTATTTTTATTTTTCAAGCGATTAAGTCATATTATTCGCTTTCAAGCGAAAGTCACCATTTTTCAAGCCATAATGGTGCTTGGTGGTAGGGGAAAAAATCTGGAAATCAATAATTTCGTGGTAAAATTTAGAGGCAATCAAATGTTAAGATAAAGACTGTGCCTGTTACCAACTCATTGTCTGTTGGCTCCAAATACGTTTTTCATTGCCTGCGCAATAAAAAAAAAAAAAAAAAAAAAAAAAAATAGAAGAACCCTTAAAGTGTTTTTTTTTCCTTTCCTTGCTGGAATGATGTTAAGCTTTGTCAAGAGGGTGCTAGAAGGACATTGCATGAGAAAAGCGTTTTCCTGGCTGGTTGAGGTGTGCTTCTGGACAGGCTCCCACACTGCAGGCGCCTTCTTTTAGTACCAAGCACCAGCACCCAGAGCACAGCAGTTTCCAAAGCACCTGGCTCAGGCAGTCTCATAGTTGAGGACCTTCTGGAGACCCACCTCATGGTGAAGAGATTTCCCTAGCACTCTCACAGGTGGGTTTCTGGCAAGCTCTAGAGGGCAGATTGCTAGCAAGTTCTAGCAGTGCAACCGTGCAATGATTTTTCTGCCATCTAGTCAGCCTCAGCTCTGCCATCTCCTTCAAAGGCTGCCTCTCGGTCCTAGAGAGGCAACTCCTCCTTGTGTGCTGTGTTTCAGCCCTAAGTATTGGTGCTGCTCTGTCTCTAGTAATACTAGAATCTTTAGAATCCTAGCTACCAAATCCTACTAACTACAGTCTATACTGAGTAATTCTTTAACACAACTTTCCTTGTTCAAATCATTTCACAGGTTCTGTCTTCTGAATAGACACTGACTGATACAAACCAAGACTGAGTGACTCTCATTCTCCATAACGTTACTATCAGAGAGATTACTGTGAATATTTTAGAGAAAATAAAAAGAATATTTGAAATATGCTAGTAACTTGAATATTTATGCATTCAAAGGAGGCAACAACTGTTTACATTTATTCTTCTAAGAAAATTTTCTTGAAATACGGTAACTTTGAATTATGCTTAATTTGGGGGAACTCATCCCTTATATGTGGCTGTCTTACGTACAAACACATAAGCTCTCTAAAATGTTGTCAATGTTTTATGCCAGCCAATAGTTCACTAAATGTTGAGTCTGCAATTTATGCGTAAATATAATTCTTTATAACTGCAAATATGAAACCACACACTGACCGCAATTACAGAATGTTTAAAAATATTTTGAAATTGAAATGAGGTATGACTTTGTTCTCCAAGCGACATTCTTTTATGCATTTTCTACCAGTACTTGCATCATGCTGATCCTGTCTGCTCAGTCAAGTATCTTTTCCTTTACACTGAAAAGCAGTCACAGGGGGAATAAACTACTAGGCAGAATGGATCAGCATCCAGCTTGCAAAACACTGTGAATATTTATAGAGCATTTGAGCATTATTAGCTGAATCTTTTCCTCAAAGCACTGTTTTTTTTAATATGTGACCAGAATGATAACTGAGAAAAGAAAATTCTGTGTGTGTATGTGGTATGTGTGTACATGCGCACATATGATCAAGTGCTCACATTTGTGTAACTTTCCCACTGACATTTTTCCTGTGGCATTTTTATCATCCTCCTCAAACCCAATTCTGTCTTAGCATCTCTCCTTTTACGTATCTTGCAAAGTCTATGACCAGACCTTCTTTCTCTTGAAACAATGAAAAACAGAAGCAAAGTTCACTTTATCAAAGCAATACAGGCTCATTCAACAGAAATCAAGATATAAAAGTCTATAACTAATACCCATAATTCTTCTAACTTATCCAGAGTCAACTTCTGTTACCACCTTGTATACACATACATATGTATGGACATTCACATATACAAGTCATGTTCTTCAGGATATTTTTCTAAATACGCAATATATGTATTGATTGTTTTCTAACAGATTTTTTCAACTAGTACACTTATATAATATATTACATTTCAGTACTACAACATTTTAGTATCGAAAGAGCACAAGGTAAAATTAAATGACTAATAAGAAGAATATGAAACAAGAAAGAATAAGAAAAGTCTGAAAAAACCCTGGAAGTAGGAATATTTATTTTCTAACAAAGCATTGTGTTGACCAAACAAATTGATTTTGTCTAAGTCCCCTTTAATGGGAGAAAAATAGCATTGTTTATAATAATTAGAATTGTTGAAATGCAACCAAGAATGCATGAAGTATGTTTGGAGATATCAGAAATAGCAGTCAGGTCAAAGGTTTAAGGTTCAAAGGACTGAGATCTACAGTAGGAAACATCAAAGCAGATAGGTCCAGTTGACTCTCACTGAATTTTATATCTTACTTCAATGCCAGAAAAGAAAGAGTTGATAAAGCTATCTCAAAGTCAGTTAAGAAACATCACTTTCCTTCGTTCACAGAGTGGTCATAATGAACTTTACCAAAAAAGTAACTTAGTGAATTATAAGTTTGTCATAGGATCAATATATATTTTCTGAGGTTGTATGTGTGTGTATGTCTAACTTTTAGTAAAAAGGCACTGTCTCAAATATCTCAAATAAAGGCTGTTCCTTATTATACAATCTTATCTCAGAAAAGTAACTTAACTAATGTGTAAATTCCAGGATAGATTTTTTTTTCCCTTCTGCCAAGAAAACTAAAAGGATCAGATTTGTGTCAGCATTATCTAGCAATGAGATGACATTCTACATTATTCCAACCTCACAGAATAAAGAATTTCTTAGTTTGTAATGCTTTATTTTTGATGTTGAACAAGTCACTTCTAGACATATGTAACTCAATTTAATAAATGTTCTTAAAACATTATGTTGCCATCAATAAATAGAACCCTCTATCAAAATTAAATTATTGACTTAAGAGCAATAAATCAACTTTATACTAAAGAAAAAAAAATTACCTTACTAAAACTTTAGCCAGAAATAAAAAACACAACACTTTTTATATCTTTCACTCACAAGAAATTTCCAATATGATTCCAAAAGGATTTCAATATAAAAGAATTTTCATTCTAGCTTTTAGTACTAATGTATTGCTACTGGTTGTATTTCCAATCTAAGAAGATGGCCTAAAGAATCACATATTGGGAAGTTCAGTTCTTTAAAGATGAAGCTAGAAAAGTTCCCAGATGATAGTAAGTTATTCTGAGGTTTAGAATGATCAAGGAGACAAAGAAGAACCAATAATTAAACTTATTCCCCATGGATAGACTGTTCCCCTAGGCATGTATATATACATACGGTTACTACTGCCTGGCTACTTTAGAAGGCATGAGGTCATTACAAGTAATCTTACAATTTCCTAACATTTATACTTGGCAATTTCAAATGCCCTACCAAAATATACGTATCATGATTTAGGAAATCTTCAGAGTCAATAGAAAAATGGAGTTTTACTTTGGCAATTGAATGCCTACTACTGTATATACATTCAACATGCACAAATAAGGTCTCTACTCTTTAGGAATTAAAATGTAATCCAGAGGAGAAGACATAAATATGAAAATTATAAAAGAGACAGCATTCACAAAGTAAAATCCCTAACCACGTATATTTACTCAACTATGGTTTCAACCCTAGCCATTAATGTATTCTTGAATTGCCAGATCCAAAATTCTTCATATTCAATGAACTTCCTCAGTAACCAAGTACAATGTTTTGCTGGTTTAGGCAGAAAAAGTTCATCAGTAATTTCAGACTGTTTTCCTACTGTAACCAAAATGTTGACTGTTATAAAACCCAAACTTTAGATATAATATCTCCTTCATCTACCTTATAAACTATGCTGAGATTAAATTATTAAACAAGATGAACACTACAGATCATCACACACTCAATTATAAATAACTAAAATTGTGAGTCCTGTGAACAAATGTGGGAACTTACACAAGAGGTTAAATATCTGATGTATAAACTCAAGAGAACAGCTTCAGTAAATACTTACAGAGTATATTCAGAATGTAAAGTATATACAGAATAGAGGACTTACAAGTCTTCCAGAGCTATTTTAGATGGTGGGAGATAGATTACTTCATTTTTATACTTCACAAAGACACAAAAAAAATCATAGAGTCACAATGATTCTCAAGTCTCACTGATATTAAAAATAGAGCTAACTGAGGGTTAAATATTAATAGTTATTCATCTATTTCTCTAGTATGCAGTCAAATCTTTTTTCAACATAAACAAAAGTTGTAGACTACATACCATATTGGCGCTAAAAGTTGAAGACAATAGTTTATAAGCACCCTTAAAATTTGCTTTGTAATTAGGAAAAGTTGGAGTCCAGACTTTCAAAGTTTGGGAAATTTCTATTTGATTCTTAAGTGTCCGGTGAGTTTACCTTCACTGCTTCTCAAAGAAAAGCACCAGACTTTTCCCACTTCAGAAGCCTGACTTCCCCATGATGCATTTTGAATTGAACCATGGTTGACAGTTTTATTACAAATATGTTGCACTTGTAATTGTTACACCAAAGGAAGTGATTGAAAAAATTTGCAAAGTTATAAAATTGGACTTCGGTTCTGCGGAGAATGAAGAAATAAATGTTAGTTTTAAAAAATAATATCCTCAGAGATGTATATATCAAGACAAAAGAATTCAAATTTGATTTATTATTCACTTTGGGCATAGCACTTTCTGATCCGGAAAAAAAAAGACTGTCTGAAATTATTCCACTTTACATAAGTGGTGACAAATCACTACTTATAGATTTCTTTCCAAAAGCCTCACTGTCCATGGCATAAAAATTGCTCGAAAGGGTTCCGTGTGTTGCTATTTTAACATCTCCCACCACACTATACAAATGCCAGTCTGACCAGTCTGCCTTTAGGGCTTTCGGAAGCAGCTTTCTTTAAAGGTTACAGGGGATGTTATGTCTTCTAAGAATGTCAGCTCTCTTGACAGTTCTCCATGATATCAACATGGTTGATACTAAAATTTAGGTAAACGGATGTAATTTAAAAGGGGATTCTATTCATGAGTCCATTTTTATGTTTGCTAATTATTTCACACATCAGTTTTATTTTAAACAAAAGACATCCTGTTTTATTTTCATAGATTTTAGCTTTAATTATTTCATTTTTACTTTTAATTAGGTAAACCCATACCTTTAGACCTTTTCAGACCTCTAGACCCTTAGACGCTGGAGGGGAGGTGTTTTCTTTTAGAAACAGTACTCCGTTCCACCTAGGGAAATCAACTTTGTCACACTCTTCATTAAAAATCCTCATGTACAAAAGGATAAAACTATAAAAATGTCTATAATACACTTACAGGCAGAATGGATTTGAGCTTATAACATTTAAAAATTATTTTGGTGTTATTTCAACTTTAAAAAGCTAAAAAATATATCATAGACTTTAGTGTCTTCTTCCACAACTCAAAAATTAACTCACTTAAGAAAAATACATGTGACAAACGTCTAGATCACCAGCTGAGCTAATTACTACATCTTTTTGAATTAAAAGAAAAGTTGCATATAAATTCAGTTTGCACAAAAACAGAATTCTAATGCAAATATTCACCATTCTATTCTATGAAAGGTTTACTTTCAATACCTGAGTAACAGCTCGCAGACTAAGGTAATTAATGTTCTAAATTTCATCAAATATGCATTAATATGTTCTCCCTCCTGACTTCCTCAAATTGGAGATTATTACAAATTAGTTTTTTTTTTTTTCATATTAGGAAACAAACTGAATTGTTACTACCTTGAACATTTTGAGTAAGAACTGGGATGGCAGTTTGGTAATTCATTTGACAATGATTTAATGTGAACCAATAGTATACCTTACAAACTCAAAATGTAACCTGCAAAGATGCAGAGAAAATACATCATGTAAAAGTTGACAATGTTGCTAAAACTAAATATCTAGCAGAAGTAGTATTAACATCACAAAAAAATCAAATGATCCTATACCAAAGTTTACTTCAGGCAAAACTGAAGGCAAAATAATAAAATATCAAGGTTTCAAAGATTTATAAACCAAATTGAAATAAAAGCATAACTTAAGCTTATTAATTCTATCACATGAGCTCTGTGTCAAATTACACTTATGGTTCATAAGAAAAGGGAAATAAAGTTGGATTGCTCCTGTCCAACACTACTGTAGGGTAGTAGCCTCACTGGATTCCCGCACTTCCCCCCAAAAAACACATCCTGGGCTTACCACTCTGCCTCATGCTGAACAATTCTTAAAGCATTTTTGAATGATTTCAGGAATGAATTTCCGAGACCTGTAGTCATTCATCTCTGCTATTGGGCAAAGTTTAAGAACCAACATGGATTCTGAGTTGCTGTTTACATAATGGTCTATGTTAATATAGGACTGTCTTTAGACTACATTCCTAATAGCTATGACCTTCCATCCTTAAGTTTGTGCAGACAGCTCTGCTAACCTCCTTCAGACTGAGGTGTGATAACCATGGCATATTGCCATCTCACATGCTACCATCGCTGTATGTTTACCATCAATACATAATGTTGTCTGAATTATACATTTCTTTGTAATTTTTTTGTAATGTTTATTTATTTTTGAGAGAGAGAGAAAGACAGAGCATGAGTGGAGGGAGTGGCAGACAGAGAAGGAGGCACAGAATCTGAAGCAGGCTCCAGGCTCTGAGTGGTCAACACAGAACCTGAGGTGGGGCTTGAACCCACAAACCGTGAGATCATGACCTGAGCCAAAGTCAGACACTTAACCAACTAAGACACCTGCATTGAACATTTCTAATCAAGCATCTGTTTTGTCTTCCACTACTGAGTGCCAGGATTCCATCTGAGTTTCTTTGACACTCGTCTTACTGCAGGTGTGCAGTCATCTAGCTGGAAGCCGTATAGTGACCCTTTCCCACCCTCAGATCCCCACCTCTGCCTATCTGTGACCAAGCTCCAAATCATGTTGCTATTTCTGTGGGTTCACCAAACTTGTAGCAATTTCATTAAGGGTTCATTAAAGTAGGTGTTCAGATTTTAATGTTAAAGGTAGCGTATTTCCCTGTTGCAAGTATAAGCCATCCCAACATACTCTACATTCTAAAAGAAAAAGACAGAAGGAGTGAGGGAGAGAAATAATGAAAGAAGGAAGGAAGGAAGGAAGGAAGGAAGGAAGGACGGAAGGAAGGAAAGGAGGTAGGGACGGAAGTGGAGAGGAAGATGAAGGAAAGTTCTGCTTTTCACTAACTGGTTGATTATGGGGAAAAAACTTAACCAGCCTGGGTGTCATTTTTTTTTTAGTTGTAATGTATAAATCACTGTTTTGTACAATTTTAATTTTTGCAACCATAAATTTAATTAAGTCTGAGGTCAAAGTCCAAAATACTAAACAAAGGCTTGGCTCTTCAGTCCTCTGCTCTCTAACCCCAAAAGAACATAGTACCAATATCCCTGGAACAAGAAAATAATTATATTTAATGACAGCTTACCACATGTCAGACATTCTACTAGGATAGTCACACACACTATCATTTTTCTAGCAAACAAGCTAGGAGTATGGACAGGGAACAGTATGGCGTGTTGGTTTAAAGGCTAGGATGCAAAGTCTGTAGGGGTTGAATGTCAAGGCTAACACTTGTTTATATCATTTGGACAAGTTACTTAATTTATCTGTGCCTCAGTTTCTGTATCTGTAAGACAGAAATAATATTACTTTCTTTATGGGCTTAATGATGTAGGCTTTAAATAAGATAAAGTATTCAAGCACATAATAAGCTCTTAAGACACATCAACCATTCTCACTATCTCCAATTTATCTATTAGGAAAGTGGGGCTCAGAGAATTTAAGTAATAATCTAAATTACATGGCAATCAAAAGAAATAGCTAAAAATCAGTCCTATCTACAGTCCCTAAGTCACACTCCTATGTGCCACATTATGCAGAGGTCAAGGGCAGGCTGCCCCCAAATATGCCACTTTGGCATATTGTTTTAGATAAAAGTTAATTAAGAAACAGCCTGTGCAAGAAGGTCACTGAGACCCTTCTCTGTCCTCATGGAAGCAGGAAATAAATTTCTCAAGTGAAAAGTACCCTCTCTGTGCCAGGAGGTAAAGAGGCATCCTCATCATCAAAGAGAAGAAATTTGGAGCCAAGAATGATGCATACAAAAACCCTTATTACTTTTTACTAATACACTACCTCAGCCCAATTCTGTTTAGAATTCCTTACTAAGTGAATCTTCCAAAGGTAAATTTTCTTTGCCCTGTCAATTCCTCACAGATTTATTGCCTCCTGGTCTTAAAAGTATTAAAACTACCCTCCTTGGTCATTTCTTTTTTTTTTTTTTTTTTTTTTTTTTTTCAACGTTTATTTATTTTTGGGACAGAGAGACAGAGCATGAACGGGGGAGCGGCAGAGAGAGAGGGAGACACAGAATCGGAAACAGGCTCTAGGCTCTGAGCCATCAGCCCAGAGCCCGGCGCGGGGCTCGAACTCACGGACCGCGAGATCGTGACCTGGCTGAAGTCGGACGCTTAACCGACTGCGCCACCCAGGCGCCCCGCTCATTTCTTTTTTTTATATAAAGTTTATTTATTTATTTATTTTAAGAGAGAGACAGCTACAATGAGCAGGGGAGGGACAGAGAGAGAGGGAGAGAGAGAATCCCCAGCAGGCTCTGTGCTGTCAGCACAGAGCCCGACATGGGGCTTGATCTCATGAGCCTCTCACTAACCATGAGATCATGACCTGAGCTACAATCCAGAGTAGGACACTTAACCGATTGACCACCCAGGCACCCTTGTCTTGGTCATTTCTTTAGGACTCAATTTCATTATTGAGCCTCCATATGCATATAATAAAACTGTTTTTTACTCTTGTTAATCTTTCTCATGTTAATTCAATTCTTTGTCCAGCTGGAAGAATCTTGGACTGAGGAAAATTTCTTCCTCTCCTTCAACTAAATGAATTCTTAGATCCTAACCTGGAGAATATTTGTGTTCCTGTGATATAAGCATCAAAAGTTAAGTCATCACACTGCTGGTTCTTAATAACCTTAAAATACAAAATGTAACTTCTTTGGTAGTCCTACTAGCATTTTTTTAAATCGTTGTTATGTACATATGAAAATAAAAACCTGTTTTTAAAGTTTATTTATTTGTTTTATTTTGGGGGGGGGGGGAGGGGGAGGAGGGAGCAGAGAAAGGACAGAAAGAATCCCAAGCAGCTCCACACTGTCCACTCAAACTCATGAACCATGAAATCATGACCTGAGTCAAAGTCAAGAGTCAAATGCTTAACTCACTGAGCCACCCAGGTGCTCCCACAATAAAAACCTTTTAAAAGTAAAACTACACTACCCTATTGTTTTGCAACTTGTTTATTTGTGTCTTAAGCACCTTTTCAGGTCAGAACTCACAGAACTACTTCTTTTCGTTTTTCTTAACTGATTCATATTCTTAAATCATATCATGCCCCATAATAATTTTTAATTATTCTTGGTCATTAGATTTTCTTCCAGATTTGGGGTGGGGTTGTTTTGTTTGTCTGTTACTAAAATTATCCTGAAATAAATACTCACTTACAAAAATTCTTGTGCACTGGCACAACTATAGTTATAAAAATTTCTAACATTGACTTCTGTTAAGTTTCTCATGATCCACATAAGAGTGAAAACATATGGTATCTGTCTTTCTCTGTATGACTTATTTCACTTAGCATAACACTCTCCAGTTCCATCCATGTTGCTACAAAAGGCCATATTCCATTCTTTCTCATTGCCAAGCAGTATTCCATTGTATATATAAACCCCAACTTTTTTTATCCATTCATCAGTTGATGGACATTTAGGCTCTTTCTATAATTTGGTTATTGTTGAAAGTGCTGCTATAAATATTGGGGTACCCCTATGCATTAGCACTCCCATCCCTTGGGGAAATTCCTAACAGAAGACCATGGGGGAGGGGAAGGAGAAAAAAAAAAGTTACAGAGAGGGAAGGAGGCAAACCATAAGAGACTCTTAAAAACTGAAAATAAACTGAGGGTTGATGGGGGTGGGAGAGAGGGGAAAGTGGGTGATGGGCACTGAGGAGGACACCTGTTGGGATGAGCACTGGGTGTTGTATGGAAACCAATTTGACAATAAATTTCGTATTAAATAAATAAATAAATAAATAAATAAATAAATAAATAAAACAAAAGAATTTCTAACATTGATATCATGACATCACTATGTCAAAGGTGTGTGCATTTTATATTGTGTTAGAAACTGCCAAATTGCCCTTCATAAAGTTATACCAATTCACATGTTCACCAACAGTGCATGAGTATCTATTCCCTGTCTCTCTTGATGCATTTTTTAAAAAAAACAACATAATTTAAGAAAATTCTAACCAGGGGCACGTGGGTGGCTCAGTCTGTTAAGAATCCAACTCTTGATTTCAGCTCAGGTCATGATTTCATGGGTTTGTGAGTCTGAGACCCATATCAGGCTCTGTGCAGACAGTGCAGAGATTGCTTGGGATTCTCTCTCTCTCCCTTTCCCTCTGTTCCCCCCTAACCGCTTACACACGCTCTTTCTCTCTCAAAATAAATAAATAAACGTTAAAAAATTTTTTAAAAAGACAGTTCAAACCATATCTACAAGTACATTATACTGATTGGTTTCTTGTTATTTATTTGTACTGTACACTTAAAGAGATATGAGGTAGCTTATAATATTAACATACATATAAATGAGACTGTTCAACTTAAAATATAAATATTTATCCACACCAATAAAAAGAAGGCCAAATATATCAGAAAGTTTGGAAGGATTTAATACTGAATGCCTGGAACTATTCTAGGCAACAGCAACATGATAGAGAATAAAACAGACAAGTCCCTGTTTTGCTTATATTTTCATAGAATAAATACAAATAAATAAATTAAAATATAAAATAGGGTTTCAGCTAGTAAGAAAGGCTATCATTAAATAAAACAGTATAACAGTGGGTAGGTTTACTTTAACACAGATCAATTTTAAACAGAGAGATCAGAGGACTACACTTCTATACCATAAGATGATTCTAGTGAAAGCAATCAGGTTTTTAATTACCAACTGGAAGAAAAACTATTCTATTCCCAAATGGAAAGATGAGCTGCTTGGCAGACCCATGTCTTTGGTAAAAGGGGAAACAGGCAGAGGGATGTAGTTGGCTTACGGTAAATCAATCATTACACGTAAAAAAAATGTTCACACCTCCAGATGATGTTTGTCCTGTCATTTTCCACAATTGATGAGAATCACTGATGCCTAATCATTTACCATATGCTGTGAGGAGACAGAGGGAATTAAATCTCATATCCAACAAAGGTCAATAGAAAGTCAAAAGAGTAGAAAACAACCAGATATACTTTACTTCCATAACTGGCTAATACAAAGAATTCCCCCATCTTTCAATGAAATTGTTTTCCGGCTTCTCAGAAGACCTCCACGTTTTCATTCCAAAGTAAAGATATGAAAGTTAAGTATGATTTCCTGAAAGTCAGTGATGAGTCAAGACAACCAGGGTATTTATGAGTCTCTTATACTGTCATACTTGAAACTGTAGAATGTTAAGCAGACTATTCATTCACTAGAGAAATACTCCCAGTCATCCCAGGTTTGTTTACAACAACAGACAAAGAAGAGACATCGCTCATAGATCAGCATGTCATAAAACAGAGACAGCTCACTGCCAAGGGCAAATTTAGAACTCTGAATGAAGAAAAGACTCTGTGCCCACAGAGCACCCAGACACAGAAATTCAAGTGACGTGATAAGGGTGTCAAAGTTATAACTGCCATCTATAGTACAAGAAAGCTTATAAAAAGAAATTTAATTCCACTGTTGTAATTAGAAATTAATGGAAAAATCTCAGCAAAACCTTCAGAGTGAACTACAGCTCAGGGGGATCCACCTGAAATAGTTTACCAAATTAATGATCAATTGCCACAGGACCTATGAAAGCAACAACAGGCAAGATTTTTAAATTATGTATGCACAATTCCGTGATGATAAATTTAAAAATGTCAATGAGAAATACACCTTTCTGGGAAAACAGTTACAAAATCCAGCTCAAATAGAAGTAGAAAACCTAAAAAAAGCTAAAGGCCATAGGGGGGAAAAATGGAATTATGAAAAGAATTACAAAATGTCTCAAAGAAAGTTTAATCAGTAACTTCTTTCATGTTCCCAAGGGAAAGATAATTGGTATATACAGCATTAAAGAAAGAAGCTAGGAAAAAGCGACTTTGGATGGAAGAATCTTAAGAGAGTTTACTGATGGTCTGATAAAACGCCCTCATCAGAATCAGTGTGAAGGAATGCCTTTGGTTAAAACTTTGTTGCCAGCAATATTGCCTTTTTCCTGGTTCCTTCTTGATTCCTTTGTAATCAGAATGGACATCAACCAAAGGAGTGGTGGGAGGAGAAGTTTTTGATGTCATGTTTCTTCAGAGACTTGGGCCTTGCTCTTTGATGTTCCAGGATGCATACTAACAGTATCGAGTCCCTGATTCTAACTTTGAAGAGCCTTAGTTACCTAAATGTTACCTGTGGGAAGAATTTGGGAAATAGCTTTCTAAAGCAATTAGTTTGGTACAACTCAAAGAACAAAGGAACAACAGCAAAGACATTATGCAACTGTGTGGCTTTTCAAAACTATACTGCCTGGAAAAAAGCACGGTCAGATGCCTCACAGAGAGGGGCTTAAAAAGTTTGAACGCGTCCTGCTATTCTACATTCACTTACATTCTGTGTGAATAGTAAACTTCACCTTGATTAATATTATACATGTGACCCATAAAACTAACCTTAAAGGAAATTCACTTATGAATACAGATACGAATATTTCTAAATGAGATACAAGCATATTGAATTCAACAGCACATCTACCATGACCAAGTCTGTTTCAATTCAGGAATCCAAATCATAGGAAATCTTTTTTAACAGCAATATGTTCAAATAAGAGAACACTTTTCATAACCTCAATAGACTCCACAAAGATACGTGATAATATTCAGTACTAAATTTTGAGACATATTTTAAGAAATGAACAAGTCACCACTATATCTCTTAAAGTCAGACCAAAATCATTTTAGTGATCAAAATACTGAATTTCCTAACATTATTTAACATTTTTCTAAATGTTCTAACAAATACACAAAGATGTGAAACAGGAAGAAAAATACAGCAGTTAGAAAGGAGGAAAACAATATTCTCATTGGTATAATTCTGTATTGAGAAAACTCCAAATAATCTACCATATTATTTTATAGTTAATAATGGCTTTAAGTAGTATAGCCTCTTATAAGAAAAAAATAATAAAAGCAAATAATTTAAATTAGCTTCTATGAAATATAATAAAAAATTCCTTTCAGATAGCAAGCAAAATTTAGGTAGGATCTTCATGAAAGACCTATAAAATTTTAAGATTTGAGTAATTCATAAACCATTTCATTATTATAAATCAGAAAATTGATATATTTAGGAGAACACATTCTTTCAAACGCATATAGAGATTTAATGCTATTGCCTATAAGAGTTAGATGGACTGTTTTCAAAGTTAGCATAGTGATTCTCAAGTTTACATATAGGAATTAACATGGTCAATAGTTAATATATCTTTGACAAAGAAAAATAATGGAGGAAAATTTGTTATGCTAAACATAAAAGTGAATTAAAAATCTACAATAATAAGACAGTGTGATAATGGCATGAAAATTTACAGACATAAAGAAAACCACAGATACCCTGAAATAGACCTCCATATACAAAAGAATTTAATATGTGATATAAAGGATCATGGATACCAATAACAAAGGAGTAAATTATTCAATAGATGATATGAAATAATTATTTTTTTAAAGAGTCAGACTTATACTTCCTAGCATACTTCAATACAAATCTCAGATGAATCTAATTAAAGAAAAAAAGTGTATCAAAAAAATAAAGATATTATTATAGAACTGATTCAGAAATAGCAAGAACTTAAAAAATAGTAAATAGCTCAGAAAAGTGTTACAGCAAATTCTCGGCGCCCAGGAAGAGACAAGCAACACACACTCGAGGAATCAGAAAACACTGTTTATTGGCGGAGCAGCGAGCCTTGGCACTGGCCTTATTTAAAGCCTGGATAGCTTCTGGGTACTTGGAAACTTTCTATTGGCCGCATGGTGGCGGGGCGGGGGAATATTGGTTGTGCTGCGCAGGCAGTTGGCTGATGCAAGAGGCAAGCAAGACTATAGAAGCCAAAGGCATGCAACGGAGGTATGTGGCCTTGGACATCTGGCTGGCCGTTTTTTATATATGCTTTTGCTGGCTTTGCTTCTCAAAGGAATAGAAATATATTTATGTGTATGTGTCTTTAACAGCATGCGTGTCAAAAAATTGAAAATGAATTAGAAAGCAAAATAAAATTTGGAAAAATGTGTCACACATAGTAACTTTTATGTGATTTAGAGACATCAAACTAATGTCATTCCAACAGGGCTTTTCATGTATAGGGAGAAGAGCAAAAGGGACACCTTTTAGGTGGTCAGTTAACCATCCTACTTCAGTTCAGGTCATGATCTCATGGTTTGTGGGTTCAAGCGCTACATTGGGCTCTCTGCTCTGTCTCCCTCTCTCTGCCCCTCACCGCCCTCTCTCTCAAAAATAAATACACATTAAAAACCAAAAAGGAAGAAGAGCAAAAACACAAGTCGGTTTTCTGCCATTATGCTTAGAAGCATAAGAAACAGCCCAGAAATCAGAAATTCATGTTCATTAGGCTCAACTGTCTGACTCCTGATGTGGCCAGTTTCATATTTACCTACCTTCCATATGTGAATCTTTTTTCAGAAAAACACCTAAAGAGGCAACAAATAACCAAAATGAAGGGAATTTAAAAATGCAAATGGAAGAATTTCTATTTTTGTTAATGATATTAATTATTTTGGTTATTCTGCTTCCAGATTAAGTAAGAAAAGCAAAACAATGTGGTGACTCATCCGAGAGAGAGAGAGAGAGAGACAGAGAGAGACAGAGAGAGACAGAGAGAGAGAGAAGTGATAGACTTTGAATTTCCAATGCAATTAATGAAAAATACATTGAGAGGAAGGAAAAATAATTCTTCCTCTACCCTTCTAGATTCTTGGCTGACACCCCTCTGTATTACAAGAGAGATTAACATGAGAAAAACAAACAGAAGTTTAATATCATATGTATCTCCTATATATATCAGAAATACGCAGGAAAACTGAGTAACTCCCCAAAATGGCCAAAGCTACCTCCTTACATACCATTTCCAGCTAAAGACAAAAGAAGATGTGTGTGGGAGGGAAACCAATTGTGGGAGGTTATCAGGCAAAGCAGAGTAAATAAAGGTCAGGTTGTTTGCAGATTTAAGCCAGTTGCCTGCTCCACTGATGAGGGTAGATTTAGCCATCCTCCTCCTTCTGATACAGAGAGAGAGACACCCTTACAAATGGAGATTTAAATGTCTCTTACAAAAGGTTAACTTCTACTCAGTTTTCAGAGCTTCCACCCTGTGTCTGCTGTTTCTTAAAAATAACCCTCTCACGATAATCCTTATGCCAAAGAAACATTTTGGAGTGGCAAATTCTGCTCCCTTTCCATATTAAGGATAGATGACTAACAGCAAGAGACCATTTAATGCTACATATAATTTTTAGGAGTTGAGTTTCCCAAATTCTATTCCCACCTCCCACGATGTCATCTCTCAGGTCATATAAGCACTACCTCCAAGTAAGACACATTCCTTACCATCCTTTTCTCTCCTTTCTTTCACCAATGTATCATCCCCTGCCTCTTGTTCACTCAAGTCCTTGCTCATAACTGGCTATCTTACGTAATAAACTAAATTCCCCCAAAGCGCAAATAGACACAATAGGGCCACATACCCTATTTTAGAGGATAAAACATGACTGTGCCTTTGCTACCTGTATAGGCTGAAAATGTGGTCACCAAAAACAATTTCAATAAATAAACATCCTTTTAAACATATGTGTGTAGATGTGTGTGTGCGTGGACAGTTGCATTTTTGTTTTGCACAGAAGCACAACGTGCAAAATAATTCTCTTTGGGGATAATGCATGCCACAGTCATGGGCAACTTTAAATTTCTGTGGTTAAATGAAATTTCAAAAATTCTGTCCAAGTTTGATGTAAAGGGCTTACTGATCTAGGTCCTTTGAGAAGTAAAACTTTTCAAAAATACAAAGCAGGAAATTGTGATCACTAAGCAGAGTTACCACTGTGATGTTCCCTGTGTATGGCTTATTCAGAGCCCTACAAAAAAGAACACAAGGTAAGCTGGGGGCTTCTGAAGCTCCAGCCCCATGCTTCTTCAAGGCTGCAATCCTGTGAGCTATTCTTGCAATGGCGTTTGATGTAAAATAGTGAAAACATCAGATTATCCTAAGAATACCATTTTAAAAGGAGGAATTTCTGGGATTGCTTTTTTTCTGCTGTGACCCAGAAAGACCCACCAATCCATGGGCAAGCAAATTGCAAGTGTGACAGGACCAGCACAAATTGCTCAGTTATAATGAAGGACCTGGAGCCACCTGTTCCACAGCAGGGATAAATCACAGTCCCTGTTTCTATAAGGCAGGGATCTGCTAGGGAAGGGAAACTGAATATGGGGAAGATTCTAGAGCCAATTTGCTATTCCAGTACTCTTGGGTTCCTTTTTTTAACTAAAGAACAGGGAAAGAATTCTTTTCTACCACTAATTACTCATAACTACCCATAAAAAAATGTGTCCATAAATACCATTTTTGAAATATAGATGTTCTGATCAAAGGTCTGGCCTACATTAGCTCAATTAATTTACACATGTGTTGTCTCCTAGCGCTGTGGGCAACATAACGTCTTCATCATCACCCCTGAAAGTTTTCCAATTTAATCTCACTCAATTACAATCACTGCCTTGGGTTATTCGTTCTAATGTAGTTTGCATTCTGTCCACAATGCTCCTAGTCACCTGGTCTCCACTCACCCAAAATATGCTGGTTTCATTACTCCAACAGCCATCTCCTGGACTTTTCTTTAATAGTCACAGCAAACAAAGTGAAAACTGAGTATTGCTTCTGTCCGCCCTTGGGATGTGACCGCTGAATGCTGCTTCACATCTCTGGGAGGCAACCAAGCTGCTTGAACTGATTTTTCTAGTCAGCCCTTTGCCCCATGTGGTCTATTTTGATTCTATCAGCTTATGCCGAGGACGGAGGATACATGCCCTTGAGTGAACACCCAATGCCAATTTGAGTCCATTTTCTTCCCTTGTTTTAGCCAAGCGTGGCTCCTGTCTCAGACTCTCATTGCCTTTCCTTCTGCCACCACAGCTGGTTGCTGTCCTAGAGTTTTATCTCCCCCACTGACTAAAGTACAGGATTGATTTCTGCACTGGGAGGAAAGAATTTAATTGGTGAATAACAGTCACTTTTATTCCCTTGCATTCAGCGAATTTACAAGCTATCTCAGTATTTCAAAAAATAGGGCCTTCAGGCAGGAGTAGCATTGGAATCTGAGCATCAGCCATCTATCTACCTCAAGCACTCAGAGCCCAGTGAAGTTCAGTTGTTACTTAGAAAACCTTAATAGGCACCATGGGACCCTAATACAATCTCTCTTTCACACACAGAAGCAGTCTGCCAACTTTCTAAAGAACAAAGACCCAGTACAGCAGCTCAGCTCTCCACTTTCCTTTCAAGCTCCGTTCCTGTTCATCTAATTTTTGTGTATCCCAAATTAAATTACTTAAGGCATATTCCCCACTAAAATTACAACTAAACCAATGCTATAGAAAAGAGAAATATTTGTCGGTCTTTCTCAGAAATATAGGAATTGAATTATCAATACCTCTTTTTAAAAGAATATATTGGGGCCCATTGTATCCCAAGATTCAAATAGCAAGCGCAGCCCCTACACTAAGGGGAACAGAGGGAGCCCCTAAAGGCTGTGCCTTCCTGCATGAAAATCCACAAGTTATCACCAGGTCATTCGATATGTCGGCTTAGCCACAGGGCCACCTCAGTTCTGTGCTAGAGAACCAAACAATATCAAACTGCCCTGCATGCTGGTATTGAAAAAAGCCAGCTGTGAATACTAACATACAAAAATAAATACAATGTCATAGGACATGGATCCACTGAACGAAGTAACAGAAGGATTTATTTTGTTCCTTTGATATAGGACGGAGAAAACTCACACTGAAAATCACATAGGAGAGAAGGTGAGTAGTATGAATGTGACATAAACAGAATGGGAATCTTGGAACCTGTGAATGGGAATCAAGGATGAATTAATATCTTTGTAAACCTAATGGTCTCATTCCTACCCCTCACTTCCACTCTCACCCCCATTCATATGTAATTTACAAATAATACTAAATTATACATTTGGTATAAAAATTATCCAGAGATGGATTCCCCCCCATAATGACAACTTATATTACTTCTTGAAATTTCAATTAATAAATTTTCTCTAATATGTTCTTCTGCTGGTGTGCTAGGCATCTGCTAAAAATGCCAACAGGCTATTTGTTATTTCCACATCAACAGAAATAATAATTAAGGGTATGTGAAGATAAGAATGAAGTCACGCCAAGGTGGTAATTTTTATTGTGGTGGCACTCACGTTGTTGTTGTTGTTGTTGTTGTTGTTGTTGTTGTCGTTGTTGTTGTTTTGAGATGTTGTTAAGGATGAAACAGTAAGATAAAATTTTTGGAAGACACTAAGGCTACTCTTAAAAGACAGAAAAGAGACGTTTATAAATAACTAATAATTAATCAACTATGAACGGTTAAGGACAGCCCCACCCCATCCCAAGAATGTGCACTTTGGCATGTAGTTTATTTTGAGCTGAAGGCACTTGAGACCCTGCAGGCTCAAGAGAAACTTTTGTCCCTCCCTTAACCACACACAAGAATCTAAATTGAGGGTCTTTCTCAGAATTAGGGTTTTTAGCAGAGATAAACTTTATCTAGGTGACCCATCTATACGACAGGGCAAACATCTAATTACCAAATACTGCTCTTCTTATTGCCTAGTTGAGTGCATTCCTTTCCTCTTAAATCCCAGACCCCTACCCCATCTCCTTAATTCAGAATGACATATACACCTCATTTTGCCTGTCATTGGAATTTCCATGTTTATGTAGATTCCCCATATGTACACCTATTAAATTCTATTTTCTCCTGTTTAGTTGCCTCATGTTAATGTGATTCTTAGTCCAGTTAGAAGGACCTTTGAGGGGACAGGAATTATTGCTTCTCAACAACTATAATTTAGAACTGTGCTATATGAGCCAGGCAACATGTTACAGGAAAACAGAAACTAGATTCTTGCTTTATTTTGGGGAAGGAGGAAAGGTATTAGGGAAAGCTTGGGAAAAAGGAAGCATTTGAACCAGGTCTTTGGTGTTGAGTGGTTTTTTGACAATTGAGTGGTTAGAGTAGGAGGACAGGGCCAGGATTAAATTCTAGTAGGATTAGTAAAGCAGAAAATGGAGAAAGCAGGCAGCATACAGGCTGTATCTGTTTGCTATCAATGTTATTAAGACAACTACTGATTTCTTTTTTTCTGATTTTCTTATAACATAAACTTCTGATCAATAATTTATTCTTCAAAAAGGACCTTTTCACTATAGATTAGCCAGTAGAAGATAAAGTTACATTTTTCTAATGAAGATGACAAAACCGAACCAAAAACAAACAAACAAAACCATTAATAGCATTGAGCCACTTCAAATATCCTGAGACAAGTTTAAGCCTTTGTCAACTTACAATGGAACTTCCTTTTAAAATTTTGCCAGAGTGGGGCACCTGGGTGGTTCAGTTGGTTGAACTTCAGACTTTGGCTCAGGTCATGATCTCACAGTTGATGGTTTTGAGCCCCATGTTGGGCTCTGTGCTGACAGTTCAGAGCCTGGAGTCTGCTTCCCTCTCTCTGCTCCTTTCCTGCTCATACTCGCTCTATCTCTCTCAAAAATAAAGAAACATTAAAAAAATTTTTAAATAAAATACAATTTTGCCAGAGTACAAATAATTGTATCTGTTAAGCAGAAGACACAACAAGAACTAACATTCTAAATTTTATGACATAATTCTGACCAACAGAAATGACAGAATAGTAGAAAAAGAGCAGACTTGTTATGAAGATATAGTTTGGGACCTGCCAATTAAAAATATGTACTTATGGGCAAACATTCTACATCTCTGTTTTACCATATGTATAATGAAATAAAAATGATCTATGTAGGGGAGGAAAAATAATTTTTCCTCTACCCTTCAAGTTTCTTCACTGAGATGCCCCCCCCCAATAATATAAGATACATTAACAAGAGAAAAACAAACAGAAGTTTAGTAACACATGTACCTCCAGTATACATGAGAGATACCCTGGAAAACTGAGTAACTACCCAAAATGGCCCAAGTTACCACCTTAAATTCCATCTCCAGCTAAAGACAAAGGAAGATGTTGGGGTGGTAGGGGCCAGTTATGGGAGATTATCAAGAAAAGCACAGTAAACAAGGGTAAGGTTGCTATGGAGATGTAAGTCCTTGCCTTCTTCATTAATAGCAGTTGCTAGAGATTTGGAGTCATCCTTCACTTCCTGGTACAGAGAGGGATTTCCCCTATATGTATAAACGTCTCTTACGAAAGGCTAACTTCTACTGTTTTCAGTTTTTGCTGTCTGCTGTTCCCTAAAAATAATCAGCCTAAAATAACTCACGTGCCAAAAAGAAATATTTTGAGGTAGATTCTGCACACCTTCATCTACTTTTCAACGGTGTGCATTGGGCAACTTCTGGTTTAAAGTACATATCTCATATATTGTTGGCATTATTATTATTGAATATTTAAAGTCACTAAGCCACCTAAAGTTCATAATAAACACCTAAAGTTAGTCCAGACTTCAGAAAAACAATTCAAACCATTCAGAGAAAAGATGCATATGTCTTTACAGTCATAGATTCTGAACAGAAATAAACATTTAGAGAAATAGAATACAGCAAAAAATAAATAAATAAATAAATTCTAAGTTTACAATCTTGACTCAATTTGGTCCATATGCCCATGCTATTTTCTTTTGCTGAATTTTCCTTTTTACTTATTCAAATTATATTATTTAACAAATTAGGCAGGAATTGCTTCCGTATGGCTAATCTAATCTTTGCTTTCTTCCCGCATGGAGCTGTTATTTTCCTTTATTCATTTTTGCATTGTCTCTCTTTCCTCTTTTTTTTTTCTTTTCCTGTTTTATTATTAGAAACCAGTGGTTTGCTGAAACATTGGAGAAAGCACAGAATGCTGGTAACTAATACTGCACCCTGCTCCTGAAAGATACCCACTTACAGATGTCACTGAGCCACACAAACATGGATAAGGGTAAGAAAAGTGCATCACAAATACCTCATTTGAGTTTCTCCACTCCAAGTAAAGCTAACACTAAGACCTATATGTCATGAAGCTACCTCAGCAGCAGTTTCAACTCCCTGAGGACAAGGACCAAAATATCCATTATTGAAGTAAGAAGTCTATTTCCATTTTGCACTTCAGCTCTCTATTTCTGTATAAAAAATACATTAAGAATCATGCAAGTATATACTCTGCTTTTCATTCAGATAATTTTGCATGAATTATCTCAGGGCAAAAATATAATAAGTTAAATCCAAATGCATAAAAAACAACTGCAGTGAATAATAAAATGGCACTTAAAGTATAGACTTAAGCTGTCAACATATCCCTCAGTAGTTTACTTTACTATCAACCTAGTAAAGTATATATTTAAAAAAAAGTGGTACACTATTTTGCCCTTAAAGGTTAGATTATGACATATACTAAAAGCATGACTGTTCTCGAAGCATAAAGTTGCATGCCAACGTATGTATTCTCTGCCTTCAGTTCTATAAAATGTATATTTAGAGTGGTTATCAGAAATACCAACTGATTGCAATATTCGTAACAATAAAAGAATCATTTTCTAAAATAAGGCCCATATCATGGAAACACTAATTTTAGTATTTCCTAAAATTAATGTGGGAGGAAGTGTGTGTCTGTGTGTGTATCTTTAAAGGGTATTACTGTGAAAGAGAAAATGTATATACCAAAGTAACAATAAGAAAATGTCTGTATTCAAAAAGAGGTAAAGGTAAAGAAAAAAGGCTCTGTTCTTAGAAAATCATTGACTCCCTTACCCTCCCCACATATGCTCTGATTAGCTCAATAGCAATCTTTATCTAATCCAAAGTCTTCAACCTTGAAAAAGCACTCATCTCTATGCAAAGCAATTAGGGAAAAAGTGTTCCCTGCACAAAGTAGTTTCTCAATAATGATGCTTTGGCCATCCAGAACAACATGGATAGGAGACAGGCATTAATGAGTCAGGTCTGCTGGAAATAGCACACATTTTAGAAACCAAAGGCTTTGCTAGAAAGGGCATAATTCCATCTCTGAAGGTCACAGAGTCCTTCACATTCACTTCATTTCTGGATATTGTATGCTGAAATTACAATCATCCTCCTAAGCCTGGTTAGCATCTGCTGAACCAGGTCAGCAAAAGGAATCCAACTTTAACACAACTGAAATTCTAATTATTTGTACATGGTCATTATTTCTGGGGAAATTATTGCAGGGGCACATATCTGTCTAAATATGTCCATTGAACTTTTATTTTCTGCTCTTTTGCTCTCAAGCATATTGCCACTGCTGGAACAACTTACCAAGAAAAACTAAAAAAAAATTCTAAATCCTTCAAAAAAAAATAGTAAAGCCGGAATACTAGTCTGAAATAGACCTACACTCCCAAACCAAGCATTAGTACTACAATTTATGTTAAATTTTATAATCTTATACTATAGTTTAAGTTGAAAGTTCAAGACATGCACTGTAGCTTCTTCCAAAAATGGCCACAATAAGATTTCTGGTCCCATATGCTTTTCTAGAACTTTGCCACTCTCTCACCAAGAGGTGTGGTCTATTTCCCCTCCCTTTGAAATTGAGCAGGACTCTGCCACTGCCTTGACAAAGAGAATATAGGAAGAGGTGTTGTGTGACTTCTGAGAGTAGGTTAAAAAAAAAAAAAAAGAAGGCAATTCAGCCGTTGCTGGTTTCCCTCTCTTTCTCTGGCTATGAGCCTTGGGAGCCTTCTGCCATTTTGTAAGAAGTCCTGCTACCCTGAAGCCACCAAGTTGGCAAGATCACATAGAGTGACAAGAGACAGAGATGCCCAGAGAAACCTTCAAATAATTCCAGTCTCTAGTCTTCAAATCTTCCAGCTGGGTCCTACACATTATGGAGCAGAGACAAACCAGCCCACCACGCATTGAAAATATTTCTGACCCACAGAATCGCTGAAAATAATAAATGATGTTTTGTGTTACTAAAGTTTTAGGAAGTTTTATTATACCATTATAATAATTAGAACACTTCCATAAAAGAAGTAAAGAGCAGGGGTGCCTAGATGACTCAGTTAGCGTCCCACTCCACTCAGGTCATGATCTCATGGTTCGTGGGTTTGAGCCCGTGTCAGGCTTCATGCTAACAGCTCAGAGTCTACAGCCTGCTTTGGATTCTGTGTCTCCCCCTCTCTCTGCCCCTCCCTCGCTCACTCTCTCTCTCCCTCTCTCTCTCAAAAACAAACATTTAAAAAATTTAATAAGAAAATGTATTAATTATTGAAAAAGAAATATAGAGCAAACTTGGGGCAAATGTTCCATTTACTGCATCTGACTCTTGCATTCATTTTTACTGCCTTTGAAGAATAGTGTAAACTTTCCAAATCAGTATTCAATTCCTTAATGAAATGGAACTGCATGTCCTATCAAATATACAAATATGAATGATATAATGCCCATTAAATACTTTGAACTATCATTAAGATCAAAGTCTATGTAAAATCTTCCCAAAGGAAACCAAAAGATCTGCCATTTGCCCACATTTTCTGGGACAACACCCATCACACCTCTTCCCATACATATACACACTACCTTTGATATGGCCAACAGATAAAACAAAAGACAAGATAGATACATGTCTCTCTTATTCTTCATTCTTACATCCAAATGTAGGAGCCAAAGGTAGGCTGCCTCTAAATGGGCCACTTTGACATATTGATTATTTCAAATAAAAGTTACTTAAGAGACAGTCTAGGCAAGAAAGACACTCAGGCCCTTCTCTGTACCCCTGGAAACAGGAAATAAAACTCTCATGTGAAAGGTACCCTCCCTGAAGCAAGAAATAAAGAGACATCTTTATCATCAGAGATGGGAAATTTAGAGCTGAGAAGGCTGTATAAACAACCTTTATTTACTTCTTACCAATTTATGCCACAACTCACATTCTGTTTAAAATTCCTTACTAATTGGAGCTGCCAAAGTTAAGTTTTCTTTGTTTTGTCAAGTCCTCACAGATATATTGTCTCTTTGTCTAAAAAGTACAAAAACTTCCAGCCTTGGTCATTTCTTTAGGATTCAATTTCATTATTGAGCCCCTGTGCACATGTAATAAAACTTTGGTTCGCTGTTAATCTCTCCCTCTGGAAGATGCTGAGGGTAAAGAAAAAGCTTTCCCTGCCTTCACAACATTCCAGCTTCTTGTCCCTGAGAGTAAAGTCCAAGCAAGCGAAATTAGTAACTTGAGGGGACTGTCAGAAGAAATTGATAACCTTCAATGACAAATCTCTAAACAGAGAGAAGTAATAGTTTAATGAAAGATTTGCTCATCACCTAACTTTCAATTAAAAAATGAAGGTTGACACCAAAGTTTTGCAATTCTTACATATTTGCAATCATCATCATAGTGACAGATTTTTTTTTAAGGATGTATTAAGCACAGACACTTCCTCAAAGAATTTCAGGGAATAAGAAAAATGATAGTCTTAATTTCTCTGAAACTAATGTTTTATTAATCCTGTAAGTCTGAAAAACTGTTCATCTGAAAACAATCTCATTTATAATAGCGTTAAAAAAGAACAAAATACTTAGGAATAAATTTGACCAAGGAGGTAAAAGACCTATCCACTGAAAATTATAAGATCAGTGAAAGAAGTTGAAGAAGAAGCAAATAAATAGAAAGATATGCTATGCTCTAAATTAGAAAAATTCATGTTGTTAAAATGTACACACTATATAAAGTTATCTACAGATTTAATTCAATTCCTATCAAAATTCTAAAGTCATTTTTCACAGAAATAAAAAAAAATCCTAAAATTTGTAAGAATCACAAAAGACCCTGAAGAGCCAAAGCAATCTCGAGAAGAGCGAAGCTGTAGGCATCACACTTCCTGACTTCAAACAATATTACAAACTACAGTAATCAAAACTGTATGGTAGCAGCATAGGGGTACACACATAGACCAACAGAACAGAATCAGAACCTAGAAATAAATCCACACATACATGGTGAATTAATTTATGACAAATGAGCCAAGAATATTCAGTAGGGAAAGGATAGTCTTTTTAATAAATGGTGTTAGAAAAACTGGATTGCCACATGCAAAAGAGTGAATCTGGACTGCTATCTTACATGATACATAAAAATCAATTCAAAATGGATTACAGACTTGAATGCAAGACCTAAAAGTGTAAAACTCCAATAAGGAAGCATAGAGATAAGTTTCTCAGACATTGGTCTGGCAATGATTTTTTTGGGTTTGACATCAAAAGCAAAAGCAACCAAACCAAAAATAAACAAGTAAGACTATATAAATCTTAAAAGCTTCTGCTCAGCAAAGGAAACCATCAACAAAATGAAAAGGCAACTTATGGAATGGGAAATGGACAAAATATACATAAACCACACATTCAGTAAGAGGTTAGTACCCAAAATATATAAGGAACCCATACAACTGAACAGCAAAAAAGCAAATAACCAAATTAATAAATGGACAGAGGACCTGAATAGATTATATCTTCCAAAGAAGACATACAAATAGCCAATAGCTGCTCAACATCACTAATCAGGGAAACACAAATCAAAATCACCATGAGGTTATCCTAAACCACTATGTTAGGATTGGTATGAAAAAGATGAGAGAGAACAAATGTTGGCAAGGATGTGGAGAAAAGGAATACCTGGTACACTGTTGGTAGGACTATAAACAGGTATAGTCACTATAGAAAATATGATGGAGGTTCCTCAAAAAATTAAAAACAGAATTGCCCTATGATCCAGCAATCCCACTTCAGATATATATCCAAAGAGAACAAAACTGTTATCTTGAAGAGCCCATGTACACTGCAGTATTTTTCACAACAGTCAAGGTGTGGAAACCATCTAAGTGTTCGTCAATGGATGAGTGGATCAAGAAAATATATATATATATATATATATATATATATATATATATGATAAAAATGTGATATATATATATATTTGTGAAAATATTATATAATCAAACAGTATGGTAGCAGCATAGGGGTACACACATAGACCAATAGAACAGAATCAGAACCTAGAAATAAATCCACACATACATGGTTAATTAATTTATGACAAATGAGCCAAGAATATTCAGTAAGGAAAGGATAGTCTTTTTAATAAATGGTGTTAGAAAAACTGGATTGCCACATGCAAAAGAGTGAAACTGGACATTTTTGTGAAATCACACACACATATATATATTATATATGTATGTCATATATATATATATATATATATATATATATATATATATATACAAAGATACATATAATGGGATATTATTTAGCCTTAAAAAGAAGGAAATCATGTTATTTGTGGCAATACTGATGAAAATGGAGAGCATTATGCTAAGTGAAATAAGGCAAACAAAGAAAGATGAATACTGCATGGTATCACTCGTAAGTGGAATTTTTAAACAAAAGGTCAAATTCATAGAAACAAAGTGGAAAAGTAATTGCTAGGGGCTGGAGGAGGTTGGTGGAACAGTACAAACTTTCAATTATAAGATGTATAAGGTTTGAGTATCTAATGTGTGACTATAGTGGATAATATTATATTGTATAATTGAAATTTGCTAAGAGAGTAGAACCTAAATATTCTCACACACACAAAGTCATACAGACGCACCCTATGGCACATCAACAACTCCCCAGGACATGTGCTGAGGCATCCCCAGGGCCAGCGGTACCAGAGAGCTCTGCGTGAATATGAAGAGTGTCAGAAGCAGGGTGTGGAGTGTGTGTCTGCCTGCCTCCTTCACAAAAGGAGACCGAGGGAAGACCAGACGGACAGCTCCAGGCCACCTCACCTGAGAGAAGCCTTCTGGGAACCTGCATCCAGCAATGACAATGCAACTGTGAGTGACAGTGATGACAGACAGCATGACAGACCTCTAACCACCGGAATTGTTCACCAGAAAGGACCTGGGAGGGACTGAGCATGGCGACAGCACCAATGACTTTTTGACAGAAGAGGAGGACAAGAAGCCATGACACCCAACAGAGAAAGGCCCTGGGGACACAGAAGAGATGGAAATGGACTGGGAACTGGTCCTCAAGCATGGGAAGAGATAGTTGGGTTCACTGGAAAAGTTCAAAAGTCATCACCATACACCTAAGAGCTTCAGCTCTTGTAAACAGTCATGTTAATAAACGGCTGCTGGAGAAAAACAAAAATTAAATAAATAAATAAATAAATGAAATAATTGTTATAATGTATATGTATATCAAATCACCACATTGTACATATTGAATATCTTACTACTTTTCAATTATAAATCAACAACTGAGAAGTTATTTAAAGAAAAACAATAAACTATCTTATGGTTATTCTGCAAATATTACAGAGCAACTAAAATGTGCAGTGGGAAATTCTAGGTATTTTGGGGTATGAGGAATCTTTCAGAGAAGTATAGTACAAGAGATAAGGTCTTCCCATAAATAACATAGAAAATGATGAAATAAAGAAAAACAGATAGGGTTTTTCAGATATTAGAGAGATTGCTTCCATATGTAGGAGAACAGTCATGAAAGGTCTCATCAATGGATAGCAAACTGAATATTTGGGGAAGAAAATTCCGTGAAGAAAAATTAACATGTATAAAAGCTCAGAATTTGGAAAACATCACTGAGATCAAGAGTGGATAAAATGGAAATGGGATTGGAAAGGTAAAATAGGATTAATATTAAGGGGCAATATTAAGGTGGGAGATTGGAGTCTCTGAATGATAGGAAAAGTTTGAATTGATTATTTAAGAAACAGAAAACAATTGATGATTTCTGAACAAGGGAATGACATAATATGGGATGTACTTCAAGAACAGTGATGCCTTTTGCTTATATGGCACTTTATCATTAAAAAGCATCCCAATGTATTTTATCTCATGTTTGTATCACAAACCTCTGTGAGGCATGTAGAGAAGAGATTATTATCAAATAATCCACCCCAAATCATAGTGTTATTTGGTGGCATAAGCCAGACTCAGGGCCAAGCTGTTACTAAGGTACAGCAGCAGGCTCTCTACTAAAATGCAAAGTGAGCTAGGTGGTGGTGTATGAAGACGAACTGACAAGTCAGGGAGGCTGTGAAATAATCCCTGTGAAAGATGATCAAAGTGGGGACAAGATGAGACTTGTCTCCGTGATACAGGAAGCAAAATTATCCAGGTAGAAGAATTTAAACGGCATTCTTCACTGAAAAGCAGCAACTGTCAAACCGTTGAATTTTGTTTCATATGTACTGCCTTCAGTAAATCATCCTATGACTCTCCAGTTTATAAAAAGAGACTTTATGAAGCTCTTAGTAACTAAATTACCAGCATAGAAAATTAAATGGAAAATATACACATTCCTTCCTACAAAATAAAATCTTAACAAATTCTTATTTCAGGAAGTTTATTTTAACACTGGATTATGAAAATATCATGCTCTGACACTTACAGTGGAATGACATCAAAGCACAGTATTACAAAGGTTTTAAAATATTCAAAACATTCTAACAAGAGTAAAATTCTCCTTTGTATTCACTTCAATCACCATAAGGAAAATCACCACAAAGTAAAAGGATAAAGCGCTTCTTTTTCTTTCTCCTAAACCTTAAAACAATTCAAAAAAGTTCCATCAACAGTTTGGACTTATACATACAGATCTAATTAAAAAGCCTAGAAGTGCAGGCCAAGCTAAGTCTTAAGCATTTGAAATTGCTAAAAATCGATACGAAATTAACATGGTAAACTATGGTTAGTCTTGAAGATCTTTGCAAATTTACAAAATGCTTCCAAATCATGGCAGCTCATCTCAAATGTTCCAAGGAAGCAAGACAGTTTTGCCATATTTCTATTTTCCCATGAATGGTAACGATAATTATTCCCTCTTCCTCCTGAGTGGCTTGTGCTGTGCCTTATTGCAAAGGGGGAAAACAATGATTTATAAACATTGGGCCAAAGAGAAACAGGGCCAAATGGATATACCTGAGCACCAAGAGTCCCCAGGGCAGAATAAATGTCCAGGATTTCAACAGAGTATGGGCAGAGTTTCAAGAGCTATTTGAACAGAAAATGAACTAAAACAATTAAAATGTTGATGCATTTTAACTGACACAAAATCACCTTCTCTCCTTCTTAACAACTCTGCCAAAGCTATCTTCACAAGCAAATGTCAGGAGGCACAGTTCATAGTTAAGTCGACAATCAAACAAGAACAGCTGCATGTGTCTGGCACATTGGAGACTCCAAGAGCATTTACTAAACAGACAACGTAGGAGCCACATATGCTAAGTAAGGACAGTACCCACCTTGAAGTTCATGAGAAGATATTCTACCAAAGTCCAAGAGAAAGGGAAAAGAATGTTTACTCCCAGGAATGAAAGCATTCACACTGGCACGCGTGTGAGCCTCATCCTGTGACACTCAGAGCTCTTAGTGCATTCATTTCCAATCTCTCCCAGATGCAACTTTATAGGTCGGAAATACCTAATGCTGGATATGCTAAGTGGGCCCTTCTGTCTGTAACAAGACCACCAACTGTACTGAAGGAAGTGCCTCAAATAATGAGGGAGAGAAGTACCATCAGTGTTTCTCCCTTTATTGTAATACTATCACAGTCACTTTATCACTCAGATACCATTTTTAAAAAACAACTCATTGAACACCGCAGAAAATACTCTTCTGCCTACTGAAAAGTATGCTGATTGGAACTCAATTGGCTTAATCTTTTTAGTGTTTTGATCTTAAGGGTTTTTATTCATCTCAGGCTTTTCTATCAAGAAAGATATTCTTGTATGATCCCTGTTCATCAACTAATTGGCTTGACTTGAAAGTCACTATATCTCTGTGTAAGTTCTTCTATTTGCAAGATGTTAAAAGGATTATAAAATCTATAATGTAAACTGCTGAAAAAATTTTTAAACTTCATTGTTAACACTGTGGTTCATATACATTTTTTTAATTCCTATTAATTTTCAATACATCCATCATATTCTTTGCCAAGTATATATCAAATATCAACGAAAGCTTCATGTGTTCAGAGTCAAGAAAGAATTGCAACTTTCCTCCTGAATTCCTTGTCTAGGATGTTGGTTATTTTCACTTATACTTTGACCTTGATAAACTGTCTCAGCACACTAATAATAAACATAATCTCTTCAAAGAGGCGTAAATCAGCTGATCAACATGCCAACTACAGTGAATAACAAGGGATAAATGAGCCTGTTGAAAAAATACCCAGAATGATGCCACTAGTGATAAGGAATTGCAGTAAGTGTATTAAAATGAGATGACCACTGTAGGGGGGAACCTGGCTGGCTCAGTCAGGTGGAGCAAGCTCTTGATTTTAGAGTCGTGAGTTCGAACCCTACGTTGGGTGTAAAGATTAAATACAAAATTCTTAAAAACAAATAAAAAATAAAATAAAATGACCACTATAGTGTTTATATCTCATAGCTCTCCCATGTTGATAGGGCACAGATATCTGTCAATATCAATATCACATGCCCCAGTGTTTTGCTGGAGGGTTTCCATACAAGTTAAGATACAACTTCAGCCCAAACTCTCCCCAACCATACTTCTTCTCTTTCCCTTCACCTATTTTCACAGGTAGAATGCTGATGGTAGCTGTCCTCAGAACCAGTTCCTGAGTATAAATATCAAACATTACACAGAAGGAATCCCTGTTTGAAGTGATGTAGGTACGTCAGATCTGATGACTTCCCTGATGAAAACACTAACAGATTCCACAGTTAGTTTTCACAATAAAATCCTGGCTCCTTCCAATGGCTCACAAGCCCTGAGTGGTCTGACTCGGGCCACACCAGCCTTCCTCCTGTACCCCTAGTGGCCATTTATAACTTTGAAATAAAAATAATAGCTACCTCAAAGGATGCTTTAAACATTAATGGAAGTTCATATTCATAAAGGACTGGGAAGTATGTCTGATACATACTAAGTGTTTTGCTGATTGTTCCTCCCTCTAGGTTTGTGTATTTTCTGTCTCTTTTATTAGGAATGTAATTATGTTAGCTCTCAGCTAAACTGGCCACTCCTCAGAGCAGCCTTCCCAAACGTCTCATCCAAAGAAGCAAAACCACTCACCTTGACAGGTTACCCTTTCTCTCAATGCCTTCATTGCTTTCTGTCATTATCTCCTTCTTATATTTCTTTCCTTTCATTCTGTCATTTCTTATTATGACACAAGCTCCATGAGGGCAGAGACCCTGCTTCCTTTTGAATCTCTCGGTCTTGACATAGAACTTGAACATATATTGGGTATTTGTCTAAATATGTGTTTAGTTAATTAGTTAATGGGATCATGAGATCTGGATCCCAATTTCATTATTTGGAAAGTCTCCTAATTCCTCAGAGTTTCAATTATCTCATTTATAATTAAAGATAATTACTACTTCTCTACCTGTGCTTCAGTTGGAAATGCAAATTGGCTAATCTACATGAAAGTGCTATAGAAACTGTAAATATTACTCAAATATTAGTTGTTACTTTAAAGAAATAAGCTAAAACAGTAGAATAAGTATTAGATCACAAGTCAAAAGCCTAAATGCAACTTCCTTCCAGTCTTTATTCTGAGACTCTGAGTAAACGTACTTCCCTGAGCATCTGATTCTTCATTAAAGAAGGATGGTAATTTGGTTTTATGAGAATTACATGACTCATCTAGACAATTATAAAAGTAGTGTGAATATGTATAAAAGGTTATTACAAAATAGTGGAATCATACCAAGACAGCCTTCCCATTCCCCTCACCTTGATTATACTTTAGACAGGCATCTCTTTGACTTTAAACCCTGATTTCCCTTTCTTAGGGCATTTTTTTTTTTTTTAGAAAACTTGCAATTGTAAATTCTTTCTCTGAGAGAAATCTTCTCTGAGCCTCTTGTAACCCAAAGATATTTTCCTCTAAGACTTGGGAACCATCCACTTGAGAAGTAATCATCAAAAAGATACTACTCCTAACTCTGAGTTCCGTAGGAAGGTAGGAGCCTAATTTTGATGAGCAACAATTAGCAAACACAGACTGTCTAATCACATTGACCAGTGTCCTCAGGTATGTTTCCATGAATTCACTCCAGTGCTTAAAAACTCTTCTACATTTTATTTCAACAGGATTGAGTTCACTGTCGCCTTTATTCCAATAACCTCAATTCCTATTACAATAGAATAAAGACTTCCTTGACAGTTTAAACTGTCTGGTGAAATTTTTCTTTAAACAAATTATAGGAGTGTAAACAATGGCTCCTTTGGATTAGATTGAGTTTATCACAAACTCCACCAAAACAATCTGGATCAGACTGAGTCGTGACCATCTCTCTCAAACTTTTCTATCCTCAGGAGTATATTTTCAGAGCAGTTTTAGGTTCACAGTAAAATGGAGAGAAATATATAGAGATTTCTCAAATAATGTCCTGCCCCCACACATGCATAGCATCCCCTGTTAACAACATCCTCTACTAGGGTGATACATTTGTTACAACTGATGAACCTACATGGATACATCATAATCACCCAAAGTCCATAGTTTATCTTAGGATTCACTCTTGGTGTTGTACATTCTATAGACTTGGGCAAATGTATAATGACATGTATACAGCATTATAGAATCATACAGAGTATTGTCACTGCCCTAAAAATTCACTGTGCTCTGCCTATTGATTCCTCCTTCCTCCACTTCCTGCCCTAACCCCCGGCAACTTGGGTTTTACTGTTTCCACAGTTTTGCCTTTTCCAGAATGTCATATAATTGGAATCATACAGTGTGTAGCCTTTTCAGATTGGCTCCTTTTACTTAGTAATATGCATTTATGCTTCTCTGTGTCTTTTCATGACTTGATAGTTCACTTCTTCTTAGTGTTAAATAATATTCTGTTGTGTAAGATATACCAGTTTATTTATCCATTTGCCTAATGAAGGACTTGTGGTTGCTTCCATGTTTTGGCAATTCATGTGCACGTTTTTGTATGGACATAAATTTTAACTCCTTAGGGAAAACACCAAGGAGTGAAATTGCTAATCACATGATAAGTGTATGATTAGTGGACTGGAAACTGCCAGAGGCACCTGAGTGGCTCAGTCAGGTAAGCATCTGACTCTTGATTTCGGCTCAGGTCACGATCTCATGGTTCATGAGATCGAGCCCCACATTGGGTTATGCTCTGAGAGTGCAGGGCCTGCTTGGGCTTCTCTCTCTTCCTCTCTCTCTGTCCCTCCCTCACTTTCTCTGTCTCTTAAAATAAATAAACTTTAAAAAAAAGAAAGAAACTGTCAAACTGTCTTCCAAAATGGCTGTACCATTTTGCACTCCCATCAGCAATAAATGACAGTCTTTGTTGCTCCCTCTTCTTGCCAGCATTTGGTGGTGTTAGTGTCCTGAATTTTGGGCATTCTCACTGTAAACTGATAATTCATTGTTGTTTTAATTTGCATTTTTCTGATGACATACAATGTGAAGCATCTTTTCACATGCTTATTTGTCATATTTGGTCATCCTTCAATCTTTTCTCATCTTCTCATTTCTATGTCAAATACATCTAAAAGACCATCACCTCCAAGTTTCTCCTTAAAATTTATGTTCACATGCAAATAATTTGATGACAGTGATTGTTCAGTTTGATTGTAAAATCTTTGTAACACTTGTCATTGTTGTCATTCAACATAACTCATTTCAGTGCCTCAGTCTCTGCTCCTGTGAAACGAGTAAGCTGGATCAAACAATTCCTTTCCAGTCGTGTTATTTGGGGAATCTAAAATGTTTTTCAGAGGCTTTCTCAATATCTTGATACTGCATCTATAATCCCTTTGGATGCTTAAGGGAAGATACAGGGATGATAAGCCCTCTATCCAGAACATGCAATGTAACTGCCCTACATAATTTTTTAAGGTTTGAAATGTATGGATTTTTACAATTTTCTTCCCATCATTACTACTATCCTGAAACTACATTTACTAGCAATCTACTTAAACCTCTCTGGGATAAATTCAGCTCTGAATGACACATGGTGAAACCAATTTTAAATACTGGATGTCAAAATTAAATCAACACTTATTTAGCAGGAAATTATGACACTGCTTTAAATTTCCAAAGATTTCTGTTGCTCTTTTTAGAAGTTATCAGTCCTATGAAAAATATCACATTGTTGTCCTGGATTTGTTCTGAATTCAGACTTACTCATCTCATACCTTGCCTGTGGGTCTCCCCAGTTCCTGAACTTCTCTGCTCAGAGTATCCCCAAGTTTAGAACCATTAAAGCATCTGCTTTCAGGAGATACATTTGGAATTTCCAGACAGAAATACCCATGAAAATCAAACCAAAGGTGAGTATCAGAGTAAATCAGATTTATATCTGACTCAGTGACTGATTTTCATTTGATCAACTGCCTGATTTCTTTATCATCATTTTGCAGGTGAGTCACCGTTAAATGTCATGGTTGCTTTATGTCAAAACAAAGTGAAAATCTGTTACTATCAATCTGTGAACATAAATTCAAATATAGTAAGAACTTCCTTGAGAACCTATGATAAAATCTTAGCTTTTCAAAGAACTAATCAGTACAAACAGAACATAAAGAATGCCCTCCATGTTTCATTTGATTTTCCATTTTGCAACCATTTGATAGTGACTGTCTTTTTGATATCACAAACAGTTAGCAGACGAGTATAGAAGAAACAGTTATTCCTTAGACATAAATATTATGGGTTAAGCTCACTGCAAATCAATGTAATACCAGAATCTTAAAGAAACAAATTACAAAGAGCTCCAAAAGAAGCAGACACTTCATATTGAACCATATAATATAAAGTAACATTTAAATGGTTTCAAATGACTTATTCCTTTTTAAAAAATAATTCTAAGTAATCTTTTAGATTACCAGGATATATTCCCCAAAAAATCTTAATAATTACTTACACTTATTCATTAGGAATCAGAAAAAAAAAACATATCTAGCATTTACTGAACATATACATTGCTCATTTATTCTTCAAAACAGCCTTACAAGGGAAGAACTGCCACTTTCATTTTATAGATGAGAAAACTAAGGCTTGGAGTGCCTAAATAGAACTTATCCAAGGACATAAAATAGAAATGTTAGAGCCACATTTGAAATTAGTTCCGTTTAACTCAAAACCTATCCTTTTTTCCTTATACTACACTGCCTCTGGCATGAAAAGAATGTTCTACTATCAGGAGAATAGAGGCAATGTTAAAAAGAAAACATCCAATCTTGGTGATACATGTGATCTGTCCTTCAGTTTCAGCAAAATGGGAGGACTGAAGTGAAGCCTAGGTTTGATTTAGAGGCTTTGCTGTGTTGTTTCATTAGACAGGGGAACTACCAAGCAGTACGTTTTATATGGTTTCTATGAACAAGGATTTGGGGACTTGATAATGGAGGTAATTGTGCTTAAAAACATTTTGAAATAGATTAAAGAGATAACAGTGAGAAATCAAACATCTCCGTGCAAATATAATGGCAGCCCATGTTCCTGGCACAGATTTTTCTTAGGAGTTTGCAAAGACGTAACTACAATTCAGGGCCAGAGATAACTCTTTAGTTACAGATGCCATAGAGAAATTTGTTTCTGTAGCCACATTTATGATACCCAATTGCCACTTTGTCCATACCCCTGGAAGAAAGACCTTCTACAATATTTGGTTGTTTTTCCTAAAGCAATGTTCTAAATTTATTGCTCGCAAACTCAATGACCTTAAAAAGAAACTCTCAGTGCTGCCTGAAATTAGTGAACATTGGAATTAGATGTTGTTACTTTAAAACTCATCTTGTATTTCCAGACTCATTGCCTACGACTCTCACACATGGACTCTTGTCTAGCAAATGGAGGTTCATAACTATCCTAAACCCAATCCATCCTTGAATTTGTTCATGCTGCTCTCCCTACCTGAAATAGTCATTTCCCACTGTAATACTACCACCAGTACTGCCTAAAGAATCCCTAGATTATCACTATTACTTGCAAATAATAGAAAATCCAAATGGGGTGCCTGGATGGCTCAGTCAGTTGAGTGTCCCACTCTTGATTTTGACTCAGGTCATAATCCCAGGGTTGTGAGATGGAGCCTGGTATCGGGCTCCGCACTGAGCATGGAGCCTACTTAAGATTCATTCTCTCTCTCTCTCTCTCTCTCTCTCTCTCTCTCTCTCCCTCTGCCCCTCTCCCCCACTTGTGTGCCCTATGTCTAAACTTAAATATATATAATATTTACTTGTCTTAAAAAATTTAAAAAGAAAAACCATGAGTTAAATAATAAAGATCTTAAAAATACCTAAATTATATAAATGCAGAGGAACTCAGTTGCATGTTTTGGTTAATTTTCTGTCACAACAGTTTTCAAAGAACGAGTGTTTTCCTTCTTTCATTTGTATTGTCACCAGTCTGCTGGGATTCATTACATAGCTAACAGTCAAGACCACAGCTGCTGGAATTAGACTACTTGAGTTCAAACTCTCCTGCTTTATCACCTTCAGAATACATACATAAGTTCTCTGAGCTTTAGTTTTTTCATCTATAACATAGAGATAAAAATAATTTCTAGGATTTAATGACTTAGTACATGTAAAGTAAGGATTTAACATTCTAACAGGAAAAACTAAAAACCTTAAAATAGCATGGGGCACATAGTATTTAGCAACATTTTCTATATGTTTGTGCTCATGGGAAAACGTAGTGTCTGTCTGTCTCTCTCCTTTCTCTTATAATTACAGATTACAGATCTCCTAGAAGCTACCAAGTAGCCGTATCTTACAGGTCATGTCTGTGCCTAGCTACAAGGAAAGCTGGGAAAGGGAGCTTCTGGTCTGTTGTGGAGTCAGGGCTCTACCATCAAGGACAGAGAGAAAAGTCATTGCAGGGAGAGGAGTGACTGTTGTATATTCAACCAAAGATGGCTGTCAAAATCACTCGTTAGCCCTCAAAAAATCACTAGTTATTCAAAGGTCTATCTAAAACGCTCCTCCTTTTATAAGACTCTTTCTGATTTCCAAACCAGGAATCATTTTTTTTCCTTTTTCAAGACCTCTAAATAGTTATGCAAAGTGTCAAAATCAATCATGTATTATACTTTAAAAATATTTAAGAGAATTTAAGGCTGAATGAAACTACATAACCTAGTTCGATCAACTTTGTGATGATCAAATTACATCTATAACATACAAATCAGTTAAAATAACCAAAAAGAGTTAACCATTTAAATGTTTATCCTCTATCAGGTATGATAATAAGTGATTTATCTAAGTATTTTATTTACTCTGCACAACACTCTTACAACATTAGAGTTGCAAATAGACTTGCTTGACAACATATTCCCAGTAAACCTCCTCTCTCTTGACCCCTTAACAAATACAGCTATTTTGCTATCCAATTTAATTCTCACAATGAAATCAAATCTATAAGCATATACACACAATTAAAAAGATTTATTATGGAGAAAATGCCTTAAGAAAGCTGAAACTAATAATTCTCTAACTCCCCATGTTTCACTGGGGATTGATAGCCATTTTGAAAGAAAAATGGTTGAATGCTCAGATATTTGTTTACAGATTTGCTTTTTATTCTTTCATTTAGTACTATTTAGAGTTTGCCAAATTTTAGTATAGAAGAGGTACCGTGAAGCTCTGTATATACAAAACAGTGGTTACAGTATCACAAAAAAAGTGATAGGACATTTTCAAGCATAACATTGATTATATGAAATTACCATTTTACCCTTTATTTTAGAAAGTAACTCAAGTATAACATGTGAATCCATTGTACTACTACCATTTTACAGATCAGAAAATAGTTTCAAAGAGAAAACATTAGTTACCCAGGGACATAGAGCTAGTAATTAGTTTAAGTGTGTAATTATAACCCCTATTTGGTCTGACCCAAAGTCAAAGTGGCTAATAACTACAGTTCCTGCTTATTGACCTCCACCTACAGTGTTAATGCCTTCAATGCAGAAATTATCTCTTGGTGTTGCCCTAAGTACATAGCCTAGTGTTTTATGAACAGAAGATACTTAAGGTATATTTGTTGTAATGAGAACTCTGAAAATTAATCACAAAAAAATTCTGATAGTGGTCTTTGCCTTTCAAATGCTCCAAGTCTTGGAGGAGAAACAGAAACCAAAGTTGAATAGAGTTAGCAATAAGAGAGACATTCTACCCTAATACTGGCAGTAAAAATAATAGAGGCTTTACCTATGCCTCTTTTCTTTTTGAGAGAGAGAGAGAGAGAGAGAGCAAGAAGGTGAGGGGCAGAGAAATAGGGAGAGAGAGAGAATCCCAGGCAGAGTCCACACTCTTATTGCAAAGCCCATGCAGCGCACCATCCCACAAACCCTGAGATCATGACCTGAGCCAAAATCAAGAGTTGGATGCTTAACTGACTGAGTTACCCAGCCTCCCCTGTGCATTTTTAATTTTTTTTAATGTTTGTTTATTTTTAAAAGAGAGAGAGCACACACATGCACGCTGTGGGGGGTGGGGAGGAGCAGGGGGGAGGGATCCGAAGAGGGCTCTGCGCTGACAGCAAATAGGTGTCCTCTCATAAAACTAAAACCTAACTTATGACCTACTCTCACCCTCTTTGGCATTCTATATCATGTTTAACACTTAATCCACAACTCTGAGTATGAAAAGCAAACTACATTCATTCTGTTTATTTGAATCAACTTAAGTCTAACTCTAAGCCTTCATCTCTCCAGTTGATAAATCTAATCTTAATTATTATTTCCAAGGCTGTATTCACACTCTCAACAATAGTCATGACAAAACTCGTGCAGCACCAAAGTTAAGATGTATCCCTCTGGTCATTAGGCATCTGGCTTTCCCTATTACTGCTGAGATTCCTATGCTTTGGCCTACGTGGTCTCTTCAGGGCTATGGTAACTAGAATCCAAATCCCTAGGAATGTTTAATTTTATGTGCCAACTTAGCTAGGCTATGGTACACAGATATTTGATCAAACACATCTGGATGCATTTTTTAAAATTTATTTTAACATTTATTTATTTTTGAGACAGAGAGAGACAGAGCATGAAAAGGGGAGGGGCAGAGAGAGAGGGAGACACAGAATCTGAAATGGGCACCAGGCTCTGAGCTGTCAGCACAGAGCCCAACGCGGGGCTTGAACTCACAGACCATGAGATCATGACCTGAGCCTAAGTCGGAAGCTTAACCGACTGAGCCACCCAGGCGCCCCTGGATGCATTTTTTTAAGGAGATTAACATTTAAATTGGTAGACTTTGAGTAAAGCACTTACCCTCTATAATGCAAGTGGGCTTCATCCAATTAGTTGAGGACCTTATGACAATGACTGACCTCCCTTGAGAAGAGGCAATTCTACCTCTTCTTATATGCAGTTTAGCTGCAACAGCAACTCTTCCCTGCATTTCCAGCCTGTCAGCCTGCTTACCTGCAGATTTCAAATTTGCCATCCTCCACAACTGTGTAAACCAATTCCTTAAAATAAATCAACCTCTGTCCCTCTCTTTCTTTCTCTCTACTTCTTTCTCTCTCATACACACACACATGTATACACATATATGTATTTTGTGTTTCTGTGGAGAACCCTGACTACTGTAACACACTAGGTGTATCACATGTCAAACTATTCTGGAAGTGATCTTTAATATTGAATGATAACATGGACCTTCCTCTCCTTCCAATTTCCCAGAATACTCAGCCATCAACTGATCAAATTACCAAGGTGATAAGACTCCATTATTCATGTTCTTGCTCCCATGGAGACCTTTTGAAATAATTAACCACTTTTAATGTTTCCCTTCCTTTATTAACTTAACATGCACTTTTAATTAATTCAATTTAAGGGGACATAGGCAGACAGACATCATCATCATCTTGCCCAGATTAGTACAAGAATAACTTTACTAATTTCTTTGCTTTAACTTTTCCATTCTCCATTAAGTAGCCAACATGATCTTTTAAACATAAGGCAACTCATGTTATTCCTCTGCTCAAAATATTCCTATGGATTTTCTCCATTTATGGTAAAATTTAAACTTATTGTCATCATGGCTAATTGGGCCCCAGCTGATCTGACCTCTGCTACCTCTTCAAATTTGTCTCATACACTACCCCCTGCACAACAGCCACAATGCTCACATTTCTGTAGCTCAAACAATCTAAGCTTTATAAGCAAATGGCATTTTAGGCCTTTGGTAATTGCTATTAAAAAGGCTTGGGATGCTTTTCCCCAATATATTCTCTTACTGGCTCTACATTTCCATAGGGGCAGAGTGAAACAGTTCCCTCCTCAGATAGAACATCATTGCCTGCCTAGTGAAGCCCAACCACCCATACCACCCCTCACTATCTTTTCACAATGGTTTATTTTCTTCACGACACTTTTTTATTTTCTAAAATTATCTTGTTTATTTGTTTACTTGTATGTTATCTGTGTCTCCTACTAGAATTGAAGTTACATGAGAGTGAAAACTGTCTGCCTTGTTGATGCTAAATTTCTAGGGTCTGGCATAATAATCATTTAATAAGTACTTATTGAATGAAGAAATCCAAACAAGGCACTATCCTCTTTCAGCAACAAATATTCTTGAGGCAGCCAAATAGTAGTCACCTATTAGAAATGGAATCCAATTTTTGTTGTGTGTTTTATTCATTTTTTTTTTGAGAGAGAGAGAGACAGAATGTGAGCAGAGGATGGACAAAGAGAAGGGAAGACATAGAATCCGAAGCAGGCTCCAACCTCCAAGCTGAGCTGTCAGCACAGAGCCCAACGTGGGGCTCAAACTCACAGGCCAAGAGATCATGACCTGAGCTGAAGTCAGATGCTCAACCAACTGAGCTAGCCAGGCACCCCAGGAACGGGATACAATTTAAAGACCTGTCCACAGGAATAAAGCAAAAGATGAATTTCCAGGGCAACACTAATCAAGAGAGCAAAAGTGCATTATATTCTTAGCCTGAAAACAAGATCAGCTGAGAAGTATGGGGCAGGACTGAGCCACCAAGAAAATGGTAAAGTCTGGCCAAAAACAGGCAGCTGCTGAAGCAGAAATGAGAGAAATTCATCAAATAGATCAGGGTTCAGCAAACAGTTTCTATAAGGACCCAGATAGTAAATATTTTAGACTTTATAGGCCATAAGGTCTCTGTCACAATTAATCAACTGCTTCCATACAAAAGACCATATAGGTAATATATATACAAATGACTGTGACTGTGTACCAATAAAAAGTTAATTATGGACACTGAAATTTGAATTTACTTAAACTTTTAATTGTTTTATTTAGAGATAATTATAGATTAACTCAAGTTGTAAACAATACCACAGAGAGGTCCCACACACCCTAAACCCTATTTTCCCAATGGTAACATCTGACAAAACTATAGCATATTGATAATAATATAATCAATGTACAGAATATCTACAGCGCCACAAAGAACCCTCATGTTGTACTTTTATAGCTACACACATTTCTGTCCCTCAATCCTCATTCTTAATTCCTAGCAACCATTAATCTATTCTCCATCCTATAATTTTGTCATTTCAAGAATCCCATAATACAACTCTTTTTATAGCATAATTTTCTGGGGAATCATCCAAATTGTTGCATGTATCACGTTTGTAGCTCTTTACTTCTCAGTAGTATATCATGGTATGGATATAATTCTATAGTTGTTCTTTATTTCTAATTGCTTTTGGTTTTGTTATCTAGGTACTCCTAGCTTCCTAAGTTAAGAAATGTTCTCCCTCTTCTAATTTCTGAAAAAGATTGTGTAGAAATGGCATTAATTTTTTAAACTTTTGGTAGAATTCTCCAGTGAAAGTATCTGGGCTTAGATATTTTCTTTCAGAAATTTTTACATTACAAATTTGTTTCCTTAATATTCATAGGAATATTCAAATGTCCCATTTCATATTGGATAAGTTGTGGAAACTTATACTTTTTGAGGAAATCAGAAATCATCTAAGTTGTCAAATTGATGTATATATAATTGTAGTAGTCCCTCATTATCTTCTTGATATTTAAAGTCTCTATAGTGATAGGTCCTATTTCATTCCTGGTAGTGGTAATGTTTTGCCTTTTCCTTCTTTTGTCAGTATTGCTAGAGGTCTGTCAATTTTATTGATCTTTACTAACAGCCAGTTTTGGTTTCATTGATATTCTCCATTGTTTTTTTCTGTTTTCAATTTTCTTAATTTATTCTCTTTATTGTTTCTTTTTCTTCTTTTGGTTTTAATTTGGTCTTCTTATTATAAGCCCTTTACATGGGATCTTAGATTACTGATTTGAGACTTTTCTGCTTATTTAAGCAGTGTTATAAATGTCCTTTTCAAATCTGCTTTGTGTCCCACAAATTTGCTTTAATGTTCATTTAATTAAATTATTTCTTTTTTACTTTCTCTTGAGACTTTCTCCTTGACCCATAAATTATATAGAAGTATGTTGTTTAGAACTGTGTGTATTTCCAAGTGGTTTGGAGACTTTCCTGTTATCTTCCTGCTATTTGTGTCTAGTTTAATTACATAGTGGTAAAAGAACAAATTCTTTCTGATTTCAATCCTTCTAAATTTTTTGAGGTTTGTTTTACACTCAGAAAAAGTGGTCTATCTTGGTATATGTTCTGTGGACATTTGAAAAGAACGTGTATTCTTCTGGTTGGTATAATGATCTACAAATGTTGATCATATCTTATTGGTTGATAGCAGTGCTATTATTTTATTCTTGCCAATTTTCTGTTTATTTTCTCTGTCAGTTGCTGATATAAGAGTTGTAATAAGTTAAATGGTGAACTCAGAAAATATCTCTTCACTCAGAAGGAGTGAGTGTGATCTATTTGAAAAGAGGGTTCTTTACAGATGTAATTAAGTTAACAATCTTGGGATGAGATCATCCTGAATATAGGGTGGGCCTTCAATTCAATGACAGGGGTCCTTATTAGAGAAAGGGACAGATAGATTTGAGACACAGAGATACACACACTACAAGATCATGAGAAAATGGAAACAGAAATTGAATGTATGTGTCTATAAGCTAAAGAATGCCAAGAATTTCTGGCAACTACCAGAAGCTAAAAGAGATGCATAAAACAGATTCTCCTTAGAGACTCCAGGAGAAAAAAGAATTTGCCAACACTCTGATTTGAGACTTCTGACTTGCAGAATTGAAAGAAGATAAGTTTTTATTATTTTAAACTACCAAGTTTCTGGTACTTTGTTAAGAACTCTAGGAAGCTAATAGAAGGGTGTCAAAGTCTCCAACTATAATTATGAATTTGTTTATGTCTTCCTTAAGTTAATCGGTTTTTGCTTCATATACTTTGTATCTCTGTTGTTTGGTGCATACATATTTAAGATTTTAATACATATGCTATTAATATACTAATGTTCACATGATCTTTAAATATCAACCTAACTGTTTTGTTATATTTAAAGTGAGCTTTTGTAGACAGCATAAAAGCAAGGTCAAGTTTTTATATGTGTGTCTTTTAAAAATCCACTGTGCAAATCTCTCTCTTAACTGATATATTTAGACCAGTTATATTTAGTGTAATTTTTGATATGGTACAGCTTAAGTCTGCCATTTTATTTTTTGGTTTCTTTTTGTTCATTCTTTTTCCTGTTTTACTCTGGATTACTTGAACATTCTTTTAGAATTCCATTTTGATTTTTCTACAGTTTTTCAGTATGCTGTTTACATTGTTTATATAGTGGTACTTCTATCTATTACAGTAAATATAAATAACTCATCACACTCTACTGGTGTTAACATTTTACCAGTTATTAATACAATTTATAATTTATAAATATAGTTGCCTATTTTATAATATAATTGCCTTAAATATTTCCTATACATATTTGTAGAACCTTATCAAGACAGTACTATAATGTTAGCTTTATTTACCAAACATAATTTAGAAATCTCAAGAGGAGAAGGAAATTTTATAGTGTCATCCATATTTTTGCTTTTATCATGTTGTTTATTTCTTCCTGATGTTCCAAGATCTTTCTTTTACCATTTCTTTTCTGTTTAGAGAGTGTTATCCAGTCATACTTTTCAAGTAAACCTGCTGGTGACAAATTATCCTAATTTTCTTTCACCTGGAAATGTCTTGATTTCCCTAACATTTGGAAGGATATTTCCACAAGGTAGATAAATCTATATTAACAGCCCTTTTCTTTGAGGGTTTGAAAAATGTGTGCTATTTCCTTCTAACCTACATGATTTGTGATGATAAATACACTGTCATTTGAACTGTTTGTCCCTATTAGTAAGTAGTCTTTTCTCTCTCATTGCTTTCAAGATTCTTTTTTTATCTTTAATTTTCAGAAGTTTGACTATAATGTGTGTGTGAATTTCTTCATGTTCTGGGCTTAAACAACTTCTTGGCTGACTTTTAACATATTTAGGAAGATTTTAGCCATTATTTCTCAAATACCTTTTTAGTCCCACCCTCTTTCTCCTCTCCTTTCTGAAGAGAGTCTAATGATGCATTAGATCTTTTGCTATACTTCACATGTCCTGAGGTTGTTTTTTTTTTTCCAATCAATTTTCCCCTTATTTTTCAGACTATGTAAATTTTATTGTTCTATCTTCAAGTTCAGTGAATCTTTCCTCTGATCTTTCTATTCTGGTGTTGAGTCCTCTCATTGAGTTTTTATCTCAGTTATTGTATTTTTAGTCCTAAAATTATCATTTGTTTTTTTTCTTTATATCTTATATTTCTTTGATGAGAATTTCAATTTCATTGTTGAGACTATTTTCATTTATTTCAACTGTGTTTGTAATTTCTCATGAAAGCATTTTTATGAGGCTGCTTTAAAATCTTTGTCAGATAATTCTAAGATTTTTGTCATCATGATATTGGTACCTATTGATTTTTTTTCATTGAAATTGGGATTTTCAACTGGAAATAGGGCATATTCAGTATTATGTTATGAGATTCTGGGTGTTATTTAAACCCTCTATTTTTAGCTGCCTCTACTCCAAAAGAAAAATGTGGAGTACTACCTCCTTATTACTTTAAGGTGACGGTAGAAATCCAGGTTCCTCATTTGAGATCCACTCACTCTCAAGGGCAGAAGGGCCTCCTTGATACTGCTGGCAGGATGGGAGTTCTGTATCCCCATGAGGCCTCCACAAATACTATCCTGGTTGAGTGGAACAGGAGTACCTCCACTGACACCATGGGTTGGTAGGGAGTGGCCTTATCATACCTGGGTACTGGTGAAAGTCCCAAATCACCACTAAGCCTCCTCTGACACAATCACAGTGGGATGGTGGAGACCCACCTCATTACTACTAGGATAAGAGTCTAGACTCCTCACATGGTTTCCACAGATACTAGGGAGATGGAAGTAGGGACCCACACATGGTCCCTGCTAGAAAAACCAGGGAGTTTGGAATGCCTCATTACAGCCTTGCAAGGGTTTAATTCTCAGCCTTTGTCAGAAGGGTTGGGAGTTGGACTAGTCTTCTCTGTGATGCCTGGCTGAGTACAGTGGTTATTGTCAGAAAATTTTCTGTCTTGCTAAGCTGTTCCTTTCCTAGTGTATGGACACAGAGATGAGGCTTTTGATGTTGTTGTGTGACCAGTGACATTTCCAGTTCCTTCAGCTCCAAGTATAGGCTATAAGAGGTGAAAAGAAAAGAAACTCATCACAGCATCATAGTGTTATTGTTTGGATCCTGTGGACCCTAACTGGTCTTTTTCTATTTTTCAAGGTCTTTTTTTTGTTTCAAATGTAATGTTTTTAGATAAATTTAGCAAGAGGAGGACTACTTAAAAGTTCATTTACTCCATCTTCTTGAAAATAAAGTCTCCCAACTCCATATAATTTTAATCTATCATGAAATATTATTCATCTTTTCAATTTTTTCCTACCATTAAAAAATGTAAAACCCTTCTTAGGAGGTAGGCCGTACAGCAATTAGTGGCAAACTGGATTTAGTTCATGTGCTATCAATGTCAGCCCCTAAAATAGATCAAGATTGGAACTATGACTCTTTTTGCTCAGTGGACACAATAGCCTGTACATTAAAAGGGTAAGGTAGACAATCAAAAAATTAAAAAAAAAAAATAGCTTCCTCTTTTCTAATATCTAGAGACTACAGAAAAAGAGAAAATAATGGTTGAGAGAATGCATGAGTAGGATCAGATTAAAATTATTAAAGATCCTAAGGGTCACAAGACATTTCATGGTCTCCTGGACATAATTCCAAATAAAAACAACATGAGGTCATAAAATAAGAGCAAGAAATTCCAACAAAATCCAGATTTTTCTAGTTGTGACTACTTTTATGTTCATTGAGAAATATCCATGACTTCAAATGAAATTTTCAATAATTTTCCTCCTTTGTTTTCACTCTAATGATACATCTAATCTGCTTGTTGAGTAATCCAAGCTGACAAATTGAATACATAAAAGCAACAATTTCCCTTTATATACAGACATTAATTGTATTAAGTAGGTAGCAAAACACATCCAAGAATACGATAGATTGTATCGTATTGTAAAATATGTAAAACAAAGTCATAGATAGGAGAGACAGCTTGAATGTAACTAAGGGTAATAAGATAAAAATGAAAAGAGGATTACATATTTGGGAGGCTGAAAAATATCCAGCAAACTAAAAGTTCCAAGAACTATCTCGGCTTTACAAGAGAAATTCAGACTTATTCTTACAATGTGAAAGTCACACAGCTGCAAAATATTTCCAGTGAGAGCTGGGCAGGGGGTGGGGTGGGGTAGGGGAAGACAATGTTGAACTCATATGGCAAATGAATGCACTGCCACATCCTAATTGTTCAGCTGAGCCAGCCTGAAAATTCATGCAAAGTGCAAAGTTAGTATACATAATTTTATTCTAAAGCTTTCTTCCTTGAATTGCTATTAAATTTTAAATAAACTGAGACATGAGCATTTACTAAAGTCATTATGATTCCATTACCCATGGCATGGAGATCTGTACCCATCATGCCAGAAGCTCTTTGCATTGAATTCTGTTCAAAGTTTCTCTTCTGACTTTTTATTTATTTAGTTTGCAGACCTACAGTAAGAAACACCCAGTGTCATCTGAAAGGACACATATTGCAAGAAACTAATTTCCTCCCTTACTGGAGCTATGTGATGTGTGACTTCCCATTGAGTACAATTGCCAACAAGGCACAGGTGTGCACTGCGTGAGGAGGTGAAAATGTGATTATAGGAAGAGAGATGTTATGATTTTGTCCCTGTATCCATAATGTAATCAGCCTCAAATGAGTGCCTGCTTTTCTTTCTCATAGTAAACACCAAGCCTGGGAAGCAAGAAAACCAAAAACTGCCATATCCAGATTCAAATTCATACTGTAATTGGCTTTAGAAATAAGAAGGAAAGCAAGTTTATCCCCTTTCATTGATTCTTTGGCATACTACAGAAAAGCATCCTAGAAGTCCTTTTACTTCTATTTTCATGCTATACTAGTTGAATAAAACCCAACACTGAATAGGTTGTCCTTTTTCTTGAATCTAATAAAATCAATCATTCAATACTGCATTCTTTAAGAGATAATTCACACAGAAAAGGTATAACATCCTTTTATTTTCAGTGACAAAAAATGTTTTAATTGGAAATGCTTATAAATTTAAGTCAATAAAAGGAAAACTGAACTTCCACAAACTGAATAAGGCAAAGCACTAAATATTATTAAATCAGACTCAAATACTATTAATTCACCTAATTCAAATGTGATTCAACTCAGATGGGTACAAATAATTTATGTACAGAGTTATTCAATACAGAATTGTTTGTACTTGAGTAAGTTTGGGAAAAAATACATAATCTGTTAATAGGGGATTAAATAAACTGTGGGATATCTATATATTACAACCATAGTAAAAGGATAACTAACATCTTTATGTACTAATATGAAAAATTATCTCTGATATGTATGATTATAATATTCTACCATTTGGCTTAAATAAGATAAATAAGGATGTGTGCATATTTATGTGCTTACTTATATATACATACAATATTCTCATAAGGATATAAATGAAAGGATAACTGTGGTTGCCTATATGAGGAAAAGTCAAGTAGCTGAGAAACATTGGTTTTAGGGAAACTTTTATTATCATTTTATAGTTTTTGAGTGCTTGAGCCATGTAAATGATTACCTATTCAAAAATACATTAAATTTTAAATTTTAAAATTTTTGAAATATTGAGTTGCTAGTTTATTAAAATGTGAGAAATGCAATCAATATAGTTACAATAACTATATTGTTCTCCATAGATAGATTATCACTAATTTGGGGCTGAATGCATAATGCATCATACTTATATCAAACCAATTAAAATCTCATGAGATAAACATGATCAGGTTCAGTTAACCCAGATGAGCCCCTAACACTGAAGTCTACTCAACAGAACTGATTTTACTTGTGGGAAAAATAGGCAGATAAAGATGCCTTACAAAGTGGGAGATACAATATATATCAACATGATCAAATTTACCACTTCTACTGTCAAGTTACACCTTTTGAAGTTCTCCCTATTGATAAGATACAGGAAAAATTATTTGGGCAGAAGTTTAAAACATATTGGATAGTTTGTACAGCAACATAAATTAGATCATATAATTTAACAGAATCTATTATGGCCAGGCTCAGGAAATCAAAGAAAGATAACACAGGAAAATTTTATTCTTGCAGAGAGGAAAATTTTGGAACCATCTGGAGTCTTTGCCAGATCTACTGGATATAAGAAATAGACACTCCCAGTACCTGGTTACTAAGCTGTTGAACATTCAAAAGGGAATGATTTAAATAGAAGTTAGGAGCCTTAAAGAAAATTAGGTTTAATTTTAAATTTTGAATAAGATTAGCCCTGAGCAGTGAATATAGAAGGTTTATTAAATATAGTCAAGTGCTCACTGTGTTGTACACCTGAAACTAATGTAACATTGTGTGTCAACCATAATCAAAATGCTTTTAAAAAGTTAAATATATAGTCAAAGGCCCATTTACATCAAGGAATTAAGAAATTCAAAATAATCTCTGATTATAAATCTGTATAAATAGCTGTATGTATTATTAAAGATCACAATATCCTAAAAGTGCTTTACTTCTTAGAAAACATTTCCTTAAATTGGTGCCAAAAGAAGCCACATGAAAAAATAATTAATAATGACAAAGAGAATTAGTAATTAGAATCCCTATGCAGTAATTAAAATAACAAATATATTTATAGAGTGAGACTAACATTAGTTACCACCTTTACATTTAAATCAATTCTGTGTATACCCCCCTCCCAGGTATTTTCTTTTACAGCAGAGATTTCTGGAAGAGGGAGCAGACCCCAAAGTACCTTAAGTTGGAATTTTACAACTACTCTTAAGTGAATACATTAAGGCTGAGGGAGGGATGCCAGTTTCAGATGGCAACACATGTATTTTTTTTAAGTGCCAGTAAGAAAGTAATAAAAAGGAGCTGTTTTAGGCAAAATTATTCCAAATGGTTAGCCAAAATATGTGACTGCAGGTGCAACTAAAATTTTAATGCTGGAAATAAATTTACTCTGGCCCTTAGGTATTTTGAAAATGCATCTTTTTCCTCAGACAAAAAGAAAAAAAATGACCCAGACAGAAAAATTAGGTCATGAGATCAATAATAAACACTAAATAATCTATTTATATGAATATGAGAAAACTTTAGAAATAAATCTCATCAAAGTTACAAAAAGTTCAGTAATTAGAAATACTGTTTCTAAATTACACAAGGTTATTTTAGAGTCCCAAAAGTATAGGGATTTCTCTCTTATGGTAAAGTACTTATAAAAATCAACCAAATAAATTTTTCTCAAGAAACATGCTATTAAAAATACTGCCCAAAAGTGAAGTAAAGCAAATAGCCAGGCTAATCCTGTCCATACTTTCTAGTTCACAAACTTTTGCCATTCTTGAATGAGCAAATAAAAAGCAAAATAAAAATTGAAAAGATACTAAAAAATTAATACAAAGCAACATTGGTCCATTATAAGAGAATACACACACACACACACACACACACACACACACACACACACAGAAAGATTGAGAAAGAAAAGAAAGTGCCATAGACATAACGTATTCCAATTCTGTTAAAATTTTATGTATCATAAAATTTTCAAAATTCCATAAAATATTCAAAAATTTAAATTGACCTTCATAAAAATATTATAATAGAGAATGAAAACTATTTTAAGGGCTACAAATAAAGGAAAATAATAATGAAAATAGGGCCCACCGGGGAAGTGATTAAAGGACAGAAAATGAAACCGTCTCATTTTAACAGATATAGGAATAGTTTGGAAGAAAGAACATTAAGTGTTCAGTTCGTGATAAATTGGATGATGTTGCAGATTTCGTAAGGGCAGTAAATCTAGACAAATGAACCTGAGTGAAGAGAAATGTGGACAAGAAATAAAATTAAATTAAATTTAGGAAAATTGAAGTTAATTTTATACATCATCAGAAATGTAAATCATCAGTGGGAAACGTAGGAAAGAAATGTCAAGTTGAACCACAAGAATCAGATAAAAATTTAAAATGATAGCCTAATCATAGCCAGGTATAGTTTCAAATTCACAGTTGTGAGTTTCTGGAGAATTTACTTTGTCAGTCAAAAGAATGTATTATGGGTATACTGCTTCTGTTTGTCAAACTAAAGAAGGATTGAAGTAATGAAATATTATTTTTTTGTCTGAAGTGTTATAAAATTGAATTATATGCCTATACCACTTTATAAACCACTATATTAAAGTTTTAAATTGCTTTTTATCTCTGGATAAAGGTTTTATGCTTTTGAAAAATAAAGTAAGCAGTAAGGAATAAAAGGAGGGAGCAAGGAAGAGAAGTCAGGAAACTGAAACAAAAGAACCATATTTAGTAGCCCCCAAATGATCATTCAGTTCACTAAATAATTCTTGTTATCTTCCACTTTCTCAAATACTTCTAAGTAGCACCACAGTGATCAAACAGAACATCTTCATTTAGGATTGCCATATAAATTTTTATGACCCAAACAAAAAATCAGGATCATCACAAAGTCAAATGAGTAAAATAAAGATAGGAAGAGATAGGACATGGCTGGATGCATTCTTTACATCAAACAGGTTGCATACATTACCAAGTTTAATTTTCACAATGACATTAACAGGTATATCATTTTACAGTGGCCACTGAAAAATAGAGAGAAGAAACTAGCCAAAGATCAAAGAACTAGTAGCTGGCAGAAAATTAATTAAAAGCTAAGCCTGTTCGACTCCAGCTGTACCACCTATTCCCCAAACTATGTCAAGCATCTTAAATAGAAAACATGATCAACTCTATCAATGGGCCAGCAAGCAAATGAAATAAAGGAAGAAAGAAAAAAAAAAGGAGAAGAAAGACGAAAAGGAGAAAAAGGAAGAGGAAGAAAAACCACTGTGGTGCTTGCCCCCTAGTTACTGAAATCCTACTGAAGAATCAAAGAACTAAATGTTAGAAATATGATATATAAATATAAAGTCTCCCAGATTTAATACAAGAAGAGATTTCTCAGTGTAAATTCTTACAGGGTAGGTTTCCTGGAGAAGAAAACCCTCATTATGGATAAGATTTGGGTAATAAAATCAGGGAGGGAAAAATTCCAAGAAGGGAATCAACATAATTTCTAGAAGGAAATGATGAGCAGCATAGAGAATGGAAAGATCATCAATTCCAGATATTTTCTGGAACTTCACATTTGCTCATATCCTCAAGTGAACTTTCATTTGTTAACATCTTTTTATACTCCAACAAGCTTAGTTTTCCGGTTTTTTTGTTTGTTTGTTTGTTTGTTTGTTTGTTTGTTTTGGGGGGGTGGTTATTTACTAAACTCCAAAATTCACAGAAGGTTGCAATACTTAACTTTTGAGATGAAATCATGACTCATAATCTAAAATCATTCAAGTGAGGCTGAATGTTCCATTTGACCAACTATTACTAAACAGCTGACATTTTTTGTTGCATTTTAAATTTCCATACTTACATTCACCCTGATTGAGCAATGATCTCTCTTTTGTGGTTAGTTCTTTTTCACAAGTGGTCATGTTATTTATTTACACAACAGAAAGGCTACATGGGACCCAACACCAGGAGGCAGTTTCTACTGGGATTATGGTGAAAGAACTGCTAAATTTTCCAAATATTACATTATCCAGGTCATAATCCATTTATATTTATGCCTAAATAGTAGTTATGCTGTTGAACAATAAAAATGAATAGCTTAGTTCAGCACCCAGAATAAAGTAAAAACTATTACATAGAAACTTATTACCTATGTTACCTAACATTACTCTCCATAAAGACATCATTCTTAGGTAGACATCAGTTTTCACCTTCCACTTTTTCTTGTTTCTTTGTAACACAGATAATATCAATTTATGCAGATTTAAATTATCAAAAGGCACCAATGGGTAAAACATGAAACTATTAAGCTAAAATAATTATAACATTTTTCTAAATATCAAGAATGCATTTTGGTCTCTCATTTTTGTATCTTCCTCAAAGACCCACAAATCTCATTGTCAATGAATTGTTACTAATTGCAGAGATGAGACTGTGATTAGGCTCTTAACCCTCAAAACCCTGCCCTTCATGCATTTAGTCAGCCACTGAACTAATATTTACTTAGCATTTATATCTAGGTACAGGAGAAACCGCAGTAAACAAAGTCTCTGCTCTCAAGAAGCTCAAATGGAAGGAAACCAACAATAAATAAATGTATCATTAGATGTATAGTGTGTCAGATGAAAAGTGCTATCAAGGAAAGCAAACCAAAATAACACAATAGGGAATGCTGGAGACAATGGACAAAGAGGTTGTCACTCTATATAGGATAGTCAATGGGGTGTTAAAGGTCCTATTACGGTCCCACTCTGAGTGTAGAGAAATAGTATGATACAGAGACAAAGTGCAAACACTAAGACCATGCCTAGACAGTAAGGTCACTGGTGTGGCATCAAGGAACTCTCAGCTGGTAGCTATCCCAGCCCAGAACCTCAGGGACCTAACTCAAAAACAACATCTCTGAGTTTCCAAAGAGTTCCAATAGTTCAAATAGACACAGGAGTCAGAGTCACACCGAACCAAGACATGTGACAATAACCGGACCTTCAGAGAGACAGAAGATGTGGAACCAAACGTGGTTCTGGATGTGTAACTGTAGCTGTACTACATGATATTAAAAAAAAAAAAAAAAAAAAAAAAGCAAATTCAGACCTTGTGACTGACCTTATCGTCTTGACACTTTATCACCAAAGTTTTTGACTTGCCCCCAATTTCTCAGAGGAAATGAAGAGATTACATGACCTTTCTACCAACAACAAATTCTCAGTGCATAAAAGTATATAATGGGGGGGTCTGGCAGATATAGAGTTATATCTGAATGAGGGCAAGGGATCCCCAAAATTTTATCATAAGCTAGGCCCTGGAATTCTGAGAAAAATGTGATACATATACTAAAACCAAGTGTTCATGTGCCAGCAAATTAATTAAGAATGTAGAAATTATGAGACAGACCGTAACGTGTAAATATAGGTTAAATCATAGAATAATAATATATAGGCAGGAAGAGAGTAACAAGGCATGTACAGCCTTTATTCCCCAAAGGTCAAGAATTACTACATGAATGACACATACCTTCTGGAAAAATGTTAATATGTCTACATTATACCTCTTCCAACCTCCTATGATCATCTAATCTAGATACTTCAATAAATATCTTGAGACATTCTTTAAAAGCGATTGCCTATATGCTTTCTCTGCCATTAAAAAAAAAAGCAAAAAAACCAAAAGGAAAAAAGTCCCCTTAGTTTATAAATCAAGGACAATTACTTGTCTTTTAAAATGTTGCCTTATATAGTCTATATTACAAAACATGATTATTTTCATTTAAGAAAACAGGTTTTTGTATTCAACAGAATTCTGATATGGACTAAAACTAAACTCTAATCTTACATCAGTAGCTGATATGGACTAAAACTAAACTCTAATCTTACATCAGTAGCTGATAGACTGCTACACAAAATACCAGATATCTGATTAAAAATATATATTGTTTAATAAATATTCCTTAAAACTAGTTGTCATTATGACATAAAACTTTGGTCATATTTCAGTTTTGGTTATAGGTACAAAATTTGGGATCTTGCTTAGCTAAATTCTAGACATCAAAGCAGTCATCCATATACATTCTTCAGGTCGACTTCCACCAGGGAAAGCAAAACACTGAAAGTCCATGGCAGTACTCCAAACCATGATGAACCGAGGCAATTTCATTTTCGTTGACCATTGCTTCAGGTCATTGTAATTTAATGAGTAGTAATCCTATTTAAAAATATGTTGCAGGCAGCAAGGTGCCTGCTGGGAGAAAGTGGCTACGCATGAACAGATCAATATGCATTGTGTGCTTTCAACCATTCAATAATCGATTCACCCTTGTTATAAGAAAATAAATGTCAAAGTCCCCAAAGTTAATTTCTGAAGAAAGTGTTTACAAGGCTATCAGATTATTAAAAGTTTCCATGGGTTACCATTTATTTATTTGTTATTGAAATCTCTGTGCCGCATATCACAATATCCAATTCAAAAACTGTAAAGGAATCCTAAAAGTAAACTGCTGCAGGAAGGTTGGCTGCATTTTCTTACTATCACCAATGTGTTAAAGGCATATTTGGACTAAAGCATTTCACAGACTCAACTCTTTTTCCCCCCGCTAGTCTTTTAAATATACCAGCTGCATTTAATAAGCTATCAAATAAGGCTTTCAGCAGGCTTAACTATAAGATGTCAGATCTTCTGCTTCATGTGTTATTCAGTAATTTTCAATTTCTCAAAATTTGTGCATCAAAAGAAGATAATGTATTCCTTTAGATTAGTCAGAATTTTCAAAAGTCTTAGTTATATGCTATGGGCTTTCAACATTTCTCTGTTGCCATAGAAATGGGTTTATGAAGGACTGAATCTGTGCAGCATAATCACAAACACTAAATTGGCATATAAAAGCATTCCAGCCTAGCATCTCTACTGTCTATGCTAATGGTTTCGGTGCTTTTATAGCAGTATCTTACCACGCTGTAATTCATTCAGGAAGCCCTAAACACTATCTTCCATTGAACTGGATTTCAGAGGAGTCTCTTATACATTGTGTACCATTTTTCTGTTAGCTAGCAGAGCTCTCAGCACATCATATTGCCACATCAATGAGTTCTCTGGATTAGAAATCAAACCAGTAAACTATACACATCAGAGCACCAAAGGCAGTGCATAAGTCTTACTCATTTGACTTCAATTAGTTGGATAATGCAAGTGGTAAACGAGATTCATTCCCTTGGATCCCAATTGCATTGTCATTTAAAATAAATTGATTAAAAGTTCACTTCAATGATTGAATATACGTGGTCATCTAAATTATTAAATCTGATTTCCTCAAATCGTCTTCCAAGAAGTTACTCATAATTTTAAATGACATGATATTTATATATAAAGCTGAACAAGCTTAGGTTTTCACTCGATTAATAATAAACCCATTCTGCCTTTGAACCAATCCAAAAAAGCTCGAGCTAGTCATCTATGTAGCTTTAGGAAAGTTATGTACTTGCACTTGTTCATCTGCTATAAAGTTCAATCAGGATTCCCAACCCTTCTATTTTAATGGCTCAAAACTTTGATTTTAACTCCCTCTAGATCAAGAAAGCAGATGTTCTCTTCTGCTATCTACCTAAACTGAAGTTAATTAAATTCTTTCTTGTAACTAAAACTACCAAGAATCTAAAATTAACAGCTACTTTAATTCTTCTGTGTGTCATCTTTCACCGTAATCTGCATTTAGAATAGGCACTGTTCAGCAACTTTTCACTTGACTATGGAGAACTAGTTTCATTTGAGCTGATGTCAGTGGCGCTACTTTTATTCTTACAAAGGTCAAGTCACTGCCACAGTCCTCAATGGAAACACTAAACTCAACTCATCCTAACCAGGCAAAGAGAGTGCACAGTGCCATTTGTCAAAATAATCAAGTGTGACTGTTTTCCTCCCACTTTGGTTGGTAAAACAGGGTCAAGAGAAATACGACCTGGTGATTATTTGTTGGTTTTCCAACCTAACATCCCTCCCTGTTTCCTACAATAATGATGCCACCACCCTCATTCTATGTGGATCTAGTGAGGCTAAATCTATCCCCACAAATGACACGCATAATTTATGTTTAGCTACTTGGGATTTTCCACTGGTCCACCACAGGACTGGTGCGGTGAGGGCACAAGATCCACATTAAGCCAGTTGTGTCAACAGACCTCAAATCTTAAAAGCAAGCTCTCTTTCCCCTGAAACTGATTTTGTGATGATAGGAATTTGATGCTCCCACAGGAATGAAGCCAACACAGTGAAAAGCAGAGGTAAAATATGGGAGAAAGTTGAATTCTAATGATAATGTTTCAGCCCGTGAAGATAGCTGTACCCTAGGGCTTTTCAATAGGTCAGTTTGCTTCAGCCAGATTGGGTCAGAGTTTCTTTCATAGAAATGGCAGAAATGCATGTGGACATCACAATTAGAAAACAAAAAGTTCTTGAAATCTACTCTGGTAAAGATAGAGACATCACCCATCAGATGTAAAACATCACTTTTGATACAAGAAAGAGAAATAAAATATTCAATTAGTAAAAAGAAAAGGGGAAAAAAGATGTCTATCAGAATAATTCAACTGATTTCTTATTTTCAATTACTTTTTTCCCCCAGAATCTGAACACTTTCTGAAATGCCCATTATAAGTAATATAAACTTTATCTAAATACTGAATACACTTATTTATCATTAATTGTGGGTCCACTATGTTCTCTGTCTGGGAATAAAGAATTGATGAGACAAATCCCCAGCAGTAAAGGAGATTGCATTTAGGTAGGAAATAAGGCAAATAATAAAACAGAAGTCATTCTATTCATGGTTCCTGATTATTTTAAAATAAAGTTGAACAGAATAAAACAAGGTAGAAAAATAGTATCAGAAAATTTTTGATTTAACTAGTAGATCCTCCCACATCTTTTGTTCCATTAGCAAGCCCTGATACATGGCTAAGGTTGGACAAAAATAAGTTTTATTTCATTTAGGCCAATATGATGCTTGTCCTATAAACTGCTTAGATCATTTAATTTCTCTTCTAGCCACCTTACCACCAGTGTCATGCTCATGGCTAATATTTTTATCAGGATCAAAGTACAACCAATATTATTTAAGGTCACAACTTGAATTAATATCAAAATTTTCTTTTAAATGTATAACAAAATGCCAACATTAGCATGAAGCAAGAACAGTCACAACTTTCAACTCATGTAAAATATATCTCTTTCACTACTAGAACACCAGAAAACATGTAAAATGTCTCTTCAGAAGTGTCTACCCAGATTATATTATAAATAATACAGACAAACTTTAAACTCAGATAAATTTCACTTTTCAAAGATGGGCAAATTAATTCATCGTTCTGAGGCTCAGTCTCTTTATCCATGAAGAGGGCATAATAATAACTGACCTAACTGGTTGGGGGACAAATGAAGTAAAATTTGTTAAATACATTAGCAAAGTACTCCCCTATAGTGAGCCCCAATAAATGATGGCTAAAAAGTAAATATACCAACCCAGTGCACTACCTTAAAAGAGTGAAACTGTAGCCTAGAATTGAAAATATTTTGTATTACATAAATTATATATTTGTGTTGGTTTCCTATTATTGCTGTGGAAAATTAGCAGAAATGTAATGGCTTAAACCAACACAAATTTATTATCTTTAAATTCTGAACATCAGAAGTCCAAAAAGGGTCTCACTGGACTGAAACTAAGATATTAATAGGGTTGCATTGTTCTGGAGGCTCTAGGAGAAAATCCATTTCCTCTCCTTTTCTCTCTTGTGCAGGTGGCCTGCACTGCTTGACTGAGGCCTTTTTCTCCATCTCTAACACAAGCAGAATAGGATCTTCAAATCTTTCTCTGACTCTGATTCCTCTTCTGCTTCCCTCTTATACTTTGAAGAACTCTTGTGATCATATTCAGTTCACTTGCTAATACAAAGTGATCTTTTTATTTAAAGGTGAACTGATTATCAACTTTAATTTCATCTGCACCCTTAATTCTCCCTTGCCATGTAATATAACATATTTACAGGTTCCGTGTATTAGAGCACAAGCCTCTTTGAAGAGCCATTATTCTGCCTACCACAGCATCTATCCTTAAATTTATTCTTTGAATTGCAAAATGACAATTGCTAGAATTCACCTTAAACCATTATATTATTCATATTTCCTACTGGTCTAGAAAACACACCCACCGTGGATTCCTACAGTAATTAAGTTCAAATATGTAATTATTCATTATTTATCAATTTACTTTCATGGATGATTTGAAAATATAAAATCATGCTACACAACACCAAGGTTGTCAAAATAATTTAATCACATAAATTATCATTTGAGTTTTAATGTTTTAAAACTTTTTTTCTTTTTTGAGAGAAAGAGAGAGAATGCACATGAATGCATAAGCTGGAGAGGGGCAGAGGGAGAGGAAGCAAGAAAATCCCAAGCAGGCTCCACAGCCAGCATAGAGCCCAAATAGGGCTCAATCCCCAACCCTGGGATCATGATCTGAGCTGAAACCAAGATTTGACACTCAACCAACTGAGCCACCCAGCCACCTCGAGTCAATATTTTAAAACGCTATGCGTCACAGATCGTAGATTTAAAAAGAACCTTAAATTCTTACACCCATAGGTACTGTACGGTTAAATTCTTTAATTTTGACTAAATTTTTCTACATCTTGCCTTTATATATTAGTTCTCTGATTTCCCACATAATCCACACCTGAAATATATTTGGGATATAAAACTTGAAAGTCAAACAACAGACTTGTAGGTAATAATAGTGTGTGGCAGCGGTGGGGGGGGGGGCGGGGGGTGTGCGGGAGATAGAAGGGTAAATGTGAGAGAAGAGACATTCTCAAAGAGAATCCATAAATCTATGATTCTTAGTGTTTTAGGTACTTGACTCAATTTATAGTTTTATTTTTCAATTTATTATTTTATTTTAGAGGGCGGGGAGAGGGGCACCGGGAGTGAGAGAGAGGGAGAGAGAGTTAAGCAGGCTCTATGTTCAGCACTGAGCCCAAACAGGGCTCAAATCCTTGACTCCAGGATCACGACCTGAGCTGAAATCAAGAGTAAGTCATTCAACTGACTGAATCATCGAGGCTCTCTCAAATTATAATTTTAAATGATGTGAATACTTTCGGTGATCTTAGTGGACTAAAGCATGTGTGTGTGTGTGTGTGTGTGTGTGTGTGTGTGTGTTTAATCAGCTTGGAAGGTGAAAAATAAATGATAAATGGTTTCTGTTCTTCTGTAATAAATTTAATGTAGGATTCCAGGGTTGAATAATTTTCTGGGTCAGAGAGCAATATTCATAAAATCCCTGCTTATGTTCCATACAATGGACACCTTGGTCTTACCCAAGTTACTTTGGGATGGGCAATGGTGAGAAACTTCACACCAGAGAAGAATAGGGTTGTTAAATATATCATATCACTTAAATGTGAATTTCACATAAATCACAAATTTTTAGAAGTTTATTCAAAATATTTCAAAGGATATAGTTATACTAAAATATTCATTGTTTTTTCCATTTCATAAGAAATTTGAATTTAGCTGAGACTTCTCTATTTTTATTCGCTAAATCTGGAAATCCTGGAGAAGAATAAAGTTGACTCCATATGTCCCTAAGAAGCAACTCTTTTTGGGGTGCCTGGGTGGCTCAGTCAATTAAGTGTTCAACTCTGACTCAGGCCATGATCTCACTGTTTCTGAATTTGAGCCCCGCATTGGGCTCTGTGCTGACAGCTCAGAGCCTGGAGCCTGCTTCAGAGTCTGTGTCTCCCTCTCTCTCTCTCTCTCACTCTCTCTCTCTCTCAAAAATAAATAAACATTAAAAAAATAAATTAGAAAAAAAGAAATAAAGAAACAACTCTTTATTCCCAAGAATCCTTCCCCAGATCTAGGTACAGCACTCAAGCTCCCAGGTATAGCTGCTCCTAATTTCTAATCCTCAGAAGGAATGACCTCCCCATAGCCCTGTTGCAAAACTGAGGGAAAGAGATGTCTTTCTTAGATTATCATCAGATACACCTTTAAAAAGTCTAACAAATTCTTCCTGGAAAGGACAATGATATAAATGTATTGGGTCTGAAAGCCAAGGGCCAGTGGAAGAGATAAGACAAGTGCCAAAAAATGTTAGAATTTGGGGAACAAATAAAGACCCCTCTCCTGCTCACTTAAGATGTATGTATATGTGTGTATGTGCATAGCTTAGCACAGATTGCTAAAATAGTGTCTCTTATAATTAATTTTGGGAGTCATGCACCCATTTTACAGACTGATAAAATAGTTTCTATGGATGCCTATGAACATAATTTTTCAACTTTGTATAATTTTCAAGGGATTCAGGGCCTGCAAAAATCCAGAAAACTTTAGCTATAATCTTTCGTCATATATTTTGAAATATTTTCTCAAAATATTAACATTTTAAAATGGACACACATATCAGTTTTCCACTTATGTTTGATATTTTTAGTGTCTTGTTCAATAAATATTTTCCTACAAAAAAGTATAACAAAATCTACCCATAACCTCCTCTAATTGTTTTAAAATTTTATGTTTTACATTAGTTCTATAAATTACATTATTCCTTTTTGTATGTGGTGCAGTAATGTTTCTTTTTCACATAAAAATCTATTGTATTAATGTCATTTATTGAATAATCCGTCTCTCTTCCCTTATTTCATATCAAATACATCAAATTTCCATCTAAGAATGAATCTGCTTCTGAGTTCCTTCTCTGTTTTATCAACCAATCTCCATATTATTACATTTTCTTATTGAACTATTATTGGACCATTACTCTTCTACAGGAATTTTTAAATCAGTTTGTAAATTTACACAGAAAAAAAAATTATTTTTGGATTGTAATTGGAACTACATCTACGGTATAGAGTGATTTGAAGGAAAATCATCACCTTTATAAAATATATATTCTCATTAATAAACAACACATTTCACCATTTTCAAGTTTTCTTTTATCCCTTTGTACAATTTCCTCCATTTTTTCATTGTTCATATTATATCCAGCAACTTTAAGGAACTTTCTTAATGCTTCTGACTCCTTATATATTTTTTCTTGATTTTGCATTTTGATGATTTATTATGTTATCTTTGTGTCTTTCTTTCATTTCCTTAAACAACATTTATTTTTGGTGACTTAGTCTATTGTCCTGGTTCTCTAGTGCAATATCAAATAGTGGGTATAATGTAGGAATCGCCACCTTGTTCCTGGCTTCAATAAAAACTATTAAGGCACAACTTTCTCTCTCACTCCTCACATTTCCATAGACTTCCAAGTTTACAACACTATGTGACTATTGCCACTACTTTATGAAACTGGTATGTTTAAGAGAAGGAACTAATAAGCATGCTCTAATCGCCCTCTCTGGGGTACTCTTCTTCAAAACCACTTTCCCTTTGGAATCCTGGGTTTATGGTCATCTACACATTACTCATATTGTAACAGGCAGAGGAAGGCTTCCACATAGGAGAAAAAAATTAGAAAGCCACTATGGGTGCACATACAAATCATGTTCTCCAAGAATCTTTGTCAGTAATAAAGATGCTATATTTTATGTTTACCTTTCTTCTTCTTCTTGTGTCAACTTACCATTTACTTTCAAAAGTAGGAAGAAATACAAGGGTTGCTTTCATGTCCCAAAAGTAACATTGTACTATTTATTCACCATCAGTTAAATGTTTTTAATGCATAATGTTATCAGATTAAGAATGTTCCCTTCTATTCCTAAAATGTTAAATTTTTATCATGAATAAATGTTGAGTTTTATCAAATTGTTTCCTACATCAGTTGAGGTGTTCACTTGTTTCTTCTATTTTACTGTATGTAGAAAATTACATTGATATGTTGAATTATTTTTGCATCCCTGGTATAAATACCTACATAAAAATAGACAACAGAAACAATTTGTCAAACATAAAATTCATTGCTTTTGAACTTTTGAATAAGATTATTTATAAAACTATTTGGGCCTGGTACTCCTTTCAGATGGCTGCTGATTCCTACTCCTAATTCAGTATAGAGTGATACCATTGATTATAAATTTATATCTAGAAAACCTTACATTTCATGTGAATTTTGGGCATACCAAGTTTTGTTGTTTCTTTTTAAAAGTGCTATTTTATGGGGTGCCTGGGAGGCCCAGTCTGTTAAGCATTTGACTCTTGATTTCGGCTTAAGTCATGATCTCACAGTTCATGGGTTCAAGCCCCTCACCAGGCTCTGCACTGCCAGCGAAGAGCCTGCGTAGGTTTTTTTTTTTTTTCTCTCTCTCTCGCTTTCTCTCTCTCTCTGCCCCTCCCTCACACACACTCTCTCAAAATAAATAAACATTTTTTTAAGAAGTGCTATCCTGGGGGCGCCTGGGTGGCTCAGTCGGACTCTTCAGCTCAGGTAATGATCTCATGGTTCATGAGTTCAAGCCCCGCGTCGGGCTCTGGGCTGACAGCTCAGAGCCTGGAGCCTGCTTCGGATTCTGTGTCTCCCTCTCTCTCTCTGCCCCTCCCCTTGCTTGCACTCTGTCTCTCTCTCTCTCAAAAATAAATAAAAAAAATTCAAAGAAAATTTAAAAAAAAAAAGTACTATCCTGGGTGGCTCAGTTGGTTGAGCGTCCGACTTAGGCTTAGGTCATGATCTCGCAGTCTGTGAGTTTGAGCCCCGTGTCATTCTCTGTGCTGACAGCTCAGAACCTGGAGCCTGCTTGGGACTCTGTGTCTCCCTCTCTCTCTGCACCTCCCTGACTCGCACTTTGTCTCTCTGTGTCTCTGTCTCTCTGTCTCTCTCTCTCTCTCAAAAAATAAATAAACATTAAATCTATTAAAAAAAAAAAAAAAGAAGTGCTATCTTATGCCTATGCTTTATTATAAATACACTTTATTTAATTTTTTTTTCTTCATCTATCCTGGTACAGTTGCAGCTGTTTTGCTAGCCTTTCGAGTAATATGATCTGATTTTATTGGCTTATTTTTTATTCAGTTGATTGTTTTCTATTTATTAAATCTTCAAAACTCATAATTCTTCAGCCAGAGGAAAACTTCAGATTTATAGTAGATATACAGAAGTTTAAAGAATACATTCTCTTTCAAATCTCTCTATACATTCAAGGCAATTTTAATCCAATTCAAAACTATTTTCTGTAGAATAAAATCTAAATATAAAATTTATGGAAGAATATAATAAAATGACATGAATACCAAGAAAGTTCATGTTAGAAGGAATTAAGATTCAGTCAAGTGATGATCTAAACAACAGTCTGTTCTTCAATTGATACAGGTAATATGTAGAGGATTAACAAGAGGTAAGTAATAACTGGTAAAAGTAGAGGGTTAAAATTGACATTTCAAATTCATAATGTCAATAAAACATTAAATAATCAGCTAATTATTTAGAATAATAGACATATAGAACTTGACCTGAAGCCAAACTTATCCTACCTGGATCTCCATCAAAGAAATATGCAGTCTACCAATATGAATGAAACATGCATCAGATTTCATTATTATGTTCATGGATTGACATTCCTCTTTGAAAGACAAAGATTTGGAATTATAAACAACAAATTGTAACAGTGATTGTCAATAGGCCTTAAAATTTTAAGTTAATTTTTACTTCCTATTATATATACTGTTTCTTTACAAATGGGATGAGCCACAATAAAGATAGGATTATTTCATAATAAAAAGTATAAAATATTTCAACTATGATTTATAAACCCTTATTTATCTGCTGGTTTGGTTGGTTTTGGTCCTCTCCTCCCTGAGTTAAAATTATATTCTTCTGATCCAAATTATATTTGTATGCAAAGGTTTCAGTTCATACAGTTGGGAGAATAGTATCTCCCCCAATGGTATCCACATCCTACTCCCCAGAACCTGCGAGTATGTTATCTTACATTATAACCAGGACTTTCAAGATATGAGCAAATTAAGGATCCTGAGTTGCAGATTATTCTGGGCTATTCAGGTAGGCCCAGTGTAATCACAAAGATTCTTATAAAGCAAAGAGGAAAACAGGACAATCAGAGAAGGAGGTGTGGCAATGGAAGTTCAGAGTTAAAGCCAGAAAGAGAGATTTCAAGATACTCCACTGCTGTCTTTGAAGATGGAGGAAGGGACCAAGAAGCAAGGAGCGCACGCTGCATCTAGAAGCTAAAAAGGCAAGGAAACAGATTCCTCCTTTGAGTTTCCAAAAGGAACAAAACCTTGCTGACACCTTGATTTTAGCACTGCTGACCTCAGAATTATAAGATAATAAATCTGGGTTGTTCTAAGCCATCGAGTTTCTGGTAATCTGTTGTTACAGCAGCAATAGAGCAGGAACAGAACCCACAATACCAGATATATAAAGATTATCAAATTTCTTCACAGTATTTGATTCAAAGTAATTTTGACTATGAACCTCTCAACTAAGTGGGATGAAATTCAACACCTGTCATTCTTGCCCCCAGCATCTCACCTCACAGAATGGTTCGTGGTACCCTATGAGAACATTGACAGCAACAAATGCTAGTGAGGATGTGAAGCAACAGGAACCCTTATACACTGCTGGTAGAAGTATAAAATGGTACAAACACTTTAAAGGACAATTTGGAGGATTCTTACAAAACTAATCATGTATAGTAGTCATTCCCCTTGGTATTTCCCCAAAGGAGCTGACAACTTATGTCCACACAAAAACATGCTCATGGATATTTATAGCAGTTTTATTCACAATTGTCAAAACTTGGAAGCAACCAAAAATGTCCCATAGTAGATGAAGGGATAAATATACCGTGGTACATGCAGACAATAGAAAATTATTCAGTGCTCAAAAGAAATAAGCTATTAAACTATGAAAAGACATGGAGGAAACTTAAATGCATATTATTAAGTGAAAGAAGCCAACCAGAAAAGGCTACAAATGTATGATTCCAATCATATGATATACTGAAAATGGAGATAGTAAAAAGATCACTGGTTGCCAGGGCTTTAGAGGGGAAGAGATGAAGAGAGTACAGAGGATTTTCAACACAGTGAAAATACTCTATATATAAACACATAGGTATTTTCAATATGGCAATTTCTTTGATAAACAAAATTCTGTTAGAGAATGTCCTGTTCAACTGGCAGATTTTACACTTGTGTTTATGTTTTTTCCCTTCTGAACCCCTACCAAAATGATAACAAGATAATAAAAGAGTTTTAAACCACAAGGAAGATAAGATGAGCAAACAGTAGGCAATAGATATCAACAAGTGTTGAGATGTGGAAAGGAAGTGAATGAGTTGTAACATAATTAATTGAGTCAGAAAATGAAAATGTCAGCATATGCAGTGGGGCACACCAGTGAGATAAAGCCAGTTGATGTTTCAGAATTCTAGATAGCCTCAGGAAGTGTCTGAAAGTGTAGAATTTGGCGACTGGTAGGCTAAAAGCCAGAGGTGTGTATAGAACAATGCTTCCCCTCAAACAACCCCTCTCCTTAAGCCCAGACCCTTACCCTGGGCAACCAAGCAAATATTCCCTTTATAAAAAGATGGAGAGCTTTAGTCATTAAAGAAATTGACCAGAGAGTCTAAAAACTTGGGCAAGGCAGAGGTGAGGAGAATAAAGTTAAATTCTATTACTAAAATGGAGAATAAATTAATTTCTATGTACTGAACAATGAGTTTTCAGCCCTCCCTCTCACCTAAACTCTCATTATGCTAGCAGCCAGACACTCTAGCAATAGAGTAAATTAATCTCTGGAGAAAGCAAATTATCAGAAAAAAAGGCCAATGAGACATTCTGGGGCCCCACAATGAATCTTGTGGATCTGTGTTAGATCTACTTTTTATAAATAACACCTACTCCATACACACATACCATAAAGTTTCCCATCAGTTTTTTAGTCCTCAGCGCTACATTTGAATGGTTGCCATGAAACAAAGAGATCTGAAAAAAAGTCTCAACATTAAAAAGAGAGAGCAGATAAAAGGAACTTGGGAAAAACAGAGACAATGCAATGAGATTTAAAAAAAAAAAAAAACAACACTGAGCAATAAAAGAAGCTATTGCATCCTCAAAACAAACAAAAAAAAAAAAAAGGTGGACTTTTTAAAAATTGTGTATAAAAAACAGAGCATATGGAAATGTTAGAACAGGATAGTGGAAATATAGAAAAACTTTGAAAGATTTAATCGAGTCTACTTTGCAAAAGGAAGCCAAAAAAAAAAAAAAAAAAAGGAAAGAAAGAGCGAGTTGGAAAATAGGCAGAAAGGATAAGAAAATTATATATAAGGTCACAACAAGAAGTACCTAGCAACATTTACCTAGCAAGTGTTCTAGGTTAAATTTAAAAAAAAAAAAGGAAAGGAATTATATAAGAAATAATATTTCCCGGGACACCTGGGTGGCTCCATCAATTAAGCCTCTGACTTCAGCTCACATCACAATCTCACAGTTTGTGGGTTCAAGCCCTCCATCATGTTCTGCGCTGACAGTACTGAGCCTGTTTGAGATCTTCTCTATCCCTCTCTGCCCTTCCCTGACTCGTGCTTTCTCTCTCTCAAAAATAAACTGGTAAACTTAAAAAAAAAATTTTTTTTAAGAAATAATATTCCCCACAACTGAAGGTTACTTGCCACATTGAAAGAGACTAATGAATACCATTATCATAAAATTCTAAAACATTTGGTATGAATTATTTCCATAGAAAAAAATTTAAAGACTATACACAGATATTGAGATACAATATAACACAGCAATTCTCAACATCTACAGAGGGAAATGCCCTACAATTCTGAGGAAAACATTTCAAACTATGATTTTATAACCAGCCAATCGAGCAAGTGGGTGAGCAAAATGAAAATACTGTTAAACATGCAAGTTTTACATCCTTTGCATGCTTTCCGGTACCAACTAGAAAAGAGCTCCGCTAAAATGAGGTAGAGAACCAAGAACAATGAAAGCCTAAAATCCAGGAAAACACAGAGACAGATGAAAGGAATATGACAATAATGATAAAGAGAAGACCCTGGGCGACACACATGCATCAGGGGTGGAGAACAACTTAGTGTGGTTAGGAACAACTAGTGTAGATAAGGTGTCCAAGGAGTTCAGGTCCCCTGCATTGTAAAACTATCTTGGAATGGGGGTAGAAGTTGCCATTCAATCATAGTCTGTATAAATATACACCCTGCCATTGTGCAGCACAAACTGCCTCATGCCTACAGTGAGCATGCTCCAAGTCCAATGTGTCCTGGTGAAAGAAGAAAGAAAGAAAGAAAGAAAGAAAGAAAGAAAGAAAGAAAGAAAGAAAGAAAGAAAGAAAGAAAGAAAGAAAGAAACTAACAGATTATCTGATATATTTACCACGTGGAAAAAGGTATCAAGAGGTATTTCACAGTTCTGTAGAAGAGTCTGAAAACAATTAGGGAGAAAATGTAAAAGGCAATTTTCAAAAAAAAAAATGAATAACACCAGAAAGGTAATAGATTATGCCATTTGACATATCGGTTAACAGTATTTATATAATCATTAATGCAAAGACTGAATACTAATTTAATCAACTATTACTATGTAACTGTGCTGGGATAATATTGGAAGAAAAAGAACATACACATACAGAAGCCATTTAATTTAGAAATATTGGGTAGAAATCAGGAGTAAAACAGCTGACAGGTTTGAACATAGTTCCTCTAGGAATAGGGCCTGGGGTGTGGTGCAAAAGAAAACTCATTCTAAGCCTTGTTTTATAAACCCATCTTACTTTTTTTAGTAAGTAGATATTACTGTTACTTCAATTTTAAAAATACACTTGGAAAGCATGAGTGTCAGACATCAAATGCCAACTGTTTCTGTTTTGATTGCAGATTGTACGAGTATTATTTTAATCTGTTGATATTGCTTTCATGTTGTGATCTGTGACATGGTACAAATTAGATCTAGTAGAGATTCATGATGAGGAAGCTATTTTTCTCAAATCCTAAATGCATCTTTTATTTTGTCTTTGTCAATTTCTTTTAGGAAAAAAATCAAAAATAAATAGGGCTGATTACAGTCTATTAAGAACAGATGGATAATGTTCCCATTAGGAAGGGGATCAAATGGACATAATTTTTCCTCCCTTTTTATGTCCATCATCTGCAATGGATACCAGAACAGGGAAATATGCATATTCATAATATATAGATTGAAAAAAACAAACATTCCTAGACTACAGATTCAAAATCAAAAAGAAGGAATTTTATTTTCCTTCCAGGGACCATAGACAAATGACAAAACAATCTTCACAGTTCTTAATGAGATCCCAAGGTAATCGTGATGGTCTCAAAAGTAAAATAGGTGAATAACTGAATTTAAACTAAATGCTTTTCCTAAACCCTTCTAGTTGTTTTTAACTAAGAGTATAGCACACAGAATACTGGACAACAGAGGAATAATGCATTTTTGTATTCTCGGGAACATCACGATTTATTATCAGGAGTACAGCACTGATTAATGATATCACAATGAATACCAAAAGGGAGCAAGGAGAGATTTGTCGCTTATTATAAAGTGTAGTCACATTTGTTTTAGCTTCTTGCTGAGGGTCCAAGGAACCAAAGTCATTACTTTATGAATGAAATATTACATGCCAGATATTAATAATAGGGCATCTGGACCTCCCCAGTTCCCCTGGATTATCATCTATGCATACAATTTCGGAGAGGAAGTGAGTGAATTGTTTAGGGCTTTGGAATACTTGAGAGTGATAGCATTGCCTAGGGCAAGACACTGGCTCCTTCAGGCCACAAGGTAATTGTGTAACAGTCAAAGTCCCTCAGCTCTAACCTGAATTCCTCTCGATCCCAGAATTATTTTGCTCCCTGCTGTCAACGAGCCAAAGGGTAATTTTGTTATGAATATATATTAATTTCTGTTTTCCATGTGACTCATTTTTTGGTACATTAAATCATATACCTAAATTTCATCAATTAATTTTATCTACCAGGGTGCTTCGCTTTCTATTTCAAGGACATAAACTTGAATCAGTCACAGCTAACTGCAGGTTACAGATGCTGCAAACAGCCAAACTTGAGGACTGTTGCATGCCTTTGTGCAATGGCTGGTACTAATGTCAGTTTTCGTTTTAAGTGTCTGATATATGTGGCTTTGTTTGACAGGAACTTGAAATGCAATTTCTTGTGGTTAAAAGATGTAACTGTATGCTAGCTTACATACCCTCACTTGGGTTTTTTATTAAGTTTTGAAAGTGTTCATTTGTTTCTAGTCTGTGTCCTATTTGACTTTACAGATGGTGGGTCTACTACATTTTTTTCTTATTACTTGTAGGTCTCTCTTTCATACGTGTGTGCATGAGAGTGCGCACACACACACACACACACACACACACACACAATTTGCGATGTTAGCATTAACCAGAATTCCAGGAAACATATTTCAAAATGCTTATTTTCTAGTCTCACTAAAGGTAAAATTTCAGAGCCCTACATCAACTTATTTAGTGAAACTTTATGTTTGTAAATACAGTGGAAATTCATATGGTCAAATCCCCACTTTTTGTTTGGAAATCTTAAACCAAATTTCTCCCAACAGAGTAGCTTTAGAGAAGTAAAATTGTCAGCCACATATAATCATAAAAAAAAAGACTTCAGAGTTTTTGACCATTTGTGGTAGAATATAAGTGTAGAGCATGTCTTTAGGAAATAATCAGCAAAGAATTGAAATGATCACCCAGTATCCAGAACTAGCAGAATTTTCTATAGGGCATCATGACATTAAGTATTGACTATTACAAATACTGGGTTCTAGGTAATTTCCATGATCTAAGTAGTCCTAATAAGTGCCCTACCAATAAAAAAAAAAGCTACTATTCTTTAACAATGGGGAAACTTTGAGTTTGTGACAATACTTGTGACAGAAATTGACATTTACACTGAGTACTTAAGATCCCGCTGCCCCCACTTCATCCTAGAGAACTGCTCATCCTAAATTGAATCTGCTGATGTTAGTTTTTACGCTCAGGGGTAATCAATCGGTAAAGATGCATTAGACCATCTTCATCCCACTCCATCTGAATACATTTGACAGTGTTTGAATCTGTCTCAGTCTGCTTCTTCTTGCTACTTCCTTTATACACTGGAAGTATACTGTCCATTCTGTTTCGTGTAAATTATGGATGCAAAGTAGGAAACGTGTGCATGCACATACACATGGCAAGCGTGCGTGCACACACACACAAACACATAAAGTTTTAGCATTCTCATAATCTCAGATAATAGACAGTAGTACATGGCCAGCCATCTGCCAGGACAAACTTACAATTCTTCACAGTCCATTCCCTTGGCTGTGGATTTAAAAGAGGTAGGTAGAACGGTAAATGGATACTTTACCCACTCCTTCTTATTTATCACTAATTAGATGATAAAAGAAAGCCTCCATAAGAGAGTCATCATTACCAAGTAGAATAGATGGCAGCCCATATGGCGTAATGTGAAGGGCACGATAAATTTGTGAGGGCACTAATACCTGCTGAAAGATAACTCACAGAATATTAGGGTAAGAGGGAGCTTTAAATTTAATGTGATCAAACCCACCATCTGATAGTTTAATTCCTTCTAGAATTCCCTGTCAGTAGTTGTTTCCCATCTTCTTAAAAATCTCCCATAAATTTGTGGGGGCTGAAATTGAAACACAGTGGGTTTAGGACTAATGAGAGGTATAGAAGTTGGGACAAGTTCAAGAATGGGATAAAAGGAAAAGAGAGGAGAGGTAACTTAAGGTGGAAAGACAAGGGAGTTCACTAGCTTCTGAAGGAGACCTTATTCTCTGAAGATTCTAGTTGTTAGTTCAATTTGAAACAAATCTGATCTCTTTGTTACTTCATTCTACACACATTTACTGAATACCTAGTATTTGCTAGGATTTGAGGATACAGAAACAATCAATACATAGTTTCTTTCCCCTTTAAGGAGCTTAGACTCTGGCTGAAACAAAGGCTGCATGAAAAAATCATCTTGCAACACCATTGGTAAGTGCTAAAACAAAGGATTCCTGGCATATTAAGGGAGTTACTTGTTGGCATGATTTTACAGAGGAGATGAATATTTCAGCTGGAATATTTGAGTAGGACTTCACTAGTGGACAAAGTAGATGGGTCAGATGGGTGAGAGGCTGATGGAATCCCAAACAGTATGATCAAAAGCATGAAGTCTATGACATCATTAGTGAATAGGCAGAAGTGAGATGTGGCTGTCGCTTCAGATGTGTAAAGAAAAGGTCGGGGTGGGGGGATATGCTGGAAAGGTAGTTGAGGTCCCATGTAGAATACAGTACGCTAAGGAAATTCAATTTGACCAAGCAAAAAAATCTGCTTCCTGAGTAGAATTGGGGATTCTGAGTTAAAATAAGCAGCAAAAGACAATTACTTGGACCAAAGCATTTACAGTAGACAAGGTCTTATGTCATCTAGAACAGTGATTGGTCAGATAACTGAAAAAGTAGGAAACCAAAGAAAAAGTATGTAATATCTTAAATATTTCATTTTATGTGAAAAATAAACCCCACTCATCATATATAATATTTTGATGTAGGACAAGGCTTTTTCTCAACAAACGTATGGATCTGCCTGATTGTGATTTCCCCTTTTCCTTCTTTCATCAACCATACGTATAAATCATGATATGTAATTTCTACTTCGTCTTTTAAGCAAGAATTTTAAAATTCTATCAAAAAACAAATTTCTCCATTTTAATAACTTATCCTCCAATTGTTTATATTTATCTTGCTCATACCTAATTTGACAGTGAACACGGTATTTTTAGCAATTCACCTTTATCAAGCCTTTCCAGAGCATTCTAATTAGTTATCATGGAAACAACTCTTTTCACACTCACACTACATTAACTCATAGATTATCAAGTAAATTACATAATTATAATAATAATTGACACAATCAGTTTGGGAATACACTGCTGTAAGCTTATAAGCCAACTGGTGGTACAAGTGTAAAAATATACCAGACCCTAGAGCAGGCCACTAGCCTGTTAGCCCTGTGTGTTCAGCAGGACCTGGGCAGAAGATAGCATGTTCTGTGAAAAGAATGGAGAGTGCTGGCTATTTTTCTGAGTTGGCGAAGTGTATGAGGAAGAATGGAGAATCTGCCTTGAAAACCATTTTCTTATCTGTTCTGTGATTAGACACTTCAAAAACAGGACCAGGCTTTTAATCATGTATTCACATTATGTCCCTATCAGGAGTAGTAATTTCAAAGATTTTATGCTCTAGAGATTTTTCAGACATCCTAGAAATGCCTCATTAGATCCCTAACATACAAGAAATGACATCTGGGTTCAGGTCAGAGGACTTGTCCAAAGGAGTTCCATATCAAGGGAAACAGACTCTCAGTTACAAATAAAAAAGCATTTATGTAGGATGCAAGGCAAGCAAGCAACCAGACCTCTGCTGCAGCAGAGGCACCTGAGCCAGTCACTATTGCAGTATACAAAGGCTTTACTTCATCTTGCACCAAACTATCTTTGAAGTCAAATTTATACTGCAGAGGACCAGAGCCTGACCAAGCAAGCATAACTATTGGAACCTTACACTTTACAAAGGCCACAAAGTTCACATCTTCTAAATCTAACCCCAACCACCAAGATACTTCTTCACAAACTTAGGATGGACACCAGTGGGAGATTTTTGTGGCAGATGTGACATCATGACCCTCACAAATGTTTTCATTAATGGAAGGTAAAGAAGCCAAACCATGAAGAAGTTCTGTGACTTGTACACTGGCACACATCAACCTCAAAATAGTAAGAAGAAAGAAGAATCCATATTTCATATTCTTCAGGACCCAAGATGCCACTTTTCAAACTTATTTCTGAGTTATTATGGGAGGTATCTCAATATATTGTTATGAAATGGTCTAGGAGTTTTAAACTATTCCATGGGAAGACATAGTCCATTTAAAACTAATCTTGACAATTTCCTTAAGAGTAGTATAAGAGAAAACAAATTACACATACATATATATTACAATATATAACATATACACAAAACATGTATTCTTTTCTTAAGAATTTTTTTAATGTTTACTTATTTTTGAGAGAGACAGACAGAGAGACAGAGCATGAGTGGAGGAAGGGCAGAGAGGGGGAGACAAAAAATCTGAAGCAGGCTCTAGGCTTTGAGCTGTCAGCACAGAACCTGACACGGAGCTTGAACTCACAAACCGCTAGATCATGACCTGAGCTGAAGTCGGACACACAACCAACTGAGCCACCCAGGAGCCCCAAAATATGTATTGTTTATCCACCTTCATGTAACCTAAAGAATGCAATAAAATTTAAGACAGTTTATTGTGTATGAAATGATTATAACAAAAAAGCATTTTAATTTGAAGTCATCAGATAAATTAATAATGATTCTTCACAAAGAAGCGTAGCTGAATTATAAGGAAAAAAATTCAATTTTTCTTGCTATTCACAGGACTCATGTTAGTGATGGTTGTGACCTATACAACTATATAACTATACAACTATATATTTTGGAGAAATTCAAAAGTGACGGTGCACAAACATTTTAAACTGAGGGATACACGCCACTGGCATTTATAACAAATGTCTGGTATTTAGCACATGAAAAAAGTGAGTGTTCCTGTTTCTCTGTGAATATGATGCCATGATGTAATATTACATAGTTAACATAGCATAACACCTGAATCAATAATAATTAATTAAAGATGTGGAAGTAAGATAACTAAATGTTCATTTAAGTAAATGTTCATTTGAATGACTCTGTGTTTTTATTAAGTATTAGAACAAGTATGTATCTAACATATTTTCTTTTCAGCATAAATGATTCTCTTGTTGAAAACCTTTAAATAGGAATGGATATGATTTTGATATAGTAAGGTGGTAAGTCATAAAGTAATTATAAATTCACTAACATGGTTTTTCCCCATATTCTATAATCGGATAAAGAACAATGATACTTCATGGAAAAAAATTAAATTTCACATGCTGAACCAAAAGTGTTACTGATTAGGGTAAAAAAGAAATCTTGCCATGATTTTAGGAATACCAATAAAACATCTACTTATGTCCCATGAGTAGGAATATTTTAACTTAAAAAAGTAGCCATATTCAAACTAGTTAAAGCTTTCAAATATGAGCTAAAGCTAGGCTTAATGCCCTAATGCACAGACTAGCTGTGAGGTCCTTTAGAGAGGAAACTTTTTCCATTTATGCAATCCTAGCTCAGTCCTGGTACACTTTTTAGATATTCAACAGCACAGACTAATATTCTGTAGATGTCTCATCTGGAAGTTAATATTAGCTTTCCCATCAAAGGAAGGGAATATTTCAAAGCAAGCAAGAGTGACTTAATGTTTCTGTTCATCACAGATGTTTGGAAATTGTTAGCTTCTAAGAGTATCTTTTCCCAGTCATAGAGATTTTAGGTGGCAAAAAGGGAAGGAATTCTATGGGAATTATTTTAGAAAAGTGAGAAAATTTGTTTAGAAATTGTTTAGAAATTTGTATAACAAATTTGTAATAATAAATAATAAAATTTGTAATAGCTAAACTCGGTGAAATAAGGTTAAGTAGGGTAAGTAGGAGAGATCAAAATTGCTGCCCTTATCTGCCCAGCTGTGATGTTACGACCTCATCCTGGTTTTCAACCATCATAGAGTCATAATAAAGAAGTATTATAAAAAATGATGCTTACAGTAGTAAACTAGGTCTCCAAGCAGATACAAGGTGGAAATTAAGTGGACATGGGAATAAAGATTTGCAGGAAAAGTCTATTGATAAGAAAAACAAGATTCTGGGGCAGCTGGGTGGCTCAGTCTGTGAAGCGTCTGACTCTTGGTTTTGGCTCAGGTAATGATCTCACAGTTTGTGAGTTCAGGCCCCTCATTGGGCTCTGTACTGACTGCGTAGAGCCTGCTAGGGATTCTTTTGTCTCCCCCTTTCTCTGCCCCTCCCCCCATCTCTCTCAAAAATATATAAACAAACAAAAAAAGAAAAATAAGGTGCTTAGGATGTTGTAGCAAAGGTAGAAAGAATTTTTTTTTAATTTTTTTTAATGTTTATTTATTTTTGAGACAGAGAGAGACAGAGCATGAATGGGGGAGGGTCAGAGAGAGAGGGAGACACAGAATCGGAAGCAGGCTCCAGGCTCTGAGCCATCAGCCCAGAGCCCGACGCGGGGCTTGAACTCACGGACCATGAGATCATGACCTGAGCTGAAGTCGGACGTTTAACTGACTGAGCCACCCAGGCGCCCCTAGAAAGAATTTTAATAACAAGATGGCATGTTAGAGAAAGCCAAATATTAATAGAGTAAAAACAGAGAAAAAGTTGCTAGATGTGGTAATTTAATTGGTGAATTTAAAGAAAGGATTTCAGTAGACTCAAGACAGCAAAGCTAAATAAACAGTGGCTTAAAGTTAGAGTACATAACTATGAAGGGACAATGGTTGTTAATTCTGAAACCAAAATTTCGGCAATGGTGAACAAGAGGTGAGACCTCTGTACATTTATAGGCTTCAAGGAAGAAGAGTTTGGTGATGAAAAGATTGAAGATGCTATAGATTAAGAAAAGAATGAGTAAACAAGGTCTTTGAGGAGTAAACAGATTGTAGCTAATCTTAAAAAAAGGACAGGACACATCTTCCTCCCACATGAAAGGAAAGGACGCAAAGAAGAAAGATGAAGGTATCTCTACCTATCAAGAGAAGGTACTCATGACAAGTAAAGAGGGAAGATGGACAAATTATAGCTAAAGTGGTGGTCTCTATCCTTTTGTGAAGTGAGGGAAGATTATCTGACAATATTGGGGCTGGTGAAAGGATTGAGATGAAAGGATTGAAGCAATCAGAAATTTAGAAAAGTTGTTACTAGGAAATTGGTAGATGAATAAAAAGTCTTGCTATGCACAGTGAGTTAGAAAGTAAATTAGAGGCCACAGAAAGTCAAATCAACACCTGCTAATGATTCACTATTGATGTTCTATAGCCCCAGGAACATAAAAAAGGATAAACTGGGCCAGGAGTTGATCCACACACAGCAGATGTGGCTATAGGTTAAAGGCACAGGCAATCCAGGGCGCTAAGACTGTATAAAGGTGACTGAAAAAAATTCTAAGCCAGCAAGGACTCAAGTGCAGTCAGAGGAAATAATGACTGAGGGAAATGAGGAACCAGGCCATTAGAGGTCTCTGTAAGGGCAGAACCCGGGCAATGAGTGTTGGAGAGGATCTGAAATAGAGTGCAGCAATATCAGAACGCCAAAGTACAGCTGCTGTTTCTTCCTAATAATCTCCCCAGAGTCTCATAAACTTGAAAAAAAAATGGATGAAATAGTACAGGACCTTGTTCTGAAAGATAAACAATTGCTTACCAACATTTGAAGTCTCATTGTTCAACTCTTAAAGCATTTGGAGGAAGACTTAACCTCATTAAAAAGAGAGATATGGTTGCTGCTACTACCTTGCAAACAGTAGCGGGTGATTAACAGGCATCATCAAAATTAACTATACGTTGAAGGTAAGATTAATAAGCTCACTTCTCTCCTTGTCTAATCTGCTCTCTAGGCATAAATCAGGCAGCTTTGAAACAGCATTAATTTTCTTAGAACTCCAGAATGCTATTTTAGTAAGGTAGGTTTATACTAATTCAATAAACATGTATCGAATACTTGCTATGCCCTTGCACACTGTAGTAAGAAATCCAAACACACTTACTCTACAAAACTCCTTTCATACATGTATCTCCTGGAAGATGCTTTAAGACTTGTAGAGGGAAAAAGAAGAGGAAGGGGATCAGCAAAGGAGAAGCTATGAAAAAGGGGTAAGTTAAATGTTAGCAGTGAGGGATATAGCAGATATGAGAAAGGAAAGGGAGCTATGAGTCAACAACACCTCAAAAACAGAAACTCAGCTGGAAAGAGAATAAGGGAACAAAACAGCCAAGCCACAGCAATGCTATGAATTAAGAGAACCATAAACTGAGCATGAGAGAATAGTGCCAGTTTCAATGATAAAGAGGTTGCAGGTAAAGATGATAATAAGCTAACTACACTGGTTTAAGAGGGCATGACTGTTAGTATCCAATCTGAAGAAAGTAATTGTTTGTGCTTCTAGAATAATTTATATTATGGTTACTGAATATAAAATTAGTATTCATGTTGCTAGAAAGCTTGTGGATAAGAGAGGTAACAAGCTAGAGGAAAATTATATTGCATTGTATATATATGTGACAAACAGGTAAGTAAAGAATTAATGAATAGAATATGCATATCTCCATGAGTCATTTCTGTATTAGTCAGGATGTTTTGTTTGCAATGGACAGAAAACCAACACAATTCATTAAAGCAAAGAGGGAAAAAATGGAAGGCATTACTTTGCTATTTTCCATGACTGAAAATTGCAGAAAAAAAAAAATGTTAGTTTCAGGCATGGTTAGACCCAGAAGCTCAAACAATATGATCAGTATTCCATCATTTTCCATCTCTTAGCACAGCTTCATTTTGCAATGGCTCTTTTTTAAGCATGACCTCTCTATAATGTGAGTACTGACATTTCCAGCCTTGCAGGATCCTAACAGAAAGCAATCCCACAAAAAATACAAATAAATAAAAGGAGCTTCTTTGTACAAGTTCATGCCAAATTCTTTGAACTGAATCTTGTGTACCTACATTCTTCATGTATCAATCTCCAAACTGCAACCAGAGATTAAAAAAGAAAAAAAAATCCATGAGCTACTCCCAATTCCCTAGATTAGGCTGGAATTAGCTCAATCAAACTATATGGACTAAAATAGGGCAAGGCGGCTCCCAAAAGAAAAACTGAGTCACTGTTTTCAAAGTCACGTTCTAAAGTTGTATTTCTCAAGCTAAGTTGCAGGAGAAAGAAGTATATCAAAATCTAAGGAACGGGAGGAAGAATTTTATGACTATAAATAAGAGATAGGGGAAGGAGGAGGAGTGTGGATTAAATGAAAAGTGACAACTACATCTCTAAATGTCTTATTGTCTATGACAGGATATAATCTATGTTATTTCTAAATCCAAATGCCCACAAAGCATACATATGCTGCTTTCATACTGATTTTACCAAAAATAAGAAGAACTTTTCTGTGTGCTACTAAGCTGTTTCCTCCAAGAAATTCCTCACAGAAAAGAAACAAAAACAAAAACAAAAAACAACCCAGAAACTGTCCCTCTAATCATTCTCAACACTGTCTGGCTTTTACTAGAGCTGCACATGATAAACACGCCCAGTACAAATAAATCATGTGTTATAAAGTAAGTAGTGCTAGATGGTGGGATTTGTGTATGTACATGTGTGTAAATGTGACGTTATACTACCTACTTCCACACCTCCCTAATTTCAAATAACTGTTTCCAAACTTTGGATGCTATGGATGCTATGGATGCTAAGTATGTCTAAATTTCTCTTACAAGTAATATTTCAAGCCTATTGACCATACAATGAACTCTGGGCTTAAGACATTTAAAGCCATACTAAACAATAGATTTTAATGAACTTTTATTGTGTTGTTTTACACAAAGACTCTGCAGCACATTAGAATCACAATGTTTATGAGTTAAGTTACTTAAGGTTTAATTATACAATGTCATATATTGTTTAGAAAATGCATTAAATCATGCCTTTTATGACTTTGGCCTATTTATGAAGCTAAATCACTACAATTCAACTTGAGAGCATTAAAAACCAATAGTCTCTACCACAACATAGCATATAAATTTTAAGTATATTGAAAGGCAGTGAACAAAAGGTATGAAATACGGAAAAAAAAGGCCGTATAAATGTCAGTCTACAACATGTTTTAAAAAATAGAACATGCAATTACCTTTAAGAGCAGACTTTATTTTTCTATATTCCACTCTATAACACCACATTATTTTCAAAAAATTATCATTTAGGGGCACCTGGGTGGCCCAGTTGGTTAAGTGTCTGACTTTGGCTCAGGTTGTCATCTCACGGTTTGTGAGTTAGAGCCCCATATCAGGCTTGCTGCTGTCAGTCTGTCCGTGCAGAGCCCATTTCAGATCCTCAGTCCCCCTCTCTGCCCCTCCCCTGCTTGTACTCTCTCAAAAATAGGCATTTAAAAATTATCATTTAAACTATGGCCATAAAAAAGATAATATGGTACAGGGGTGCCTGGGTGGCTCAGTCGGTTGAGCATCCAACTTCGGCTCAGGTCATGATCTTGTGGTGTGTGAGTTCAAGCCCCGCGTCGGGCTCTGTGCTGACGGCTCAGAGCCTGGAGCCTGTTTCGGATTCTGTGTCTCCCTCTCTCTGACCCTGCCCCATTCATGCTCTGTCTCTCTCTGTCTCAAAAACAAATAAACGTTAAAAAAATTTTGTTAAAAGATACATGGTACACTTTTAAAAACTTTTTAGAGAGTGTTAAGTTTAGGAATTTTAACATTGTTCTTTTGTGTGTTCTAGTTCAGCCATTCTTTTGGTATTTGGACATTTGACCAGGGTCTTTTTCCAATCCTGGTTTAATTTCAGTGATGAAGCCATCAGAAAAGGTACTAGATTAACAACTTCTAATAACTTCAGATGTTATAAACTCATGTATATATTTTATATTTAGGTTTGTGATTCTTATTTCTCTTTATGGTCTTCTCTGTTAGGAAAACCCTAGCCATATTTCTTCCAGCCAGGCTTTTTCCAATTATATGTATTTTTATTTATTTTTTTTTTATTTTTTTATATTTTTTTAACGTTTATTTATTTTTGAGACAGAGAGAGACAGAGCATGAAGGAGGGAGGGGCAGAGAGAGAGGGAGACACAGAATCGGAAGCAGGCTCCAGGCTCTGAGCCATCAGCCCAGAGCCCGACGCGGGGCTTGACCTCACGGACCATGAGATCGTGACCTGAGCTGAAGTCGGACGCTTAACCAACTGAGCCACCCAGGCGCCCCTTATATGTATTTTTAATTTTTGGTTATTAATATATTTGCAAGTAATCACTCCTAGTTGACAGTTCTAGCTTTTGTTGGCTATTTTTCTAATTTTTCATGATCTGTTCAACTTTAGCACATTTGTCATCCAAGTTGTTAGCTGTCATATGCATCTTGATGCATATGTACCAAGTTTCATCAAAGACACTGATTATTTTTTAACTTGATAAAAATCAATTACATCAAAGATTTGCCCCACTTTTGAGGTTGAGATAACACACCTTCTTTATGTGGTTTTCTAGTCTTAATCATACCCACCTAGAGACTGACATCAACTAATTTTTTTTTCTTTAATTACGTAAGACATTACTCATTCATAGGAGGAAAAAAAATGGTGTCATTGTCTACACCCAATGTTATGGATTACATTGACTATTCTAGTACTTTTCCTATTTTTGAAATTTATTCTATTCATCTATGTTGACAAGATTGCTTTTTCTTCTACAAACAAATGTTCCCTTGCACAAATTTCAAAGCCTTTGCCATCCTCAAATAAATCCTCACTAACAGCCCCTAATGGCTTCACAGCAGTATCCACCCTTGTCTCAGGCATCCCAAATGTCATTCATCAGACCCTGCTGATTTGACTAACATCCATAATAAATGCACTTCTACCATTTCCTCCCTTACCCTGGAGAAGTTTGTCACTGCACCTTGTTTAGTTGTCCCTCACATATATGTGCAATTAGATAAAAGGGAATGAGTTTTCTTCTAGAAAACTGACACTTATCCCTCCAATCATGCTACTGTATTCTTTATCTTCTTAACCAAAAATCCTGAACACAATTTAACATTTTATTGATGACCAAGAACCATCAAATGAAAGCTATTTAGTAGAGCATAACTCAGCTCTAGGATCTGTCTCTGCATCATTAATTGTGTAACCCCATGCAAATGACTTAAACTCCTGGTACCTGTTATATCATTTATGAAAATAAGGAAAACAATATGTATTTCAGAGTTTTATCATAAATATCAAGGGTGAAAGTTTATATAAAGTAAATCCTCTCCCTTAGAAACCACTCAGGATATTAAAGCCATTACAGTGACTATCATTATCATTATCATCATTGTTGTTCTGAGTTGTGCAGTGCTGTCCTCAGGGGTCTTAGGGGTTTATCAGCCTATTTCCTCTCTCACCTACAGTAACTGTCCCTTCAGCTTGCCGGCATCTAGCTCTCCATCAGCCTTTCTGCTTCTTTTAAAATATTTTTGAAATAGGGGAACCTGGGTGGCTCAGTTGGTTACAAGTTAGACTCTTGATTTAGGCTTAGGTCATGATCTCACCATTCATGTCATATGGAGCCCTGCGTCAGTCTCTATGTTGACAGTGTGGAGCCTGCTTGGAATTCTCTAAATAAATTAGTAAATAAATAAATAAATAGACTTTAAAATATTTTTGAAATAATATTAGTGGGGTAGAAAATAACCTATTGGACTTTTATAATAGAAACTTAATTGCTATAAAAAGATCTAAGAAGCTTTCCTATGAGTACAGTTCATGAGTTTTATTTAGTACATGGGCCTAAATGGTGGCAACCCACAAACCTTATTCATTCATTTCTTGGTTCTCTGTTATGATCCAACTACAGGAGGTGCTACAGGAGGTGAAATTAAACTCTTTTCGTTTTGGAATTGTCTTAAGCAGAAGAACTGCTGCTTTGATTAACTTATATCAGTCAATTCATCTAGATCAACAAAGAGGCATTTTGTTCTCCTGAACCAAGTAGGCTAAGGATAAGGCAACGGAAAGCCAAACTCAAAGACTGATTGTTTTCCTACATAGATACATTGGCTCAGAATTCTAAAATGTTGAAAGTAATTCTTGAGTACCATAAGTATCAGGAGTTTTCAGGTTGTTTTAACATCAATTCCTAAAAGTATGATTCTTGCATGTCTTCAAAAAGGCTTTAATCTCTCAAGTATCACTAATTCCCACACACACATATTACACACAAAAATGAGTAAGAGCAGCCATGATCGAGAAATATCTTGCAAAAAAAATTAAAAAATGCCTCGTTTAAACGACTCACAAATTCCTTTCCAAAGTAACCAAATGGACAATAACTTTAGGTAGTGTTTCATGAAGTTTTACCCACATTTGGGAGTAACAAGTATGCCTTTTTGAACAATTTAATACCTTAAAGGTGCCTGCACATTTCTTTTCTTTCCCTTTTAAATAGTGCAACTCTAATTAGTGTATGTCATAATTCACAACATTGGCAGCTGTTCTACGGCTGCAAAATCTTTTTAGAGTCACAAATTAAGAAGAAAAACATACCTAATGTATTCAAAAGGATGAAACATTTTTTCAATGAAATGCAGGGATTAAATTCTTGTTGTCATTCATTAAATAAAATCTCATTTCAAGAATAATGTGTTACTACTGATTTGTGTGTGCTATGGGTACTTTTTATGCCAGGATGTTGAAGATCCAAAGTATTTCTTTTTCCTCTTGAGCTGTTGGCAATTATCATGTCAGCATACTTGATTCTATATGCTAGAATTTCTTAGCTTCATCAGAACTATCTTAAAAGCAACTCACTTTTGGGGCGCCTGGGTGGTGCAGTCGGTTAAGCGTCCGACTTCAGCCAGGTCACGATCTCGCGGTCCGTGAGTTCGAGCCCCGCGTCAGGCTCTGGGCTGATGGCTCAGAGCCTGGAGCCTGTTTCCGATTCTGTGTCTCCCTCTCTCTCTGCCCCTCCCCTGTTCATGCTCTGTCTCTCTCTGTCCCCAAAAAAATAAATAAACGTTGAAAAAAAAAAGAATTTAAAAAAGCAACTCACTTTGTCTTTTAATTCTACTGCAAAGTAGTCAGTCAAAATATGTACAACATACATGTCTAGGGTAATAGTTTGAGGTTAGGTGGATATTGCATAACCAGCAATGTAAAGAGGCTCAGCTAATTTGTAAATTTTTAAGACATTTTTTTCTTATTGTCCAGCATGGGAGGGAATATTTCCACTAATATTCTGAGAACAATACATCAAATATTGGCCCAATTGAGAGAAAATAAACATTTCAGAGAGGAATAGTACTGTTAAAAGAATTTTCACCTTCCAGGTAAAGTTCTCAGAATATTTGCCTTTATTCTTGCTCCTTCTTGGAATCCCATTAAAATGATAATAAAGTGATATTTAAAGGTATAAACTCAGAAGAAAAAAAAAATAAGAGAAGATGGCAGCAATGACATTTTGAAGCTGGAAAGTAGATGGATGAGTTGTAACTGAATTATGATAAACCAGATCCTAAGCTGGCCATACAGTAAGGAAAGAAAAAAATCACACTCAGAATCCACAGAAACTCAGGAATTGGAACCCCTCCCTATGTTAGCTAGCATGCAATGGGAAGTAACCCAAATAAGAGGGTTGAAAGCTTTGAACTGAAGGGAGGAGGGGAAGGGACAAAAGCAGGGAAGGAATGTGTTTTGTTTTTGGAGAACCAACACTTCTAAACAAGGAGACTAGCTGTTTCACTGGATGGCCCCTTGGTAAGTTTATCTCATGTGACAGCCCCTAATGTAAGCTACCTTAAGTCAGAGAATCTGAGGGCTTACACCAAAGCTCCCTGAGCTGACCTTGTTACCCTTAGCTCATTATAATACTAAGATCTCCTCTTATGGGCAGAGTTTTCCACCCTTTTTTGAACATACCATGTATGCACAAGCATGTTCACATGTGCAAAAGAATCAGAAGTGCCTATGCAAGCTTCCTGTCCCCACCCCCTAATACAATGAATAAAAGCTTCCTGTATTAACCCAACAGGGAGAGAGTGCTTTGCTCTCAAAGACTATCTCCTTGTCTTCTTACTTGTAACAAGTAATAAAAAGTCTCTTTGCTTTCAGCACTTCCTTGAATTGTATTCAATTTGATGCTCCCCAAGCAGTGAACCCCTTGAATTTGGTTACACCTAGTTACTGCTGAAAGCGGGCTGAAAGAACTAAAGAAAGAAAGGTTGGTTGAAATCTGCATTAGAAGCAGTTAGAATACTGCCCTCTCTCCCACACTGTGCAGCCAAAGAACTCCTCATCCCTGCAAAAGACTGGAAGTTTATTTTCACAGAGGGCAAAGAAGAGAATCTTTAAATTTTGAGTTTACAGGCACAGTTGACAGCAAGACTCTACTGGAAATAGGAGCAATAAATGAATATAACATTCTGCCCTACCTGTCACCCGCAGGACTCCTCTCTCAGCTGGATTCCAGAATCTAGCAGCCAGGCTAATACCTTTCAGGAAGATGGCTGGATGATACTCATCTTAGGAGCCCAGCCATCCCGTAGGAAAAGATTTAAAAATACTGGTATCAGGGTTCCTAGAGAAAATAGCCCATCCGAGCCCACCTTAAATGCACAATTGATAAGTTCCACCTAAATATTTAGAATAGCCAATCAACATTTTAGCATCTTGTGATGTGAAGTGTTGGGGTTTGGGAGTGAACAGCCAACAAAGAATTCTTGAGGAATCTTTGATGCAAAACAGAGTGGTTTTATTAAAGCACAGGGACAGGACCCATGGGTGAAAAGAGCTGCACTGCGATTATGAGGAATGACTGATCATATACTTTCAAGTTGGGAGGGGGTTAGGGATAGTATAAGTCTCTAAGGAATTTATAAACAAGGTTTCTAGGACCTTGAGGGGCTAGCTGTTGTTGGGAAAATGTTATTTACTACTGTCTAGTATTCTAAAACCTTTGTCATGAGACCCTTCCGCTGTCTATCAGTGGCCCACATGCTTAAAGGATGATTGCTAGCATATATCTTGGGGGAGGCAGGTAGGGATAAAGGAAGTTTCCAAGGGGATTTTTATATGTTAAAAGAGACTTACAGGATCCTGGAGGTCAGGCTAATGTGAAGGTAAGATTGCCTTTTGCCCTGAGCAAAGTATTAACTTCGAGGCAGTTGAGTTCTTCAAGGAGTGTCACTCTGCCTGTCTCAAGGACTTGTCAATGGAATTGTCAAATTTAACTTTTTTTCCTGTGGTCTTTGCTCTCCACCTCACCTTGTAAATGTGAACAGACATCTCTGGAAAGTCTCTAACATGAAGATGAGTAAAATCATATTGTTAAAAAAAATAGAAAGGAACAGACTATCCCAGATGGAGAAAACCTCAAAAACTATCATTAAAATCCAAATAATGGAAATGCCAGAAAAAAACAGAAAGGAGAAAATCATTTACGAAATTAATCAGGCAATTTTCCCAGAGCTGAAGAAAGAGAATTTCTAATTCATGCCCAGCTGAATGCCCAGCTCAAAGAAACACATCACTGTGAAACATACATCTATAGCAGGTGAAATAAAACCAAATCCTTGAGGCGCCTTAGTGGTTCAGTCAGTTAAGCATCCAACTCTTGATCTCAGCTTAGGTCATGATCTCAGAGTCATGGCTGCATTGGTCATGAAGCCTACTTTAAAAAAATGAAAACACCTAAATCCTCACATTTCTTAATGAAAATTCAATAAAAAATGTCTTAAACTAAAGGTCAATTACAGATGGTCTTTAAAGATATAGGCAGATATCAAAGAATCACACTGAGGCATTTAAAAATGAATAGGAGGAACTGTGGGAGAATGTGAATTAATGATTATCATGGGTCTGACAGAGGAAGATCTACATCTGAGAAAAATAATCCAAGTTTTTTCCTGCATCTATGAATAACAACAACCAAAAAAATCCACTTTACAATAGGTTAGCAATTAAGTCTGTAGCCGGCAAACTGGACCTCCCTGTTGGATTCATAAAATCCATGAAGTTCTTTGTAAGTGAAATAGAGTACCTTTTTGCTTAACTTGGTTAAATAAAAGACTTTTTTTGTCAAACTCAAAGTTGCAATTCCTACCACTCAGTATTTTTGCTGCATTTCACACCACAGGTGTGCTTTTACAAAGGACCAAGCTCCCATTTGCCACCTGGATAGGTGAGTCAGTATTATGCATGTGCCATAAATGTACAATAGCGTGTGGGTCACAAAGAGAAACAGTGTATTTGCAGATAATGTGATAATCAACCCAGGCACACTAGAGACATTGCTCAAGATCAAGAAGTATTGAACCTTATTTTTCTTGTCTCCTTCATTTCAAAACCTTACCAGAGTATGTTTTCTTCCAGTGTTCACCAAATACATTATTTTTCATCTTCCATCAGGCCTATCCCCAACACTTCTCCCCTAATTTACTGCTACCACTTAAGGGCTATCTTCCACTACCTCCAACTCTTCACCACCTTTCGGAGCCTAGAATGTTCATAGCCTCTGAACCCCTATAGACTGTCCTGCTCTTCCAGTCCCTTTTCTAAAAGCCACTCCCTCCCTATAAGCCCTGTAGCCTGATAGAGGTTGTGGTCTATAGATGATTGAGGCTTGACAGGATGGGAGTTCTAAATGAGTTGTGAAGGAAGGAAGTATATTCAGAATCTGGATGAAATCTTGAGGAGAAAAGGAAGAAAGTGGAGGAAAGATGAGAGAAAGAGAGTAAAGGTGTAAGTCTTAACTGTATAATAAAGGGAGAAAGTTGGAATATTTATTGATGCTCTCTATGTTAGTTTCAGAAAGGACTTTTATATTCATCTAAAAAATGGCTATATTTTCCTGCCATCTTTTACTTTTATTAAGAATGTAAAGTAAGTGACCTACATATGCATAGGTAGTCATGTGATTTCTATTTGTGAGGAAAGTCTCTGACCTTGCAAGAATCAGAACTTTATAATCTGAGTTTATTTTGTCCTCTAGCAGGGAAAAGAACACATTACCACAACAGACCTCTTGAGTCTCATTTTCAAACTAATGCATTCAATTTCTAACAAAGAGCAAAGGATAAACAATTAAACATTACATGTAACAGAACTCTTACCCACCTGCCAACAATTAAACCCAGTAATTAAAAATTGTAGGAGAATACACATAAGCGTATCCTCAGCAGCAGTCATACCACGGTCAAAGAGGGGAAAAAATCTTTCCTAATAAGTTCCTTTCCTATTTCCCAGGCTGCTTTTCTTGACATTAAACAGACCTGAGACTCTGTCAACTGTGTTTCACTTTCTTTAAAAAGAGGGAAATCCCATTCTGTATCCCCTGGGAGGACTATTATACACAGATGAATGTATTTTGTTATTCAGTTTAATAAATGTAGTGTTTAGCACAGATGTTAAAGCTTGAAATTGTCCAGAGAAAGGAACAGCTCAGGTGCCAATAGTGCAGGCTTCCTGCCTGCTGTGCTTTCTTCTTTGTCTTTGGAAGAGCTACTTTCACAGGTGAAAAGGTATTACAGTATTTATAACCACTCAAGTCCTCACCACTGCACTGAGGCTGACAAACGGGGTGCTAATTAGTACCAGGAGTGGTGGTGGTGATGGTGGTTTTATGACACAGTCATCTGGCCAGTAAATTGGACAAAGAGAAACAGCACATTAACAGAAGCACTGCAAATCCAGCCATGCAATGGGTAAGAGGTGAAGGTGAGGACTGGTTAAAAAAAAAATAAAGGATATTTCTCAAAACCAGCCCATTTGGCCTTTCCATCGCTTACTTTTCCGTGGATTTTCTAAAGTACTAGCTACTTATATCATCATAATCCAATAGGATTTCTTTAGGGTATGCTGGTGAATAATGTTATGCTTAGGACAGAGGAAAGATATTATTTTGTCAGAATTAATATCTGTTCTCTGAGAATTATAGTTTATAAAACAAATCTCAATGTAAACAATAGCCAGGTTATTGTTTTGCACGTGAGGAAGCAGTAAAGCAGTAAAATCCAATCAAATGATAATTAATTTTCAGTATCAATACTGAAATTTGTTATCTAACTCATTATTGTATAAATTTTATAATGCTTTATTTTGTTTAAGTAAAACAAATCCACAGTTTATAAATGTGGCCAACACATTTCCATGGTCTTCACTGATTTGGGGCCTACAAAGCATGATATGATGAGGAGCATAAGAATTCATTATTAGGAAAGTTGCATTCAAGCCCCTAAGAGCATGTTAGTGTGATTAAGAACAAGAACTTTTCAATGGACTTGAGGCCAAACCCAGACTCTGTGCCACTTAGAGCATGGTCTCCAACAAGATAACTGCTGTGAGTCTCAGTTTGACTACTTTCAATACCTACTTTTTTGGATTCTCTAAGAATTAAATAAAATGATATTTATAAAGCAAGCAGCAGAGCTGCTGATGCATTATACAGTTCATTAAATGATAGATATCATTAAAACTATTAACTGTCATAAGAAGTTCCACAACACTTTCTCTACTGTTTTTTTTTTAATTTTTTAAAAATGTTTTTATTTATTTGAGAGATAGACAGAGACAGAGTAGAAGCTGGGGAGGGACAGAGAGAGAGAGGGAGACACAGAACCCAAAGCAGGCTCAAGGCTCTAAGCTGTCAGCACAGAGCCCAATGGAGGGCTTGAACTCACGAACCATGAGATCATGACCTGAGTCAAAGTTAGACGCTTAACCGACTGAGCTACCCAGGCACCCACTTTCGCTATTGTTTAATCTTCCAGGTACAAAGTTTCAAGTTTACCCCTTCTTGTCTGGGGATTAAAAATGGTATCAAACAGGATGAAATATGCAAAATCACTAAAAATTATTAGAAGCCACGTATATACAACTACTAAGGAACAGAAGTCTCTTATTGTCTTTGAAAACTAGTTTTCAAAGACAATCTTTCTAAAAATAATTTTTATTGTCACTTTCATTCACTTCACACATATTTAATTCTCCCAAGCCATCTTTCACAAAAGCCAAAATGTTTTTCCAGAGTAATACATATGTAGTCTGGCACCAGAAAATATAAGTGCAAAGTGGCTAATCATAACTATGAAGAGCAGGATGGCAATGGTTGTAAAGAATTTGTCCACCTCATGAACACAAATGGATTAACGTTTCAAGTTCAACCCTTAAAACCATATCTCAGAGGGAATGCTCTCAGTGGGAATGTTTCTTCATGCTCCAAAAAGTACTAGATGGTCACAGCAGGTATTAAAAAAAAAAGAAAAAAAAGAAAAAGAAAAAAACCTACCATAATAAATATGTCACACATTTCGATCAGACAATAAGAAGTAGAATAATACAGCACAAACTGAGCAGGTTTGGAGAATTTATTCATTCAATAGATATAAATGAATATCTCCAACCATGGTCCAACCACTATGCCAGATACTGGGGGTAGAGCCAAAATAGTGAGCAAAATAAACATAAATAGATACGGAATTGTGAACCAAACACAGTAGCTCTCCTCAAGAAATTTACAAGTGATAGTAAGATTCATGTAACAGATTATTCATTCTGAGACTTTAAACCTTGAAATTAGTAAATGATCTCTGCAAGATTATAGAACCCAATAGATTTTATACAGGAAGTTTAGTTGTCACACAAACACAATCATTATGTAACCTTATTTTGAATCTCAAGTCAATGAAGTCTATAAAATCAAATATGAGAAAAAATAATTTTGAAATGTTAGTTAATCAAAAATGAAGTTGAAACACGGCTCAAAATTGATAAGATTTCCTATAAGAACAGAACTTTCACCAGTAATGCCTCTAATCCAAGCTACGGGAACAGAGAGGTCCCCTACTGTCACTTCCTCATTTCCTTATTTTCTTAAACACTGGCTTGGAAACTCTGCAAAATCTCTACCCATGACAGAACATGTTTACTGCATACTAGATAGAATATCAATTCCTACTCTATGCTTTTAGTAAAAGGAAATTGCAAAGTGACTCCTGGTATATTTTTCCAAATAAAACTTCAATGTATGTGATAACTGTCAAATCTAAAAGTACATTAAAATTAACAATGGAGACTTTTAAATTGATACATCTCTGTTCCTAACCCCTACGTTTTGGACACATTAAGTCTAGGTTGGAGCCTCTGTATCTGGATATTTTAAAACCCCATAGATGATTCTGATGCACACCCAGAATTGAGAATCTCTAGAAAGCAACTGAAAGAAAAACGTTTTAAGTATCTTCTTCTCTCCCACTACTTTCTCTGGAAAAACAGCCTGTATGGAAAAAGTTCCATAGCCTACCTTGGACAATAATACCATTTATATGCTGAAGGGATATATAGTTTTAAGCACTGAACTGGGCTGGTCTAGGCAAATTGAAGCCAAATTACCTTACAGAATCTTCTGTGGACTGTCACATCTATCATACCCTGCCTTCATAGATAGCTCGATGATTCATTGCTTTCTATGCAACAGAATATCCCAATGTTATCATTAAATAGTGATGATGTTCATAATAAGAAGGGATAGCACACACTCATTTGAATTCAGAAAATTAAATTATTTACTTTTCCAGAGATTCAATCCAAGAATCATAGTCTTTAAAAGCCCATGAACTAAGTATTTTGACTAGTTCCTGAATTTACAAAAGAGAATCAATTCCATGTCTTGGTACATTCCACTTCCCAGCTCAGAAACTTGCTTTGCTTATCATGTGCAATGAAAACAGTTATAGAACTGCATCATGAAAAGAATGTACATGATTTGCTGAGCATATTATTGGGCATATAGAGTAAAGGTTGCCACAGTGATTGATAACACAATCATCTGAGATCTGACTTACTGGAGAACAAGGCTGAAAAGAGAAAACAAAAGATGAATTCTCAGTAGAACTGGAATGACCTGGGAAGTTTGACCTGTGACTCTACCACAATTAAGTGTTTTACCATCATTAACCAGTTGACCTTACCAGGAAGTAGGGAAATCAATTAAGTCATCTGGCCTGATCCCATGGGAATAGGAATAAAAAAATTTTTTTGAAAGTCAGGTGCTTGAAAATCAGGTGCTTGACAACTGACAGGTTTAAAGCTTCATTCTTATAGAGGAAGCACTTTCTAAATATCGTGATGCCATGAGAAAGAGATTGATAGTTTCATATCATTTGTTGCTCAGAAAAAAAGTTAGTTTGTTTTTTAATTAGCATGTCTTTTGGCAGGTATTATGCTGTTAGTTCTGTTAGGAGATAATTTAAAAAAACAACAGCAGTGACAACACAATAACCCACATTGAGCACTTATGTATCAAGCCCTGGCTGAACGACATATATGCAGTTACGTCATTTAATCTGCATGATCTTTCATGTGTACCATTATTAGCACCATTTTATAGAGAAGGAAACTGAGGCTCAGACTTATTAACATATTCAAGATCACAAATCTCCTAAGTGGTGAGGCTGGGATTTGAACCTATGTGTGTAGAGCCAGAGCCTATAAACTGCATTTTATCTAGAAATGTAACCTAAGAATGATAAATGTACCACAGAGACTGACTTCAATATATCAAAGGGAACAATGGAAATCTCATAAAAGATAGCCATAAATAAAAGCAAAGGAAACTAACAACTTTACAAATTAAAAATTTGCTTCCTAAGCACCATATAGTACACATAAAAGCTATGATCATTTTTTTAAGTTTATTTATTTATTTTGAAAGAGAGAGAACATGAGCAAGGGAAGAGTAGAGCAAAATCCCAAGCAGCTTCCACCCTGCTCACACAGAGCCCAATGTGGGGCTCTATCCCACAACGATGAGATCATGACCTGAGGTGAAATCAAGAGTCCAATGACCAACCGACTGAACCATCCAGGAGCCCCAAAGCTACGATCATTTTATACCACAGTACTAGCACAAAGTATGGGCAGATTTGATGATATACAACACATTCTTCCTAATAAGGTCTTGGATATGTTTCTTTATAGAAACACTATTTTTTCACACATATGTGAAAAGCAAGTTAGAAGTCAAACTGAACTAAATGACAACATTCATGATGAATGTGGAAGGCCCACTATGGTGCTTTTAAAATGTGCCTACCTATTCTCCCTTCAAAATGTGGAGACTAAGTGCCCTGCCCTTGACTATAAGCTGGATTTAATGTTTGACTTCTAACAAATGAAATAAAATTAACATATTAATAGGTAAATATGAAAGGAGTGACAGAGTGTGACTTCCAAGTCTAAGGCATAAAAATTATTGCAGCACCTCTTCCTCTCTATCTCTCTCATCACTCTCTCTGGAAGCCAACTACGATATCATGAGGAAACTCAAGCAACTCTGTGGAGAGGTCTATTATGGCAAAGAACTGAGTCCTCCTGCCAATGGCCAGAACACACGTAGCAGGCATGTGAGTGACCCTCACCGGAAAGAGGTTCAACAGCACCTCTCAAGCTTTCAGGTGATGTAGACGGAGCGTACACAATAAGTGCAATTTCGTGAAAAACCCTTAGCCAGAACCACCTAGCTAAATTGCTCCTTATCTCTGACAAACGGAAACAATGTAAGATGTTTACTGATTTCAGTTGCTAAACTGAAGCAACTTATAACTAATACAATCATCTTGCCTATGAACCACTGAAGTATAATACCTTAGAAGGTAGCTGTTATTGTCTCTCTTTGCATAGGCTATTGTTCCTCTTTGCTCCCTCATCTGTAAAATGAATAAAATATATACACCTCATAGACTTGTGAGGATTCATGCGATGGTTTATAAACGCATATTAGAGGAGTTCCCAGCTGAGTAAGCCTTAAATAAAAGTTGGCGTTATTATTGTTGGTAGAACACTCCTCTCTTGTCCTTGTGCTATGGCATCATGGAAGGAAGAAAAGGTGGACCACCTACCTAATAGTCTTGGCTCTGCTTCAGCGAGAATCTGCGCTGCTAGCGCAAGCCCAATGCAGAGGCTCAAACTCACAAACAGTGAGATCGTGACCTAAGCGGAAGTCAGAGCTTAACAGACTGAGCCACCCAGGTGCCCCTCCTGTTACTTCTTAAAACGTTTCCCATTTAGGCAGCTAAACACTTGGCAACTCTGAAAAGTATAGGACAGCAAGAGAACACAGAAAAAGCTTTCAAGTATCTAAAACCTAGGCCACCGGGGTTTCCAGAATACAAACTATACAGAATTAAAAGTAAAACTTTCTACTTCCAATCAGAAGTGAAGCAAACACAGTTTAGATAGTGATGTGCCCTGAAGAAAAGTCTGCCATGAACTAATCATGCCTTTGCATGACTCTTGTCTTAGACCAAGAGGCTGTATTAGGAGCAAACAATTCCAAAGACTTGTGGGGGAGTTCAGATCAAAGGCAAACTATATCACTGCCCAGTAGAGCCCAAGGAGGTGGGAAGACCCCGAATTTCCCAGCACATTGGACATGACATTGGAGCAGTGGCTGCATGGTGAGTTTAAAACAATGGGCCTATGCATGATCTCATGGTCATGAGCTTGAGATTGAGCCCCACATCACTCCATGCTCAGCTTGGAGCCTGCTTAGAACTCACTCTCTCTTTCTCTCTCTCTCTCTTTCTCTTTCTCCCTCTGTCCCCTCTCCCCAACTTGCATGCTCTCCCTAAAATTAAAAAAAGAATTATGAGCTAAAATTAAATAAATAAATAAATAAATAAATAAATAAATAAATAAAACAATGGGCCTGAGACCAGCTTGCAGTTTCTGCCGTTCACTAGGACAATGCAATGATAGAACAAATGAGAGTGAGTCCTAAGCACATTGTAAGAGGCCTCTTAGCCAAAAGTCAAGGCAAGGCACAGCAATGATCTCAAAAAAAAAAAAAAAAAAAAAAAAAGAAAAAAAAGAAAAAGAAAAAGAAAAAAGAAAAAAAATGTAAAGGCCAGTACCCCAATAAGTTGATGTAGAGCTCAGCAGGTATCAAGAACCCAAGGGTATTCCAGTATCAGTGCATTGCCTGGGCTCTTCAAAGCCCCCTAGAACTTCAACTCTCTTCGAGGAAGGGATCAGAGCTGTGGCTTCACTTAGATTTTTCTATTACCCAGTGAAAAAGAGGCTAGAGTAGGTTAAAAGAAGTAATAAAAAGTAAAGTTATATTTCCAGCACACCCGATTTTGTCGACTAAGATTTACATCCCTACCAGAGTAGATGGCATGAAATGATTTCTAACATCCATTTAAACACTTCTACTTCCTCACACATCTCAGAATATACGTTAAGTTGGCTACTCTTTTGTTAGTCTTTATCCCAGCTACTCAAAATTCAGATTCTCTCAAATACCCTGAAATTACAGAGTCTTCTCCGTCTCCTCTCCAGTTAAATCCCTTCCTTAACAGCCTTTTTTACATGCAGATTTAAATAGCTTTTACCCTACTACTGCTGCAAACTTATACTCATGTTTCTTTTTAGTAAAAATCTAATGTATTATTTGCAGTGACCGGGAATATCATTTGTATGAAACACAGAGGATTAATGCAGCAAAACAGAGACTAGGTTTTATATTTTTCATTTGCCTGCAAGGGATCTAGCATAGTGCCAGGCTCTACACTTCATGTGTAATTTAAGGCAAGCTAGTGACCTCTCTGAGCTTGTTATTTCCTCTGTGAGATGAGAGCCATGACTTGGTTCTTGTGACAATCCAGTGAGATCACATATGTAAAATTATTGTACGTTGCCCAATTGAATCCTCTTATACAATGAAGCTATTTTGGGGCTGACAAAAAGGTTTAGATTCTCAAATGAGATTCACATGAATCAGATATACTACCCAGAATCAAGAGGCAAAGCTGAAGCTGGGAGGGCTCTGGGATATCCCACATAATTCTATAAGCCCTTCCCTTCTGTATACAACAAACTTTCTGGCCCACAGTAATAGATAAGTTCCCGGACAGGATGTCTCATAAATGTTCAGATTCTAGGCTTTTTTTACCTTTGGCAATCTTTTTTTTTTTAAAGTTTACTTATTTATTTTGAGAGAGAGAGAGAGAGAGAATGAGAGGGCAGAGGAGGGGTAGAGAGAGAGAGGAAGAGAGAATCACAAGCAGGATCCATGCTGTCAGCACAGAGCCTGAAGTGGGGCTGGAACTCATGAAATGTGAGATCGTGAGCTGAGGTGAAACCAGGTGCTTAACCAACTGAGCCACCCAGGCCCCCAGACCTTTGGCTATCTTAAAACAAGGACATCCTACTATGAGCATTCCATAGATAAGGACTCTCTCACTAGCAATATCAGAACAGTTACCATTATATTTACAATGTTACTGAACTGGGTCACCTGCCTCATGGGAAAGATAACTTTGAAACTTTGTTTACCACCTTAGAAAGCAGGAAAAGATCTGAATTTAAAAAAAAAAAAAAACAAAACAGAAAAAACAAAAAAACTTCCCACAGTAGGGAGACTTACTCATTGTTTTCAGCTGAAGTCTCTGTTCCCCTTTGTGGTTTAAGTGACCCTAATGGTTCTTTAGTGTTCGTGTAATGATGCCAGAGAGGTGCCTATGTCTGAAAATGAGCACATTTCCACCAAAGGACTTTTAAATTATCTTCTTTAAAATATATTTTTTAAAATGTACTTTTTAAAATGTTTTAATGAATTTTCATTAAAGCTTTGTTTGTCCTTGGTGTATACTTTTTTAAAAATAAAATGTACTAATTTCTCCTTCCTAGATGAAGGCACCCAATTAAGTAGCTAAGTATTTGTGCAAAAAAAAAAAAAAACAAAAACAAAAATCTGGGTACAGAACATACTTTGAATCATCTTTGCTTCTCTTCTGTCCTCAGGCATCAAAAAGGCAAATGGAAGAATTCTTGCTGGTTTACAGGGAGAATTTAGTAACATATTGTCTTTAGTAACCTATTTTCAAATATCATGGCAAATAAAATGGTTAGGTATCCACAGGGTTCCCAAATTCAGTCATTCCCCACAGACTCTAACAGAAAAATACAAGAAGCAAAAGAATGGTTCCACACCTAGAATATTTTCTAAACAACTCTGATTTGCATTCATGGTTATAAATTTCACCCAGGATAAAAATTAGAGCTAAAGACATTGATCAGTTTATTACCATTAAGAAGACAATGTCTCCTAACAAAAATGAGAACCCAAAGAAAAAATACACTTAGAGTATGATTTTAACACCTCCAAGTTTGGCATTTGTTTTTACTCCCTGTTCTCGTCACCCCATTTCATCTCTTCTCTGCTTCCACTTTTAATTATTTCTAAGAAGCTGATGATGCACTTTTAGATTGCTCCAGAGCACTCCCTTTCTAAAGAATTGATTCTCAATTGTGACAGCCACGACGGAACACAGTTTCCACATCTGTACAAACTCGTCTTCCAGCTGAGTGTGTGCCTCTCTTGTCTTTAGCAAGGTACATACCTTTCCTATCTTTTTAGGCTCTAAAACTAGTTAGAGTTGGAAAGATAGGATACACAACAATTACAGGTAAATGCTTTCCAAGGGGTATCAGTGTGACCTATATGTCACCTACTAAAAGAATAAAAATGGGGTGGCTGGCTGGCTTAGTCAGTTGAGCATCTGACTTTGGCTCAGGTCATGATCTCACGGTCCATGAGTTCAAGCCCTGCATTGGGCTCTGTGCTGACAGCTCAGAGCCTGGAGCCTGCTTTGGATTCTTGTCTCCCACTGTCTGTGCCCCCCCGCCACTCATGCTCTGTCTCTCTCTCTCTCTCTCTCTCTCTCTCTCAAAAACTAAACATAAAATTTTTTTAAAAGAATAAAAACAATAAATGATAAATCTGTGTTATGTATTCACATTTGACCACAAAAAGTAATATAAATTACTGTTTCAAAAACATTTGTTTAAAACTCTGGGCCTGTACAATTTGACTGGAAGTATAGAAATATTAGGGAATAGAAGTTAGCAATAATATGAGGATAATGAACGGCAAAACAGTACCTTTTGTAGAAAAACCTAGAGGAGAAATAAAAATACAAAGAAGTAAAAGAAAAATAGTTTTCCAGGGGATCTAACCAAATTTAAAATACTATATATTATTTTTTTGCAAAATAATTTAAAAAATCTAACTATTGACAAGTTAACTTATCTGACCCACCAGCTGTTCTTTTTTTTTTTTTTTTTAATTGGACTTTCCTATTCTTCCTAGTATAATAGTAATGTGTCTAGTAGTAATCATATTTGTAGGACAAAATACAGCTTCAACCCTGATGGACCAACTTTTGATTTTTAGTAACATATTTATTTACTTTTCATATACTGTTTTATTGTAGGTCAGGAAAATTTCTTTCTAAATCTAGATTTGCAGGCCCTTTAAGTCAGCAAATATTTATTAAGTGAACACACTGAGTGCAGTATATTGTTCACAATTAGTGCATAGTTTAAATTAAAGACACTATTTTTATTTTACATATGCATGTATATATTTTTTTCTCCTTTTGAATACCCAACTATTAATTTTCAGAAATGCACTGACTATGATACTGTACTGAAAACATTTTCCAAAAAGGAGTTTTGACAAGAGATCTGGAAAAGAACAGTCAGTCTTCTTGCCACATTGCAGGTGCAAGGAAGAAGAGGGGGCAAAGCTAAGTCAGACACAAGGGATCCAGGAGGCAGGCATGAGAGACAGGACAGCAGCAAAAAATTCACTGGAAGGAAATGGAAAGATTTCAGAAGGAAGAAAGGAAGCAGGTGACAAGAAAGCCACCAGTAAAAGGGAGCCCCCACTGGGAGACATCTGTAGAAAACATCTGTAGACACTTCTCCATCAGGAAGGAAAGGAAAGGAAGGAAAAACCCTGCCAGACAGACACACAAAAAGGCTTACTACCTGTGGTATTTGGTTGAAGGGCATAAACAATGCTCAGTACACCAGCCTCTAATTACTCTATGACAACCCCAGCTCCACCCTCCCAGGGGAAAACATATGTCAAAGCATTTGGTATTGATTGAAATGTAAGGAAATTCTTTGATTCATCTCGTTCCCCACAACAAGCCTTATTTCACCCTTATTTGTCCAAGGAATAAAGAAAAATAAGTACTCCCTTCCAAGGAGAGATAGTAGATGGCTCTGATCCATTTATCATATAACTGTTTTGCTTTGCTTTTGTACCTGAGATTAGAAAAATTCCGGCAACACTGCCCTGTCAGACTGGCATTGAATGCAACTGTAGGTATGACAAAGATACTAGTAGCTGGAAGGGTACACTGTCTAAAGTGCTAGTACTGATGACGGGGCCAGCCACCTGGAAGACTGAACAAGTCATTAGAAGATCAGCTGTGAAAAGAATCATCCCCTCCCTGCCTTGCTCGCCTTGAACATCTTATCCTTCCCATGCTCCACATTATCCCATTTACAGCTCATTCAGGGCTAATGTAGCAGAGAGGAAACATGGAGAAGTCAGAGGCAGAGAGAAATCTTGCAAATGAAAAGAAAATTCTTTATTATGACAAGTGGTGTTCACAGCTTCAAAAAAGAAAAATACGTTATAGATTTCTGTGCACACGTTACTACCCCGGGCCCATTCAAGTCATTCAGTCTCACTCATGGAGTGAGTTCATTTTGTGGGTCAATCATAGGTATGTTTGTGTAGATGGGCTGCTATACAGAGCCAGAGTCTCCAGGTCAATGATGAGCCAGATGCTGCCAATGGTGCCACTCCCAGAGTTACTGCTTCTGAGAGCTGGTGCTTTTGATGTATGGCCCGCTGAAAGAAACAAGCCACCACAAAAAATATAATGGAGCCCATAAGAGGCCTGGGCAAAAAAATGCACGTATACAATTACCTGATTGTTAGGCTTTACATTCAGTTTCAGGAGTCTGCATTATCTTGACAATGACTTGCTGAGCGGTACTGTAAAGTCACTAAACTTTTTATGCTACTCAGTTTTTCAATCTATAAAATAACTTAATAAAAGCAATTTGATATAGAATAGTGCTCCATATAAGCAGGTGTCCTTGAAACCATTCACTTTAAGAGATCAAATAGATTAGCTTCCTATTGACAGCCTCACACACTATCACAGAAAGTATCTATGAAGGACAACAATCAAATGCCTAGGGCATTCATAAAAACGAGGTTCAGAGTTAGTTGGCATTTGAGAAGGCCTCTCCTCCTCCTTTGCTCAGGCCCTCAAATTAAGAAAAGTCAAGAATTCCAAGCCTGTAGACAAGCAAAAGTATCAAATTCCAACTTCCCCACACAACCAGAAACAGTCACAAAAGTGTGACTAGAAACCGAGTCAAGAATTGAGGCCAAGAGAAAAGAAAAATTAAAACTTCACTCCATACGTAATGCAACCATATACTGCCTCCATTTAAACCACTCTGAGCTCAGTCCATACTTATCTGAGAAATAAGAGAAAGGAAATAATTTTAAAAATATAATGGGGGGAAAAGCCCAAGAACAAAGAGTGAAAAGTGAATGAATTTATGGAATACAAGCATTCACTCATGCTTCTCCTATATTTTCCCCCAAACTACTACATTCCTCAAACTACTACATTCCTAAGGACAGAAACCATTCTTATTTTTATGAACATCCCATCCCCTGTCCAAACCACTATCTTCTCACTCCCACATAGCTTTTAATGAAGTATCATGCAGACATAGTAGATGGTTCACTGGTTCATAAATGTAACCTGATTGTAAGTTCAATTATCTGGATCCAGTGATTACTCTTGGAAACAAGTATCACTTTTCTATGCTTTGATTTTACATAATTTGGCAGAAGAACAGATTGAGAGAAAAATACAGCTCTTGGAACATACAGAAGCACAATTTACACCTGTATCTACATCCATGCATGAGATTTTTCAAAATCTTTTTCAAAACTTTTTTCATACTTCTATACAAATAACTTTATAATAAAGGTTAAAATTTCATTTGCACATGTATTTATAAAACTGATATAAACTCCACCACCCTTATTAGAGGGTAAACTTCTTTAAAGCAAAGACTTCTGTTTTACTTCCAGTTCCCAATCAATGCTCATCCATGAACAGATATATATTTTTAGAAACAGTCTGTTAAAGTAGTTCATCTCTGGCTATTGCTAATTTTATATTCCTGTGTTTAGTCTTTTGTTTGTTTGCTTTTATTAATATGAACCATCTGTGCCTCTCATCCTGTGTTTTTAAATAAGCTACCTAATTGTAGGGTTTAAATTTTTTATTTTTTACCCTCAAGCCTGTTGTTGATTATTTTTGTCAAAATTGAATGCGTGCCCTTTAAAAGGTCATTTCTGAGGTTTTAACCTGTTGGTTTGTGTGATTACAGCAAATCTCGCCTCAGAATTTTTGGTGTTATACAAGAACCACCAGTCCACTGCTGTGTGGAATGAATAACTAAGTCAAAAGCCACTATTTCCTTTTAGTTGTGAAGATCAACTTTTCAACACGCACACAGTTTGTGGTTCGCCATTTCACAATTTTCAAGCAGTTAGCCAGTAATATTCCAAAGAAAGTTTACAAAGGCAACCCCTTTTAGGCAACTTTGTGAAAGGTAGTACTGTTACACAGGAAGTATGGTAAGACAATGATAAATTTCACTAATACACTCAATAAATTATGTCTCTAGTCATAATTTTCCTTGGCCTTATAGACTCAACAACGAAATTATCCTTTATTTTTATTTGACAAGGTAATGCTATATTATTCTGTGGAAGGAGAATATTTGTTCTTTCTAAAAAGAATTGGACACAATCTAAATTATAAGCATATTACCAAAAAATGTACATATGAGAACAGAACAATAAAATTAGATTCTCAGGGGCGCCTGAGCCTGGGTGGCTCAATTGGTTAAGCATCCAACTCTTGATCTTAGCTCAGGTCATGATCTCACAGCTCATGAAATCGAGCCTCATGTCAGGCTACCCGCTGACAGTGAAGAGCCTGCTTGTGATTTTCTCTCTCTCCCTCCTTCTCTCGGCCCCTTGTCACTTGCATGTGCACGCTCTCTCTCTCTCTCTCTCTCTCAAAATGAATCAACATTAAAAAATTTGTAATAGATTTCAGGAGAGAAACAAAAATCTTTTAAAGATGAGAAAGCATTTTTTTCGAAGAATGGAGCTTAATTATAACAAATGTGTACTATAAACTTAACTCTAGATTTCTAAGAAGCCAGTGGTAAAGGGCTGTGGCATGAACTATTGTGTTCTCCAATTCCTCCTTAATCATTTAAGAAAAACATGCCATCAATTTTTCTTCATAACTGCTAAGTTCACAGGGGTCCCAAAAATGAATATTGTAATTGCCTTCTGGTATTGATAACCGTGACCTAAATGGGATCAAATGCTTTAGGCTGGAGAAAGAGTCCAGTAATCCTGTCAAGGATTTTTTTTATTTACTGATCCAGTCAAGTCTCCAATTTTGGAAACTAGTAGTATTATTAATACTAATAATGTTAGAAACAACAAGCAACTAGGATACTAGTCTACATATTTTAAGAACATTAAACATGTAATTATAGATCCTGAAAGACAACCATCTCACGACGACAGGTATTTCAGTCACCACAACTTTTTTAGTATATATTTTACAGAGTGCAACTAAAAAATAATTCAACCATTTGTTTTATTTTTGATGTTCTAAAAATTACAAACATAAAAGTGTGTTGTTTTCTTTAAACTATCTATCCTGGAAGGTTTAAAATATAGACAGTGCTCCAAATATTAATAGAGTATTAATACAGGAATTATCTTTAGAAATAGTTTTCCAAGAACACAGGACTTATGTTTTACTAAATACACAGTATTCCATATTCATCTTTCTCATTTTCATTAAAGAGATATAATGGCAACATCATGAATATGGGAGCCAGACAACTCTGAGTTTGAAACCTACATCTGCTATATATTATCTGAACCAGAGTATATTACTTAACTACTTGGCACTTCGGTTTCACAGTCTGCACAAGGGTAGTGACAGACCTGGAAGAATTTTGTGAGCATAAAATTATGTAAGAAATACCATTCACAGTTTCTTGTACATAGACACTGCTTAAAAAGTCTTATTTGTCTATAAACAACCTCTCCACAATTACATAAAATGCAAAAGCAGAGACACTTCTTTTGAGTTTAATTTGGAAGATTATTTTACTAATATTGCTGGTGATAAAAACAATGCTAGTGGCAAGAGGAAGTTTTATTTTTTGTTGCCAGTATCAATGAAATTATATTTTTTAAATAATATTCTTGGTTCCTCTCTACTTCACTTTAGCTTCCTCCAATTACACATTATCTCTATCCTTTTGCCACATTACAATTAAAGAGGGGAATATGGAAAGAAATGTAAACTCATATGTCTCTTGGTATCAACAAAAACACGTATTCCTAAAAGGAAATCTGTCTGCAAGTAAACCAAGTATTTTCGGCAAATTCACATATTTTGAAGCTGTGACATCTGAAGATACCTCAAAAATTATCCTATTACCTTCTTACTCATATTAGTAAGTGACTCCCAACAAACACTCTACATATAACCTTTATCTCCAAACACATGGTAAGGGACAAAACTAAAGTGGATGTAAAGTATACCTTTGTATACTTTATTTGGTTTCAAATAGTGCTTTTCTACTTTGACACATAAAAAAAAGGCCTCATCAGTTTATCCTGTTTTATTCAGCAAAAATAGACACTTTCCATTCTAAACCTGTCTAATTAAGAGGCTTCTGGGTGGCTCAGTCAGTTGGGCATCTGAATGTGGCTCAGATCATGATCTTGCAGTTCTTGAGTTCAAGCCCCGCATCTGGCTCTGTGCTGACAGCTTGGAGCCTGGAGCCTGCTTTGGATTCTGTGTCTCCCTCTCTCTCTCTGTTCCTCCCCTGCTTGCACGCTGTCTCCCTCTCTCTCTCTCTCAAAAATAAGTAAAGGTTTGAAAAAATTTTCAAACTGTCTAATTAAAAAAAAAAAAAAAAAAAGTTTTGCTATTGGCGTGCTTACAGATAAAAGACCACGCTGTGAGCTACATAAATAATGTTAATAGCATGCAGCATGGTGTCAGTTAGTGGTTCTCATAGATGATTTATTTTATAGAAAAAGAAAGCATTGTACCTTACCAGTAATAATTTCAATTGTGTTTACAGTAATTAAAATATTTAAACTATAAACTCCTTACATAAACATATAATCACAAAATGAATTAAATATGATCAAAGATATAAAAGCAATAAATTAAAATTAATATTAATTTAACATAATGTCTGATGATGTTTTGCTTTAGTCAAATTACCAGGTCCAACATGTTTACGTTACTGGCTACTATAACACAGTTTCTCTTAAGTTCAGTATAAGTACACATCTGCTTTGTGTAATGACTTCTTTCTTCCCACCATTTTATGAGACTTCTATAAGCCACACAAAGAGCATGATTGGTAGGCAACTAGATAAAGAAGTTCAGAGCTCAGGGAAGTGGTTTAGGCTAGAAACGTTAAGCTTACAGTTGAACATAATTTTGTGGTATTTTGTGAGATAATGGGAGGAATGAGGGTAGTTAGTGACAGGGTCCCATATCCAAAGAATAATGATTGGAATCACAATGAAATAATGGTCCAAACCCACCAGGAAAAATACATGCCTCCTCTGGGTCCCACTGTTCCTGTCATTACCTATTCATGGGTTTACCTGTATCTTCAGGTCAGATTAGTGGGTTTTAAATTACAGGAGGAGGGGACTAGTGTCTACAGAATTGTCTCAGCAGGAGAAAATAAGAAATGGGTGAGAGACACATTAAGGGAAAAGTGTGAGAGACACATTAACTCCCCACCGTTGCTTCAAGTGTGCAGGCGTTCATCTGCTTTAAAATATTGGATGAGCAAAGGATGTCGTATGGAAGTGATGAGTCATGGGAATCTTGAAGTCAGGACTACACTGTATGTTAGCTAACTTGACAATAAGTTTAAAAAATAATAAATAAATAAATAGATAAATAAATAAATATTAGTGAGCTAAAAAAAAAAATTCATGTAAAGAACTGGTTCCACTGCTAGAAAAAACAATGGATTAATTCTCACTGTACGTCAAGAAATAGAAACAAAGTTGAGTTATCTCATATAACAAGAAGTGTACTGGAAAGATGTACAGCTACAAAAACCCAGACTCTCTGGTGCTCAGAAGGATAAAATGCTTGTAACATGGTAGAATCTTTGCACCAGTCTTCTGGCATTACCTTAACTCAGTTATTTGCCAACTACATGCTCCATTAGTGTTATTCATATACCTAGAGACAGATCTATAATCCTTTCTCCTCTTTGTAACCACTGATTACTCACACTTCTGTCTCCTCAGAACTTCAATTTATGATCATCACTCAGGGTTCTAATTCTCTCATGACATCTTTCAGCTTCTGCTCCCCTCTTAACCACTAATTATTTCCCTATTTCCCGATCAGTCGAATCAGGGGGCGGACAGAGTTCCACTATCTGCATAGGTCAAATTCTTCAGCAAATGGCTGTAGACAGGTAAGATTGGCCTGGGAATGATCATAGTTTGTTAGGCATCAAGGCTGACAGCTGTAACATAACAATGAGCACAATTTGCTTAACATGAACCTTCACTGAGAATGAAGATAAAAATGTTTATTTTAAATAATTTATCAAAGTACAATTATTCGTGACACAGTACCAGAGAATAGCTGTGTCTATAACTACTAGCAAAATGCATCAATTTCATCCAAATATTACCTGACCTCAGTGATTTTATGTGTGTCATCATGCCCACTATAATTTAAGGAGCAATTTATAAAAATCAATATAGTATGCAGGTAACCTCTTAATGAGTTCTGACGTATTTCCTACCTCAACTGGAAGACACTTAAGAACCTCAGATCATGGTTATATGGGATCATAAGGTCATATTCAAATAACCAGAGAAATCTCAGCTGCCAAAAAAATCAAGTGGATGCACAATATGAATTTCACAAAAACACTTCATATTCATTCCTTTTCATAAGAATGGTTGAGGAAAAAAAAACAAAAATAAATCAACTTTTTAGCCATGGTAAAAATCAATTTTTAACAAACATAAATGCTCTAGTTTAGAACTGCCACCTAAGGAATCAAGTGTGACAGCTTTTAACTTAGATTTAATAAATGCAAAAACTTTCACCCCTATTGCTTCCAGGAGCTCTAAAAGTTTCCTAATCCTGAATACAGCAAAAAGTATCTCCAGAAGAGGATAATTTTTTTAAATATTCCAACTTCAAAATAAACCAATTTGGTGCAGTGTTTCCTTAAGAATTCTCTCTTACACAAATGGTTATTAAACACCTAGAATGTAAAGTAGAGGGCATCAAAATCTCTACATAATAAAAATCTCAAGCTGGTGAGAACCCCATATCTGATGAAGACCATCCATGTTATTTCAATGCACTGTGAACAGCAAGCCTCAGTGTTTGGACACATGTTGATTTTATTCTCTTTCCCTAAAGAGTTAGGTCATATTTGTTAGTCATTGAATTCTGTATACACATTCTATAAGAAACTGCTATTCTATTTACTGTATACCTGTTCTATTCACGCAGAGGATTGATATATAGAATTTGGCATAATTAGTCAAGAGCCTGAAAATAGATACAAACATATCGAAAAGAAAATTCAGAATGCCTTTGGAGTGTGCTTGAGGAGCCTGTTGTCTTGAAAAAATATAAGTCATCTTTTGACAAATGATACTATGCTGGTGAGATGCTGTTGCTGCTGTTTTTTCCATCACTGTAGTGAATAACAGCAATATCACTACATCCACTTCATTATACTTTTACAGGTTTAATTATGCAACGAAATTACGAATGAGTCTCATAGTCCCACCTATGAGGACAAGTTATGTGAATATTTTTATGTTTGTGGTTCATTTTTAAAATCTATATTTGGGAACAAATAAATGAAGTACTTCATTGTCTACTGGTTACAGAACACATCGAACTCATTACCCTCAAAATGTTATTCAAATTGGGACTCTGAAATGTTTAAGAGTTTAGGTGGATTAACGGATCAACTCCCTTACAAGTTATTTAAAGGGCAACATACTTGAACTAGAGAATAATGTTACAAAGACAGTACTATAAACTCATCCCAAAATGTAACTTGTGTGCTATTGCCATAAATGAAGACTCACAATATCTTACAGTCAAAAGGAATGTTACTTACTTAAATTCTCAACTTCCATATTTTACTGATGGAAAAAAAAATAGCTTTCAAAAGTTTAAATAATTTCCCAGAGTCAAATAAATGGTGGTGAGCCTGGATAGGAATGTCTGCATATTCATCTGATTAGAATTTAAAATCTAGATGGACTGTGTTGCTAATTCAACAAGCATGTTTCTAAACCAAATGAAAAATAAGAAATCATAGAAAATTTCTATAGAGGAAATAGTGCTTGGTATCAATTTAAATGATAGTAAAAAAAATATGTTCTATATTCCTTCTGTCTTTTAAACTTTATATCATAATTACTTTTTAATGTCTTAAATTAAAGCAGATGGGAAGATAAGCAGATTAGGATATATTCAGATAATGTGATCTTATTATCACAATCCAGGAGTGGCCTTAAGAGATCATTAGTTGTGATACCTACGCAGTACAAAGAAACAGAGGTAAATATTAACCACAATAACATAAGATGAAACAAGAAATCATTATATTTAGTAGAAATTTACTACTTTTTATGCCAGAATTGCACACTGGAAGCTTATAGGTAGACTCTGGCATTCAACTTTTGATTTGGTCCACTCGTGTTTTATTTTTTATAAATTGAATTCATTATAAATCTTTAAAAATTGGGATGTTTCAAAGAAAAATCCAGATTTTCAGATTCTCTCAACAATTAAAAAAAATGACAATGCCAGGATTGCATTTTCTTTTTTTTTTTTTTTTAGTGTTTATTTATTTATTTAGACATAGAGAGAAGATAAGAGGGGAAAGAGCAGAGAGAGAGAAGGAGAGAGACCAAGCAGTCTCCACACTCACAGCAGAGCCCAATGTGGGGCTCTATCCCACGATTGTGAGATCATTACCTGAGCCAAAATCAAGAGTTGGCACTTAACTGACTGAACCACCCAGGTGCCCCCCAGGATTGCAATTTCAAATAAGAAGCAATTCATAGGAGCTGAGTAGCTGCCCTTTAGGCAGATTATACCCTCTTCAGGTACCCTATAGTCTTCACCACTCCCTACCGTTCACTCAAATAGATTAACCGCCTAAACCCTATATTCTTATGAGGTTGTAACATGATTTGGTCATCAATATCTAATAATTTCGCATACCACATCTATTTGTTCAACTCTCTAGAGACATATATTGTGGTTAAAAATATCCATTAGTGTATTTTCAGCAGCAAATAAAATAAATACCCAACTAGAATTCATTAAACAATATAGGCATTTACTATCCTGCAAAGAAGTTCTGAACTCGGTCCTTAGGTTGGCTAGTTCATCAATTCAATGACATCTCAAGCAACAACAATCTCTCGGCGTCCTGCTTTGCCATCCTGGGCATATCATCTCATTTTCTCTGGCTACCTTCTCCCGTCCCACACTGATGGGTATTGGTCTTGGTATCCCACCAGCCAATAAAGTCCGAAGTGAAAAAAGAGAGGGTCTCCTCTTTTGTATCTCTTTTTATTACTGAGGATACATTTTCTAAAATATCCCCAGAATTCCTCTAACATCTCAGTTTTACCTCCTATAGCTGAAAGGAGGCCACATGGCTACTACATTAAGGTTCTCCAGAGAAACAGAACGATTAGGATGAGTGTATACATAAGTAGAAAGATTTATTTAAGGAATTGGTTCATAAGATTATGGAGGCTGGCAATTCCAAAATCTGTGGAGTGGGCCAGCAAGCCAGGAATATAGGAAGAGCTCATGTTTCAGTTCAAGTCCAAAGGCTATCTGCTGGCAGAATTCCCTCCTGCTGGGGTGAGGTAAGTCTTTTGTTGGAGTCAAGCCTTCAGTTGATTGGGTAAGGCCCACTCACATTAGGGAGGTCAATCTGCTTTCCTCAGAGTCCATAGATTGAAATATTAATCTCATCCAAAAACACACTTACAAATATGCAGAATAATGTTTGGCCACATGTCTGCGTACTTAGCCCAGCCAAGGTGACAGAGAAAATGAACCATCACACTATACAAAACTTCAACAATTAAGGAAGTAAAGATAGAGATGGAGGAATGGCTACTAGCGACTGAAGGTGATTTATTCTGAAAGACACATCAGTTGGTCCTGTTTAATTAAACTTGAAGCTTCAGAGAGAATAATCAAGGAAAAAGAAAATGCTGCCCTCTTAAATAAAGTTCAGAGTAATCAAAATTGCCACTGAAATGAGCCTCCTGATGAGGTGATTTGGGCCACATGCCCAAAAGGGAAGCCAAAACAACTCTTAGAATCTCCTTTTATTTTATGGAGGTTGATTCATTGCCCATTTCACAAATGTATTCTTACACAATGAAAATTAAATGACTTAGCATATTTCATCTTTTGAAAGTACCACCAGGAAACTTAGACTCAGCTTTATATCCAATCACACACCCTCTAACAGCTGTCTTCCCTACTATGATACTTTAAGAGGGAGGATAGCACACTAGTTAAAACACACATTCTGAAACCAAATTGTTTGGAATCAGATTCCAGTTTAAACTTAACAAATGTGTGACCTTAAGAAAATTCTTTATCCTCTCTGAGTTTCAAGTTTTTCATTTTAAAATGGTTTTTATTAATGTAAAATGAATTAACATGTATGCACTTAGAACAGAGCTTGACACCTAATAAATGGGTGTCCTATTATTTTTATCACCTTTACAAAAGTCTTTGTAATACTTTTATTATGAAAGTTGTTCTATGTTTATCTTTCAAAGTGGCATCAAAATATTTTACAGAGGAAAAGAAAGCAGCAAGTAGTCTCTCTAGATATCTAAGATAGATTTTTAAAACGTTTTACTTTTTAAGTAATCTCTACACCCAATGTGGGGCTCAAACTCACAATCCCGAGATCAAGAGTAGCATGCTCTACCAACTGAGCCACCCAGGTGCCCCTAGACATTCATTTTTTTAGGGGTGTAGAAAAAAACTGTCTCAAGATGGAAAAGGGAGAAAGGATGGAATCGGAAGTTATGTCTTTAGAGAAAAAAGGGAACCAATTTCTAAGAGGAAGAAGTATGCAGGCAATGTGAAGGGGGAGAAGGAAAAAAAATCCTTGGGTCCCAAAGATAAATTAAACATAAAGATAGTTTTAGGACCCAAACAGCAAAGGAACTGAAGATTTCTCCTCATATTTATGCATAAGTTATATATTGCTGCACAAACAAGACACACTACCTCACAATTTCAGTAGGTCAGGAGCTCAAGAATGACTTAGTTGGGTTTTGTGTTTCAGAGTCATATAAGGTTTCAATACAGGTGTGAGCAAAGACTGTAGTCTCATCTGAGGCTCAAATGGGAAATGATCCGCTCATGTGATTACTGGCAGCATTCGGTTCCTTGTGCTGCCAGAATCAGGGCTTTTGTTCCTTGCTGGCTGTTTGCTGGAGATTACCTTCCCTGTGCCATTGGGTTTTTCCATATGGTGGCTCATAATATGCCATCTTGCTTCTTTACAGGCATCAAGGGAGAATTTGAAAATCGTAGCAAGATGGGTGGTAAAACCTTATGTAATATGATCACTCGCATGTATTCATGCATGTCCTGTTACCTTTGCCATACTCTACTAGTTAGAAGTCATGGATCTTCCCCAAACTCAAAGGGAAGGGTTTACATAGGATTTTAATACCAGAAGACAAAAATCTTGGGAGGCACCAGAGAGTCTGCCTGCCTCATATTACTAATACTTTTTCTTCTTTTTAACAATTTTAATTATGTTAAGGCTTACATTGCTCTTTCTCTTTGGCCACCAGGAAACCCAAAGCTAAAATTTTGACTCAGCTTTAGAAACTATATAAGGTCTAATAGTCTGTGTATCTGTAATATAAATACCAGCTTATACTGACCTTCCCTGTAGGTAGATGTCAGCTGTTGCCAATGATTTATACATCTCTTCTCCATTTATTTTTAATAAATATGTTCCCATAATTCCTAAAATTCCTCTGGAGAATAAGACATTGGATCAATAATTGTACCATAAGGGCATTATTAAAAAGAATAGGTCCGCTTTGAAAAGTCATGAAGTCACAATGCCACATCAGCTTTTCTGGTTTTCTCCATTGGTACTGCAGAAATCCCACAGGTGAAAACACATTCCGTCCCTCACCTTGATGTCACTACCAATGTCACTAATTATAGTATAAGTCATTCAATTCAGTTACTATACCTATTATGACCTTCACTTAATCAACAGTAATGTCCCTTTCCATTTCATTTTGTACGAGTTCTCTTCTAAAACCTATACTAAGACAAAAAAAAAAATGCAAGCAATATAATCACATCAGGGATTAAAATTAGGGAGAGAAGTATTCAGTTTACAATATGCATTCTGTAAATATGGGCACGATACAATGTAGTAGGTAGAAAATGACATGTCTTAGAAAAGCACTACTTTGAACTGACTTCTATGATACATGAAACATTTTAGAAGACTTTTCCTTAATTTTGACCAATATTAGTATATAATTTTTAAAAGAATTTTTGTGTTTACTTTATCAAGCATAGTTTTATCTCATGTTCTCCATATTTTCTGTTACAATCATAGGACTAAAACAACTAAGAATAATTAATATCTTTGAAGTCACCTATAATTTTTATGTCAGCTCTTTCAAGAAGTTTTTGTTTCCCGGTGAATAATAATTTCAGGCTGTGAGAAAATGAGAAACGTTTTCAAGTATGCTTTTGGCTTGTATTTTTCTCACCTTTTTTAAAAAACAAATGCACTAACTCTTTTCTGGTGTTAACTTTACTCAGTCCTACAAATTAAATGATAGTCGATGTTCAGGGCAAGCTGTGGCTGTGTTGCTGATGGTGACTGCAATCTTCTCAGAGGACACTGCATTAATCCGTTATATGGGTTATTGCAATTCACTTTGCACAGATGCAGCTTTTCAAAAAAAATTAAATTCTCTTCCTTTTGGCAAACCACAATTTCTTCATAGTCAACAATCCAGTTACTATCACTATACCTTCCCAGTGTGACATAAGCACCCTGGGTGCTTTGTAACAGGGTAAGGCTGGCCCAAAACTCAGCACTATGCACAGAATGTTCTTTAGAGCATCCCTGTGATTTCAAGAGGTAATAGTTATGTGCATGCTAAATCTAGAAGTCTTTTAAAGAGAAAAAAGGACACCGCAAAGCTGCCTCAGAGGGCTGGGGTGGTGTGGAGGGAAGGAGGGGTGGTCCACTATAAAGCCAGACATGTCCGCTTTGGAAAGTTAATCTCACTGCCTGCACTTCACATGGGACTATTTGTCAGCAGATTGCTTTCTGTTCATTATAACTCTCATATTCAGGAAGAAGGAGAATTGGCCAAACCAGTAATATAAATGCATTGTATGCTCTACCCTCCCTCTTTATGATTAATTCTACCAGTGGTACAAATTTGCATGAATGAATGTCAGTGTGTTTTCTGCCCTGAACATTTCCTGCTGGCTTCAGTTCAGCCCTGCTGACATTTATTACAAATAATAGCTAAATATTCCTGATTTAATAGCTGCAGTGGCCCCACATCTGAAGGTGATGTCTGTAATAAAAGCAGACAAGACGAGCTTATAACAAATACTAATCAGATTGTGTTTGCACACATAATGGATAAGCCTCACAGATATACCCACAAAATGTAATGGTTGTTTTTTAAATGCAGCTGCCAGAAGTCACAGTTCAAGAACATATTGGTCGCTTTATTTCTTTTTCATTTCCCTTCTTCCTCCATCTCCTTAAAGTACCAAAGGCCTCTGTGCACAATCAAGATTGAATATTATCCCCTTTTTTATCTGGAAAAATGGGACACTAAACACAGAAGACTGGCTGTGGTCTTTTATTCATCTTTTGTTGCTCCTTCTAAACAAAAGGCATTGTCCCCTGATAAATTCCATTTTCTGTCTCTTATTCAAAGGTAGTTTACACACTAGCTACAGTGATTCTCACACAATGCAGGGACTGGCAAAGATACAAATAACTTTCAAAGTTCTTTCAACCTGTTGACCCAGGTGTCCCTTCTGAAAGATATAAACTAGCCCTTCCACACCTCTCACAATTGATAAAGGAGACTATAAAACCCGAGATTACAAAAAGAAGACACACAGTGCCTACTAAAGGCAGGTTTAAAAAGCTTTTGGGAATAAAAGGTGCTTTTCTCTTTATCCTACCCAAACTTCACAAGCCTCCATATGAAAATTGAAGGAGGTCAAGTTAGCATTGTCTTTCCCTTGACATTTAAACACTTAGGAATTTGACTCACTTGGCATTAATTGTGAATAATTTTCTGAAAATACACCTTTTTCTATTTTTGCAGTTTTCTTTCTAGAGTAGACTGTGCAGAAAACTATAATGAGCAGGGACTACAGCCACCAGAGTTTTGTTTTTTTTTTTTAATATTACAATGAGATATATTACCTGACTGGCAAATATTCCCTGCAGTGCATAAACTGACTATATCACACTTGGGAGCAAAAGTCTCAATCACAAATTGTTGCAAGAATTTACTGTAAGCTAAGAGTGGATATTTTTGTTGAAGGCCCAATATCGCACCCTATTCTAGAGAGCGACCTTAGGATGTCCCCAAGTAATAGCTTCTAACTCCCGCCCTCCTCTGATTCCTCCAGCAGGTCCAGTGTTCAGTAAGGCAGTGAATATGGGTCTTGGGTCCACTGGAACTTCTCAAGCACCTCACTTCTACCACTATGCCCCTAGTGTCCCACAATGGTTCCATGTGAATCAATAATCTGGAAAGTAGATCCAACAAAATTGTTTATTATCTTGATATTCAGAAAATAAGTACAAATTGCCCACCTCATCATACTGAGTGGCATAGTCTCCCAATGGAATTTGTTGTTTCACTGTGATCTTCAAAAGAACTAGAAAATTAGGCAAAAAGTCTCCACATTGGTCAAGAATAGAGACTGTCCTCATTTTACACATGAGGACACTGAAGCCCAGGGAGTTTAAGTGACTTGCCAAAAGTCACACAGTGAATTAAGGCAGAATTTGTACTGTAGTCTTTGTCTTACAATGCTTTTTCCACTACACTATTCTCCATTTACCCCTAACTCACCTGTTTTCTTCCGATACATGAGAACCACTTTACTCAAGTCATTGTCCTGAGCTGCAAAGTTTGATAAATGGGTTTGCTAGATTCTCAATCTATTAAATCCATTTGGCCAAACATACGACCCATGTAGTATTCTGTCTATCCAGGTCTTCCATTATTCCAAATGTGGCTATCCCATCACTTGATGGTGCCATTCATTTATAATATATCATTTTTCCCTCTGGATGAGAAATCTTGTTTAGACTGACAAGGAAAGACTTCATATACATTTCTTCATTGCTAAGCGTGACCCTTCCATGGCCAGCCTTTCATAGCCAGGTATTCAGGCACAAAGTTGCTGTACTTTGTGTCTTTTCTCCCTACAGCATTATTTTTCTCCCTTTTTTGTCACAAACAATTACGTTCCTTCCAGAGGTCCAGTTCACATGCTTAGCACATTGTGTTCAGATCCCTCTGTCTCCCACCATTTGCCTTCACATATGTTCAGCTTACCTAAATGTCCATTATGGTTCTGGGTCCATCTTCTATAAATCTCTTTTAGCATCTGTGTCCTTGTTATGCCCTGGTCTGGGAATACCATTTCTCTATCCCATTTTGGTTCTATTCTTAACACTGCCTCCTCTCTGGGCTTTTTCCTGAACATCAGGCAGTGATTTCTTCCTACTCTGAGTACCTGATGACCTTTTTGTCACTTCCAGCACGTATATACTGGCTTACCTGTATTACAGTTAACGTGCACTAGGTGCCCTAGACCATGTCTTTTATAATTTATCCTTAAACCACATAGCAACAGGATAGGGCCTTATTCTTCACTGGAAAAATTATATATAGATAAATAGATAAATATTTATTATCCATAAGCCATAGCCATATATTTTAATACTTAGCAAAAAAAAAAAAAGTTCTGCCATCATAAAAACGATACATCTTTGCAACTCTATGTCAAAACTAAAATGAAGGATATGCTACTTCAATGTTCTAAGAGCTATTTGAAAACTGAAGAGAAAGCAAAATGAATTTTATAATCTAGCATAGTGTATCTAGCAGAGGCTGTATGCCTGAGACCAGAAGGTTAAATGAGGGAAGCAGGAATCATAGGCAGGCAATCAATCTAAGGACTGACCCACCTTGGAGGGAGGGTGGGGGAGCTCATAGTCTGAGTCTCAAAGCCCAAGAACCAGGAGCTGATGTCCAATATCCAAGGGCAGGAGAAGATGGATGTCTCAGCTCAAAGAGAGAAAGTGAATCCGCTTTTCCTCTGCCTTTTTGTTCTATTTAGGCCTTCAATGGATTAGATAATAAATACCCACCCACACTAGGGAGAGCAAACTGCTTTACTCAGTGTACTGATTCAAATGCTAATCTCTTCCACGAACACCCTCACAGACACCCTCAGAAATAATATTTTACCAGCTATCTGGGCAATCTTTAGCCCAGTCAAGATGACACATAAAATTAACCACCACAGAAGGCAAGTATTCAAATGTTTCAAAGTCTAGCATCTATAACCACGGTCAGAATTCTAGAAAAATTCTAAAGAACTGAGAATATTCCAACAAAGGTATAAAAAAAATTCCACTGAGGCAATTCCTGAAGTCTAGATAAAGGCAACTATAACCTAGAACCAGACATTAAATTTTGATAGGCAAATGGTAAAGAAAGAGGAAAGAGCACCGCCACTGAACAAAAAGAAAAATGCGTCAACAAGGGCTCAGAAGCAAGTCGTGTTGGAGTCTGGCTCTACTCTCAGAGAGTATTTTTCTTCTTTGCTACAATGCAGGAAGTCTGGTGGTCTAGAAGAACCTCTGTAGAGTCAGTCATGCTTGCATTTAGCCAACAAAAACACTACTAATTTGCATCTAAAAAATGAACACAGGTTTTTAAGAGGCAACCCACCTTACTATGAGACAATCACCCAAAGCCATGTTCTCAAACTGTAATGTGCACATAAATTACCTAAGGATCTCATTAAATTGTAGATTCTGATTCAGTAGGTCAGAGATGAGTCTGGAATTCTGCATTTTTCACCAGCATCCATGGTTCATACTGAGTCACACTTTGAGTAAGGAAGACATACACAGTAGCTAAACTGGAGCCCAAAATATACAAAGGACATATTTTAAAATCACAACCTAATGCTTCAATAGTGTATATACATAACTTATACATAGACTGTATACTTCGTTATACTATCTGTAATAACATGTTATACTATTTCAGACCTCTGAATATATGTTATTATATTCCCTTGCCAACATTTAACAAAAATTTTGAAGCACTTGTTTTCCATATTTATCTCTTGCCTCTGTCTGCTTATATTCTTTTTAATAGGTTCCAAATGAGAAATGTTCACTTCACAGATTTTAATTACCTGAAATCCTTTTTTCCTTATTGATTACCAAGAGCAAAGTAGCTTTTTGCGTTAACCTTTCAAAATGTCCAATTTAATTTATGAATACAATATTTTTTCAACTCAGTGTGTATAGATGATGCATACTGTTTCATACTGCTGTTATAAAAAGACTGTTTTAATTACCCCACAGAAATGTGCCTGGTATGGAGAATTGTAAGAGCTCATGAACAGAACTGCCCAACAATTTATTGGAAGAGCACCCAGCATCCACAGAGCAATGGTATTCGTGGTAGATAAAGCATGCACTCAACTGCGGGGGAAATTTGATTTGACATCACATTAGGATTAAATCAGTTATGAAATATTCCATAATGGCTGCCTTTATTTTGTATTTCTGAAAACAAAAGCCTGATTTTCTGGATTCCTGCTAACGGACTAAACATTGACATAAAGCCTAGAGACATCACAGTAGGAAGAAGGGGGCTGCTAGTGATGAGGTCATCCCGAGGCATTTGAATCCGGGGCTCCCATTATTCCAAATGTGGTAGCTATTCTGGGAAGCTTCAAGGTCACAGAACCAACACTGCTTGATTGCATTCACTTCTCTGATGCCTTCAGCAAGTGTTGCTCTTTTTTACATTTTCTGGGCTTTGAAATTCACATAGCAACTTTATCCCCCCTCAACCCAATCAGAAGGCTTTCATGCAAGCCATTCTGCAAAACACAAAATCAGGGGGAAAAGAAGCTAAATCAAACTCAAATAAAAAGCAGTGATAGAAGGCTTCAACAAAGTCCACACAGGGAATCAAACCTGCTTTTAAACAAAAATATTGACATAGCAATTTAAAATAAATACCAGTTTCATATGCTGAACATTTTATTATTGGCTCACAGGACTGCAAATGTAAGGAACACATTCTTCTCTGAAACATTGCCAAAGGCAAACCTCTTAAAAACCAAACATTGTGACATGTTCTTAAGCAGCTTGCCATCATGTCGATTGTTGCATTTGGTATAACATAACGCCTGCATGTTCATTAAGCCCACATTTTGCAATTAAGGTACATATGTTTTGCTTCTCCAAATGTATGAAAGCCAGGTGGAACGAGTCAATCGCTCTGGTGACATTGAGCATTTCTACAACAATGCTGAATTCTAGCTCAGTATTTTGCATAGTCTGCCGATTATACAGAAAACAGAATTGCCGATATGTCCTTTTGTGTAAAGCTGTAAATGCTCAGAAGATCTTAGCAAATACTGGCTATGTTGCTGCTAAGGTACACGAAGCAGATGTCTACAATTACCCTGTTAAAAAGTTTCATTGTAAAAGACCCTTCAAATAAAGCACTGCTGCTGGTGATTGTACATTAATTGGCTTCATTCCTCTCTGCAAGTCTAGCAGAGCGTGGTCCTCTGATTTGATGCCACCCAACGCATTCTGTATGCTGAAAATATTGAGAGTCCTGGTTCTTTCTTTGCCTTTTAATCTTTAAGTAACGTGCCTATAAAGTAAGTGTAGTGATTCTTTCCTGACACTCAATATTTCTTCAAAGTTTTAAAAAGCAAAATAAAAATGGATTTCATTACAATTGGGACCGGTAATACCTAAGGATAAGAGGCAAACGCAGAGTAAAGACGCTGACCTGAAGTTAAAATGGTTAACTTTCATTCAGTTCATTGGAACCTTGAAATTGTGAGCACTTGGGCAACTGAAAAGTTAGGTGTCAAGTAGCAAACAAAATATGGCTTTCACAAATAAATCCCACCAAAGCTAGAGTTGTGTGACCTCCCCAATTTACCTCTCTAGGTAGAGCACCTTATAACTCTCATCTCGATGTCAGGAAGAGCTAATTAGCTGAAAGCTACATCTGGGGTGAAAGGGCAATGGGAAGGCACAACAAGGATTGCTTCGAAATTGCTCTCACTGTGTGTCTACTGGAGAGGGGTTCGGGAAGATTGCTTAAAGTGCAAAAGCCCTTTCTGATATTTCTGACAGTTAAAGTGCCCTAAATTGGAATGCACTCCTATATAACAGAATAAGGAAGAAAATCATTGCTGGAGAGTGTTGATGGTTATGGGAAGGTTAGGCTTTGCTGTAAAAGCCCATGCAACTTGGTGAGTTTTTTTTTTTTTTTAACAACTTTGAAAATATCAGATAAACATGACCTATGACGTTTTTCAGGTTTAACCACTCACTACTCGCTCTTACCCAGTCTCCCACATTTAACCATCCCCAGCTCAGCACGATCTTCCACTGTTTCTCTTTTAATAGTTTCAGTAAAAGATTTAGGGTCACCCGGCAATTTCTGATTTACTCTAGACAGAAGAAAGGGCAGGAATAGAGACGGAGAGCTGTGAACATTCCTAAGGAACTTAGGAATTACCTCCCAGAACAGCAGCATCAAAAGAGCACTGGAATAGGAGCCTGAAGATCCTTCAGCCACAAACAGTGTGCATCTTGAACAAAATATTTAATCTTTCTTTGATTTAATTTCCGCATATGTAAAAGGCAGAGGCTTGTCAACATCCATTTTTGACATTCCCTGTAATGACTACAAGATTCCCACTTCTGCATTTCCTTCAGTGTTCTTAAATACCAGCATTCTCTTCTTCCCTCTGTACTGGCTTATCATTGGCAGAAGATTTCGGGTTTAATTACCTGCATTTCCCTAAGGTACACTTTATTCAGAAATTTTCATCTATGAGCATATCGATAATACTCCGTGAAAAAACAATTTTGGAGTTTCAATAAATCTAAAACATAAACAGTGACAAGAAAGGGGTATTTGCAACTGTTGAAAGAATCTCAGATACAAGATGGAGTCCCCATTAACATGAAATCTTCAAAGATGGTCAAAATCTGGGAACACTTTGAAAGAGCTGAGGAGAATATCCAAGTGATTCAACTATGACTCCAGAGAATTCATAGCAGAACCACATGAGTGAGGTCCTAATTCATGCTAAGACCTCTTAACCTATATCTCAAATAAATATCATAAGAGAATATGCAGAGATTAAAATAAACCAAATACTGAGAGCCTACTGGGTAGAAAGCACTGTCAAAGATGCTGAAACAGGGATGAACATGGTGGGGACCTGTCCAGCAGGAGATGACAGCTTTGTGAAAAAAGAACAACAACACGGGGCGCCTGGGTGGCTCAGTTAAGCGTCCAACTTCACCTCAGGTTATGATCTCACGGTTTATGAGTTTGCACCCCACACGGGGCTCTGTGATGACAGTTCTGAGCCTGGAGTCTGCTTCAGATTCTATGTTCCCCCCCTCTTTCTGCCACTAGCACGTGCGCTCTCTCTCTCTCTCAAAAATAAATATTTTGTAAAGAATACAACAACAAAACACCCTCAAGCCCTTGAGCTACTTGCAGACCATAGACACCTTGAGGCAATTAGTTGGAAATTACAGTGATGTGAGCAAAATAAACTCAGTTGATCAAATCAGCTTACTAAAAGGACTAAATCGGTTAGTCTAAGTGGAAAACCATAAACGCAGTCCAGACTAAAATCAAACAATTTGGCCAGGGTGTGAAAGCAAACCACTGTTCGGTTAATTTAACAGACATTTCACTTTGAACCAGGTGTTTGGCTGACACTAAGCTTCATCTAGAAAGTGGGCTCTGGCTTGTTTCATTGTATTTATTCTAAAATAATCAGAGCAAGATGAGATAATGGGAAAACAAAAGAAAAACAAATGATCAAGATTAATATAGAAATCACATCAAACATAAAGAAAAAGAAAGAAGAGGAAAAGAAAATGAGAAAATTGAATTAGATGATTTCTAAACATCCTTTTTCAGCTCCTTTATTTATTTTGAGAGAGAGAGAGAGAAAGAGAGAGAGAGAGAGAGTGCAAGGGGCGAGGAACAGAGAAAGAGGGAGACAGAGAATCCCAAGCAGGCTCCACACTGTCAGTACAAAGTCCCACATAAGGCTCGAACCCATGAACCATGAGATCATGACCTGAGCCAAAATCAAAAGTTGGACACTTAGGCCACTGAGGCGCCCCTGTCCTTTTTCAGTAATAAAAAAAAAAAAAAAAATCCCTTCATTATATATCAAGTTTAGAAATTAAAGAAAAGGGGCACCTGGGTGGCTCAGTCAGTTAAGCATCCGAATTTGGCTCAGGTCATGATCTCAGGGTTTGTGAGTTCGAGCCCGCATCAGGCTCTGTGCTGACAGCTTGGAACCTGGCCTGTTTCTGATTCTGTGTCCTTCCCTCTCTGCCCCTCCCCCACTTGTGCTCTGTCTCTCTCTATCAAAAATAAATAAATGTAAAAAAGGAAAAAAAAAGAAATTAAAGAAAATAAGTCCAGGCCACTCAAACATCACAGATAACTCCAGGATTACACATAGAATAATGTATTTCAGACTACATTTATTCAAAGTCCTATTTAAATTATTTCTATTCAAAAATTGTAAGAACTTAAGTGTCAAATTCAGTGCCGGTTTTGAAGAATGAATTCAAACACACTTAATAGTTACATGAAGAACACACACTTATAAACTGATACTTCTTTCTTGTGATCATTTACATTTGCTAGCGCCAAAAACATTCAAAACATAATGGTATTTATCATCCAGTTATTCCAGTACTTTATTTGAAAAAGAGATTAAATTATATCACACCCATATGCTTGACCCAAAATTTCCAATTTCTTTTACATGGCATGTTGGGGGTGGAGGGCAGAGAAGAATTGCTCTAAGAAATACAAACTGAAGAAGGCCCCATGTTGAAAATTGAATTCTCTCTAAATATCTCTAGTTTTCCTTATATCTCATCCTTATATTTCTTTTAACATAGACAGCATCACTGATTTCTAGAAGTTTCTATGGTAGTTTGAAAAAATTATAGCTGAAATGCTTCATTTCCTGGATGGTAAAACAGTACTTCCTGTAGGTTTTTATGAACGTACCAGTGGGAAAAACCAGTGGGAAAAACTGCAAAATTATTTTGAAATTAAATGGCAATCTATAAAAAAATTATATTCATTATGCTAACTTGAGTTTTCCATGGCATAATAATACTATTTCAATATGCTGCTTATATAGACTTATCATGTCGCACTTAGCACACAATGTAAAAATATTATGACTAATATATAAATCCCTAGGAGAAATGGTTATGAAACATATTCAGATTCTCCAAAAACATACACTGAAAATAGTATTTTAATATCTTACATATAAAATCTTATCATCGCCTTCATTGCAAAGACTGCACATAACATACTAGGCATTCCCAATCACTGAATTTTAGAACTGAAAATATCTCATACACTGTATAGTGCAGGATAGCAAAGATACAGTGCATACTTTCTGCCATTCATCTTTTCTAAACCCAGGGCAGACAGCACCAATCAATTTCAACTTTCTTTTTCGCAGAGCCTAGGTGTGGTCTCCAAAGCTTATCTACACAGCGCTCCAGGCTGCCTTTACCAATAGATCACAGTTGGAACAGCAGATGAAATATATTTGCTAACTCTACTCCAGTCCAGCATCCTCAATGTACAAAAAACAAAAAACAAAACAAAACAAAAAAAAAAAAAACAAACAATAACAAAAAAAAACAACTAAAGTAATGAGAACATAAGTAATTCCCCATTCTGCTATTCCATTAGTTTTGCAGTAGAGCTAAGTTTAAAACAGATTTTGAGCTTTTATAGCTATATCTTGTTGCCTTAGAGAATTTTTTAATAGTAAGAGACAGGAGGTTTGAAATTAGAATATTTTTAATTTAAAAATCCCATTGCTTTATTTTCATCGCATTGCAGCTGCTGATTTTCATATACATAATGTGTTATTTTTTTCTGCTGCCTCTCTTTGTAAGCCAGAAACACTTCTTAAGAAAAGAACATTAGCCCCTCATCTTTTTGAAAAATATGTATTATTGAAGAAGTTACAGTTTGTGACAAATAGACTTGAAGAATTCATGGGGCCAGTCAGTCCTAGAAATTGTTTCTTCCACCTAGCACATCTCACGTTATCCACCCCCACATGAGGATATCCTAATGGGTTACCCTGATGCCTAACAAAGTCTATCACCCATCTTAATGCTGCATGAATCACTTCATCACCACTCAGACAGAGCTAGAATACCCTTCCCAAGAGTTTGGTTTGGTGCTAACCAGCTGACATGTGGACTCTGGCCTCCATTCTCTTCTCACAACATGTCCTTCTCCCGCCCTCTTATACTGCTACACAAACATGATACAACTCCAGCCCTTACAATTTTAATCAAAATAAGAAGTATGTTTGTTTCTGTTACCATCCAGTCATCCATCCATTCAGTAAATATTTACTTAGTACCTATTAGGTGACAGGTGTTGTTCTAGGTGCTAGGAGTCAGTAGACAATAAATTAAAGATGCTGGCTCAGTAAGTTTACATTCTTATTTAAACTTTAGCAAGTAAATATACAGTATGTCAGATATTGCTTAAGGCAGAGGAGTAAAAGGAAGATCAGGGACTATAGGAAGTGACTGGGGAGACTCACTCTTCTATGGAGGCTGGCCAGGGAAGAATTACTAAAAATCCAGTATGATCAGGGGCCTTGAGAAAGTTGAATAAATAAATAAAACCAAGCTGTTTATATGTGGGTAAAGAAGTCCCTGGCACAGAGATAGTATTTAAAGCCACAAGAATGAAAACAACAATGAGCAATTGCACTCCAAATTTTAAAGGCCGGAAGAAGAGACTAAGAAGGTTATCTCTAGTGATGTAGGAAACCAGGATGAAGGGGCATCCTAGAAATCAGTTACAGTATTTTAGGAGTGAGGAAGTGTTTAACTGATTAAAATGATACTGAGAGGCTGAGTAAGACAAGGTGGTAATTGACCATCCCATTTAGCCACATAAAAGATGTGGCTTTATGTAGTCAGATGTGCTTTATGAGAGTGGTTTCAAGGTCATCATTGTAGGCCAAAAAGTATACAGTATGTATACAACAGCCTTTTCTTGTAGTTTTACGCAAAAGAAGAATCAATAAATTGAGAGAAGGGAATTTGGGGGTTTCATTATTATTGTTATTTTTTTAAAGATAGGAGAAAGCTTATATGTTTATTCATTGGAATACTCTGGTAAAAAGCAAGAAATGATAAGGAAAAGATTTGTTAGAACAACACCCTTGACTAGGCCAGAGAGGATAGGGTCTTAAGAGTAAGTTATAGGGGTGGTGGGGAGATAGAGGGGGCTGCCACAACTAGATACATTTCATCCATAGTGCAAGATGAAAGGTGGAGTTTCTGCGTACAGATGTAGGGTGTTGAATGATGTGATGATAGGACAATAAAGAATTTCTCTCCTGATTACTTCTGGGAAATGAGAAATAAAGTTATAGTTTAATAAAATGAGAAGGAAAGAAGTGTTGAAGGTTGAGGAGAAAAAAAAAGATTCTCTCTCCCCTCTATTAAACAACCTGAACCAATCATCCTCTTGCCCACATTAACAGAAAAGCATAGAGAACTATCTATTCTTTGCTAATTATCCACTCCACTGCTCTCTCACATAATCAAGAGTTGACTATAAGTTCCAGAAAGACTGACATAGGGTTGGCTTATTACTTTCACCTTGAAGGTGGTTTCAAAAATCACTCAGCTCACAAACATATTATATACTCTCTATCCCTCCCCAACCCCAACCACTTCCTAATTATAACCACATCATTTTAGCACTTTCTCTGACTTTACTCAGGACATACACAACCTTCTAAAACAGAGTTCCTCATACATTCATCTGCTTGGGAATCAAGAGGAGAGGAAACCTATTCACTGTCCTTTAGCCCTTCCAACTCATTTTCATTAAACTTCATCTTTATCTCTTTAGTCCCTTAATCCCTACGTATTTTAAGTTGTGGTCTGAGAACTATGTCCTAGAACTTCAAAGACTGGAAATCTACTAGAAAATGTAAGTAATATTGTAACATAAAACCTACAGTAATAAAATGAGTAACTGGCATGTCCATGGTATCTTACTGAGACATAAACGCAAAGTGCTTCACATCCATGACTGTTCCCAACACGTAAGCGAAGCATGCTTCTGTTTATCTGGGGGAGCGGACTCAAAGCAAAAGGACTGTGGGAGCCGTCCTGGGATGTCTCTGGAACCTCTAAATTTTTTTTAATGTTTATTTATTTTTGAGGGAGAAAGAGGCAGAGTGCAAGGGGAGGGGCAGAAAGAGAGGGGGTCACAGAATCTGAAGCAGGCTCCAGGCTCTGAGCTGTAAGCACAGAGCCCGATGTGGGGCTCGAACCCAGAAACTGTGAGATCATGACCTGAGCCCAAGTCAGACGCTTAACAGAATGAGCCACCCATGCGCCCCTGTTTCTGGAACCTCTAAACTCATCTTCTCCAACAGATAAAATATTTGACCTAGATGTTAGGGGAAGCCTTTTTGGACAAGTGCATTCCAAGAGTAGAAATCTATTGGAGTAGAAAGTCACATTGCTTAAGGTAAGATAGTCAGCTCCCAGAGAAGAATAAGAAAAAATAATTCTGCTGACTTCGACTGCAGACTGAAAGCTAGGACTGGAAGATCTTAGAGACTCAGAGGGTTCTCTTTCCCTAACCTCTGCTAGGAAGAGCCTTACATATCTATGATTTATTTGGCATTCATTACTGTGAATAACTCAGCCTGATTGCCTAAAACCTAGTTGACAATTATTCAAGGCATAAGAGAGAGTATTCAGAGGATGGCAGAGGGGAGAGCAAAGGGAATTCTAGGCCAGAGTTGGCAGGGGTTGTGATCTCTGGTGGCAGGATTTGAGGGACTATAGAGAGAGATGCAAAGAGGAAAAGGAAATACAAGTAAAAGGAAACAGAAATGGGATAAGAGGAGCCACAAGTAAACAAAAGGAATGTGATATTGCAATAACATGGAAAAAATTAGCTTAGATCTGCCCCTTTTAGACATTAAATGACAAAATCAATGTCCAATTAATTCCATAACTAAAAGGAAAACAATATTTTTTTCAGTATCTCTGTAGGCATCATATTTGAACCTTAAAATAATATGTTAAATCATCCAAAAAAGATTAACCAAGTAAACTTAAAGAAAATGTAAAATTTCTAACATCAGAAAACAGCATACAATAAAAATGCAAATAACTTTCTTTCATATCCTTCTCTCCTTCCTTTCTTTTCCTGCAAAATCCAGTCCAAAAATAACTGATGGGGCCCATCAATGTAGGTGCAGATGGTCCGCTGAACCAGTGAGAAGCTGCAGCATTCAGCTTCCTCTAGGAAGCAGGAAGAGAGCGAGAACAGATGAGCAGCCTAGCATAGTTGTCTGAGCTCAAGCAGGAGAAGGTCATGTCCATGTGAGGGAGAAGTCTGGCACATGATGTTAAAGGCCGAATAAAGCTAGGAAGACATCCAGAGGGATGGAAGAGGAAAGTGGTAAGGAGATTGGTTGCAGACAGATTGATGAAATAAGCAAATAAGTAGAGGATAAAGGGAGTGAGTCAGGTTACTCAGGGTGGAAAAGGGCTGACAAATAGAGGGAAAACAAAGATACAGCTGGAATGATGTGGGGTTGGAATTAAATATATCAATGTGAGCTCACTTATTTCATAATAAACATGCAGACATAAATACAGATGGAATGTGTGTGTGTGTGTATTACCTACCTCTGTCCACTGAGACCGCCTGTGAGCAGTGACACCCCAATGAGCACACTGAGACCCCAGTCTTGTTTTCTGAAGTGACTAGGAAATGAAAGCTGAGATGTCTATAGTGACTGTTTAGGATGTTAAATATTTCTCAAGTATTCTTTAATAAGCCTCCAATACTCTTACAACAATAACCAATAGTTAAAAGAAGATAAGAAAGAAGGGAGGTGAAGGTTCTCTGACCTGTTCTTGGGACTATATCCCTTTCACAGTCCTCTGTCCTTGCTCTCCTTGCTCTCTGAGCTAAAAAGCAAAAATACCCCACTTTTTAGCTTGCTCTGGAGCCAGGTGCAGCCATACGTCAGAGTTCAAGCCATAAGAAATGGACAGAAGTCCCCAGAATTTTCCAATATGAACATAAAGCCTACTAGGAACTAGCCTACTACTTCTTTTGCTCTCTGGCTTCTTCCTGCCTGAATAACATATTCCCTCCCTGTAGGTTCAGCAGCCATCCTGTGACCCTGAGTCAGGAAGCATAAGGACAAAGACCTACATGCTAAAAAAGAGGAAAGTGCAAAAATGGAAAGCAACCAGGTCCCTTGTAACCATCCTGAACTGCTACTCCAGCTCTGGACTTTCACCCCTGAATTTGTTTCATGAAACCAATAAACCATCCTGGGTTTAAATTGTTATTCACAGCAGAATGCATTCCTAACTGATACGTATATTTAAATAAAGAGTGAGGAGGAGTGACAGAAAGAAAAAGGTACTTATACACTGTGTACAAACAAAAGATATGGGCCAAGGTATCAATGACCTTTATGACTGGGCTTCAAGAGAACAATAGTGATGGTCATTCTAGGATTTAAAACATACCACATGTCTACTAACAAAAAATGCACCATTTTCTAAAAACTACATATATATATATATATATATATATATATATATATATATATACACACATATATATACATAATACATAATACATGTGTATATATATACACATAATAAATGTATATGTATATATATGTATATATATACATATATATATATACATAATATATATATATATTCTACATTCTAACTCTCTAGATTCCAAAATCTAATATAACTCTATATTCCTGAGACTGTAAAGTATACTAGCAAGCATTATTAATCTATCCTTGTCCATTGCTTCTCAAATCTTTCTGGATTGAAAGGAAGCCAGGACAGGCTGGAATATATGGTACTTGGACCCAGAAGTGGTAATGGAGCAAATACATGAGAAAAGTTTCATCCTTTGATTGGGTCATAACCCAAAATGACTTCTTGTGAGCAGTATTTTATTGAAGTCTTATGTATTAGCTAAACATATATATGTGTGTGTGTGTGTATATATATATGTCAACACATAGTCTGAGAGAAGATACTATTAATTTAGATATTTGGCAAAGGGCTAATATCAGCATACATAATGAACCTCTAAGAATCACTGAGAAAAAAAAATAAAAACAGAAAAGATCCAATTAAAAAGTGGACAAGAATGAACACTTAACCAAAGAGAATATCTCAATGACAAAAAATATGAAAATTTTCATTAGGGAAATGCAAATTAAAAATCACAATCAAGTATTACTGCATACCTATTAGAATGACTAAAATTAAAATGATGGAAAATTTTATCAAGGAATTTAGAGCAACCAGAACTCTAAATCCTGCTAGTGTGAGTATAAATTGCACAACCACTTTGGAAAACTATCTTTTAAAGCCAAACATGTACAAATGTATCACCTGGCAACTTGGCTCTTAGCAATGCACACACATGTCCCTGAGAAGACAGAATTGTATGTCATATCACATCTATCTGTATTAATCAAAAACTGTAAACTACTCAAATGCCCATCAAGAGCAGATTGTATACACAAAATGTGGTATATTCACACAGTGACCACTATACAGCCAAGAGAATGAATAGTCTCCAACTATACAGAAAATGTTGATGACTCTCCCGTAACGATGAGTGAAAGAAGCCAGACACACACAAAAGAACACACACACACTGTATGGTTCCATGACTCTAACATTCAAAACAGGTAAAACAAGTTTGTGTTTTTAGAAGTCACGAGAGCATGCTTACTCTTGGTCAAAGGAGGTAGACACCAAGAAAGTACACACAGGGGTTCAGGGTGCTTGTAATGTTCTATTTCTTGATGGGATATTGGCTGTTATCAGTGAAAATTTACCATCTCTACACATATATGTTCACTTTTCTCTATGTGTAGCATACTTCAAAAATAGATATAAAAGTTAAAATGCATATAGACTTTGCATGTGTCTTTCTAATGTATCCATGTTTAATATTTTTAATTTTTTCCTTGGGGTAATCAAGAAAAAAATTGGTATTACAGAAAGAACAGTTTTATATATCAGCCTCTGTACCACTTAGCATCAACAATATATTCCCGGTGATGTCTGGTTCCCAGTATGAGAAGCATGAATGATCATATTCCCTGCCATAAGATCAAACACCATTTAGTACAGAACACACTCTATTCTCTTCAGCCTTATTTTTGGTTACACTTCCAGTCAATATTATATCCATGTCAAAATACTTGATAATTGCCATATATGCTCCATTCTGTCATTTCCCCAAATCTTTGCTTATCTCCACTATCTGGAACCTAAAACAGAAGGAATACTCAATAACAATATTTATTAAAATAATAAATAAGAACTTAGTGTTCAAGGTGATTATCAGCATTGACAACTATTCTATATAATAATCCCTCACTTGTCACAGATGTTCTTGGGGGCCACTCCCTATGGGGATCTGGCACACCAAAAACTCTAGACATTTTTCTGCAACAATCAGAAAGTATGAACCATACCTTACTGCATCATGCTTTCACATGTCAGTAGTTAGTGTCACACTTTGATAAACTAAGACAGACGTAGCTTAGTAGACTGCTTCCCAGCCATCACCCATACATTCTATATCCTCCCCCAAACTTTTACTCCCCACACAGACACACCAAATGTATTTGTTTTATGTAAAAAAAAAAAAAGTGACTCAGTGGATATAAAGGCAGAATAGCTTACTGGTAAAGTATGCACTTTGGGGTCAGACAGCTCTGAGATCACACACTGGTTCTGCCTTTCTACCCCCAGAAGAAATTCTTCGAATTTGGGAATTTTTTTCTTTTGCTCACACTGCTATATTGCCAGCACCTAGACCAGGTCTTGGCACATGATTGGCACTTAGTGATCATTTGCTGAGTAAATATATCAGTTGGGCAGCATCAAACATTAACAGTCACACCTCTCTTCCATACATAAAAACACTTGACGTCCACACACCAGTGATGCCAAAGTTGCTATGCAATTTAGACCCCCTTATAAAGAAAGAACATGTGGGAAAATATATAGCCCTGTGTCACCAACAAAATTGAATGCAAATGGTAGTCACAAATTTCTATACACTGTAAAATATCCAAATTAAAAAAGGAAGAACTATGCAATAAATTATGCAATCTGGTTTTCAGAATAACCTTGCCAAATTTGCTAAAACTAAAACAACAAGGGTTATATTTTTCTTCACCAAAAACCTTCTCACTTGGAGAGAATAATGAACAAATTGAAACTAATTAAAGTATTTATCTAGTCATGGACATGCAGAGAGGTGACAAGACTGTTGGGCTTGGAGTCAGATGGACCTAAATTTTAATCCAGCTCTGGCACGTATTAGTTGTATGAATGACCTTGGAAAAGTTTTACCTGCAAAAAAAAAAAGACAATTATATATCCCATGTGGTTTTTACAAGGAATAAAAAAGATAATGCGTTAAACTTTTAGTACACAAGCTAGCACAGACCAAGTTCTTAACAAATGTTAGATCTTGCTATTTGAGTGTCTTGTAAATATTATGTTGGAGTTTTCACTTATTTCAATTTTTTAAAATATTTTTAGAGAAAATTCAGCAGCATCCACACTTGCGAGAGTTTCTGAATCTGTTGATATGAAAAAAAATCAAAAGCTTATTTCACTCATGGGGTCAAACTTGCATATGAGATCATCATCCAATCTTTATCTATTATGTTGAGTAAAATTATTTTCCCAAAGTGATCCACCTTTAATCCAGTCATAAAGAGCTAGCTGTTCCCAATTTTAATTGACAAATCTAATTACTGTGCTGAGTTTATTTATAGTCACTATTCAATATCTATTGATAGTTTCTTGACCTTGAAGACTATCATCCAATTAACATGGCAATATGTGTTAATGGGTTTTTTAAATTACTTCACACTGGATAAAAGGTAAAAAGAAAAAGGAAAATTCATTTTCAGAAAGGAATCACAATTTATGAAAATGTGACATATATATATATATATATATATATATATATATATATATATATATCACAGAATATGCAACACTAAGGGTTTCCATTGCATGCATTTGATATTATAGTAGGGGAGAAGTGACTTTATTGATTGGTGGTACATGGGCATTCTTTCAGGGACTCAGTCCTTAAATTCAGGCAACAAAATGTCTACTCAGCTCCCAGGAGAGAGTTTGGGGTTTTCTTTGTTCTATTTAGAATTTGTTAAATGTTACTTCATTCCTTCAGAATATAAAGTTGGTAGGTGATTGATTAATAAAATCACCAACAGCCTGAAATACGTGGGAGACAGGGAACCATTCTTAGAAAACTGAAGAGGAATGATCATAGTCATCCCAGTAGCTCCTGGAGAGGGAGTAGAAACCATTCAGTTGCTGCTATCTCCCCTGCCCAGTCTTTTCCCATTCTCCATATTTACTTCACGCTGTGTGTTGGGCACCATTTTAGTCACAGACTAGGAATCACAGACCATCAGACCTAGGAACTTTAGATATTATTCACCCAGTCCATCACTTACAAGAAAAATGCTGAGAAGGTGAGAGGTAAGGTGACTTATCCTTGGTCAAGTGATTCATACTTTTGTTCCCTTCTCTATCTCCTTCTATTATTCCATAAGCCTCTCCAAAGCAGGGACCTCGTATCAGGGTGTGACATGTACTGAAGCATGTACCTCCCATATTCATATGTTGAAGTCCTAACCTTAGGTTGTGACTGCACATGGAGATAGAGACTGTAAGAGGTAATTAAGGTTAAATGAGGTTATAATGTTGGGGCTCTGATCCAATATGACTGGTATGCTTATAAACAGAGGAAGAGACACCAGGAATGAATGTCCACAGAGGAAAGACCATGAGAGGATACAGCAAGAAGACAGCTGTCTGCAAGCCAAAGAGAAAGGCCCAAGCACAAACCAAACCAGCCAACACTTTGATCTCCAATTTCTAACCTCCGGCATGGTGAGAAAATAAATTTCTGTTAAAACAACCTGTTTTAACACCTCTCAGACTAATAGAGGGAGGTTGTGTCCTAGCACCTGGGACAGTAACTATTAGGGCAGCACACATGTTCAAGTTACAAAGAAAGGAAGGGACAGACGAAGGAGAGAAGAAAGGAAGGGAGTCCCTTACAGATGGAAATGAGTGTCCACAGAATAAAACCTCAAAATATCTAGACCCTTTCCACTGCAGCAAATGCTATGACACTTCCGAATTCTAAAACCTGGTTAGCACTTGCTTTTGTGTGTGCTTTGCATATACTTTCAACCTTTAACATTTATTTATTATGCATCTGCAAGACAGTAATTTTATTGTCCATGGGTCCCAAATGCACATGTTTGAAATCAGCAGTTATATCTGAAGAGAGAAAAATAGACTTACCACCTGTGAAATTCCTATTTTGCTTCAAGCAGTTTATTAAGAAAAATTTTATGTATCGAACAGAAGTAGCTCAGCCAGGCTACATCTTAAAAATTTACACAGTTGCTACAAATTATTTTGCTCTGATATCTAATCTTTTAAAGATAGGGATGGATAGGAGTGAGGGAGAGATTTAAATATTTGCTTTTGTTTGGAAGTGATATTTTCTTTTAAGACAGAATACGTAAGAGAGGAAATTGTGCCACTAGAGTTTAAAAAATACTCATTTTCTTGGCATAAGATAATTGAAATGGACGACTGCATTGAGAACTACCTCTAGTACAGTGAAGTGTAGCAAACTGATGCTCAGTGAGCCTCACTGTGCATGAAGATGCTGCAGTCAAATGCACTCAAGGACAGTTCTGAAATTGCTCTTTATTTTATTATTCTGAAAGATGCCAGGTAATAACCTATTCAAAACGATATTTTTTAAAACTATTTTTTCCAACTGGAATACGGGTTGGAGGAGACTACACTTAGGGCTTGTAGATATAAGATGACAACAGAAGACCTTGCCAGGTAATTTGAAAAGCCAGACCTTGACTGGCTGGCAATCCCATGGAAAAGGTTACCTTTTGATTCTGTCTGTAAGGCATCCAGGGTTCATCCCTTCTTCTCTATTGATTCTATGACCCTGTGGATGCCAGAAGTGCCTGCCTGAAGGAAAATAATATCTGTAATGCTATTACCTGAATGTTTTGGTACAATTATGGTCTAGTAATTAACTTACTGTGGCAGTTGTATCAAGATTACGTCTTACCCTGTCACTTAAATCCACTGAACAATTCAAAGGGGTAAAGATTGTATGTGTGTGTGCACATATTGTATGTTTGGGTATTTATGTTTATATCTGAGTACGTTGTCTATCTGTCTTAGAGACAGAGGGCAGAGAGAAAGGGGAGACATAATATGTCCTTTCATTTAAACAATTCTCAGATTTGTTTATGCCTTCCATTCACTGCAACCTCAGAAGCCACCAAAACCATCACAAATTACTCCAGTCAAAAACCGAGTAATGATTGTTTTGCTACTGAATCTATATTTTATACAAATTACAATTTGATTTTTACCCATTTAACCTTCCTACCGTCCCTAACATACTTTGTTCTACCTATGACAATCCTACCCACTCCGTAAGGCCCAAGCAAATTCCTGTTTTATATTTAGTAATTTTCCTATACAAGTGAGCCTTGTGTTATAGCCTACATAGTTTACAACCTCAAATTCACAAACCTGACCAATAACATATATGCATGAGTAACTGTAAATGCTGGGTATCTATGCACATTTCTCATTTTTCTTATACTTGATATAGACATCAGTACAAGATATAATTTTCCTCCTAACTCTAACACAAAAGAAACAAAATATTGAAGCAGGAAGATAAATGGCTGCTGACATACATTTGTATGGGAAATAAAAGGGAGTGGAAAGGACTACAGCAAACTGAAGAGCAATGCCTCTTTTTTTTAAGTTTATTTTTGAGAGAGAGAGAGAGAGAGAGAGAGAAAGAGAGAGAGACAGACTGTAAGCGGGGGAGGGGCAGAGAAAGAGGGAGAGAATACCAAGTTGGCTCCACAGTATCAGCACACAGCCAGCCTGACAAGGGGCACTCAACTGACTGAACCACTCTGGAGCCCCAAGAGCAATGCCTCTTTTTTTTTTAATTTTTTTAAATATTTATTTTTGAGAGAGAGTGTGGGCAGGGGAGGGACAGAGAGACGGGGAGACACAGAATCCAAAGCAGGCTCCAGACTCTGAGGTGTCAGCACAGAGCCCAATGTGGGGCTTGAACCCATGAACAGTAAGATCATGACCTGACCCAAAGTGGGATGCTTAACTAACTAAGCCACCCAGGCACCCCAAGGAATGTCTCTTTTAAACTGAACAGCAGCTACTCAGTTGCAGACCATGTTTCCTCATAAGAATGTGGGTAGAGGATATCCATACCATCTGAATTATCGGGAAAAGCCAGAATCTGAATATGTATGTAAAATCCCTCACTTTTTAAATACTGGAAATTAATTTAAAATTTTTAAAAATACACACAAACTTTTCAAAACAACATGCAGGCAAAACTGAGTGTGACCCAAACACTTAAGGAACAGGTTTAGCCCAACCCACCATCTTGCCACCTCTGAAATATACATTCATTTAACATGTACTGCCTTATGTCACCTCTTATTACTGTCTAAAACATGCACACATGCTCTCCAGCCAGACTGTCTGGGTTTGAATTATGTTTCACCATTCACTTTCTGTGTGGCCTTGGGCCACCTCTCTGTGTCTCAGTTTCTTTGTAAAATGCAGATTAATAATAAGGTTGTTATGAAGATTAAAAAGAGGTCCTACTGGTATACTATTTAGAACAGTTTAAGGCACAAGGTAATTAATCACTATACAGTAGTCACTATTAAATCTTACATAGTATTATAATTTGTTATATTTCTTCCATGCCTCTTCCCTGACTAAACTGTAAATGCCTCCAAAGGTATGTTTATACAATGTGACACTTAACATAGTTTCTTTTTAGAAACAGATCTCAGTACTTTTTATGCCCGAAATACAGTAGAAATGTTAAAAAGATATTTAAAGAAATTGACTGACAATCAAGGTTAAGCCACTGCCTGTCCTTGCCTTTGTTCTATATATTTAAATCTACTATAAGGCCAGCACATTGCACCGGTCCATGTCAATTTGCTCTATGATCAGTCCTAATGAATGTTTTCCAAATCCCAGACGTGTAATTTCCTCTTTGATATATTCTATCCAGTTTGTAGTACAACAGACAGGAACTATTCATGTCCTTTTCTTTTCTCCTTTTGAAAAGACTGGGAGAGAGTTAGGGTTAGATGGAACAGTAGGGACATGTAGGGCAGCCTTGTGTGGCTGGAGCCCCTGGGTCTTTCTCACCTGCCTTTACTTAAATTGACGAAGGTTACATCACAAAAACCTGACAGGGTGCTTGTAAAAATGGAGCCATTATTATCCTCATTCTTTTCTTCCACTATAATCCTTGTTCTCTTTGAAAATAAAGAGTAGGTTCTAGAAAGGGAGTGTTACAAAATGGAACCCCATATTTCACAGCATGAAATTCAGAATTCTGAGACAGATAACACAAATAGAGTTTTACACTATAGACTAGGATAATGACTGTACCAGAGAACTTTGGGACGTAGGCTCTAAACATATAAAGTTAAAGGCATGTCTAAGCCCAATCTAAATTCCTCTCTTCCCCAAATTATATTTAAAATGCTGAACATAATCATGTGTCACTAAGCAATCAAAACCCTTTTCCTAAGTCTTAATGGGTTGAAAGTGGCAGCAGTGAAGTGGGGCCAGAGAAAGTAAACATACAAGGTAGTTTAAAATGTGCTGCTATTAATACCAAGCTTTTTCAGAGGAGATTTTTAAAGTTAAAAGAATATAGCCATGACCCCTGGGCCACCTTGTTGTGTAGGGCACGCTGGTTATATGTGGGTTTACGTGGAGGGGGTGGTGGTAGGAGAGAATATGGAAAGGACGGAGTTAAGACGGAGCTAGAGGTTTTGGAAGAAGCCAAACAAATCATGGAAGTTTAATGAAGAATTAAATAAATCATGTAGAGGAATCTCTTTTGAAAATTTAACTTAAGAAAGGGTTAAATTGGAAAGAAATTAACCATACCAGAATTTACAGTGCTTACTGTTTCCTTCAAATAAATATTCACTGATTGCCAACTCTGTTCCAGGCATCGGCCTGGATTTTGGAGAGAAACATGCACAGTATGGATACTGAGACACAGAATCCACTCTTAAGGAGCCACTGAATCTATTCCACGTATAGATGTGTGTTTGGAGTAGGCTTACCAAAAAAGAGAGAGAGAGTACATAAAGTAATAAAGAATGGTAGGAAAGGGAATGGTGGACAGAGTAGAAGGGGCTTCATGTGTGTTAAGCCTTTTTTTATTTATTTTTTATTTTTATTTTTAAATTTTTTATTAATGTTTATTTATTTTTGAGAGAGAGACAGAGAGAGACAGAATGCGAGTGGGTTAGAGGCAGAGAGAGAGGGAGACACAGAATCCAAAGCAGGCTCCAGGCTCTGAGCTATCAGCACAGAGCCGGAGGCAGGGCTTAAACTCACAAGCTGTGAGATCATGACCTGAACCGAAGTCGGACACTCAACCGACTGAGCCACCCAGGTGCCTCTGTTTTTATTTTATTTTTAAGTTTATTTATTTATTTTGTGGGAGAGAGAGAGCGCGCACAAGGGAGGGGCAGAGAGAGAGGGAGAGAAAGAGAATTCCAAGCAGGCTCTGAGAGCCCAACATGGGGCTCCAACTCAGCAATCATGAGATCACGACCTGAGCCAAAATCAAGAGTCGATGCTTAACTGACTTAAACACCCAGGTGCTCCCATGTGCATTGACTCTTGAACTGAGTGGATGAGGCTAGGCAGATAGCAACTGAAGGGCTTCACTTCATAAAATTAAGCACTTGAAATGCTTATTTTGGGGGCGCCCGGGTGGCTTGGTCGGTTAAGCGTCCGACTTCGGCTCAGGTCATGATCTCGCAGTCTGTGAGTTCAAGCCCCGCGTCAGGCTCTGTGCTGACAGCTCAGAGCCTGGAGCCTGTTTCAGATTCTATGTCTCCCTCTCTCTCTGCCCCTCCTCTGTTCATGCTCTGTCTCTCTCTGTCTCAAAAATAAATAAACGTTAAAAAAAAATTTTTTTAAAGAAATGCTTATTTTGCTCCCCTTTCACAAATTCCAAAGCCCATGCCTGTTAAGTTATGGGGAAAATCATTTATGCGCATTTTGCCTAGTATGTTGTGGCAATTATACACTTCATATCCTAATAATCACCCTTAGTTTTAAGGAAACCATGGATAGTACTTTGCAAAACGTGTCCAATAGAAATACTACCTAGCTCTGTAATAAACTCCATAGACCTCAAACCCAGGAAAAAAAAAAAAAAACACAGAAGAATTGGGCTAAAAAGGATTCAGAAGACTATAGATTGGAACCCGAAAATAAATAAATAAATAAATAAATAAATAAATAAATAAATAAATAAATAAATAAGACCAACCCTGGCTCATTTAAATAGGAAGACATTTATGAAAAGAATATTAGGTAGGTCTCAGATCCATTGGAAAAGTTGGGGAAACAGATGCATAGATAGACAGCCAAGAATATGCCCAGATGAGGCCACTGACCTGGTCAGCACCCCACGATTACCATCTCAAAATCCTGCACTTTGCAGCTTGCACTGTCATCATTGCAAGCCCTCAACAGTATACACAGACACTGGCAGTCATGCCCTGGTACCATTAAGATTCAACCAAGCGGGGCACCTGGGTGGCTCTGTCAGTTGAGCGGCCGACTTCAGCTCAGGTCATGATCTCGCGGTCTGTGAGTTCAAGCCCCGCGTCGGGCTCTGTGCTGACAGCTCAGAGCCTGGAGCCTGCTTCAGATTCTGTGTCTCCCTCTCTCTCTGACCCTCCGCCATTCATGCTCTGTCTCTCTCTGTCTCAAAAATAAATAAATGTTAAAAAAAAAAAAAAAAGATTCAACCAAGCAAGCCCACTGCTACCGCTGACCAGACAGAACTCCTCAAAGTGCCCCCTATTCTAGGAGGATCACATCTGACTTGGAAGTGCCTAGGTCACATGTCCTTGTCCTAGCTGCAAGGGAGGCGAAGAAAGCATCCAATATGTTCACTTTCTATAATGGGAAGCAGGTATGCCCCTTCCAAGACTCATAAAGAAAAGACCATTCTCACACTTAGGAATAGGGTTCAAATGCTGGCCTACCAAGTGGAATCGCTGTAGGGTTGTTTCCTCTAGCAGAGAGAATACAGAATTTGAAGTTTGCCAAATCTCAACTTGAATATATCCTCTGCCTTTTATTAGATATGTAGACAACTCTGAGACTCATTTTCCACATCAGTAAAACTGGGAAAACAATGTATGCACTTCTGATTTATGGGGAGAAAAACACACACACACATATACATAATTTGGAACTCATTAGCCTAGATTTTTATCTCTTGGCATCTTTTATAATAGGAGAGAGATTTCTTTTACCATGAAAAATTTATGTCTTGTTTTGCCTAATTAAAGAGAATGAATAAAAACAACTTTTAAAACTAATTTATAAAAGATTCAGATCCACTCAAGAATCATGTAGGGATGTGAAATGGAATGGTTTTTATGCCAATTACCCGGCATTAGGAGTTTCCAAAGAAACCAAAATTTTGTCAACAAAAAGTAAATAAATAAAAATTTTTAAAAGCCTAGTAGTAGGAAAGAAGGGGTATCCATGGAGAGATGATAGGAGAGAATTTGTAGAGCACTTGTACTCCTCCTTTCTCTTCTCTCCTTTGTGGGAGTACATAGATATCTCATAGGCAGCTGATTTTACAGCTAGCTGTTTGCTAAGCACCAGGACCTGCAAACAGTTGGGAATAGGGCAAAGATTACTCTCTTGAATTTCTCCCTAAGCTGAAGCTCCATGGTGGGGGCTCTGAGGCTTTCTGAGGGCTCAGAGCACGCTGTAAAAATAATGTCAGGCAAGGATAGGTGGTCACCTGAGGAACTCAAAGACCATCTGTTTAGGAGTTTTGAGGAAAAAGAGGTGGCAGCATCCCCATAAGATTCTTCAAGTTAGGGGGCTGCAGAGAGAATGCCCCCTAGTCACCAATGCCTAGTTCAAGTGTCATACCAAGGAACCAGAACTTAGGGACCAGCTGCATCAAATCTTATCAAGCAGCCAGTGTTAGAGGGAGAAGAGGCAATGGCCAATCAGAGAGGTGACCCAAAGTCCTCACAAAGATCATTCATGTCCCTCACATGTTGGTCAGTCCTTAACTAGACCCTAGGCATTAGCAAATACAGGTGAAATGGAATGCCGGGCCCTACCCCTCCACTGAAAGTAGACATTGACCACAGTGAGTAGTGAATGTGACCTGAAGAAAATTATCTGAATGTACTGAGATACTTCTACTGTTCAAGGTTCTCTACTCCCCAGTCTTACCAGTGGGTAGTGGAACAGAAAATTAATGCTGACAAAACATAGAAAAAAAAATGAGTAATACATATCTGTATGTTGCTGAGTTGAGGCTGTTGAATGCACTGCTTTTATAATTATTTCATAGTTGTGTGTGAAGGAGGTAGGAGGAAAGAAGATGTATGGAGGGAACAGAAAACAAAACTGAAGCTAGTCAGCCATCCCTGAAATGAGTAAATCTCATCTAACAGAATAGATTTTACCTGGTACCTGAGCACCTTCCAATTCCAATTTTAAAATATCTAAGAAAATGTTTTTGTGGGTCCTAAATAAACCTACCGTTCAATGCTTTTCCTAGAAAAAAAAAAAATGTCTTTTACCTAAACCTTTATCTACTTCAGCAGAACCCTCATAACATTTAAGCTTAACTCTTGTTGATTTTTTAGCTAAGAGCTACTCAAATCTTGACTGGCAGTGTTGTTTATCCCAATGAACTTCTAATAATAATCATTAACTTCAATAAACTTTAATAATAGCAATAATTTCCAGTATTAAATGTGACTTTCCTCCGAGAAATTCAAAACAACTTCACATTCACTATGTTATTTGTTCACAGGCGTCCCTGTGAGGAATGAAAAAGAATGGGAAGTACATTGATTGAGCTATAGAAAAAGATCCAGTGAGGTTAAGTATTAGACCAAGGTCATAGAGCTAGTCTGCAGCAGACCAATGATAGATATCGCTAAAGGTAACTATATAAACTAGAGGTGAGCTAAACCCAGATATAACAGATTTGATTAAGGCCTACATCTCTGAAGCAGAGAGACTTGATGTCCTCACCAGAGTCATGAAGCCTTTGCCCTGGGTAGACCTCAATCTCTCTTTCTAAAGGAGCCTTAAATCAGCCCCTCAGCACCTGAGTCATTTTACTTTCTTCCAGTTGTTTGGGTTATAGTATTTTCCTGGTCTGCATCAAACTAGATGTTTTGGCCAATAAAATGGACAATTTTGCTACCCAGCCTCTGACTGTAAGTACTTGTCTAACAATGAAGTATTTCTTCAATCGGAGGAAATTGTTTTTTATCACATTTGAAGATCACCAAGTTCCCAGAACATGTGATCATTGTAAAATTACTGCTAATACTGTTTTAACAGGGAGGGGACAAAGCATAAGAGACTCATAAATATGGAGAACAAACAGAGGGTTACTGGAGGGGGTGGGGGAGGGGGGATGGACTAAATGGGTAAGGGGCATTAAGGAATCTACTCCTGAAATCATTGTTGCACTATATGCTAACTAATTTGGATGTAAATTTAAAAAAAAATTAAAAACAAAGTATGTCTAACAACAACAACAAAAAAAGATATTATCCAATTATCTGACATACACTGATTTTTGCCTTTTCTATTTGCCACAATCTCTAGGCACACTGGTCACTTCAGATACTTGCTTCAGGCTATCATTGTTGTTTCTTGGGACTGCTACCAAGGTCTCCTTCAACTTGTCTTCGTGTCCAGTTCTTGGCTGTTGTTTATCAAAATCTACACTCTCAACTCAATTATTGTGCCACGTGCCTCATTTTTATTTCTGTAATTCAATATGGAAAATTTTGGCCAAGACCTACATTTTCTAAAAAACGTACATTATTTGAATACAAATTTTAGCAACAATTTGAGTATGTTGGCAAATCGCTGGAATAGAGTTTTCTCCCTACAATGGGCTCTAAAACAGAAAATATACCTTAGCTCTATCTACTAAAATAACAAAATCTCTTTAAATCCTTGCCACATAGTCCATGAGTTTCTTCCATAAAAAGTGAAGGAGCTCCCGAGATTTCCTAAGGTTTATAAAAGCCCCTCTCTACAAACATCTGTCTTCCCTCCCTGGTGGCATCAGGATTGGGGAAAGAGGAAGAACTGAAGTCCATGAAGACCCCGCTTTCTTCTAATGACATCAAAGTAGGTGCCAACAAAGAAGCTATATGCCACGTTTATGTGTTGTGGTAATTGGGAATTTCATTGTCTGCAGTGAGGTTATTAACCAAGTCATTTTTGGCAATGGTAAGCAGCCAAGAGGCAGTCACATTCTAGCTTACCTACGGGGAGCTGACTTTATCTTCTTACATATTATTCCCTACAAAATTTCCTCTATTTTTCTTCCAAACTATATATAAAGGTATATAGAGGGAAAGAAGTATTTAAGGAAAAGAGTAGAGTTTCATGTTCTGGTTCCGGTTTATCCTTCACTCACCAAGAATAAGTTTCCTTTTCAGCACAATGGAGGCAATAATACCCTCTCCCCGCCCCCCCCCCCCCCCCCACTCTCTCTCTCGGAGAGCTATAAGAATAAAAGAAAATAATGCAAAAGTGCTTGGTAAACCATAAAGAACCACTCAAACAATTCACACATATAGCACTGATTTTTTTTCAAAGCACTCTAAGAGTACATTTACTCTCTTTTCTCAAGGAGTGAGCAGCACTTTTCAAACCCTAATAAATGTCAAGGTTATGAAGGTACAATACCATTTGTAAAGTTCAGCTTCAAGGTAAACAGGGCAGCTTATTAGCATCCACAAGAACTGCAAGTTAATTTTAACCTAATAAATATCCTGAAAATACCCATAAGAAGACAGTCCATCATGCCACGGAAACTTATCCTTTAAATTAACATCATACCCAACCAGTTTCTTGCACGTGCTGCTAGTTTTCTCTTTTTGCAAACTTTTATGATGCCACTATCTTCAGCAATAGACTCTATTTGGTATACAAGTGACCTTTGAAATCAGCCAGCCTAGTTTCAAATTCTTCCTCCCACATATTAGTTCTGTGATTTGGGGCAACGTATATAACCTCTCTAACCTTCAATTTCTTTAACTGTAAGATAAAGAAAAGGATAATGCCTTCTTCATAAGAACATTATGCAGATTAAATGAAATAATAAGCATGAAACACTTAGCTCAATATTTGATATATAGTAACATGACACAAATTTTAGCTATTAATATCATTAATAATGATGAAAATAATTGCTAATAATTACTATACATTATTAGGGCATATTTGTGAATTAGGAATCTTCACAATCACTTTAATATTGAATGACCTAATATATAAGCCTCAGCTGTGCCAGAAGGGAGCAAGTTGTTTCAGCACAGAGAAACATACACAGGACAATTTTTCATCACCAGTTTGCTTTGGATAGGCATAAGTTGCTTACAATCATTTTTTAATGTGTGTTTTATTCCCTTTCCGTTGTCAAGTATAATTGTCCAGGGGCAGAATTCTCAGAAACTTAAAGTAGGATTCTGAGGTGTTGTATGCAAACAAGAAAGTTATAAAATAGATAAAGTATAGGAGAGCCAGGAGGTGGAAACATGTTAACAGTTGTATATGACTCATCACACAAAGTTTTTGACCACAATGCCTGCATTCTATGTTGAAAGGGACAACAGCCAGTAGGTAGACAACAGAAGGTATCCATTTGTCATGATCCACAGAGTGCAAGTTATGTAGAAGCATGGTAGCCCTTCCTCCCGGCAACACTCACACTCACACACACACACACACACACACACACACACACACACACACACCAGGCAGAGATAATAAACAACCAGTATGTTTGGAGATTAACATTCTGCCCCTTCTTCAGAAGACAAAAGGGAGCCAAAATTGTTTCCTAAATGTCTAGGTCTAGAAAAAGTATTCATTTGCTAAATAATGTGTGCCCTTAGGGAAAAAAAATAACGTTGTATACTCACCATTGAAATAACCACAGGAAAGTTTGTAGCCGGCATACTTCAGCAAACTTCTCTCAGCTCCTGAAAAATTATTTTTTCTTTTAATTTGGAAACTTTCCACACGCTGCCCCTCTATCTACAACGCATGCCCATCCCCATCCAACTCCCATTTTCACTGGATTAACTTCTCTTCATCCTTGACTTTGCAGCTTAAATGTCACTACTACTGGCAAAACTTCTCAGACTCCCCATGTCTAAATGTAGTTCCCTTGCTAAGTACTTCACCTATGCCTTATACTTCCCCTATGATGCTCATTTTCACACTGCACCTTACTTACCCACTTACTTGTCTATATACCCCTGTAGACAGTACGTACAATGAAGGCAGGAGTCATATCCATAAGCAGTATGGACATTGCATCCTAAACACTTAACATAATACCTGACACTTTGTAGGTTCCTCTTTAATATTTGTAAAAAAAAAAAAATTTTTAATGCCCTCGAATTTCCAAACTGCAGCTAAATATAGCCATTATGTGCTTTGTCAATAATGTCACTGTTTTGTTTTTCAAACAAATATATAATAGGCCATGTCTTATAGTATGGTCTTCATTGAGGTTTTATATTTTTCAATGCCCTAAAAGTAAGTGATCAGACTTAGCTTTGTTTTTCCCTTTGCCAGGGAGGTAGACTCTAATGACTTCCAAGAGCATCTCAGACATCTTTTCCATTCTCAGATAGAAAAGGAGCCACTTACTCTGGGTTTTAATTTAAAAAATGCATCCTATAAAAAAAGGTTGAGTGGACTGAGAGGCAGACAAAAGTCCTGGCTCTGGTCTGTCTCAGTCAAGACCTGGCTCCTGGTCTTAGCAACCAACATGAACCAAAAGCTGCTTAACTTCTCCAGTTGCCTCATATACAGAGTGATAAGATTGGGTCAGTTCCCAAGAGGGAAACATTTGAATGCCATTAAAACAGAAAGAATACTGTTCTTCATGAACAGTATCCATGGTTGTTGGGATCTATTTAAAAATATGACAACTGGGCCACAAAAATGTACTAAAGAGGCAGGATGTATCTGGCAGTATCTCAGGCCTAACAGGATATGAAGAAAGGTTCACTTTGGACCTCACCACAGCAATACACAGACAATACACAGAGATCCCAATAATCGGCTCTGTCTACAGGAATGCTCACAGCCTTGGATGCTCATTCTTATTCCTAGCTCATCTGATGCTATCTAAACTCTCTTCCATTCACATGGGTCAAGTGTTAAGACTGTGTTTGGTCTGTCCAATTTAATCTAGGTTTAACAGATGAAAGTTTGGATTTTATAAACCCCACTGGTTAATTTTAGCTAGCTCTATTATTCCTGAATGGGATGCAATAGCTGCTTCCGGTCTCTCAAGTTCTCTTGCACCAATTACTTCTTTCACCGCAAAAAGCTAAATCCTGCATGAAACTAGTGGATGTCAGCCCATTATGTTATTATGCCAAGATTTTTTCCCCACTTCTGTGAGTTATCATAAACCAAAGCAAAAAAGCTAATAAAAAGCAAATCTTTCTTGATGAGTGCTTTGGACTGGCTTTTGTAGCTACCATCACCACTGATCTTTTCCTGCTCAGTGATATTCCATGATTTGAGTGATAAATGTGAGGATTCTCATGAGAAGATGGGAGCAGTGAAGTGAGTGACGAGTCAAAAATGGAGTATCTGGCCTTCTCCTCAGAGAGCCATCAGCTCTTAGATCCCAGAGCAATTTACTTATTTGCAGGCAGTTGTGGAAGGACTGACACTACAGGAAGTTAGGAAGTGTGATTTGGGAGGACACCTGGAGAATTCCTCCTTATCAAAAATCAGATCTGTGACCCTGCCACAGAGACTAAAATCCCACCATAATAGAGTTAAGTCGTTAAGTCTTTGAGTTAAAGAACTTTATTTCTAGAGAAATTTCACAGTTTGATAAAATTTAAATAGTAGGGGAAGGAACATATTTTAGCCACTAATATAATAACAGAGGTGAGTATATCAGATAAGATTCATTCACTTAGCAAGATTCTATTGATTAGGATGCCAAATAATTATTACGTTTGGAACTTCCAAACATCCAAAAGTTTCCAAATTTTCTCCATCTATTAATTCAGAACATCCAGTTCCTACCAATTCCAACACCAACACCACAACAACCAGATATTTCTGAGATCAGAGAAAGTGTCTTATAGAGACCTATGAAAAAAGGATGTTCCTAGTAGCATTTCCTTGGCATCAACAGATAAAGGGAATATCATACCACAGGGAACCACAGCTCTCTGGGGGCGATCATTGGACCTTCATATAATCCACGCTTTAGGGAGTTCTATGGCAAAGCATAGTAGGAATTCCACTCAAAAAGAAGATGCAAAAAGCACATTTTTTATGATTTTTCTAGGTCTCTCTCCTACTTAGTCTCCATAGGATTCAGACATGTGCCCAACAGGGAGCTGAACAAGTCATGGACACCATACTAAACTTGAGTTGGCTCTGTCCTTCTGAGGCCAAGGTTCACTTATTACAACACACCCATCCTTCTTTTTCTCTCAGGATAAGCTCTTCTAAAAGTTCTGTCAATGTTGGAAAAGTGCCCACCCTACCAGTTTTCCAGACAAATTACATTATGTTGGCATCTCACATAGAATCCTTCCATACACATAAAAACATATAGAGACATAGAATAGCATGGGCTCTATTAAGCAGTATAATTGCAAAATAAAATCATAGAGGATGAAGAGGGAGGCAATGGTAGGAGATGGAGTCATTTAACTAAGAAGGGCTTGTTCATGAACGTTAAACAATTGGAATTTACCTTGAAGACAATGAAAAGCAATTTATATTTCTTATAAATAGAATTGGATTCAGAGGATATATTGGGATGGGGCAATATAGGAGATTCATCTAAAAGAAGAGAACCCCTTTTTTTAAAGTAAGCTCTACACCTGGAATTACTATATTGTACTCCTGAAACTAATATCACACTGTATGTTACCTAACTTGAATTTAAATAAAAATGAATAATAATAGTAATAATAATAAATAAAAATTAAAAATAAAAACAGAAAATAGCCATACTTGTATCAGACAAAATAGACTTCAAAAAATAAAATAAAATAGGAGTGCCTGCGTGGCTCAGTTGGTTGAGCTTCCAACTTTGGCTCCGGTCATGATCTCGCAGTTTGTGAGTTCAAGTCCCACATCAGGCTCTGTGCTGACAGCTCAGAGCCTGGAGCCTGCTTCAAATTCTGTGTGTCTCTCTCTGCCCCTCCCCCACTCACACTCTGTCTCTCCTTCAAAAATAAATAAACATTTAAAAAAATAAAATAAATAAAATAAAATACAATAAAATACAATAAAATAAAATACGAGAACCCATTATCTCTCACCTGTCTTTCTAATGGACAGACTACCAACAGAATCTGGGCCAATATTAATAAAAAATGTTAAATTCCCCTTAGAAAAGATGTGTTTTAATATAAACAAGACATACAAACATTCCTTCACATCTCTGTTCTTACAAAGGACAATGTATCTGATTTTCCATGGATACAATTCATGAGTTCCTCATCAATTTTTTTTTAATGTTTATTTATTTTTGAGACAGAGAGAGACAGAGCATGAACGGGGGAGGGTCAGGGTCAGAGAGAGTGAGACACAGAATCCGAAACAGGCTCCAGGCTCTGAGCTGTCAGCACAGAGCCCGACGCGGGGCTCAAACTCACGGACTGTGAGATCATGACCTGAGCCGAAGTCGGACGCTCAACCACCCAGACACCCCAGCCTCATCAATTTTTAAGAAAAATTACTATACTTTCCAAAGATGATATATAAAAATTCGGCATATAGAAACATCAAAATAGGAAGCTTTATTAATTATAAATGGTTAAATTACTTTCTTGCATTAAATCGAAGTAACCTTTCTATATATATTAGTTCAGTATATTTCCTAAGTGTATTTAAATTATTGACATATTTTTTCTAACAGACACATCAATTCAACCCTTAAGTGTAGATCACTGTCCCTATTTAATGAAAAAGAATTATACTTATTAGCTTATAAGTATTTAAATCTTATATATATTTACATTAAAACATTTGTACAGCTAAAGAAGCAAAAACATACGTAATTTAACTTAAATGAATACTTTTTAAAAAACACATTATAAAAGAACAAAAACAAGATCTTCATATACTCAGGTAATCAGTAGCATTAATAGGTCACACCTAGGACAAATATGAAAATGTACAACTTCTGGGTGTAGAGAAACATTTTGGAGCTTGTATATGTGAAAAAGATATACTTTAGGCGATTGTTCATATGGATAAAACATAGTGTACCTCCTTGTGCAATTGAAAGGTTTCAAAAGATTTGTAACTACCTCTTCTCAACTTCTCTTGTGACTCTGCACCGAGAACTACCATGGTGATCCCTGGCTCTTTTCTGATTCACAAAGTGTTAATAAAGTCTATTCTTTAACCACTTCCCCAATACAGATAGAAAAAAATAAACCACAATATCAAAAAGAATGCAACAGGAAAAGGAAAAAACAAAATTGTCTGTTTCATGAATATAAATTTATATTTGTTCTTTCTTCAAAATTTGTTCTTCTGTTTATCCCTCTCAGCGTCCAATACCATCTTCTTCACCTAATTTCTGGTCATTTGTTTTTGTTTTTAATTTTTGTTAATGTTTATTTATTTTTGAGAGAGAGAGAGAGAGAGAGAGAGAGATTGAGAGAGAGCATGAGTAGGGAAGGGGCAAAGAGAGAGAGGGAGACACAGAATCCGAAGCTGACTCCAGGCTCTGAGCTGTCAGCATAGAGCCCAACATGGGGCTCAAACCCATGAACCTTGAGATCGTGACCTGAACCCAAGTCAGATGCTCAAACAATTGAGCCACCCAGGCTCCATCTGGTCATTTGTTTACTACAACAAACTGTGCTTTGATGATAACATTAGAAAATGTTGGTGATAAAATGAAAGCTGTATTAGTTTTCTGTGGCTGCTATAACAAATTACCACAGACGCGGTGGCTTAAAACAACAGAAGTTTACTACCCCTGAAATCATTGTTGCACTATATGCTAATTTGGATGTAAATTTAAAAAAAAAATAAGTAAAAAATAAAACAAGTTAAAATAAAAAAAATTAAGAAAAAGAAATTAAACCTAATGGGAATATGTTTAATCTGTTAAATTAAAAAACAAAAACAAAAAAACAGAACAGAACTTTATTCTCTCACAGTTCTGGGGACACAAAATCCAAAATCAAAGAGTCAGCAGGGCCATCAACTTCTGAAGGCTCTAGGAAAGATTATATTCTTTGCCTCTATTAACTTTTAGTGGCCACTGACATTCTTTGGCTTGTGAATCCATCACTGCTTCTCTGTGGTTTGCCTCCATAGTCACATTTCCTCCTCCACTTGTGTCTGTTCTATTTGTGTCTTGTCATTGGATTTAGGACCTATCTGGAAAATGGAAGATGATCTCTTTATGTCAAGATTCTCAACTTAATTTCAGTTGCAAAAACCCATTTTCCAGGGATGCCTGGGTGGCTCAGTCGGTTAAGCATCCGACTTCGATTCAGAGATCATGAGATCATGGTTTGTAGGTTCAAGCCCTGTGTCGGTCTCTGTGCTGACAGCTCAGAGCCTGCAACCTGCTTTGGATTTTGTGTCTCCCTCTCTCTGCCCCTCCCCTGTTTGTGCTCTCTCTCTCTCTCAAAAATAAATAAACATTTTAAAAAAATTAAAATGGCAGGGCATCTGGGTGGCTCAGTTGGTTGAGGGGCCCACTTTGGCTCAGGTCATGATCTCACTGCTTGTGAGTTTGAGTCCCATGTAGAGCTCTGTGCTGACACGTCAGAACCTGGAGCCTGCTTTGGATTCTGTGTCTCCCTCTCTCTCTCTGCCCCTCCCCTGTTCACACTCTGTCTCTCTCTCCTTCAAAAATAAATAAATATTTAAAAATTTAAAAAATTAAAATGGCATAAGTAAAAAATAGTCGATAGACACTATGTAATTGTACATAACAAATATTAGTAAAGTCATCATATTTATACAGTCAATGGAATTTTAATGGATCTAGAGGAGAATAAAAAAACACGTATTAAATAGCTACTATGTACCAGGCAGAGAGGGATCCAGGTTTTGCATAGCCTGGAGACCTATTTTTTAGAAAATAATATAAAACTATGAATAAAAAAGTAGCTGTGAAAGTGAGTTATGTATTTAGAATGAGGAAAGGATTTGTAACAAATTATAAAGTTTTAAAAAGCTGAAAAATACTATGAACATAACAAAATCCAGGAAAATAACCTATCACTTTTATCATTATTATTAACTGCCACTTCTGTAATACCTGTGTGATACTTTTGCCCAACATTTTGGGTTCATTCTCTCTGACTGGCAATAATTTGTATATCATTTTCAATAAAATGATAACTCAGTCTTTCTTTTAGCATGGTTAATGGAAATTTGTTTTGTGTTATTGATAGCTTAGATGGTTTTTTCAAGCTTCAGCACAGAGGGAGTTTTATGTGTTTTTATGTTGTTTTATGTTTACTATACTGTTTGATGTTTACTGTAAAACCACAGCTTTATGGTGTTTTATGATCACTGTGGGCAAGCTCTTGAAGAATCTCAGCACTTTGATCTTGTAATATATGCATCACCCCAAGGACTTGGCTAGGTTCTCCCTAGATGTACCCCATGGACTGAGCTAGGGCCTCCCTGCCCCTTTGTGACCTGGTCCTGGTTGGGAGAGGGCACAAGTGGCCACAAATCAAGGTCTTTAGAGGCCTCTGATCCAGGGAGTGAGAGAAAGGCATTTCTTCAGATCCTCTGGATGAACAATGGTATGGTCTAGATGAACAATGAGTTCTACCAAGATAAGGTTTTCACTTTGGACGTGGGTAGATGCGGAGATGCTGGTGACCCACAACTACCTAGAGTCCCAGGACTACTACTTAGAGCATTATCAGCACTTCCTCTCTATATCCAGGGAGGACTATACGCTGGAACTGAAAAGGAGTCAGGCAAGTGGGGGCCCTGAGGCTTAAGCTACATGAGTTTCATCTTAAATTCAAGTCCGGAGTCAGGTATTACATATACATACATTTTTAAATTTACTTTAAATGTTTAAATTGGTCATTTAAATTAGTTTGCAATATAAGATTACAAACACCAATTAGATATTATAAATATTATTTCCAAGTTACAGTGTTATAAAATTTGAACCACACATGTTATTGGGTCTGAAAAGAGATGATTAGACTTTGCATTAACCTATGAAACCTACTAGAGAAATAATTAAGATCACTTCCTTTACTAATAAATAATGAGGTACAATGTCCGTATCTTAATACATATGTGCATATATGCTTTAATATAGCATTGGTTTAACATTGAATAAATATCAGTCAGAATACCTGACTACCAACTAGGGCAATGCTCATTTTCATATAACCTTTTGCCTATTTCACAAAAAGAAATGTAGCCTACATACCATAAACCTGATCATATAGTAAGAAAAAAATACTAATAACAAAGTACCATTTAAAGTCTGGCCTTACAACAGTTCATTTAAGCATACAAGGTACACAATGCAGTTCCTAAGAATAAACTAGTGGAGTAATCTGCTTTATGTTAAAAAAAAAAAAAAAAAAAAAAGGAAATGGCATTCTAAGATACAGCTGCATAGACTATATGATGAATATTCAACATATGAGAAAGTGACAAATTTATCTTTACTCCATCATTAAGCATTTTTGTGACAAGCTGGGTATTCATTCATTAGGGGTCTTTTTTGTGTGCATTCTTTTTGTCTAATGCTTGCTCATGCCCTTTCCTGACATCCTACAAGACTAGTCTTTTCTTTTCCAAATTTCTGATTACCCATATTGTTAGAAACTCATACTCAGAAAACTGTTTTCAATGACAAGAAGACAAAACCTTGGTCAAAACTCTCATTCCACTACCAAAAGTTTGATCTAATAGCTTTTCCCTCCACCCACCCCCCCCCCAAAAAAAAGATATCAGAAATAAATGTTTTCCATTAGGAAAAATATATTAACTTTTCGCTCACTAGAATTCCATCTCCTTTATACTTTCAGATTACTCCTAATTTAGGAAAAGATAACTCCTTATGTTATACTATCAATTTCCACATTCTCACAGTAAATTATTCTTTTCATACAGCTTTTACTGCTGTATACAAGACAAAACATTTGACTGGGGAACTTCATTCAGTTTTAGATCACTCACTAAAATGACATTCACCTAACAATAGCTCATTGAAATCATGCCCAAAATGGATTCCTGGTGTTAAGGTGGAAAACAACACAGGTAATAGGATTAAACTTGGATCACTAGAATCTTTAGCATACTACACTTACTGAGAAGCTTACTCAGATTTTTCTATAAACTGTTAAAATTTGGCAAATCTATAACTAGAAGATTTCATAGTTCCTTTCCAAAAAACTTGACAGGAAAGAATATTCTCCAAGTAAAAAAAAAAAAAAAATCCATATGAAAAGTACATAACCAATGTAACAGCAGAGTTGTGGCTCTTTATTTATTATGTATTCATTGCCTTCTTTATGTATTTCACTGCCCCTGGGTTCATGACCAAACATCAATACATGTTAACACATTTTCAATATTTATAAGCTAAAAGCTTAGATGCAAGTGTTATCAATAATGGTCCTGCTACTCCATTCATACTCACCAGCATCTTAATTATACTGCCTACCAATAAGCATCCTCAGGAATTAATGCAGGCTAACAGTTTAAACAATGTAATTTAAGGCTGCTTTAGGATTAGGACTGCCGAATGTCTCACTCACACTATTGCCTCTCTCCTTTTAAATACTTACTCTAGAAAGGGTTTTGTTTTGCCATATGACAGAATGTGTAAACAGGTGGTTGAGCTCAAAATTATACTTGCATAGTGATCATACCAAAGTTAAATAGGAAATAGCATTGCCTACTAATATAAATAGCAGTGACTGGTAAATAAAGTAGATAAATGTCAGAAATGAATGTTTGTCTAAACAAAGATGAGTGAGAAATGGCACATATTTACCATAAACATCCAACAACATAACTTAGCCTATTTCACTGAACACCAAATAGAATCTACTTACTTTGTTAAAAAAAAAAAAAAGATGACAGTCTAAGTAAAATAGCTTTTCAAATCACACTGTTTCCATTAATAATGCACATGCATGAAGAAGACTGATACAAAAATCTCTCTCTTAATATAGAAAATGGGTATCAGACAATTTTTATAAATATGTCTAGTCAGAATTTGATTTGTAAGAATTTAAAGGATCCATACAGGTCTAGTGTCCTGAAGGGTAAAAATTTCTCCCTTAAAAATACTGTTACAATAAAAACTCAACTAACATCCTACCAGAAATGGAAGGATGAACTCTGGCTACCTGAGAGTGTCCCAGAAAACATACCTTTTTTTGTGGTTGTTATTGAAGAATCTTTAAAAAAAATAGACTTTTTTTATTATCATAGAGTAGAAATTAACTATTTAAATCTATTTAAGTTCCTAACATATTGATTTCTGATTAATTAAGGCTTTATTGACTGAAATCTACTTGAATCCTACTACATCTTTATGCCCAAAATGGAAAGGTTTCTCTAGTTTGGAAGTGTGATTTTAATTACTCAGTAATAAGACATTGCTATGATGACAGGAGATCATCAGCAAGCATCTGCCAAGGGAATTTTCATTTTTTTGGGTGCTAAAGAAATTCATTTAAATACTAAAATCAGATAAATCATTGCTCCAATTGGATATTTTCATGCTCTATTTCACCTTACATTAATCTACATACACACCTCCTAGTCCATTCTCCAAACCAAATATATTCTCTAAATAAATGTAGGGAATGGGGTGCCTGGGTGGCTCAGCCAGTTAAGCGTCCGACTTCGGCTCAGGTCATGATCTCACAGTCCATGAGTTCGAGCCCCGTGTCTGGCTCTGTGCTGACAGCTCAGAGCCTGGAGCCTGCTTCAGATTCTGTGTCTCCCTCTCTCTCTGCCTCCCTCTCCCCTGTGCATGCTCTGTCTCTCTCTGCCTCAAAAATAAAAACATTTTAAAAAAATTAACAATAAATAAATAAATAAATGTAGGGAATGTGTGCTAAACAAAACAAAAATGAAGGTGACACTGCTGTTTGCCTGACAACAGTGTTGAAAATTGTGATTCATTTAGTGAAAGATGTTAGCGATGTCTACCAAAGAAGTTTTATGCCACTCTTTTTGGTCAATTCTTTACAGGGAGGTTGGGTTTGATTTCTCCCCATCCCTCTCAGCTGTCTCCATCTCTCTCTCCCTCTCCCCACACCGGCCCCCCTCTACACATTATGTGACCATCACATATCAAATGCTCACATGTAGGATACATCTAATCATCATAACATTATGAGAGTTAATCTACCTATTAATATGGGCACTGCTTAGAAAAAGTCACATATTTCAATATCACCAACTTGCCCCACAACTTCAAATCTCTGCAATCCTAGTAAATCAAGTGTTTTGGGTTTTTTTAACATTTTTATTTATTATAGAGAGAGAGAGAGAGAGAGACAGAGCATGAGCATGAGCAGGGGAGAGGCAGAGAGAGGAGGAGACATAGAATCCGAAGCAGGCTCCAGGCTTCGAGCTGTCAGCACAGAGCCTGATTCGGGGCTCAAACTCACAAACCGCGAGATCATGACCTGAGCTGAAGATACTTAACCAACTGAGCCACCCAGATGCCCCAAATCAAGTGTTTTATTAAAGAGCTTTTATTAAAGAGCAAAAAATAGAGGTCAATAGGTATATCAAAAGTTTGCATTTTTAAATATTGTGTTTTTAAATTTGTGTTTTTAAATATTACCTAATGACTACTTATTCTTACTTCAGATAGAATTCTGCTTAGAACAGATAGGATTTTTCTAGAACATAGATTAAAAGAAGAAAATTACAGAAGAGGGAAAACACATGTTTAAGACAGCCAGAAAAAGCCAGTTTCTTAAAGATATATATATATGATGCAGTATCAAAAAAATCAGTATATATATATATATATATATATATATATATATATATATATGTATGTATATGAAATGCAATAACAAAGAATCAGTGATCATTTAGCCTAGGACACAACAACTCAATGACCCAAAAACTCCCAAAAGTACCTATTATACGGTATATGCTGATGATGTTCCATCACCTACAAGTGATCTAATTTTGTTTATATAATTAACATAGGTAGAAAAATGAGTGAGTTTGAGAGAAAATTTTCTGTAGAAAAAGATTTTTAAAATATAGTCTGATAATAAATCCAAGGTTTTGTTGTTACAAAATTTATTTATGAAGACTATTGGGGCACCTGGGTGGCTCAGTCAGTTGAGGGTCTGATTTTGGCTCAGGTCATGACCTCACAGCCTGTGAGTTCTAGCCCATGTCAGGCTCTGTGCTGACAGCTCAGAGTCTGGAGCCTGCCTTGGATTCTCTGTCTCCCTCTCTCTCTCTGCCCCTTCCCTGTTCATGCTCTGTCTCTCTCTCACAAATAAATAAATATTTTAAAAAATTTTCATAAAATAAAATTTATTCATGAAGAATATTGCATTCACTGATTATAAGTATTCACTAATTGCTGTAAGAACTTAATGTTTTTGTATATCACACACTCTAAGACACAAGCTTATACAATCCCATTTTCACACTTAACATCATGGACTATTCTCTAAAAACTAAGAAAACAAAAGGGTATATTAATATCTTTGGGCCTACTTAGAATAGTAGGAGAGAGATTTGTGTCAAGCAAATAATCAGTCTGAATAATAAACCCCAACCCAATGAGGCTGGGTTGTTTCTGGGGTAAAAAATAGAGTATACAGGAAAAACAAATGACAAACATAAAAAAGAAAGAATAGAATAACTTGACTCAAAGTGTGGCAGAAAAAAAGGGATGACACATTACAGAAAAAGATGATCTATAATACGTGAAACTCACATTATATAAAAGAAGATAACAGAAGAGAGAGAGGAAAGAAAAGGAGTAAGTTCCAATATTTTAGGATGGAAACAGCCAGGAATCAAGCCCTTCTTAACGGAAGCCTCCAGGGTCCAGGAAATCTGATCTATAGAAAAAGCACTGTTAACATTGTGACCCAAAGATCAGCCTTCAGACCACCTCTGAGAAAAAGAAAATTATAACCATGAATACCCTAGCCAAACAGTAAAACTTTCTGCATTTCTGTGGTAAAGTACATCATCACCAAAGGTCTTACTACTTTGGTTTTAGGAATAATCAGAAATATTCAACTCCTGTGAAACGAGGAACCCATAAATAACCTCATCTTAAGTATTAGAAATTGGCCTGTAAAACGGGAAGATGATTAAAGTATTTTCCTGAATCTTTCTTCCAACTCTAATAATTTCTTTCCTTTCCTTTTGTCCTTTGTGTGGAGGACAAAGCTTGTCAAGATTCCTGCCTGCAACACAAACACAACCATCTTTCCTCCAGGTCCCAACCCAACTGTAGATCCATCATTTCAAATGACAATTCCATAGGAAATCAATATCTTGAAAGGAAGATTGCTTCAACTACTGCAGCATGGACTGTGGGTACAGCCAGTGAATTCAAGAAAGCACACCCATTTGTGGCTGCCGTTCATCTAGCAGGATTGATTGCAGGTAAGATTCCTCAGAGAGGAGGGGGAGGAGCTATTCATTTCTTCTCTTTTCAACTTGCTCCTCTACTCTGGATCCAATAACAACAGTCCTGAATTATAAATAGCAGCAGGAGATAAACAAACACTGTGGCCGACTCAAAATGCTAAATAATAACTCTACTTGTTGTTTAAAGATTGATGTTCTTTCCATTCAACATATTCTTTCTTCATATTGCACATTACAAATAGTGGCTGTGATGCACTGATGTTACATCTCAGGATACTGCATGCGAAAAATGGTGCTAATGTCCCAACTCACAAGGCTTTTTTGAACATTCTAGTCAAACACAACCTAAAAACCCTAAAAACTCAAAACTTGAGATTTTTTCCTGCTTCCAACACTTTAAACTGACACTACGTATGTCTAAAATACCTGTTTTAGGCTGTTTATGTAATTTTTTTCTAAGTACAGATAGTGCATGATAATTAAAGAAAATATTAAGATTTGGAAGGGAAAAGAAAAAGTACAACCACTGTAAATCCATTTCCCAAAGATAATCATTATTATATCTTAATCTGTTTCCTTCTCATCTTTTTCTATATAATTGTTTTTACACAGTTAATCTTATACTGAGGATGCAATTTTATATGCCCTTTATAAAACTAAAAACACAAAACATTCCCCACAGTCATGGACACTGATCATCAATATCATATTTCAAGGTTGTAAAATAATTTATTTTACACAAGTACAATAATCTACTTAATTATCTTACTACTGCTGATGTTTAAGTTGTATCCAATATAGTATTTTGTGATTAAACATAACTCTGAGATAAATACTGGTGTGCATTTCAAGGATCTTTGACACAGTGATAAAGCACTTTCTAAAAGAGTTGTTGACATGCCTCTTTTTAGATATGTATTTTTTTCAAATAAACCTCTTTTGCTGATGCCTGATGTAGATCATCAGAACTGTCCAGATATCTTTATGTCAGTGTATGAAATATGTTTTCTGTAAGAAGAGTTGAAATGGAACCGGGTGAACAGCGAAAGAACAAAGTGACTATCAGTTTAGTCCCCAAATTTTGTCTTATGGCACATGAGTTGTCAGACTCTCTAATACCAAGGCTTAACAGTGACCCCACAAAAATATATGCTAATAGTGAGCCCACAAAAGTATATATGGTATTCACTCTTCTCTCAGAATCCTAAGTATTATGGAAAAGAGAGAAAGAGGGAAGGAATATAAAAAATTAGGAACCACATCAGACACAATGAATACTTCAACCTCAGACCCTTTAAGGTCAGGAAGAGAAAAAAGAACTAACAATTATTAAGTACATGATGCAAATCCGCCCCCGCTCCATGTTAGTACTTTTTATATACTTTTCATTTGACCAATTTTCCAATTTTAAGAAAAGGCCAAATAGTGTTACGTGGAAAAGATGATTGATTACATGACAGCCAACAGCCACAGGTTCAAGTTGTGGCTCTAACAAGCTCTGTGGCCTTGAACAAGTCAGATAAACCCCCTGAATAGTAGTGCCCCCTGTGAACTGCTTGGCTGGGTAAATTAATCTAAGTTTCTATGGCATTTTAGACTTCTATGGTTCTCTGTTCTGATTTATACATAGCAGGATAAAATCTATAGATTCTTTCCCTCATTTTTCTTACTGTTCTCTGCCCATATACTCAGAGATATTCCTTGCCCAAGGTGGAAAGTGGGATATAGACCCAAACAAATAATTCAAATGGATTTTTAAAGCATAGAGCATAGATACTGGTCTGAAGATCAAAGTTTTTTCTATTTGCAAGACCCAGCCACTGGAAAAAGGAAGAGGTCTACTAGAATTCTAAAAATCTGGTTTTGTTTATCAAGAGTAAGAAGGCACTCAGAACAAAGGTTTATAACATTGCTTTTCAAACTGGTGATCAAGGCCCACAGGTAGGTCACAAAAACAATGTCCAGGGTCTAGGCTAGCATTGTTTTGTTTGCTTGTTCCCTAATGAAACAGAATAAAGCATATTATAATTTAGACAATTAAGACTAAGGTAAGTGTGTGATTTCTGGGATTGATATGAAAATGTTTTTGTCACAAAGGATTTCTATCAAAAAAATTTGAGTAATACTAGTTTAGATTATAAACCACATGAGCATGGGGAGGAATATGTAATTCCAGCTGTCCACAACCTTTGTATGTTCACATGTGATATGAGAGAGAGATTTTGTAGAAGACTGGGGGAGCAAAGCTAGGTACTGTTGTACCAGGGTCTTCCTTTTCCCAATGAAGGCTTGAAATCCAGAGAAGCAGAGCCTAGAGAAACCATCAAACTTTCATGAGAATATGAAGGCAGAAAAAAAACTCCATTTCTTGTCTGGATTTTGTAGAGAGACTGCCTAGTAGTGTGATGCTTCTCAACATGGAGACACCACTTTTGAGTATAAATTACAACAGGACAAATACTTCTCTATCTTGAGAAGTATCTGGAGATTCATGCCCACTCCACCATCCTTTCTTGAATCCTGTGGGATATGCAGAGAATTAGAAAAGACTCCCTTGCCCTAGTAAGGCAGACTAATAAGTGAAAATTAAGATATAGCATCCCTGAAGGTTAAGGAGAAAAGAAATGGGGGAGGGGGTACCTACAGTACAGAATGAACTTGCCAGAATAATCGCGACACTTTGCTGATGCTGACAGAACAGATGGCAAGGTATTCCAGCACTGAACACAGCAGAAAGCGATCCCAGACCTATTATCTCCTTCCAATGTCATGAGGATATGAAAGCACCTAAGAACCTAGATCACCCTAGAGAAGAGAAGCGGGAGGGGAGACTTGAAGTTGCCTGAATATATCCAGAAGATACAGCTTTAAACTGGAAGTTACCTTGACTTGGCAAGATTGTTTCCACTATAGTGGAAATGGGGACTTGTAATACATGTTAAGCTCATTAAAACAGAAATAACAAATCTGTTTGTGACTTTTATACATATTCCTCTTACATTAGATTTTAAATACTTCTAAAAGCAAAAAATATATTGTTGTTTTTAAATCACTTCTAGTTCGTAGGCCAATATTTTTCACAGTTACTGATCAATAAATGTTACTTTCAGTGTTTCCCAAACTTTGTAATAGCATGGTATATACGAACACTGGAATTTATGCTGGGTGCTAGATAAAGTGAAAGAGGTTGACTTGCCCAGAGTCTGGGGCCACCACATGCCCCACTGATGTTATCTAAAGACTGAGGGAATCAATCAATGACTATACAATCATTTCAAAGCATGTAGTATGTGTATTACTAAATAAAATTTGCATAGTGGATTAAATTCATTTGTGTGATACTTAACATGGCACCCCATATAAAATACCACATTTAAGGGGCACCTGAGTGGCTCAGTCAGTTAAGCATCTGACCCTTGATTTCAGCTCAGGTCATGATCTCAGGGTTTATGGGATGGAGCCCTGCATTGGGCACTATGCTGACAGTATGGAGCCTGCTTAAGATTTTCTGTCTCCCTTCTCTCTGTCCCTCCCCCACCCACACGCATGTGCTCTCTCTCTCAAAAATAAGTAAATTTGGGGCTCAGTCAGTTAAGCATCTAACTCTTGCTTTTGGCTCAGGTCATGATCTCAAGGTTCCTGACTTCGAGCCCTGCATCAGGTTATCCGCTGGCAGTATGGAGCCCTTGGGATTCTCTCTCTCCTCCTCTCTTGCTCTGCCCTTCCCGTGATCATGCTGTCCCTCTCTCTCTCTCTCTCTCTCTCAAAATAAATAAATAAACTTTTAAAAAAAAGAAATCTTATTAAAAAATAAATAAATTAATAAACTTAAAAAAATAACACATTTACTAAAGGGCACATAACATTATTAGCAAATGTCTGTGGCTTCTGATAAAGGCAATCAAATCTTTCAACATCCTATAAATATTAAGAAAACTTCTGTTCACAAGTTTCTACAGTGATCCCTGTGTATCAGCACATCAAGCTGATAATGCTATATTACTCAAGACATTAATTTAGAATTTATGCCAAGTATGAACCATTATTTCTTAAATGTTTCATAAATAATCAGCAACACTTCCCTGCTTATTAGCAATGGCTCCATGAATAAGCCCCTCAGTACACAGAAATGTCAGAGGTCCTATTGTAATCAATTACAAATAGGTTATATATTATTTTTTCTATTGCTTCTAAATGTCATGATGATTTTTCCTGTTTTGAAGTGTACTTTTATTGCATTCTGGATTGTTTATTACTCTAAAAATCCATTTGAGTCATTTTTAGGTCCAAAAGTATATTTTACTGAGTGACCACATTGATTCTTTTGATCTCCACTGAATAAATAATGTTCATTTTTAATGACCTATTATTTTTCCAGGAGATCATGAAAATTTAAAAATAACTCTCTTGCTGGAACTCATGTCACTCAATTACAATTAATGATGCAATACAGAATTATGGCTAAATATTAAAAAATTCCATCATGAATTAGATAAGAAAATAATTTTATTCGAGAAATTGTCTTCTCCAATTGCAATGACAGAAAATAGGATCAAAGAGGGCATGATTTTCATTTAATAATTAGTCAAGAATCCAACCATATGAGTTTACTAATTTTAACTGTATGTCCAAAATACTGTGGAAAAGAAATTTAATTACTTTTTAAAGGTGAATCTTTGACCTGAACACCAGTTTTGTATACTATATACATATTAAATAAAACTCTTCCTTTTAGTGCCAATGGTCTCCGAACACAAATAAGTTACAAGTCCCCATTCCAGTATTACCTTCCCCACAAAGCCTGCCCTGAGCCTCCAACCTAGAAATTGACCTCTCCCTCTTCTTGACTCCAGAAGCACCTAGCATCTGGACTGCTCAAATAGCACCTATCATATATGTCAGGAAAAGACAACATTCATCCCAAAACTGAAGGAAAATCAAAATACCTTAAACTGCTGAATAAAAGTTTTGCCCATATTGAGGGGTTTCTTATATCATTTATACGTTTAAAATCTGTTCCAAAGGGAACCAGAAAGTTGGATTTGTTAGAAGTAATGGAAATAGCCAAGTATTTTAGCCATCATGGTGTTAAATCTCTCATTTTAAGACTTTAGTTCATGAATATTTTATTTATTAATATATACACCAAAGAAGTAATCTACATACTTATGTGTGAATTCATAGCAGTGTGGCTTGTTCTTTTGTGCAAAGTAGACTTGTCAACATTAAAATGCCTGTACTAAACAATAAAGGCATTTGTAATCAAAAGTGTATTTCTCCAAAACAATAAATACATTGGCAATGCCTGACAAGATGTTTATAACCCTTTAGTAAGCATATCAGTTCCACATGAGGTTATTTATTTTCATTTTTTCCTCCTCTCCCTTCTTCATAACAATGAGTTAAATTTTCATTGCAACCAATGTACAGTGGGCTGGATAATCCCAGTGCATAAATTACAAAATGCATGTTAAGGACTGAGTACAGTAACTCATTCCCTCCACTGCTCAATAAAAGGTTGCTATAAAACAAGTCTTACTTGTTGCACATGTCAAATATCTAATTAGAACTGCCTTAAAGGGACAAAAATGAAGTATCCAAAGGACATTGGTTTATTTTATGAAATCTAAAAAATGACTGGACAACCAAGTTATGTAGAAAACAAAGAAGCATCTGGATCTTAAGGGGAAAATGAGACCGAGAACTTAACACCATTAGGTAACTCAGCTCTTCCTTTCCCCTCACACCAGCTTCATTCTTTCTAGATGTAGAAGCCTTTCTCATCACATACTGACCATATCAACTAGCAATCCCATGCCTATGTATTTACTCAAATGAAATAAAAATGTAGTTCACACAAAAACCTCATACACAAGTTACAGGTTTATTCATAATTACCTAAAACTAGAAACAACCCCAATGTCTCTTAACTGAGGAATGAAGAAGCAAACAATGGTACATTCACAGGCTAGAATATTATTCAGTAATCAGCAATAAAGGAACAAACTATGATAAATGCAACAATATGTATGCATCTTAAATGTATTTAACTACTAAATGAAACAATTCAGACTCAAAAGGCTACACACTACATGATTTCATGTATATGATGTTCTTGCAAATGCAAAAGCACAGAGACAGAAAATATATCAGTTGTTGCCATGGACTGCTATAAAGGAAATTCTCAACTAAAAAGGAGTACAAAGAAATCGGGGGGGGGGGGGGCAGGGGGAGAGCTAGAACTGTTTCCATATCTTGATTGTGGTGACATTTACACCACATTTACACCATTTACATTTACTGAATTTATTAAAATCCCAAGGACAGTACACTAAAATGGATGAATTTTACTTTATATAAATTACACCTTAGAGATTTTTGAAAAAGAAAAGCAAAAATGGCTTAGAAGGAAAGACATGACAAATACTAAAGCGATAAAATGCTAAGGATATTGTCTTGGATATAGATCATAGGAGTCGCTGAAATAAAAATAACCAAAGCAAGAGAACAGAACAAATACTGAAAACTAATGTACAGAAAAACTCTGAGTTCAAGATTTGAAACTGCATATCAACGGGGAGCCTGGGTGGCTCGGTCAGTTGAGCATCCGACTTCGGCTCAGGTCATGATCTCACACCTCGTGAGTTTGAGCCCTGTGTCAGGGTCTGTGCTGACAGCTCAGAGCCTGGAGCCTGCTTCAAATTCTGTGCTTCTCTCTCTCTCTCTGCCCCAACCCACTCACATCCTGTCTCTGTCTCTCTCAAAAATAAATAAACATTAAAAAAAGTTTAAAAAAAAAAAAAGAAACTGCATATCAAAAGAGCACACATGTATCTGACAGACTCAGAACTACTATCACTAAGGTATACTCTAGTATAATTACTGAACTTGAAAGACACAAAAAATGTTTGGGCGTTTTTTAAAATGCATTTATCTTATAAAAAAATAAAATTAGATTATCATCAGACTTTGACAGCAATGCTTTATGCCAGGGAAAAAAATGGAATAATATATTTGAGAATCTCAACAACAGAATATGCGTCTCAAGGACTTCATATCCAGCAAATCTGATTTTCAAGTATGAGGGCATAAGACAAACTATTACCAACATTCAAGAATTCAGGAATGCTCTCATGAGCCCTTCCTAAGGAATCTACTAGGGAAAGAATTCTGGCAACCAAAATGACTACAGAAATATCAACATAAGCACTAATGACTGAGCATTACATTTATAATAACATTTAGAACTAAAACTAAATGAATTAAGTTAAATGGAAAGGGAGATAGTATGTAATTGTTATATACTCAGACCTTATAGTTCAACCACTAAAAAATGAAATGAGCAAGGAATGTGAACAGCATATACAAAAATTACTTATAACTCTGTTTCATAATTATATTGATAATGGTAATATTAGTAACATCATTCTAAGGCTGTTGTATGTATAATTCAGGATACAGGAAATAATAAATTATGGCATAATTCTAATCCTATTATCTTCTATGTCCTTGAGAAGAGGTTACATAAAAATCCTGTAGTACTTAAATTTATTTGAAAATATCAATATAAGCTCAAGAAGTATATTACCTTTAGAAATGTGTATATTTACCTAGATAGGAAGAACAAATATTGTTAAAATGTTGATACTACCCAAAGCAATCTACATATTCAATGCAATCCCTATCAAAAAAACACCAGCAGTCTTCACAGAGCTACAACAGATAATCCTAAAATTTGTATGGAACGAGAAAAGACCCCGAATAGCCAAAGCAATCTTGAAAAAGAAAACCAAAGCAGGAGGCATCACAATCCCAACTTCAAGCTATACTACAAAGCTGTAATCATCAAGACAGTATGGTACTGGCACAAGAACAGACATTCAGATCAATATAACAGAAAAGAGAACCCAGAAATGGACCCACAAACGTATGGCCAACTAATCTTTGACAAAGCAGGAAAGAATATCCAATGGAATAAAACAGTCTCTTCAGCAAGTGGTGCTGGGAAAACTGGGTAGCAACATGCAGAAGAATGAACCTGGACCACTTCCTTACACCATACACAAAAATAAACTCAAAATGGATGAAAGACCTAAATGTAAGACAGGAAGGCATCAAAATCCTCAATGAGAAAGCAGGCAAAAACCTCTTTGATCTTGCCCGCAGCAACTTCTTATTCAACAGGTCTCCAGAGGCAAGGGAAACAAAAGCAAAAATGAACTACTGGGACCTCATCAAAATAAAAAGCTTCTGCACAGTGAAGGAAACAATCAGCAAAACTAAAGGCAACCGACAGAATGAGAGAAGATATTTGAAAATGACATATCAGATAAAGGGTTAGTATCCAAAATCTATAAAGAACTTATCAAACTCAACACCCAAAAAACAAAAAATAATCCAGTGAAGAAATGGGAAAAAGACATGAATAGACACTTCTCCAAAGAAGACATCCAGATGGCCAACCAACATATGAAAAAATGCTCAACATCACTCTTCATCAGGGAAATACAAATCAAAACCACAATGAGATACCACCTCACTCCTGTCAGAATGGCTAACATTAACAACTTAGGCAACAACAGATGTTGACGAGGATGCAGTGAAAGACGATTTCTTTTGCACTGCTGGTGGCAATGCAAACTGGTGCAGCCACTCTGGAAAAGAGTATGGAGGTTCCTCAAAAAACTAAAAATAGAACTACCCTATGACCCAGCAATTGCACTACTAGGAATTAATCCAAGGGATACAGGTATGCTGTTTTGAAGGGACACATGCACCCCAATGTTTATAGCCACACTATCAACAATAGCTAAAGTATGGAAGGAGCCCAAATGGCCATTGATGGATGAATGGATAAAGAAGATGTGGTATGTGTATATAGATAGATATAGATGATATAGATATAGATATAGATATAGATATAGATATAGATATAGATATAGATATAGATATATAGATATAAATATAGATACAGATACAGATATATATACATATACATACAATGGAGTATTACTTGGCAATCAAAAAGAATGAAATCTTGCCAGTTGCCATTTGCAACTACATGGATGGAACTGGAGGGTATTATGCTAAGTGAAATTAGTCAGATAAAGACAAATATCATATGACTTCACTCATGAGGACTTTAAGAGACAAAACAGATGAACATAAGGAAAGGGAAATAAAAATAATATAAAAACAGGGAGGGGGACAAAACATAAGAGACTCATAAATATGGAGAACAGAGGGTTACTGGAGGGGTTGTGGGAGGGGGGATGGGCTAAATGGGTAACGGGCATTAAGGAATCTACTCCAGAAATCATTGTTGCACTATATACTAACTAATTGTTGCACACTATACTAATTGGATGCAAATTAAAAAAAAATAAAATTAAAAAAATGCAAAAACAACAACAAAATGTATATATTTAAAGATAATATGTTTCTGTGTATTTCCCACCATTGCCTACAAACTTCATTTTATTAAAATGCCTAGAAACAATGACTAGCCCAACATAAATAGGCATCCCTAATACCCAAAATTTAAACTTGAAATTCAACTTTCCACTAAATAATCCAGAGTTTGATTTCTTGGAAAAAGGCTGATTCTAGGACTGAGACAGGAAAAATACAAGAGATAAGGCCAAAAAATCCTGTCAAACCGGACAGAAACAGAGAAAAGAAGAAATCAAAAACCACCAGAATCCTGTCAAAATGCTCATAAGCCAAATTGAAGAGGCTCCCACTGGCCAAAAATGAGGCAATTTAAGCTTCAGAAAAATAATAATGCCAAGAGACTGAAACATATCAGAACATATTTAAATTTATAAGTTCATAAAGAGAGGGAAAAAACTCAATGGGGCTCTGGAAAATGACTGGAAATCAAGTCTGTATCTTAGAAACTGGTAAATTACAAGAAATAATTAAACATCTGTACTACCTTCCTTATATAAATTGTATTACTAGGTAATCAATTGATGAGGAAAAGCACCTCTTAATAAAATTATTCCAGCTGATAAATAAGAATAAAAAATTAGAATATCACCATTTTCCAACCCCTAATGAATTAACTGATCAAGGTATTAGCATGAATGGTTGCTAACATTACAATAAAGAAGATAAAGAAAGGGAGAAAAAGAGAGTGAAAGGAATTGAGAACAAATCAGACATTAAGTGTCTCCTGATGAAAACTACCACCACCAATAGGTTTGCAAAAGGGATCAAACCCATCAAGCCTTTGGAACCAGCTGCCAATGTGCAGAAAGTCAGAGGGCAGAGGAATATGTTGAAGAATATAGCACTATGAGTATGAAATTATCAATCCAGACATGGAAATTCTGCAGGTTAAATGATGTAGGTTCTTCAATAATAAATAAATTCCAAAGAAAAAATATGGATAGAGAGAACTATATATTAAAAGATATAAAAGGCACAGCTAATAAGCAGTGTTTAAGACTGTGGTTTAGGGATTCACACCTGGGTGATAAACTGATGAAGAAGCTCAAGGGAGTAAGTATAAAAATCAAGGTAGTGGTTTCTATCAGGGCAATTGGGATTTGGATAGGCACATGGATGGATTCTAGAATGGCAGACAAAATTCTATTTCCTACTCAGGTAGTGGCTTCAAAGGTGTTCACATTACATTAATTCATTAAGCTACATATATTTTTTCTGGTTCTACATATCTGTTTTATTTTAAAACAAAAAGACATAATTCATACAGAAACCTGACAAATAGATTCGTAAGTTTTTCTAGAGAGAGTAAATATAGAAGAATAGCAAGGATAACTTTGGAAAAAAGGAATAATTTGGGATCACTTTCTCTACCAGTTATCAATAGAAAGCTTTGGTATGGTACTAGGAGGGAAATAGGAGATCAATGGAACCAAATAGAGAAATCAAATTTTTAAACTCATACACACACATATATGCAGACTTAATATGAGAAAAGAACTACCTATTTATATGGTAATCAAACACACGTTTCAAATTGATTTAAGATCTAAAACCAAAAAAGCAAACTATAAAGGAGTTAAATAAAATATAGCTTAGGTTGGGGGATGAAGCAAAAGGGAATACTTTTTTAAGATATCCATAAGATTCAGAAAACACAAAGAAAATACTGACATATTTGGATAAATAGAAAGAAATTTCAAAGACAAAATATATCATAACTAATTTTTTAAATGACAGACTAAGATTATGTATTCATAGCTTATACAATGGGTAAGAGATAATTAGCCCTTACATACAAAGAAGGTTTATATATTTAAAATGCAATAATATAATAGAAAAAAATCAAAGGCCATAAATAGGTAATAGATGGAAAACACACACACACACACACACACACACACACACGCGCGCGCGCGCGCGCGTTTTTCTATACTCCATATAGAAAACGATGCTCAACCTCAATGCCATTCATAATTTTTAACCTATTATATTTGCAAACAATGTTTGGGGCACCTGGATGGCTCAGTGGGTTAAATGTCCTATTCTTGATTTCCGCTCAAGTCATGATCTCATGATTTGTGAAGCAGCACTGACAGTGTGGAGCCTGCTTGGGATCCCTCTCTCCCTCTACCTCTGACCCTCCCCTGCGCTCTCTTTCTTATTCTCTCTCAAAATAAATAAACATTAAATAAATAAAATAAATAAAAATAACCAATGTTTGAGAGTATACAAGTATACAGGTATTGTCACAGAATCTTTTCTCCTAGAAATCTTTTAAATGTATATAACAGGGGCGCCTGGGTGGCTTGGTCGGTTAAGCGTCCTACTTCGGCTCAGGTCATGATCTCACGGCCCATGAGTTCGAGCCCCGCGTTGGGCTCTGTGCTGACAGCTCAGAGCCTGGAGCCTGTTTCAGATTCTGTGTCTCCGTCTCTCTCTGCCCCTCTCCTGTTCATGCTCTGTCTCTCTCTGTCTCAAAAATAAATAAACGTTAAAAAAATTAAAAAAATAAATAAATGGATATAACAATTTTTGAACCTAAATTATTTCTTTCATGCTTTTCATCTTTTTGTCTTTTGTGCTGAATTCTAGATGAATTCCTTGTCCACTCTTCTTAATCACTAATTAAATCTTCATCTATGATTATTCTACTATTCAGCCCATTTACTGAGCTTTTATTTTGATGATCGCTAATTTGCTAATTTTTTAAAGCCTGTTATTATTTCATAGTTACATTAGCTTCTTTATCTCTTAAAGGATATCAATTATACTTCCTTAAAATCCTGATTGTTCTTTAATTCTGTTTTCTCTGATATTATCCATGAAATTTCATGGATTTGGCTATCAATAAATGTCTGGTAATATTCAGATGTTTGTTCATCTTCTGTTTTAGATGTGCAATGGTCTGAGGCTTCTCCTACCCAATCACCTCTTTTCCTTCTCTCCTTTTCCAACAACAGACAATGCTGGAAAAACATTCTTAAACATCCCCATATACTAATACTTTCTCTTTCATTGGATGAATTCACAGAAGTTGGCGAAATAGTTGTGCATTTTAAATTTAATAGATAATGTCAGATTATGTTACTTACAAGTTGGAATAATTTGCATACCCACTAGCAATCTTTTAACTAGCCTCCTGTCTCCGTATCATTACCATTTTCGCTGATTTTTTCAAGCTTGATTTTGGATTTCTCTAAGTACTGCTAGCTCAGTATGAGTTAGATATTACCTTCTTAGCAGTTGTACTTAATAAATACTCACTAATTAGCTGAATGAGTGTGTAAGTTCAGCCTATGGATCCGGTTACCTGCTTTCCTTTTTTCCCCATATTGATTTTCACCTTCTAGCATACTACATAATATACTCATTTATTATATTTATTGTTTAATGTTTGTCTCCCCCTACTGAAACAAGAAGCTGGCATCTCTTTGTTCACTGATATTTCCAAATGCCTAAAACATTGGTACTTAACAGGCACTCAGTACATGTTTGTTGAATGAGTAAATGAATGGCTATACGATATATTCACTTAATTTCCTAGGAAGAACTTAAAATATTTCTTCCTCAAAATATGTTATGCGAAGTGCTTGTTATAAAGATAGATCTGGTTCCTCTAACAAATATTATGAATTCCTGCAATCATGTATACATTCCAAGCTGACTATACAACAACGTGCTACAAGAGTAAATCAATATAACATGATTCCTTCTTGGAATCCATTCAGGAAACATAAGCCACCAGCAGAAACAAAGAACATGTGCTCATCTATAACTGGCATTTGAGCGTGGACCCTGAGGACACTGTCTCAGAGGAAGGCTTCAATAGATGCATAATGAATTTATCGGGCATATTGGTTGTTCTGGAAGTAATAATAACAAAATAACATTAGCCTAGTTAAATTAAATAGTTTGTCATTTTAATATACCAAACATCAAATAATAAAATGTTAAATGAAGATGACAATATACCAACAAGATAGTCTCATATTTTTATGGTGATCTTAAATATAATACCTCCATATAGCACTTTGTAGTTTTCATTGGAGCCTCACAACAACCCTTGGAGCCAGGTATACAAATATTATTACAGTCATTTCAAGAGTCAGGAAACTGAATCCAGTAAGTTAAGTGACTGATCAGTAAGGAAGGAAGCCAGCACTTGAATACATGTCTTTGGACTCATTTCTTTCTAAAGATGCAAGAGATTAAACAAAAAGTACATATTTAGAGTCAGAAGTAGATTTCTATCCTAACTCTGTAATTACTAGGTATGGAAACCTCACCAATGAATTATCTACTCTAAGCCTCAATTCAACATCTATTTACTTGCCATTAGGCAGAAAAGGATAAGTAAACAGCCGTGCATCAAAAGAAATCTATTATCCAATTATCAATACATTTAAAATATACTAAAAGTTTGTAATTTGCATTGTTCATTCGTGGCACATCTCTGAAACATGATGTTCTCTATCGTCCTCTGTTAACAAGATGCTTCTGGATCTAAGAATTCACTGTTGTGTAATTTATCCCTCTGCCCCCGCCCAACAGGACTGCTAAAACTGGACCAGGCACCTGACACAGTGCTGTGAAACTGCTAAGAGAATGAGGCTCTGTTGTTCTGCCTCCATTATCTTTCCTCTCTTCAAATGCATCTGTGTCCAATGGGTAGAAATTTCATGCCAGTCCTATTCTACCCCTATGCCCTACTTCCAGTCCCCAAGCCTTCAAGTTTTTGGAGTTGCATAGAGATTATGAATTATGGTAATGAATCAGGTTGGGGCACAAAGTTCCTTTTTTCCTGTGTCTCCTCTCTTCTGTCCTCTTTGGCTAGTAAGTTCCTTAACATTGTCTTTGGGGAAAGAAAACTGGCTCTAAGCAGTTTAACAAACACTTCTTGAGTGCCTTCTAAGCTGACAATACTAAGGTGCTAGGAACAGAAAGATATATAGAGCACAATCCCTATCCTTAAGGAGATTATAGTTTATTAAGGGAGAGAGATAACTAAAGAAATCACATTGTTATAATTCAGTACAGACACTGGTTAAAGATAAGCTCAAGGTTTTAAAGAAAGAGAGGGGAGGAACAATAACCATTCTAAGGGTGGGAATCACGTTAATAAAAAACTACAAGAAATAAAATATGATCTTGCAGCATTGGTAGGAATTAGCAAGTGAAGAAGAGTGTTACAGGTGGAAAAAAACATATGAATAATTACATACAGGCATGATGACAAAGGTTTTGTTCAGGTTACAGATAGGTATTTCGGAGGCATAAAATGTGCATGAGTTTTGAACATGTGCATTCAAGGTGTTTGTAGGACAATTAAGTAGAAATGTTTATCAGGAAGCTTAGGAAAAAAGTCAAGACCAAATATCTAGCACCCACCAATAGTATAATAAGATGAAGATAAGCACAATTGAGAAAAATCAAATAATGTCAGGAGGAGGGAGAGCATTGCTATTTTATATGGCATGGTTAGAAAATGCTTCTCTTTTAGGGTGATTTTGAGCAGAAATCTAAAGTAAGTGAAAAGGTGTGTCATATGAATATCTCAGAATAGAGCTTTCCAAGAAAAAGAAGCAGCAAATGCAAAGGTTTTAACTTATGAGTTTCTTGGACTGGGAAACAATAAGGGGTCAGTACTGATGAAAAATATTACAGATAGAGTGGAAGGAAGTGATGTTAGAGAGATTATCAGGAACTACATGAAGTAGAGCTTTAATAGATATTACATAAATTTCATTATGTAAATTTTTGCTCTAAATAATATTGGAAGACAGAAGTTTAATTGGCAAAGTACTATGATTTATGTTTTAACAAACCTACTTTATTACCTACCATATCTACTGTATGAGGCAAAAGCAAAAACAGTCTGGTTTGTCTGTTTGCCTGTTTGTTTTTAGAAGGCTGTGCCATTAATTCATGAGAGAATGATAGTAGTTTTGGATAAGAATAAGAACTGGTAGGATTTGGGTACCTTTGAAAGTAGAGCTCACAGAATCTTCTGAGTTTGAGTATGTGAGAAAGCATAAAATTAAGGTTCAAAAGATAATAAAGTCTCAAATAAGAAGGACCAGTCAGTAAGAAAAGAAAACAAGTTATAAATACACAGAACAAAGGAAGTATACTTGCTTAAAGAAAGTTTAGAGAAGGAGAATGTAGCAATATTATCTAAAGCAGTAGAGTTAAAAAAAATAGGATAAAAATATCTGTTGGGGTTAACAATTTTGAAGTTGTTATCTTTTGCCAAGGCAGTTTCAATGAAGTGGCAAGTCAGAAATCGGATTGCAATGGGTTTGGAGAGTGAATGGGGCCCAAGGAATGAGAGATAGCACTAAATGTTATCACTTCAAAACTCAACAGAGTGGAAAGAAGAGGGTTATAGTTGCTGGGTATTTAGAGTAAAAAGAAGATTTAATCAATCATGTGTTGTGACTCAGAACCAGGAAAGATCCAGGGTAATCTCCTTGAATCCAGGGTTTCAAGGACAACACAGTGGAATGGGTCATTCCCACTCTCCAGTCATCATGATTTAAATGTCAATTTGATTTGGAACCCGAGTCAAGGAGAGAACTCCAGACGAACAACTCAACCATTCAGCAATCATCCAGACACAAACATAATGGATCCAAAGAAGTCACCAAAGCATTAGTAAACTGCCTCTAGAAAAAGGACACATCCATTAAGTTTTTTCAGCATTTTATTCAGTTCTACCAATATCTAGTCCAGTCATTTCACCTGATGAATCAGCTATTCAGCTTCAACTTTTGCTAAGCAGATAAAAAAGTTAAATTCCGTAAAGTAAGCATGCATCTTACTTTCACTTATTTAAATGAGATGTATACAGATTAAAAGATTATTTAATTGTTGTGGTCTCAATAAGATCTTAGTATTTTTCAACTTTTAATCAACTATCATACACAGATTATGCAACATCCCCCTAAAGGTTCATATATTAATTTGTGTTCTTAAAATGCCCCTCCATGAGAACAAACAGGATAATAATCATAAAACTTTTAAACTAGAAGGAGTTTTACAGACATCAAGTCCAAACACCTTCATTTATAAATGAGGAATCAAGTTCATGAAATCTTGATCAGGCTAAGGTTAAATAAATACCAATAGAAACAAGACGAAAATCCAGATTCCTGGATTTTGATATAGTTTTCTTTCCACTATTGTAATCTTCATTTCTTTTAATTAGTCTCTGAAAAAAGTACTAGGGTATCATCACTAAAATTAAATATCTAAAATATATGGACTCCCTTCCTAGATATGGCTCTAGGCATTGTTCTAAGTCTTGACATAAATTATTATATTCAACCTTCACAGAAACACTGAGAGACAGATACTATTATTACCCCATTTTGCAGGTGGAGAAACTAAGCCTTAAAGAGATTGAGTAACTTTTCCAAGGCCACTCAGGTAGCTAGTGGTAAAACTGGGACGGATCTGAGGCTCTAGGCAGTCTGCTTATTTCCCCATACAGGCTAAGCAGCTCTCAAGATTTAATTCAAAAACCAGTGATTGAAAGGCTACTATCAGTAACACACTGTCTTGGGAGTTGAATAAGATATATAAGATATAGAGCTTAAAAACCTATCAAAAAAGACCAATGCATACACCGCTAAATGTGATACAGAACAAAATGGGTAAAGAGTGTTTAGGGAAAAAAGAAAAGCAAAGTGCACAGAAGAGAAAGCAATTTCAGGGCTGGGGGTGGACATGAAAATTGCCAGTACTACCTTATACCTGTTGAGATCTGCTTTCAAACAATCTGTTACCCGTAGAGCCCAATGGATATTGAAATATTTCTCTTTCTCTTAAATGCTTTTATTCAACTCAGCTTTTTTTTCTCTATACCATACTCAACACAGCCACTTCTAGTTTTAGTTAGCACTCAAAGCATTTTTTTAATGCCCATGGTGCAGAGGGTAAAGGGCATGCAGTAAATAAATCAGCTGTGCAAAAGCTCTCTTAATACACCAAAGAATCTTTACAGAAAGCTATGAGAGGCCTCAAAGCCTCCATAAAATAATCCATTTACATTCACTGTATACTTAAGTGACAGCCTCTAAATTTATGAGTGAGCTTCTTGATGAGAAGTCATATAACCTGTGAGTGTTAATTTCTTAGATGACCATGGTTTGGTCAGAACAGTGCAAATGAGAGTTAGAGTAAGGAAACTAACTTCTGCCAAATACATCCCATTATGGATTCCGAGATACCAGCCTAGACCATTCAAGAATCACTGCCCCCTCAAGGGAAGGTTTTTTGACAAATGTTTATGTTATGATTTGTTGAAGATGAGGGACTATATCTATGATTTTTGTTTAAGTTCCAAATTTTAGCTATATTTTTCAACTAATTATTGCCAAATATGTTTTATTTTTAAATACCCAACCTGTATAATAAACTGTTGGGTTGTTTTGTTTTTTTTTGTCAATAGACAAGTCAATATCCACCCACCCCCAACCTTTTCCTTACCAAAAACATTACTATTGCAAGCGAACTTGTACAAACATGAAGTACCAGTGTCTGCAAGTGGAAATAGTGTTAAGTTACCTTCTTACTGCAGGGGTGGTCTATCCAAGCTTCCACTTTAACTATTTAGTTGCTTTCCCTAGTGTTTGACAAGGGAAGTTTTGCATCTCTTCCCAGTAAGAAGAGTTCTGACCACTAAGAAGGTGGAAGTACACAGGAAAGCATTAGCATATACTGCTTGGCCAAATATCTCCAGAATCTCTTACAAATAAAGGAGGACTTGAACCATCTCTCCACATCAATGTTGGCCAAACTGCCATCATTTGCTTCCTGCTATCCTGACTTGTGTCTTATCTTTGTAACACCTAAACTCTTACACACTTAATATTTTAGTTTACATGGAAGCTTCATTATTGAGGCACCTGGGTGGCTCAGATGGTTAGGCGTACGACTCTTGATTTCAGCTCAGGTCCTGATTGATCTCAGGGTTGGTGAGTTCAAGTCCTGCATCAGGCTCCATGCTGACAGTGTGGAGCCTGCTTGAGATTCTCTGTCTCCCTTTCTCTCTGCCTCTCCCCTGCTCGCGCGCTCTCTCTCTCTCTCTCTCTCTCTCTCAAAATAAATAAATAAACATTTAAAAATTAAAAAAAAATTAGGGGTGCCTGGGTGGCTCAGTCGGTCGAGTATCCGACTTCAGCTCAGGCCATGATCTCACAGTTGGTGGGTTCAAGGTGAGTGCTGGGCTCTGTCCTGGCAGCTCAGAGCCTGGAGCCTGCTTCAGATTCTGTGTCCCCTCTGTCTCTCTGCCCCTCCTCCGCTCACACTCTGCCTCTCTCTGTCTCTCAAAAATAAATAAAAGTGTTAAAAAAATTGTTTTAATAAAAAATGAAAAATAAATGGGATTATTATTTTTACTTAAATAAATTAAAAATAAACTGTCTATTATTATAAATGAAAAATTAGTATCATGTGTCATTTTAAAAAATGCCATAAATTCTAACTAGCTAAAGTTGTTTGCCAAGACCTGGTTTCCAATTATTAAATAGGGAGATTAGCAAGCGTTAGTGAGCTATTAAGGACACATTAGTACCATATTGTGGACTTTTTTCTCCTTATTCTAATTCAAAAAAAAAAATTGTAAAGAAAGTGACTTTCTTTCTATGTGGCTCAGTGTTTTCTAATGCTATGCCTATGCACCTTCTAAAATCATCTCAAGTACCTCCAGAATGTAGCCAAGCAGCATTCTGGGAAACTCTGCTGTAAATTATCTAGAATTTCATAAGCCCAAACCTTATCTAACTGATCCAGGAGTCAGTATCACTGTTGTCATCTACAATCTTATCTGAGCTCTCCCTACCACTCCCTATCCACACTAAGTCTGTACTGTGTTTTCTCAGACAAAGCCTAGTCCAGTTGTCTGGAAACTCTGCTTCCCACTGGCTCCACTATAGGCTGGCAGCTATCAGTACCTAGCAACTTTCTGGCTAGGTGCCCATGTCAAAAAGATAACAGTGGGTCCCATATCTACTCGTATCTCCTGTGGATTACTTTTTCATTTCACTGTGCTACTTTGAGATGTTTACTCGTTTCTCACAAATAATGAGATAACTGAAAGGCCTGTCTTCCTTGAATTTCTGCTGTCTTGAAGTTTAACTATCATCCTTCATTCTCCATATTAGTAATTCCATATGCCAATAGGAAATAAGGCTCTGTTTCTCAACTCTGAAATAAATACATTACTCATGCTCATCTCCATAAATTCTAATTTGGACAGGATATTTTTCTTATCCACAGTATTCTTAAACTATAAATTTATAAGGTGGTATACTTTCTACTAGAAAATAGCCAAGCAATGCAAGCTATTTCTTTCTGAAATTACAGGAATCACTGTGTCACCTGATAAATGGTAGCAAATGAAGATGTTCTGTACTATGTTTATTATAATTCCCTTTCCAATTATGCTAGTATTTAAAAAATCAAATTTCACATTGTCAAACACCAGAAATACTCAGCATTGATATAAAATGAGTCAGTGTCCAGGGTTAGTTGTAGTATGTGAACTCGTCATTTTTCACACAACCAAACTTCTGCCAGGGTATTTCTTAAACATTACATATGATCAAATGGCTTTTTACCCATTTTATGGGCTTTTAAAGGCTCACCACGAATTTACTTACAGCTACTATTTCTAATAAAGTTGGGCGCTGACCGGATGACCCATCACATCATCCAGAATACAAAACAAAGGACACATACTGGTCAGCTGCTGGCTGGCAAGTCCCTGAGTGAACAGGTCAAAAGCCCTCAGCAAGTACACAGGAAAAGATTAATGGGAACAGAAAGAAATCTTCAACTAATGCCACAGTACAATTAGCTGTTCTATGGAGATCTTAAACACAAAATTCAGCCACATTGGCACAGAACTCTTTACTGGGATGTTAAGTACTTTCAGACAATTATTCCTTCTCTAATTAATAAATGGTGCCCGCCTTTGACAGTCAATGATTTGAATTGAAAACAAAATACACAATATTTTGAGATGACCCAAATATCAGTAATTCATTAAAATGGCCTCAAACTGAGACTTTTTTACGGGGGGGAAATTGTAAGAAAGAGGACACTGGATGACAGATATGGTATTCCTGTGGTGAACTACGGCAGCAGCTCATTGTATTTACCCAGGTATCTCTTTAAGGTCTTATTTGTGAAAGGTTGTGATAAAACCGAATAGAACTTTAAATTCATTTGGCTTTTGAGATTATCACTCTATTTAACCTTGAAAGCTTTTTGCATTTTGTCATGCCTTTGTTTGCTTTCAGGAATTTATCTTCATTTTAACTTTAATCCATTTTATATCTCCTGCCTCATCTTCGATCCACAAGGTTCAACCTTTTTTTTTTTTTTTTAATCTGCAGTGTCTACAGTGTAGGTGGGGGTAGAGAAGGCTTCTGTCTCCTTTTTATAAAGACATATAATATGGTAAATCTTCAAAAATTATACATCCATGCATCTGTGTGTACGTGTGTGTGTGATTAACCAATGATCGTATTATCTGATAGACTGAAAACCTGGTAACTGAGTAATACTCGTTCCATCTTAGGCAGCAGCTTCACCTGATTCTGCCAGTTACACTATTCTCAAGGTGACAGTATTTTGTCTCAAGATGCCCAAGCATTTCAACATTATTTCTTACAAAAGTGAAAGCAAATACTTACCAACTTTGCCACAAGTACCACGAAACCATATATGCAATGGTTGTCTTAGACCTCTGTATAGAATTATAGTGGTTTACACCAGCTTTGCACAACCAGGGGCATTTTTTATGTTAGGTATTGCAAACACAAAACCTAGGATCTATGAGCTTTCTAAGCTCCCCCCCTCAACATTATTTAACATAGGCTCCAAAAATTAATGTTCACATAATGTCTACAAAAATGTATACCAATTGCTACCTAGCTCATATGCAAATACAAAAAAAAATAAAACTCAAGAGCAAAAGAAATAATTTATTCTTTGAAAATAAAATTATCTTAAGATTTTACATCAAAAAAAAAATCAATGTAATGTGATGCATTCAAATAGGTGCATGAGAATTAGAATGTGACTTGGTAAGGAGTAGAGTCTGCCAAAGTAAGCATGCCTAGGACATATGCTGTGATTGCTATAGATCTTCATTCACATGTCAGCAAAGCAGTAATTAATGACTGTGAAACACTGAGAATTTTGTAAAGCAATGAAAAATCTGTATTAGAACTATTTGTATTCTGGGAATTACTTTCTCACAGACATTAAATCAGATAAATTGGGATTTCCCTGAAATCTTACCCGTTGAAGAGTAAATCCCAGGAGACCTGGGTCTTCTTATTATAATTGGTCTTATTTTTATCTCTTTTCTGAAGACAATACAAGTAGAACAGCTATACTCTAAAATAATTAAATATGGCCTATACTGTCCCAAAGTTATTGTGAATATCAATATATCTATGATAGTTTTTTCATTTTTTGCCAACAGCTTAAACATGCCAAAGACATACTATAGCACAGATGCTCAGGAAATGTTCCCATTCATGTGGTAATTGTTTCATATTTATTTTCTTTGACCACTAAGAATGTCTAGCAATGACCTCCACAGAGTTCTTACTTGAGAAAAATCAGCGTAGAGAATTCTCAGTAGAATGTCACAGGCTTTTAAGGATCAGACTTATAAACTACCTTATATCAAACCACCACATCCTATTACCGTTCCACACCTTGTTGAAGGCCCAATATAAACTTGGACTTGAAATCAAGCACCCCAGTGTTACAAGCTAGCCTATTTTTTCACAATAACAATTCCATGGAGAGAAACTGCTCTTACTTTCTAACAGGTTTGAGACTCTGAAATGTGACTGCTTCTCTTCAGTAATTTTCCATCAAAAGTGTAAGATACATCCTGACAGTGAAACACTGTTTCTCATTTACCTTTTCAACAAGATTGAAAATATTCTTTCTATATATGGGGATATTCATTTTACTTAAGTAAAACAAGGGTGTATCTCTGTGGCTTCGTTTCTTTTCCCAAGGATTTCTTCATAGAAAACCGCTGATTTCTTAGCTCATAGACCCTGATGGGAAATTTTCTTTTTAATGTGCTATCTGTATCTCAAAACAATATGCTGACTTTCCGTTGTTAGGACATACGGTGAGTTATACTAAACCAGCCACATTTAGTAGCCAGCTTTCTTGGTGACCACTGATCTAGTCGTTGAGAATACAAATTGTAATTCAAAGCCATGACCTGAGGATATGGATTAACAAGTCTATATGTATGAGGCCCGCAGGAGACCAAACATTTTTAATTAAAGTAAAACATTTCCAGTAGTAGATATGGGAATGAATAATTTTGAAAGTTTAAATCATACAGCGATGAATTATGTCACAAAGTTTCAAAACTGTAGCTACCACTGGCCCCACCTTAGTTATTCTGCTGCATTGTGAATGGGAAGCCCAACCCACCTATAAAGAATCAAAAGCAGTATTAGGAATGAAACTCATTCTGAACTACAAGTCCTTGTATAGGAAACACCTTGTATAGTCAAACACCAGTGGTTCTATTTTCCCCAAATGCTATTATCTTGCTCCAGTACAACAGTAGGTTGGATGATAAATAATAAGAAAGCCATTTGATCTTTAATGCTTCCACATAATAAGCTTTAGTTAACTTTAAATGATACTAGTGGCCTGAAAGCTTCCCAAATGTCCTCAAAAGGGGTAAAAAAAAAAAAAAAAAAGAAAGGTTTATCAAAGTTTACAGATGTAAAAGAAAAACAAAGATTTTATTATATCAAGAATAAATGTCACTACTTAGAGCCAGGTAAAAAGAAGCCCCACCCGAATGAGTGAAAGATCCTCATTATTCTGTTTATTTACAAACAAATGTTTATACTTTCAAACTGTCAGATGGGAGTAACAGGGTAGGTTTGGGCTTAAGAGCCCTGAGAGCCCCTCTCCCACTTGTATGAGTTAAACTCCCTAGACCTGATTCTTTGTCCGTAAAATGGAGCAAGTTTAAAGAAGACAACAGTTACAAAGAATTTTGGATAGTGCATTCTGAAATATTGTGAGTGCTAACAAACATTCACTAACTCTATATTTCACAATAATTATACAACACAAATAAAACATTTCCAATATCTATTTGGCAATTCTGCTTCAATAACACAAACCATAATTTTATATAATATAAAATCATTTTGCTTTTTGGGTGTGAATTCTATGTGATTAAACATTTCCAGAGGTCTAGAAAATTGCTTGTCGTTTAAGTACATTAAACAATTTTTCTCCCATGGTAACTTATTTATGCTTTCATCTGGTTAGCAGAAACAATGAAGAAAACAAAGAAATGAAAGTCTTCGTTTTTATAAAAATTTCCAAATTCAGCATGGCAGATTGAAAGAGGATCGGCTTCAGAATCAAAAATAATAGCTGCATGTAAGTCTGAGTTTTGCACTCTAAACATGTTCAAGTCATTTAAGAGGTTTGAACTTCAGTTTCCTCATCTGTCAAACTGGAGTGATACCACTTTGCAAAATGAAAAGAACTAAATAAAAATTGTGTGTGTGAGAAATTATGCATATATATATATATATATTTACATAAATCTGGCAACGTGTCTCAAATATAGTAACTCAAGCTTATTTTTTACAATTAAGAATTTATGATCAACGATGACTGGATTAACAAATACTTCTATTTTACATTTAAATTCTTGGTTAGTCCCCATGCCCTCAATTTCATCTGAATAAGCCATAATACTTAGATATGGACTTTTATAACTTAAGGCTTCTCATCTATAACAGTATGCTCAGAATCTGCATGGGCTGAAATGGTATCTCTGTTCCTCACCTGACTGCAAAACAGTGCAGAGGAAAAACCTATAAACATAACTACTGCTACTAGGATTCCTAATTTTCAGTGCAACTCCTAAAAAGCTCCGAATTAGCCGTGGTCTTTATTTCCTCCTTGTGATATTATGCAGATTAGAGCTTTAGAAGATTTTCTAAGCAATAGCCTCACTTGCCATTTTCTTTCGCCTAGCAAATAAAAAGAGTATAAATATAAAAACAATATGAATTACTTATTTGGCTTTTTACAATTGAGAAATTGTCTTTATTTTCAGAGTTAAAGGTCATGTTTTGGAGGATTGTCAGTAAGACTGTCAAGTAATAAGACTTAGTTAATGGGGACCTTTGTTAAAGATACATCCTTAACATCTGTACAGAGTCACTATTATTAGTAAATGCCCAACAAGCTTCTTCACAGGTATAGCCTGTTCCTTCTATCCAACCATTCATTCTATGCTACAGTTTGGTTCCCTGTGCTGAACGTTCAGAGACCCTGCTCTTCATATGCTGCAGTCTCTGTCATTCAGTTCTTAAATGTCTTCTCATCAGAGAGGCTATCCCTGACCAGTTCACCTAAATTACCACTGACTCTGATCCACATCACTTTTTATCTCATCAATTTGTTTTGTTTTCTTTTAGCAATTATCATTATCTTGCTCACGTACTTCCTCATTTGTTTAAAAACTTGTTCAGCTTAGAATCCTGGCCTGGCTTGTTCACCACAGCACTGCTAATATGTAAAACACTACCCGGTCTATAACAAATACTAATTGTTAACTGAAAGGATGAATCTGATCTCAATTTCATACAGTGAAAAGGCTCAGCACTTTCAAAAGCATACTGCCTCCTGGACATTCTCTTCATCAAGGTATGTTCTCACCTTTCTTTACAAACTGTATTTGCCTCAAAAGAACACATGTCTAATGTAGCACTATCTTCAGCCCAATCCACCTCAGGCCATGAGTGAAAGAAAAGGAAGCCACTTATCCAGAAAGATAACAACAAAAATGGGTCCCTGTTAGGATTGAGAACATACAAAGCCTCATAAAGTGAAAGCCTGAACGAACAATGCCAGACAGTAAATCTACGGTTTAGCAAAGCTGACAGAAATTTCTTAATTCAGAAAAAAAAAAAAAAAATCCCTGCATGACAAGCTTTTATTAGATGGTAAAAGCAGACAATATCATTATGTAGTGCCCAATGATCAAGTGTGATGCATAGCTGTACCATATATATCCCTCTTGAATTAATTACTGTAAGAAAAATTGGGAAAAAAAATGTTGACACTGAAGCAGGAATTTCTTCAGGAATTTCTTTCTCTAGATTGAAAAAATAAACGTTTATTTATTATATATCAAAATAATCATAACATCCCCCAACAGTTCTGTAGCTATTTCCAAGTTGTCCACCTGTCATAGCCTTTTTATGCACCTAGAATACCGTTTGTGAACATTTCCCGGGAGCACAGAAACCTGGGCAAGACCATGTGATACTATCATCTAGAATTCATCCCCAACTTTCCTCCCATTTCCAATCATCTTGTTTTTCCAGTTTTCTAACCCTCAACTGGTTTCTGAAACTTGCCTTCGTTTGCAATCTGCACTTTCCATGGATGCCATTTTATTTTCCTCTATTTAGTATGTATGGTTCTTTCCCACAGAAGATAGATTTTCCTGGCTTCTAACACATTAGAAGAGAGAGAGATTATCCTTCTTCCACATGTATCAAAAGAATATTGTAAATCTTAAGTGGGCTTTGGGTATCAGGTATGTTGTTACACTGTATTCTTATTTTTTTGGCCATTGATAGCCTCTTTAGGGTAACTGTAATAATTCTCAGTTAACCTGAGGATTTCCTTTTGTGATAATATTCTGCTTTGTTTTATCTCCCCTCCCACATTGCCAGCTCTTTGAAGACAAGGACCGTGTTTTACTCAGCTTGGAGGTCTTTGCAACACTTAATACATAGCACTTCTAAGAGCTGTCAAATTAACTAAACTGAATTAAATTCTGGACAAATGGGACTTTTGTATAAAAATTTTAATATCAAGTTTAATTTCTAGGATTCCTATTCCGCAGATATGTTTTGTTTAGATTAGCCTTATAATTCATTGAATAATTGTTGCCTCAGTTGAGAGAACAAACTTGAACATAAATATATGCAACACAACATAGACAATGTTTCATACAAGTTGATCCTGGTATATGTTAGAATGAGGAAGATTAGAAAAGGAGTCAGGGCCTAATCCCAGACCTACCTTCCCTAATTAGAATTTTGGACATACATTCCTGATAAAGAAGCACTAATAGAAGAATTTGCACTGAAGGGCAATTATAAATAAAGGAGTTTGGGAAATGAAGATACCTTATAGAGACACTGTGAAAATCAAATGAGCTCCATTTTGAGGAAGGGCATTATGGATTGGAGTGCTATAAAACGTTGTTAAGATGTTAATGACCATTCTCATCAGCCTCGTCACTTCCAGTAGGGATTTTTTGGTAGCTGCCTGGGGAGAAAGTTATTTTGAGCTCAGCCTTCAGGGATGCATGCATCTGAGACAGACCATATTTTTTAAACATTCCATGAATCTTCACTTCTTCATTCTGATCTATTTTCAACTGTTTACCAATTTTTTCCAACTCAGTCCAACTTTTAAAAATCACCACTGTTGACCAGATTTATAAAATCCTCCTCTTCAAATCTCACTTCAATTTTAAATCCATTCAATGGCTTCTTACTTGGTAAATTATTCTTATTAATTTTTTAAAAATTCATAAAAGTGGGCATATTGATTTATTAGACCATCCAAACTGCAGACTAAATATGGTGTTGGCATGATTCAAGCCCTCAGGGTACACAGTATCTCTCACAACTTGATCTGGAAAATGAAAATGTTTTATATTCAAAATACTTTGATTACTGCCTGTTTTGCTATAACATAAAACTTCACCAGATTCTACTTGGCCTTATGCCATAATTCTTAATTAATACTTGTAGGTTCCATAACATGGTTCAAAAACAATGGTAAATCATTACGCTACAGACAGTGATTTCTGAATTAATTTCTAAGCACCAGCAGCAATTCTGCTATTACAAGCTGCATTTAGATCATAAATTATTCTGTAGGCCCTGTTGCCTGTGCCAAATAAATGTGAAGTTACCACACGTGCGAAGATGGCAATTTGGTAAAATAATATTTAGAGCACAAAGAACAAAATTATTACCTCCTCTTGGTCAGAACCCTCTTGTAGGTGAAAATAATGATGAAAAACTAGCCAGAGAGTCCCTGAAACACATTTGTTGAAAACCTGCTTCATCTTCAGCAGACACCTGAGAAGAAACTAGTTAACAGCTTGACAGGTTCAACAGGGACGAGCATCTTTCCTTGGCACTATTTTAAATTGCTACATAGGAGGGTGAATCAGTGAAACTGGGGTCGGGTCAGGGCGGGGAAGGCATAACTGCTTGTAAGAAAAAAGGAGGAGAGCAACAGAGAATGCTAAAAGAAAATGTTACACTTCCAAGGTATATATTAAAAGTAAACCTTAATTGAATTCTGTACTTAAGGAAATTACTTTGATAAAAAAAAAATTACTTCTAGGAAATAAAGATATGTGCCTAGAAATCAAAATAAAGCATGATTTTAAAAAAATAATGTTAAGCCTCAGGATTCTGTTCAAGAATTCATTTAATCCACAACAATTAAGATATTGCAAGAGTTTTAATAGGGTCATAGGAAACATGAAAATATTTTCTGGATGTCAGATTGACATAAAGCAGCCATGCCTAGAATAGATATGGTAACAGCAACTCTGTGGTACAGGGGTTGGCAAATACTTTGTAAAGGGCCAGACAGTAAGTGTTTTAGTCTTTGTGGGTCATACGTCTGTCACAGTCAACTCTGCCATTATAGTGCAAAAGCATTCATAGACATTATGTCAAGAACTGGGCATGGCTGTGTTCCAATAAAATGTATTTACAGGGGCACCTGGGAAGCTCAGTCGGTTAAGTGTCCTACTCTTGGTTTCAGCTCAGGTCATGATCTCATGGTTCATGAGTTTCAGTCCCACATCCGACTCTGCAGTGACAATGTAGAGCCTACTTGGGATTCTCTCTCTCTCCCTCTCTCTCTGTCTCTCTGTCTCTGTCTCTCTCTGAAAATAAAGAAATAAACTTTAAAAAAATATAAAAATATTTACAAAAGCAAGTAGCCTGTTAGAATGTTCAGTATCCAAAATACTGACAACACCAAATGCTGGTTATGATGTAGACAGCAACAAGAACACTCATTCATTGCTGGTAGAAATGCAAAATGGGATATCCAGTTTAGAAGACAGTTTAGCAGGTTCTTACAAAACCAACCATACTCTTACCATACAAATCCAGCAATCATGATCGTTGGTATTTACTCAGAGGAGCTGAAAACTTACATCTACGCAAACACCTACACACAGATGTGTATAGCAGCTTTATTCATAACTGCCAAAACATGAAAGCAATAGGATGTCTGTCAGTAGTGAATGGGTAAATAAAGTGTGGTACATCTAGATGATGGAATATTATTCAGTGCTAAAAAGAAATGAACCATCAAGCCATGAAAAGACATGGAGAAACTTAAATGCATATCACAAAGTGCAAGAAGCTAGCCTGAAAAGACTATGTACTATATGACTTCAGCTATGTGACATTCTGAAAAAGGCAAAACTACAGGGACAGTAACAAAACCAGTGGTCGCCAGGGGTAGGGAGATGGGAGGGATGAATACGTTAAGCACAAAGGGTTTTTGATACCACAATAGTAAATGCATATCACCATGCATTTGACAAAACCCACAGAATGTACAACACCAAAAGTGAACCTTAATGTAAACAATGAACACTGGGTGTTATTGATGTGCCAATGTAGGCTAATCAATTATAACAAATGTACCACTCTGGTGGGGGATGTTGATAATGGAGAAACAATGCATGTATGGGGGAAGAGGTCATATGAGAAATCTTTGCACCTTATGATCACTACTTTTGCAAACCTAAAACTGTTCCAAAAACTAAAGCCTAGTAAAAAACAAACAAATCAAAAATAGGCAGCCAACTGGACTTGGCTTACAGACTGAATGCAGGTTGATGACCTGCCCTTAGAGTATGTTAATCCTGGATCAGGAATCAGACGACAAGTTCTTGCAGCTTCTGAGATCACAAACCTCCTCTCAGTGCGGGGAACCTCACTTTAATCATAGGAAAACCTTCCTCTGTCTTGGTGTTTTTCTCTTAGAGATCCTCCATCTCTCTGCTATTTCAAGAGTACCAGTTTCAGTCCCCTCAGGTGGCTTCCCATGCAGCTTTGGAAATTCACACTAGAAAGGAAAGTACCTTTGCAATTTCTGTTCTGCATAACGCAACTGTGATATAGTCACTGCAGCTCTCTGTTCTCATCTCAATATTGAGAATAATAATGGTACTCATTTCATAAGGTGCTGTGAGAATTAAAGTAGCTCCCATTTAGAAAGTAGTAAAGTCCTTAGCACACAGTAGATATTCAGTAAGTTTTAGCTACTATTTTTGTATTGATGCTGTTCCATAATCCTTCTCTGAACAAAGGAAGCACCTAATCATTTTACCTGCATAAAAGAAAAAGGAGAAAATACATGGGAAGAAACAGTTTTTAAAAACCTCAAAAGATTATCCTGGTCCACAGATCTGACCCAACAAAGCACTGATTAGAATAGAGGATAGAATGTGTTCTTAAGCTATTTGTTTTGAGTTACTGTATCATAAAATCAAAAACACACAATCTCTAAGCAATTCATCAAAACTCTCACATTTGCCTGTGGACTAAGAGGGGGCAATATGGAGACACTACAGACAAACTTGACAATAAGGCAGTAACACCAGCAACATCTTTGAGGAACAGGCTGAAGATCAACAAAACTTTCCAGGTCACCATTAGGAGCTGGATTTAATTAACAAAGCAAAGGCAGGTTAATATAATTTTTATTATCACCTATCACTCCAGCTAATAAAGAGTCATACAGCTAGACACTAAAATCCCACCCAAAGGGGCTGCGGGCCACACACCCATCTTGAAACAAAAGTCTATTTCAACACAAAATAAGCATGTATATAATCCTGACTTTTCCTATTTGTTCATTGAGAACCAAACCCTAATTTCCTGACCTAGGAAATCAAACATATGAGATTGCATGTTAACTATTAGTTTTCTACATTTTGAAGAAATTTATCCTGTGGACTTTTGAAAATATTGACATTTTATGGCCACTTTTATACACACTAAGTGTTGGCAGTTCTGGGTACAAATGGCTAATCCATACCGTCTCTTAAACTAATGCTATCCCTATTCTTAAATTTTTTGTTATTATTTTTTATGTTTTTAAATTTATTTTGAGAGATAGAGACAGTGTGAGTGGGAGACAGGCAGAGAGAGAGCGGGGAGAGAGAGACAATCTCAAGCAGGCTCCACACTGCCAGCACAAAGCCCAATGCAAGGCTCAAACCCACAAAGCCATGAGATCATGACCTATGCTGAAACCAAGAGTCAGACACTTAACTGACTGATCCATCCAGGTGCCCCTATTTATTTTTCAGTTATTATTAATTAAATGGCTTTAATTACAAATAATACACTTTGAACTATAGAAAGCTTATGAAAGAAATTGAAGGAGACACAAAAAAAATAGAAAAATATTCCATTCTCCTGGATAGGAAGAACAAATATTGTTAAAATGTCAATACTACCTGAAGCAATCTACATAGTCAATGCAATACCTATCAAAATAACAACAGGATTCTTCACAGAGCTAGAAAAACAATCCTAAAATTTGTATGGAACCAGAAAAGACCCTGAATAGCCAAAACAATCTTGAAGAAGAAAACCAAAGCAGGAGGCATCACAGTCCTGGACTTCAAGCTGTATTATGAAGTTTTAATCATCAAGACAGTATGGTACTGGCACAAAAACAGACACTCAGATCAATGGAACAGAATAGAGAACTCAGAAACTGACCCACAAACATATAGCCAACTAATCTTTGATAAAGCAGGAAAGAATATCCAATGGAATAAAGACAAGTGGTGCTTCAGCAAGTGGTGCTGGGAAAGCTGGACAGCAACATGCAGAAGAATGAACCTGGACCACTTTCTTATACCATACACAAAAATAAACTCAAAATGGATGAAAGACTAAATATAAGACAGGAAGTGATCAAAATCCTTGAGAAGAAACCAGGAAAAAACCTCTTTGATCTTGGCTGCAGCAACTTCTTATTCAACATGTCTCCAGAGGCAAGGCAATCAAAACCAAAATGAGCTTTTGGGACCTCATCAAAATAAAAAGCTTCTGCACAGTGAAGGAAACAATCAGCAAAACTAAAAGGCAACCGACAGAATGGGAGAAGATATTTGCAAACAACATATCAGATAAAGGGTTAGTATCCAAAACCTATAAAGAATTTCTCAAACTCAACACCCAAAAAACAAATAATCCAGTGAAGAAATGGGCAAAAGACATGAATAGACACTTCTCCAAAGAAGACATCCAGATGGCCAGCCGACACATGAAAAAATGCTCAACATCACTCATCATCATGGAAATACAAATCAAAACCACAATGAGATACCACCATACACCTGTCAGAATAGCTAACATTAACAACTCAGACAACAACAGATGTTGGCGAGGATGCGGAGAAAGAGATCTCTTTTGCACTGCTGGTGGCAATGCAAACTGGTGTGGCCACTCTGGAAAAGAGTATGGAGGTTCCTCAAAAAATTAAAAATAGAACTACCCTATGACCCAGCAATTGCACTACTAGGTATTTATCCAAAGGATAAAAAGTGTGCTGCTTCAAAGGGGCACATGAACCCCAATGTTTATAGCCACACTATCAACAATAGCCAAATTACGGAAAGAACCCAAATGTCCATCAATGGATGAATGGATAAGGAAGATGTGGTATATTTTATATATATATAAATTATATATATAATTTATATATATATTAAATATAATATATATATATATATATATATGCATGCAACGGAGTATTACTTGGCAATCAAAAAAGAATGAAATCTTGCCATTTGCAACTACGTGGATGGAACTAGAGGGTATTATGCAAAGAGAAATTAGTCAGAGAAAGACAAATATCATATGATTTCAATCATATGAGGACTTTAAGACACAGAACAGATGAATATAAGGGAAGGGAAGCAAAAATAATATAAAACAGGGAGGGGGACAAAACATAAGAGACTCTTCAGTGTGGAGAACAAATAGAGGGTTACTGGAGGGGTTGTGGGAGGGGGGATGGGCTAAATGGGTAAGGGGCATTAAGGAATCTACTCCAGAAATCATTGTTGTACTATATGCTAACTTGGATATAAATTATAAATAAATAAATACATACATAAATACATAAATAAATAAAATATCCTTAAAAAAAATAATACACATTGATCCTTGAATAACATGGATTTGAAGTGCACAGATCCACTTACATGAAGATTTTTTTATATTTTTTTAATGTTTTTATTTAATTTTGAGAGAGAGAGAGAGAGAGAGCACAAGTTGGGGAGGAGCAGAGAGAGAGGTAGCACAGAATCTGAAGCAGGCTCCAGGCTCTCAGCTGTCAGCGCAGAGCCCAATGCGGGGCTCGAACCCACAAACCATGAGATCATGACCTGAGCCAAAGTAGGACGCTTAACTGACTGAGCCATCCAGGCACCCCTATTGGAAGGTTTTTAACCATGAAAAAACTCAGAGACAAACCATGTAGCCTAGAAATATTTTTAAAATTAAGAAAAAGTTAGGTATATCATATGTGCATAAGATACAATGTAGATACTACGCTATTTTATCATTTACTACCATAAAATATACACAAATTTATTACAAAAATTTAAAATTTATCAAATTATGCACACAAACATTTACAGACCATATATGGTGCCATTCACAGTTGAAAGAAATGTAAACAAATATAAAGATGAATAATTAAATCAAAATGCATAAGATTAACTATAGTACATATAGTACATACTGTACTACTTAATAATTTCATAGTCACTTCCTGTTGCTATTGTAGGGAGCTCAAGTGTTGCCAGTATCTGCCTGAAATGCTGTGTGACACTAATCATCTCTGCATAAGGAGCTCATCTCTCCAGTAAACTGCACATGGCAGTAAAAAGTGCTCTCTCCTGGTTCTTGCTATTAGCAAGAACTTTGGGGGAGTCAAAGTTACACATGGATTTTCAACTGCACTGGAAATGGAGGGGGGGGTGGGATGGAAGCGAGGGTGTGGCACTCCTACCCCTTGCATTGTTCAAGGATAAACTCTACATACTTTGTATCACAAGATGTCTTATACATATAGTTCATATCCAAAAACTTGCCCACATAAACTTAAGAGCAAGTTGACATTATGAAAATAAAATTCATGTTCAGGTTATTCCCAAGATATAACCAAATATATTTTAACACACTGAACAACTTAAGATTGTTTTTAGTTAACCATCTTTTAAATACTTAAATTAAACCTTTCTGCCCATTCATTCCTTTGTTTTACTAAAGGCATTGTGAGGATATTTATTGGGTAGCAATGATGAAAATATCTCCTCTCTCTCCTTGCCTGTCATCACTCATACTTTCAGTATTTGGAACATTAAATTTTCAATTATAAGTTCAGCTTTCTATCAGACGCAGGAACCAATTTTGTACCATAAACTCATAGCCCCAAGTTTATCATCAAGTCAGCCTATATATGGCTCTTCATAGTAGAACCTAGACTCTTTTCACCTGAACATCTACTTGGTTTCTTGAATTCCAAATATAATAACTGGTTCCTTACCTTTGGTTCAGACATATAAGGTACGGTCTTAATTCCCTTCCAGAAACCTTTTGCCCTGATCTGTCAACCTTACTAGTCAAGATTTTTGCTTTGTCTAAAACTCAGTTTCATGCCTTTATTTGTCTACTACTTCACATGTTCAGAACTGTAGAGACTTCTTTTCTCCTGCCCCTACTTATCCTACTTGACATATCTGTTCCTAACTAAGCCTCTGTTATGGTAAGTTGCAGGATACAGTTCAGATGTTAGCATAAGTCATGGATATGCAAAGTGCCATGGCTAAGGAAACAACACATGTATTAACATGGGGTTTGTTCAAACTTAGGCTGTCAGAAATAAATGCTAAAGTAAAATGCTTGCTTATGAACATCCATAATATTAAAATAATGAAAATGGCTTTGAATTTCCTCAAATTTTCAAGATACCAACTTTCACATAAACTAGCCCAAATTATAGTCAATATTTAATGATCCTGAATGCATGTGATCTTTATTTAATTCATCTAAGGAAACCAATGAAATTGGTGATGACACCAATAGAATATTATTTGTTGATATTCCCCTCCACTAATAGCTATTACCTATCCCACTCAGCTTAAAGTTCCATTTATGTTTCCAGAGTGATATTCAAAATGTTCTAAAATAGCATGGCCACTAAGCAACTAAAATGAAAGCTGACCATAACTTTGAGATACAATAAAATTTTTTCCCTCCTCATACCATACTCCAATTGGGTGTTCTATGGATATCCTTCCTGTGATTCACAAAGTCACACTTCTCCTTGTAGTGGTTTCTCTTCTTCAACTGCTCTTAACACCCTGGCCTGGAGGTAATGCACATCACTTCCACACATATTCCATAAGCAAAGATGAGTAATATGCCCTACCAAAATGCAAGAGGCCTAAGAGGTACAGCCTAGAAGTATATTCAGTGAGTACAAACCAGTCTCCACCACACATACAATACATTAGAAGGTAAAAAGTGCCATGGGGAAAAAGTGAGTAAAAGTAAGAAATGTTTTGAGCATTGGGAACACGGTCACAAATTTAAACAACTTGCTCAGAGCAAGCTTCATTGAACCAGTTACAATAGAGCAAAGGCTTGAAGGGAAATATGGGCAGATCCATACATGTATCTGTGGAAAGGGCATTTCAGGAAAAGCAGTCTGTTCAAAGGCCATGATGTGGGATAGTACTGGGAGGTTCAAGGAAAAGTGAGAAGGCTGTAATGGTCACAGCAGAATATTGCAGGGGAGGCCTGAGAACTGGCAGGGTGGGGCAGTGGGGGCGGGCAACAAATTTTTATAAGCTGGTATAGGCTGAATGTTTAGTGTCCCTCCCCCCCCAAAAAAAAATACTGAAGCCCAACTCCCAATGTGATGGTATTTAAAGATGGGGTCTTTGGGAGGTGACTAGGTTTAGATGAGATCATGAAGGTGGAGCTGCCATGATGGAATCAGTGCTCTTCTAGGAAAAGGAAGACACGTTTCTTCTCTCTGCCATGTGAGGATAACAAGAAGGTAGGATCTGTAAGCCAGGAAGAGGGCCCTCATTAAGATTTGAATCTGTTGGTACCTTAATCTTATACTTTCCAGACTCCAGAACTGTGAGAAATCAATGTCTCTTATTTAAGTTACTCAGTCTACAGTAGTTTGTTGTAATCAACCAAGCTGACTAATACATAATATACTGTAGGTCCTTTTGCTTTGACTCTGAAGAAAACAGAGGGACCTTGGTGGAATGTGAGTTGAAGAGTGATGTGATGTAGGTTACATTTAGCAAGACAGTTCAGAATGTCATTTGAGAATACACTGGAACGGGGCAAGTATGGAACATGGAGACCAGTTAGGAAACTATTACAACAATCCCAATGAGGGATGTTGGTAGGCGGACCCAGTTAGTAAAAAGGAGATTGTAAGCAGAGGCAAAATTCTGGATTTATTTTGAAGGTGGAGTCAATGTATATTCTAACAGATTGATATAAGCTGTCAGAACGGAACAATTAAAAAGTGGAGGTCATCATTAACTGATATGGGGGAGACTGTGAATGAAGCAAATTTTGGGGAGGACAAGAGTAGAAATCCTATTGTGGACATATTAATTTTGAAATATGTATTAGACATCTAAATGGGACTATAAAATAGTCAGCTGGATATATGATTCTGGAATGAGAGAGTCTAGGTCAAAAGATATAAATCTGGCAATTGTAAACACATAGATGAAATTTAAGCCATGAGCCAGATGACATCACCAACATAGTAAGGAGAGACAGAGAAAAGGTCCAAGGTCTGAGGCCTGAGCCAAAGTAGCATAAAAGGTCAGAACAGATAAGACAAATCAGAAAAGAAGAGAGAAGATGCAGTAGTAATGTGGAAAGAAATCAGAGGAGTGTGGTATCCTGGGAACTAAGTGAAGGAAGAGTTTTCAGAAAAAAGGAATTCTTGACTGTGTAAAAATGCTGCTAATAGGCCAAATAAGATGAGGACTGAGAATTGGATTTAGCAGCCCGAGGCTCTCTGTTGACCTTGATCAGAGAAATTTTGGTGAGATGTGGTATAGCAACAGCCTGAGAAGAGTATGTGTAGAGACATATAAAGGGAGGAATCAGGGACTGGACATACAGATAACCATTTTGAGGACTTTTACTGCAAAGAAATCTGGCTAGAGAGGAAGTTTGGCTAAGAGAGAGATTTTTACCCTAACATGAACTAATACCACATTGTTCCCATTATGTATCAACAGTAAGCTGCTTGAGACTCAAATATAATCACAGACACACTCCAATTTACACATTTCTTTAGACAACAGTAATAGTGGCATGATTCTCAGTACTATTCTTGGTCAAAATATAATTATTTTGGTTTCCCTTCAGTGACTAATGTAAAAAAAATGCTTATTCAATCCTGATCACAATTTATTACTTTTTGAAAAGATTCTATCAACTAATGCCTTCTCCCAGTTCAACTTAAAGTTAGCACAATTATCACCCTGGTAAGGTATGAAAGGTGTATTTATCCTTCAGTCCCTTCCTGCCAAAATATGAAACACACTAGTGCCTTTTGCTTCAAAGCAAGAAAAGATAAATCTTACAAAATTAGAAGAAATACACACAGCTTCAGGAGATGAATCTGAATCTGAAACCTCTGGCCACCCTTTACACATGACACCTCTCTCAAGATCAGCATCTCTACCTGCGGACTTAAGGCAACAGAGAACTAGTTGCTTTTTAGAAGATGCTCATAAATAAATAAATAAATAAATAAATAAATAAATAAATAAACAAACAAACAAACAAACAAACGAAACAAAACAAAAAGCTGCTCTACAGTCTTCCTTAAGAAGAGTTCATGTGCCAACACTGTGACACACTGTTGACAAGTTTCCATCAAATAGCACAGGGCTAAAGCTTTCTGAGACATCTGTTGGATCTAGTATAGCAAAGAACTTTAGAGACTAGAAATATACGATACAATTTTAAAACAGCCCTCTAGGGGTGGCTGGGTGGCTCAGTCTCCTGAGCATCCAACTCTTAATTTTGGCTCAGGTCATGACCTCACGGCTGTGAGATGGAGCCCCATGTCAGGCTCCTCACTGGGCATAGAGCCTGCTTAAGATTCTCTCTCCCTCTGCCCCTCTCCCCTGCCCTCTCTCTCTCAAATAAAATAAAATATCCTTTTAAATAAACATTAAACACATAAACTGTTTTGGTAAGGATGGCACTTAGGTGCTACTTTGTAATATTGTTTATTATTTCAGTAAGTGGTTGCAATTAAAGTTAACTAAAACAGAACAAAAGGTAATTCAATGCCTTTAATTGATCAAACATTTAATCAGAGCCTATAATGTGCCATATTCTGTGCTAGGGATACCAGGATGAAAAAGGACATTTTTCATACTTTTGAAGAGCTCACATTCTAACAGAAGAGACAAAAACTTAAAACAATGCAGATATAAGGTAGAAAGTATTCTAATAAAATATTAGAGACAGGTACAAAAACATATAGAAGCCAAGAGTGATTAATTCTCCTAATGACAGTGGGGAAAACTAAAAAGAGTTAATATGTGAAAGATAAAATTGTCTTTCTAGAGTTTGGAGAGGGTTGGGGGAGGCCAGAAACACAGGTCAAACAATCTAAGGCAGGGATGTCGTAGTTCATTCGAGCTGCTATAAAAAAAATAGAATAGACTGAGTGGCTCAAACAACAAATTTATTTCTCACAGTTCTGGAGGCTGGGAAGTCCAAGACCAAGGTCCCTGCAGATTTGGCATCTGCTGAGAGCCTGCTCCCTGCTTCATTAGAGGGCTGTCTTCTTCTTGTGTCCTCAAATGGCAGAAGGGTCCAGGAAGTTGAGATCTCTTTTATAAGGGTACTAATTCCATTCATGATAGCTCCACCCTCATGACTTAATCACCTATAAAAGGCCTCATCTCCAAATACCATCACACTGCATGTTAGGATTTAACATATAAATTTTGTGGGGACACAAATATTCAAGGGGTAACAGCAAGAACGAAGGAAGTAAATACAATATGGAAACATAGAGTCATCAAAATTCTAGTAGGCCTATTTCTCACAAACAAGGCAGTCAGAGGAAAAGACAGGCTTTTCTTTCCAGAAAGTATCTCTCACAAGAGCACCTGGAAGGTGGTTTATTACTCAAGATGAGAGGGAGCAGACCTGGATGTGGCAAAGGAAGACCATCACCTTATGAGGAAACTGCTTGAAGAAAGAAAGAAGGAAATTTATCATCCTTGATTTTTCTCTTTTCCTCACTACTATCTTCCCTAGCGTTATCTCAATTACCAGCAAGTCTTACACCTTCAAAGTACATCTTAATTCTATCACTTCTCTCCATCTTCTTGGATAGCCTACCACTTCAAGCCACCATCATCTCTCTCCTGGATTACTACAATAGGTAACCAGTCTCCCTGACTCTTCTCTTGCCCCCTGACAATCTTATGTCCCCAAAATCCAGCGTTACCATTTTAAGTCATTAATTAGATTATATTGTTCCCTGACTTATAATTCTCCATCGGAATACAACTGCAATTAGAATGAAAATCAGGGGCGCCTGGGTGGCTCAGTCGGTTAAGCATCCAACTTCAGCTCAGGTCACAATCTCACGGTCCTTGAGTTCGTGCCCCGCGTCGGGCTCTGGGCTGACGGCTCAGAGCCTGGAGCCTGCTTCCAATTCTGTGTCTCCCTCTCTCTCTGTCCCTCCCCCATTCATGCTCTCTGTCTGTCTCAAAAATAAATAAACGTTAAAAAAAAATGAATGAAAATCAAAGGGTTTTATCCACCATCATCACTTATTTAAATATTTTCTTTGCCTGGAATCCTTGTTCCTATGACCTTAGACCTTAATATAGCCAGCTCTGTCACTATTCAGTTTTCAGCTCTAATGCCTCCCATGCAGGCCTTTTCTGATCACACTATTTAAAATGGCTCCTACTTTCCAAGAGAGAGACAGAGCACACATAGGGGAGGGGACAGAAAGAGAATAAGACACAGAATCTGAAGTAGACTCCAGGTTCTGAGCTGTCAGCATAGAACCCAATGCTGGCCTCGAACTCACAAACCGTGAGATCATGACCTGAGCCGAAATCAGAGGCTTAACCGACTGAGCCAACCAGGCACCTCAGATTTAGCATAATTCTTAAGGGCCGGAGGATTTTCAAAATGGTAAAGGCACACTGGTTTCAACAGAGTTATCAGCTAAGAAGAGTCAGTCTGTCCTTTGAAGCTTTGAAGCAGTTATGACTTTTCCTTACTAGTAATGAAAGTCCTAAATGGCATCTTCCAACAGAAGGCTGTTTTCATCTGCATTGAAAACCTGTTGTTGAGAATAGCCATCTTCATTAACGATCTTAGCTAGATCTGGATAACTTGCTGCACTTCAACATCAGCACTTAACTGCTTCACCTTGCACTTTTATTTTATGGAGATGGTTTCTTTTCTTAAGCCTCATGAGTCAACCTCTGCTACTTTCAAACTTTTCTTTTGCAGCTTCCTCACCTCTCAGCCTTGATAGAAGTGAAGTGAGCTAGGGCCTTGCTCTGGATTAGGCTTTGGCTTATGGGAATGTTATGGCTGGTTTCATCTAGCCAGACCACTCAAAGAACTTTTCCTTTGCATTCACTGTTTGGCTAACTGTTTGGCACAGATGCCTAGCTTTCAGCCTGCCTCAGCTCTTGACATGTCGTCTTCACTAAGCTTAATAATTTCTGGCTTTTGATTTAAAGTGGCAGATGTGCAGCACTTTCTTTCACTTGAACACTTAGAGGCCGTTGCAGGGCTACTAATTGGCCTACTTTCAATATCGTTGTGTCTTAGGGAATAGGGAGGCCTGAGGAGAAGGAGAGATGCAAGGGAAGGGCCCTGGAGTAGTCAGAACACACACAACACTTACCAATTAACTTCACCTTCTTATGTGGGCACCATTTGTGGTGCTACAAAACAATTACAATAGTAACATCAAAGATCACTAATCACAGATCGCCATAATAAACATAATAATGAAAAGTCTGAGACATTCTAAGAATTACCAAAATGCAACACAGAGACACAAAGTGAGCAAATGCTATTGAAAAAAATGGCACCATGTGGCCATCATCCAGATGGTCAACTGACACATGAAAAAATGCTCAACATCATTCATCATCAGGGAAATACAAATCAAAACCACAATGAGACACCACCTCACACCTGTCAGAATGGCTAACATTAACAACTCAGGCAACAACAGATGTTGGCGAGGATGCGGAGAAAGAGGATCGCTTTTGCCCTGATAGTGGGAATGCAAGCTGGTGCAGCCACTCTGGAAAACAGCATGGAGATTCCTCAAAAAATTAAAAATAGAACTACCTTATGACCCAGAAATTGCACTACTAGGTATTTATCCAATGGATACAGGTGTGCTGTTTTGAAGGGGCACATGCACCCCCATGTTTATAGCAGCATTATCAACAATAGCCAAAGTATGGAAAGAGCCCATATATCCATCAACGGATGAATGGATAAAGAAGATGGGGTATGTGTATCTATATCTATATCTATATCTATATCTATATCTATATCTATATCTATACATATCTATATCTATCTCGTGGAGTATTACTAGGCAATCAAAAAGAATGAAACCTTGCCATTTGCAACTATGTGGATGGAACTAGAGGGTATTATATGAAGCAAAATTAGTCAGAGAAAGACAAACATCATATGACTTCACTCATATGAGGACTTTAAGATACAAAACAGATGAACATAAGGGAAGGAAAGGGAAGCAAAAATAATATAAAAACAGGGAGGGGGACAAAATATAAGAGACTCTTAAATATGGAGGACAAACAGAGGGTTCCTAGAGGGGTTGTGGGAGAGTGGATGGGCTAAATGGGTATGGGGCATTAAGGAATCTACTCCTGAAATCAATTGTTGCACTATATGCTAACTAACTTGGATGTAAATTTAAAAAATAAATTAAATTAAAAAAAAAAAGAAAAAAAGAAAAAATGGTACCAATAGTCTTGCTCAACATAGGGTCATCACAAATTTTCCATATGTAAAAACACAGTATCTGTGAAACAGGATAAAACAAAGTACAATAAAAAGAGGCATACTTATATGCTTTAAGACTTTTAGAGACAGATGTTAAGTGTTTTGGAATCTGATACCATGAAGACTTGGGCTTCAAGGCAAGTAAAAATAGGCTCCACTTAGGGGTGCCTGGGTGGCTCAGTTGGTTGAACATCCAACTCTTGATTTCAGCTCAGGTCATGATCCCGGGGTTGTGCGATCGAGCCCCATGTCAGGCTCCCATGCTGAGCATGGAGCCTACTTAAGACGCTCTCTTTCTCTATCTCTGCTCCCTTCCCAATCCCACTCTCTCTATAATATATATATATATTTTTTTTTTTTTTTTTAATTTTTTTAAAAGAATATAGGACCCATTTATACTGGATACAAGTACAAACCCTGTTTGGAGACTTCCCCTCCCACAAATAGCTAATTCCAATGCTGAAAACATTTATATGTTCATCAGTCTTCACACATAAGTTTAGTTGTAACAAAGGCAATAAGAGTTACACAGACACTATTATTCATGGAAGTTCTAGTAAGAACCTTCTAAAAGAACTGGAAAGAAAGGGAAATTAAATTTTTGTTATGAAAAAGTTAAGATGTATAGTGATGTTGGGAATAGGGGGGTTTCAGAGGTAGAAGTGGCACTGTGATTCTGTCCAGCACATTCCATGGGAGAGGGTACCACTTCTAAGAGACATGAACAGTCACGAGAGAGGAATCCTCCACTGTGCAAGATATGTAAGGCTTCACTGTGTGCTGAGTACGTGTTCTACTTCCCCTTATTTTCCCTCTAGGTTTCTCATGCAACCTTCTGTTTAAATTCCCTTTCCCTGGTACCCTGATGCTAGGAAAAGAGTGGAGCTAAATCAAGGCATTCTGGTCCCCCAAAAGAGTGGGCTTGTCCAAGGCCCTTGTTGACACATCATCACAGCCCAACTTCTGTCTCTGCCCAATTAGCCTCCTTCACTTCTCCTCCACAGGTGTTGATCCTAACACATTCCTATATACTAATGTCAAGTTCACAGTTTGCATGCCTGAGAACCCAATCTCCAACCTCTATCATTTTGGTTTTTATTTTATTTTTTTTAATCTTTATTTTTGAGAGAGAGAGAGAAAGAAAGAGAGTGAGGGAGAGGGATTGGGAGAGGGGCACAGAGAGAGGGAGACACAGAATCCGAAGAAGGCTCCAGGCTCTGAGCTGTCAGCACAGAGCTCAACGCAGGGCTCAAACTCACGAACCATGAGATCATGTCCTGAGCTGAAGTTGGATGCCCAACCGACTGTGCCACCCAGGAGCCCCTCTGCAACCTCTATCTTAATGCACACTAGGATCCAGGTGTTCAAAAGATGTCAGCAATCTGTCTGCTCTGCATTAAATTCATTTTTACCAAATCTCTCCTCTATGGTAGAAAGTTGGTTTTAGGTCATTTTACAAAGTCTTTTTTCCCAAAATGAGTTCTGTTAAAATAAATTTGTTGAATGACTTTGTTGATGTGCTTTCTTTGTTGAAATTTTGTAAACAGTTGCTAAAAATAAAAGTTAAGCTCATATGTCATCTGAAGAATTGATACAAGAAAGCTAAAAATGCCTAAAAGGAGGGGGAATAGGACATAAAAAAAAAATCATCCAAAAGAAATGAAGTTACTCTGGTTTCTCACAATACACATTTGGACACAGGAACTTGGAAATAATTTGCTAAGAGATTTGACTTTAAATGATAAAATTATTTAAAGCAGTGTTAGGAAAATTAGGATGAACAGAGGCAGGTGATTGCTATTATTACTGTAATGTACTATGTGATAACTATGTCATTATTTGGCATATAGGAAACAAACAAACAAACAAACAAACAAACAAAAAACCCGAAGATGATTTGGAGCATCAAAATAGAAATTGGCTAAATATCCTAAAAATGATATGTTTAATTTTTTTTTTCAACGTTTATTTATTTTTGGGACAGAGAGAGACAGAGCATGAACGGGGGAGGGGCAGAGAGAGAGGGAGACACAGAATCGGAAACAGGCTCCAGGCTCTGAGCCATCAGCCCAGAGCCCGACGCGGGGCTCGAACTCCCGGACCGCGAGATCGTGACCTGGCTGAAGTCGGACGCTTAACCGACTGCGCCACCCAGGCGCCCCTAAAAATGATATGTTTAAAGTATAAAATTAACTGCAAAGCAATTAGAAAAAAATCATACCAAATATTAAATTTTATACCACTTCTTGGAAATAAGCTAAGATTTATTTTTTTTTTAAATTTTTTTTTCCACGTTTTTATTTATTTTTGGGACAGAGAGAGACAGAGCATGAACGGGGGAGGGGCAGAGAGAGAGGGAGACACAGAATCGGAAACAGGCTCCAGGCTCTGAGCCCTCAGCCCAGAGCCTGAGGCGGGGCTCGAACTCACGGACCGCGAGATCGTGACCTGGCTGAAGTCGGACGCTTAACCGACTGCGCCACCCAGGCGCCCCAAGAAATAAGCTAAGATTTAAATGTCAAACGGAAGACTGGCAGAAAAATCTTAACAATAACAAAAATTGACATTAAAAGGATATGAAGGGAGTACCTGGGTGGCTCAGTCAGTTAAGCAACTGACTCTTGATCTCAGCTCAGGTCATAATCTCACGGTTCATGAGTTCAAGTCCCACATTGGACTCCACACTGACAGTGCAGAGCCTGCTTGGGATTCTCTCTCTCTCTCTCTCTCTCTCTCTCTCTCTCTCTGCCTCTCTATTTCTCTCAAAAATAAATAAATAAACATTTTTTTTAAAAAAGGATATGAATTAAACAAACTGAAAAAAATTCACATTAAATGCCCTTGGTTATTGATGATGAAACACTGTTTTCTAAATATCAAATAATATATTTAGAAGAATAAATTACCCTATGGTCCTTAGAATTTACCAACTGTAAATTCTTTAAGATGCTTATATAAAAATAAAAACTAGTAATAAAAAATAAAAAATCACTTACATCTTTTAAAAGCATTTCACTAGGCATAAATTATATGTCTTTATAAGTAGTTAAAAGAAATAAGATTTGGGTAAATTGGTAGATTTGTCATATAAGTGAATTTTCATTTGGGAAATTTAATTTCAGAAAATTAGTTTTTGTAGAATTGATTTTCAGTGAGTTGGCTTGCTTCCAGCAAATCAGCCCTGGCAGAGTCACGGTTTTATATTCTACCAAGCCAATCAACCCCAGCTAAAATGCACTTTGTTCCAAGAGTTCCAACTGAAGTCTTGGCATTAACATTGACCAAGACTGCTTGGGTCATGAGCTCATCTCTGTACCAGTGACTGTGGCCAGGGATATGGAATACGGTGACCATTCGAGCCTGATCCTTGTGACACCCTCTGGAAGTAGGAGAGCAGTCAGGCCCATCTGAATGACGTGGGCTGCAAATGGAAAAGGGAAGACTTGCAAAAGGAAAACCTAGGTCTACTATCAGAAAAGAGGAACAGTAGATATATGGTATATCTTTCACTCTGAGACTTCAAATAAACTTTTTTCTTGTTTAGCGGCATTGCTCTGACCATTCCTAATGGGGCCAAATTTCATCACAGCTCTCAAAAGAAGCTATCTTATCATGCTTTCACATTCTAACCCACTTGAACTCAGAAAGGGTACAAAAGGCATTTTTTTCCAACAAAAATTTGTTTGTTCCCCTATAACATGCTGTGAAGAAGAAATGGTATCTTTTTCCTCTACTGAATGATTTCTTTAACCACTCTGCTTTTTTGCTTCAATTCCAACATTCAAATTACTATTCTATACTTCAGAATGACAAAAGGAAAGATGTTCCCAAGTTGAAGTACATACAATTTGATATATGTTTGATATATTTTATTAGATGTTAGGTATTGCATACTTCTACTGAAAATAGATGCTGGTATATAAAACTTTTTTTCTGTATATCAAAATTTTTCATATTTTAATTTTTAAAATATAAACTATTATTACTTTTTACTATGTTTAATCTCTAAATTAATTAACTCCACCATGGATAATTGAGGATTGGCACATTTTTAATAAAGCAAAATAAAACTACAAGTGTCTAAAGTGAATCTTCAAGGGCACCTGGGTGGCTCAGTTGGTTGAGCATTCAACTTTAGCTGGAGACATGATCTCATGGTTCATGATTTGGAGCCCCACGTCGGGCTCTGTGCTGACAGCTGAGAGCCTGGATCCTGCTGAGGATTCTGTGTCTTCCTCTCTCTCTACCCCTCCCCCATTCACACCCTCTCTCTTAAAAATAAACATTAAAACAATTAAAAATTAAAGTGAATCTTCAGATGATACTGAATATGTTCTCATACTCTTTCTTTCAACAGTCATTCAACAAATACACATTGTGAGCCAATCACTGTTCCAGGCACTATGAATATAGCTAAAAGAAATGTCTTACCCTGTGGAACTTACATTTAGCAGAAGAAACAGAGCACATAAACAAACATATCATATCAAGTACTGGTAATTATTATAAAGAAAAACAAAGCAGGGCAAAGGATCAGAGAGTGAAAGGGATATTTTAGGTAGAACAGTCAGAGTTTACAGACATTCAATAAATAATACACTCAGGTTGCATGGGTGGCTCAGGCGGTTAAGTGTTTGACTTCAGCTCAGGTCATGATCTCGCAGTTTGTGAGTTTGAGCCCCGTGTCAGGCTCTGTGCTGACAGCTCAGAGCTTGGAGCCTGCTTCAGATTCTGTGTCTCCCCATCTCTCGGCCCCTCCCATGCTCATGCTCTGTCTCTCTCTGTCTCTCAATAATAAACAAATATTTAAAAAAAAATTTTTAATAAATAAATAAATAATACACTCAAGTTGTGTTTCAACTGAGAAAAAAGCAAACAGGAAATTAACATCTCCCTTTTATTTTGTAACACTAATCGTGGAAAATGTGTCTGATAGCTGTGGGCAAGCGGATGTTCTAATATTGAAGTTCACAATTAGATAGACCTGCCATCCCAGTAATCATCGGTGTTAGAAAAGTACAGTCCACATCACAGGGTTAGATCTCCCTCACAGCAACATTGCACAGAAGAGGAACTCTTGCAGGCAGACAGATGCCAAGGAGGATGAGGCAGATGTTCCCAATTCCACCTCTCCGTCTCTCAGGTAAATAAATTTACATCTCCTTCACTGCAGTGTAAGTAAGAAGCTAGAGACAGGATAGCTATGTTATTAAAGCCCCTCCACATGGAAGGCAAGAAGAGGAGAGGGATAAGAAAGATCTTCATGAAAAGATGTTTTTCTGCAGCCACCTTCTGCTGCTCAGGTGTAGGTGCAAAGTACGTAGACACAGAGTTGGCTGTGTTTAACCAGGGATACACTATATCTGATGAGTGCTACAGAAGGCAGAGATGCAGAGGAGAATGGGAAAAGTGGTGTTGAGAGTGTCTAAAAGGGAATAAAAGACCATAAAATATAAATTGCACAGGGGCGCCTGGGTGGTGCAGTCGGTTAAGCGTCCGACTTCAGCCAGGTCACAATCTCGCGGTCCGTGAGTTCGAGCCCCGCGTCGGGCTCTGGGCTGATGGCTCAGACCCTGGAGCCTGTTTCCGATTCTGTGTCTCCCTCTCTCTCTGCCCCTCCCCCATTCATGCTCTGTCTCTCTCTGTCCCAAAAATAAATAAACGTTGAAAAAAAAAAATAATAAATAAATAAATAAATTGCACAAAGAGAAAAGTGAGTCCATTAAAACAGTAATAGTGAGTAAGCAGTGTAGTAAATGAATTAGATCCAAATGTAATCAAATAATGTTGAAGACAGAGAATCAGTAAATGACCTGGAAATACAAGATAGTTGATTTGACAGAAAGAAATAAAGATCCACTGAAGATGTCCACATCCTGATCCCCTGAACCTGTAAATATGTTACCTTACATAGCAAAAGGGACTTTGTAGATGTGATTAAATTAAGTAGTTTGAAATGGGGAGATTTCCTGGGGTCATTGAAATGGGCTAAACATAATTACAAGGGTCCTTATAAGACAAAGGCAGAAGAAAGAGACAGATAAAGGAGATGTGATAATAGAAATAGAGAGTCAAAGTCAGAGATTTGAAGATGCCATGGTTCTGGTTTTGAACAGGAAGGAAGAGGTCACAAACCAGGAAAGTAGGTGGCCTCTAGAAGCCAGAAGAGGCAAGGAAAAGGCAAGGAAACATTTTCTCCCCTTGAGTCTCAAGAAGGAATGCTGCTCTGTTGATATTTTGATTTTAGCTTTTAAGACCCATTTTGGACTTCTTATTTCCAGAAGTATATGATAAAATAATTGTGTTGTTTAAGCCACTAAGATCATTATAGCATCAGTAGGAAACTAATACAGTTGGTTAAAGAGCAGGTGCTTGAATTCTGTATTTGAAGGTGGGGGTACCTATTGGTAATGACAAAGTCTAGGGTATGTCATGGGCTGTAGTGTAGTCAGAAACAGTGAGGTCAAGAAGCACAGAGGGGTTGAGTGTGATCATCTGCAAGGCTACTGAAGCCATCAGTAATGAAAACAATGATCCAGAGTTTTCAATCTTCGATGAATGAGTGGAGAGGGTTGGACATTACCAAGAAGGGATCTACTTCAGAGAATCTTATCTTTTGGAGAAAGGAGGATAATACAGTGGTCTAGAAGGAACAATGAAACAGAAGAATACCTATCTCATCTTCAGTCTCCATTATATGTGGAATGTGAGATTTAAAAACTGCCACCAGTAAAGAGAACTAGATAAGAAACATCTTCAAGAATGACAAGGTATCAGTCAAAGAAAAAGGGTAAAGGTAACAGTGAGGACAGAGTAGTGGATATCAAGGATTTCAGATTTTCATGATAAACTCTAAAAGCACAGGGAAAGAATTTGAAGTATGGGGGGGAGGCACATGATGTGGTCCTATCAGGATATTTGAGGCTTATGGAGCATAAGCCCAGGTGATGATCTATGAATTGAAATTTGGGGGCTTCTGAAGGTGACTTAGACAAACATGAGTGTAAAGTGTAATCGGGTTTGTCCTCATGCTTTTTTTTAGAAGGACAAGCAGTTCAAAATACAGCATTTTTTGACAATTATTACCTTGGATACTTGTAGTGATAAGATGAATGAAGAGGGATTATCTTACTAGCAAGAAGTGAGGCCTCTGGGCTTCCTTCCCTTAAGCTTGTCTTAGGGAGACAGACTCATCAAACACACAAAACTGGGAGGTCTTGCTGAAATCCTGCCTCAAGCCTCCTTTTCAAATTCCAGAGAGTGGACCATGGCTATGGGAGAGGCAACGAAGCTGTGGACCTCTCACCAATCTGCTGTGGAACCTGGTGGGGTCATGGTGGAGAGAAGAACAAGCCAAGGAAATTAATGTTATCATATGAGGGTTTTCCTAGATCTGGAATCCTATCATTTCTATGAATTCAAGTATCTTCAGTAAACATTCTATCGAAAAACATAATACCATATTTGGAGAAGGAATAATTTAAAAGAAAAACTGAATCGGTTAAAACAGAGCAGTGAAAATGAAAAAGAGAAAACAGTGCAAATAAACAGCACAGATCAAAATGGCTTTCACAAACACAGAATGAGAATGACTTTTTTACAACCTATGAGTGTATACACAATGTTAAAAGTTCAAACCTCTGTAAAAAAAATTCCCATTCACAAGAGAAAAAAATACATTCATCAAATTTGTTCTAAAAGTGAATTCTGTGTCTATGGGGTTGTTTTTGTTTTTGTTTTTGTTTTTGTTTTTAGAAAGAAAAAGAGTGTGAGCAGGGGAGGGCCAGACATAGAGGAGGAATGAGAGAATCCCAAGCAGGCTCTACGCTGTCAGTGCAGATCCTGATGCAGGGCTTGAGCTCACGAGATCATGACCTAAGCTGAAATCAAGAGTCAGACACTTAACCAGCTGAGCCACCCAGGTGCTCAGAAAATTGAATTCTGTTTCTTTACAATGAATAGAGCTATCCCAGGAGAACGGCATAAAATTTTAGTTTGCACATTAAATTTATATACTTAATTTTTTCAAAATGTTTATTTTTGAGAGAGAGAGAGAGAGCCGGAGTGGGGGAGATGCAGAGAGAGAGAGGGAGACACAGAATACAAAGCAGGCTCCAGGCTCTGAGCTATCAGCACAGGGCTGGAACTCATGAACGGGGTGGGGGGGGGGGGGATCATGACCTAAGCCAAAGTCAATGCTTAACCAACTGAACCACCCAGGTGCCCTATATATTTTAGTTAATACTGAAAGAAATTGTGCGTACTTTATTCCATAGGGTAAAAAGAGCTGTACAGAAATTGTTCCCTTTAGGACAAGGGTTCTTAAACGTGGATTCAGAGTGCCCATGAAGCAAGTGACATTTTATGTGAAACTACATAATAGAGTGGATGTCAGTGAATATAGGACGAGGATCCTTAGCTTCCTTTAAATCCTTAAAATGGATTTCTCTTAAAAAACAAAATAAAATAAAAAACACAGTGCTCTAGGAGTGTGTAATGTGAAACAAATTAAATCTGATAATGTTAAAAGCATAAATGGATAAATTGTAAAACAATGTGTTAAAATATGAGACTTTCATTCTCAGATTAGTGAATGGAGAGGGGGGCGATATCAGTGGTTACCAGAAGGTGGAAGAGGGCGGGATGAATCAGCATAGCACAGAGGATTTTTAAGACAGTGAAACTATTTCTGAATGATACTCTGGTGGTGGATACATACCATTATACATTCCTCAACACCCATAGAATGTCTACTACAAACAGCAAACCCTAGCACTACAAATCTTAGTTAATAATAATGTATCAATTATCGCTCACCAACTGTAACAACTGTAGCACAAAAATGCAAGATGTTAATAATAGGGGAAACTGTTGGGGTCAGGGAGGTATATGGGAACTCTGTACGTATCACTTAATTTTTCCGTAAACCTTCAAAAAATAAATCCATTAAAACAAAACCAAACAAGATGCTGACCACTCTGAATAAAGCGGATTGGAGGAGAGATGGAATGGAAGTAGGTCTCCAATCAGGAGACTTCTGCAATCATCAAGTCAAGAGATGATAATTTAGAATAGAGTAGATAAGAATAAAAAGATGAGAATCAAAAAATTGGGGGGACTGTTACAAAAACTGGTGTTAATTTGAATATGGATAAAGAGGAAGGGGGGATGCTGACAAATGACTTACACATTTTTGGCTGTGTAATGGAAAACAAGTAAAATTCCAAAGTACAGATTTTGAGAGATGGATACCTTCAGACACCACCAGGATGCGTCCGTGGCAGCGTGGGATTTATGAAAGGTAGCTAGAAAGTTCAACAGGACATTCATAAAAGAAGGTAATGGGGTAAATATTTTACATCTTAGAATCATGTTGATATTCCTACCCTGTCCTAGCCAGCTCGGGCTGCTATAACAAAATACCATAAACTGGGGGCTTAAACAAGATATCGATTTCTCAAAATTCTAGAGGCTGACAAATCCAAGATCAAGGTGCTAGCAGATGTTCTTCCTGGTGAGAGCCCACTTTTTGGCTTGCAGCAGGCAGCCTTCTCACTGAGTTTTCACAGGGCAGAGGTAGAGAAAGCAACTTACTCTTAGAGGGTATTAATCCCATCATGCCCCCCCCATTACTTCCTCTAAATCTAATTACTTCCCAAAGGGCTTATCTTCAAATACTGTCTGTTAGAAGGTGGGGGAGGAACAGAAAGCTATCCCCCAAATTAAGGAGGCACTTTGAGACTGAAAAACACAGCCAGCAAAACTCCATGTAATTTACACAAGGTATCTTACTGACAGGGCGGATTGAGCAGATGATGACCCAGATGCAGCACAGCTATTCGCTGCAGAGTCTGGACCTCAGTCTACACAGTTTATACAGCAAGTGGACAGGTGGTGGGGCAAGGGGAGGAGCACTATAGTGAGATCAAAGAGTTCTCATGCATTTCAAAGGGTTGGCACACCTAATTGACAGCTAACCTTTAATTAGATTTTGTGGGCCATCTATGAGTCAGGAAGGGGCAAGACTATGTTATCTCTAATAGATTCATGGGAGGCTGAAGCAAGCCTCCCTCCATCCCAGCCTTAATATGTATTTCTAACAGATGTACATTAATCTCCAAGAGGCCTGGAACATGTAACGCAACATGGTCAGCATGCCTACACCAACATATTCAGGGCTATGGCTTCAACACAGGAATTCTGAGGAGACACAAACATTCAGTCTATAACACACCTCTCGCCCTAAGCCGGAATTGCATTATTTTATAACATAAATTTAAATCCATACAATGTAACTATAAGATTATACATGCAAAACAATACTTGAGATTTTGAAAGCAACCAGTTATTTAAACTAATTTAAATATTTAACATTTGAAATAAAACCTCCTCTCTCAAAGGAAGCCCAATGTTAACAGATGCTGTTTACAACATTTTTAGGTCCACCCTGTCTCTATCCCTCTCCACCCCCAAAAAAGAGTTGATGGCCTAAGCAAGGACTCATGCATTCAAAACAAGGTTCATTCTCCAATATCCATCAATGTAATCTGAAGGCTAGCAGCAAAACTGCCCAGCACTCTAAATTTACAAGGGACCACATTAGGGGAGGATAAAGTAACCAAGACCCAGATAACTTGATAGTCTGTAGTCGACACCTCAAATCTCCTCTGGAATCAGAGCAGACCACAGAACAGTGATGTACTAGCCAATGGAGACACTGTCACAGCCTGATTATGTAGTAATATGATGCATCCCTCACACTGCTTTCATTAAAATACCATCACATCCACAAAACTTCTGAATAGACGATCTCTGAAGAGAGTAGTTCAAAATTATCATCTTATTAAAATACAATTCCTGCTTTCGTTGCATTTACTTGTTTCCTTTAAAGTTGCAAACTATGGTATATATGGCCAGGAGAACATAGATTATCCCTGAGACCTAACAGAGCAGGGCCTTAATGTACACAGAGGCCCCAGAGTCTATTTACTACGCTGCTTCCTCAAAATGTATTTCCTTCACCCACCAGCTGCCCATCCTATCCCCAGGGCATCAACTTCTGAGTTAGAGGTGAGATGAACAGTCCACATTTTATGCCTGGCCCAGCCCCATTCACTTTAAGTCAGCTTTAATCGCCTCCTTTCTGTCACAGAGCCTGAGAGAGTTCTACACCTGAATGTCATGACTTGTCATGACCTAAGCTTGTGTTCACTGACAGGAAATTGGGAGAAAATGAACTGGGAGAAATGGATGGAACCTGTGGAAAGTCAGAAAAAAAAAAAAGGTGGAGAAAAGGAGGATATTCAGGAGTTTTCCTCAACCTCTCATCTGCCCAAAATTACATACACTGTCTGAAAGCTGTTCTTGATGTCCTTTCATTAACATTCACAGATCGCAATGATTTTAGGCAGAATGCAGGGGAAAGTTACGGCTGTCAAAGGTCATTCATATTCTCCACACAGGAAGAGAAGGAAATGTGTAGTTGTCCCCTCATTCCCAGTGACCTGTTATAAATGATGATTTTTATGTCAAACTGAAATTTTCTTCATTCTTTCTTATATAAATGTATAAGGGCTATTCTACACTAAGATGGGTCACCAAGGTAGCTTATAGATTTTCCTTCCCTTGAGACCTTTAAAGAAAATAAATATCAAGCTGCCTTTGAAGGATGACATGGAATCCTTACCACAGGCTGAAGAATGAATTAAAAACCCTTGGTTGTCCCTAGTCCCTATGAGTAAGGAAAAACAAAATGAAACAAAACATTAGCTATCTTCACAATATAAAACAATACCTTTAAATACTTATTTCCAATGTAGCAATTTTTCTTTTTTAAATGTAACTCTCTGCCACCCTGACATTAAATGTCAAAGTAGCACCAACTCTGTCCAGTTGAGCTACAAAATTAATTGACTGCTATGAAAAATACCAATGGAGCATAATGAGCCACAGAAGACCCATATCAACACTAAATTAGAAGATATAACTGCCTTTTGGAACTCAGTAATACCGAAGTCTGCAGTGTCCAGTAATTAATGCAGGGTGATTCGAATGTTTATTAAAAGTACTAGATATCTGACATTTTCTGAGTAGACATAGAATCTAAGGGAAAGGTAAGTTCATCTCTTTAGACTTCCAAGTACTAAGACCAGATGAGTCTTAAAATAGCAACAGGTTGATCAACATCTGGCATATAGTAACTAAATGTTGAATAAATGAACTATACTTGTTTCTTCTCTCCTCCGGTCTTTTTGAGATTACTGGTTACAGCCCCTCACAATATTCTCAGACCTCTCTCTCCTTCAGGTATTAATATGTCTTTGCTTTCTCTTTTATTCAAAGTATAATTGCCTGGACAGCTACATGTTAAAGAATGAAACTGAACCACTATCTTATACCATATACAAAAATAAACTCAAAATGAATTAAAGACGTGAATGTATGGCCTGAAACCATAAAACTCTTAAAAGAAAATAAAGGTAATAAGCTCTTTAACATTGGTCTTAGGAATATTTTTTTTGGACCAGTCACTTAGGCAAAGGCAACAAATGCTAAAATAAACCAATGGGATGACATCTAACTAAAAAGCTTTTGCACAGGGGCGCCTGGGTGGCGTAGTCAGTTAAGCGTCGGACTTCAGCCAGGTCATGATCTCGCGGTCCGGGAGTTGGAGCCCCGCGTCAGGCTCTGGGCTGATGGCTCAGAGCCTGGAGCCTGTTTCCGATTCTGTGTCTCCCTCTCTCTCTGCCCCTCCCCCGTTCATGCTCTGTCTCTCTCTGTCCCAAAAATAAATAAACGTTGAAAAAAAAAAAATTAAAAAGCTTTTGCACAGCAAAGGAAACAATCAACAAAACACAAATGCAACCTATTGAATGAGAAAAATATATTTGCAAATCATACATCTGGTAAGTGATTAATATCCAAAATCTATAAAAGTGTGCATAATCTAATATCGAAAAAACAAACATTATTTAAAAATGGACAAAGGGCTTGAATAGACATTAAAAAAAAAAAAAAAAGACATACAGATGGCCAAAAGGCACATGAAGTAAATGCTCAATCAAAAAGACAAAAATAACAAGTGTTGGTGAGGATGTGGAGAAAAGGTAGCTCTCATACACTGTTGATGGGAATGTAAACTGATGCCGCAACTATGGAAAACAGTACAGAAGCTTCTTAAAAAATTAAAAATAGAACTATTATACAATCCAACGATGCCACTTATGATTATTTATCTGAAGAAAATAAAAACACCAATTCAAAGAGATATATTCATCCCTATGTTCACTGCAGCTTTATTTTCAAGAGCCAAGACATGGAGCGCCTGGATGGCTCACTGTCCAAATCTTGGTTTCAGCTCGGGTCATGATCTCACAGTTCATGGGTTCGAGCCACACATTGGGCTCTGAGCAGGAAACACAGGGCCTGCTTGAGATTCTCTCTCTCCCCCTCTCTCTGCCCCTCCCCTGCCCATGCTCTCTGTCTCTCTCTCCCCCCCTCTAAATAAATACACATTTTTTAAAAATTCAGCTCTTGTGAAGTATGGTCACTTAAAAGATAAGAAGATGGTGATTTTTTTAGGGGCTTCCTGGGTTTCTAAGATCCTGATGGTGAAAAAATGAGGAATGTTGTGAGCTTTGGGGCTTCTCTTAGTAGATGACTTACTATTACAAAGAAACATCTCCACTGACTTAACATCTCTAAAATTTCACTTCAAACGTTGACTTTATTTTGAAAAGCTAACATGAAATCACCAAAGAGATTATTTCTAAAGTAGTTCCTACAGATATAATCTCAATACTGAATGCTCAACAATCATTTATTTTTATTTCCTCTCACTCATAACACAGAATATAATTCTCAATTTTTCCTAAGGTTATCACAAAACAAACAAAAGGTGTTATATTGGGAAAAAAATTTGATCTCATCTAAATGTCTAATACCATGCAAACAGTGCTCTGAAAGAGACACCTCATTTGTTCCTTTTGTCAATTAATCTATTGATATTTAAAGTTCACCTTAGGTTAGCTATTTTAAGTTGGATTTATTTCTTAAAAATTGCAAAGGATGAGGGGCATCTGGGTGGCTCAGTCTATTAAGCATCCAACTCTTGATTTTGGCTCAGGTCGTGATTCCAGGCCCATGGAATCAAGCCCCATCTCTGGCTCCTCCATGCTGAGCATGAAGCCTGCTTGAGAGTCTGTCTGTCTGTCTGTCTCCCTCCCTCTCTCTCCTCTGCACCACCCCTCCTCTACTCACTCACGCACACTCTCTCTTTCTCTCTCTCTCTAAAATAAAATTAAAAAGCCCTAAAAAATTGCAAAGGATGAAATAGCCCATTAAAGTCAGCCTACAGATATGTTCCATAAAATTACATAATCTAAAACAGAAAATAATTTTAAGGCCCAAATTAACAAACAGAAACTTTGTATTTTGTCTTTAGAAGACATTTGATAGCATTTTTGTCTTTGATTCTCAAATGTTCCCAAGGCTTCCTGTTCTAAGAATTCATTTCCTATCCCCCAAAGTTAAAAGTCCATCTTTACACATAAAGTATATAAAACAAGATCCAGATTATTTTAATATAGTATTTATGACTTTAAAAACCCTAGAATCAGTTGTTTCAATAGCAGCAACTATAATTACATCCCCTTTTAACACTGCTTTCCTGATTTGATCCTATTTAAGCTTTTTAAGAACCAACATAGTGACAACTTGTTCATTCAGAAGAAATCGAGAAAAGTAGGATTATACTCAGATGAGCATAAACTCATGTCATGTTCAACGAAATGCTCTGGAAGCTTTGAATGTTTTCTAAAATGTTAAATATTTCATGGTCACAAAGGTATATTTCTGTGTCATTCTAGGAATTGGGCTTGTTCATTTCTACAATGCCTTTGCACCCTCTTATGGTCATTTTAGGATTTGCTTTATTGGGAGATTCAATTTATTCAAGGCTATTCAAAGGTTTCATCTTGTAAATTTGAATTTTATTAGAATAATGACATTTACACACTTCACACCTTTAAATCTGTGATTTCATAATCCCAAATATTAATTGAAGCTCACACTTCTTCACAGTGTTGAGAAAACCAAAGTAGATAGAGTTGAGGTTACTAGGATAATAATTAGGAAACACTCCATACTTTCCAATTATGTCTGACATATTAACAAGCTAATAAGAATTTTAGATTCTGCCTCCTAGGCATAAAACAATTCAACACTAAGGCCATCATTAGGTATCACATTTCTTACTTCCCAATACTGATATGACAAAATCAACTTAGAATTTGTTTGGGCCTGTTTATAAAAAGCATGAAAATGACTTCTAACTCAGGACAATACCCTAAAAACAACAACAACAACAACAACAGCAGCAGCAACAACAAAAAAACCCAGCAGAAATGTGGCTGTTTTTCATTAAAAAGTAGCAACAGCAAGATTAAACACACACACACACACTATATTTTAATTGACTCATATGTTGTCTCAGAAACATTAAATTCCTTTAAAGCTAAGATCTTAGGGCACCTGGGTGGCTCTGTCAGTTAAACATCTGAGTTTGGCTTAGGTCATGATCTGGAGGTTTGTGAGTTCGAGCCCCGCGTCGGGCTCTGTGTTGAAAGTTTGGAGCCTGGAACCTGCTTCAGATTCTGTGTCTCCCTTTTTCTCTGCCCCTCCCCTGCTCATGCTCTCTCTCTCCCAAAAATAAATAAACATTAAAAAAAAAAAGCTACAAATCTTAAAAAAAAAAAAGGTCAATTGTTACCTTTCTATTATCTTTAATTTGACCCCCATAAAAAAAAAAAAAAAAAAAAAAAAAAAAAAAAAGACTGCTTCCTGACTAAAAATCTCCTTCTTTCTATTACTTAATGGTTTCATGTTCACAAAGCATTTGGGAAAAATGTGAAAAGTTTTAATGGTAAGTTTTATTTCTGAGTTCATGCTGTTGCTAGTGATAAGGATATCTGCTTTGTGGTGAAGAGAAGTAACGTTGAAACTCTACAGACAAAGGGAGAACTACTGGTTAAAGTGTTTATGGGGACAACTGTTGTGTTTCCAGATACTTTCTTCTTAGCAGGGTGACTGTCTCACATTGTAAGATATTTTTAACTTGAAGAGAAGTGTAACTTGAACACTATATGGTTTTAAATTACTAACTTATATTACACTCATATTTTTGCCAGAAAAGTACCTCAGAACCAATATATATATCTATAAATCTATAACTTTGGTTTCAGAATGCAACTGCTATTACTAAGGGCACAAAAATACACTAACCAAGAGTACAAGAGATCCCATAACTGAACAACATTTAAGAAGCTAGAAAACACAGTTTCACCACGCTAGTCAAGTATTGTATAGGATGATGTTCCAAATACATAAGCTTTTGTTAATTCTCAAAGTACAAATGAAATTTAAAGATAAAATTTTGGGTGGTCCATCTGAAAAATGGAATTATTTTTCACAGTAGATAACAGCACTTACAAAGATCACCAATACCAGTAAGGTATCAATTCATAGGTTTCCTATATGTTATTCAGTCTGTCAGATGTGCTCACTTCAGAACATCAGTTCATTACCAGTTCCAGAAATGTTCTTTACATTTCAAAAACTCCAAAATCCTACAAGTCATTTCTCCTACATGACAGCCACGTACATAGTCTAAAATATTTTGTTCATTGTTCACAAACACTGAAAAATCGGATACGAAGTTGCTGAGTGAGCACTACCAGTACCTCCTTGTGTATGCATTTTTTCAGTTACAATCATTGACAACTGGAAACTACTCTGTAAATATGTGTATCTTTTTTAAAAAGTGAATATGTCTTGCTAATGAGCATTGCAAATACTGGTGTTCAAATGTATCCTGTTCTACAAAAGTCTGATGTGTCCTGGGGTGCCTGGGTGGCTCAGTCAGTTGGGCGTCTGACTTTGGCTCAGGTCATGATCTCGCAGTTCGTGAGTTCAAGCACCACGTCGACCTCTGTGCTGACAGCTCAGAGCCTGGAGCCTGCTTCGGATTCTGTGTCTCCTCCTCTCTCTGCCCCTTCCCCACTCATGCTCTGTCTCTCTCTGTGTCTCAAAAATGAATAAACGTTAAAAACATTTTTTTAAAAAGAAAAGAAAAAGTCTGATATGTCCTACAAAAGTCTGATAATTCAATTGTGCATACAAAGATACAAAACAGTTAAATCTACTGGCCCAAACAACCATTTAGGAAGACAGTAATGAGGGTTGTTTGAAAGCAGAGCATCCTAGGGGTCCTAAACTACATAGCATAAAATTCCAGGCCCTTAAAATCAGCCACAGGACACTACTTTTCATTTCTTCAGCACTATACCTTTTCACATCCCAATGATTACACATTTAACTCCCTCTATCTGAAATAATTCCCTCCCTTATTGTAGTATACCATTATATATTGGGACTTATCACATGGTAAGGCAATTATTTGTTTGAATGTCCATCTCTCCCAGTAGACCACCATATATAATATCTTGAAGAGAAGAACTGAACGGATTTATTTTTATATTTCCCAGTATCTGAAAACTACTAGCCCAAAACATCATTATGAAGACCCATGTTTTAATCCTAGGTGCACTTAATTTTCCCTTTTCCTTGTATGTCAATGATTAGGTATTTTATTCCTTGCAGGATTGCTGGGAAACAGAAAGGTACCCATAAAGTGACTAACCCAGTGCCTGGCACATAGAAGGCAGTTACATGTGCTCAATAAATGTTAGTTGAACTGATCCTTCCCTACAGCTCTTTCCATTTATATATTAACTCAAAATCTCTTCAGATTTTCCAAAATCTAAACCACTATCTTGTTCCTTCTTATATTTTGTCATATACCATAATTTAAACATAATCATAGCTATAAAAATAAAGCATTTTACTGTGTATTAAGGCAATTTAGGCATTTGAAAGCAGTAAGTTCAATTTTTACCACGCATAAAATATCCCAAGAAATGGGAACTAAAGTTCAGGGCATTCAGCTTTATTTTCTCTTCTATTTCTCAACAAAAGAGGGGGAAAACTGCTTCAATATTTATAAGACTAAGAATAATGGATGTGCATAATTTTGCTTTAACATACATTTCTGCCTTTTAAACCCAGTTTAAACTCAGTGAAAGGCCAAGAACATGGACTTAATTATGCAGGAAAAAAAGATGCTTTAACTGCAGTGCACATTCAATAGACAAAATCCAAAGAAAGCAATCCTGCCTGAAACGTTTACAAATCAATTCATTATATTGATTTGGAATGAGTTGTGCTGTAATTTAAAGCATAGATTACTGCAGGCCAAACTTGATAAAGTTCTTTTTTTAAGGTACTTCACTTGACTATGGACTTGACCTGAGAATTTTCAAGAAACAGTGATTTGCCTAACTTAAAAAAAAAAAAAAAAAAAAAGCTACCATGTACAAAAACTAGGTTTTAAAGGGTAATGATTAAGAACTGAATCATAACTAAATTTCAGAAGTACAAAAAATTGTGTCCAACAAATAAGTTCAATAAGACATTGATATTTTGAGAAGAGGCAAAGTGTTTCAATTTCAAAACAATTCATTCCACATACAATGTATAGAATGTTTCCATCTCATTTCCTAGTTCCCGGTGTAGCTCTGGAAGAAAAATTTAAGATTTGTTTCTGTTTTGTTTCTTCTTCATGGAAAAAGCTGTTCTTTGGCAAACAGTGATTAAGCCTAAGAGTCCTGATGAGTCAGTGTTTTATCTTAATACAACTTAAATATTTTGCCATTTCTTTTCACACCATTCTTAAAAAGTGAGGATAATAATAGCTATCACTACACAGGGTAGTCCTCAAAAAGCACTGAAACTGGGGTTCAGAAAAGCTCATCTTATTTTAATCACACATCAAGCATGAAGTCAATGAGCTAATTAAGCAGCTAACTATGTGCTTCCTGGAGGAAAAAGAGTATTTGTTAAAATCATTTTTTTTTCCATAATAAAAAACAGGACCTAGAGAATGATACTGTACCCCCATTCCCCTGTCCCTGGGGTAGGGGGAGGTACACAGCAGGAAGTAAGTAAAATAATAATTTGCAGCTGAGTCACTCCAGAGACACAAGAATGAATGTATAACAAGGTCTTTTCATAACATTAAATCTCCTTCAGTGATATTTCTCTTGGGCCTCAGTTTCTTCATCTAAGCAATGACCTAGATTTCCCAGTTCTCTTGTAGTTTTAAGTGTTGTGAGTTCTTCATAAATTAAATTAAGCTATACTAGTCTGCTGTGAGCTAATGTCTAGATGACACATGGATGGATATACAAACATATGAATGTGTAAATATGCAATGTGTAAGTTATTCAAACACATGTATAGATCTATTAAAATCTAAGAAAAAATAAACAGTTTTTGATACATCATCTTCAAAAGTCTAGGGGCACCTGGGTGGCTCAGTCGGTTAAGTGTCCGACTTCAGCTCAGGTCTTGATCTGGCGGTCCATGGGTTCGAGCCCCATGTAGGGCTCTGTGCTGACATCTCAGAGCCTGGAACCTGCTTCAGATTCTGTGTCTCCCTCTTTCTCTGTCCCTCCCCTGCGCTCTCTCTCTCTTTCTCTCTCAAAAATAAAAAAAAAAAAAAAAAAAATTAAGACAATTTTTAAAAAAGTCTTCATCATTTGTAGTAAAATGACACAAAAATTGTGAAAAACCAAATAAAATACCTCTATGGAAACAAATTATTTTACTTTCCAGGTTTCTCTTCTTTAAAACGAAAGCAGACAAACACAGCAAAATTATAGTCTATGAAACAAATTAGAACCAAAGAAGAAATTTTCAATTATTTCCACAAATGCCCAGAGCAGTTTAAGCTTTCTAAAATTTGCTACCCTGTTGAATTAGAGTATTTTAGCTTTATAAAAGCTTTCCTGAAGCTTGCCACAAATTTTCAAAATAACTACCTTTTCATCCATAGAAATTAATGATTTTGCCATGACATTTTTCCTGCAAATTTTAACAGGATTTAAACTACCTAATCTAATTGTAAGTATTTAGGGTTTTGTTTTTGTTTCTGTTTTCTTGTTATAGAATAAGGAAAAAAATAAGCTGGTTTTTCTCAGTTATTTGATCCCAGAATTTAAACAAAATTCAGTCTCTAAAACAGTATTTTTTAATACGTTTATAATATTCAGTTGATTGGGAAAATAATTCTTGAAATAAAACTAATTAGTGATAAATGTACGTATCTATTTAAAGATTCCTTACTAATTGTATTACTTATGTAGAGTTGAAAGGTAACATTCCTTTCTAAGCTGATTATATACCAAAAGTCACAACCTTTGGTAGCACTGCCACCTGCTGTTGATTCTAGATCATTTTCCAGCATATATCAAAAATAAACCTAGAATAGCATGGGCAAATTGGTCTGGAAAACAAGCATCGACATAGATTTTAGGGACAATTTGTGTGAAAACCACCGATAAAGTTTTTTTTTTCTGACAACAGATAACGTTGTATCTATATTGTAATAAGCCTCTTACTATACAAAGGAGCAAAATAGGTAACTGTAAAGGGCCCTAAGCCTTCTTGGTTATTAACATTTGTTTGAGACATAGTTTTACAAAAGCATTTTTTATTTGACAAAGAAAGAGAGGGATGTAGCACCCAGAAAAATGAAAGTAATAAAGTTCTTTCAGGAGGAATTATATGATTTCCTTTTAATTGAGTAAACCATGCCTAATAAAGGAAGATACAAGCATACATGTAGGGAGATACAGGCAAATGTGGCAAAACTGGTGAATCCACCCAAAGGATATATGGGAAAACATTTTTTATCCTTTCAACTTTTCCTAAGTTTACTAACTTTCTAAATAAAAAGTTGGAGAAAAAATTATCACGCACTGATTTTTTAATTTGCTTTACCAATGCAGCTAAATATCACAGAATTTAAGGGAACACTGATATTATAATAGACAAGTTTATATGTATTTTAAAGTCTGAGAAAGGTTGAAATACCATTTTTAAAACACTATCAAGGCTTTCTTTTTTTCCCCCCAATTCTAGAGAAACATGATTTACAGCAGCAGCAGGCCTTATGGGAGATGGCTGGTCATGTAGCTGGAGCAGTGACCTAACACTGCCTCTTGGGGAAGGCAGGAACAAAGTGTATAAAAGAACATGAGTATACCCAATACTTTTTCTCTTACAATTTAACAGCTTCAAGACTGAACTGTTAGTTGCCTTGAAAGCTTTACCAGTATGCTGCCTTTTCCCTGTCTATCAAACAGTAAAAAACCATAACTGAGAAGTTTCTTCAAAACATATTCATGAAGATTTTATTACTATTAAAAAGAAAAAAACTATATTTTAAAGCTGCTTTTTTTTTTTTTTTAACCAAGAAACCTAACATTTGCATAAAAGACAGCCTCTGGGTTGTCTGTACAACTCCCTTTCTGTGGATTTTTCCTCCCAACTCCCCTATCATAGATATTTAAATTCCATGACTCTAGCCAGTCATAACCTACCAGCCAGTGCTTCTCTCTTGTGGGAGTTCAGAATCGGAAATCAGAAAGGATATTTCACTCTCTGATGTTTTTTGAAGTGGTGACAGGTAAACTCAAGAGTTATGGAATTGTCATTGAGTACAAAATACATGGGAAAGCAGAGAGAAATGTCCATTTGCACAGAGAAATAAGGAAAGACATGTACAGAAAGAAAGAAAAGACACAGAGAGAAGGAGTAATGTCTTACAGCTTTCCAGTCCCACCTGAGCCCAGCCATACTTCCTGCCCATAGGCTCCATGACATTCCCTTGTATTCATATAAAGCCCTTCACCTCCTTTGTACTCACACAGGCTTGCAGTGGGATTCTGTTCCTTAAAGACAAAAGCCTTGATTCCAACAATTTATTGACACAAGAGACAAGGGGAAATTTTTGATACAATAACAACAAAAAAAATTAGAACCCCATCCAATAATAAAAACAACAAAAACAACAACAAAAGATGTAGATATTGTCTGTGAAATACAATTTTAGAGATAAGCAACCTCCATAGAAAACTGTAATATTTATCCTAACAGAGTCCCTATCTAGGAATAACAGTGGTGACCGGCAGATTGCATTGTTTCTTCAAGATATTCATTCCTCCACCTTATAAAGTCCCTCTCTGGTAATTCTCCCTGTGAAAGAAATATATTTCCTACTGCCACAATCTCAGGTTTGGCTACATTATTTGCTTTGGCCAATCCAAAGTAAGCCCAAGTGACTGTACCAGTGCCAGGCAGGAATCTGAATGGCATCTTGCAGTTCCACAGAGGCGTTCCTTTCTCTCTGACAACACAAGAAAAAACAACGGTGAGGCTGTGTTACAATAATGTGAGGATGTGTTACATGTCAACCTTCAATAGGCGATTAGCATGAACAAGAAATAAACCTCTATTGTTAGAAGTCATGGAAATTTTAGAGTTGATTGGTACCGTGGTATACCTGGCATAAGCAGACTGGCACAAGTCTCAAAGAGATGCTCATGACTAATAAAGCCAATGGGTAAGAAAGTAAATACTTCATCTGGAAGTTCATTTAAATATTGCCAATAAGCTTATATTTTAAATACGCCCTTGTAGTTTTCAAGCTATCAGACTGTTGATGATTTTAAGGATCTTTAAAGATAATGCTTACCAAAGGATAAACTTACTACTTCTGCCATGTTTCTAAGAACTGTCCACAGGTTTATGAAAAAGACATCCTTCTTCTTAAAGGATATTTCAAAGATATTCTAATTTTAGTGTTTGTACTTTTCCAAAACCTGTGGGTATAATAAGGCTTTTCAAAACAATGTATCGATTGAGAAAAAGTTCTGAATAAATTTTATATTTTCCTTCTACCTTATGAAAACAACCTGATGCCAAAGGTTCTGATTCTTCCAAATAGTACAAACCAAAAAAATTGTTAATGCCATTCCAATTTTCTTGGTCATTTTATAACACCAATGGCCTTAAGTCCTCTATAATCCAGATAATGATTTTACTTTTGTTTAAGTATGTCTTTCCGAGGAGGGGCCTGGGTGGCTCAGTCAGTTAAGTGTCTGACTCCTGATTTGAGCTCAAGTCATGATATCACAGTTCATGAGTTCGAGCCCTGCATCTAGGTCTGTGCTGCCAGCATGGAGCCTGCTTGAGATTCTCTCTCTGCTCCTCCCTGTGCCCGCCCTCTCCCTCTCTCTCCCTCTCTCTCTCTCTCTCTCTTTAATAAAAAAAAAAAAGAAAAGAAAAGAAAATGGGGGGGGGGAGTATCTCTTTCTGAAAACAATGTCATATTTAATAGAGTTTTGATAACTGGAAATAATTATCAAATAAACATAAGATAAAATATGAGGCTTACTCTATACATTGTGCCACTAAGATTAGCTGTGTGACTTTAGGGAAGTCATTCAACCTCTATGAGCCAGTAGAGAAGCTTAGAAAAATGAGGATAATAATCTATACCTACTACATATTATAGGAACCAAATGCTATAACACCTTCACTAACCTAAAAAATAAAAAGCCACATTTTCACTATAGAAGCAGAATATATGCTTACATATAGTTTCCATAAACCTTAATACAAAACTAAATTGTTGAAGAATCAAGTAATGTTGGAAATTGCTTCTACTTTACACTAACCTCACTATTAAAACCACAATAAATTATATTAATAAGAGAATTGTCTCATGCAATTCTATTTTTCATTCTAGGTGGTCATTTGATAAACATCTCCATTTAAATACCAAAACAACAACAACAACAACAACAACAACAACATTAATGTCTTTAAGAAAAGAGATTAGGAAATAATCCCAACATGTTCTAAATTGCATATGTTAATATTTTTCTAAGCTTTTTACTTATATTTACTGATTTAATCCTTGTAACAAGCCTATGAGGAAGTTACTACTAATTAGTCCATTATTCATATAAGAAAACTGAGGCACAGATTAAGTAACTGTCCAAAAGTCACAGCTCATAAGTAGCACAGTCAGATTTTGAAACCAGACAGGCAGTATTAAAATTCCATTTCAACCTAATATTATCATACCAGTACGAGCGAAGGAAAAAGATTTTGGGGAAAGATGCAATATAGTTGGGCCAATAATAAACTATTTCACTAGTACATATCAAGTCTGTCTTTTAAATAATCCCTTTCACTTAAATTATTGAAATTTTACATTGGCAGAAATCATGTAAATGCATCGACTAACATAAATGTTGTTCATCTAAATCCATTACTTCCCTTGCTACAATTCCTTTCTTTCATTGTTATTGATGAATCAGCTTTGAAAAATCCATTTTGCTTCACCAGTGGGGCTAAGAAATTTTAATCTCTGAGTCAGACTGTGTTCTTGGTAATGAAAAAGTTGAAAGATCATGAGCAAATAAATGTATAGTAACTGTAACACAACAAATAACAGCTAGAGCATCTAGAACAGATCTTTGATACAGCACAGTACTCCACAAGAATACACTCCAAATGGTGTATATAGCATGTATCTACCATATCTTTTAAAGAATGAATACATACAGATGACAATGTAAAAAAAAAAAAAATCCCATGGAATGACCTGTGTAAATATGTAACAACTCTCTGCATATAGTGAAACACATTTTAGATTGAGATTTGAATACTAATGACAATTTCTTGTAAGCTATTACTTTTATAAAGAAGATCTGCCATTTAAACACTGAAATTTCAACTCTGAAATTTCAACTGTGATTTGAGAAATCATTAACTAGCCAAAAAAAATTTTTCCAAGTTGGAATTATATTCAAAACCTTCAAGAAAGACTCACAAGACTCAGTTTAATTTAAATAACTTAAATTTGACATATTCAAATAACTCAGAGCTTTTAAATTTAAAGAAATGAAAAAGAAAATATCCAAGTCCCAATATGAGAGAAAGGTGACAAAAATCCATTACTTTTAGGAGAAAAGAGTCAAACATTTCCAAGGAGACTATTTGACTCCTTAGAAAAACTAATTTGCCTAAAATGAGCCAGGATTTTATTATTGGTCCATTATGAAAAAGTAGATCTTATGCATTTTATTCCAATTTTTCAAATGAGAAACTTCAGACAGATTAAATATAAAAGAAGGGTCCCTATATTTTACATCTAAATTTGCTCAAAGGCAAGTTATCAACAGAATAGAAATGTGGTTACACCAGTGTGTCACAGAATAATGATTACTATAGTGAGTCAAATGGATAAATATTGTTTCTGTAAATTCTCAAAACAACTTTCTTTAGTACTGTAAACTGCAAGGAGCTAAAACAACAATTGTGAAATTACTATATTTTAGCTTTTAAGAAACTTGGTGAGGGATCTTTTTTTCCCCTAGAATGTATCTGTTGCTTTTCTAACAATATCAATAAGCCCAGGAGGGCATCTACACACATTTCCAAGTTTTAATAATAGTCAACGTATTAAATAACTAATCCAGTATAATGCACCATTCCAAAGTAGAGTGTTTGGCCAATATACCTCTTCAGAGAGATACTGTAATTGCTTCACTCCACTTTCAATAAACGATCTATAATGAAAGTTGCTTTTTTAGGCTTAACCTAGAGCTGTACCCTGTGGGAAATGATGGGTCTTTGTAAAATGTGTTACAGTTTACTAATAAGGATGCAGAAGAAGCACAACTGATGAACCAGCAAATCTGCTCTGACTTATTTGGTCTTTGCTGCATGAATTTGAATATCATCAAAATACATTATCCTTATCCTTAACCTGCTTCCTATGATTCACTCTATCCTCACACTTATTTCAAAAGGAACTTTAAGCACTTGAATATTTTACATACCTGTGCTGGTCCTACGGCATTACATAAAACAGAATATTTTTTTTTTTCTAAAGGACAAAAATGAAGCTTTGAATAGAAAGCAGTAACCAGGTGAATATTCAGGACCTGGACAAAAGCAGAGAGCATTTACATAGCAATAACTATATTTGATACTGATATATAATCAGAATTTCTCACGTAAAAATAACACAAATTACCTTCCCTGAATATTTACCAACTGATTATCAGGGAACCATGAAGATGTGGATTATGAGTCTCTTTTCACCAATAACAGATTGTTTTATCTTGAACACACCTGTTAATTCTTCTCTCCCTGCCTCTGACTCCCTTCCTACCTTCTGTCCATCTTGCCTTCCTTTCTGATTCATTCATGAATTCATTTAACTTCTGTTGAGGGTATAACATGTGCTGGGCATTATGGCTGCCTCTACGGATACAAAAATGAACAAAATAGTTGTGCCCCAATGGAATTCCTAATCCTTTGAGTGAGAGAAAAAAATAAATACCTATACTATAAAATACTATAAGAAAGGTTTATTCAGAGTGCTCTGAAAGCAGACAAAGGGATATAATTCAGTTTCCCAGAGATGGTGACACAGGAACTGAGTTGTGAAAATCAAGTAGGCTGTATGGGTGAGGAAGTGGGGTGGGACAGGTATTTCTAGCAGAAGAAATAGGAGAGGTGACATACCACAACCTCTGTAATTACTTAGCTATGGGTCTAGGGTCGGTCGCAAATAAGGAACGGATGGATTCTCCAAAGTTGGGTGAATACCCTAAGGGTGCCTAAGACAAAGAGAAGAGTACAGGAATAAAATATTAAAATTTCTTTTACAATTATTCTTACCACCTTTTTAAAAAAATTCTATTTTTAAACATACTATTTAATGAAAATAACTTTTTAGTATTCTAAACCTTATACATGTGTATCATTTGTAAATAAATAAATATACACTGGGTATACACCCTCCAAAAATTTTAATTAGTGGTATTGCAATAAAAGAAAAACAAAGAACCTCATAACCTATATTATCCTGAAAGTGATGCATAAGAACAAAGGATTTTAAGCAAATGAGTAATGACAGGATTTTAAAAGATCATTCTGACTGTATTCTAGAGGGTAAATTCGAAGAAGAGTCCTCAGACAAACAGTTATAAAGCCACTGTAGTAATCCTCGTGAGAATATCTGAAACAATGATGGTGGCACAAGAGGAACACCAAGGAGGCTGCTTGTAAGAAAAAAAGAGTATAAAACTATAAATCACACTAACTTACATCATTCGTTACACTTTGGCCCTACACAATTACACAAAGATAATTCCTATACCCTTCCAAAAGCTGGCTTACAAATCAAGTCATAATGTACTATTATCCGATTTGAGATCATTAAAATTTAAAGATGAAATTATATTCTTATTTCATGATGAGGACCAATATTTGAAAATCAATATAATCACTGTTCCTACTAGATCACTCTAGTTTTTTTTTTTTCATGTAAGCTAATGTAAATCTTAATCAGAGAAGACGGGAAAGAGGGAAGGAAGGAGGGGGAGGCAAAAGTGAAGGGAACTGGAGGAGAGAAAGTGAAGATGCTGAGATCACTACCTAATTAACCAATGCCATCATATTGGTGATAGAATAAAGATAGTATTGTTTCCAGTTTCCTTTTCTGTTTTACCAGAAAAGTTTCATAGGCCAGGGACTTTTAAATAAATCTGCTTCCAAATATATCACAGATTTCCTTTGCTAAGAGCCAGAAACCAAACAAAAGAGAACAAATAATAAGATATAACTTGGGTAAGTTATGCTTTATCCACGGAGTTTAAACAGTTGGATTCAACAAAATTAGATATACTTTCTGAATAACTTATCTCCATTAAGTTTAAACTGTGGGAAAGGAAAAGATATGATAATAGAATTTGATTAAGTTGAACCTTCGAGTACTATTCTCCATCAACATTTAAGAATTCCTTACCTATTTCTGAATGAATAAATCAATTACTGTTCAAATTTTATTTCAGATCAAAGCACTTGGTCCTACATAAGAAGTATCATATTGGTGGCCCTGTTGCCAGAAAAGCCGCATGTGATTAAACTGGAAATGTTACCACCATAGCAGATAACTTTTCAACTAGGACAAAATGGAATATTATATGAGATATCCCTAGTGGCATTTTGTAATAGTTCCTTATCCTGGCTTTCTAAAGGGTAAAGTGTTTTCTAAGAATTTCACGTGGCCTTCAATGGCATAGCTCCTCTCTTAAATTACTCTGGCTTTCCCACAATTCTGCCAGTCAGACTTATATTGAAACTGGCTGAATGGTGTAGTGACAATAAATGGATTCTCAAGGATTATTCACAAGAACTCAAAATATATAAAGCATTTTGGGGCTGCCTAGCTGGCTCAGTTGGTAGAGCATGAGACACTTGATCTCAGGATTGTTAAATTCAAGCCCCTCAGCGGGCATACAGATTACTTGAAAAAAATAAAATAAATAAAGCATTTTAACATTACTGTTAAAAACCATCATATAATGTTAAAAACGAGTTATCTTATGTATAGGGCGCCTGGGTGGCTCACTCAGTTGAGCGTCTGACTCTTGATTTTGGCTCAGGTCACAACCTTCCTGGGATCAGGCCCGGAACGCCTGCATCAGGCTCCCAGCTGACAGTGTGGAGCCTGCTTGGGATTCTCCCTCTCCATCTCTCTCTGCCTCTTTCTTTCCCTCTCATTCTCAGTAAATAAATAAACATTTTTTTTAAAAATGTATAGATACTTTTTGTAATGAAAAGAGGGAGAGATGGTATATTCCTGTAATTTCTCACAGCTCCAGAAATTCACTGGATGCAGACTGACAGCTCAGAGAACAAAATGCCATCCTACAGATTCAAAAAGTGTTTATTAATCATTCTAAATTTCATTCCTCTTTTTAATGTATTCTGAGAATATCGTGGCAATCAGCATTACATTATTGTTGTAATGATAGCTTAGGAGGCAACAAAAATCCTCTCTGGGATACTGAAATCAGATAAGTTAGAGACAGCTGACAGAGCACTGTAGGGGCACTTTGTTTAGAAATAGCAGGTAAGGTGCCTTCTACAATAGTAAAGTCATCCCAGGTTTTCATTCCAAAACTCCACAGATTTACTTCTGAACTAACCCTACATGGGGCTCAAAAACAAAATATATTCACCACCAACAATAAATTAGCTGACATGTGAGCACATAACATGTGGCTTTAAATATAGCACTAAATTATTCGTCCTCCATAGAGATAGAATGGACTCTGATTCATAGAGCAGGTAACAAACCTAAGGCTCTCAATCACGGCTGAAGGAATTTACGTGCACTGCAGACATTCACTCTCTGTAGAAGGTCATCGCTTCACAGCCTGGGAAATAATCCCTGCCAGCGGACTTGCAAAGTGCCTGAGGCATAGCTCCTGAGAGGCATAACTCCTCTTCTTTCAAGGCTAGAGGTCGGAGCCATGATCACAGCTCAGTCAAATTTAAAGGAAAAATGTATCTAGGGTCAAAAATATCCTAAGGAAAAATAGAAGACTAAAACTAAAAAAATATACTGTGCTCCTCTGGGCTTTGGCATGGTGATAGAAAAACCTGTTGCAGAATATTAAATGTAGATGTTTTTTCATCTGATAGCTTCAAAATAACTAAACTAAAACTGAATACAGAATCGAATGCATGTCATGCTGCAATCTGGTTTGCAGACATTTTTAAATGCTACAAATCCTTTTAAATCCTCATCAGCCTAAACATTCTAGAAAAGAAAAAAAAATTAAGTTTAAGTGACTTAAACATGAAATGTGAGCAATGGCTCAATGATTAAATGACTGCATCAATTAACTTGAGTACACAGAAAGAATGTTGCTCTTTCAAAGCAGTGTTAATTCTGCCTCTGATCAGACAGACTCCTGCTCATATCAAGGTTGTTGCTTCATAAAACACAACTCATACAGCAAAAGAGGAGAAATGATTTATAAATAAGAATAAACTGTTGTTTGGGAATTCTTCATAAAATACATAAACTAAATTGATGTTTATGTGAAAAATACAGTCATTTCCATACACTTCCAAGAGTGAAAAACTCTGAAAATTGTTTTTGAAAATCATGAGACAGATGAAATTACCATAAACTCAACAAAAGTGGCTTGGTACCCATAAAAATCATAAATGAGTGTATTTAAAGATTAAATGCATTCTGGATGTACGCATTGCAAAGGGGAAAGTGTTTTATTTTGGTCATCTCTGCCAACTGCTATTACATGCTGTCATTTTCAGTAAGGGGAAATGTATTTGCAAAAGCAGAGTGAGCACAACAGGCCTTAAATCAGACAAGTTGGGGACTGCTGACAAAGCGCTGTCTGCACTCTGCCTACCAGGGCCCTTGAATATCAGGATTTTATGGCGTGTTTTCCTGACATATCTGATACTTAGTAAACCCTACTGCCTGCTTAGAATCTGGAGTACTAACCTACTTGCTATTTCTAAGTTTGCTCTCACTCTTTCAAAGGACCAGGCTCTACCCTGGCAAGAAGGAAAGGAGTAATCCCTGATGAACTAACTGATTTTGCCCTTTCATTCTTCCTGGCTTTTCCGATCTCAGTTCACAGGTTACTTCCTCACGGTTTTCTGTGTTACTCAGAATGTTATGGTGAGGTAGTAAGTTAACTCTGAAATCTCTTCAGCTTACACCAAAGTTTTCTTTCTCACTCATACAAAGTCTGTTTCAAGTCTGGCAGCTCTCCACAGCAGCTTCCAACTGGTGAGTGCCAGTTCTATCTCTGTGACAGGGTTATCTTAACATGCCATACTCATATTGCCATGAAAAGTTAATAAATATCGGGAGAGCAAGGTACTATCTCATAACTGCTTTGTCCCAGAAGGGCACCACTTCTGTCCACAGGGCATTGGCTAAAATTAGTCACAAAGCCATGCCTAGCGGTAAAGAGCCTGGGCCATATACCCTTCCCAGTAGATCTGGAAAAAGAGAAGAATAACACATGGGTAAGTACTTTAAGTCTCCACTATACATTTTTCTAACCCTGTCCTATAAGTGTAGATTGAGTACCCACAATGCACTCTCCACTTTGTCTTCACTCCAACATAGAATATAAATTGTGTATTATCTATTTTACTTCATTAGTCAATAGCTCTTTGAAAGGAACAACCAGATGCTGTCTTCCTGACTAAATTCCATAAACACAGAAACAAACATAATCACAGAAAGTCTGATGCATGCATGTCTAACGTTATTTGAGAAGTTCTAAATTACTAAGATATGGTAGCAACATCAAAAATATATTTAACTTTGGGGTGCCTGGGTGGCTCAATTGGTTGAGTGTCCGACTCTTGATTTCAGCTCAGGTCATGATCCAAGGGTCATGGGATTGAGCCCCGTGTCAGGCTCCATGCTTAGCATGGAGCCTGCTAAGATTCTCTCTTTCTCTCGCTCTGCCCCTCTCCCCAATTTGCACTCTCTCTCTCTAAAATAAAAAAGCAAAATAAAAATAATAATTTTTTAACTTAATATGAAAACAACCGTTTATTCAACATCAACAAATATTCACAGAATGTTTCCTGTATGCCAATCAAAATCTAGGTTCAGAGAGAACGGTTGTAATTGACATAAACAAAGACCTTTACGTGTAGAAATTCACATTCTAATAAAGACATGCAATAAATAAACATCAGAAACGAATATCCAAAACAAGAATGCCAGAAATGAGAAAATACCAGTAGGAGAGCTACCTAAGCAGGCTGATCAGAGAAGCACTCTATAAAGGTAACATCTGAAAGACACATGATGATAAGAAGCCAACAATTAGAAAATCTAAAGCAAGGGTATTTTAAAAGGAGAATACAGCTAGTCCAAAGTGTAAAGCAAACGTAGTATATTCAAGAAGGTAGAATATATATACGATGCATATAAATTAGAAACACCCCTAACTATAGTTATATGTGAAATTATCTTGCAATAAGGACCTTATGTAAAGTTCAAGATACTCTCACTTTTATGGAATTAACCTCTAAATTGTAGAGTTAAAGCACGCTTCCCAGCATATCTCATCACCATCAACCATCAATGTTATTAAGTGCCTTACATGTGAAAGAAAAGCAGCTATTATCATATTTAATTTTTTTTAATCAGACTCTTCACTTAAAAAAATACAATCTTTTAGAAAATAAGGCAAAAATATATGAAGTGTGAGTTAATACCAAAATTTTAAAGCAATGTGTGACAAGAATAAGACATATCTTCAGAAAGTATAAGGCTAATTACCAAATAAAATTATCTACATAAACTTTTATTTCTATATTATCCATAAACTCAAGTTTCAAGAATGGATGGACTAGATGGATTTTCACTAAATTTGCAGGATACAGTGGGCATATTTCTGCCTTAAGAAACAGTCTGTGTTTACATACAATATTCATTTGCAGGGCACCCAAAAAAGGTAGAGACTAACTTTCCAGAGCAGCTAAAACTAAAAAGTACAACAAAAGGACCATGAAATCTTAAAGGGGTGGTGATAATGAGAGATAGGCCATTTTAGCATTTAAAACAATGCTATGGATGGGCAGGGAGAAATTCATGGTTTCAAACTTGAACTCCAAATTATTCAACTCAAAGGCAATCAATCCAAATTCCATGCACTGGTTTGCAATAACAGCAATTCTCATATATACAATAGGATATAGTGTGTCCCAGAATGAGTGGTAATAAGGATTTATATATTTAATGATAGTTGGTGATTCTCCCAAACTATGCAGAGGAGGCTAACTACTATATAATAGAGATCATGAACTAAAAAGAGGAAAAAAAGTTTGTTGACATTTTTTATGTTTATTTTATTTTTGAAAGAGAGAGAGAGACAGAGACAGAGCATCAGTAGGGGAGAGAGATGCAGAATTTGAATCTGTCAGCACAGAGCCCAATGTGGGGCTTGAACCCATAAACCGTGAGATCATAACCTGAGAGCTGAAGTGAGACACTTAACCAACTGAGCCACCCAGGTAGCGCAAAAAAATGTTTGTTTTAGTTAACGTTTGCCCAGAAGCAAATCCTGAGACAAAGATTCATATGCAATTGGTTATATAGGAAAAAACAATGGTAAGGGAAGACAGAAGTGAAACTTGGAAGGAAAGTCAAGCATAAAGGGTTGGTTATTAATCAAATATCCACTGTGGATTAAAAAGAAATAAAAATAATAATAATAATTCCTCTGGGGACATCTGGCAACCAGTTTACAGCAGTGTAGCCAGTATGTGAAAGGGTGAAAAGGGTTTTATATAGTTTTATATAGTCATTCATGTCAGTCATTAACTGAGGGATACTCCCAGGCAGTATTAATTATCTGGCATTGCTGGTCTACTGAACAGGAAGGCAAAGTGGGCTCTGGTGACAAGAAAGAGTCCTCAGGCAAAGGAATACGATTGCTGTATGTAACAGCCAGCATACACTGACATGGCAAGAGCAAGGGTATATTGGTGGTAAACTGATCAACACGTGGATGGAAATAATCTAGAAGACCCATCAGAAGTGTGATTTGAGCTGGACTCTGAGAAATGGGTTGGATTTGCTTAAGGGAAAGCATTTAAGTTAGGAAATGTGGCATGAGCAAAAGCATTGAGGTAAGAAAGCATAAAAGGCATCCTAGATCAGTTATAAGCCAGTTTGGCTAGATCATGGAAACAGTTTATACAGGATATTCTTGGGAAAATATGGCAAAAAATATGTGTTGGGTCCATATTACAGAAGGCAGAAATGCTAGGCTAAAGACTTTTAACTTTTTCCCCAAGTATTGAGGAACATTAAGTGTCCAAGCAGGACAATTAATAAAATAAAAACATTACTTTATGGCATTAATATCCATGTTGGCACCAATCTTGTCCTTGGAATGTAAAATCCTATAGGATAGGAACTGAATCTGTTCAGTTTCGTTGGGGGAGGATTACATGCAGAAAGGATTCAGTAACCTATTAGCGATGAGCACCTGAAATTCAAAGAACCATGGTATCTAAATACCAATGGTTTCTAAATACCATTTTCTACTAAAAGGAACCAATATTCCTTGGAAAAAGGACTGATTCCAGATCTGTGCAGAATATTTTCAGTAAGAGCTTAAAATATTTTGTCATGCCAGAAAGGAAGTAAACTGTCAAACACTACAGTAGTCTGATCAAAAGAACCCAGGGACCCACTTAGGGTTCTCACTGACCAAAGAAGTAATTTGAACATCAAAATAATAAATATCATAGAAGTATTTTTAGATAATAATATCTTCAATAACTTGAAATATATTAAAATTTTTAACATCCATGAGTTCCTAAGTATATTTAAAAACTTGAAGGGGGCGCCTGGGTGGCTAAGTTGGTTAAGTGTCTGACTTTGGCTCAGGTTATGATCTTGTGGTTCGTGAGTTTGAGCCTCACATCTGACTCTGTGTTGACAACTCAGAGCCTGGAGCCTGCTTCGGATTCTGTCTCTCTCTCTGTCTCTCTCTTTCAAGAATAAATAAACATTAAAAAAATTAAAAAACAAACTTGAAGGATACTAGGGAACTAACTCATTATTCTAAAAACTAGGAAATAAATGAGAAAATTTCACATTTATGCCATTTTTTTCTGTGTAAACTGTACTAAATGAGGTAAAGTTCTTCACTATAAAAGAGAATTTCTGTTAATAAATGTAGCATGATCAAATAAGAATATCATCATTTTGCGACTTGTAATGAAATAATGGAAGTAAGCAATAATAATCGAGCTACTAAAACTATTAGCTGGCAAGTTGATGGGATAATTTATGTTTATCATAAACTTTATCAGCCTAACAATATCTAAACCCAATAACCAACTGTAACATGAAATAGACAATCAGTGTATGCCACTTAATGTAAAATAATAGGTAATAAATAACACCTATAAAGTCTCCTCATTGAAAAAAAAAATTTTTTTAATCTGAAAAATCCTGTAGATTTAACTGCCGGTTTACAAGAAATATAGGCAATAAGATAATGTGAGAATACAATTTACAAAATTCAGAATATGGGAAACTCTACAGAGCAGATTATCATTATTCTCAAATAAATTGCAAGAAAAACTACAGGAGAATCTATAGATCAAAAAACATCAAATGTAATGTGGAGACTTTTTTTTTTCTTTTTTTTTTTTTTTCAACGTTTATTTATTTTTGGGACAGAGAGAGACAGAGCATGAACGGGGGAGGGGCAGAGAGAGAGGGAGACACAGAATCGGAAATAGGCTCCAGGCTCTGAGCCATCAGCCCAGAGCCCGACGCGGGGCTCGAACTCACGGACCGCAAGATCGTGACCTGGCTGAAGTCGGACGCTTAACCGACTGCGCCACCCAGGCGCCCCTGTGGAGACTTTTTAAAGTCCTGATTTGAGCAAATCAACCGTAAAATATATTAAAGAAAATTTGAGACAATAACATTTGATACTGAACATCTCTTCTATATTATGGAATTACTGTTAAAATTTTAGTTGTACTAATGACATAGTTATATTCTTTTTAGGAGCCATTTTACATCTTAAATATCTATTCATAATTCCAAAAAGCTTACCCTTAAATATTTATTAATAAAATAATATAGTGTCTGGTGTTTACTTCACAAGAATACTAAATACTGGAATGACTATATATTTATAATTGTTTACACTATATGATTAATATATGAGTGCTCCTTATACTAATCTATGTAATATAAGTTTGAATACAAGATCGGGTATTCCAAGTGAGTTAACTAAAACTTAGTATTTCTGAGGTCCTATGTAATCCTGGAAATCATTAAAGACTAAAGACAACTACTCACAGAAAAAAGCACAGTACACAGGTTTAAAAAGCAGTAAAGAGGGGCGCCTGGGTGGCGCAGTCGGTTAAGCATCCAACTTCAGCCAGGTCACGATCTCGCGGTCCGTGAGTTCGAGCCCCGCGTCAGGCTCTGGGCTGATGGCTCAGAGCCTGGAGCCTGTTTCCGATTCTGTGTCTCCCTCTCTCTCTGCCCCTCCCCTGTTCATGCTCTGTCTCTCTCTGTCCCAAAAATAAATAAACGTTGAAAAGAAATTAAAAAAAAAAAAAAAAAAAAAAAAAGCAGTAAAGATGCGGTGCCTGATGGCTCAGTCAGAAGAGCACACAATTCTCGATCTTGGCATACTGATTTCAAGCTCCACAATGGGTGTAGAGGTTACTAAATTCATTCATTCATTCATTCATTCATTCACTTTAGAAAAAAAATACAAAAGCAAAAAAAAAGAAAAAGAATAAAAACAGCAGTAATGAAAGCAAATGTCGACCAGTATACATAACTTCACTGTCATGAGAGAAAGCTTCCAATATCTCAAATTCAGGCAGGAAGCAGTGGTCAACCTTAACATAACAGACTCCTTAATATGCTGAATGCCAAGGATGCATTTCAGTAAAGAAAAAAACTCTGGTCCAGGAGACTACCAAAACCTAGCTTTGTAATCTCGAACTCACGCAACTTCTTTAGGCTTTAGTTAATGAAATAATTAACAGCACAAATAATGGTGTTGTGAGTACTAGCTAAACCCTCAACTTCCTAAGAGCTTTGAATGCATTATCCTCTTTTAACCTCATAACCCAAAGAGGTGTTATGGGAGCTTGATATACACCCTTCAAAGGACGATTAAATGAATGAAGAATCAATACATAGTACCATTTTGCACATGAGGAGTTGAATTTCAGAGGCCCAGAACTTATTTAAGGTCATATACTGGAGTAAGTTGGTCCCGCCAGTATGCCAGGTTTATTCAACGCGCAAGTCGACTTTGAACACGCCACTGCATTGAAGCATACAGGAGAGGTTAGGTGACTGGTGTGAAATACTGAAAAACTTAAAACCGTTTCCACACACCTACGGTTTTCCATCGTCCGCACCACACTTCACATGTCTCGGTATGACGGAAAAGGAAAACCAGCCCCTGACTCACCACCAAGAAGCTGGACCTTAACAGCAGTGACCTCCCCGCCCAGGCTCCCGAACGCGTTCACCCCCAAGCCCCTCCCCTTCACGGATCACACACAGTTTGTGATCCTCAAACTACATTTCCCATAAAACCGTGCGAGGACAGCGAACCTCCGCCGGAAGTCAGGAAGGCTCTTTCCGACACCGGGAAGAGTGAGCGTGGGGTTTTCCCGGTCTTGCAGCAGTATCCTGCTTTCCTCTATTCTGGTTACCTTTGGTTAGTAACAGCAACGGCAAGTTAGTCGTCCCCGGTGCCCGCTCTGGGTTGGGTGGCCAGTTCTCAGTGCTTTTTGATCTCAGCGCTGTCGGCCTGGCCATGCTGGGTTGTTTGGCGCAGTTTCGGGGTGCGGTGCGGGTGCTGGCGCTGGCGCGGGAGCTTCCCGATGGGGGCCGGGGGCGCAGCCTCTTGGCTGCTGCTAGTTTTCCAGTCCAGTCTTTGACGTGGGGAAAACAAAATGCTGCTTCAGCTGTAGATTCACGTTAAAAGAAGGGATCTCACAGTAATAACAAGAAAAGAAACTATCTCAAGGCATTTAAGCGTTTGGAGAGAGAGTGCGTACGTGTTGCTTGACTGGCTAAATGGCCACCTCTAATGCCCAAGGACGTGGAAATCGTTAAATAATGGGCAGTGACTTCACTGACAGAGCCATACTTGAACTCTGCCCTGTTTCTTGAACCATGTGACATTGAGCGAGGCACGGGCCCCGGTACACATCGGTAAAAATGGATGTGGTTTCGTTAAAATCTAAGGCCCTTTTAACCTTTTTTAAACGACCTCTCAGAATGGTCTGTTCTTTTTGGAAAGCAAGGGCGGCATTAAGCTAAATGAATCACCTTATCCTACGTTCAAATCCTTACCTTGTGGGAAACCCGTCAATGAGAAACGAAAAAATAAATCCAGCAGCCGAGCTGGATTTCAGATTTTGTGTAATTTTCTGGAATGAGAATCGGTTCTGTTTCTAGATGGCTTTTCTGCCAAAAAAAAAAAAAAAAAAAAGCTTCCTTTCTCCTGAGAATATTGAATCCTTAAGAACTGTACTGGGGATAGTGAATAGTACTATATTTTTGGAGGGCAGTTTTGCACTCTGTCCTGTGGAGTGGCCTCTTGGAAAGGTGAAGAAATGAATGACCTCAGAACGTAAGACAGTAAAATATTGCTTAAAGAAAACCTAACTGAAGAATCTGTGTGATATTTTGTGGAAAATCAATTTATGGGAAAGGCAACTTGGAAGGGAGACCATACATGAGTCAGTATACGGCAATAATTCAAAATAAAGTCCTGGAAAGTTGTAGTTTTTGTTATTGATAATATTCGTAAAGCACTTAGAAATCTCAATATGAAGAGAACAGTGAGATAAATTCTATAGTAAATCAAAAGAAATAAAAAGTTGTTTTCTAATATAGAAATCACTCCTTCTAATGTATATTTTCACCATTCCTGTGAGTAGTTTTTTCTTAAGCTTTTTGTTTTAATTCCAGTATAGTTAACATACTGTGTTATGTTAGTTTTAAGCGTACAATATTGTGATTCAGCAATTCTGTACACTATTAAGTGTTCGTCATAAGAGTGCTCTTTAATCCCCATCACCTGTTTACACACACACACACACACACACACACACACACACACACACACCCCTCCCCTTTTGTGAGTAGTCAGATTTGACCTTTTTTATAAGTAGCAGAAAAATACAAACAGGAAAGGTGAACAGTTAATCTTTTTGGCCCATGTTTCCCCTAAATTTTGTTCATACTCCTATAAAATTGATCAGCCAAATTGCATTGTGAGAACACTAGACACAAAAGAAGTCAAAATGTATGGATTATAACCTTTCCTTTTTAGGCTAAATATCTTACTGCTTAAAATGATAGAAGTCTAGTCAGAATCGTAAATCAATTCTTAGTAGCATTTCACTAAACGAAAATTCATACCTTAAAAAGTACTTTGTTCTCAGAACATAACTCGTAGAGAACTTAGGCATGAACTGTTTTCACAAAGAATTGCTCAGTCTGCCCTACCACATTCAATCCACAATAAGACAATTTTTATAAAGAGGTAGGAAACATTTTCTATATATTTTGTTCTTACTGAAAAAAATGGAGTGACAAAGTTAATGGTTTAAATAGTTTGTCATTCAAGTTTTGACAAAGTGACCACCAGCACAGTGTTCAATGAGAGATCCAAAATACATGGTCATTTGATTTATGACAAGGATGACAACTGCAGCACAATGGGACAAAGATGGTAATTTCAAGAATGGTGCCAAGTCAAATGGATTATCCATTGGTAAAAATGAATCTTGCTGCTACTTTACACCATGAACAAAAATAGTCCCACATGGATTATAGAATTGTACAAGGGAATGCAAAAAAGTGTTTTCAAGTGAAACATAACACAGGTTTCAAATAATTAGCTGTAGGATCATAATTTTCCTAAAGGCAGGCACCTATTTCTGACAACATTGCCTCTAAGAGAATACTAGTTATCATCTGCTAAAAACCCTCTGACTTGACTTCTGTCTGCTTTAACCCCTCTCATTCCCTTGATCTATATTGAAATCTCTCTGATCTGCCTCAGGTACCTTGACACCCCCTCTCAAGGATATGCCCCCCCATTCTCTTTTATTGCCAAAGATCTTTATACATTGTGTTATACACCCCCCATGGTGAATTATATTTAAAATTCTCAACTGATAACAATTTTGAAATGTATACTATGATGACAGTTGGCTATAAATGACCTTTTGAAGAGTATATAGCTTTAGAAACCATGCCTATTCTAATTATATCAGCATTCACATAATGTTCTAGCATTGAACAAAAAGCAAATGAAAATGAAAGGTTTTTTTCTATTTTCCTTTTTTTTAAGGAAGAAATGTCTTCTATAAAAAGAAGCCCAAAGCAAGAAATAATTTCCCAGTTTCACTGTTCAGCTGCAGAAGGAGATATTGCCAGGTTAACAGTAATCCTCAGTCATTCTCCATCTCTTCTCAACGAAACTTCTGAAAATGGCTGGACTGCTTTAATGTATGCCGCAAGGAACGGGCACCCAGATGTTGTCCAATTTCTACTTGACAAAGGGTAAACATTTTAGGCACTACTACTTGAAGGGCCCTGTGGTTTCATTTCTGGGTTACATATTTCCTTTTAAATTTTCCATGTAGCCATATTTATACCAATAGACTTCTAAATAACTTGTTGACCAGTTTTATTATATAAAAACATAGAAAAATACCTAACTAAAAACTTTTAACTTCTTCTATTGAGAGAGGAACCCTTCATACTTAATAACAAAGCAAATTTATGAGTTAGTCTAATCTTTTTCTCCCAGGTAGAAAATGTAGATCTACCCACTATGGCTATCAAGAACCCCTTGTAAAATTGTAATTTCTTCCTATAGCACATAAAACTTACTGTTTTTTATTTTACAGTTCTCCAAAAATTTTAAATACCTTGCTATCTCTAACTTTGCATCATTTATGATTATGTCTTTTAACCTTCCCATTAGTACATCATGTACAAAAAAAAAAAAAAAACTTATGCAATAATGATTAGAGGGCTATTATGTGCATCTGGAAATATTTTACTTTAATAAATATTAAAGAAAATTTTTATTTCCTATTTTATTTTTCTTTCCATTTGTAGGTGTGACAGATCCATTGTCAATAAATCAAGGCAGACTGCACTGGACATTGCTAAATTTTGGGGTTATAAGCATATAGCTAACTTACTAGCTAATGCTAAAGGTGGGATGAAGCCTTGGTTCCTAACTAAGGAAGTGGAAGAATGTGAAAATTATTTTAGCAGAACACTATTAGACCGAAAAAGTGAAAAAAGAAATAATTCTGACTGGCTACTAGCTAAAGAAAGCCATCCAGCCACAGTTTATATCCTTTTCTCAGATTTAAATCCCTTGGTTACTCTAGGTGGCAATAAAGAAAGTTTCCAACAGCCGGAAGTCAGGCTTTGTCAGCTGAGCTACACAGATATAAAAGATTATTTGGCTCAGCCTGAAAAGATCACCTTGATTTTCCTGGGAGTAGAACTTGAAGTGAAGAAAGAGTCATTTAATTATGCTGGAGAAGTCCCAAGAGAAGAAGATGGGTTGGTTGCCTGGTTTGCTCTAGGTATAGATCCTGTTGCTGCTGAAGAATTTAAGCAAAGGCATGAAAATTGTTATTTTCTTCATCCTCCAATGCCAGCTCTTCTGCAGTTGAAAGAAAAAGAAGCTGGTAAGAAGTGAATACGGTTTACTTGTATTGGTAATAATCTGGTTTTGGGAACTGGGTTGGAATTACATGTATCTGCATTTTCTAGGAGGCACACTTTTTTCATCAAGCCATGAAGTTAGGCTATCTTCATTAGAAATTTCCTGAAGTTCTCACTCTAGGGGACTACTCTCCTGAGCAGTTACAGCAGTTCTAATCAGCCAAGATTAGTTTCCCTAGAATTAATCCTACTGCATGCTGGTTTTATTTGATTCTTCACTGAATAATATTAAGCACCTGCTATACACTGAGCCTGATGGCAAAGACCTTGACTATTTTGTTTGCTGTTGCTGGGTATGCTAGTTCAGGTGGGATCTTATATGCCATGGTAAGAAATTAGGAGTTTTATTCTAAAGTTCATTTAAATTTTGTAATCTGACCTATGTTTTAAAAAGAAACAAAAAACAAAACCCCTCACTCTGCCTGCTTTGTAGATCATGAATTGTAGGTAATTAATTGTGAAGTCAGAAGTCTTATTAGAGGGGATTGAAGGTTACAGTAGCCTAGCTAAGAGATTACAGTGGATTGGGTTGATGGAGAGAAAGGGAGAGTTTGAGATGTTCTGGAGGTAAAATTGATAGGGCTTGATCAGTAGGTTGAGACTACTGTGAGAGAGGATAGTAACCTGGACTACAGCCTGAATGAAGGTGACAGAGGTGGAGAAAAGGGGGCATGTTCAAGATATATTTTAGAGAGAAAATCATCAGCACTTGTTGATGGATTGGGTTTGGGATATATAACGATGAAGAAAAAAGATCATGAATAATTGCTAGGTTTGAGACTTTAGTAATTTGGTAGGTAGTGATATTTCTTGATAAAATAGCATAGGGTGACAAGTTGAGCAGAGGAAGCAAGACAGACTTGAAAGAAATAAGATTTTAGCTTTGGGCATATTTAGTCTTAGAGAAGGATATTAGAATCTGGAACACAGAGGAGAGGTCTAAACTAGAAATACCCATATGGGAGTCATCAACATGAAGGTGATATTTAAATCTCAGGGAACTACTGAGATTACTTAGAGAATTGAGAGCAAGCAAGAAAAAGCCTTAGAATCACATGTAAATCCCCCTAAATTTTGAAGTCAGGTAGAAACAGGGGAGCCATCAAAGGTATTGTTGACAGTGTGGCTATAACCTAAGAGGAAAACAGGAGAATGCTCATGGAAACCAAGATGGCAGGGTATTTCAAGGGAGTGGTCAAATATACCAAATGCTGTTGAGAATTTGAGTAAGATAGAAAAAGATTTTTTTAAAGGATCTTTGGTTTTAGAATATGAAGCTGTTGATGAATTTAACAAGTGGAGTATCAGTGGAGTGGAAGGAATATAAGCTAAATTATGGTTGATTGAAAAGTTAATGGGAGGGAACGAAGAGGTCACTCTCAGTGTCCGCCTTTCCTTAAATGTGTGGTAGGGCCTTCCAGAGGCTGCTTAGATGCCTCCTCCCAATGTCTGGATTGATATGTTTTATTCTTCACATCTGTGGAGAACACGTAATTTTTTATAATAGCACATGCGCACACTCAGGGGAAGCAGAGTAGGAGGGAGAATCTTAAGCAGGCTCCAAGCCCAGCATGAAGACCAATGCAGGGCTTGATCTCACAACCGTGAGATCATGACCTGATCTGAAATCAAGGGTTGGACACCTAACCGACTGAGTCACCCAGGAGCCCCAAAGTTGCACTTTTTTTTAAGTTTATTTATTTGGGGGGGGGGGGATGGGCAGAGAGAAGGGGAGAGAGAGAGAATCCCCAGCTGTGCTCTGTCCTGTAAACACAGAACCCAATGCAGGGCTTGAACTCACCAACCATGAGATATGACCTGAGCTGAAACCAAGAGGCAGACACCTAACCGACTGACCTACCCAACCCTGCACTTTTTAAAGAAAATTTCTTTGTAGCAATATAAGTTTAATATCAAAACGATCTCTCTCTCTCTCTTTTTTTAATAGTTAGGAAACTGAGGACCTTTCATTCATTTAGTGTGTAACCTTACATAGTTAATGTAACCTCTTCGTGCTTCATTTTCCTCCTTCAGGAAAAGATAATAATAGTACCTATATCAATGCTCTATAAGATGATGTAACCCATTGAGCTGCTTTTTATTTCACATAAAATATATTTGTATTATTTGTCATTCATACTATCCATCCATACCACACTATCCTCTGTTTCAGGCAGTCCAATAAAAATATACCTGTTTTCATTCATTCATTCATTCATAAATACATACATACATACATACATACATACATACATAAAATCATGTATACAAACATCTTTGCATGATGCTTGGCATATAGTATGTACTCAATAAATATTAGCTTGTCTTATTGAAACAATATTGAAATAATGTAGATATTTAGCATAAATTACATACTACAAGGTAATGTAGTAGACAAATATTTAATGTTGCCTGTGGTTCATTGAATTTCAGTATTACATTTATTTTTATGTATGGTTTATTAGTTTTTGTTTCCCAGTTTAAAATATTGTTATTTATGGTTATTTTGTTTACTTCAAAAATCCTTAGACCAAATAATGTATTTTAGGGAGAGCAAGTTTGTCAGGCAAATGCAAATGTAGCATTTCCAGTTTTATTGCTTCAGTTGTAATATTTCTGGTCAGGCCATATTCTTTTTTGAAATACCAGGGTATCTAGCCAAAGTATATATATACTAAGATTTTTTTCTTGTAGGCATTTTTTTTTCATGAACAAAGTTAACCATGAATGTTATAAATACAGTATTTTTTAACATTCCATTAAGTTTCCAGTTATAAACAGGATATGTTTCACAGTGACGAGCAGTAGTTTAATCACCCAGGAAAAGAGAAGTTCCTACAGTTTCCTACTAATATTTTTTTTTATATAGTCCAAGTCTAAATTAGGAACTGGCTTTGTAATGTATTTTTGTAAAAGTCACTATTATAAAGTCAATTTTTATAAAATCACTATACACTAGAATCTTGTATATCTAAAATTTAAAAATCATCTATAGTAAAAGCCTGAGGTAATATAGTATATAAGATAGATGTTAGTACATCTGTGTTATATGAGAATTGTATTTATTAGTTCATATTAAAGTTAAATCCAATTTTCATTTGTCATCTGTTGGATTAAATCTTTTACTTTAAAAGAAATATACACATCATAAAAAGAGGAATACTAACATCCTTGATCACAGAGCTACTCAGAATATATAGAGTATGCCTTTACTGACTTAACATTTTACTTTGATATTAATTTGTTTATGGTTTATCACAGAATTAAAACTTTTTATGCTTCTCTTAAAGGGGTTGTAGCTCAAGCAAGATCTGTTCTTGCCTGGCACAGTCGATATAAGTTCTGCCCAACGTGTGGAAGTACAACTAAAATCGAAGAAGGTGGCTACAAAAGAGTATGCTTAAAAGAAGGCTGTCCTAGCCTCCACGGTGTTCACAATACATCCTATCCAAGAGTTGGTAAGCCTTTTCATCTACAGTGAAATCTCAGCCATCTGGAATCTTAGGGAATAAGACATTCTCTGAAGACAATGTTTTGAGTTGTTCAGGGGTTTACCTTTTTATTAAAAGTATGTTTAACTCTTAAGACTACAAGTATGTATACTTTCATGACTTTTAAGTAAGGGACATTGTATATAATTAACTCATAGTTAAGAAATGGCTAATCAATACGAATTTGATGTATTAAAATAGGTGATTTCAAAAGTCCACCAATCTGGATCCATGTAGTGCAGAAACAAACAAAAAAAAAGTCCCAACATTTCAGTGCCTGTTTGAGGCATCACCAAAGCAGTAAAACTAGCTTTTCATCACTGCTGGTGTCTGCCTCCTGCTCTCCTCCTTCTAATTGCTGCTTTGGAGTCTCCTGTAGGTTTGGAAATCTGAGAACCTAGTCCTTTAAAACTTGTGAAAAAAAAAATAGATAGTCTGAGCAATATCTGAGCAGGTCTCCTGGTAGTAAAGTGCATGACTTGGTGAACCCTGTTTTCACTGCACAGGAGCATTTTACATTTGATTCCTGTTCTCAGTCATGACCTAGTGGATTAGTGACTTCTGGGAAATAAACTGTTACTTACTTAATTTAAATTTTATTTTTTTAATGGCTTAAAATTTAATCATAGAGCCACATTAGCTTTTAAAAACATTTTGTTCAGGATTAGGATGGAAGGGAGAGGGAAATTCACATTTACGTAGTAAAATTTGTATTTTCTTTATGCCATGTAATATCTTCTGTAACTTTTTTATAATTGAAAAATAACAATATGCCTAGCATACCATAAGTATATAATAATTGTTGCTATTTAGAAGACAGAAATGGTCTTCCTTTAGTTTATAATATTCTGTGCAATTTCCCTGAAATACTTTGTCATCAGGCAGAAAGAAACAATCACATAACTAGACAAGAGTCTTGTTCTAGGAGATACAACTTATAGTATTCGACAGTGATTTTACACAATGAGACTAAATTATTTTTTTCTATCATTCATTCATCTTATTTTTAAAAAACAGATCCCGTGGTAATCATGCAAGTTATTCATCCAGATGGGACCAAATGCCTTTTAGGCAGGCAGAAAAGATTTCCCCCAGGCATGTTTACTTGCCTTGCTGGATTTATTGAACCTGGTAAGCCTTTTTCTTCATAACTTTAATTTTCCTTTAACTTATACTTCACAAATAAAAATTCTAGATAGCATTTGACAAATTCTCATGCTATGAAATTGGGATCTTTTTAAATTATTTTTCTGTGTATTTTAAGTGGTATAATTTTGTTTTTACTAGAATAATTTGGTTTTGATAATTCAACATTTCTTCTTTAATATATTGCTATTACACAAGGTATCTGTATCACTTACACCTCACTGGACTCAACTGTGTCACCTTTTCAAAGAGGCCTTCTCAGGTAGCCCCAAATACATTAATTAGCCTCATACCCTACATTCACAATTCTGTCATCCTGCCTGACTTTTCCCTACAGCACTCATCACCATCTGACACGGTATGTACGTATGTATTATCTTATGTATGTTTGTAGCTGTTTATCTATCTACTTATTTATTATCTACTCACACCAGAAAGTAAGTTCCATAAGGGCTAGGACCTTACTTCATTCATAGTTGTAGCCCAAACCCTTAGAACTGTGCCTTATATATACTAAGAGTTCAATAAATAATTTGTGGAGTAAATGATAATTAATATACATGTTTAATCTTAACTTCCAGTATTAACCTGCACTAGTAATAATAGTAAACATACATTGTGCCACTCTGTTTCGAAGGCTTTCCGTATATTGAATCATATGATCCTTATACAGCTGTATAAAATAGGTACTATTACAGCAGTTTTACAGATGGGGCACTAAGGTACAGGAGCTGGATAACTTGCCCAAGATCAAATAGCTAGTGAGTGGGTAGGGCAGAGATACAAACCTGGACATTTTGGCTGAGTCCATGCTGTTAATCACTCTGCTGTCTCTAATAACTCTAGACTGTTTCTTTAACTGCTGTGTACCATTTTATTTATAAATATTATTCAACTTACCCATTCTGCTGTTGGATGTTTAGTTTATATCAGAGTTTCTGCTATTGTAAACACCCCCAAGAATATTCTTATGTTACTACTTGTGCACATTTGCAAGAGTCATGAAGGGTTTAAACTTGAGAATAGAATTGCTAACTCAGAGTATATGAGAATCCTAACCTTTTGTAGATGTTGCCAAGTTGTTTTCTGAAGTGTCCCTACCAATTTACACTCTTTCTAACAGCATATGAAATGTTCTGTTATTCCACATCTTCACTAAGTTAGGATTTTCATACTTTATAATTTGCCATTCTGATGGGCATGAAATAATGTCACTGTAGTTTTCATTACTGTGCTGATGGAGCATCTTTTTCAAATGTGTTTTAGCCATCCAATTTTCATTTTCTCTGAATTTTGCATGTTTATATTCTTTGTCTAATTTTGTTTTGGTTGTTTACTTTTTTTTCTGTTTTATGAGTTTTACAGTATGCTAATCTATAGCTATGGTCTTGCAAATATCTTAATGCTAGTCTATGACTTACCTTTCCACTATATTTTTTGGTGAAGTTGTTAATTTTAATATACGAAATATATATTTGTCTATTTCAATTTTTTTAATGTTTTTCATTTTTATTTTTGAGAGACAGAGTGAGACAGAGCACACGCAGGGCAGGGGCAGAGAGACAGGGAGACACAGAATCTCAGGCAGGCTCCAGGCTCTGAGCTGTCAGCACAGAGCCCAATGTGGGGCTTCAGCACACAAACCATGAGATCATGGCCTGAGCCAAAGTCTGACATTTAACCAACTGCACCACCCAGATGCCCTTATATAAATCTATTTCAAATAAAAAGCTACATTTAAATAGCAAAATATTTTTAAACTTTCAGATAAACTTAACTTAGAAACCTTTATTCTACTTCTCAATTCCAACAAATCAGAAATATAAAGTATATTTATAGGCATTATTTAATATAGCTGAGTCAACAGTCCTCTAGAAGAACAAAAACATTTAGAAAGAAAAAATACTTTCATTTTCTGTGGTTTTTAGAATTGTAGTTTTATGTGGTCTTCAACTCTTTTGAGAAAAGTTATCTGCAATGATTTTTTGACAACATAAGAAAAAAAAATTTCTTACATAAGAAATTTTAGGCTTTTATAAAAATCTTGTAATAATAATTTGTAACTATTTAGTGATAATAAATAAATGAGATAATATATAAAATGCTTGCATAATGTTTAGCCAATATCAGTGCTGGATAGTTGTAGATGTTACAATTGTTACAGTGTAACTAAAAATTTGGACCCTTTAGAAAGGTGTTATGGAATCTTGATTATTCATGTGGTCATATACTAAAAGAAATCATGTTTTCTTGAATTCCAATCTAGTTTTAGGCTCTGCATTCTGATTCTTTGAATTGGGTTTCTGTCCAAAGTGATTTCCAAATGTTTGAACCATTCAGAGCACAAAATGTCTAGGAGATGTTCATCAGCTACTTGTTCTTTTGCCCTATTTGATTAGGGGAGACAATAGAAGATGCTGTTCGGAGAGAAGTAGAAGAGGAAAGTGGAGTCAAAGTTGGCCATGTTCAGTATGTCTCTTGTCAGCCATGGCCAATGCCCTCCTCCTTAATGATTGGTTGCTTAGCTGTGGCAGTGTCTACAGAAATTAAAGTTGACAAGAATGAAATAGAGGATGCCCGCTGGTTCACTAGAGAACAGGTAAAGTTCAATTTAATTTCCTTCTTCTATTGATTGTTCTCTGACTGTATCAGTTTGGGCATGCAGCAAGGATATATGTTTTCAACAACTTGAATGAATGGCTATGGCCCACTCATCATGCATGGATTACAATGTAATTGATGTGTCCTATGTTAACTCATTCTGTGGGAGTCTTCTAGTTGATGATTCTGTGCCTTTTTCTAATTTCAAATGCCAATCCTTCAGATTAATGATACCTTTCAATGGACTTAAAATAGGTAAACATTATTTGAAAGATGAAAAATAGGAATATTATTCTTAACCTTTTTATATTTTAGTTTACAGCATTAAAACAAGTAGCTCTCAAAAAATATCAATACAAATGCTTAAAATTTTTGAAAAGTTCTTGTTCATTTTAAAATATGCTTAAGGACAAGAATAAAAAAACTATATAACAAAGATACACTCACAAGAACTTTTTAAAACATTATCCTCCAGTACTAGAAGGCAAGATAAACTACTTATCTGTGTTTTGCGTGACCTAACGTATTTGTGTAGAAAAAAAATGGATACACTATTAGTAGTGAAGACCTGAAATCTTTTCTGATTTTGCCTAAACAAAGTTAATTTTATTTTATGCTCAACCTCAAAAAGTAGAAATCAGATTTTTTTTTCAAAATTTTATAAAAGGGAACCCATTCCAAAAGTTGACTTCACTTTGAAAATAAATGTGGAGCATATACTTTTCTTTTTTGTGACCTTACTTTCATAAGAGAATATGTCTTTCTGGAATATTTTGTTAAATTGAATCACTAACTCATTGAATCTACTAAAATTACTGTACTAAATTTTGCATGTTGAACTTGGGTGTTGTCACTTTCTCCTGTTGTTATTCACTGTAAAAATCATCATGTTTAATTGGATTGTATAAGCATAAGAATAGTATTTAAGTGTGACAGTGTTGAAATCCTAATACATTTTATTATGGTGTATTTTAGGTTGTGGATGTTCTGACCAAAGGGAAGCAGCAGGCATTCTTTGTGCCACCAAGCCGAGCTATTGCACATCAATTAATCAAACACTGGATTGGAATGAACCCCAATCTCTAAATCAAATAACTAGACTTTGAATATTAATCGACTTCTAATACCACTTATTCCTCAAGTGAGAATAGAAATATCTGGTGCTTTTTAGAATGTCACAACACAAAATACCATACTAGGATTCAGAAATATTTTCAACATGTACTTTCCATCTTAACCATAGAATTTGTATTTTTGTAAAATACAACACTGCCTCAGACTTTTTTAAATCTGAGTTAGCCTTCTCCAAACATTTTTTTGATTGTGCTTCACAGTTCTGTCTCACTAAACCATATTTCTAATAAAAAAAAATCATGTTGTAAAGATACATGTTCTAAAAATGTAAACAAACCTGAATTCCAGTGCCTCTTTTAAGCATTAGACCAATCACTATATTTCTATTGTTGAGAAATGAAACAAAATAATTTTAATGAATTTTAAGCTTCATTTTCAGTCGTTTCATTACTACAAAGATTCTTTCAGTTGTCAGTAGCTGATTTTTGCTCACTTCCCATTGTATTCCATTTTTTGTTCTGGCTCCTTTGTTCTAGCAGTGGTGCTATTATAGTGTTGCCACTAGTCTGCTTTGATCAGTGTTAAGAATTTTCTACCTTAACAACTGCAGTGATCAGAATATTGTGCCTTCATGGAAGGAGACCTTAAGTGAGAGCGTACCACTGTGTATGCGACTTCCCCCTGAAACCTAAAATCAATCTATCTGTTACACTCAAAGTTGTTCTTAAGACAAATCAGAATTCTCTGCTTTTTCACTGAAATTAAATGTATTTGAAAGGAATTTACCTCAAAAATCAGATGCTAAATATTTCCCAGATAGATTTACGTATTCAATAAAAACACTGGCTTTATGTCATTTTGTGATAAGGGATATATCTGCATTAGCAAAAAATTATGTAATCATTACTAATATTAAACTCAAATGCAACATTTTGATTTTAGCCCTCTTTCAGCGTATTCTAAGAAGCCTTCATAAAATAAGTGTATTTTAGAACTGAATCAGAGGAAAATAGTAATTCACAATTTTGTAACAGAACTATCATATTTTAAGACTGTTTTGAAATTAAGTCTATAAATGTATAAACTTACATAATTTGTTTATTATGTTAAAACTGGAAGAGATCTTAAGGATAATATATGTAGTTCAGTGACATTCTTTTATAGATAAGGAAAAAGAAATCCTGAAAGATGAATTTAACTAATTTAATCAATTAAAGGTGAATCAACTAATTAATCAATGAAAGTTACACAATTACAACTTATTATTGTTAATACAATTAATTGTAATTACAGTTAAGTAACTTAATTTTAACGGTCTGTACTGGATAGCCCACTGCAAGACTCTCCCCTCTAATAGGAAGTAGAAACTACTACTAAAAATATAGGTAGAATAAATTATAATAAGGGATGATAAGAACAAATTAAATTTACCAAATATTGTTAATTACAATTTTAGATACTAAAATCATTTAACTTAAATATGATCATTTTCTTAGATAAAACTTTCCTGATGAACAATGATTTTCTTAGTAACTGAAGAAAGCTGATTGGTATCAGGACTGTAGACAAAATTGACTTACATTGGACATTTAGATACATAATAAAATTTAAACTTCATAAGTAGAAAATTATGTGCCTTGATTATTATTAAGTATGATGACTTGGGGTTCAGTTTTACTCCAAAGGTACTTAGAGAATCTAAGATTACATCGCAGAGTTCTAGGTTTCCATGTTCAGATAGTAAAATAAAATACAAAATATCAACAAAATGTAGTTATGAATTCAGTTTCAGATAATCCTATACCCAGGGAAAATCATTAAGTATAAATTATTATTAATAATCATTTTTAACATTGCTTACCTCTAAGAGGTGAATAGTTATATGTAAATAAAAAGAATAGCAAAGAAATGGTAAAGGTTCAAGTACCATGATGTATTCTAATGGAAATGAAGGTAACAATACATTAAAATATTTATCTATTTTCTGTTTTGTGTTACGTATTTTTTAATGTTTTGATAAATGTCTTCTGAAAACTGAAAAAAGCCCAATTTCAGTCATCCTCTCTTGTTTAATGATGTGTAAACAACAAGTATAAAAGCCCTTTTAAAAGTAGCCATATTTGGCAGTGCCTGGTGGCTCAGTTAAGCATCCAACTTCGGTCAGGTCACGATGTCACAGTCTGTGGTTCGGATCCGTGAGTTCGAGACCCATGTCAGGCTCTATGCTAACAGCTCAGAGCCTGAAGCCTGCTTCGGATTCGGTCCCCCTCTCTCTGCCCCTCCCCTACTCATGCACATGCGCGTGCTCTCTCTCTCTCAATAAATAAACATTAAAAAAATGTTTTTAAGTAGCCATATTTGGAAGACAGTTTTTATTTTAGGTCATATGTATATTTATATACACATATATAGAGTCAATTTTTTATCTTCAGATAAGTTATTTGTCTAGTCTAATATCTATTATTACTCGTCTCATATTACTAGTCTTTGCATTTTGTATTTTTCACTGTTTACTGTTCTTGGAAGGGCTAGAAGAATTAGAAGCCTACATGTTTCATTTAGTTGGAAAAATGATTTAAGTAACTCTTTCAAAGAACAAGTTGGAGATTTGAATGAAGACAGAAAAGAATGGAACAACAGAGGGTAAGACCATGAGGTGTTTGTTGTTGGTTCTAGAACTGTGTTGCTAATGCGTATACTGCAAAATAGCAGGTGAAAATGTTCTATAAAACAAATCCATCAATTATTTAGAATAAAATCTCCCTAATGCAAATTTTATTAGGGATGAGAACCAACTATTAGATTCTGAATATGAATATATATATATATGAACATACATATATGTACATATATATAAATATATATGTATTCATGTTCACATATTGCTGAATAGGTAGGAGTGATAGAAGTTGCACTTTAAAGGCCTATTTCTCTCTAGTAGAAAAATATCTAGGACAAAGTATTCCAAAGTGCAAAATTAGGTTTATCTGTCTACAAATGTAAAAGAGGTAGGTCTTGAAGCAAACAAGAAGTACTTGCAAATGGGTGGAAAAAGAGGGTGAGAGAATTTGACTTCAGTGCAGGTAGAGGCTGCTCCATAAGGGGTTCAAATGCTTGGGAGCTTTGACACCACAGGGATGGATGAGAGGCAGAGAGGGTGTATTTCCAGGAGACAGGGATAATGTCGCCTAAAGCCTACATCTTCAAAAAGTCTCACCAGTCAAGAGAGAAATGAAAAGGAGTTCTTTTTGTGAAAATACACTCAATGCAGAAAAAAAAATTTTTTTCCCCTACACCACGCCTTGTCCTTTTTCTTCCAGGACACTCAGGTAGAATTCAAAACAGTTTCTATAAAAGCAAGTGCAGTTTGTTATCATCTACAATGGATTTTCAGATGATTCATTTTATTTGCCCGAAGTAGAATGGTCAAAAGGAAAGTTACTCAGGTAATAAAGATGGCATAGGAAAATGGGTAATCAGGAATATGAATTCTTTTATTGTTTGGAAAAATATTTTCTCAACTATAAAATAAACATTTGAACATGTTAACTGGGCTAGCAGGCAAATTCCTCATTCTATTCTCACTTAAGGGTATCTACATATAATTGTACTCCTTGGTAGAAGTAGCACTTTTAACTTTATTCCTTCAAGAATACTATGTTTCCCTTTTCTGGCTAAGCATACAAGCCATAAATGGACATTTCTCCCTTCACAATTCCCATTATAATGATGTTGTACAGAATAGCGGGGGCAGGTGTGGAATTTTAAAACATTTTAAATTAAGCAGACTTTCTGCTAATGGAGACTTTTTTTCATTCTAACTAGTCTGAGAAGAGACAGACAAAATCTAGCATGAGGAACGAAAAAAGTTCTGGCTTTCCAGTCCTTGGCTCGTGGAAACTATACCAGACCAACTCCCTGTCTCACCTCTGATGGATTAAGAACATTCTAAACACTTAATTTGTGAGGTGGTTTCATTTTTACTAAGGTAAATGTTCCACCCAGAAGTAGAAATTGAAACTAGTACTCATATCTATTTCAGAACAGCGTAAGTGGATAAATGATGTAGTCTGGTTTATTTTTTCCATTTTTTTTTTAATTTTTTATCCTGTCCACTTTACTCCAGTCTGAAATTGTAGTCTATTGGAGCAGTGTGATGTTTTGAACACCTCAGTAGAGTACTTTATAAATATTTATACAGCTTTCAGATAGCAGTGAGCTGAAGTCCTCTCTATCTGTGGAGCTAAAAACAATTTAAAATGCCATTTATCCAACGGCTTTGCTGCTAAGCGTTATTTTGTGCTTTTTTTGCTGGGTTTTGTTGTGTTTATGAAACAAGTTCGAGTACTCTACTGCCAGTTGGGAGGATTTGGAACTCCAAATAAGATGCCCTAATGATGTACACAAGCTCAAACTTCAGGGGCTGCTTTGGTCTGACCATCATCTGTTCTGTTCTGTAGTGAGGTGTTCAATGTGAATGTAGCCATGAGTGGTAAGCAAGTAGGAATTCTGTGTGCTCTGGGAGACACTATTGAGGATGAAGAGAGAAAATGTGTATGTATCAGTGTGGACCTCAAGTTTTCATGGCTGTAGAGGCAGAGAAGGTGTATTTCCAGGAGACAGGGATAACGTCGCCTAAAGCCTACATCTTCAAAAAGTCTCACCAGTCAAGAGAGAAGTGAAAAAGAGTTCTTTTTGTGAAAATAAACTCAATGCAGAAAAGATATTGATCTTTTTCTTTAGTCCCAGCCATTTTGCACATCCTCATGAATAATAAACCTTTTTTTTTATTTTATTATGATAAGTCATAATAGTCTATATGATAAATCATAATATTCTATGATTATCATTATGATGATTACATAAAATGTTATGTTTTGTTTTACACCATGAAGCCAGTATGTATATTCTCCTTGTTCAGTAAATCTAACATTAGCACTAATAAATTGTGACTTTAATTCAAATCCAGATTTCTGAACTTCATAAAAATTATGTTGCCCATTCTCTCCCATGTATTTCTCAGAATTACTTATGGACCTATTTACAACAAACTCCTAAGACAATGTAACTCTTTGTTAGCTTATTCTCATAATACTTTTTACATAGGACTTTATAAAATGTTGACAGTTATTATTTCATTTTATCCTTAAAAAACCTTATGAAATGAATGTCACTATAATTATCCCCATTTTACAGATGGCTAAGAAGCATTAACTTTCTCAGAGTCCCATTGTTAATAAATAGGAGAGCCAAAATTTGAACCCAAGTATTTCATTCCAAATCCTTTCATCTTTCCACTTAACAGACTATCTTACAGAATTTTCTTAATGCTTCATTGAGAAAAGAACTTCCAGTCTCAGATTTCTCATTCAATCCCTTAAGTTTTGGTCATTTTTCTGGTGGGGCCTTATATTCTCGTTACTCTGGACATTTCTGCAAGACTACTTACTTACTTACTTCTCAGATTTCTATCTCCAAGTGTCTACTAGACATACCTGCTTGGACATCTCAGTGCCTCCCAAATAGTACATGTGTACAATTAAATTATCTTTTATCCCAAGTACATTCCTGCCTCTAGAAAGAGCAGAAGGAGCAGGGAAGGGGCAGAGAGAGAAGGAGAGAGAAAATCCCAAGCAGAGAGACTCCATGCTGTCAGCACAGAGCCCGATATGGGGCTTGACCCCAGGATCATTGACCTGAGCCAGAATCAAGAGTCAGCCACTTAACCAACTGAGCCAACGAGTTTCCCCTCGATTTCCCTATTTTAATAATCTTGTAATTTCCAATATGGAACTTTGGGGTATTGTGCTTACTTTGTCTACTTTATTCTTACCCCACCCCACAGCCAGGCAATCTCCAAATCCTATCCCTTTTACTTCTTAATACTTCTTGAGTGTATCTTTGCTTCTACTTCTAAGTACTTATTGAATCTTTGTATTTCATGAATCAGTATGTCTGTCTGTCTGTTGCCACCAATCCAAATTCAGGCTACTTACCTGCTTTCTACATCAGGTTCTTAAATTAGTCTTCTTACTTCAGGTTTCACCTCCAATCCATTCTTCACATTGCAGCCGAAGCGATCTTGTTAAATTCCTCAAAAAGACTCCCATTTGGAGCACGTGGGTGGCTCAGTTGGTTAAATGTCCGACTTGGGCTCAGGTCATGATCTCACCATTGGTGAATTCAAGCCCCCTGTTGGGCTCTGTGCTGACAGCTCAGAACCTGGAGCCTGTTTGGGATTCTGTGTCTCCCTCTGTCTCTGCCCCATCCCCCTGCTCATGTTCTGTCTCTGTCTCTCTCAAAAATAAACATTAAAAAAAAATTTTTTTTTTAAAGACTCCCATTTGGACAAATTTTCCAGTGCAGTTTCTTTGGCATAGCAATTTGCCCCTGAAGTTTCAACTCTGATCACTTCCCTTTCTTCCAGCCTCTTATATATACCGTAATTTATGTGTTTGCAAAAAGCCAAGGAAAACCTTCTAAATTTTTATTAGGTGTTAATAACATAAGAATCACCTGAATAATTATAAACAATACCATTTTACAACTATGTTAATAGAAATGTCTCATTTATTTAAAGATTGTAAACGGTCTCTAAACTATGTTTTCATTTACATATTTCATAGGATTTCAAAATTCTAAATCAGGGCCTATATTATTTATCCCAGTTTTACAAATGAGCACATTGAATCTAAGAGAAGTCAAATGATCCTCAAAGTCAACAAGAGATATGGAAATGTGACTCAAATTTAAATCTTCCTAAGCAAAGTCTACAACCTCTGTCATACCATATACCCCATACCATACACCATACTGCTTCTGTCCCTGTATCTACCTCACAAAGGTAAATCAATTACCTTATAATTAACGCCACCAGCATAGAGTCAAACTAGATCAAGTTTTCGTTTGTGATGGGGGCGGGGGGTTTCTTCCACTCCATTTGCACCACATGAACATGATAGTTTTGTTTCATAGTACCCCTATCCAAACTACTAAGCCACAAAAGCACACATTAGTACTTCATTGTTCACTTGAAGGTATACTTGAAAATAAACAGACTGTTGGGAATGGTTAAGACAGATAATAATAGACTGATTAAAGGATGGTAGATCATTCCTGACACTGCATAAGATTAAGTATGCTAATCAGATTTTGGATTTAGACAACCCAGATAAACCCCAAGTAGAACAAGAGGAAGTACTCAAATCTTTACTTCGTTTTCTTGCTTTTCAAAATACATATTTGCATTTTACCTATGTCTCCTTTAGAGCTGTGGAATTTATGAAGGCTTTACCCAGGTGAGTTGATTATATGTTCTTTTTAGTTTTTACTTTTTTTTTTTTCTTTTGCTGTTTTGAATGAAGTATCCTCTATTTTAATCCTTGCTGTCCTAGATTAGTTGCTTAGCAAAGGATGAGAGCAAAGGGAAAATTATATGAATGTTATGTGTGAAGACAATTTAACAACATATTTCTTTCCCGTTACAAAAAAAAAAAAATCCAACAGCTGTTTGTAACTTGCTGTGTTACCGAATATGATGGATACAGAAAAAGGATGGATGGGAAAAAAAATTCTAAATAGTCAATGTGTTTAGGCCTCTTTTATTTATGCTAAGAAAGACATCATATGCACATTTGAATAGCTACCATCCATATCCTAATTTGGTTATTTGAAATAAATTGTGCATTTGGAAAGCAAGGAAAATGCAACTGGCAAGCTAGGCTTCTAAGCATAATTGAAATTCATTCTGAATTCACGGAAGGTCAGTTGCATTTCAAAGCAATAGCCCTTGTTTTGAATTCCTATAATTCTGCTTTGTTTCCATTGCAGCATTGAATTTGCTAATCACCAGAATGATTTTCTCATCTGATTTAGTTAGTAGCATTTTCTTCCTTAATTTCATAATTTCACCTATATAAATGTTTATATTTAATTCTTTGAAATATATTGATCACCCAAAACATCATGATCTGACCTCATGAAAGAAGACATTAAGGAGTAATATTTTTTCTATGCACAATTGCAATTACTCTGAGATTTAGACCATTTCGTAGGCAAAGTTTATCATGGCTGATGCCTTTTGTATAAGTAATCCCAAATCAAAGTTTGCAGAATCATGTATTTGCAATTTCACTGTCAGTTGATCTTTAACTACGTTCCAAGATTTTGATGGCAATATATATTTACAAAGAATTCTCTCACCATCAAGAGTTCAGCCAGTCCTTACCTTCTTCAGTCTCACTTAGAATTTAAACACTAAATGGGGCGCCTGGGTGGCGCAGTCGGTTAAGCGTCCAACTTTAGCCAGGTCACGATCTCGCGGTCCGGTCCATGAGTTCGAGCCCCGCGTCAGGCTCTGGGCTGATGGCTCAGAGCCTGGAGCCTGTTTCCGATTCTGTGTCTCCCTCTCTCTCTGCCCCTCCCCCGTTCATGCTCTGTCTCTCTCTGTCCCAAAAATAAATAAACGTTGAAAATTCTAAAATCTTAAAAAAAAAAAAAAAAAGAATTTAAACACTAAATGGTTTTCAACCTCTTTTTCTTATCCCGGCATTTAAACATTAGTTATTTTCTTCTAATGTCAGATTACCATAATGTTGAGTAAGTATCCTAAAACCCTTTATTTGGAAAGTAAACTGAAAAATAAATATTGTCTACTTTTTGTTTGCCCACATATTCTTTCTGTGGCTAGAAATTAATTCACTTCTTTTTTTATTTTTTTTTTATTTTTTTTTTCAACGTTTATTTATTTTTGGGACAGAGAGAGACAGAGCATGAACGGGGGAGGGGCAGAGAGAGAGGGAGACACACAATCGGAAACAGGCTCCAGGCTCTGAGCCATCAGCCCAGAGCCTGACGCGGGGCTCCAACTCACGGACCGCAAGATCGTGACCTGGCTGAAGTCGGACGCTTAACCGACTGCGCCACCCAGGCGCCCCTTAATTCACTTCTTAAAAAAATTCTGTGTGAAGTCATTTAACTTCTCAAAGAAATCTGTAGTAACCATGTGATGAAATACAATTACTATGCTTGTAAAATAGTACTGGTGTCTTCAGGGCAAAAAAAAAAAAAAAAATCCAAAAAGTCTTTAAAATGACACACCAGGAATTTAACTGTGATGAGCCAAATTCTCAACTCTCTGAGTTATGATGGCTTTTTCATAGATTGGTTCCTGATCGTTTTTGCAAAAAGCAGAATGAACATTCTGAATGTGCTGACTTGTGAAAATACGTGCTCATTACACAAAATGCACTGATCTGTTATTCTTATCTCATGAGACTGCCCAGAGCTCAGTGAACTTGAGAGATGGGAGGGAATGTTAGCACTGATTATCTGCCCAAGGTAAACCTAATAATAAAGTGATTAAATTAACCTGGCAAATTAATTCTAAGCATAATTTCTCATTCCTTCCTCATTGGCCAGAGTGCAATTTACACACATTTTTAGGACAGTGGGCACACTAGAGCATAGTAGCTCAAGCTATATAAAAGAAAGGTCAACAGAAAATATCAAGCATAGAACATTTAAAATAAAGGCATTTTTGTTGCCTTAAAAAACATGCATTGGATTGGACTAAGCCACAGAAATTTACTTCAGTGAATTAGTGTAACGAGCATAGAAAATGTTTTAAAATCATGATTCTGAAATGACTGAAGATGATGTCTCCTCTAAATTTTTTTACTGAAGCCCCTTTGTGACCCTTATACCTGTTTACATTAATATTATCATCAAATTATTTTTTCTGATGTAACAGTAATTTTAAGGTAATTCAAGTTACCATGAATTATGAAATCTAACCAATAAGGAGGTTTAAAAATGCCCAAAGTACACTAATAAAAATAAAAAGTTGGCTCTTATAAATAGCTGATGATGATAACATTTCCATTGAAAGATTTGAAAGAATATATTCATTACTTCCTTCTGAATGACTGGAAGTAGAAATTAACCAATGGCCATTTTTTATGCTACTATTAGCAAAACACAGGTTAGCTTGGGGGGGCAGGAAGAAGTATTTTCAGTGTTTATTTATTTCAGCATTTTCTCACTCTTTACAATTTAGCAGTGTGGTTACATACTGGTTTTTCCTGGTTCTGTGCTGAAAAGGAATGAAGATGTTACACATTTTCTGTTTAGAGCAATCAAAACCTCTGTTGTCAGCAGAACTGATGAGATCTGCCCCTGAGGGATAAGACATCTCATTGAAAAAAATCACAGGGATTTCATCTTTGGGGGAAACTACACACAGAGGTTTCTGTATAAAGATCAAGACACGGTATATTCAAACACTACTTCAAACTGAGGTTGAGGGTTGAATGCTTCAAAATTAAGAGGATGTTATTTAAACCCATCAAGAGTTGGATTTCAGCAATTATTAAGCCTTCAGAGAAGCATAGCTCTTCTGTAACATCATGAAGTAGTATGGCTTCACTTAAATAAGTGAAAAGAGGAGACAGCATTCACCCTTAGAAAACTCAAAGGCATTCTTCATTTAATTAATAGGTAGGGAAAGCCTTAAGCAGGAAAAAAGTAGTCTCTGAGATCCATTCAATTATCCTTTTGAGCCTATCCTTTGCTAACTTTTAACAAGGTATCTAATGATATATGTAAGTGTACATATATGCTTTATTTTTCCTCTTTCTTCATCTAATAGAAATATACCTGTTTGGTAACCTTTTTATTATTTGAAATATGTAAATGTTGCAATAAAGTTGCCACCTCTTGTCTAGTTGCAGACAGTATAATTAGTGGAAGAGGAATAATGTGAACTGTCACTTAGGACTGAGAGAATGGAAATGGTATTCTCAAGAGAGATTCTGAAAGTCCCTGTGCTGGTCAAGGTCAAAGTAGAGGAAAACCATAATTACAGATTTCTCAGACCTAGCGATTAAAAAAATTTCGAGTAGATAGAGTTCTAACTAGAGTTGAATAGGGTGATTCCTCTTCATACAGTGATATTTAATTCATGCATCATTCTGCACATGAGATTAGCAAAACTTGTACTCTGATAAGCATTCAAAAGCCAAAAAGGAAGTGAAGCAAAGCAAAATACAAAACTGATTTCTAGTTTAGTAATGTCATGATAATAACACATAGAGTATGACTGTATCTTCTCAAATAAGAGACACATACCACTGCTGGTATATAAAATGGTTTGGGGTGGTACAACATTTTTTTTTAGTGTTTTTTTTAATGTTTAGCTACAACCCAGAATTTCACATGAATTATTGTCTAACATGAAACTAAAGTAAATTTTAATGAATCGAGAAACTACTAAGCAAATAGCATGGATATTTCATAGGGATAGTAAGAATCATGAAGGTAGTACTCAAGTGACTGAAGTCAGGGAATAATAAGCAAGTTTCATTCACCCAAAAAATGTTATCAACTACTGTGTTTTTCCACATATATGGAACAGGAATACATCAAAGTATAAAACAGATAAGTTGTTTGCCCTTGTGGATCTTATATTTCAGCCCATATCTCTAATGGTTCTTCAGGAGACTAGGATAATCTAAAGCTATACATATTGCGCTGTTCTATCTACCTTTGCTGGTTCCAAAGTTAAATTTCCTCTAAATTTCTGTTGACTCAAGTCAGGTTAACTGTGGAGCAGCCAGGGGGCTGATTCAGAGGAAGAGGATAGTCCCACTAGAGATGCTTCATAAAAAGCCATGCTCAACAAATACTGGAGTTCTATGGAAATGAGCTGATGTATACACCATTATAAATAGGAAGATCAAGGGCCGGGTACCTCATTCTCCCGGCCAACTACCTTCCTTCTGAAACTTCCATGACACTGTAACGCCCCATGTACTTGCCACCCATTTTAGTTCTAGAAGCAAAGTCAAACCCAAAATACAGAAACACTTCAACTCTTGAGAAGCCAAATGTGAACATGGGAAATAAGCAATCAAAAATACAATGTGACTGGGCGCCTGGGTGGCTCAGTTGGTTGGGTGTCTGACTTCGGGTCAGGTCATGATCTCACGGCTTATGGGTTTGAGCCCCACGTCGGGCTCTGTGCTGACAGCTCAGAGCCTGGAGCCTGCTTTGGATTCTGTGTCTCCCTCCCTCTCTGCTCCTCCCCCATTCATGCTCTGTCTCTCTCAAAAATAACGTCAAAAAAAATATATAATGTGACATCTCCTCACACTAGTGGCCCTGGCCTGCTAATCTGACTTTCTAGATTTTTATCACTAACTATGGTTAGCACAGAGATGGAAGAAGGATATTGAAGAGTTACCCCCCGAAGTCTGATTTAGGATACAATTTTGGTAGAGCCTCTTTACATGGGGCTGAGCAAAAAATAACAAGCGATCTCTCAAGGAGTTTTCTCCCTAGAAGCTTGCTGATATAGAAAGAAAAACAATCTTATGTGGATCCTAAGAAACTTGACAGAAGACCATGGGGGAAGGGAAGGAAAAAAAAAAAAAAGTTAGAGAGAGAGAGAGCCAAACCATAAGAGACTCTTACAAACTGAGAACAAGCTGAGGGTTGATGGGGGGTGGGAGGCAGGGGGAGTGGGTGATGGGTACTGAGGAGGGCACCTGTTGGGATGAGCACTAGGTGTTGTGGACAATAAATTGGACAATAAATTTCATATTAAAAAATAAAAATAAATTTAAAAAAGGAAGAACAATCTGTACTTAAAGCAAAACAATAAAAAATTTTAACCTTACTATGTACCAACTGGGAGAGGAGGAAAATGAGGTGGAATGAAGTGAAATGAGAATTCATTGCAAGTTTCCTCAGGACTGCTCTACTTTAAAATCTTAAGGCCATTAAAGATTTTCTGAATGAGGTTCCATTCCACCTATCCAGTTTTATCTGTTTCAACAGGGTTTCTGCATCAGAATGACTTGTTGCAAGGGGCTGAAGAGTGGCTGCTTACTAAAAATGCATATTCCTGTGCCCTCACTCAGAATGTGAATCTCCAAAGTGAGGCCCCAAATCTACATTTTTAGCAAGTTATGCAGTGATATTTTCAGCATTCTCAAGTTTGAGAATCCCTCTGCTACACTGTAAATTCCTTGAAGTTTACATTATATTTACATTTTCACATTAAGTCCAGCTCAGAAGCTTGAGCCAAATTATTAATGCTACCTCCGTGGGAAGTACACTGGGCTTTCCCAATTATAATGTAACTCCTTTCATTTTATAAGAAAGCGAGCAGGGAAAGGGATAGTTCCTGAAGCATTTCAAAAAGAGCCTCTACATTTAACACAGTAAAGCAATAAACATCTTGCAAAAATCTTAAGTAAAAAAATTTTTTTTCACTTTCGGAGTCTTTCCACAGTGGTAAAGGAAGAGAGGCAGCATCTCAGCACTATGTTTCCTTGGGCAATTTGCTACATCTCTGTTTCCTCTGATGAGATATGAGGGCATTGGATAGATGATCTCTCAGCTATCTGTCTTGAAACAAAGGGCAGACACTTCTGGAACTGTAAGGGATCTTCATCTTTAGTTCATCTTTCCCTTCCTTAACTGGTGTTACCTTATTTATCAAACTTTATTAAACACTGAGCTCAATTTCCTTTTGGTTCACTAATATAAATCTTTCCTTACTCATTTCTTAAAACATTAATAATAGTAAGATTAACAATAACAAAATCCACACTGCACAATGCTCTTTTCTATCTGAATTTCATTTCTGCAGAGATTGTAATTTAACTTAACATAGCATGTGCTTCCTGCTCTCCAAGCATTACCCTCATCCTCTAAGTTATATTTGATCAATTATGGGCCAAATAAAGTGATGGCATTCCAACAAAGCTTATGTTTAAAGATAATTATTTTAGTAAAGAGGTTCTTTTATGTCTACTGGACTCAAATATCCAGTGATCACCAAGATCATTAATACTACCTGTGAACTTCAACAACTTACTTACTGTGCACTTGGGGAAAGGAAAAGTTACTTTCACTGGACGTGATGTTTGGATGTTTCTATTTTAATATTTTAACCTAATGGATTCCAATATTGTATCTATAGGTATGGATACAAATATAGATAAAAACAGATGTACTCTTCAATGTTTTCAACGCAGGGGAAGAAGTAAAAGCGTGAACAATTTACAATAGTACTGAGACTACCTTAAATGATCATAACTAAAGCAGTTTAGTTTCAAGATGCTAGCAAACTATTCATTAACAATTACTACCTGGCAACCAGGTTTACAAAGGTTCATCCTTGCAGCTCTATGGAAGTTGAGTGCGAATCTGAAGTGCTATATGCTCAATACTGAAACAGGTGTTTTCCAACATAATTCTTCTTATGCTTTATGTAATTTTTAAAAATTAATGACGAAAGGGTATAGTTTAAAATTCATGCCATTCAAAATCAGGGATGACAGGGGCACATGGTGGCTCATTTGGTTGAGCTTCAGACTCTTGATTTCAGCTCAAGTTGTGATCCCAAGGTGATGGGATCAAGCCCCACACTGGACTCTTCACTGAACAATGAGGGTGGAGCCTGCCTAGGATTCTCTCTCTCTGCCCCCTACCCTGCTCACTCTCACGTGCGCTCTTTCTCTCTCTCTCTCTCAAAGAAAAAAGAAACCTTTTCAAAATCAAAACCAGGAATGACAGAAGACAGGTTTGTACACTTCCAAGAATAAATGGACATTTTAGAGTTTTATTTTCTCTCAATATTGCCATATATTTTTTAATTTTTTAAATGTTTGTTTATTTAGAGAGAGAGAAAGTGAGCATACAAGCAGTGGGAGGGGCAGAGAGATAGGAGAGAAAGGATCTTAAGCAGGCTCCCCGCTGAGAGTGAGGAGCCTGACTCAGCTGTGAGATCATGATCTGAGCCAAAATCAAGAGTCCCATGTGCAACCCACTGAGACCACCCAGGTACCCCTTTCTAAATATTTTTAAACTTGAACTTTCCATAGTATGTTTTACATGTATAAATTTTCTTTAAACATTTAGTACAGAAAACATAGAATTTGTGTTAAAATACAGGACGTAAAGCCATGAGAAATACACTAAGATTTCTTTCAAATTCTACAGAAAACTCAAACCAATTGGTGTTAAAGACATTAAAGAGAGATAGTATGCTACCCTAGAAGTATTTAAACATCTGAATTTCTGTCTTTTTTCTTTTTTTTTTAATTGAAGTATCATTGACATATTTAGTCTCCTTCTAGAATTTTAATAGTGATCATTATCTACCCTTTTATGACTCTTTCTCTTTTTACTAGTGTTAGATGATTGCTTTTGAATGTTCCAAGGAAAACATTTCAGCTTATAGAGAATTTTTAAGTAATTTGTCAGAAAAGTGCCATCAGTAAATTTTCTAGCAATACCTTTAAAAGAAATCTTTACCATCTAATAGTTTCCTCAGAATAATGGTGTCACTATGTAATTTTGCAGTAGAAAGATATTGTTAGCATTTCCTGTTTATATTTTTCCTCCTTATTCTGTGAATTACAATGATAAGTCAAAGCCCAGTTATAAAAAAGATCTATATAATCCAATATAAAGGTCTCAAATGTGATAGGATTCAGCTGATATATAACAGCAATCACAGTAACTTTTCTGAGCTTTAGTACCAATTTTGCACAGAACAAATAAACATTTATGAAAAATATAAATCCAAGAAGTCTATAGTGGAATGGATACCTAAATGTACATCCCAAGGTCTAGTTGTGGTATATTTTACTTGTGAATAAAAATGTACTTTGTGCATATGTGTTAAAAAAAAAAAAGACTAAAGTGCTTAGAATTTTTCCAAAGTAGAAGGAGAGGCCATTAGAGAATTTTAAACAGGGCATGACATGATTTAATTTATATACTTAAAAAAACTGCATGCTATATGAATAATCAAAGGATATAAATATGGAAGAAAAGCAGTTAGAAAGATATTGCATTGGTCCAGATTTTAAATATATATATAATATGTACATACTTACAAATATATATAAATATATATTTTTAAAATATGGACTACATATATATATATATGTATATATACTCACACGTATACACTTACACACGTAGATATACACATATAGAAAAAGAGAAAGAGGGAGGTTTTGACTTGGGTGGTAGCAAGGAGAAGAAAATAAATGGACATACTAAGGATAAGATACTTAGAAATAGTGTGGGGCAGACTGGCTGATGGTTTTGATGAGGAAAGTAAGTTAAAGAGAAGAGTCAAAGTTGATACCTAGGTACGTGATTTGAGCTAGATAGATGGTGAAGCTGTTGGCTGAGATTGGAAAGATTTGGGATTCAGGGGAATAATTGGAGAAGGCAGAGAACATCAAGAGGTCATTCTGGAACATGATAAATTTGAGACTCCAACTAGACACCTAAGTAGATATGTCAGTTTGGCAATTGGATATTTAAGCTTGGACTCTGGGGAATAAGTTAGGAGTAGAACTATGAATTTTAGAATCATCTATATAGATAGTTTTAAAGCCATGAAATGGTTGAGATTTCCTAGGGAGAGAGGTCATGAAAAGGCACAAAGAACCCTGAGGATGCCAAAGATTAGAGACTGAGCAAGGGAAGACCCAGCAAAAGTGTCTAAGAGAGAATGGTCAGTGGAGCAAGACAAGGACCAGGAGAGTGTGGCACCATGGAATCTAAAGAAAGGAGTAAAGAAGAATAGAATGAGTGTGTCAAATTCTGCTAAAAGTGTGAATAACCTGACCACAGAGAAGTGACTACTGGCGTTGGCAATATGGATGTCACTGGTGACTGGGACAAGAGTGATCCCAACAGGGTGGGAATTTACGAGACTGCTAGGAGTGGGTTTGGGAAATGATGTGAGGAGAGAAAGAAGAAACAGAACATAGAGGCAACTCCTTCAAGATGTGTTGCTGTAAAGGTGAAAAGAGGCATGTGACAGTAGATGGAGTGGTGAGGGAATGTCTGTACTCTGACACGAGAATGATGTAACAGAAGACAGAAATGGACACTGCAAGAGAGGAGGGGAATGACTGCAGGAAAATGGTCCTTAGGCCCATTTCATCTTCCACGTAAGAGAGATTTGATAGTACCTGATGCAAATCAAAGAAGTTGGCAGTTTTAGTATTGGAAAGCAGAATTTCAGTTGGCTTCTATTTCCTCTGATCATGTGTCCAGATCTTCAAGGAGAGCATGGGAAGAAGAAAAGGGACTGGAGGTTAGAAAAACAAGTGTGATATACTTGTTTTAGAGATAGGAAATATGCAAATATTATTAAATCATTGTAGGAAAGCATTGGAATGATTGTGATGTCTCTATGTGAAATTAAAAATTCTACACCATGTGTAAGGAAATCCAACAATAATCTGATTTTCCCAGTGATAAATGCTCTGAAATTTTTGAAATGTCAAATATCAAATTCTTTAGTCTTTTAAAACTTTGGTGCCCCTGCTTTCTGGTGTCCTGAGCAAGCACCCTCCCTGTGAATAAATGTATTAGGAACACCTTCTCCCACTCTTCATTTTGTTCAAGGTCAGTTTAGACCATGTTGTTGTATCTATACCCTGTTTAACCATCAAATGAGGGAAATATTTGCTGCCATTTAAGTAAAGTAGAATTTGTAGACCATCTCCCCCCCAGACTGCTTGTGGGACTTATATCAATTATATATCAATTATGTCACTACCATTATCTTAGGTACCTCTTACGGAAGTACAGAGCAAGAGATATCTAGTGGGGAAAAAGACAAGCAATGTATTTATTTTTTTGTTTACGTTTATTTATTTTTGAGACAGAGAGAGACAGAGCATGAACAGGGGGAGGGTCAGAGAGAGAGGGAGACACAGAATCTGAAATAGGCTCCAGGCTGTCAGCACAGAGCCCCATGTGGGGCTCGAACTCACGGACCGCAAGATCATGACCTGAGCCGAAGTCAGACACTTAACCAACTGAGCCACCCAGGCGCCCCAGTGTGTTTATTTTAAAGTTGATCTTGGGGCACCTGGGTGGCTCAGTCAGTTAGGTGTCCAATTCTTGATTTCAGCTCAGGTCAGGGATTCAGAGTTTGTGGGATTGAGCCCTGTGTGGGGCTTTGCACTGGCAGTGCATGGAGCCTACTTGGGATTCTCTCACTCCCTCTCTCTGCCCCTCCCCTGCTTGTGTCCATGCAAGCTTGCACGTGCATGCTCTGTCTCTCAAAATCAATCAATAAACTTTAAAAAAAAGGTCTTCTTAAAATAGACTTTTATTAATGATCAACAAATTAATACACAGTAAAAGGAAAGAATACATTCAGAAATCTAAGAAGACATCATTAAAAACATAATTTGATACAAACTGAGCTATCCATCTAATTCACTTGGTCATACATATTTATTAGGTGCCTATTGTGTCAGGCACTGTGCCTGAATATTCAATATTCAGCAGTACATTTAATTTCCTGGGTCAAAGTTGTCATGCTCTGAGGTAAAGTGCAAACTAATTATAAAATTTGCTCTGTATGATCAGAAGCAATCTCAGGGCATCTATATACCTTGTATATCTGCTCAAAGACAGAGTTAGCCTAAGTCCCAACAGCCTGGGTTCTAGTCTTCAATAGCCACTATTAGTGTGATACAGGAAACAAGGATTCTCTGAATATCAGTTTCTCCCCTGCAAAATGAGAATTTTGAATGTGATGATCTTGAACATTTAGATATTCTGGCTCAAAAAGAGTTTATGGTTTGATCAGCTTTATCTAAGCATTCATTTGCAGCTCGGATGTGAGAGATATTCTCCCAATGTCAGGTGCTCAATACAAATGCGTGTGTCTAACAGATATGTATATATTCTCCAATATAAAGTTAAGAATGATGAAGTTTGACTGGAACCATTTATCACACATTTCAGTTGTTTCTTCAAGACAATTCTGTAAGGTGAAATTTGCTACCATTTCCATCTCAGAGGCAAAGGAAACAGCCTCACAGAAATTGCATGACCTGCCCTGAGTAAACAGCAGAGCCAGACCACAACCAAGATCTTCTGAGTCAAAGCCCAGAGTACTGTGTACTAAACACAGTGCAGCCGCCTACATTTCGCTGTTCAAACTATATGGGACCATAGAGAAATAATCAATAACCCAGTCAAGTGCTTTTGAAGCATTTTTTTTTAGATTAGAAAACCCTTTATGTATAAGACAGGGATTAAAAAAAAAAAAAGAAAGATATTAATTACATGTTTGTAATCCTCTCCCCCACCCAACCCCCATGTTGGTCTTCTAAGAATAAAGGATTATTGCTTGCTTAGTCAGCCATAGGAACTTAATTGTGCATATTGGGAGAGAGAATAGAAAGGATAATTGGAACACGCCAAAAGAGTGTCAATGGCTCTGTATAAAAAAGATTGCCTCAGGAAAAAGAATTTTCAGAAAATTATGAGATTTTGAGAGTTTCTAGAGGAAAAGTGATTTGAAATTATCACATACAATGATATAGGGGATTTTGAGGAGAGAGATGAGTTAAGAAGAATTTAAATAAATTTTTCCAAAACTGGTCACAAAACAGCCCCCCCTTTTTTTTTTGAGTTACCTGTAAAACAGATAAAAGTTGAGCTGTTCTGCTGAGGTGTCCAAAGGCACAGTCTACCTAATACACGCAAAACAAACTGCTTTAGAGAGAAGCTATTTCTCTTCACATCTCTGCAGACAGTTTAATCCTCTAAAAGGAAAGCAACTGAATCAGGCTTAGCTCTAAGCACAGGCAGATAACTACTGAGGTGATAGTGGGGAAGTTATAGGCTGTGTCTCTCCCAAGTATCTTCCCTAATACTTTTTATTAAGACATCATCAACAGGGAAAATATCATTTGTTTCACAAGAAAGGTACAGAATTTTATCTTCTACAAATAATTCATTCTTCTACAGAGACTATAGAGTGTGTATCTAATCTTTTATTTAAATAGGGTATATGGAGATAATGTAATGGTGGCAAACAATCTCCCTACCCTACTTAATTTATCAGGGCTACAAATATGATGATAATAAATTTAGGTCAACTTCACAAAAAATAGATATTTCTATTAGGCTAAGAAAAGTTGGAGTATAAAAATGATCAATTAAACAGAATATAATTTTATAACTTACATCCTAAATATCTACACATATGAAGAAATATATGTTTGAATATTCACATAGTATATAATAATGGACTCTAAATAGTTGGCATAGATGAATATTAGTTAAGTAGAATTAAACAGGATAGAAAATATAATTATAGTAATAAAATATATTTGAAGGAGAACACTATTGGATACCCGAAATGATTTTATGTTTCAAGCTGGCAAATGAGTTGTTAGTCAGGAATTTTACTAAACCTAATTCTGAGTAGAAAATAACCTTGTATTTTATGCTTTTAAAGGACAGTGAAAGCTCAAGATCCTCAGCTCCCCAAAATGAGGAGGAAAAGAAGAAAAGCCTATAAAAAATGGAAAATCCTGAATCCCACAGTATGTAAGTCTAATTCATTGGTTTTATAAGTATATATAAAATGAACCTAGCCACGTATTTTGTGTATCACAGAATGTCTATAAAAGTAGGAAGACAAATGCTTAGAAGTGTAATAAAATGATTTAGAAGTTTGATCGGTTGTCATGTATAAACATCTGCATTCATTATTAATGGCATATATTATGAATAAAAATTTAAATAAAAATATTCAGACAAAGAATATGAAGAATGCTATTCTTAGAATCTGTTATCAGTGGATTATTATATAACTATCTCAGTTCTGTCTTGCTACTCATAGAAATTGAACTACAGTCAGTTGAAAGAGGCTATAAACTGTAAAATTATAAAATTAAAAAGGGCTATAAACTGAACTGTTCTTGGCGTGAGGGTGTTATTTTAAGAATAAATTGTAATCTATAGTTTTGGAAGGCAGTCCACTAGTATATAAATTGCTATAGTATACATGGTGTATTATAAATAGGCTTTAGAGAGACATGTTTCCACATCTTTTCTTCCATGATTTCTGCATTACAGCTCTCAGATTGTAAGCAGACCACTGGGAACTGTTTCAGTACTTGCCTTGAGAAAAGACATTCCCTCAGACTAGAAGAGAGGCAAATGGTAACTCAGTGGAACCCCAGCGTGTTTGAGAACCTAAAGTTGGAAAGTTGTGATTCCTAAACCTACGAATCTTTATTTGATTCTGAAACAGCAATTCTATTTCTGCACCCCATACTTCTATGCCACCTCTAGCCAAACTTTGGTAGGATGTTATTCTTTTTCTCATTAATGATAATTTTTTACTCTTTATGTAAGTATTTTTATAAATATCTTTACTAAAATATGTAGGTATATATAAAATCATAGCTTCATAGCCAAATTGAGAAAGCGTTTTAAATCATTAGAGGGCCGCCTGGGTGGCTCAGTCGGTTAAACGTCTGACTTCAGCTCAGGTCATGATCTCACCGTTAGTGAGTTCGAACCCTGTGTCAGCAAAGAACCTGGAGCCTGCTTCAGATTCTCCATCTCCCTCTCTCTCTCTACCCTTCCCCAGCTCATGCTCTGCCTCTCTCTCTCAAAAATGAATAAACATTAAAAAATTAATAATTATAAATAATCTTTTCCAACTTTTAGCTTAATCACCTTATTAAAATTATCTCTGTGGAGACCTGGTTCATAGATTTCCATGACATCACTATTTGTTGCCCATTCTTTCTTTTCCTTTCCCAATACTCTTTGAGATGTAGTTTAAAAGATATGAGATCTTTGCATTTTGTTCATTGTTTAAGAGTTAAAAAGTATACATTTTATTTTTATTATTTATTTTTTTTAATATGAAATTTATTGTCAAATTGGTTTCCATACAACACCCAGTGCTCATCGCAACAGGTGCCCTCCTCAATGCCCATCACCCACCCTCTCCTCCCTCCCACACCCATGTTCACTGTTTTTTACCTAAGATCTGCTACCTCAAGCTCAGGTTCACAAATTTTTTAAGCAAAACATCCTAAAATTATAAAGTAGAGAGTAAAGGTTGCAAGCTGGCAGTTCTAGGGCCAAAGCTGGTCCCTAAATATATTAGCCTCCATCTATAGAGGGTTTTTTAAAATGTGAGACCATCCTTAGAAATTAGGAGATTTCACAATAAATCCAGACTCTAGTTCTTCTCCTGGAAAATGATAGTATCTGACAATACTAGGATACCTTCTCTGTCCTATAAAAAAAAAAACAAAAACCATTCTACCCTGGGCAAAGGTAACTATCAGACCTGTTTAAAAGGCTGTTTATAACTCATATTTGGATCTCTTTATTTGTTGTACCTTCTCAAATTAGATCAAGCTTTATTTAGCCTGTAGCATTATAATGCCATGTTCAAATACTTGAACATGGTAACTTACTCTTTATCAAGAAGTCTCAAAATTTATTTGCGTAAGTTTGCTCTGAAATTTTCATTTCATCCATTTTGGAAGTCTCTGTTTTAATTTTTTTTTTTAATGTTTGTTTATTTCTGGGAGAAAGACAAAGGATGAGTGGGGGAGGGGCAGAGAGAGAGGGAGACACAGAATCCAAAACAGGCTCCAGGCTCTGAGCTGTCAGCACAGAGCCTGAAGCAGGGCTCAAACTCATGAACTGAACCGCGAGATCATGAGCTGAGCTGAAGTCTGTCTCCCAACTGACTGAGCCACCCAGTCACCCCTGGAAGTCTCTGTTTTAGAATAAACTTTAATTACATTCTTATTTCCTAGAACTACCTAGCAATATTCTGTATTCTAAGATAATTGATTTAAAAGGAGATATTAGAAATGAATTTTTGTGGAAAATATCTTTGCATACTAGAAATGAATGAAAAATGTTACTCAAATTACAAAGAATATGCATGGAATTGTACCCAAGAATTTGCATCCCATCTGCTCTTCAAAAGGACACAGAAAATATTTTTCTTCTTTCTTTCTTCCTTTTTTTTTTTTTCTTCTTGTTTAGGTGAACTTCAATCTGCTAATCAGGTATACCAAAAAAATATAAAAGATCTTGAAACGGAAGTCAAAGGAGACACCCCAGAAGCCATGTTTCATCAGATTAGGGCGTTAGGGAAATCTAAGGAAAATGGAGATGAGCATACATCTGCTTCTGTGAATGGAAAACAGAATTCACTTTTCCTCCCTAAAGATAATAAACAACTTTCATCTGACAGCAAAATAAGTAGGGAGAAGGAGAATGATGATCCTCCATCATCCATTTCTCATCAACGAGACAAAGTGTTGTCAGTGGCCATGTTTAATGACTGTAAAGAATCATTATCAGAAAAAATCATACTGCAGGATTTCCCAAACACAGTAGAAGCCTTTAAACCAGCAAAAGGCAAAATTATTACAGAAGTGAAATGTGGGGCTTTCAGTGTGCAAGTAGAAATCAAGAATAGATTTTTCTGTAAAACAGGAATGCAGTTCCCAACAAAAAGGAGATGTCCAAAATGTCATCAGCATTACTTTTCCAGACACAGTCAGAGATGCTATACTTCTAGAAGCTGCTCTTCTATATACAGGAATATGTTAGTAGAACTAAAACCTGAGGTGCCATCTGAATCTGAAGGAGAAGTTGCCAGAAAAGGGAGACCTTCACTAAAAGTAAGCATTGTAGGAAAAGAAGTTAAAGTAAAATACATGAGTAAGAAACAGAATATATTAATTAATATAGCTTATCCTAAAAGAAGGGGAAAAAGAGCTAAATACAGAAACATTTCCTCCGATCACACTACTGAAGAATGTTCCAGGTCTTCTCTACCGTCTGATATTAGGTGCCCTGAAAAGTGGAAGCTTGAGAACAAGCATCAGAGTTCAGACTGTTTTCATGTTTCTCCTTCTATTGTGTGTGCCGTCCAGAAGGAGAAGAAAGTTGATAGAGAGGTGGAGTTTCTGTGCTCAACCCCTGAGAGGGAGAAGACTAAGCCTGACTCACTATCTTCAGTTTTAGATGACTGTGAGGTAGAATCTGCCATGTCTCAGCAGAATGACTTTAAAATCGGTCAGAACATCCTCAACAAGAAAAATTTCTCTGAGGCTGAGACTCTTCTCAAAAACATTCCTCCTATTTCACAAGGTACCCTAAAGACCACAAGTTTAAGTGATACAGACTTAAGTAGCATGCCTTTTGAGGATCTGAAGGATGTGGTTAGAGAGAGAAAACTCGTCTTCGATATACCAGAAAATATCACATCAGACTCATGTACACGGCAAAGCCCAGAAGGAATAAATTATTTGCCAAGTGCCATTACTGACATCTTCCCAGTTCAAGATGGCAAAGATTCTGACTTCTGTTCTTCATCTTCTCTGAGCAGGCAAGTGGTAGGAGAAAAAGCAGCCAGCACTTATTGCAAAGGCAGCAAAATTCCAACTGCAGATTGTTGTGAGGAATCAAGTTCTTTATCTTTGCCTTCCAGTCAAAATGTTCTGAAGCCTTCCACCTCATTCAGCCCATCCCACTGGGCCACCAGACAATCAGAAGTGAAAGAAGTCCCTGGGGATACATTTTCTTTTAATCATTGTGCTGAACTTTTGAAAACCTGTGAGGAAGAGCATATTGATAGGACTGACAGAGACTTTAACAAGGCCGCTTTACATAGTGACTCTCGTACAAACGCACAGCAACTACTGGAAATGAAGAGTACACGATGTCCAACTCTCAGTCCTGAATCCTCCAGCAGCCTCTCTGCCAGCAGCCCACTCAACAGGAACAGCCATAGCACTGTGCAATGGAGTCAAACAAAATCCCAGACAGGTCATCCAGAGATAGCAGTGCCCAGCAAAACAAAAGAGCTAGTCATGACCTTAATAACTGATGAATTAGAGCAAAGATTAATTATTCATAATGATAAAGGAGGCACGGTTTATTCTAATTGTCCCATGGGAATAAAAAATCCTAAAGACTCACCCAGCTCCCTGGGAAATGGTGAAAAAGACAAATTCGAAATAATGCCAGTGGTAAAGAATGCATGCCATAGAGATTTTGAAGACCTATCAGATGAGAACCACAATGAAGTCTGTTTCCAAATGGATTTGCCGAACACCACTGAGTTCAACTGCACAGAATGTGCTGCAGATAATCTGTTTATTGAGAAGACACTGACCAATGATGCAGACCAATATGAAAACCAAGATGACAAAGGCCTCGGACTAACCAGTTTTAAAGAGGAGCCAGCAGAGTACCAAAGGATTGCATCAACAAAGCCAGATTCTGAAGGAGATAAAAATGACCCAAAGGAAACTTACTATCACCAAATAGACATATTGCTGTCGCCTCGGAAGCAGAAAGCCTTGACAGGTACAGTGGCTATATAGAATCTTTAACTTTCATTGTTTTTCCATGTTTGAGCTTTGGAAAGTCTTAACGTGAGGGCTTTTTTTATTGCTTGGGATTTTTGCTTTATTGCTAAAGATATATTGAGTATTTTAGAATTAGATGAATATGGGCAAGCATATATCACTCGGCTTCCTTACATTATCACCTACCCCACCCATAAATAGTGCATAACAAAATCACCCAGGCTGCGGTTTAATATAAAGTTTTTAAAAAATCAATTTCTCTTTAAAAGGTTGATGTATTGCCAAATCAATTTTGTAGGAAACGTTAGCCTTTTGCCAGTCTTAAATAATCTACCATTTCTTTCCTTCTTGCAAACTAAGCATATTTATAATAGAAAGAATATGTTTTTGATAAAATGTGTTCTTAAACCTTGCTGTGGCGTTGCAGAAGGATGGTATACATATTTCAGGAGGCCATGTGGAATAGTAATCAAAGCAAAGGACAAAAACCAGAAACGGCCATGGCTAATCCTGATTGAGCTATCTATGGGGTGTCAGACCTCAAGCAGACCTCTGTCCACCCTTGTGCATTGGTTGACCCTGCTCAAAACATTGATAGAACCCAGCAGTTCTCCAGACCTCAAGAGGGCTAAAATAGAAGCTCTTTTCTAAGTACATAATACTGCCCTATCTGCTTTCGATCTTGGGTCGACATTCTATCATTTTGGTCACTTCACAGAAGGCCCTTGTTGTTTTTCCTCAATAAGTCATAAATATTTTATATTCTATGTTAGCATTATTCCACATTATATATTAAAATACATCTTGAACAAGCAAAAACTTCCTTCCAAACCTCCAGTAACATGCCTGATATGTCCAGAAATGAGACTTGGAATGATGAAACTATCTCTTCTTAGTTGTTCCATCCCTAATTTTTAAATAGAATTAATACAATTTAGAAGTAGAAATAAAATACAGAAAGCACAGTTATGTAAGCATTGGTATAAAACATGAATTTACTGTATAGAGGATAAATGTCCTAAAACAACGCAAATGCTGTACGGTCACCTGCTTAATATGAACACCCTAAAGCAAAGATCCATCAGTCACAGAGACTGCTTTCCAGCGCCGACATACCCCCAGATAACAGGATCAATGGCATTAACCCCAATGTTTTCATCAGTCCATAATTATTTGAGTCAGCAAGAGGCAGACCTGAAATAAGAGCCCTTGTGTCTCCCAGAACAGATGTGTTGCTCACATGAATAAATCTCCCTCCCAGACTGGCTCTCCTTCCCCCATGGTCATTCTCCTCCCTGGACTGCCTCCCCCAACAAGGCCTATTTCCTTGTAAGTTAATAATTCACGTTGTAATTCCCCCAGAGCTGATGCTATACTTCAATAAACTTTGAGGTTGTCTCATTTGGTGAACAATTGCAGCTACCAGTTCCCTGTTACTGTGGTTCATCAAAAGGTGCTCCTACAACTCTCCCTTTTGCCCCTTTACTCCTCTTCCCCTGGATCATTCTGTTGCAGCCACAGTGACTTCCTTGAGTTGCTAGAACCTGCCAGGCAAGATCCTACAATACATCCTTTGCTTGGACTGCTCCCACTACCTAGACCACTCTTCCCCCATTTGCCCAAGTTGTTCATTCTCATCCCTTGAAGTTTTTGACATGGTACCTTCTCAGTTCTCAGTGAGGCCTTCTCACACCACTCAACTTAAGACTGCAATTGGAGGGGCGCCTGGGGGACCCAGTCAGTTAAGCATCAGACTTTGGCTCAGGTTATGATCTCGTGATTCATGAGTTCAAGCCCCATGTTGGGCTGTGCTGACAGCTCAGAGCTGGAGCCTGCTTCGGATTCTGTGTCTCCCTCTCTGTCTGTCCCTCCCCTGCTTGGTGTCTGTCTGTCTGTCTGTCTGTCTGTCTCTCTCTCTCTCTCTCTCTCTCTTTCTCTCTCTCTGTCTCAAAAATAAGTAAAAAAAAAAATTTAATGTGGAAAAACTAAAAAAGAAAGAAAACTGCAATTGGAGCATTGTCCATTCCAGCCCAGGCGTAATCTATCCCTCTTCTGTTTTACTTTATACACACTAGTTTCACCTTCTTTTTTTTAATGTTTATTTATTTTGAGAGAGAGCACAGGGAAGGGGCAGAGAGACAGAGAGAGAAGATCTGAAGCAGGCTCTGCACTAACAGCAGAGAGCCAGATGCAGGATTGGAACCCATGAACCCCAAGATCATGACCTGAGCTAAAGTTGATGCTTAACCGACTGAGCCACCTAGGTAACCCCACCTTTTAATATACCATGTATTTTACTAGTTTATTTGTTCTGTCTTCTCCCACAAGAATGTAGTCATGAGGGCATGGATTTTTTTTTTTTTTCTGTTCTGATCATTTCTGTATCCACAACACCAGAACAGTGCCTGTCCTGTAGAGTAGGCACTCCGTGGATATTTGCTGAACGAAAGAATTCAGGGAACTCACATCATGTTTCCTTGTGCAAAACTCTATTTTCACATACAAAAACAAACAAAAAAATAGGGAAATGCTTAAGAAATTTAAATGTTTGTATTAAATGACATTTAAATCTATCAATTTTTGCACGGACTTGACTCTCCTAGAGCGCTATTTTTATACTTTATTCAATATTGTTATTATACTATTGATACTTCAGGCCAGGATTTTATAATCTTTTCAGGGTGTGGATTGCTTTAAGGAACGAGAATATCTTTATACTGTTGCACTAGAAAATTATAAATTTGACATAGGCATAAACTGATGCCTAACTTTTCAGAAGGGTCCTCGAACTCCTCAGATTCTATCCACATACCTCAGATTAAGAATGCCTACCATGAGTGCTGACTATAATACAGACAGTCCCTGACTTACAGTAGTTCAATGTAAAATTTTCAATTTAAGGATGGTACAGAAGGGATATATGTTTAGTAGAAACTGTACTTCAAATTTTGAATTTGATCTTTTCCCAACTAGTGCTTTGTGGCACCACACTCTCTCTTGACGCTGGGCAGTGGCAGCCGCAGCTCCCAGCAGACACATGGTCACAAGGTTAAAACCATTCTGAACCCATACAGCCATTCTATTATTTTCAGTATGGTATTCAATAAATTATGTGAGATATTCAAAGAAGGCAAGAGGTAATCTTGTTCATTAGTTATAAAAGAGGTTTTGTGTGAGAGGACTTTGCCCAACTGCAGGCTAAGTGAGTATTCTGAGCACACCTACAGTAAATTGGGCTAAGCTGTGATATTCAGTAGGTTGGGTGCATTAAATGCAGTTCAGACTTACGACATTTTCAGTTTACAATGAGTTTATCAGGACAGAACCCTATCATAAGTCGAAGAAGATCTGTATTATGTAGTTCCTTCCTCCCATCTGTCTGTGTGCTTGCGAATTACCTAGATTAGCTGTCACAATCTGGACTGCTTACAGAAGCCAGGAAGATCATGTAAATGAGTAAAGCAGGCTATGTGAGAAATAATGGAGTGTTGGTGACCTAGAGGGAGCTCTATCCTGAGGGAATGAGAATACAGGTCCAGTACAGCCAGGTCTTTTGGTTTTTCAAGAGACCTGGAGATCTGAACTTTTGTATTTATAATAAATATATTTATAATATTTTATAAATATTTAGTTAGTTTTGAATTTATATATATGTATATTCATATATATACATATATACACATATATATACATATGTATGTATATATATGAATCTCTATACCATAAGACTTTTTAAGACAAAGTATAGACTAAACAGTCTATGATCTCTGAACTAGACAGAAGAGAGCAGGTGGGGATGGGTAGATGGTGGAAAGTATAAAAACAAAAACAAAAACAAAAACAAAAAAAAAAACAGTGATATAAAGGAAAGGGTACCAGTCTGAAACTCTTAAAACTAAATTCTGGGTTCTTCCTCTGCCAAGTCAAGTCTATACATTCTTGGGTAAAGAAGTTTCTCAGGACCTCATTTCTTCAACGGTAAATGGACTGAAATGTATCTTTAAGAACTCTGCCAAAGAACCAAAATTCTATATCATAATATATTTTAATGAAGAAACAAAAATTAGGGTACTCTGAGAGAATGACAAGGAGAGAATCAGAAGGATTAAATGACATTTACATGGCATAGAAATATTTACAATTAAATAGCCCTTTACATATGACATAAAACTTACATGTATGTTTAAGATAGTTTAACTTGCTGTGTTGCAAGGAAAGAGTGATCCTAGAAGCTAACACCAAGGCAAATGGTATAGACTATGGCAGCTCTGAGAAAGTTTGTGGTTCCAAGGTCCATGCCAAGCTCTAGACATAAAAAGATTAGTAAAGAAAATACTCCTTTTCTTGTAGCAGAATGCAACCTTTGGGATAATTTCCAACAAGCTAACTTTTAGTGAAACTGGGAACTTACCACACTGGCACCCATTTCAGCATTTCTCAGTAGATGAGCAAATCCAGGGCCCAAGATCCAGGGTCCAGCCTCAATGCCTGTGTCTTCTTCCAGCAGGGCTTCTCCCAGCTGACCATCTTCCTCTCCTTGGTCTCCATCTCAGTTGGTAGACCACCCTTTGGCTTCCAAAATAACAGCTTTCTATTTTTAAACTCATGCTTGATAAAACATTAGTGTGTCTTTTAATGGGTTAACATATTGTTCCTACAGAGTGATGGTGTGTATTTTAATAGAGTCCTTCAAGATACTTGAGTGTCTTCGTTCCAGCCCCAAGCACACTGCCTTATTCCTAGAAAGGCTCAGTAAACAAGTGATACTCATGGAACAAGGAAGAAGCTTATATGTGAATGATGGTTACTGAGATATAGATTCGATTCACCAAGTAAAAACTTTCTGTTTGAAATATTTAAGGATTATGCTGATTCAGGGAGTAAACAGGTAATAAATTTGAGTATGGGAAGTGTTCAGGCTTAGAATGAATAACTACTTGGTAAAAATCTCATAGAAGTGTTTTAAGCATCTAGAGGATGATTAGACCAAATTACCTTCTAATAGTTTTGCAAACCTGAGATTCTACAGACACCAAGCAGGACAATGGGAGTAATGCTTTGCACTCAGCGGGCATTACAGTGGTTCTCAAATGACACTTCAAAACATACTGTAGGGCACACACTTTCTTTTCATTTAGGTACCTAAGAAAATGTTAGAGGAAAACTTTCCCCACGATATCACAGGGCCATACTTCTATTACACACAGTTTCCTAGGCTCATAGAACTTCTTTTTTTTTTCTCCAGCAATTTCAGAAAAGAATTGCTTTCAAATATAGAAAATTCTCCTCCTCATCTCATGATGCCTTCAGAGTCGACCTGGACTCTAAATCTCAACAAATGGAACTAGAGCAACCATTGGAGACAATAGCCAGAGCATCTTTAAAAGTCCACCACTGTTTAAAATTCAGAAGGCAAAAAGTAATCTTGTGCATATCTGTAGCTCCAGTAAGGGTGGAAATTATTATATAGAAAATCAACAGTAAATATAAAATGAATGTAATTTTTCTTCCCCCTTTAACTTCTTAGGGAAGCTATAGGGGTCAACAGCAGAGTTATAGAAAATTAGAGGTATTAGATAATGGCTCTTCCTACTTCCCACTTCTCCCAGACAAGTGAAATTTAAAATGTTATGGATCAAATGGATCATTAATAATTATATATAAAATAAAGAAAATTGGGGCACCTAGGCAGCTCAATCAGTTAAGCATCTGACTTTGGCTCAAGTCATGATCTCACGGTTTGTGAGTTTGAGCCCCACATCAGGCTCTGTGCTGACAGCTCAGAGCCTGGAGCCTGCTTCGGATTCTGTGTCTCCCTCTCTCTGCCCCGCCCCTGCTCACTGTCTTTCTCTCTCTCTCTTTTTCTCTCTCTCTCTCAAAACTAAATAAACATGAATGAATGAATAAAAGAAAATCACTTATTCATGGATATATCCCATTTATTAAATAGTTCTAAGTACAAATTTTGATACTGATAAATCAGATTTTAATTTACAAAGACCGAATTTTAAAACTCATTTGCTCCTTAGAATAGAATAAAAATAGGGGCATCTGGGTGACTCAGCCAGTTAAGCTTCCTACTCTTGATTTTGGCTCAGGTCACCATCTCAGAGTTCGTGAGAATGGGCCCTGTGTTGGGCTCTACACTGGCAGCGTGGAGTCTGCTTGGGATTCTCCCTCCCCTTTACTCTCTGCTTCCCTTCCACTCGTGCTCACTCTCTCTCTCTCTCTCAAAATAAATAATTTTTTTTTAAAAAATGGATAGAATAAAAATATAGGTTGATATTTGGCCTCTTTTTAAATTGATGTTGCTTGCCTTTCACATAGTATCAAAAAATAAAAATAAGTAAAATCTTAACCAATTCCAGCCTATGGAATTACTTAGTACGTATTATATGCTTTGCTATTTTTGGTTTCATTTTATTTTACTTTGTTACTTGTTTACTTACAGTCTGATTTTACTGCAATTAATTTATTTGTAATTTTCTTGCTTCTAATCAATATACAGCTTATGATGACAGAAGGCAGCAGTTTGGAATTATGTAAAGTATTTCAAGTTATTTATTCAAATATAAAATGATCAAAGCCTCATTCATTTTTTATTTTTTCCCCCTGTTCCTTATTTTAAACCAACATATGCAGCAAGAAAAGTATCATGAAATTTGCATTCTTGTGATTAATAGAAGTTAAACCATAAAGGATTTGAGTACAATAGTAGACTTATTATCATATTTTGTAATTTAACTAATTCAGGTAATATCTTCTTTTTGAGAATTCAGGGGGCATAATTATCAGTTTATGTGAACTTTGCTCTTCCAGAATAACTAATATAATATCAGGAATATTGCTGGTACCCAAGGATTATCAATTGAATTGAACCCAACTGAAGTAATGCATGGTGATCCTCTGCCTTCAATCTGTATGGTTTTTTGGTTTTGTTTTTAAGTAATACAAGTTTAAAAATTGAATCATGAAAGAGTTAAATGAATTATTCTAGTTCTAGTCTACAGTGATTCTGTTACACAGACTGGGATATTTGAAAATCTGTCTTGAAATATTGTCTCACTTTCATACTTCATGTGGTTTAATTTAGATTGGAATCTGGAAATAAATAGCCTCCGCAAGTTATCCCAGGAATTGGCTCCAAGAGGTACAAGGGCCAGTGATGGTTCCCAAGAAGAAGCAATAGACCAGTGGGCCAGAAGGAGGCAGCAATTCAAAGATGGCAAAAGATGCAGCTCAGCAGGGGAAAGTTCATTTACCAGCAACATCACCGAAGGGTCCAGTGAGTAGAAAATCATCTTCTTTTCCAAAGCCAGAGCAAAGCAATAGGTGAAGCCCAGAGTCCCCTCCCTCTTATCGCCAGGATATAAATCCTATTGTTTGAACATGGCAATGTGGTGATTATGTGCCTTTATGTAAAAGATATTTTTTAGGGGCGCCTGGGTGGCGCAGTCGGTTAAGCATCCGACTTCAGCCAGGTCACGATCTCGCGGTCCGTGAGTTCGAGCCCCGCGTCAGGCTCTGGGCTGATGGCTCAGAGCCTGGAGCCTGTTTCCGATTCTGTGTCTCCCTCTCTCTCTGCCCCTCCCCCGTTCATGCTCTGTCTCTCTCTGTCCCAAAAGAAATAAATAAACGTTGAAAAAAAAAAAGTAAAAAAAAAAAAAAGATATTTTTAGAATAAATCAACTCTTCATTATGCACTAAAGAATCCCAACTTGGTAATTTATCTCCTCCAAAACACACACAACTGCCTACTAAGGCTACTCTTCTCTTCAGAGACTGAAATAACTAACTATAGGATTCTTTACAGAATTAATTTTGTCCCCTACTTCAAAGAATTTGAGTTGCCTTACAAAAATATGTATTATGTAAAAAGCTAAGGGTGGTATATTTGATTAAAAGAAACAGTTTTCTTCTTGATTTAACATTTATAAAATAAGGAATTGTCTTTAAATTGATATATATTTTAGTGAGATGGTGTTTCTCTTGGTATTTAAAGAGTGTTATTAAATCAGCATTATACGCCAGTCTCACAATCAATGGTAACTGAAAATGGAAGGTAGGTCATCAATGAGGTAATACAACTGAAGGGAAAATATGAGTTAAGGAAAATAGAGGGAAGCATTAGTACATTTAGTACATACTACCCCTAATCTGGCTTTAAAATTCTAGCAGCTAGCTGTTAGAAGATAGTTATGTAAGTAATAGACATCTGTCATTTGAAGGTTATTTACAAAACATACCAACTGTTCATGAAAAACACTTATAGGAAAACCTGAGCAAACATCATTAAGAAAGAGAAAGAGACACAGAAAGAAAGCGAGAGGGACGGAAGGAAGGAAAGACAGGAGGAAGAAAGGAAGGAATGAAGGAAGTGTGGGAGGGAGGGAGGGCAGAGAGAGGGAGGAAGGAAGGAACAGGAAGTGGTGGGGGGGAGAGAGAGAGAGAAAGAGAAAGAAAGAAAGAAAGAAAGAAAGAAAGAAAGAAAGAAAGAAAGAAAGAAAGAAAGGAAGGAAGGAAGGAAGGAAGGAAGGAAGGAAGGAAGGAAGGGAGAAAGAGTTGATGCAATACTGTAATTTATAAGAAATATAAAAATATATATTTGGTCATTCACGTTCATCCTTATATAAAGTTGGTCTTGGTACACGGATTTCCTGGCTCACAGCTCCTAAAATCCTTAGGATTTCCTAGAAGAGAGCAATAAAGGTGTCTTTTGTTACGTTAATGAGGTGACTGTTGGAAAGCCCTAGGTAACCTAGATGGGACTGACAACCAGAGGAAGCAACTGCAGTGATTAGAGTGTTGGAATGTTCAGCCAGGTGTCCAGGGAATTCCTTGTTGGTGTGGGGACGTGTGTGTGCATGAACACACACACACATTACAACTGGGTCCAGGAACCCAAAAGAGTTGTGATGCAGAGAATGGTGCCCTTATGATAGAGACAGTAGTGAGTATTCGAGGCTATTCCTATAGATAAGCTGACAGAATGACACAAGCAGAATTCCTGAAGGCAGCAGTGTAATTTATCCAGAGTGAGTTAGATGCTGGCACAGATTAGGAATTGAAAGTTAGCTATAAATATGTGGGCAAAATCATGATAATATTTATATAAAACACCACCGTACCGTGTTATCCCACCACAGTGTTCTTACATTCATGTGAACGGCGAATATAATCTAAGTGTTCCATTTTGGTCTGAGAGTGTTTCATTTTTGTCCCTTGGTCAATGTCTACTTCCTCCAGTTGCATCTTCCTGTTTGGCAGCAAGGACTCAGGATCTGGAATCTTAAAATTTTATTCTCACATATACCACTGTATAGGGATGTTTTATTATCCCTCCTTTTCTGTGCATGGACTCTTGAAATACCTCCCTGGAGAATACTTTTGTTATATTAGTATAATATATTAATATTAATTATATTAATATGTTATATTAGTATTAATATATCAATTCTAATTATATTAATATATTAATATGAATATTTTATTGTACTTCCAGTAAAATATTCCCACTGCTTCACATTTTGTTGTAATGTTTACTTTCTTCCGCTTCTAGTCCCCTTCCCCCTCATCAATTTCTATATTGTTATGTTGAATTTGGTTCAAAATTTTTTTTAAATATTTTAATGATCAATACTTAATATTTCATTAGTTTTCCTCATCATTGCCTTATGTACCAATTACTTCCAACAGAGTTTGTTTTCTTTTTCTTCTTACTATAATCCTCTAATAATTTAAGAGAGATTTTGGGGAGATAAACTGAGTCCTGACATATCTGAAAATGTATTTACTTGCCTTTTAATTCTGAATGACAGTTTGCCATAGTTTGGTACAGAATTCTAGGTTCAAACTACTGAAGAAGCTGGTTCATTGTCTTCCTGTAGCCAGTGGTACTGATGAAAAGTCTAACTCCAATCTCATTCTCAAAACTTTTGTCATTAATCGAAATTTCATCTCTATTAGTTCTTAGGGTTTTCTTTTTATCCTTGGTATTCTAAAATTTTTCTAGTGTGTATTTCAGTGTGTGTGTTTTAAATATATTTTAATGTTTGGCATGCTGATGACTCTTTCTTCAACTCTCATAAATTCTCAGATACAATTTCTTCAAATACTATTTTCCTTCCTCCTCTCATAGTCTGCTTCAGGTTGCAATAAATGACTTATTGCACAGGACATTCCATATCCCATCTGGGTGTCCTCTGCTCTCAGTCCTCAACTTTTTCACACAGTCATTGTTCATGGCTAGAGGCAGGTGCAATCACTGCCGCTACTTGACCCCTCGTGGAATTCAGAGTGAGTAATGTGTGGACATCAGATTCCCTGCTGTTTCTGCCATGGTGGTCCAATTGATTACCCTGTTGCTTGCAACTGGGGCCTCTCTAGGTTTCGCTCCTGGTGGTGTTCCCACCGTTCTGCATCAAAACTTTCTGACAGAAATGGTGGTCACCAAGAATTGGGGAATAGGGCAATAGAATAGATGTTGTTTAAAGGTACAAACATGGGGCACCTGGGTGGATCAGTCGGTTAAGCATCGAAGTTCAGCTCAGACAATGATCTCAAGCTTCATGAGTTCGAGCCCCGTATCAGTCTCTTTGCTGTCAGCACAGAGCCTGCTTTGGATCCTCTGTCCCCTTCTCTCTCTTTCTGCCTCTCTCTCCCACCCTCCCTCCCTCTCTCAAAAATAAATAAGCATTAAAAAAAATAATAAAGGTACAAACTTGCAAGAAGTAATTACAGTACAGTGAATATAGACAACAATATTGTATTATAATGAAGTTTGCTAAAGACTAGAACTTAATTATTCAATATACTAAAAAAATTATGTAATGTGATAGAGGTTCTAATAATAATTAGCATTAGCTAAATAATGTAGCAATAGCTACAATGACAATCATATTACAGTGTATAAATGTATCAAGTTAGCATGGTATACACCTGAAATTTATACAGTATTCTATGTCAGATATATTTCAATAGGAAAATTTTTTCTTAAGTATATTGCCTGCTATGATTTCACTCCGTGGCTTATAGGTTGATCCTGGATTTCAGGTATTTCCCAGCTACTGGTGTACTAATACCCTTCCTTCTTTCAAACACTTCCACAAGTCTTAAAACACATACTGTGCTACACCCACACGCCTTCCCTCTATCTCCTTCCTGTTTTTCCTCTGAACTTAGAAATGCTTTTATTATGCAGAAAAATTCAGTTGCAAACCTTGCTTCTACATATATATAATTGAATTTATCACACTTTTCATAAAATAGCCTGCAAGAATTAGGACCTATCCATGTATGTTTTCTAGCATGCTTCTCAGAATGGGAGACTGTGTTTTTTCTTGCTCCTCTATCTTGAGCCCACATCTACAAATAGCTTCCATTTGCCCTTCTAGCTTCCTTTTCTACTGTTCTCCACCTTACACTCTGCCGTAGGTGTCTCACCTCTATATGGACTATATCAAAGGGCTAATTTGCCCTTTGGCTTTTTGTGGGGTTTGACCAATTGGGAAGATCAGCAGGAGCCTGAAGGGAATGAGCAGAGTGAGTCCTGCCATTATTGCCCCAGATTTCTCCCTGGGGTATGCCAAGGACTGGTTGTTTCCCTAAAGCCATAGGTGGTAACCCTATAAAGTAGCCCTCTCTCCACTGCCTTCTATGGCTCTAGGTTTTGGTAACTGGTACCTGCTTCCTCCCTCTTTTATTTTAGTCTTAGATGGACTGGTCTTAATCCCACTCTATCACCCCCAATTTCCTTAAGTCCTGTCCAGTTTGTGCATAGGGTTAAACTCTCCTCAAATTACTCATTTGAGTATACAACATCTTTCATACCATAACCTTATGACACACCAGTGCTCTTCTCATATTAGAGCAATGATAAAATATCACCAACACTACATACTGATAACTGTTTATTGCTCATAGATATAAAGAAGGACACCCCTCTAGAAAGAGCTTTGGTGCCAATTTAGAGGGGGGAAAAACAAAGTCTGATTTTACTGACCATTACAAATTTAGTTTACATTAGGTCTTTCAGTTTAAGGGCTTGATTAGGACAGGGTAAGGATCATGAGTTAACAGGTTAGAACTTAAGGAAATGGCAATCTGAGGATTTTGAAAGTTCTGAAGAGAGTGAGGAAAAAAACTATCTGTTGGTGCTTTCTACTCAAGAGTTGATGGTTTGTGGAGAAGTTCCTATGAGCAACAGTGAAAGTATCTGCCTGGTCAAGTGTCTAAGGGGAAAAAAAACTGCTAAATACTATGGAATAAGGTCATGTTAATTTAGACAATTAGGTGTGCAGGATTCGGTGGCTTTGGTCTTCAGTGTTCAAGCTGTCAAAGAGGAAAGAGGTTTTGTTCTCCATGTCCTAGAGTCATCCCTAGTCTTGAGAGGAATAAATAGCCAGAATTTCACTAAAATTTTACTGGATTTCCTAGATAGCAATACTCTTGGACTGTTATTCTTGTTTTTCTTTGCCTCTTGTTTGATAAATTTGCAGTCTTTGAAAATTTTATTTCTTTTCACCTAAGAAAAAAAATCTTGGGTTATGCAGATACAACTGCCCCTGGCTCCCCTCATCCAGGTGACCCCAAAGAATATACTCACATTAAGCGAAAGTGAGGAAGAGAACCTTCTGAAGACATCAAAGGGGACACAGAGGGGAGGTCTTATGTTACATACTCCCTAGAAAACAACTTGAAATCTCCTGTAGATACCATTCTACTTCGAAGACCCCTGTGCTGCCTCATAGTCATCCACGGAGCCCCTTTTATAGCACAGCTTCCCTCATAGAATACCCGTAGTGACTGTGTTCTGTTTCCATCATTCTGGATTTTCCCTTGGACCTTGGGAACTCCTCTATTTTATACTGCAGAAAATTCAACTGCAGCTTTTACCTCTATACCCATGCAACCAAAATTATCAAGATATTCAACAATCCACTAACACTATGATAATCTGAATCTATCCATCCTAAAAGCTAAGAAAGAAGAACCTGAGAGAAGAACAGTTTAGTTATAAATGAGGAAAACAATAAAATGTTACATGTAGTAATAAAAATTTATTACTTATCACAGTAGCTTCTACCATTACCTAGAACAATCTAGATTGATCTCAACTAAAAAAATTAGACTGAATGGAAACTCTGTTTGATTAATCACAGATGATCTTTATGTGCCATAGAAAAAGGGACCATTTTCTTTAGTTTTCAGTTCCTTTTCATATAGAAAGACCAGTTCCTTCCTGTTTCCTGTGTCCTTCAGCTCCCTGGAACCTTTCAGTCCAAGTCTGTTTCATTCTTTGTTTTATGGACAAATTGTCCACTACTAGTGGACTAGTGCTATTAGACATTCATATCTGCTCTGCATTTCTTGGGAAAAAGAAACCACCATAGGTGTGCTGGAATCAGCTCACAGTGGTTCATGACAGCCAACCGTGCACATTTTTTCCTAACATTGCAATTCAGTAACATCAGGCTAGTAAATTGAAATTGTGAGTATTTATGCAATGGAAACGGACAAACAGTACAAATCAGGGCATTTTTTCTTTTGGAGAGCTGCTTGTTAAACATTTACCAGTACCCACATGACACAACACAGGAATCAACCGTATCATTTATACACATTCAAATGCAGGCCAAAGTAGCACAATCATTTAAATTAAAACAATGATTACGTTTTCTTTGAGGTGAATTCTGTTTTGAATGAAAACGTACACTAACAATTTGTTTCACATTAGACATGAGGGAATGGAAGTGTCTGCCATTTTATTTCTCAGTTTATCCAAGCCATACCCACTCATGTTGTATTTCTTCAGAAACTTTTCAAAAGAGACTGCAATTCACTCAGAGTTGCTGGAGCTAACGTTGTTTAATGTGTGGTTTAAATTCTATCTCATTTATAGAGTCAGGATATGCTACTAATCCCTGACTTAAAAACTGACAGCTTTATCGAGCATCATTACAGCTGGTGTTTCTCAGTCTGTTAATCTCACTCATCTCTGACTTCCTACATAATAACTGGAAAAGACATTAGGAATGACATATTTATGTATGTGGACACAGTTGATCAATGCATCTAGGCTGTGGGGAATGCTGACTAAGGCACACCAGGTAAATAACTTGAAGGCTGTAAACTAAAGTCAGAAGGGCCTGCAAAATGGAGCTCTGATTTTTATAATCTCAAATGGCTCCTATATGACAAACAGATGTGGCAAGTATTTGGGTCTGTGTGAGGATACTTGATAGCATTTCCCTTATTTCATCCAGCTACAAAAATTATTATGAAAATGTATTTTCCAAACATTAGTTTCCATGGAAATAAGAAAGGAAGGAGGGGGTGAACAGTAAGAGAGAAAGAGACCTCTGATTTCTGGTAATAAGAGCTAACAATTACATTGTGCTTTCTACGTCAGCCTGTACAAAATATTCATCTATTAATTATTGCAACAACACTGTAAGTTAAGAACTATATTTTCATCTTCACTTTACCAAATGAGCAATCTGAGTCATGCAGAGGATAAGTGACTTGTGCAGTGTCACTCAGCTACAATGATCAGTGGGGCTAATGCCTTAAACACAGCCCACTACCTCTAGTTGGACCATGCAGATCTGATCCGGGTTCATCTCTGGGAAAGTCCAAACGGGGTTTCATTCTTGTGATACAGCTTTTCTGTTATCCTCAAATAAAACAGTGGAATGAAAGAGATATGAGAATGTCTAAAGACATCTGGAACTGAGTCGAGTATTTTATCTCTTTGCTTCTCAAGTGAAAAAAGAAGTGTTTTAGTTTTTCAGGAGCAAAGGAGTACAAATCCCATTTCAGTACTATGAAGCATATTTAAGAGCTCATTCTCTTTTAAAGTTTCTTTTATTAAAAGGCTCATCTCCACAAGCCAAATTTTGGAGATAAAGTTTTAGTGACAAAGGTACATTTGGATTTTTTTTCTCCTTGGCTCAAAGTTCCACAGGGGCAATTGTTGAGAAATCTAGAAGCTCGAAGCTGCCGCAGGTGTGGCCTGCTGCTTCATTGGATTTTATCATGAATTTTAGGTCTCAGTTTATGTAAGTGTATGTTGATTAGCTCTGTCTTCCTAGTTGAATGAATAGAAACCTGCTCATTCACATAATCGAGTCTATTTGTAAATAAATGAGCTGTTTTAACAGTCTCTTGCATGCTGATAAAAACAAAAGTCACTATAATTTAAAGACCTACCAAAAAAAAAAAAAAAAAGACCTACCTACCCTTTGGGTAATGATAATAATGATAAAGAGGAACCCATGGTCCCAGGAATCTGTGTATATTATACTCATAACTATTAAAATATAACTGAATATTTAAGGCCAAGGATATAAGATACAAATTGAATAAGGAAAGATGCTTTAATACTTTAAAATCCGTTAGGGCTCCTATAACTTTTTCAAGTACTATGTAGGAAGCAGCCTTGAATTAGGCTTGAAGTTTGGAAAGATAAATTGTTATAATTTCTTTGGTTTACTTTTCCTACCCTTTTAAGTCAAATGTCATACTCAGACTTATTTTTAAAAATGAAGGCAAAAAAAAAAATTTTGAAATACGATGCATGAAAGAAGGCATCCCATATACAGAGTAAAAGTATTCTAAAGTTTTCATCATTTTTATTTCAATAAACAATAAGTCTGATAACATTCTTATAAAATTTACTTTCCTACTTTATCATTTTACAGTACTCTAATTTATCATCCCCTTTATTATTACACACTAAAACTATTTATTCAATTAATGTGGTCTTTTCAGTCCCTACTTCCTTACTACACTCCACTTGTCCTTATCATCTTTATTTACAATCCACAATCCCATCTTCTTAGAGAAATTTTGCCCAGTCCTTGAGATCTTCTTCAATCCTACCCTTCTCTGCATCCAAAATTGCTCTCTCCTTCCTCTGAACTCTCTTACTTCATCATGAGTTCCATCTCTTATCTTTCTATCCCCAGTGTGCCTAAAACTGCACCTTGCTCGTGACAGAACAATTATTTTAATTCAACTTAATAAATGAGTAAAAAACAAATCTACATGAAGACATTTAAACTGCGGATAAGTGTCTAATGATATCTCATTTGCTGTACAAAATAAAAACTACAAGAACAAGCATTAAAGATATTGGGGTTCAACTTATGTGACATTGTACATCAACTATACTTAAATAATAAAAATTTTTAAAGATATTGGAGTTTGTTCTTGACTGTCTGCCAGAGACCATGCTGTTGCATGCTTTGTCAACATACCACCTGTGACCATTTCTACACAATTTAAACAAATGTAGGAGCTATCGGTGACTTGGTCTGTGTACCAGGACAATAACTGACGTTTACAGTCTTCGGTACTGGGAGAGCAGATGGAAAATGGAGGGCCAAGGACAAGAACTATTAGGAATGATTGTTCAGAGTAAGTCAGTGAGAGCAGAAGAGCCCTTCTTCTTGGGAACTTTATATAACTGACCTTCAGCAGAAATCCAGCTGGTCACCGCTAGACAGGGTGAGGAGAGGAAGGAAGTGGTTTTACCTCTAATTTTTAGAGAAATGAATAGGAACAGCTGTGTGGGGTATATGAGAAGAAATTGGAAGAGAGGTGTTCTGTTGCAATTTAAGAAGCATGCTGTGATCTTTAAATCTCCCATCTTCATGACAGTTGAGAAATGCAAGTAATGGATTTAGGCTGTTCTTGAAATTATATTTTGGTTCTGAAATGGTACTTATTTCTGCACACTTGAAAGACTGAAAGACTTGGGGCATGACTGAATTCGGGTCTGGACTATCTAAATGAGGCCACAAAGAAACACTTGGAAGCTAATACAAAAAAAAAAAAAAAAAATCAATGTTATTGTCTTAATTAGCACAGCATTCTACACTAGCCAAAGGACTTCCAAACACATAGAAACCCTAAATTGCTATGAATGAAACTGTCAAATGAAACTTTACCTGCCTCCCCATATGCTTTATTCTACACGTAAGACCATAGTGAGTTTTTTTAGGAATGTTTTTGCAGTGTCTTCTTTGAAGTACAGAAAGACAATAGCAATTTTTCCCCCTTGTGCATGGAATTTTGAAACCGATTCTCATTCTCAGTCTTAAGTAGCTTCCTCTTGACCCCCAAATATTAATATGTAAGTCTCAAAACCAGTTATATTCTCTACATTTTTCCTCAACAAAAAGATTCACAGTGCTATCTCTGGTGTGCTGACCTCCATGGTATAGGCCCTCGAGCAATGTCTATTTTATCTGGGATGTTTTAAGTCGATCTAAGTTCCTCCTAAGACAATAGTCTAATGAAGTTAGCTCCTCGCTTTCAAGGATGATACTCTGCCTTTAATAAAGACTCTGCCCCTACATGTGTTCGACTGCTTTCCCACCTTGGCCATCAACGTGTGCACATCTCCTTTCCTGCCAGAGCGTAATTCACGTTATCGCCCTTTCTGCTCCTCAGTCACCTCAGAAGATGGCTGTTCTGTGGATCTTGGCTTTCGAGTTGACCTTGAAGAGAAAGGATTCTACACAGAGAATTTCCATTCAGCAGCATGGGTTTTCCGAGGGGATGATGGGAATCCTGAGGACAGTCCCAGATGTCTTAGTAAAAAACCCCGACCAGTAGCTGGTAAGGACTCTACAGTTATGGTATAAAATAAACACCTTAGAGAACATGGTGGGCACAATATTTGTTAAATGCGTGATTGCATAATTAATTTAAAACATTATTTTCAACTTGAACCTTTGCTTGCTTGAGTTAAGTTGTTGACTATTCATCAAGGTCATTTATTTATACCAATAAAACACAAGTTTACAAAAGCTCTACACCTTAAATTTGACAGCAAAGACTGGGCAAAATAGTAATATCACATGCTGAAACTTGTAATTCAGGTATAGGGTTTTTTTAAATTATTAAGCTATTATTGCATTAGGGAAATATACATAGTTTCAGTTAACTAAAAATAATCCCATAAAAATCATTAAATTATTAGAATATTAGTAAAATCCGCAAAAACACATTTATATTATTAAAGGAAGATAGAATTACTAAATAACTGCAGTAAACATAAAAAGCAGGCTATAGGATCTTATGTATCACACTATATACATGCTAATATCAAATGTATATTTAATGTATGTTTAAAAACAAAACTAGACCTATATATAACAAGTAAGTAAGAATTTAAAAATGCAGAATCAATAAAATGCTTATATTTTGGTGTGGAAAAATAGATGTTACTTGTTCATACTCTAGAATACATTTTTTTTAATTTTTTTTTTTTTCTTCTTCAACGTTTTTATTTATTTTTGGGACAGAGAGAGACAGAGCATGAACAGGGGAGGGGCAGAGAGAGAGGGAGACACAGAATCGGAAACAGGCTCCAGGCTCTGAGCCATCAGCCCAGAGCCCGACGCAGGGCTCGAACTCACGGACCGCGAGATCGTGACCTGGCTGAAGTCGGACGCTTAACCGACTGCGCCACCCAGGCGCCCCTAGAATACATTTTTTTAAAATAGTATTTTTACCGCTAGAACGGAAAATACTCAACTCTTCTTCATTCATCTTTACGCCAAGTTTGGAATTACAACTCTTAGTTTGAATGAGCTCTTAAGACAGTTTTTATTTTAACAACTTCAGATTTTTTCACAATATTAAGAGATAGAGTGTGCTTCCCTCCATTTTGCTGACTTCGGAGGCTTGCCTGGAACTTGATTAACTATGGTCTAGGCACTGGTGGAAGTTTCTAAAGATACAGAGAAGTGACAGATTTTACAAAGATGTACTCATTTTCAGTACAAGCATCAAAATGTGTTTATTTTTATCTGAATCCCATTTATACAGACAAGATTGTTATATGTAAGATCGTCATTTATTTTATCTGTGGAGAGAAATAGAGACTTTCTTAATTTTTTCTCATAAGCATGAAATTCAACATTGGATGCTATTAATGAGGATAAGTTGTAAATCTAAATGAGTTCCTATGTACATGCATAAAATAATACAAGTTTTATATTCTGTGCATTTAGAATATTTATTTATACTTATATAGTAATAAGCTTAGCCATTCATTGGAAACGAAGTTTGAGACTCTAAATCCCCAAATTAAAAGAATTCAGAATGGAATCTTTGAAAATAAAAGTAGATGATGAGGATCTAGGAATAAACTTTTAAAAAAATTTCTGTCTTTAACTTTTGAGTAATAGAATAGTATAAAGAAAGGACACCAGGCTGAAAGTAAAATTTGGGAGGTTGAGATTTCTGTCTCTTTGTCCATTGATGTAGTCCAAGAACTTAGGACAGCGTGTGCCTCATCATAGGAAGCCAATATGTATTTGTTGAATGAATGAATAAAAAGTCCCGGATTTCAGTACTATTCAGAAATTTACCAGCTATGTGTCCTTAGAATAGTTACTTATTTATTGTTAGTATCTCTCTGCCTATCTTACAGTGTTATAAAAAATGAAAAGAAGTTATATATGCAGAAATTATAACTGGCTATTTCTATACATCTTGACTATTTCTGTCTCTCACCCTTGTTTTTCTTAATTTTTGTGAGAATTTTGGATGAATATTACATATTCACATATAAGTATATATATATATACATATATATTTTATATAAATTATAAACAAATACTATTAAGATACTTATTAAAATTACAAATATTTGTCTATTTATTTATGGCAGGCAGGTATGAAAACTTACAGTGAATAAAATACAACTACTCCCTCACAATATCTTGGCTAACACCTGATATATGGTATCTGTAAAAAAGTACAATTATCACCATTTCTACAAAATGCTTATGGTCATCAAACAAGCATTTGATTGATTCACTATTATTTGCTTTGGTTAAAAAAATTTGTTCAGTTTTGCCAACAAAGTTCACAGACACACGTGCATACATAGGCTTATATATATGTGCATATCTATATGCACATACATATTTGTTCAATTTTGTCAAAAACTTTGTATATATGTGTGCATGTGCATTTATGTGTATGCCTATATAATATATACATATCACATAAGGAAAACAAAATGTTTAAATGTTGTGAGTTTCATGGTACCATTAGTTGGACTGAATCTCAGTTCACGAATGTGGCAATTGTTCCTTCTTATTGTGACTAAGACTTGAAATGTTATCAGATGCTTACGTTTTCAACTATATGATATTTAGAGATCTATACAAGACAATGGAGATTCGAAGGAAAAGTGAGCTGAATGCAAATGAATAATTTTTAACTGAAAGATATCTTTACTAACCTAATGGCATTTTAAGATACTGCAATACTAATTTATATCTACCAGCATGTATTTTTGGGAATAAATTTTACACTTAAAAAAAAATCCATCTTTATCCCATAAAAAAACTCTTCTGTAAGTTGGAGATACAGATAAAGGTTTGCATCACTATAAAGTATATTGAGGGAACAACAAGAAAATTTTAAGAGTATTTTTTAATATATGAGGGGTGTTATGTTTATGGAAATATTTATCCTTCATTTGAAGTTTGACATCTAACAACATGATTCCAAGGAAGTGTGTGATTTGAAGGGATAAGATACTTGAAGATGTGCCCACAAAGTCTCTGAAAAGACAATGACATTCATTTGTGGCTTTTCAGCAACTATGTAGCACTCATAGATTATCCACCAGACAGTGGCAGGGGAAACCCAGACTGTAAATCTTAAAATGTGAGAAAATTATCTTCAGAATGGGAGGGGAACATACTGCAAAACATTTTGATTGTCTCAAGTCTCCCACAGGAGAATGCAACAGTTGAGTTCACCATTTAAAAACTTCATTGAATTGTTTATACTTTCACATACATTGTTGACATTCAATTTGCTTGACTGAAGAAAAAAAAAAAGCCCTATCACCACAGCCTTGAAAGTTGTACCCATCTTAACAGTCTCATGTAATACAAAAACAAAACAGCAAGTGTGATTTGATTTGAACCAACACAATAAAAATATTCCATTAAACAAATATCTGTTGGATAATCAATGTGTCAAAAGCAGAAGACAGTGTCAAAAGGGTAACCTAGAGGGAGCAAGATGATTCAACAAGAGGGGATGTTAGAAATGATTTCTACAGAGGTCAGAAATAGTATTTCTGATTTTCTTTCTGCCCTGATTGGCTACCAGCCTGTTGCAGATTGTGAAAAATATTCATTTCTGTGTCCTTGAATTTCTCATTTCTGTCCCTTAAATTATACTGAGATCCTGTAAATGGCAAATAGAAACAGTGATATGCAATGACTGCCAAAAGGAAATTAACAAAGTGATGGAGAGCCTCCCAGGAGCATAGACTAGAGCAGAGGACAGTTTTAGGGCTGGGATACACTAGTACTTTCCCAGCAATTTTGGCATGCTTTTCCTGATACTGTTCTCAACAGCAGAAGAACAGTGTATTTTCTTCAGACATTTTGGGAAGATAAACATTCCTTCAGGAATTCATACAAAGAGACTTTATCCTTCCTCTCTTTAAATGTTTGCCAATTTTGGCAGCCAGTATCTAGCATGGAAAGTCTAGGAGAAAAAGTCTCTTGTCTGTCTTTAACATTACATTCCTAACACAAAGGAAAACACCTGGACAAATAATAGATATTCAGTAAATGTTTGTGAATGAATAACTTCTACTACTGGGCTACAATGGATCATTAAAGACAGAGATGTTTGTTTCCTTGTTTTTAGCAGATATTTTTGTTCCCTAGCTGACCTAGGGGAAGGTCACATGCAAAAGCATCTGGACAGAATGCCTAACTTTTTACTGTATTCGTCAAATTCTCATAGGAAATTTGAAAAAAAAAAAAAAAAACAACCCAATGATTTACCTCATAATATGAGAGAAAATTTAATAAAGTAATGGCAAATCTCTTACAGACTCTGCAATCAGAAATCTTTAAACTGTAATTTAAGTTTATAATAATAGTATCTCCAAAGATCAGGGACTCACCTACCCCAATTGTCTGTCAGATGATGAGGAAGAGATTCCTCACCAAGTGGAAAGCTGGAGTAAGGTCTTTTCCCACTCAAAATATAATTGTTAAATCAGTCATTTGAAATTCTTAAGCATTCCTTTGACCTCTCTATTGCTTATAATTCTATCCATAAATTGCCATTTAGGCATTCTGTAATAGCCTTTGAATATGTATCTAAAAAGGATGCAACTCTGCAAAGAAATGTCCTTGATCTCCAATCCAGATGAAGATCTAAAACTATCTGAGACATGAGAAGTGAAATACAAAAATACCAAATGAAGGATTGGAAAGAAGCAGCAAAATGTATTACCCATAAATTCTAATGTATTCCTATTTTTTTAATAAAAAGGGATTCTATCAAATTATAGCTTTAAGGTATGAATTTGCCTTCCTTATTAATAGATGAGTATTTTTATTTTATAATTACCTGACTTCTTCTCCAGAGACTTAACAATGGGCCTATTATTAATAACTTACTTATGGAGCTCAGGGAGTTTATCATTATACTTTATTAGGATTTGGTCTTTATCATTTTTAGATATTAACATGTATAGAAAAAAATTCATCCAATAAAGTATACCAATAAAGTATACCACAAGTATAATTTCTGGGGACAGATTAATAATCCCAGTATTATGTTACTAGTTCTTTCTGGTAAGCCTGACCATAAATACAACCACTCAATATTCTGAAGGCTTTTGTTTATAATTCTTCTTTGGTAAATTTGTCAGCACTTAAAAAATGGACCTTCTGAAATCACTTATGTCCTTCAGATGTTTTCAGTTTTGTATTCGAGCATGATTCAGGGGTTTTTTCTAAATAAAAACAAGATGTAAATATACCATAAAAGACAAAATTCTGTGTGTCCACATCTCCCATTATGTAGATTGACCTTCCACAAAAGGGACAGTCCCACAGAGACATTTTCTGCCTGATAATCCTGCCCTTTGTCACCTCTGAAGAGTAACAGCCCAAAGAGTTATGAGCAGAGATATTTTCAACCTGTGAGATTCTCACTTTCAAGAATTTGAACTGGGAAGATGCCCTTACTATAGTAAGCACAGAATTTAAAATGTCTTGAGGTAGAGAGAAGTCAAGAGGGCCCATGAGTGAGCTGAAGATATGAATAAGCCAAACTCATTAGTACACAGAAGCTATGAAACACACACACACACACACACACACACACACACACACACACACACACAAGCACGTACACACAGATCTCTATACAGAAAAGACGCTGTGAAGGTAGCAGGAAGAAAAGAGAGAAGATACATGGAAAAGAAGACTGAGAAGTAACAGGGCCACATTAATAAATGATCATTAGACTCATGTAAAAGTCCATGAACTCTTACTGTGAAGTCTCTGGAACTTTCCACCATCAATACACCACAACCTTACAGTTACAATATCTGCAAAGTCCACCCAGCTGTTCCCATTTTTTTCTGAGAAACTCAATTGTTCAGGCTTTCCTGGGCTCCTGTAAGACTTAAATGTACATCTAAGGATTCAGTTTTCCTATTTTCATGTATAACCTTGTAACAATTGTCTTATTGTTTATGGATCTGAGTGACTCAGACCTGTAAGGCTCAGCTGCCTTTTGGGAGTCATGCTGCCTTGGGGTGGTGGGCATTGCCCCTCACTCACCATGTGACTCAGGTAAGTTGTTTAACTTCTCTGTACCTCAGTTTCCTCCTCTATATAAAAAAACCTGATATAAAGATTAAATTAGATAATACTAATAAGTGCTTAGAACATTTTTATTTGGCCTGATATACAATAAACAAGCAATAAATCCTAGCTATTTTCGTAATCATATTTGTGGTATCTAAAGAGTAACTCAAAAGAATGCCTTCTTTGTTTCCTCTTTAGTTCGAGAGCGAACCGTGAGGCTGTTCAAAGGGACTGGTGATTATCCCTGGGGATTCCGAATTCAATTCTCCAAACCAATCGTGGTAACTGAAGTGGATGCTAGTAAGTTGTCTCACTATAGCAGCTTTAATTCAGATCAGAACAACTATCTCAGACCTCACACAATAAATAGCCTTTGATATCATAGTCCCATAAAGCACACACATGCAATAGAAGCAATTTCTAAGTCTCAGTCTATCAAAAACTCATGATTGAAAGTGCTCACATCATGATCAAATACTTTTTAAAAGACCATGCTTTCCTGATGGAACATGCTCCTCTGGTAGACATATGGCATCGGTCTCCCCACAAAGAAGAGCCCTATCTGTACCTGTGGAAATAGGGTTTAGGCTCTGGAGACAAGGATCTTATGAGTAGTCATCCTGTATTTAATAGTTTCTAGGAGGAGTTCCATTCCCCCTACATTATTTCCGTTACAACTTCTCAGCTTTCCTTATTTCCTAACAAGCAAATTAGAAATTTGTAGATGCCTGATGAAAGATCCTTTGCTCCCTTATCTATGTAACATGAGAATAATCTGAGATCAATGCTTTGAAAAAATTAGAGCCAGAAGACTAAGATTGGCAGGAACAGAAGATAAAGATATCTACACCCAGCTTGTTGTATTAGGGGAGGCATAATAAAGTTATCACAGAGGGAGGTCCAGGGCCACTAGAGGGTTTCTGAATTACATTACAGTCCCCATCTGGTCTATGAATTCACCAAGGTCAGAAACTATTTTTTCCATCATTTTATTCTCATTACTTTGTGCAGAGTGTCTTAAAGGTAACAGAGTAGATGCTCCAAAAATGTTTATCGATTGACTCCAAGAACCTTAGGGATAAGGGCTGGGGCAGCATGGGGCAGAGAAGAAGGGAGGAGAACCATCCAGCAGGACTATAACCCTTCCTGCTTTGCCCTCCCTTCTGTGATGCCATTATCACCCAAGGTCACATTTTGTTTTCCTTTTCTTGTCAACATTCAGGTGTTCCTTCATTGTATACTCTGATTCCACTAGGAATGTGTTCTCCTATCTGCAAAGAAGTGGATGACTACTCAGCTCTGGTAAAGGCCAGAGGAGTGACATCTGAGAGGATGAAATAGTTGCCTCTTAGCCCAGCATTCCACAGTCCTGGGCAACACCAGTGGGTAGGAAACAGTGTGCCCAGACAGCCATATATTTTTCATATGAACAAGATTTTCCAATCAGTTCTCAAGAAATATTGAGTATCTATGTAGAATGTGAGATAATTCCTAGTGCAAAAACAAGGAAGTTTTATAGTTTTAAACCCTTCCCAAAGAAATTTCTTTGTATGAGTTATCACTTATGCCAGGTGATCAATGGCATAGATTTTGTACGATGCAGAGGATTAGTATCCTTTAAGCAAGAAGGGACCAACTTAGTAGTAAGCAACTTGGATATCTATTACACATTCACTGATGTTTTTAAAGAAGTAAATTTACTTGCTTATTTACAATATCAAGGTAGACACAAAATTTACTTTAAATATAAAAACCATCATATTCATTGGATTCCTATTATGAGCAGGGTATTTTATTTATGTCCTCCCATGCAATCTATACAACAGAAGTTGAAACTTGATATGATCACTTGCATTTAGCACATGAATATATTAAGGCTCAAACTGGTTAAGCAACTTGCCTAAAGGTACACGTCTGTATCATGACAACTCCAGGATTCAGATCTCAGAATTTCTACCCCTGGAAACAAAGTTCTTCCCCTATGACAGATATCTGTTCAGACCCTCTGTTGCAACTAATAAAGAAATCTGACTGCAAATGGTTTAAGCAATGAAGGGGTTGATTGACTCACAAAAGTTGAAAGTTCTGAGATAGCGTGGGTATTTGATTTGTTTCCGTAGCTCAATTTCATCAAAGGTATGAATTCTTTGACCCCAATTTCCTTGGTGTTACAAGCTTCCCATTTGGATTCAAAATGATCTCAGCGGTTCTAACTTTTTCATGGCACATCAGAGTCATAAAGATAGAGGGGATGGGCTTCAACCCCAAATGTCCTCAGTTTTCTGTGTTCGCTAGGGAATGCTATGAGCTGTTTCACTTAAGCCAAAGGCAAGGCAATTGGCTTTGCCTGACTGAGTTGCTAGGAAACCAGGGCCCACCCTGGACTTGAGAGTGGAATAATGCTTCCTCACCTACCCCAAGCCACCCATAATGGAGAAGATGTTAGAGGACCTCAATGAAGTCTACAACCACTCGGCCTCAAGTCCTACTGACACAGTGACAGTCTGCCCCCAGTGAGTGATAACAAGTCACCCAAACCAAGGAAACATTAACTACTGCACATAAAGCTGATGTTTTGTCTCTTCTTGATGCATTATTTCTTTCTAACCACATTCTTTAAAAACCCTGTTATTCTTATCAAAGAATATTTCATGACTTGATTTGACTTACTTCATTCCCAACTGTTGAAAAAGGTATTCAATACCTTAAAAATCACATCAACTCTTCTTAGCGACACTCACATTATCTCCAACACCTGTTTATGGCTGAGTAGGATTCATTCAGTGTATTACACAAAATAACTTTTTCTCAATATTCTCCACTAACCTTACCTTATAGACCCATTCTTGGCTGCTCTGGGTGAGTTCTGGGATTGATCTTAATTTTTTTTAGTCTTAGACAATGAAAGCACTGTTGTTTTGTCATTCTAAGTCCATATAATAATCACAGAACTACAGGCTAGTCTAGTATAATAATCAAAATTCTCTCATTTTTTACCAATTTAGAATAAATTGCCTGAGCCTGTCTCAGGCTTACAAGGATAGGTGATCTTCTTCACTATTTCTCATCTCTGTTTTCTATTCATCAGAAATATCACCTTTACACTTCCAAATGTACTCAAATCTTTTACCTATTCCTCCTGTCCTTCTTTTCCACCTGAAGGTCAGTTTTTCCACCTTCTCATGGCTTTCAAAAACATTAGCAAATTGGGAATTGATGCAAATTTCTTTAAGGTAATAAAAGGAGTTCCTTTTTCTCAGATCCTATCATCTGAGAAATAGACACCAGTACCAAAATACAGGTGCAAAAGACTGGAGGAAATCACTATGATAGACAAAAGAAAGAGAGCATAAGTAAGCAGAAAAGCCTTCTTAAGGCTCCACAATGGTGGTCTGGCACCTGAGAGAGGACACAGAGAAGGAATCAGGATTATGTAGTTAGATCCTCCAATGGCAGTGCAGCTCTGAGAAATTCTGAGGCAGGCTGATAAGAAGACCCAGAGCAAAGAGTGTTCACTGGAGAAGTCAGGAGGTGACCAGAAGCAGCCTGGCTCTAGTACCCACTCCAAATTCAGTCACTGGCTGTAATCAGGGACTTTCTGGTGAGAATGTAACCTCCGTGTGAGGTGAGGATATCAGAAAGTGCGGCAAGTGAAGGGTTTCAATTACAATCCCCACCGCAGGTTCTCTTAAAGGTATGTATGTATACGTGGGCAGTGTAGACCTAAGACCTCCATACAGGGTAGGGAGTAAAAAGCCCTTAGAAAGAAAAAAAGGCAAATTGATAGGAATAATTCTAATAAAGGTATAATGAATACTATTTTCAAAAATAATATAGAAAGAAATTAAAGAACACCTAAATTAGTGGCAGGAAAAACATATGCATCATTTGTAAGTCTTGATATTTAAAGAGGTCAATTCTTCCTTAAGTTGATCTAGAGACGGAATCCGAAGTAAATTCTACTAGAGTACCTGCTTTTGTTTTATTGGTAAAAATTTTTTCAATGAGAGTCTAAAATATTTATAGAAAAGCAAAGGGCCAAGTTATTAGCTGAACATTCTTTCATCCAGGGAAAAGCCTTTTTATTCTGTAATTAGATATTAAAATGCAAATGCATGGATATATTTTTACTTTTCTACTTTGATGTGAATGAATTTCCATTGGAGTTTACTTATTTTTCAATTAAAGTTCAATCAGTTAATCAAATATATAAATTATTATTTAGCAAATAATTCCCTAATGATTGGGGAGAGAAGGGGTTTTACTCAAATGTTGGTGGAATTTGGGGACAGAAGGGTAGACCCCAAACAAGTGGGGAAAGAGCAGACGAGAATGGAGTCAATAGAACCCAGGTGGCCAAAGATATAAACTGCAAATGTTGCCAGGTCAACCTCGCCTGGCCCCTTAGAGCCCTTCAAAGTGACAAGAACAAAAAACGATTGTGGGCTTAATAATTTCTGTACAGACACAAAGACAGGCAACTTTTTACCATCAAGTGGCTTCTGAGTTTTTACTATATTTTTTTTAAAAATATTTTTTTTTTCACCGTTTATTTATTTTTGGGACAGAGAGACAGAGCATGAACGGGGGAGGGGCAGAGAGAGAGGGAGACACAGAATCGGAAACAGGCTCCAGGCTCTGAGCCATCAGCCCAGAGCCTGACGCGGGGCTCGAACCCACGGACCGCGAGATCGTGACCTGGCTGAAGTCGGACGCTTAACCGACTGCGCCACCCAGGCGCCCCAGAGTTTTTACTATATTTTTAAAAGACATCTGGCTTAGAGGAAATAAATGTTTATTCATAGGGAATGTATTCAAGAATGTTTCACATTTTCCCTCTCTCCTTCTTTCTCTCCATCTTCTCTTTCCCCTTCCCTCATCTCCTCTTTCTACCTCTGACTTCACAAGGTTAGTGTTAAAGAAGTAAAATTCATAAGGAAAATAAAAATGACTACCCTTTAAAAATCAAACAGGTCCAACTTGGTAAGTTTAGTTAGATTTTTGCCAAATACCCAAAACTCTTCATGCCTGTGTTTCTAGATAAAATAACTAAAGGCAGTTTAACAAAATGTTATGATTTCTTTACTTACTGATACCTTTGTAACTGTTAAAGTGATACATAGTTAACTGTATCTCATCCATTCAAATGTGAAACAAATCAAAATGTTTGCATTGCGTGTGACTTTGTATTTAGGAGGCCCTGAGGTTTTATAATAGGAAAAGCTGAAGGATCTCTACTGTAGCAGAAATGGTACAATACATAGTTAACCTAGGATTTTATTCAACATCACAAAGTGCTGCCCTGGCAGGGATTCATGTAGCTGCTGAGTCTACTTCTCTTTTTTTAAAATCTATTCCTCAATGCTGAAGAGCAACCTCTGAAATCCATTGTCTAGTCAAATCTGCTAAATAAGGGGTTGAAGGACTTTAAAATTACACGTATTTTCAGCACTTCTGAAAATCTCATTCACACCACAAAACATTGTTCTGGATGCACTAGAGAGGCTTAATTACACACTGAAGATAAAAAGATAAAGCAGGGAGACCTGTAGGTGGGATGGAAATGATTATCCATAACTATACAGAGAGGGAGTTTGCTGGTAGCTTACATAACTAATTGCCAACACCCGGCTGGCATTTGCATGAACATTTTCTATGAAAGCTTAAATGCTTATGAGATCTGTTGGCATAAACAAAAGAAACAGATGTTCCAACTTTGATACCAAGCAAACTTGAAAAGAAAACTATACATTTAGGGACGGGAAAACCATAGAGGAAATTATGGATAGGCCCATCTTTCTGGAAGTTCTAGAATTTAAAATGCTACTGTTATAGTGCAATTTTTTTTTAATTAAAGGACAAACCCCCTTTTAATTATAAGTTTTTCAGATTCTGCATTATATGTAAATATGCATCTAAGGATGGAGTAGCTCAGCATTTAACTCTTTCCAACAAACACAAAGCTATGCAGTCAAGTATACTGTTAAGGAAAAATACGTAGAAAATCATGGTCTTGCTTTCCGACCACCTCAATCCTTCCTGTGCAAGGTAGGATATATATACTTCCATCTGCTCCAAAGAACAGCCTGAGGTAGAGTTATCTACTTTGACATATCTTCCTCCTCCAAGAAGTCCCACAGCCTCAACCTCTCACCATATTAATAATGGGAAAATTTGCAGGCTGCACTGCAAAATACAGGATCATAGTTAATGCAATGTGTAACTGAAGCTCAAAGCATTCAAATGAGCCGTCAGTAGAATAACACTGCAGAAATAATTTTCTACCAACAAGGATCATTTTTATTCCCAAAACTACATAATACAAAGATAAATAACAAAGGTACAAAGGATTTCAGTAGAGATTCTCCAAAGAGGATAGTCAGTAAGCACACTCACAAAAAAAAATGTTCAGTATCAGTAGTCATCAGTGAAATGAAAAGGAAAACCATAGTGAAATACCACTCCATACCTACTAGGATGGCTATAGTAAAAAGTCAAAAATAACAAGTATTGGCAAAAATGTGGAGAAATCCATAGCACTCATACAATGCTGATGGGAATGTAAAATGATATAGATACTTAGGAAATCAGTCTGTCCATTCCTCAAAAGGTTAAACACAGTTACCATTTGACCCAGCAATTCCACTCCTAGGTATATATGTGAGACAAATGAAAACATGTGTCCACAAAAAAAAAAAAAAAAAAAAAAAAATCATGCACAAATTTTCATGGCAGCATTATTCATCCAGAAAGTGAAAACACAAATTCCCATCCACTGATGAATGGGTAAACAAAAGGTACTGTGCCCTTACAATAAAATGTTTATTCATTGATTCAAAGAAACATAGTACATGGTACATGGATGGATCTTGAAAATAAGTGATTGCCATGTGGATGATGCCAAACACAAAAGAATATTGTATACTTTCATTTATATGAAATGTCCACAACAGGCAAGACTATAGAGACACAAAATCGATTAATGGTTGCCTGGAGCTGAGAGGTTGGGGGAAACAGAGTAACAGCTATGGTAATGGGAGTTTCTGAGGTAACAAGTGATCTAAAATTAGATTGTGGCGATGGGTGCACAACTCCATGAATACACTAAAAACCATTTAATTTTACACTTTAAATGTGTGAAATATAAGGTCTGTGAATTATAACTTAATAAATTTGTCAGAAAATGAATCATTGGGATGCCCGGGTAGCTCAGTCAGTTAAGCGTCCGACTTCAGCTCAGGTCATGATCTCATGGGGTTTGTGGGTTAGAGCCCTGCATCGGGCTCTGTGCTGACAGCTCAGAGCCTGGAACCTGCTTCGGATTCTGTGTCTCCCTCTCTCTCTGCCCCTCCCCCGCTCGCACTCTGTCTCTGTGTTTCTATCAAAAATAAATATTATAAAACCGATTAAAAAAATGATTTGTTTCCACACTGATGGATAATTTAAATTTAAAAAAAAATTGTTTACTTGGGATAGAAGACTTGTTACCAAACACACCTGTGATTACCTATCAGTTAGCATGCACTGATCAGCACCAACAGCTCAAACATGTATCTTCCACTTCTATCACACTCCTTAAAATTCTCTAATTATCACTTAACATTCCCATATTCAGATTCAATCACTTTTCCTCTATCCTTGTTCTTGGCTTCTCGGACAGCCTAGAATTTACAGTGCTATCATGGCGGTTATTTCTGTGCTGTCACTATGAATGACCATTCTCTCCATCTTGAAATTCTTCTCCTGCTCCTACTTACCTTACACTCTTGCTTCCATGCTCCTAGGATCCACCTTCACCTTCTTTGTATTCCTCTCTGGCTCTTCTTTATTCTTCAAGATTTTATCCTCAATGTTCTTTATTTTTCTCCTTACATGTGTCCCTTTGGTTATAAATTCTAAATCAATTTCTCAGGCCTTTCTCATATCCTAGGTATCAAAGATATTTTCCTACCAGCTCAATGAACATTTTCAATTTTTTCTTCCATGACTATCTCAGTACATCTAAAAGCAAACACATACATTCAGCCAACTTTTTTAAAGCCCCTGCCATGTGCCAGAGATTATTAGGTATGGAAAGTACCTAATTAATTTTAATTTTTTTAATGTTTATTTATTTTTGAGAGAGAGACACAGCACGAGCAGGGGAGGGGCAGAGAGAGAGAGAGAGAGAGAGAGAGAGGAAGGGAGACAGACACAGAATCTGAAGCAGGCTCCAGGCTCTGAGCTGTCAGCACAGAGCCCGACTGGGGCTGGAACCCATCAACTGTGAGATCATGACCCCAGCCAAAGACTGACACCCAACTGACTCAGCCACCCAGGCACCCCAGGAGGTACCTATCTGAATATGAATATATATATATATATATATATATATATATATATGAGTGTGTATATATATATATATATATATATATATATATATATATATGAACAAAGAAACAAACAAACAATTTCACTTGTCTCTGAGGTGCTTATACTCCATTAGGGGCAGAAAGGCAGATATGCAAATAGGTGCAATAAAGAGTTTTAGGTCCCACAACAGCATGTTACACCTTCCATTCATTTCCAGTTCCTGTGTCCAGAGTCACATTGCAGACCTCTATCAATTCTGATAATATCCTTGCTGATATGCTTATCTTAATCCTTTCCCATTCTAAATCAATCTTCTAAAAACCACTGCATACATATTTTCTGCTCACAAACTTTTGATGGATCTCTATGGTTGAAATACCAAGTACAAACTGATCTTCACATCCAAGACCCTTTACAAACTGGCCATCTCTGCAACCTTCCACACTCACCCTACCCACCCACACTTTTGCTCTACTTGCTCCGAGTCATTAACTTTTTGGCGTGTCATAAAACCTTCTCACGCACCTTTGCTCAGAAAGCTTTGCCTCCATACAGTGCCAACTGTTTGAGGTTATGCTAGTTTTAGCAACAAAAAAACGTTAACGGCTTAAGATAATAAAGGCTCATTAGTCACTCACATTAATTGTCCAATGTGGGTGTTCTTGGTTGGAGGGTGACTTTGTCCCCTGTGATGTTTTCATATACACGCTTATTTGTTCTTGATTGTAGCCTAACCTAGGGCACTGAGGCATCTGCATCTCGCAGGAAGATAGGAAAAGAATATGAAAGGTGGTCCATGGGACGTTTTTATGAGCCAGGCTCCTAAGTGGCACCCACCACTTCTATTCACATTTCAATGGCTAAAACCCCATCATTTTTCCCACCCAGCTGCAAGAGACCCTGAGAAAAGTTGTCCAACTGTGATCCCAGATAGAAGAGGAATTAGGTTTGTGAATACCCAGCAGCCTTTGCCACCATGTTCTCTTTATTATTCCCCCTTAAGGAGAACCTATTTATTCATTAAGGTCAAGACAAAATTCCACTTCCTTTGGAAAGCATCTCTTAACCAGTCTGATGGAAGTGAGAATTCCCTTTTCTGAAGTTTCCCAATACCTATTATCTTTGTTACTTATTTCACACTTGCCACTGACTGTATTGCAAAGTTACTTTTCTTTTTGATTATACATGTCTTATCTTCCGCAGTGTAATTCTAACTTTCTCAAAGATACAATTTTTAGGTCATCTACTCATTCATTCACTATGTATTTATCAGAAGATATATAGGTATATAGGAGACATCATATATGGTTACCACAGGGAGTACAAAAATTGGCAAGAAGATATTTCTGAACATATATTGTCCTTTTGGAATTCAGTTCAGAAGGCATTGCCATAAACAAGTCCTTTGAGTCCTTTAAGACTATGGAGGAAATTTATTCAAATGGTCAACCATACCATGAGACTTTATTATAAGGATGATGTTATGTAAATTAAGGATATATCAATTATTACTTTTGACTTAACTTTCCTACATTGATTGTTGCTTATCCAAGCACAGAATACCTCCCCCCACTATCATAAATAGACTTAGACAAGCTATAGTCATTGCTCAAAATATTCAAAGTCATGTTACCTCACCAATTGAGTCATGCTTTAAGATTAAAAGTCTTCAAGGAGGTTTATGACACTTTGGATACTGACAGCCTAATATTGCTGCATGATGCTCTGCAAGTCTATGAGCTTGCACCCAGCACTCAGATCAAAGAGAGGGGAAGGGAAATGTTGCTATGGCTACTTTCAGAGAAATTGCTACCTATGCTTTCTTCTAGGATTTTTATGATTTCAGGTCTCACATTTAGGTCCTTATTCCATTTTGATTTTATTTTTGTGTGTAGTCTAAGAAAGTGGTGCAGTTTTACTCTTTTGCACATAGCTGTCCAGTCTTCCCTACACCAGTTGGTGAAGAGACTTTTTCCCATTGCATATTCTTTCCTCCTCTATTGAAACCAATTGCACATATAATTGTGGGTTTCTAATTTCTGGGTCTTCTGTTCTTTTGATCTATGTGTCTACCTCTGTGCCAGTACCACACTGTTTATATAAGTATAGTTTTGTAATATAATTTGAAGTCTGGAATTATGATACCTCCAGCTTTTCTTTTCCTTTTTAAGATTGCTTTGGCTATTTGTGATCCTATTTGGTTCCATACAGTTTAGGATTGTTTGTTCTAACTCTGTGAAGAAATGCTGTTGGTATTTTGATATGGGTTTCATTAAATGTATAGATTCCTTTGGGTAGTATAGACATTTCAACAATATTTGTTCTTCCAATCCATGAACATGGAATGCCTTTCCATTACTTTGTGTCCTCTTCAATATCTTTAATCAGTTTTTTTATAGTTTTCAGAATATGGATCTTTTACCCTTTGGTTAGGTTTATTCCTAGGTATTTTACTATTTTGGTGCAATTGTAAATGGGATTGCTTTCTTAATTTCACTTTCTGCTGCATCATTATTAGTGTATAGAAATGCAACAGGTTTCTGTACAATGATTTTGTATCCTACTACTTTACTAAATTCAGTTACCAGTTCTAGTAGTTTTTTGGTGGAGTCTTTAGGATTTTCTATATGAAGTATTATGTCATCTACAAATAGTGAAAGTTTTACTTCTTATGAATTTGGATGCCTTTTATTCCTTTTTCTTGTGGCAAAATGATACAATGGGAAAAAGATAATCTCGCCAACAAATGGTGTTGGAAAACTAGACAGCTACATGCAGAAGAGTAAAACTGGACCACTTTCTTACACCATACACAAAAATAAACTCAAAATGGATTAAGGACCTAAATGTGAGACCTGAAACCAAAAAAATCCTAGAAGCAAGCATAGTCAGTAACTTCTCTAACATAAGCCAAAGCAACATTTTCTAGGTATCTCTCCTGCGGCAAGGGAAATAAAAGCAAAAATAAACTATTTTCTGCACAGCAAAGGTAACAATCAACAAAGCTAAAAGTTAACCTACTTATGGAAGAAGATATTTGCAAATGACATATCCGATAAAAGGTTAGTATCTAAAATCTATAGAGAACGGATTCAACTCAACACCAAAAAAACAAATGATCTAGTTAAAAATAGGCAGAAGACATGAACAGACATTTCTCCAAACAAGATATACAGATGGCCAGACACATGAAAAGATGTTCAACATAATTCATCATCAGAGAAATGCAAATCAAAACCATGATGAGATACCACCTCACACCTGTCAGAATGGCTAACATCAAAAACTCAAGAAACAAGTGTTGGCAAAGATGTGGAGAAGAAAGAACCTTCTTGTACTGTTGGTGGGAATGCAAACTGGTGCAGCCACTGTGGAAAACAGTATGCAGGTCCTTCAAAAAAGTTAAAAATAGGATACCCTATTATCCAGCAATTGCACTATTGGGTATTTACCCCCAAAATACAAAAACCCTAATTCAAAGAGATAGAAGCACCCCTATGTTTACTGCAGTATTATTTACAATAGCCAAGATATGGAATCAGCCCAAGCGTCCATTAACAGATGAATGGACAAAGAAGAGTAGTATATATATACAATGGCATATTATTCAGCCACAAAAAAAGAATGAAATCTTGACATTTGCAACAACATGAATGCAGCTGGGGAGTATAATGTTAAATGGAATAAGGTAGCCAAAGAGAGACAAATATAATATGATTTAATTCATGTGTGGAATTAAGAAACAAAACAAATGAGCAAAGGAAAGAGAAAAACTAAGAAACAAATGTTTAACTACAAAGAACTGATGGTTACCAGCAGGGAGATGAGTGGGGAAATAGGGGAATAGGTGATGGGGATTAAGGAGGCCACTTGTTGTGATGAACACCGGGCGATGTATGGAAGTGTTTGCTCATTAAATTGGTACACCTGAAACTAATATAACACTGTATATTAGCAATATTGGTATTAAAATACCAACTTTAAATATTGAATGTTTAATATGTCGCATATTCAATATATTGAAATATATAGAATCTTCAATATTAAAAATATTAAGACAAACTTAAATTGTAAATAAGAGTCATTAAAAACTATTTTAAAAAAGAGGAAATGGGCTTAAGCTGATGTAAAAAAGAAAAAAGAAATTTAAACTGCTACACAAAGAATCTTGGTCCAATATATGGGAGACCTTATTAAAAATGAATTAATCTTGAAATGGTTTATTATGCCCCTTTTTGTTTTTACCCCTAGAGAATATTAGGTATATAACAGTAAATACAGATGCTAAAAAACCAGGAGATAAAATAAATAGCCTCCAGAGAGGTCCTCCCCACCTCCAAAGCCTAAATCCTAAGGCTTAGACTATTTTTGGCTTCCTTTCTGAGAAAGCTCAGAAAGGAGCCTCTACAAAGTAAAAGCAGCTCTTTATTTTTTTTTTTTCTGACCACTCCAAGATCTGTTTTTGCCACAACTTCATAAGTATTTCAATTACTTGTTCCTTCAACAATCCTGCAGAGAAACACTGCCCCCACCCCCCTTTTTATGGATGAAGATATTGAGGTTAAGTGATTTTCTCAGGGTTACAAAGAGACCTAGCAGCAATGAAGGAATAAGAACTAGCAGTTCAACCTTCTGGTGGATGAATAGATTGAGTTTCTGAGCAGCCTTGCTATTATATTGCAAAGAGGCCATGCGGACGCCTGGCTGAATGCGCAAAGAAACCGCGTCCAGGAAATGAAAGGGAGGCTGGGAGGATAGCATTTTCCTTCGTATTAATGACATAGGCAATTGTCTAAAGTTGGAAAGAAAGGCCTTTTAGAGAGAGGCTTTTAAAAAGAGGACAAACAGCAGGGCACTCAATTTGGGACCCCTCCTCCATGAGACCCTTGTTGTCTGTCTACTTGCAGACAGCGCCGCTGAGGAAGCCGGGCTCCAGATTGGAGATGTGGTGCTGGCTGTCAACGGCACGGAGGTCACCAGTGTGGAGCATGCAGAAGCCGTGCACCTGGCAAGGAAAGGTAGGTGGGCCAGCTACAGAGTTCAGCGTCATTCTGAAGAAGCAGAGGGCTTCGGCGCACCAGGGAGTTCAAACACGATGAGGACACTACACAACAGGTGTAACCGCACTTCTCCCGCCAAGCTCCTTTAATACCTTGGCATCAACATGGTGCTTTATAGCAATTAAATCATTTTTCAGCACCACGTTCCTTCTGTATTGTAGAGTGAAACCAGAAAATGGCAGCAGAATGCACTCTATTTATTACGAAAATATTTCCTGAAACTCTTTGCCACGAAAAATGTCATCGTAATAATACTCTAATTTACAATTTCTCTTCCCTTCCTCCTGTCCTCTCTCCCTCCCTTGCCTCTGTGTTCCTTCCTTCCTCTTTCTCTCTCTCTCTTTTCCTTTCTTTCCATCAGTTTTTAGTGGTAAGAACCTCAGGGTTTTCATGCTTAAAAAACAGAGAGGAAGAAATAAATCACAAATCTAAAGCTTTCACAGATTCTCCTAGGGCCACTTAAGGAGGGCCTTTAAACCAATTCTGACACAGATGGAACCACGGAGAGAATAATAATAATACACGCCCCTGCCTACCCTTGTATCCACGCACATTTTGTGGAAAGGTTAATACCATCTTCCACTCTGCAAAACAAGTTACTTTCTTGACACCATGTTACAAATCCTTATCTCCCCATAGACCTAAAAATATATAACTGGTAAATGCTGTGTTCCATCAAGGGATTATTTGGTGAAGTGTCCTATTCCTGGCCTCCCAAAGGCTGCATACATATCTCTGTGTTCCTGAAATATATCCTCAGGCACTGAGCTATAAAAATTTGTACATTTTGTTTAGGCCACATGTGCTGTAAGTATAACTTGCTGAACAATAAATATTGTTTGTCCTTTCTCATGATGCCATCATGCTTGAGGGTTAGCAAGAGAGAGAGAGACTTAGTGTAGACCAGGATGAGAAAATCACTAACAAATTTTGTATCCTGAGTAGCTATTGTAGACTTTTTTGGTGCAGAATTTAGCTGAATATGTGGCTTTTCTGTAGAACTTGGCATGTACCGGGTGCACCAGAAATCCAAGGACACTGTCAGTTAACATGTACACTACCTACTTGTAAGTCCTACCTAAATATCCTATGTGCAGCAGAGATGAGAAATGAAGGTAATATGGTAACAATTATACTAATGAATTGGTGGTATCCCCCATAAGAATGGGATTTAGCTGTTCCTAGGTTCTTTCTCACAAATAATTACTTTTCCAATTTTTTAGTTACAGAAAACCTGATGTTAATAATATTTCCACTCTTAGGACTTCTTTTATTTTTCCCCAAGGAGCTTAACATTCTTGGTAACACTGAACCATTCAGCCTCACTCTATCAGTTAATGGAAGGCAGAAAACATCTCTAAAACTTAAATAGAGGATTTTCTCTTCTGTTTCCGAAAGATGATGAATTAACATTGATACTGGAAAAGAGCTACACTCAACACCCTACTTTGTGCTGCTCCTGGCAGTTATTTGTAGCATGCCTTTATCTGCTGTTACAATCTGGGTTGTACCAGCTTGGCCTCCCTACCCCAAGAAGACCTTGACCCTCAGAAGCTCCTTGTATCTTTGCTAAACCTTCTCAAACACAACAGTGGAGATACCTCACAAGCAGGAAAGTGAGTTATAGATCTGAGACGCTACAGTAAGGACAGTAAGAGACTTATAGGGAAACAAGTCCATTTCATACCTGTATATGTTCAGGGAGATGGGAAGTGTGGCCAATAGTAGAAAAGAGCCAAGTGTCTCACGCAGAAGAATGCTGAGGGACATATTCTTAGAGCTTTTCTCCCCAGCTTGGTGCTCAGCAGCCAAAACCCAACTTAACCACCCTACTGAGAGCCAGACAAATGGTAGCACCTGTTCCTCATGGTCGGTGGGAAACACGTAGGTGGTCCTTGAACCCAGCTGTATTACAGAGTTGATTGCTTCTTCCTCAGGCTGAATCTCTAAGACTAATTGATTATAACACAGCTCTTAATTGGGAAATAATAAAAAAAGATGCAAATAAACAAAATAGAGAATAAAAAAAGAGAAAGGTAAAACTTCTAAATAATTAAATACTACTTTGAACAACTATATAACAATGTGAAAACTAGATAAATAAGAACATTTTCCAAAAGTATTTAAAGTGCCAAAATCAGTAAAAGAATAAATAGAAAATTTGTCTAGACTCTAATAAAGGTATTTATAGAGTAAAGAAAGAGACCATCTCACTTCTCCCCCATTTCCACCCCCAATTCATCCCCCATTTATAAGCACAAGATACCAGTCACTTTTATAGATGAAATTTATCCAACTTTCAAAGAACAAATAATTCCTTTTCTGTAGAGTTTTCCAGAAACTAGGAAAGAGTGAAGTCTTCTCAGTTCATCTTATTAGGCTACTCTAACCTTGATTCCAGAACAGGGTAAGTGTAGTATGAAAAATGAAAGAATATGTCCCTTTTACTTATGAGTGCATAGATGCACAAATCCTAAGAAAAAATAATAGATACCTGAATAAAAGTGTTTATTAAAATCGCATGTAATACATCATAACAAAGTAGGGTTTATCCCTAAATAAGGATGGCTTTATAATATTTTAGTACAATTCGTCCCATTAATGGACCAAAGAAAAAAATTTTATGACTATCTCAACAGAACAAAAAATCATGTAATAAAGTTCAACAAATGTATATATATTTTAAATTCCCTACATAGTAGGAAGAGAAGTTTCTTTTTACAACTTGATAAAGATTATCTACCAAAAACCTAATCGTGAAAAGAGAAAAGTATAAAAGTATATATAAAACAACACAACACTTAATAGAGAAACTTTAAACATATTTCTTTTGAGATTGAGAAGAATAATGCCAATTTTAACGGCCTCTGTTCACCATGATATCTAAGGTTCTGACTTGTTCAATAACACAAGGAGAAATAAAGGTATATGGCCTGGAAGGAAAGAGATAACACTATTATTATTTACAGATTATATGATTATAACAAAATCAATAGACCAATGCTTAGAACTAATTAGAGAAAGATTGACCAAACCAAGGTCTCCTTATAAAAATCAGTAGTGTTCTTCTACACCACTAATAACTGAAAAGAAAAGAAAAGGAATATAATATATGTTTAATAACAGCAGCAACACTACAAGGTAGGAAAGAATTAATCCAACAAAGAATATGCAAGAGCTTCATGAAAAAATATTTACAACTCGACCAAAGTACATAAAAGGAGACTTAAATAACCGGAGATATATAGTATCCTCATGGATGGAAAAACTTTGTAAAGATCTTAATTCTCCCAAAATTAATCTAAATATTAAATAAATTTTCAATAAAATTTTATTAAAAATGTTTGAGTAGCTTTTCAAACTTATCCTTAAATATATGTAGAAAAATAAAAGTCTACAAATAGCTAGATCATTTATGAATAGGGCTAGCAAGGACAAAGGACCCTTTCATACCAAATATTAAGGTATATTGCAAAACCGTAATAATAAGTAATAAAAAGGGTGGCATTCACAGAAATATACCAGTGGAATGGAATGGATTAGAAAGCTCAGAAACACACTCAAGTACTTATTAAAACTTGATATATGATAAAAGTAGCAGCACAATGAGGAGAGGATAAAATTTTTACTACATCATTTTTACAGAGAACCATAAATTGGATGGATTCATACCTTCATATATTATGCTTTATATTTTATACCATATATAAAGGTGGACTTCAGATGTGTTAAAGACCTTGATTTTTAAGTTAGAAGCATAATGTCAATATAAGAAACTAGAAGAATAACTTTATTTGTGATCAGAGAAATGCAAATTAACAGCAAGGTGACACTTTACATCCACCAGATTAGGGGAATAAATAGAAATCAGATTATAGCCAGCTTTGGTAAGGAAATGAGGAAATGAGAATCTTCGTGTACTCTTGCTGAGCTACTGGCATCTCAGAGAGCAGTCTGGCAACATCTAGTGAAGTGCCTATAAATCCTTTGTCCTAGCAATTGCACTTCTGTGGCTATAAGCCCAAAGAAACTGCTGAGAGGACATATACAAGGACGTTCATTGCAGCGTTCTGTGTGATAGAGAACAGTTAGAGGCAGTCTGAGTGACCATCACTAGGGCAATGGATAAAGAAACCAACAACAGATGCATACTCTGCACCTCTGTGCCTCACTTTGAAATAATATACAAGATGTGCATTTGGCCAGCAACATTGGTAGATGCTAAAAAACGTGGTTTAGAGTGGGGGGGGGGGGAAGAGAGAAATAGAATGAGATCTTAGCATAACACCGTTTGTGTGAAATAAAAAGACACACACAAAGGAGTGTATCCACAGTCCTATATCAAACATGTTCTGTGAGTGCCTATTGTGAGGAGCAGAATGTGTGAGAAGAATTGGGAATGGAGGCAGAAAATAAAGTGAAACAAAACAAAAGGGGTCTGCACTCCAGAGACTATTGTGTGCAACAACCTGAGTGCTATGATGGGCTCAGCAGTCTGCACCCAAGTTCGTGAGCAACAGATGAAGGCCTCCGAAATGGCACGCACCCACACACACTTTTAGTTCCATCCATGTTCTAAAATTTATAGGTGGTAATGATGAGGGAAGGCAAAAACAGAAAACAAAACAGGATTACAGAGAGGCAGTGGGGCTATGAGAAGAATATACATGACCATGAAACTAAAAAAAAGGGAAGAGAAAAGGAAAGAAATAATGGGAATAATTTAATTTTTATGTAGTGCTTTCCACATTCAATTTTAGCAAGGCTGTTAATTGGGCAGGGTGTTTCTGGAATGTATAGAATTTAAAGCAAGCTCTTCGGGGGTTCTCTTTAGAACAGAAAAGTCACCAACTTGTTGAAGAAAGCAATAATCATGAAATAACAAATGGACCTTTTGTTAAATTTATATAATATATAGAGGTCTTGAAAAGTATATTTACATAGTGTCCAACAAAATAACAAACAAACATGAGGTTGTTTAAAAATCTAAATGTTTCCTCTTGCCTCTTGTACCTGTTTGCATAAACTTCTTAAAAGTCTGATATCTTTTTTTTACCTCTCTATATTTCTGTACAGTTTCATTCCTATGTATTTTAAACTTTTGTAAAATCTTATTTTATTACAGGTTGCTACTTTGTTGATTTAGATTATCTAAACATCAAATCACTTTTCTCAAAACCTTAAATCTGAAATCTAACTGTATGTCAGACTCACGCAAGAACCTCTTTTAAAAACAGAATTCCTGGTGGTGGCCTGCATGTTTGTAATTTTAATCAGCTCTCCCTGAAGATTCCCTCACAGCAAGCCCAGCATAGCACAGAGCTCAGCGTCTTGGAGGCATGGCCGGCCAAAAGTTTGCAACCATAAGATTAAAAGTCTATTTTGTTACTTTCCGGTACAGGCTTTATCATGTCTGCCCAGACTAGCATAGAAAAGGGATCTACCATATGTAACAAGATCAAGTTTTCAACAATTATACTGAAATAATAGTCCCATTCAATAAAACTAAATAATATATTAGTATATATTACATTGTATAATATAGAATAATATAATATAAAAATTATCAAATAATAATCCTATTCAGAAATACTAAACACACACACCTGTACAAATTACCTTAATTTTGCCAATGGGAAGACTAAAGCAGATTTAAAAAAAAATGTTTGGGATCCCAATGGGAATAACAATAGCTCCATGTGAATGTTTATTTCATTAGGTCCCCCATCCTTCTGGTTTGGGCTTTTGTAGGGCTAAGTGCTTGCAGACTAAAATAGGAGATTTAATCATCAAGGAAAAACACGGAAAAGAAAGAGGAGAGGAAAACAATGAAGCTTTAATCAACCTGGAAGTCCTTTGGGGCCGTTCCGTTCCTTTGTCTCACCAAGAACAGCTTTAGTAAAAATAAGTACAGAAGTGCATTGGGATGTGGGACTTGGGCAGATGAACACAGTGCCAGCCCACCACGCAGCCCCGGGGACAGCGCACGTCTTGCACATTTCTCTTCGGCACCTGCAAGGGTGGTGGAGTTTGTCTGACAGCCGAGGTGCGACTCCGACACAGCTGAAGATTGGTGGCATAATAAGAAGACAGTGATCCAAAGAGAAAGTGTGAATTAGAAAAAGAAATCATTTTTCTCTCTCCTGTAGCTGTAAATAACCTCACCCACAACACCTTACTTCCCAAACTCTAGGCCCAAGTGCGAGGGAAGAAGAGTTTTGCCAGAGAGCTTCTCTTTGAAAGGGCGTCATCACCAAAGAGCTGTATTTGCTAAAGACACGGATTTTCAACCTCGTTCATCTGCACTTGACTCTTTCACTTCAGGCCATTTGTCTTCCCATGTCCCCCAAACAAGCATGATTTCTGGGCTGTCCAGTAGAGGAAGGCAATGGCTGTGTGATTCCTTTCTCTAGGGTGGGGAGACACTTAGAGAAGGGGAAAAACTAACAATTTTGTTGTTGCAAAATATTGGGATGGAAAATGAAAGTATACAGGGGAAACTAAATCGTAGTCAAGGAAAGGAAGGAGCATAGTGGTTGGCGACAAAGACTGTGCTCCTGAGCAGGACCTCTCGGCAACCGAGAGTTGCCTGGCTACTTGCTACTGAAATTGTGGTCTGACATCAGCTGAGAACTTGTTACAAACACAGGATCTCAGGCCTCATCCCAGACCTAGTGAAGGAAGACGGCAATTTAACAAACCCACCTGGTGATTTGCATCTGCATGTAGGTTGAGAAGCACTAAACTAGGGCATCTCCATATTTTTAGCTCCCAGTAAATTAACAGATAAATAATAACAAAACCAGGAGGGTGTCACTGTTCGTACTTCACAATTAATTCCTTTAACACACATTCATGCACACGCATGCACACACACACACACACACACTGCAATGACTATATAAATAATCTATTTGGAGATAACGTAAAAAATCTAAAGTCTCTCTGAGCATCAGACCCCCTGGCCCCTGATAGGACCTGCAAAGACTGTAAAACCACCATCACACAACAGCTGTTTGGAACTCGGCAACTCCCTGTGTGTCAGGATCATGTCCTCACTCCGAATGTAAAAAACTTTCCTTTAGTATGATGACACCACGTGGCAGCAGGACCATCTGTGTCCCTGCCCCAGAGAGAATTTTTTGGTGAACCAAGTTATGTTTATGGCCAGCTGAAGCTCAAGCTCAGCCTGCTCAGTGTCAGAGAAGCCCATACGCAGTGTGTGTAAGCAAGAGGAAAATGACCTCAAGGGGCAGGCGACTGCAGCACCACATAAATAGATTGGCAGACGTGTCAGCCATGCATATTAGTCCAGAGTGCAGTCCTTCGGGGACTAAAGTCCAAAGACAAAGACATTTGTGGGTTGCCGGTCAATCTGGAGCATTGCTTCTAATTTTTCTGGATGTGTTTTTGACAGGAGCTTAAGGGCAGTTCAATAAATTAAAATGCATTTACATGGCAATGAAGAATTAGCTTGACACACAGAGTTATTTAATTACCAAGGTGCTTTGCGTGCTGCTAAAGTTAAGACCATGTCAGCCTTTCTGGGACAAATCTTTATTTTCAGGGCCATGTGGCTCAGCCAGGAATGATCCCCTGGGTTGGAGCTTGTCATTTATATAAGAGGAGTCTCCTCACTGACCCCCATTTCCATAGACAGCTCTAAACAGATCGGTAATCTCAATGTCAGACATCACGATGAAGTCAGCGCTGCTAAGGCCAAATGTCCCCCTTCACGGATGTGGCCTCCCTCTCGGAGGAATTGTAAATGAAGTCATACCCCATTTGCAGTCTTCAAAGCGTGTCAGGGTTGCTGTCTGTTGGAGTGACATTCAGAGAATTTCTTGAGGCATCAAGAGGTAGGCATATGATGAAAGTCTGTTTCCATGCTGGCAACATCAAAGCACAATTGGTAAATGGTGACCTCATATAATTAGGTACAGGGACAAATTCCCCCAAGCTATGCACTGTACTGATCATATAGGAAAGGGGGCACCACTGAGGTCCAGGCCCCAAGGAAGTCACCCTGAGAAAGACGTACACGGAAGCTCAGAGTCAAACCCTCAGCACTAAGTTGGACAGAAAGAAAAAGGGATAAAAGCATGTGTGCCTCAGCTTTCCTAGAATTTCTGTCTACTTCCAAGTTCAAAGGTTTATAATTGATTTTGATCAGGAATAGGTGACAAATGTATTAGTGGTTTAGATGCTCCCTTTAGCTAACCCAGGTCAAGGAACTTAGTTGTCTTGAATAAAAGTAAGATAGAAAAGCCAAACATCACCTATATTCCCTTTTCAGATATAAATCAAAATATGTTAAAGATTTAGCTTGACATTATTATAGACAGAATGAACAGACTTGAGTCATCCGTGATGAGACCTGACAAGACCACATGGTTGAATACAAAGTGCTCTGCACTAAGAGCTGGCAATCCTGGGTCCCACATCTGATTGAACCCCTTATGACCTAATTATGGCCCTCAAAGAAGTCACTTTACCTCCCCTGGTTTCATTTTCGTCATCGCCATGAGGGATTGAATCACTAAGGAACTCTCTCATCCATTCCACTCGTAGGATTCTATTTCATTTATCCCATGTATGCAAACTGTAACCCCCTTTTCACCCATTCCTTCTGAAAAGTGACAGTCTTTTCTGGTGGTTTAAGATTTTCAGCCACTGCACTATCCCAAATTCGTTTCTCTAGGTCCAGACATCTTGACTCTGGTGGTGGGATCTGACATCAGTCGCTGTCCCAATACCCCTTGGCCCACCTGCCGCGGCTACTTACATAAAAGGACTCACTCCGGTTTTGTGAAGGGTTGGAGGAAGAGGTGGTTTGTGCTGAAGCATGATGGCTGCCTCCACTATTACAGACATAAGAAGGTAAATTTGCGGGGAGAGGTAAGGTTGGAGTGGGTGGGAACAAGAAACCCTGGGAAGTGCAGTCAGTCCATTACCAAAGTAGTGTCTTGTAAGGTACCATGTTGTAGGATTCTGGAAACAGTGTTCTCTCCTGTGGCTTTTAGAGTTTTCCTTCCTCAGAGGTACAGAGAATTGTAATTTATCTTCTCTGCTGCTGCATAAATCAAGGCTGGCATAAATTTCTATCTCGTTTATTCCTATTTTCAGATCCTCTGTGAAAATTTCCTTATCAAAGCCCAGAAAATAAGAACCAAACTGCATACCTAGTACCCTAGAGAAATCAAAGTGGACTAAGGCAAAGTGCAGTAACATCTCGCTGGACCACAGAGCCTGCACACTGTTCCCTAGGTTACAGGGATTGACGTTAGCAAGGCTTCTGAAGCCTCCGAGAAGCTGCCTGGAATACCTTGTTTGATTTCCCAGATTTCAATAGACCTGCAATTTCTGACTATAGGTGGAGGTTGGATTCTTTGGGGGAATGTTCTCCAAATAGGCAGATGCAGTCCTTCTCCCAGACTTTTCTCATTCTGCAGGTGTGGGATGGGGCCTGTGCCCGGGGATCTGGGGAAGGCACTTCAAGTGAACTACCAATCTGCAGGCCATGTCCTGTCAGCGCAAGTGTTTTCTTAGCCCCTATGCAATATGGTGTTTAATTTGTTTATTTTTTACTTATTTTTGAGAGAGAGAGAGAGACAGAGACAGAGCATGAGTGGGGGAGGGGCAGAGAGAGAGGGAGACACAGAATTCAAAGCAGGCTTCAAGCTCTGAGCTGTAGCACAGAGCCCAATGCGGGGCTCAATCCCACAAACCACAAGATCATGACCTGAGCTGAAGTCGGACACTTAACTGACTGAGCCACCAAGGTGCCCCTAATTTGTTTAATCAGATGCAAACATCATAAAATTCAGAGATTTCTCACAGAAATCCTGATTTCCAACTTCTCTTGAAAAATTCCCTAGCGCACTTGTACCCAAATGTTTATAGCAGCTCTCTCAACAATAGCCAAAGTATGGAAAGAGCCTAAATGTCCATCAACTGATGAATGGATAAAGAAATTGTGGTTTATATACACAATGGAGTACTACGTGGCAATGACAAAGGATGAAATATGGCCCTTTGTAGCAACATGGATGGAACTGGAGAGTGTTATGCTAAGTGAAATAAGCCATACAGAGAAAGACAGACACACGTGTTTTCACTCTTATGTGGATCCTGAGAAACTTAACAGGAACCCATGGGGGAGGGGAAGGAAAGAAAAAAGAGAGGTTAGAGTGGAAGAGAGCCAAAGCATAAGAGACTCTTAAAAACTGAGAACAAACTGAAGGTTGATGGGGGGTGGGAGGGATGGGAGGGTGGGTGATGGGTATTGAGGAGGGCACCTTTTGGGATGAGCACTGGGTGTTGTATGGAAACCAATTTGACAATAAATTTCATAAAAGAAAAAAATTCCCTAGCAACAGTTGGTGGGAGCTGACTAGCAGCTGCCTCTTCTAGGAGCACATGGGCTGTCCAGTTCGAAGACGAGCTCACTGTGTCCTACTGACTTCTACCCTGTTGGCTTCATTCAGAACTACATGTGTGAGCTACCTCTAATAAGTGTGAAAAACAGGAGTTTGGGTTGTTTCCCTTGTTTGACACAATCTTACTTTCTGAAATAAGGAAAGAAATATTATCAATTAAGAAATCAATACCCTTTGTAAAATGAGGAATGATTTTGCACATTGAATCATCGTGAAGAATACCTTTTCCTAGCTTGTGAGTCACTTATTCGTGACATACACAAAGAGGTATCTGACTTTTGCAGAAATGTGAGCCATTGCCACTTTGAAAAAACTTTGTCTCCCTCCAGTGCAGGAAAATAGGATTCTCTGTAATCAAGATGAGAAATGATGAGCCAGCCTTGTTCTCTATATATTCTGATTATTAAAGTGAAATAGGTCAGAGGTTTCCAATGTGGGTATGCTTCAGAAGCCCCTGCAGAGTTTTCCAAAGTACATGCAAAAACCATCTCCTTCCCCCAAACCTCCTGAATGGGATCCTGGTAACCGTATGTTCTTTTCTAAGCTCTCTCAAGGTAATTCTCACAGAACTGATTTGTAACCTGGGTGAGTCCCAAGGCAAAGTGCATTCCCATCTACAGTCAGAAGACAAAAACAAAAACAATAATGCAAGTTTACCAGTTTTTCTTTAATGAGATAGAGAGTTCTTTATCTTGAGATTGTATCTTTTCTACCCTTTGCTGATAATTTTTGTTTCCTTGTCACTATGTGACACAGTGACAAGACAACCTTAACTTTTCTTTAATGGCCTTCCTTAGCAAAACAAATACATAAAGCAACCTACGTCAAGTACCCCGTCCCTGAACATTCTCATTATACAGCACTGAGCCCAACCATTCTCAACCACCTGATCCAATATTTTCCTTTGACCAGCATGCATAATAGCATTTATAGTAAAAAAAATTTTAGGTTCCCCATTCTTGAAATTCAGAATGATTCATGGGATCCAGTGTTTTAGGGCTGGATTTGGCAGGTGGCAATCTTGGGACTGCTGCTGCCTGCAGATGTTATGTTTGGCTTGCACGATGTTTTTATAAATTTTTTAATTAAATGCATTCAGGTGAAGCATGTGCTGTCCAATTTGCCATGATCCCTAGTACTCCTCATTTCCTTACACTGAGTCCAGTCATTTAAATTACCCAGTAGGCCCTCTAAGATTTTGAGTGTATGAATCCTGGGGTAGAATTTATGTGGAAAAATTAAAAGTGTGGTGGTATTGTGGTTAAAATTAAAATAGTTTTTTTTTTTTAACTGTTTCTAGTCCTCTTTGGGAAAGAAATGTGGATCTTATAGTCAGTTTGGATACAGAACATCATTGGCACAATAGGTTTTAATGTGGAGATAGTAGAATATAAAAATAAGGCTTTATTATTATTATTTTTTTTGATGAAGGACCAAAATCAGATCCCCTATGGAGCTACAAATTCCAGAATACATTATGTATGATCTTTAGAATAGACAGCAAGGACTGAGAAGAATTAAGGGGGCATAATAAGAACATGCCAGGATAAATTAGCAGAAAATGAACTCAGCCATACAGTATTCACTCAAGCAATAAATATTTATCAACTGCTTTTATGAGCCAGACATTATGCTAAACTGTGGAAACATATATGAAAAAGAGCTGGTACCTGCCCTATTTGTGCTAATGGTTACATAGAGGAGACTGATATTAAGGAATACATTCATGGGGCACTTGGGTGACTCAGTCAGTTAAGCATCTGACTTCAACTCAGGTCATGATCTTGCGGTTTGTGGGTTCGAGCCCTGCGTCAGGCTGTGTGCTGACAGCTCAGAGCCTGGAGCCTGCTCCAGATTCTGGGTCTGCCTCTTTCTCTGCCCCTCCTCTGCTCACACTCTGTCTATCTCTGCCTCTCAAAAAATGAATAAACATTAAAAATTTTTTAAAAAATAATACGTTCACAAAAAAATCGCAATTCTGAATAGTGCTATAAGTAAAATTACAAGGTGAGAGAAGAGAAAGTAGCAGTCTGGATCCAACCAAGAGATATAATCACACAGTGATTTAAATAAGTGAAGTTTAATACAAAGTTACTAAACTATGATAAAATAATAACTATAGGCTATAAGAAAACTATATGGTATGGGGTGGGGGAGGGGGTCCCCAAGCAAGGACAAACTTAGAAGTAGTTAGAAGTAGGACCCCTCTCCAAGGCTGGGGATTCAGATCTCCTTGGGAAATGTAGTTGAATCCACTGAATCGCAGGGAAGCTCACTGGTTTGCTGGGCCATCCAGGGACCTGCAGATTAAGTGTGCAATCACAGGGCAAACAGGAAGCAACACTTTGGATCACAGATGGGGCAGATGTACAGAAACAGGTAGCCTGTGCATGGCTAGGTAACAAGAATGGGGATGCCAGTGTGGCAGGAGGCCTGGAGCACAAGGTGTCCTTGTAGGAAAGACTATTTCTGGAGGGTGGTGGTACGGGGCAAACTGCAGGAGACAAATGTAGGGAAGAGGAGAAGTGAGCACATGGAATCAGGGTGCCAGCATGGCCAGGAGACCTGCAGCATAAGATGTCCATATGGAGAGGGTCACAGGAAGGTGACCACTAGGCCACACTGGAGCTGCAAGGTCTACAGGGACAGCATGTTGGGACAGTACACCCCCAGGTGTCCACATACCCACACTGCAGGACCCATCCTGAGCCACTGGCAAAGGCAGGAGCTCCCATGCTTCCTCCAGCAATTTGCCTCCAGCGCCCTCTACTGAAAAAGCTTAACACCACACTTACTGTAAGAGAACTGTAGAAAGGCATTCCATCCATTATTGCGGAGCCTATACTGAGAAGTAAATTCGGAGCTGAGAATCAATAAGTTCACAACTGGCACGAAAGTAAAATGGAGGGTCTAGGATAAATTAAGAAAAGGGGGAATAGGTAAGAAATTCCTTCTTGAGGATATAACATTTTAGCTGAGGCCTGAAGGTTGAATACAAGTTAGCCAGACAGGAAGTTGGAATGAGCATTCTCCAGGCAGAAGAAACAACACGTGGGAAGTCCCTGAGCTGTAAAAAAGCTTGCCAAGTTTAGATATCTCCAAGAAAGCCCAGTGTGGCTAAAACAGAGTGCACAGAGGAGGGTGGGGAAGGTGGGGGTCAGGTTAAAGAGTTAGGTAGGAGGTTGGTGATATGAGAGGTCTGAGTCAATGACAGGGATCTTTGGATGTTCTCCTAACTACAATGGAAAGCCACCAAAATATGTTAGGCAAAGGAATTCTCTAAAGATTATTCTGACTGTTACATGGAGAATAAATTGGAAGAGGATAAGAGTGGAATGGAAATACCAGTTAGTTAGCTAGTCCCATAGTCTAAGCAAGAAGAGATAGTGGCCTTGACCAGGGTGGGAATAATAAAACTAAGTGGACAGATCTCCACACATATTTAAAAGCTAAAATCAACAGGATTTGGCAATGAATTAAATGTGTCAGAGAAGGGGGATATAAGGGACATCCTTTGAAGGATGACTTCAAAGTTTTGGCAAAAGTAACTGGCTGGATAAGGAACCATTTACTGAAGAGGGAATAGGTTACAAGAGTACAGGTCAAAATGAGATTAGTAGTTCAACTTGAACTACTATGGCATATATAAAGAGAGAATTTATAACATTGTATATACTGCATATGTTATAGTATAGCATATATATAGTACTTAAAGCCACATAAATTGATGAGATTGCCAAAGGAGACAATATAAAGTGAGATGAAAAGAGAGCCCTCAACTTAAATCCCAAGGGTGGACAGAGTAGCAGAAAATAGGAATGGAGCATCTGGGTGGCTCAGTCAGTTAAGCATCCAACTCTTGGTCTCAGCTCAGGTCATGATCCCACAGTTCGTGGACCGGAGCCTTGTGTCGGAGGCTCTGTGCTTAGGATTCTCTCCCTCTCTCTCTCTCTCTCTCTCTGCCCTGCTCCTCCCACCTCTCTCTCTCTCTTTCTCTCTCTCTCAAAATAAGTGAACTTAAAAAGGAGAGGGAAATATGGAGGGGGGTTGAGAGGGGTAGCCAGAGAGATATAAACAAAAAGTGTGTCATGAAACCATGAGTTTTTAAAAAGTTTCAAAAAGGAGGGTTACCAGTGTCTCCCAGTGCTGCTGAAAGGCCATGCCATGATGAGTATTAGGAAGTATCATTGAATTTGGCATCATGCAAGTACTTGGAAGTTTTAGTAAGAGAAATCTAGCTTACACAGCGTGAAATAATTAATGTGCATTCAAAAAATGTAAACAGCATTTGTAGACCAGTCTTTTAAAAAGCTCGCCTATAACATAGACTAGAGAAGTAGTGTGATAACTGAAAAGTATTTAGTTCATTTAGCGTGAATTTAATTACTTATATAATTGGGTTTACATCTACTTTTGTTATTTTTACTTTCCATTTGTCTCTCTATTCTGTTTCTTTTCCTTACCTTTCTTGCCTCCTTTCAATTAATTAGTTGTAAAATTCCACTTAACTTGGTAGTTATTAAGTCTTTTATTACTCTTGTGATTATCAAAAATATTACAACATGTGTTTAAACTTATTAGAATTGAATATAAATTTGTACACATACTATTTTATGGGCACAAATAATATGTTTGGTTACCATGTATTTTAATTCTATACAGATTGCAAATCCTCTAAGATATTATTCTTTTAAACAACCAATATTCAAATATATATACATATATATGTGTATATACATATATATATATATATATATATATATATAGAGAGAGAGAGAGAGAGAGAATGAGAGGAAGCATGAGGAGGGAAGGGGAGAGAGAGAGAGAGGGAGGGAGGGAGGGAGGGAGGGAGAGAGAGAGATAATGAGAGAGAATGAGAGAGAATCCTAAGCAGGCTCCATGCTCAGCGAGAACCCCAACACAGGGCTTGATCCCACAACCCTGGGATCATGACCTGAACTGAAATCAAGAGTTGGACACTGAACTGACTGAGCCACCCAGGTGACCCAATATTTTTTTATATTTACCCACATATGTATCTTGTTCTATTGGTATTCATCTGTTTCTGCATCTTCAAGCATTTAACCTGGCAACATTTTCCTGAACTTCTTAAGAGAAAGCCAAAAGAACACTCTCCTTGTCTCATTGTGCTTTATTCTGTATATATTCTTTGGACATACTTGCAACTGTATAGTTTAATAGCAAATTAACCCCCAAAGATCTTAATTTTAATAATTATATTGTCAGTACTAGTTCCCATTTGATTTGTTTTCTGTAGTTTCCTGCATATGCTGAAATGCTTCAACTTGTTCTTTATTTTTGAACGTATTTAAAAAACTTTTTTGTTGTTTTTATTTATTTTTGAGACAGAGAGAGAGACAGAGGGTGAGCGGGGGAGGGGCAGAGAGAAAGGGAGACAGAATCCGAAGCAGGCTCCAGGCTCTCAACTGTCAGCATAGAGCCTGACACAGGGCTCAAACTCAAGAACTGTGAGATCATGACCTGAGCCGAAGACGGATGTTCCACCGACTAAGCCACCCAGGTGCCTTATTTTTTAACATATTAATCATAGTCATTCTAATGTCCACCCTTTATTAGGATCCCTTATAGGTCTGTTTCTGTCATCTGCTTAGAATGATAAGGCACTAGTTTCCGTTAGAATGATAAAGGCACTAACTAGTCCCAGATCATCTTAATCTAATCAGTGCTAAAATAATTGTAAGGCAGCTTTCAGTCCTTGTGAGGGTTGGCCTTTTTGCCATTCACCCTGACTCCCAGGGCCATTGTTTGGGGTACTAACTCAGAGCCTGATTTATCTGGACCACCTCCCTGATGGGGTCTGAACTCTATTAAGGCTATTGAAAATTCTTCTTAGCTTCTCAGCCTTTTCCGATGAAGTGACCCCAATGTTGGGCTCATCTCCTGCTGGATTTTAACCCCATTATTCTTTGCTGTCTTACAAGCTCTCTGAAGTATTTGAAGAGGCACTTATAAATATACCTTGACTTTTCTATTTTTCTCAGTAATAGAGTTGGTATTAATTAATTAGTCTGCCATTACCAAAACAATTCTAATGACAGGAGAAAAGGAAGTATGAGGGAAAAGTTGTCCTGTTTCTGTTTTTAAGGTACAAGGTACCAGTTTAAGTGTGAATGTTGCTGAGGGTAAAGTCAAACAGAAAGAAAAAAGTTGAAGATATAGGTAAAAAGAAATAACTGATGGATATGTTTACCTTATAAGCCATCTATCTTAAAATTTGGGTGTATCTAGCTCACAGGTACCAGAAGAGAAATTGAACTTTATGAAGGTTAACACTGAATGTTCAGCCAGATTAAAAACAAAAGGAAGCATTTTCTGTCCATTATAGAAAACAAGCCAGCTTTTGTCTGCTCTATAAATCTGTGCATGCAAGAACCCAAATGTGGGTGTGGAGGGTGGGGGCTACTGGGGACTGGAGACATTTCTCACACTGGGCTTTACAGTGTTATGCTTTAAATATTTGTCTCTATTTCGGGAGTTCTGATCGTCACAGCATATTTACTTTGCTATGTTGGAGGAGGAGCCCAAGGGACTGAATAACACACAATAGTGTGAGAGACTTCATTTTGAACAAAAAGTAAAATTTGGAGCATGAAATAAGATTAATTATTTTGTTATATGTTTTGAATCTCTTTTGTAAGTGAAACTTGCTAATCTTCGATTTCCTTTTATGAAAGGAAAGTGAATGATATTCCCTTCCAATGTTGCCAAAATGCTAACAATTCACTTGCAAAAGCTGTAAAGCTCTAAAAGTAAATGGAGACAGGGCGACCTAGGATAGAGTGCAGGATTTGAAGGTGAATCTAGCTCTATAGCCTCCAATCTTAGAATAGTTTTTTATTATGACTTATAGTAAACTAAGGGTTACCAAGAAATGGTTAAGTCTTGGTATTTGCCCCAGAACTGATCCAAGAAGCAGAGGAAACCAGGCTCACAGAACTGGTTTGATTGAACAGTAGAAGGAAGCAATAGAGATGATTTCCGATGGCACCTTATGGTTTTGCTTGTTACCAGAATGTTTCCATGCTTTTAGATGCGCAGGTAACCATATGAGGAAACAGGATATTGGAGGTCTGGGGAGAAATCTGGCTAGAGATTCAGTTGTGTTAGTCATTTGAATATAGAATTGGCACCATACGCCATGAGATAACCTAGGAAGAATGGAGATTACAACAGAAGGAGCTTAGGTCAAAGCTATTGGGATGAGGACAGAGCCAGTCAGAAGTCTGGCTCAGGAATGAAGATCCAGTATTAGAGGTTGAACAGGAACAGACAATGAGACAAGAGAAGTCTTATGATCCCAAATGCCAGAGACAAATGTGTTTCTAAAAGGTAGGAGCAGTCAATGGAGTCAAATGCTGCTATGAAGTAATTTCCTTCTGGATACATACCTCTTAGTGGGAGAATGGACCTCCCTTGCTATGGCTGGCCATGTCTGCCTACATCTTTGATCTTACTTTTTCCTGATCTAAGGCAATTTGTCTCTGTCATCCTGAGGGGAAACTCCCTTAAATGCATATTTCTTGTAATATTCTCTCTTCTCCCCCTTTTAAGGCAAACTCTCAGAGTGATCTATTAACATCTTTTACTTTTTTTCTTAACCCACTGCAATCAGGTATCTGTTTCTGCTCTCATGTGATTGTTGAAATTATAATCATGTCTAGATTATCCAGGAAAAGAGTGTAGGATGGGAAAAGCAATGGGCCACTGACATTTCATGGGGCATGATGTCTACCTGATAAGGCTCTTACGTGGATTAAATAAAGTAACACTTGTAAACTAATAATTACAGGGTCTTACACATAGTTTCAAATACTAGATTCCATCTCCTTGATCCATTGTACCCTCTTCTAACTACCTGTGGTCACATAGTTCATAAGTGATTGCTGATTCAAACTGAGGTCTGCTTGGCTGAAAAGGCTGCCTGCCTGCAAACTACCTGCTCCTGGAAACCACAGTCCCTGTCCCAGTTCCTAGGTTCACACCTCCACACTGGACCTCACCCTGCTAATCTGCTTCTACCCCAGATATCAGCCTTCATTGGCTGCCACCCCACTTGTCCCGACACCCTGACTGTGTCAGCCCCCAGAGAAAGTTGCAGGATAAAAGGGAGGTTAAGGTAAGAACTGTTAAGTAAGATGTGTGAGCATTATTTGCCAAGTTCACAGGAATGAAGCAAATAAATACCCAATGAATGGAAGAATGCTTGTGGCATTCAGAAATCAGGGAATGAGTCAGTATATGCATGTGATCAATATAATAGGGGCTCTGCAAATTTGCAGTAAGATTTCCAATAAGTTCATTTCTTAAGTTTCAATACCTTACGGAAACCTTAATTTGTAATTTAAGAGATGCCCAGTAGGTGGTGTGGCTTACTCACGGATGGTTTTTCAAAGCCAACCACGGATAGTATAGTTTGAATCATAAAATTCTTATTAATGCAGGAAGAGTTTGGAAAATAATTTAGACCATCTTCCTCCTTTTCCAAAATAGGAAAATGGGGATTAAAAAGTATATAATTTACAACAGAAGATCCAGCACTTAAACCAGGTGGCTGATAGTCACCTGAAACTCTATTTATACTAGATGCTAGCCTCCAACTTTGGGTAACTTCCCCTAGGAAAACCATGCAATCACTAAGCAGCTAAGACTGGGTTAGGAGTGTGTAGGTATACACGTGAAAAGTTTTCTGCTGTGGGATGACCACATTCTTAGGATGGAACTGTATTGGAGCTATTTATACAGTATAAGAAGTCTCAATAAAAAGGGACATTTAAAATGCAAAGAAATGCACTCCTTCACCTTTCTGACTTTCTCCCACCACCTCCTGCTTTTTCCCCTACAACAAAATCCCACCTTCTAAGTGTTCCCCATTCAGGCTGTAAATTAGAAGAAAGCCAGTTTCCAAAAATGGCTTACTTCCCAGCCTACCTCAGAACCCAGAATTCCCAGAGATAAAGGCAAGGTCATCACGTCATGTCCACTTCTAAAAGACATTCCTGGGAGAAGTTCACATCCATTCCATTACTGGAAAAATGATTATTGAAAACTTATTATATGCCAGGGATAGAACTGTAAAAAGAGTAGTCAACACCAACTATTCTCATGAAATTTTATCTTACTGTAGGAAGAGACAGAAAATAAACAAGATAATTTCAGACACTGTTAAGTATTTCGATTTGAGAGTGGCTACAGGGAGGGATGGGATTAGGAGGCTATTTCTGAGGAATAGTCAAGAAAGTTTGTCCGAGAAGATGATATTTCAGATATAACAAAGATTCGGAGGAATGATTTCAGCAGAAGAAACAATTAGTGCAAAGACCTGAAGAGGGAGTATTAAGCTGTTTTCAATCATTATATCCTTAAAAAGCATTAGGTAGTTCATCAGATTGCATCTTCAAACCTGCCACCTGATGAAAAGAAAGATATTGAAGGAACTAAAGTTTAAATCAGCGAAAGGGGAAGCTGGAACGAGTCAGGTGTGTCCCTTTGCCCTAAAGCATAGATGTGGGGGAGAAGGGAGGCCAGCAGTGCAACACTGGGCTGGGGCGGGGGGTTCCAGAGAGGAGACATCACAAGAAAGCAGAAAAGATTTACCAAAGGGACAAACTAAGTTCACCAAATACAAACTGTATTTGGTACTTAAGAGGTACTTAAAAGTAGCTCTTAAAAGAGCTTTTAAAATAGCCTGCTTATTTCCATCTCAGTGGTTCTTAAAATGTAGTCTAAAAGTCACAAATTAGAAGGGTGCCTAAGTGGCTCAGGAGGAGCCTCCGACTTTGGCTCAGGTCTTGATCTCACAGCTTGTGAGTTCAAGCCTCACATTGGGCTCTGTGCTGGCAGCTCAGAGCCTGGAGCCTGCTTTGGATCCTGTGTTGCCCTCTCTCTCTGCTCCTCCCCCCTCCCCCCCCCCCCCCCCCCCCCCCCGTGCTCTGTCTCTCTCTCAAAAATAAATAGAACACTAAAAATTAAAAAAAAAACAAAAAACAAAAACACAGGGCGCCTAGGTGGCTCAGTTGGTTAAGCATCCGACTTCAGCTCAGGTCATGATCTCGCGGTTTGTGAGTTCGACCCCGCGTCAGGCTCTGTGCTGACAGCTCAGAGCCTGGAGCCTGCCTGGATTCTCTCTCTCTCTCTCTCTCTCTCTCTCTCTCTCTCTCTCTCTCCCCCTCTCTCACTCAAGCTCTGTCTCTCTCTCTCTCTCAAAAATAAATAAAACATTAAAAATTAAAAAAAAAAAGCTACAAATTTGAATCACCCAGGCATTTGTCAGAGACCTCTGGGTATCATATCAGGTTTTTCAAATCTCAATTTATGGGATGGGAATTATAATAAATAATAGGTTTATTATAATCAGAAATTATAATAAATTATAGATTTATTATAAGTAGAATATGTATTACAATAAATAGACACAGACACACTGTGAATGTCACACACACTAAAGTTGAGAACTGATGCTCTGTAGAATTTGCATTTTACCAGAGATGCAGCTCCTCAAAGAGTATGGCCTTCTATTTCTGCTAGCACAGGCTCTGCTGTTCAAAGTAGGAAAAGGCTAAAACACCTCTGAGGAAAAAAGGGAAGATTAATGCACGATAAAAAAAACAAAACAAAACAAAACCTGCAAAACATTAGGAACTTTTAAAGAGATCTTTCTTTAATAGCTCCCTTTCTAAAAAACACATAGGTCTTTGGTAATGTGTGGGGTTTTTTATCTATAATATATAAAGGAGCCCTTTTCTTTCTAGATTTGAATAAACAAAGGACCTTAGGCTTTCCTCGAGGGTACAGTATTATTTTTCCTATGGATATTGTAATTTTGTGGGCAACATGTTCTCTCCCTACATCTCAAGAGCACCGAGTTCTCACCTCATCCAGCTCTTGGGGATGCATAAGAGAGAAAGTTCCATACATGGAATTGTGGGTTGGGAGGTTGTGACTTCAACTCCCACAGTAGACAACAATGACAACATGGCAAATGCTTTTGGAATGGTGAAGAAAATTAGTATGTTCCTCAATCCACTGGTATCTTTGTATTTGATTTAGAAAACTATCACCAAAAAAGGAAGAGTAAATTTGGACTTCTTACCCACCCACCTCCCATCTGTAATTAGGTACTGAGGTGTTTTGTTTTTTTGTTTTGTTTTTTTACTAACACTTCCACTTACCCAACCCCAATAAACAAACAAAAAGAATAGGATTATATCTGATTGCCTGATACAGCCTGATACATTTAATGCTTGATTTCTTTCTTACTTTTTAGCATCAAAAATTTGAAGAGAAAGCATAGAATTTCTTTCTCCCATAGATTTTTCTGGTAGGCCACAGTGCCTAGCAGTAGCCACGGTTGTAGCAGTGGGGCTTTGGAAAGATGTTTCAAAAGCCTACAACCTTTGCTTAAAGACTCTTCAACCACTGTTCACATTCCAAATGCTTTAAGCAAAATGTCAGAGGCTTCATCAGGATGAAAATTATTTTATGGTTTCATAACACACTAATTTCCCTGGAATTGCCTTATCTCCTTACCTCAGTAAAATATCTGCTAAACCAGCAAAAGGAGAATCAGTCAATTAAAGTTTGTGTATTTGTTCTTCACAAGGAATTCTTAGGATACAAGTTTAAGAATGGACAATTAAGGCAAATTATTCATGAGGTACATATGCCATTTGCATTTTTCCCTTTGGGATACATTTGTCATCGTCATTTACATGGAAGGTATTGCTTGCAGATCTGCCCTTTTGCCTCAGAACTAGGATAATGTTTCCATTTCAACTGAGTCATCCTTGTCCTAAATATTGCATAGTGGCACAGACTGACATCTGCTGTTTCCTTGGGCCAAACACAATGATGAGGCAAACAAGGCTACGGTCCCCAAATCTCTTGTTGTGTGCCATTTTGTGTGGTGGTCAGATGTGTTTGTATATTGCAAGGAATTATAATATTGAATTAGTTGCATAAAATCCTACCCAAGAAAAATTTTTTTTCCTGCCCAAGACATTTTAAAATAAAAGGCTTGCAAATGGAGTACCTGCTCTAGCTATGAAAAATGTGTTCTGAAAGCACAGAGGGAACATTTGCAACTTGAAACTTTTCATCAGAAATTGAGAGAACTCAAGGTCAGTTTAATATTAATTCCCACCCAGCTCTTTCATCTAACAGATATCAAGTTGCATTTGAATCTGGTAAAGAGATATAAATTTAGGTCAGTTTAGCCTTCACAGGACAAATTCCTTGAGAAATATTCTGTATCTGTCTATTCAGTCTTGAGTATCATTAGGTTATTTTAAGGTGAAAATGACCAAAACTTACCTTTTTTCATAGAAAGGGAAATTCATTTCTGGTAAGTTGAAATTGCCTTTGAATAATTTATAGGGAACGGAGAATTCATCAGATCTCATATCATCAGCAGCCATGAGATTGCCTTGTTCTGTAATGGGTGCTATGGGAACTGGGAAGCTGGAGTTGGTTAGCATAATTTCTAACCAGAATCTCATACAGGTTAAAGGGAGGCAACATTTAAGAAATGGAAAGTCTGAGTCAAAACTATGTAAAAAGGAACCTTAAAAAAAAAAAACAGCCTCAGTATAAAGGATATTCTCTAGACCTCCTACCCCAATGCTGATATTCACTCTACCATAGTTCTCAGACAATATGCAGGGCCTTGTCTCATAATATCACCACCCTCTTCTTTTCATTAGGTGGGGAGGTGATAATAACAGAAACAACAAGATAAAGTAATATAGCCAAATAAAATGAAAACAGTTTAACCTGAACGAAGTGAGAAAAGACCCGCAATTCATTGCTGATTAGCTGCTTATTCTTCTATTCAAATATTAGAATTCTCTCTCCCACTCTTTTCTTTTTAAGTAAACTCTATGCCCAAGGTGGGGCTTGAACCCATGACCCCGAGATTGCAAGTCACGTGCTCTACCAACTGAGCCAGCCAGGTTTCCCTCTCCTACTCTTTCAAACCTGCTGCTGAAGCAACTACCTTGAATCCTTTTTAAAATTTAGAAATTTATCATCTTGGGACTTCCTCTAGATCCCATGTATAATCGTCTTGTTCATTAGTTTAAAATGCTTAATGACCATCTTTTGTGTGCAAGGGACACAGCTGATCATTAGTCTAAAAACCAAGGTGAATAGTACCAAGCTCCTACTCTCATAATGGGTGGTAACTGAACTTAAACTTGTACCTTGGGTCGGATTTCTGCACACATAATGGGGGAATAAATTCCAGATGGAAGTAATAGCCTGGGGAAAGGCTGGATAAGAATGTAGTTGGACCCAACCAAGGAACTCTAAGTGGACCAATTTGATTGCATCGTGAGGTATATGGGGAAGACTGATAGAGACAGATTGTAAAGATAGACCAAAGCCAAATACTAACAAATCTTAAATTCACAATAGAGAGCTGTACCTTGTGTAGGTGGCAATGAAGAATCACTGAGTAGTTTTTAACCCCCAAAGCATAAATGAAAGATAAATTAAGTTATTCTTTAGATTGTGGGGCAGTGCTGGGAGGTTGGGTTGTAGGCTGAATTAGAAAGCCTTGCATTAATGCAGGCAAGAGATAAGGGGCTAAATTTGGGTGATGGCACCAAGAATCAAGGAGAGAAAATTGATCTCAGAAATATCTTAGTTATGTATCTGCTATTCCAAACTTTTTCTTGCTATCCTACCTTGCTTTCCACCACTCTTATATACTCTATCCCACTATAGACACCCACTTTACAGTACAGTGACCAACTTCTCCAGCCCATAGATAAGAAAGTCCTTAACCTGGAGTCCAAAGACCCCTGAGAGTATAATATTAAACGCTCCTTGGACCTGGATGGGGGAAACATTACATCTTTATATTCAGTCACCTCTAACTGAAACTTAAGATTTTCCTCCATTATAAAATAGGAAACAAATCACTATAAAATTAGCTGTTCTGTCAGCTTTTTAGTAACAGAAATTATAGATATGTCATATTACAGTTATTGTCCATATATTAATATATAGATTGTATTCATCACTATTTTAAAAGTAAGACAGCAGTTAGGCCCATTACCACATCCTATTGTCTAATGTGTGACTAAAGAGGCAAATGCTACCGTATCTCAAATTTGTCTTTAATATTTTGATAATGGTATTTCAGTATAATTGATTTCCTTTGTAATCCTATGTGATTTTGGTGAACACATTTTAAAATGTTAGTCTTAAAAAAGATACCCAAGCTTCTCCAGACTGCCAAATATCAAGAAGCCTTGTAGAGATCTGGATCATCATTTGAGGTCATGTCCTGACACAATTTCATCACCATCTTCAAGGTCTAGCTCTCTATGCTTGAGAGAAAATATTCCATCTGTCCCTCCTAAAGGCAGCTTTGTTTTTGTCCATCACCTGTAGACCAGGGAGGGAAAAATATCCCCTCATTTGCCACTTTATTGCTAGTTTCACCTCTTCCTTCCTACCCTCACCTCTATTAAAACTTCTTGTATTTTATGAACTTTCTTTGGTATACACTCAGAATGCCAATGCTTCTGTAACCAAGCATAATCTCCATCTCCATTTTGTCCTTTTTTTTTTTTTTTTCCTGGAGAATGCTTTCTATGTGAGATAAATACCGTACTATTCCTGGATCTAGTCAGTTTGTCATTGCTGCATATCGGAAGCCAACAACGTTTAAAGGTGAACGCCAGTCTGTATTAATTCACTTCCTTATAAGTGGGAGCAGGAGGTGAGAGAGGAATTTCCTGCTGGGAAATTAATGCTGCAGGAGGCACCTTGACAGGACTGTTGACTATCCAGTAATGTGGGGAGAAAAGGCAGGAAGGATATTATTGACTGAACAATGGAAAGAAGGTATTTTTAGGGGACAAGATGTGCACCAAACTTAAATTTCATCTAGGACTGACCCTGACTGCTCCCACGGAATTCTTGCGCACTGCGAATCTTGGCACATGTGCATAAATTGATAACCTCTGTTACATAACTTTTGAAAGGGCACAGGCTTAGGCCACACACTGAAAATGAAAGCACAAGGAATGTTTTCTTTGTTGACATTGTGATGAAACTAGAATAATGTTTAACAGCAGATTTAGTTTTCATGAAAGTGCCTTCCAATTTACCTCATTTTCTATAACCAAGAGATGGCATTGGCAATGGGAAAGAAGAGAATATGCATACTATAGAACTTTGTGGGGATTCCACTGTGGTTTTGTGTTGTTAGGTCTTTTTTTCTTTTAACATATACATTCAATGACTAATGAAAAAAAATAATTAGCTGGCAAATTGTACAAGACATTTTCATCAATATTCTCTACCATATTGCAAGTAAATAATGAGGTTTCAGGGGTTGTTTCTGAAAATCTGTAACTTGACACTTTCAGTAATAATCAAGAAAATAGGAATGTGAAGTTTGATCTTTGAGATTGGAGCTGTGGATGCAAAGATTTCTAGTGTCACAAAAGGTAGGCTTAGAATTCAAATGACTTTCATAATTTGAAGGAATTATTGGGTGGGGACGGATATATACTAAGGGAAGGGGAGTCAAATGCATATTTGTGTGAGACCAAAACTGTGAAGGGGTTAGTGTGGGCCATTAGCATCCAGAAAGCAAAACCTAACTTGAAAATGCAAAAATGTTCACTCTCTGGCTACTGTGAAGCCACTGTTTCTCTAGGACCGGGAGTGCTTTTTCTGACCACAATGTCTGTGGAGACAAGAAGGAGGAGGGCAACTGTCACAGGAGAGGTCAACATCCATAGGGTACTAAGAAAGGAATTACTAGGGGTGCCTGGGTGGCTCAGTCGGTTCAGCATCTGACTTTGGCTCAGGTCATGATCTCATGGTCTCGTCGTTAGTGGGTTGGAGCCCCTCGTCAGGCTCTGTGTTGACAGCGTGGAGCCTGGAGCTCACTTCAAGTTCTGTTTCTCCCTCTCTCTCTGCCCCCAAAATAATTTTAAAAAAGAAAGAAAGTAATTACTAAAAAAAAAAAAAAAAACCCAAAAGTGCAAGGATATGACATTTGAAAAAAAAGAAGGTCGTGGGAATTAAGATGAACAGGCCAGTATTGCTCCATAGTGGTATTCAAAGAGGCCACAGGACAATGTGCTGAGTTGTTCATACGTAAATTATTTTCAGTTTAAGGGTTTATCCTTTCCTCTGCGATTATGTCCTTCCTAATTTTCTGGTGTTAAATTGCCTTTTCTTTTTAAATTACAAATGATAGTAGCTTTTCCTTAAACCCTCCTTTTGGGGAAATTTTTTTTTTAAAGAAAATTGAGAAGTACATCCAATCTCCCCAACTCCTTTTCATTCTCTACTCTTAGCATGGCTAGTCCGGACTAGTGAATACCTGAACTTGTTCATTACATAAGCCTTTCAGAAAAATTTAAGCACATATTCTCAGTATATGGGACTTTACTTATAAATTATATTGATATGCTGCCCTGATAATATATACTGATATTATTAAACTTACACACATAAAAATATAAATTTAAAAGGATGAAATGAAAAATAAACATTAAAACTTTTTACTTATTAAAGATTCTAGGTCACCTGGGTGGCTTATTAGGTTTCAGCATCTGACTTCAGCTCAGGTCATGATCTAACAGTTTGTGAGTTTGAGCCCCACGTGGAGCTCTGTGCTGACAGCTCAGAGCCTGGGGCCTGCTTCAGATTCTGTGTCTCCTTCTCTCTCTGCCCCTGCCCCACTCGTGCTGTCTCTCTGAAAAATAAACATTAAAGAAAATTTTTTTAATTAAAAAAAAAGATTCTAAAGAATCCTTCTGTTCTCTCTCATCTTAAAAGTATTGTTGGGACCAACTTATTTAATATACCTTATTAAAAAAAAAATCTTGGCACTTTGTGAGACCCGAATTCAAAGGCCTAGCTAAGAATTCAGTTTATTTTCATACATAGTTTTAGTGGCTGTCATAACTAATATACACACTTTACAAAGATAGGGATCCAAACAGAAGAAATGCCTTATTGGCTACACTTCTTAAATCATGGTACTCGTTTTCAATCCCATTCACCAATTGTGCAAAGGTTTTTCATTTACATTTGGCTAGTAAATTTCCTTCTTCCCTGATGTCAGTCACTCATCCATGCAAACTATCTATTTTTAACAAATGGATTTAGAACATCTTACTCGGAAGATTTTTAAATTCTAAGTCCCTAAAATGTAGAAATATGAGTTTTTATAGATGAAATCCACTCTGTATGGCAACTAAAACATTAATGAGAGAAGTATCCCCCAAATACTTTCTTCATAACATGAGTTTCTTTCAAAAGCAGCTCCTTTCTCATCCATTATTAAAATGTGACCTTTACCTTGAAGGGGCAAATCAAGTCTGCTTATTTTTTCAAATATCTGCTAGGTAACACACTACTGATAGCTACTTGTCATCACAAAAGGTCAACAAAGCTGCAAGTGAGGGTTTTTTTTTTTTTTTTTGGTTGGTTTGTCTGTCTGTTTGTTTGTTTACTAAAGAATACAATATATGATGAATCTTAAATTTGACATGTTATCTTCCTGTAACATAACCAGGAAACCTCTGTATTGTGCAAAATTTTCAAGATCACTGCCCCATATCATTACAAATTATTATAAAGTGTTTTTAAATATAACGTAATCTAATTTCTTAATTCCCTTACCCACATACTAATTTAACATTGCAATATGCTGAGAGTGAACACACAGCCGTGGGTATGCAGTTAATGCCTCCCAGTATGGAACGCACACGCTGCCCTTGGGAGGTGGAAACGTGGGTGCATGTTCCTAGCTAGTAACTGCCTGAACTATAGGCTACATGACAATATATAGCAGGGACAAGCTATATATTAAATTTTAATAAAGCTCAATTAAAATTATATTTGTAGATAAAGTTCTAAAAATAGAAATTCTATTATTTTCTTCTTGCATCTCAGTCTCTGAGGTGTACATACCATGGATAGCAAGGTCTTAATCAATTTGGATAATGTGCTTTTCAAATTTTTTAATTGACTGCCAAAGGCCAATTTGTTTAAATGGCCAAGTTTATTAATTAACATTTTCAATTCTCTTTATGAACACTTTGGGCTATTGTATAGAGCATAGTGTCCACAATTCTTTAATTTGTCTAAGAACAAATTAAAGAACTTAAAGAACTTTGCTCTTAGACAAATTAAAGAATTTAAAGCCTAGAAAATAACTATAGATAAATTAAAATAATGAATTTCTCTTAAGGAACATTGTTGAAACAAAAACAAATTTCTGAAAACGATCTTACTCTATGGATCTTTTCTAAAATATTAAACTGCCTGAGACGAAAGAAATCTATATTACAACGTGGTATTCGAGCCAGACTCTCCTGCTGATCTATGAGCACATAGCCCTTGGGCTTCTGTGTCTGAGTTTTCACAAGAAGAATCTAGACACAGCCTTTCCTGCTGGTTTACTAAGAATGACATTCTCACTATTAAAAGATGTATTTGGTTTCTATTAATACCACTATTATCAGGATTTTGTGATTGTTACTCAAAAAGCTCAACCATTGAAGTTAAATACAAACAGAAATTTAATTGAAGGTTACTAAGACATAAATAGCCTTGAAACATCCAAGCAGTAACATAATGAAAACACTAGCCTTTATATATTGTTTTAATTGATTTTTCATGAAATTGATAGTATAAAATTAGGAGACTATAACAAAGAGCTATAAAAGCATAAGCAAATGAAATTAGTATAATTGTGCCATATAAAATGGCCAAGAAATAACAAGTTGCCAGAAATTTTAAATAATATTTTTATATTTGCAAAGGTACATATTCTTGTGTTTATTGATTACTGTACTCATTGTTAAAAGGATGAATTTCAAAAATACAGTCAACTGTCATTATTCTCAGGAGTTATGTTCTGTGACAACTGCAAACATTGAGTTATGGATACTGAACCATTCCTCCTAAGGGAAACAAGGTTAGGTTCCCACATGCCTCTGGTCACAACACTTTTCTTGAACCTATCAATAGACAACCTTGTTTTATGTGTGTTTCTGTTTAAATATACTTTAATATCTACTGTTAATTTGTTAACATTGAATTTGCAGTCTTACAGCACTGTAACTTAGGCTTGAATGAAGCTTATCTAATGCAGATGACAAGCTCTGACAAGCTCTCCATGAGGCACGTCATAGCCTTCTTGCACTTAGGAACTCTTGCCAACAATTCAATGAGAACAAAATTACCCACACACAAAGTAACAAAAACAAAAATGAAAAAATGTAAAAACACAAAATACATGGCCTAAATATACCAGGAAAAGGACACTTGTTTACAAAATAAGAGCTGAAACGAGAAGACAGAGAGCATTACTTTGTTCAGCCTCAGCTGGGCACATAAGACAACTCAATATTTTGCAACTTTACACATGACCATGAATGACCATGAAAGTGCTATGAGTGTTAATTTGGGGGTTACAAGTAAATTTTAGTAAGTATGCACATTCACAAATATGGAATTCGTGAATAATGAGAACCAACTATTCTGTTCCTTATAAAACCCAAATTAACAGAAAAATAGGGAAGTGAAATACGAAAGATGATTGTTTTTTCATTGTCAAGTTTTACTAAAAAACGGAAGGCAGGTATTAAAGTAAAAATGGCAAATATTTATTAAGGGTTTCTTATGAGCAAATAGGACTCTGTTAAGCTCTTAACAAAGTTTTAATTTCAATAACTCACTTATGTAGTTGACACTATTAGTCACATTTACAGATGAGAAAACTGCGGCTTAGGAGGGAAAACATATTCCCCACGTTCATGCAGCTAATAATTGGCTTAGCTAGAACTCAGTGTAGATTCAAAGGTCAGAGTGCTCCTGCATTTCCATGAAATACGACTTTCCTAAATGTAATTGTAGGCTCTTATTTTGAAATTGACTGATAAATTTACTACAATGGCCCTTTTCATCCATAACCCAGTGGCAGTTTTTAAAACATTTTTTCCTTTGTTCAGGTTCTTACAAACTTTGCATCTAAATATTGTTCATCGTAACCATGCATAAATATTCTGTTGACATTCTTGTAAATTCTGTGGAACATAAAAAAGTAAATGTAGACTTTCAGATAGCATAATTCTTTTTTTCTTGTATTTTGTTCAGGAACACACTCTTTTGAACTTAATTTCTTTTGAAATTAGGAAACGTGTTCTTTCAGAAACCCCTAAAGTAAATCACTCCTTGCATCTGAAACATGCAGTTAACTCTTCTCTATATTTTGTTACGAGTAATTGGAGATTGTGTCACTTCTCTGTTCAAAGTTCCAGTAATTCTTTACTATTCATAAACAAAGTCAAACTCCTCAGCCTGGCATTTAGAGTCTCCGTAACATGAGTCCAACTTCCAGACTTAACCCATGTAGCTTTCCTTAGTGCTTAACTCTGCTCCATCTAGCCTCTTCTAGTTGCTGCTACCCCAGAATACTCTTTCGCTGCAATTCCTGTGCCATTTCTCACATCGTTCCTTGGCTCTCTTACCCTCCAACATCTATAGATGCCAGAATATGGCCTCCTTCATAAGACCGTGTCAGTATCTGCAGATTATAATTAACTTATTCCACCTCCATACTTCTGTGCCTGTGTCTTTAAGAAAGTGCCTACACATCGTAGGTGTTCAACAAATGTTAGTTAAATTGAAATGAAAGAAAAGAGTCATGAATATCTGAAACTTAGGCATTATCTCTTAGGACACCTTCTACACAAGAAAGCAGAGATATCATCTCTGACTCTTGTTGAAAATTTTCCGTGAGGACAGACTAGCTATTTGGTTATCAATCAATAAGTTGACACTTTATTTTATTTTTAACTTTTTTAATGTTTATTTTTGAGAGAGAAAGAGACAGAACATGAGCAGGGGAGGGGCAGAGAGAGAAGGAGACACAAAATCAGAAGCAGGCTCCGGGCTCTGAGCTGTCAGCACAGAGCCTGACATGGGGCTTGAAGTCTTGAACGGCAAGATCATGACCTGAGCTGAAGTTGGACACTTAACCGACTGAGCCACCTAGGTGCCCCAATAAATTGACACTTTGTACAAGTTTTAAAGCTTTTTGTTTTTGTTGGCATTTTCTATACCATCTTAACTGCCTATAAAGGTATTTACTACCCACGGATTTCGTGAATCCAAATCTTGGTCTGGTGAGATCTTAGACCACAGTAGGAACTCTCTTCCGATCTGTAGAAGATGTGGGGATAAATTTCATTCATTGTGCTCTTGTGAACATAAACATGTCTACATTCTTGCAGTTAATTCCCAGTGTGAGAATGAAGAGCAACTAACAGCACCTTGTTTATGAAGCGGAGGGTGTGTTGAGGAAGTAGTGATGGAATGGGGAAGAGTGCCAAGAAATAGAGCACTGAAAAGTAGATCAGAATGAGATGGTAGAGAGCCTTATTAAACAATGAATGGTGTTTGGGCTTTATTCTATAAGTTATGAGGGCTCATTGGAGGCTTTAAGCAAGGATATGACATATTCAGAGTAACATTTTTTTTTTTTTTACAGATCTGTCTTTTAAGCATGGCAGCATAAAGCATTAGCTAGAAAGGAAATTGTTAGCAGGGGAGTTTAGGATAAATGCTTTACTTACCCTCCTGGTGGGATAGGAAAAATGTAGCTTTCTGGAAATCACTAGGGAGACAATCTCATGAGGAAACAAGAGTTGCTGGGTCTCAAGACATCTTCTCTCACCCACTTGGAAGATTTCTCAATCCTCAGCTTCTCGTGTCCCAAAAGAACATAATTGCAGCACTGATAAATTGACTCTTTCCTGTAGATTTTGAGTGACTTACAAAATGTTCATTACTGATGGGGGAACCCGCTTCAGTGAGTTTCAGCTTGAGAAATTTGTGACAGGAAGAAGTAATGATAAAAATACGGGACACTAGGGGTGCCTGGGTGGCTCAGTCGGTTGAGCATCCGACTTCGGCTCAGGTCATGATCTCACAGCTCCTGAGTTCAAACCCCATGTCAGGCTCTGTGCTGACAGCTCAGAGCCTGGAGTCTGCTTCGGATTCTGTGTCTCCCTCTTTCACTGTGCCCCTCCCTCATTCATGTTCTGTCTCTCTCTCAAGAATAAATAAAACATTTAAAAACATTTAAGAAAAAGATATGGGACACTATTAACCAGGGGCATTTCTTTCAAGTTTTCTCACTCAAGCTTCTTTTATTTTTAAAATTTTAATTCCAGTATGATTAACATACAGTGGTATATTAGTTTCAGGTGTACAATACAGTGATTCAACAATTCTATACATTAGTCAGTGTTCATCATAATGAGTGTACTCTATTTTTTTCTTCTAAGATTTCATTTTATTTTTTAACATTTTATTTATTTTTAAGAGACAGAGAGAGACAGAGTACCAGCAAGAGAGGGGCAGAGAGAAAAGGAGACACAGAATCTAAAGCAGGCTCCAGGCTCTGAGCTGTTAGCACAGAGCCAGACATGGGGATCAAACCCATGAACTGTGAGATCATGACCTGAACCAAACTAGAATGTTTAACCACTTAAATCACTAAGCCACCCAGGCACCCCTCTAAGATTTTATTTAAATTCAAGTTACTTAACATATAGTGTAGTACTGGTTTCAGGAGTAGAATTTAGTGTTTCATCACTTACATACAATACCCAGAGCTCATCACAACAAGTGCCCTTTTTAATGCCCACCACCCATTTAACCCATCCCCCACCCACCTCCCTTCCAGCAACCTTCAATTTGTTCTCTAGAGTTAAGTCTCTTGTAGTTTGCTTCCCTCTCTGTTTTTATCTTATTTTATTTTTCCTTCCCTTCCCCTATGTTCATCTGTTTTGTTTCTTAAATTCCACATGAGTGAAATCATATGGTATTTGTCTTTCTCTATCTTATTTTGCTCAGCATAATATACTCTAGTTCCATCCACATCACTGCAAATGGCAGTATTTCATTTTTTGATGGTAGGGTAATATTCCATTATATATTCATATATATGTGTGTGTGTGTGTGTGTGTGTGTGTGTATATATATATATATATATATATATATATATACATACATACATACCACATCTTCTTTACCCATTCATCAGTCAATGGACTTTTGGGCTCCTTCCATAATCTGGCTCTGAAAATGCTGCTATAGACATTGGGGTGCATGTGCCCCTTTGAGTCAGTATTTTCATATCTTTTAGATAAATACCTAGTAGTATAATTGCTGGGTCTTAGGGTAGCTCTATCTCTAACTTCCTGAGGAAACTTCACACTGTTTTCCACAGTGACTGCACCAGTTTGCATTCCCAACAAGAGTGTAAGAGGGTTCCCCTTTCTCCACATCTTCACCAACATCTATTGTTTCCTTAGTTGTTAATTTTAGCCATTCTGATAGGTCTGAGGTGGTATCTCAGTGTGGTTATGATTTGTATTTCCCTGAGGATAAGTGATGTTATGCATCTTTTCGTATTTCTGTTAGCCATCTGGGTGTCTTCTTTGGAAAAATGTCTATTCATGTCTTCTGCCCACTTCTTAACTGGATTATTTATTTTTTGGGTGTTTAGTTTGATAAGTTCTGTATAGATTTTGGAAACTAGCCCTTTATCTGATATGCCATTTGCAAATATTTCCTCCAATTCTGTAGGCTGCCTTTTAGTTTGTTGATTGTTTCCTTTGCTCTGCAAAGTTTTATATCTTGATGAAGTCCCAAGAGTTCATTTTTGCCTTTGTTTCCCTTGCCTCCAGCAACGTGTCTAGTAAGAAGGTGCTATGGCCAAGGTCAAAGAGATTGCTGCCTGTGTTCTCCTCTAGGATTTTTTGATAGTTTCTTGTTTCACATTCATGTCTTTCATCCATTTTGAATTTATTTTTGTGTACAGTGTAACAAAGTGGTCCAGTTTCATTCTTCTGCATGTTGCTGTCCAGTTTTCCCAACACCATTTGTTGAAGAAACTGTCTTTTTTCCATTGGATATTCTTTCCTGCTTTGTTGAAGATGAGTTGACCATATAGTTATGGGTCCATTTCTGGGTCCTCTATTCTGTTCCATTGATTTATGTGTCTGTTTTTGTGCCAGTACTATACTGTCTTGATGACTACAGTTTTGTAATACAGTTTGAAGTCCAGAATTGTGATGTCTCCAGCTTTGTTTTGCTTTCTCAACATTACTCTGGCTGCTCAAAGTCTTTTCTGGTTCCATACAAATTTTAGAATTGTTTGTTGTAGCTGTGTGAAAAATGCTGGTGTTATTTTGATAGGGGTTGCATTGAATGTGTAGATTGCTTTGGGTAGTATAGACATTTTTTTTTTCAACGTTTATTTATTTTTGGGACAGAGAGAGACAGAGCATGAACGGGGGAGGGCCAGAGAGAGAGGGAGACACAGAATCAGAAACAGGCTCCAGGCTCTGAGCCATCAACCCAGAGCCCGACGCGGGGCTCGAACTCACGGACTGCGAGATCGTGACCTGGCTGAAGTCGGACGCTTAACCGACTGCGCCACCCAGGCGCCCCAAGACATTTTAACAATATTTGTTCTTCCAATCCATGAGTATGGAATGTTTTTCCATTTCTTTGCATCCTCTTCAATTTCCTTCATAAGTGTTCTATAGTTTCATAGCATAATAAGTGTACTCTTAATCTCCTTCACCTATTTCACCCACTTCCCCTCTGGTAACTATTAGTGTGTTCTTTATATTTAAAAGTCTATTTATTTGTCTCTTTTTTCTTTGTTCATTTTTTTTAATTCCACATACGAGTGAAATCACATGGTAATTTTTCTGACTGCTTATTTCCCTTAGCATCCTACCTTCTAGATCCTTCCATGTTGTTGCAAATGGCAAGATTTCATTTTTTATGGCTGAGTAATATTCCAGTAAATATGTGTATGTATGTATGTGTGTTATATGTTTGCATATATGTATATATATTATATACCACCCTTCTTTATCCATTCATCTATGGATGGACACTTGGGCTGCTTCCATAATTTGGCTATTTAAATAGTGCTGCAATAAACACAGGGGTGCATATATATTTTTGAATTAGTGTTTTTATATTCTTTGGGTAAATGCCCAGTAGTAGAATTACTGGGTCATATGGCAATTCTATTTTTAATTTTTTGAGAAACCTTCATACTGTTTCTCACAGTGGCTGCACCAGTTTGCATTCCCACCAACAGTGCAGGAGAATTCCTTTTTTTCCCACCTCCTTGCCAACACTTGTTGTTTTTGTGTTGTTGGTTTTAGCCATTCTGACAGGTCTGAGGTGATAGATATCTCACTGTAGTTTTGATTTGCATTTCTCTGAGGATGACTGATGTTGAGCATCTTTCCATGTGTCTGTTAGCCATCTGAATGTCTTCTTTGGAGAAATGTCTGTTCATGTCTTTTGCCCATTTTTAAATTAGATTATTTATTTTTTCACTCAAGTTTCTTTTAAAGTAGAGGGAAGCAAAACAAAAAATGCCTCTTCTTGAGTAGCAGGTTTCTATTAATAATATTTTACACCTATTATTTGCTAGCATTTACTTTACTACCAGACATTGTGCTACATACTTGGGATATCTTATTTCATTTACTCTTCCTAACAAATATATGAGATGTGGAAACTGAATTTCACCAAGACTAGGCACTTACTTAGAGTCACACGATTACTAAATGGTGTCATCAGAATTTAAGTATAAGTTCACAGCCCAGGCTTTCTCCTATTGGTTACACTATCTGTAATATACAGGTATGTACAATAGTAATTGTACTGGATTTGGTGTCAGACAGGCTGTATTCAGATTCCACTCTAATACTCACTAGCCTTGTAAATTAGGTAAGTTACTTAAGCCTCAGTCATTTCTTCTGTCAAGTTGGACCCAGAATGCTTGACAAATGGGGCACTTGAGGATTAAGCTGTAAAAGGTTCTAGTCACACAATTAATGTTATATTCCTTCCTTACAATAAAGTGGATTCCATAATTGGAAACACTTCTGCTATATTCTTGCCTTCAGAGAATGTGACATTTGGCCAAAGACTCAAAGTCAGAGAACAAACAGCTATGTGTCCAGTCAGAGAATAAGAACCACTAGGATCCACAAAAGGAGAGGGTCTGGGGTTTTAAGAAGAGCAGGCATAAGCCATGTGACAGGAGCAGAGAGCCAGGGAAAGGCTGGCTAAGAAATGGCTTGAGAGGTGGGCAGGGTCTTGTAAGTCAGGTGTTGGGAGTGTGGATTTTATTTTACACTCAATGGGAAGTCATGGATCTTTACCAGGTGGATGGTATGATGCCTGGGTAAGCAGAAGAATGTATCCCGTTCCCCACACCATGCTCCCAACCCAAAGATGCCCACATCTGAATCCCTGGAACCTGTGACTATATTACTTTACTTGGCAAAAGGAACACTGTGGTGTGATTAAGTCAAGGGTCTTGAGATGGGGAGATTATCCTGGATTTTCTGGGTGGGCCCAGTGTCATCACAAGGATCGCCATCACTGGGAGATGGGAAAGTCAGACTCAATGACAAAGGAAGCAGAGGTTTAAGTGAGGCAGGGCCATGAGCCTAAGAATGCAAGCAGCCTCTAAAGCTGGAAAAGGTAAGAAAAGGATTCTCCTGTAGAGCTTCTAAAAGGGACACAGCCCTGCCAACACCCTAATGTTAGCCCAGTGAAGATGATTTCAGATTTCTGACTTCCAGAACCATTAGAAAATAAACGTATCATGTGTTAAGCTGCTAAATTTGCTACAGCAGCAGTAGCAAACTAATCCAATGCCTATGGCTTCTGAGTGGAGAATGGCGTGAAGACGGGATGGAGGGTAGAACTGGGAGGCTAGCTGAGATGCTGTTACAGTGATCCAGACAAAGTAGGTCTGTCCAAGAGTAATGGTGGCTGCACAGAGCTGCAATAAGGGGACACACTGGAGATATATTTTGGAGGTAGGGCTGATAGGACTTGCCAAATTCCCCTAGCTCCTAAACCATTCTTTGTTTTGGCAGGACCTGGAACCCCTGGGTACTATTTGGCACACTAGAGTCATCAGTCCTAGGAAGCAAGTGCTTCTTTACTAGGTAACTGATTTGACAAATAAATAATTTACTCACCAACCAGAAACATCTAGCCAATGGGAAAAAGCAACGGAACAACAACAACTCAGAGCCCAGCCTGAAAAAGTCAAAAGGCAAACTCTTTGGTTTTATACTGTCATAAAGAATGGAAAAAGCAAGGCCCAAGACAGCAGCTGGCACAAAAGTGAATGCCTTTGAGGGTGAAAATGTGCTTGTGGTCTAGTTCCAGGCTCTGCAGAATTTCCTTCTTAGAAGGAGTAACAAGAATGATTTTCTCTGTAGCAGAAAAGAGAAGGAAAGTAATAACCTTTTTAACCGAGCAGCATTTGTCAGACCTTTCCAAGCACCATCCTGCACCCCTTCAGGCCACCCAAAGGCCAGGCCTCCACTTGCTATTCCAATGAGACATTCCTGTAGGCAAGATTTCATACCATGGCCTCTGCCCACCATCCTTGCACCAAAGCCCAGAGCTGTATAGAATGCCAGCTTGAGGACTGAAGACCCAAGGAGGGGGGAAATCCCATGGGAGACCAGCCATCCTGCCTTGTCACAATATAGGCATTTCCTTCCCAGGGAAAAGACTAAAATAAGCCTTCACTCCACCAAAGCTTCCAGGACCTGATTGGATTTCCCTAAAATCACCTCCCCAACACTAGCTCCAGCACCCCAGCTCATCACACCTTTCTCCAACAGCACCCACAGTCAATCTCAGCCTCCTAAGACTGATTCCCAGCTGCCCCACATTTTGCCTCATTGTGTTTTTCTGTGTGTGCCACACACTGCCCCTCCCCTTCAAGAAACCCTCTTTGAATCCTTAACTCTCCCTAGTAATTGAATCCACACCCAGTAGTTGAGGGAGGAGGCAAGACTTCCTCGCTTACACCATAGGCAGTGTGGAGTGCTCATGGGGAACCCAGGGGTTCAGCATCTTAGGGTGAGAAGCCCTTCTGCAGGGGTAAGGGAAGAGGGGAGTGTGCAAATGAGTTTCAGAACAGTGCGTATCCCCTCTCTGGCCTCTAAATCCCTGGCTTGCAGGCTTGCATGTCATTGCTCTGTTCTCCCTTGCCTGGGGGTCTTTTATTGCTCCAGACTTTTGTCATAGAGTTTAGGAAGCCTCACCTCAACCCGGCTGGCAGGCCTCGTTTTCCCCTTGCCCGAGAGAGCCAGAACAGATCGCTTTTCTGTTTTTTTATGTACACCACTTTGATTTAATGGTCCCATTTATGCCCCAAACTTGTCACTCTCGACTAATGCCACACCTTACCTTCTTCACACTCCCTAGATCCCCAGACTGATTTGTGGGTTAGTATCTCCATTTTTATCAATAATAAAAAAACCAAACTACTTTGCTATAAGAATAACACAGATGCCCGATGCTCATAAAGAAGGTGCCCTCTAGTTCTGATCCCTCCCATCAGAACTAGACTTCATCCCGGGTCTCTATTTTGGGAAGCTTTTCATCCCACAGGCCACAAAGGCAACCAATTGCCTGAAGAGAATAGCATTGTAATGAGCACAGAGGTCATTCTGGATACCATGTGCTGTTAGTTGATTACACACTTTTCCAAGGCTGCCCTTGGTACAGATGCAATGAATGCTAAATGGCATGTGCTGCTCGTTCCAGCAATTAGTTTTGATCTCTCTGGCTTAATGCTGTGTCCAGTTGTTCTGAAAGAGAAAAGAAATGCTCTGCCTCTGCACCATTTATTTTTATATATGCATTCAGTGAAGACTTACTGAAGCCTAGGCCCTCCTAGGCATTGTGCAGGATAAGAATAAAGCATTCTTCCCCTCCCTGGAGAAGCTCATAGCATAAAAAGAGGAGGAAAACATGTAAGGAAAATATGACATGCAGTATGCTACAATATTAGGAGGACGGAAAGAGCCCTTTATTCAACAAGTACATGCCAGGCATTGTTTAAGGCCTGTGGAAGTAAAGAAGGCAAAAGAGGCCCTTACTCTTCTGGGAGAAATGATCATTGCACTAGTAAAAAAATTAAATATCCGAAATTAATTTAAATAGTGATAACTACAACTAATGGAACAGGAATGGGATGAAATGGAGGTTAGCTTAGAGCAGGTCTTCAGATAGGCCTCTCTGGAAAGATGGCCTTCTGAGTGACACAATGGATCTAGCTGTAGAAGATCTAGAAAAGGAGCCACATGAGTAGGGGAAAGAAGTGCAAAGGCACTGAGGCAGGCACAGGCTGGGAGCTTTAGGAGAGAAGTGACAGTTTGGCCTCTAAGAATGGGTAAAATGACATTTCAGGAAAATAAAATGGCTTGAGCAAAGGCACACAACTAGGAAAGTATGAACTGCATTTGGTCAGAAACAAGCACAGATTTGAACCAAGGTCTAGCAAAACATGAAGTTCAGAAGATAAGATGAGGATAGACTATTTACAGAGAGCCCAGGGCCAGGCTGTGGCTATGGAGGATATTCTACGAGCAGGCAATGCTGCAGGTTTTAGGTCAGCCTCTGACTTGATAAGAATGTGCTTTAGCAAGATTGCTCTGGTGTTAGTGGAGACCTTTTTTTTTTTTTTTTTTTTGCCTTGGACAAAAAAATATTCCTTGTGCTTCCTATTCACTGATAAAAATTCATCTTCATGCCTAGATTTCTTGTAGGCATGGGCTACAAAATAGGCTGGGCTATAAAATAGTTTTAAGTAGGGATGGCAATCTAATTTGTGGGGTCCAGTGCAAAATGAAAATGTATGGCCCTTTGTTCAAAATGCAGTGTAGAAGCTTTTTCTTTCTTCAGCCATTTCTGTCTTGACTTGCCATGATGTTTTGTATTATTTAATATAAAATGACGCTCTCAAACATGAGGATACTGCCAGGCAAGTGCAGACCCTCACAGGCACCAGATACCTTCCATTCGACCCAACACTCTGGCATCCACACCCAGCACCTGCAGCAAGGGAAGGCAGCAGTGGTGTCTGGGCAGGATCAGGAGGCCAACACTCTGTCTCACAGAGGCAGGGAGGTAGAACCACATGTGTGCAGAGGCTCCAAGCCCCTGGCACATACCCCATTGTTCATCTTATTTCACTTTCAAACGTAAATCCAAAGATAAAATATTTAAGAGTTTCAAGATGCTGATTGCATCCTTCTGTGTGTGGGGCTTTGTGAGATGGCATGGGTGGCAAGCCTATGATGCCCATCCCAGACTGAGTCCTGAGGAGAGGGTAACTGCATCTCAATGTAGACTTCTTCCTCAGAACTTAAACCCAGTGAGCTACTGCCCCTCAGAAACACCTGTACTACTATCGTTCTATGAGATGCTTAGCGTGTGTGTGTGTGTGTATGTGTGTGTGCGTGCACACCAGGAGGAATGAGTGAAGGGTACACATTTCCTTGATTTCCCGTGGATATACAATTATTTGAGAATAAAAAGTTGTGTACAGAAAACCTTCACACATGTGCTGTTTTTCTGAAGGAGAGGAGGGAGGAAGGAGCCTAAGAGCAAGATCGACAAGATAAACCTAAAGCCACTTAGTGGTGCTTGGCTGGACATCAAAGGTTACCAGGCTTCCTCAGCCAGAAATGTAAACCTTGTTCTTGAGCTAGGAAAGGATGAAAAGAGAGTGGTCGGGCTCACATTCCAAAGGTGAAGGACTAACTAGCTTGTTTCTGACCACATTCATCCTGTTTAAATCCACTAAATGATCATTTACTAATTGCTTACCATTTGCAAGGAATGAACTACACTGCTCTTTGCTCTCTGGCATTACAATTCAAGACAACTGCATTTTATGTAAGGAATGTTTTCCCAAGAGTGGACAGAATCCAAGACTAATCTTGCCAGAGAATGGTGAATTCTAATTACCAGCTAAAGGAACACTACCTCAAGACAACAGAGAGTTCTCTTGGTCCAAAAGTTTTGAAATTCCTGTCAATTTTTAAGTTTGGGAGTATTCACCTTATTTCTGATTTTGTGTTTGATGTTTACATAATACTACTCAAAATTTGCATAATTCAAATTGGCATAAAAGGATCTATACATAACACCATGCAATATCATACAGGGATATTGTTGTAAAATAACAGATATAAAAAAGTATCTAGCACAATCTTTGGAACAAATGGGAAGAAATTAAAGAGACCTATTCTTTTTGCTGTTATATTCAATAATATTTCCAATAAGTCACAGTCTCCAATCCCAAGAATAGTATCGCTAAGCTATAAAAATGGGGCACATTTCATCTTTTTTATATGCAGGAGAATAAATGTGCAGCTTAGAGAGCTAAAACATTTTAATATACCTTTTTTAAAGCTTATTTATTTGAGAGAGAGAGTGTGAGCGGAGTAGGGGCAGAGAGGGGGAAGAGAGAATCCCAAGCAGGCTCCATGGTGTGAGTGCAGAGCCTAAAACATTTTATAAGAAAATTCCATTTAGCATTGAGGTTTTAATGTTTTTCCACTGAAGAGAAAATTAATACCTAGTCAATTCTACTTCTGCGCAAATGTGTAACATGTTAAACCAACATATCATCCCAAAGCTGTGGTCTAGTCAGCAGTTAGAATACCTCTTCCATTATGTTGTTTTTCTTTGCCCACATCATGGGGAAAGGACTAATGATCAATGAAATCTCTTAATCAAAGGCTAGCAGTGGCAAAAGCCCTGTGCATGATCATTTGAATTGAGATACATAGCCCATAGTGTCCTTCAACTCTTGGGTAACAGCTAGTGAGTGAGGGACCCCATAAGCAGCAGAGCCACGACCAGGGCACTAGGGTTCAGATTGCTCAGTACCACCTTCATGCATATGACCATCTTCATGGCCACCCTTTGGCTCTAGCCATTGTCTGTGCTGCGTAGCATGTCCTCCAGGACCAATCTTATAACTTGGTGGAGTCTCAAGAATTGAAAAAGGCCAAAGCCATCAGACAAGTGGTGGCTTGTCTTCACACAATTCCATGAAGGGGGAAAGTTTTCTGAAAACAGAACTAGGGAAACTTGTCTCTGGAGAAGTATGTCATAGCTGTGAAGAAACACAGCAAAACACACTTATCCTAAAAGAAACTGGTGCTGGATACCAGGACTATGGGCTCCTTAACAGTTGTCTGCTTTGATCATGGTGTGTGTAACTGAGCGCTTCCTCTGGATCCAGCCCTGTCTTAGCTACTTTTGGGGGAAAACATATAATCTCTGCTCAAATGGAGCCTGTATTTACCTGGGTCCATAAGACCCACATGAAATAGTCTTTTGAACAAGAGATTAAGAGTACCAGCCCTGGGTCTCACAGACTGGGATCCAGCCTCAGTCCTGCTAACTTGCTACCTGGGTGGACCCAGGTAGTTCACTGAGTTTTTCCAAGCCTTTCTCCTGAAATATGAGGATAACAAAAGCCCTGACCTCCCCAGGTGAATGTGAGCATGGAACATAGTAAATCTGACCTTTATGAAATAAATCTCATTTCATGGAGACAGTCTCATGCTGTGCTTCAGTAAGTTTTGATTCACCTCCTAGATTTACCATCTATTAGCTGCATTTCCTTGGTCAAATTACTTAACCTCACTTGTCGCCATTTTGTGGTTTGTAGAATGTGGATAATGCAGCCCTCACAGTGAGATTGTTTTATAACCTTGCCACAATCAACAAGGAGTATTAAGACAATCCTTTTAAATGTGAAGAATCAGGGCCAGTCTGCTGACATTTTATTCTTCACTCAAGACAAGGCCAAACAGCATTCAGAGATCTTCTGTATTATTTTTAACAGTATGTTGGTGAAATTTATTTTCCATTTTCCAAAGATCTGAGCCATTCAGATTACTTCACCTGGACAGAAAGGGGTTTGCTAGAAACTCCCAGTCAACTCTGCGGACATGACACAGCAACTAATGCAAAATGGGGGAGGTGTTCTGACCCTTTCTGTCACCTCCCTGGGATTTCAGAGTGGAGCCCAGGATGGGCTATCTCAACCGAGGCAGGTTCATTGAGAAGGGTTCTCTCTATTATTGATTAGAAATGCTAAACCAGCAGGCAACTATAATTTTCAGATGCACAGAGAGATTTCTCACAGGAGTTTGACAAATATCACGTTCTTTCCCCTCACTCATATGTACCTGTTGCTTTTCTTCTGAAAAGGGGGTACCCTAGTCTTACGGCATCTTACTTAAAAATAAGAGACCATAGTTCTGATTTGTTAATCTCATTTGGTTCTTCAAAAAAAGAAGAAAAATTTTAATTGTTTACTGAGTGTGAGAGGAATAAATAGGCCCATACAAAGAGCATATGACTAAAAAACTCCTAGATGAGATGATTAAATAATTAAAAGTATATAGCTCAGTGCCTGGTTCATAATAAGAACTCAACCTCAATAAATATTAGTGAGTGCACACATATACACATATATATGCATCTACGCACATACACACACGTACGTACACACATACACACACACTCATCCACATCCACACAAACTAAATGAAGCAATATAATTTAGCTCTCAATGATAGGGCACAGGCATTCTTTGTAGGCAGAGAGAGAATGGTGATGGCTCCAAGAGGTAAAAAGACTTCATGAAGGGAGAGGAATTAGAGCCAACCTTGAAGGTTGGCTAGAATATGAACAGGAAGAGGAGAGACAGGAAGACATGAATGGTGAGGGAAATGGAGGACAGGCAGGGAAGGAATGAGTGCTGTGTTCCTGGGACGGACGCTGAGGACAATTAATGAAATTGATAGAAATGATGGGGTCAGGTAATGGAGGGTATTGGGAATCAGCAGGAAAGACTTGACTACTTATTTTATATTTGTTCATAAGTCTATCTATCTGAGGAGACAGAAATAGCACAGTGTATTATTCAGGGAAACAGAACCAACAGGAAGTGTGTGTATATGTTTATGTATATATACACACATACACACACACAGAAGGGGATTTTAAGGAATTGGCTCATTGTAAGGGCTGGCAAGCCTGAATTCTATAGGGCAGTCCTGCTGGACACCCAGGGAAGAGTTGATGTTGCAACTGGAGTCTGAAGGCAGAAATCTTTCTTCCAGAAGACCTCAATCTCTTCAGAAATCTTTCTTCTGGAAGACCTCAATCGTTTTATCTTGAGGCCTTCAACTGACTGGATGAAGCCCACTAACTACATGGAGGGGCATCTGCTTTACTCCAAGTCTACTGATTTAAATGTTAATCACATCTAAAAAATACATCGCAGCAATATCTAGATTAGTGTTTGACCACAGGTCTAGGCACCATACATAGCCTAGCCACTTTGCCATTTAAAATTAGCCATAACACACAGTAATTTAAACAGAAGAAGTTTAACATGAAGAACAATTAACCAATGATAGGAAAGTAATTATAAAGACAAAAAAAGAGAACTCTAAAAGGAATCTTAAGGTAGAAAGAGAGAGTACTCAAGGAAGCATTAACTTGGAAATAGGGGTACAAGCCTCATCAGAGAAGGTTGGTTGCAGTCACTGGTTGATGGAAGATTTTGCTGGTTTGGCATGGCCAGAGTTGGTACCTAGCCTCTGGGCTAGCAGAAACAACCCCTGGGGCTCAGGTGAGCCAAGGCTGCTGGACAGGTATACAGTGAGTCAAAAGTACTGAGTGTGTCAAGCACTGCTGCTCGTGTGAGGCCCAGAGAGCTTGGTGTCTGCATTAGAACAGCCACAGAAACAAACGTCCAGGGCACTGGTGAGGTGAGGTTGACACTTGGCCATGCAGAGTGAGTTAGGTACATAGAAGATGCTGGAGTGCCACTGTGGGTGCTGTTGACACTGGGAGTTGCAGAGGAAGTCTCCCTCTATAATAACCTAGTGTACTTTTAGGTACCTCTGAGACCCGGGGGCCATTTCCTACACGGCCAGCTCCACAGGGCTGAGGAGAGGGCTAGAACACAGGCCTTGGTGTCTGGGGCTCCCCAGTATGCCACCAATGCCCAAATTGAGAGCTGTGGAACCCTGGAGAAGCTATGTCCTATAAGCACTTAGCACTAGAAGAAATCTCAAAGGCTGAGGAATGGAGAAAAAATGTAGTACAATCTACAGGAACTAGGAAGAACAACGCTTCTTCCTGCAGTGTCCCTCCAGAAGTATGTGGTAGCAAGGTTTAATTTCATGCCAGCTGGCAAAGGAAAAATATTATAATTTTATGTTTAATATTAATAGTAAAATATGAAGGTCACAGGTCTATTTTCACAAATCAGGCAATGAAGGATAAATCTGGAGCTCAGAGGCAATAAACTGGCAAGTAGTATCATGGGAAGTGCAATGGAAGCAGACCTTGGGTGAGTGATGTCAGGCCATTCAAATTACATTGTCAAGATTGTGCTGGCATCGAGAAGCTCAGCCAGGGGGCTGCTGTAGTGACATAGGCATGACAGGCCAAGACCTTGGATCAAAGTGCTATCACTAGGAATGAAGTACAAGTTTGGAGTGAGATATTTCAAAGGAAAAACAGAATTCTTGCTTTTGGTTATCATCCTGCCTTAGTCTATTCAGGCTGCTATAACAAACATGCCATAGATTGGGTGGCTTAAACAACAAACATTCATTTCTCACAGTTTTGGAGACTGGGAAGTATAAGATCAAGGCACTGGCAGATTTTGGGTCTAGTGCAGATCTTCTTCCTGATTCATAGATGGTGTCCTTTGTATGTGTCCTCACATAGCAGAAGGGGCAATGGAGCTCTCTGGACTGTCTAATATTATTAATGAGGGTTCCATCCTCATGACTTAATCACTTCCCAAAGGCCCCACCTCTTAGCACCATCACATTGGGGTTTAGGATTTCAGCATATGGATTTTGGACTTGGGGGAGGACACAAACATTCAGTGCATAACATACCCCAAATTACAAAAGCTTGGAGAGACCTGCAAAGATATTAGAGAAAGAAAAACACTTTCCCTCAACTCTGAAGTGCTAAGTGTGCTATCGTGTGTGTGTGGGTAAACATCTGAATCCACTGAGGATCAGAACACTCCCTCTCAGAAGAACTGGGTCACTCCTTTCCTAATGAGGGTCAAAATAGGGCAGAATGAGGTAGGCAAAAGACCATGAGTAATAATGAGCATATTAGGTTTGGGAATCCCAGAGCCTAAGAACATGACCAGAAAAGGGGCTAAGGAATTCATTGTCCGGAATGAGACTGGCTGAAGACTAGCAAATCAGTCTAAGGCTAAAACCCATGGTGGGTCTTAGTACTTAGCACGAAGTCTGGCAGAAGGTACAGACACACTCAGTAGGTGTTGGAGAAAGGAAAGGAGCAAGAGAGGGCAGTAAGGAGAGAGAAATTCATTAAAGCCAGGATGTTAATCCAGGCATGACTGGACCAAAAAGCAGCCTCTCAGGACAGAGGAAGGGAGAGCCATTAGTAAGCACCTGGCTCTTCCAACAGGCAGCTTCTATCTATGGACTGTGGGAGACTCTACGCATGAGTATAACCAGAGGCAAATACTGACTCCTCTGAATCCCTGAGTGAGGGGCAGGTTAACAGGAATCCAGGCACAGAAGTCAACCACTGAAATCATCACAACTGCCTTCCAAAATAAAACAGTGAAATTGCCCAGACTCCCTCCCTTTTCTACCTTCTCCCTCTGTTCCAGCCCCATCCCCACCCATGTCCCAGCCCAGCCCAGCCTTCCTCTCAGTAATAACCACTGCTGGTTCTGGAACAGAACTTTCCTCATACAGCATCCTGAGTCATAGCGATAGTGTAAGGACACTTCATTTGCACTTAAACTGATATAGGACCCCAGATACAGGAAAGAAAAATCCTCATTGTTATGTGCACTTTACACAGATGATCTCTTCTCATCCTCAAAAAGGAGGGTGCTTTTACCCCTATTTTACAAATGAGGACACTGAGATTCCCAGAGTTTAAGCCCTTCCCCTTGTTCATGTAACCTGTAATTCTTGGAGAGAAAAAAAAGAGACAGATATAAGAACTTACTTTAAATAAAGTTACTTTGACATCCATATTAAAGATGCTCAGTTAACAAATATACTAGGTTCTTACTCTTCATTTTCATCAAATTTCTACGTAAGAATGAAAGTTAACATTTATATATCACTTATGAAGTGCCAGGCAGTGTTCTGAAAACTTTACATATGTATTAACTAAATTCTCTTTCATAAGGAAACAGAGACACAGAGAGTTGAAGTAACTTGCCCAAGGCCACAAACATAAGGATTCAAACCCAGCCTGTGTGGCTTCAGAAACCACCTACAAACTGAGAATACGCTAAGTTCAGAGAGAAAGCTTGTAGGACAAACATTCAATTGCAGAGCTTAAGATGCAGAATATCTTGATTTTACAGTGAACCTGGTAACTTTTTGACAACTTTGGAAAGGTCATGACTATGACTCAGATTAACTACTCCACAGTCTTTCTGTTCTCACTGGTTGGTAGTTGTTCTACTCTAAGGGATAGTTGAGGAGCCAAGGGAAATGGTGACAAATGAGACATGTGACTGAGGCCAGAAGTGTCTCTTCAAAGCTGTAAAGCATGGGCAGCTCAGACTCCAGCTTCATTATCATCCCTCCACTTAGCTGACTTTCTAGCAGGAAGCCTGTCTGTCTGGGAGCAGCATAATGCATTGGTCTGTGTGCACATGAACTCCTCCAGCCCCAAAAGCCACTTGTGTTTCCTGGAGCCTGGAGTCTCCCCGGTGCCAGGAAACAACATGATGCTGCCAGCCTGTATTTATCATTCCTAAAACATGGCTCCCTACTCCAAGCAAACTGAAAAGAAAAGCACAAAATTCTGAGTTTGCAGCCAGTTACCTCTGCTGGTGTTGGTGGCAGCCAGACATTATAAAAGTAGGGAAAGAGCAGGAAACGCACTTCTATTCAGACAAGAGTTCTTGCAACTGTGGGGAATAAAATCGTCATCATCTCCATTTCTTGAAAAAAACAAAAAGAGAAACGTTAAATTCACAAAGCTCTGACAGAGAACCCAGTACCGGCCACAAACAAGAGTCTGACGTGCATGATCTTTATTCTCTGTCCTCTTTTCTTCATCTATGCTTTCTTGCCTACTTGGAGGGAAAAGAGGAAAGCATAAATAAATAAACAAATGCATACATACATGTATGTAATAATCTTGAGTGGGTCATGAGGGGAGTGCAGTCCCTAGGGTCAAAACTTCCATTTAATCAAGAACAGAGATAGGTAACACAGGCTACTCCAGAGAAAGCATCCTGTATCTCTCCTTACCTTTGCAGGCTTTGCCGCCCTCCTGATCCAGTCAGCTATGACATGGACAGAGGCCACCGCCTCCTAGCTATCAGACTGATGGTTTTCAGACACCAGGGAGGAGGGAAGCCTCCAAACTGCTGCCTACAGATAAAAGGCTCTGATCATCATTAATAAGGCTCTAAGAGGCACTCACCCCTCAATTTTGCTTCAACCTGCTAGCTTTAAATATAGCAGTCTAGATGTGTGTTTTATGTACCTTTCATGTGCTGTTTTGCTTTAGGACATGCTTTCTTTCCCTCTAAATTTATTTTGGCTCTGTTTTCCCCACTGAGAATTATCAGTTCCTTTTTCTGGCTAAAGATGCCTGTTTCATCCTTCTTAGTTTATGGATTTTCATGGCTATGCCTTTAGATAAAGTGAAACATGTTGGTATAGTGTCCTAACCTTTTCTCTCTCCTTAGACAAAGAGACGCAACCACAAAATATTTCTGCCAAGTTTAAACCAAAATTTTGACCGAAGCAAATAACTAAAAAAACCTCTGTAGGTAATTTTATTTTACCAGAAAGCCCAGGTTGCAGACAGATACAGATGTCCTTGTCTGTATTTTTCTTTATAGAAATAATTTAATTTATAAGTGGATTCACTCTGGGTTGGGTTTTTGTCCTTATTATTTACTATTTCCCTTTTCTGAGCAGTCTGACCTTTGGAATCATTTCTGTAGAAATCTTATTTCCATGACAGACACTGTCAACATTATCCAAGGCCACCTGGCATAAACAGCCTAAATTCCTTTATCTCAGTTGATAGCTTCTGGACCTCACTAAACAATTCCTTGGTATTATTCTATTCAGCATCATTTCTATTTTACTCAATCTCGTATCCATGAAGCAACTGGATCCCTCATTTGGCTCAGGAATAAAAAAATGAAGCTAGAGTCTTTCCATTCCTTGGAAAGGAGAATATAAAGTTGTAGGGAAACCAGTCTTTTTTTTTTCCCAAAGTTTTTATTTATTTTTAAGAGAGAGAGGGACAGAGCACAGGCAGGGGAGGGGCAGAGAGAGAAGGAGACATAGAATCCAAAGCAGGCTCCAGGTTCTGAGCTGTCAGCACAGAGCCCGAGGCGGGTCCAACCCGTGAACCACAAGATCATGACCTGGGCTGAAGTTGGGCTCAACCGACTGAGCCACCCAGGTGCCCCTAGGGAAACCAGTCTTTAAAAATTCTTTGCTGTTTTCAATACCTACATAAGTCAGACTTTTGGCAGAGCCAGAGGGAAAGACTCAAACAGAACCCATTTAAGAATTAAACTGAGGGACTGAGTTTTGCTTAAGGGAAAGGTTAAAGACCCCAAGGGCATGGCAGTAAGACAAATTGGGGTTCTCATTGTTGTTTATCTCTAGAAAACATTTGATTGGAGAATACAGAACCACAGACCAAGCAGCGTTCGGATTCAACTAAAAGAGAACCTTTTCTGAACCCCATATCTCCACAAGAGTGGAGTTTAAAGGTGCTTGGACTGGTGAAACCGAGAGAAAAGAGTAAGATGAATGAGCACGGCTGCAGGAGTACCACACCCGTTACGTGGGCTCTGTGTGCCTGGTCTTATTGCAGCTGCTCCCAGGGCCACAGCAGGCTCATAATCTTGGACAATGAGGAGCAGCTGAGAGTAGCCAAAATGGAATCCGGGCCGTGTTAGAGGCCATGTAAGAGACGGTAGCATTCAGTTTTTAATCTAATCCATTCATCAATCATTCATTCTTCTGACATAGCTGCTATTTGAGCAGAGGAAAAAGAGCCTCATAAGTGACTTAAGGCACTATTCTTGGTTGTGTCACATGCCATATGAATGTAGTCCTTTGCATTCTCTTACAGCAAAGGATGTGGAGAGCATGGTAGCTCTAGAGTAACCTAATGGTGCTAGTGCTGAGAAACTGACATATCATCTTATCTATAAAATGGGCCCAGAGGAAAGCAAACCAAGTGAGTGTTTGCTCTTAGTAAATGAGCACATCTGTCACTTCTCATGAGAATAAAATTTCCAGGCTTCATTCGTTTTCCCATATCTTTTTATAGTTTGCAATGCTCCTGTGAAAATGATATAAGTAGCCATTATGGGCATGTAAAGACTTTATCCTTATTAAAGCAAATGAAAATATATTCTTCTGATTTTTAATATCATAGTATTGACCATGTCCAATGATTACAACATGTGCTACTTTCTTTATATTTACTAAAACTGACTGAAATTCTGCATCTCTGTCTCTATTCCAGGAAAGTTAGTGGCTTCAGGACATACTATGTCTCCTAAAATGTTCAATATTATAGCCTTCAAATGCTGAATCTAAGATCCAGCAGTCTCCCAAATTTCCATGGCCTAAGAAGCCAGACACATGGCAGAAGTAGTGTCGAGGACAGAGACAGAAGACCAGTGTCCAAATTCTATTTCTATGTAACACTGGGGCATCTCATTGAAACTCAGTTTCTTCCTCTAGAAAATGGGGATAAGAGTGGCTTCCTATTTTATAGACTAGTTATAAAACATGAAAAGGCAGAGCCCATGGAAATGTTTTATAAACTAAAGTGCCATACAACTATGAGATATTACTTTTGGTCAAAGAATATTTTTGTTTCCATCCACCCATGAGTAGCAAGAAAATTTCTGCCTATGCATGTACACACATGTGTGTTTATATGTACCCATGCATGTGTATACATGTAACATGTCTCACATGTATTTACATGCACACGTGTGTGTATATGTGCACATATAAATGTATTAGGGGAGGGGTGAGAGGGTTTTCATCTGCATCTCAAAGGCAGTCATTACCTAAAACTGGTTAAGAGCCTCTGGTATGGATGATGCTCCACACCATCAGCCATTAGAAATATGCAAATGAAAATCACCAGGAGATTCTACTACATGCCCAGTAGGATGGCAGCTATTATCAAAAAGACAAGCACTACAGACTATTGGTGAGGGTGTTGGGAATCTGGAACACTCATAGACTACTGGTGGGAATGTAAAATGGTATAGCCGCTTTGGAAAATAGTTTGGCAGTTTCTTGTAAAATTAAACCTACGATGTGACCCAACACTTTCACTCTTAGTAATGTACCAAAGAGAATGAAAACATATGTCCACACAAAGACCTGTACACAAATGTTTATAGCAGCATTATTCAAAATAGACCAAAACTTGAAAGAAAAATCGCCATTAGCTTGTGAATGGACAAACTAGATGATGAATACCTGTATAATAGAATAATAGCTCAGAAATAAAAAGGAATGAAGAACAAATAAATGCTACACTGCGGATGAAACTTGAAAACATTACACTAAGTAAAAGAAGCCAATCACAAAGAACATAGTATATGATACTACTTATATGAAATGTCCAGAAATGGCAAATTCATAGGAATAGAAAACAGATGTGTGATTATCTATGATTGGAGGAGCAAGGGTGGCAATTGACTGCAAATGGGCTGAAAGAAAATTTGGAGATTGATGGAAAGTTCTAAAACTAGATTGTGGCAACGGTTTCACAACTCTGTACCTTGCCTAAAAAAAAAAATCACTGAGTTGTACGCATATAGTTAGTGACTTTATGGTACATAAATTAAACCGCAATATAGTCATTTTTAGAGAGGACATGAATAGTGGACAGGATGTTTTGAGATATAATTGTAAAATAAATATAACAAAATATTTACTTGTAAAATTATTTTACTCTTGCATACATAGGTGGTATTTTAAAATACTGTCATTTAAAGAAAAGTGTTCTTGATTCTCTCTGTGCTGCAGTTTCCTGATCTGTAAAATAGAGATGATAAAAGCAACTACCTTGTAAGCATTTGTGAAGCAAAACCAAATAAGAGATGTGAAGAATTTAGAAGAGGGCCATACGCAATAAGCATGGAGTACATGTTAATTGTAGAAACTAACTAGAGATCTCATGTCACTACCAACCACATATATTTTGTAATGTGAACTTCTTTTATTTTTTTAAGAAGCTTTATTTTGTGATGGAGTGCACACATGTGCACATGTGCACACACAACTGGGGGAGAGACAGAGGGAGCGGGAGAGAGTGAATCCCAAGCAGGCCCCGCGCTGTCAGTGCGGAGCCCAATGCAGGGGTCAAACTCATGATCCGCGAGATCATGACCTGAGCTGAAGATGGACACTTAACCACTGAGCCACCCAGATGCCCCTATAATGTGAATTTAATTTTTTTAATGTTTTATTTATTTTTGAGAGAAAGAGAGTATGAGTGGGAGGGGCAGATTGAGAGGGAGAGACAGAATCCAAAGAAGACTCCAGGCTCGGAAATGTCAGCAGAGGGCCGGCATGGGGCTTGAACCCATGAATTGGGAGATCATGATCTGAGCCAAAGTCGAATGCTTAACCAAATGAGCCATCCAGGCATCCCAATGTGAATTTCTTTTAATGGTTTTTCTCATAGGAAAAAGGGGCATTAATAATAATTAACTATACTTTCCCAAGTTGGTATAAATAAAATGCATATTAATAGGGGGTATTCAAAAGGGATGTGAAAAAATATAATAGCTGGAGATTTGGAGTTCCATGGAATATATCATGGGGAGCATAATCAACAAAAACTCATTTGGGTTATAATTTCATTTCAGATCATACAGTCAATTATAAAAAAAATAACTTCAGTCTTCCTTTCTTCACTCATGTTCGCTCTTATCTGCTTAGTTGCAGTGCCCATGCTGAACCTCTTCCTTATCAATTACAGGATGAAGGAAAATGTTCGCCTCTAGAAGTAATAAAATTAGAAGGTGCAGAAGTTGGCATTGATAGCAGTTTGGGAAAACCATTTGTGTTTAACTGTGTGCCTCAGTCTGGAAATAGAACATTTTGCTTCTGTGCAACCTCAAACCAAGAAATGAAAAGGTAATTCATTAATCTGTGATCTTACCAGTCTCACTTTGGGTGGAGGAATGCTTCTTCAATAGCAGTCTTATTGATTTGGGGGTTGGAAGTAGAGAAGGGAACAGCAAGTTTATAGTGTGAGTCAATCAACTATCTTTTTATTAGGTATGAAAAGTTGGGTTCTTCATTATTCCCCCAGTTTTTTTTTTTTCTATCAGAATTGCTAAAGAACTGAAACATCTTCTCCTAACTCATTTGCTTTAGATCTCCACATTTTCTAAAAAAGCTTAATAGTGTCACGGTCACATCTAGCTTCCCTAAGTTACCAGGTTTATATATTTTAAGCCCATCAGATTGATAGTCCTAGCTATAAAAATAATGTAGTAGGGTTGCAATTTAGCACACTACAGGGAGATGAGCAAAATAAATAGTAATAATGTAGCTTTGTGGAGAATGAATCCAGTTGACATTTTCAAGCATACAACCCAACTGGAGGGGTAGAGGTATGCAGGCTTTCTAAGCATTTAGTGGCTTATGATCATTACTTCACTGTATCACCCTAAGGGAATGGAGATCACTGGTCAATCCAGTGAGTCAACTGAAAACTGCAATGTAAGTGCTGCTAATTTAGGGTGAAGGTAGGATGGAGTAGAAGTAAGGGAGACTGACAAAAAGGTAAGAGGTCAACGGTGTTGAGTGTTTCTTTAAGAGGAATTGGACTCAGTTCCAATCTTAAAGAGAAGCCTAGGTCTGAAACGTCTGAGACAAACAATATACTGTTCCTACTTGTAGAACATTATTGATTCAAATGCATGTTGCTTTAAAGGACAAAGAGGGAAATATGATGATGGTAACCTGACTGTATTTCAATTCAGGAACAAAATATTTGTTGGTTAGCTAATGTGCCCAAGACAGTGTTTTAAGTTCTCCACAGACTATTAGTATGATTAAGTGCCAATTCTTGCCCTCAAAAAAGCTCAGAACTAAGAAGATAGGGCATTTGGTTGAATATTTGCAATGCCAAAGAAACATTAAGAAGTGCTATAGGAGAAGACAAAGTGGCACGGCAACTGAGTGTAGGGAGTGAGGATCTCCCAAGGCAGGGATGAGGGAAGAGTTTACAAAGGGTGTGGCACAGGATCAGACAAGCGTGCAAAAGAAGAAATGGGACAGAAAAAGGCAGAGGGAATAAATCAAACTTTGGGGAGAAGAGCAAGCAGTATGGTTTGATTGAAGGTTACAGGGTTTAAAAGAAAATTTAAAAGATTGTCAAATGGGGTGGATAGGCTGGTAGCTGACTAAGGAGACAAGACTAAGAAAATATAGTCCTCAAGTAGGAGCACTAATGGTGCACTAAATGCGTCTACTCTGTCCAAGGAACACTTGGGGAGGGAGCTAAGGACAGTGACTTCCAGTCTTTCCATATTGTAAAAGCCAGTGCCTTATAGTTATTAACACCAAATCGTTACTAGCCCTGCTGGTGGTAATTAATTCACATGCCTTGGTAAAATAAAGAGTGAAGAAATTTTATCTTAGTCACTAATTAAACAGTGGTAAAGGAGAAGGATAATAATTTATTTTAAATATGCCTGGCGGAGGTGGGATTTTGCCATCCAGTTATACCAATTTCGTAAGAATGTGTTGCCTTTCGACCATCATCTTCCAGCCGTGAAATATATCTGAGTCTCAGGACTATTCTGTCTGGAAGATGGGTTTGCAGGGAGAAGAGCAAGCCCCTCTGAATGATACTTATCCAGTCCCCAAAGGAGAGTTCCTCTCATTTTACTGTCTTTCAGGTGGCTGGAGGCAATGGACAAAGCAATCCATCCTGTCCGCCAGGTAAGGTGTCCTTGATATTCATCTCTGCCTTCATCCTGCTCTTCTCCTCAGAGGGGGAAAGGATCAAGTCAAATGTCATGCAGTTCACCCTTGGACTTCTCAGATCTGCTCTAAAAGCTGGGAAAGAGGATTTTAAGTTAACAGGGATTTCTATTCAGATTCCATGAGGGAACTTGCATTCCTGCTGTTCTTTTTATTTTCAGTGGTTTGTGTGACATTTCTCTCAGTGAACTCGCTAGGTAGTCACAAATTGGGGTGGGATTTCCATTTTACAGGGAGCAGTCCAGGAGGTTAAACCACTGCTTCTGTTTTCTTTTCAATCCCCAAGTACAAGATCTCAGGAATGTCCTAGGATAGAGCTGTTGGCTGAGCAGCATGTTATAAAATTGCATGTCACATGTTCAGAAATGCACTGCTTAATGTTCATACCCTTGTTTTGGACACATATTAGCCCAACTTTCACTGTTCCTACCTGTTCAAAACTCCCAGTCTTGAAGCAATATACTTTCTAATTTGGGCTTGACCTTTAACTTCCTAACATCAACAGGTGAGTCATTCCTTTAGCCCCTAAGACATTTGATACCCCACTTTCTGAGCTAGTGCTATCACCTGGCTGGTGGGGAGGGGATTGCTTTTGTGCCCAACTGTTTCCTTTTTATGCTATGTGTAAGATTTCTAATAAGGTCATACACTTCCTTTAAATATGCTCATTTCCTCACCAAATGTCATACAAGCAAAAGGTATTTACTATCCATTATCTTCTCTACATGTTTCGGCTCTTACACATTCAGGGAAATTTGGATTGTTTGAGCTTAAATGTACTGCCCTGTGTCCTATAAGTGTCCTTTCTGAACAATCACTGGCATCATCATATGAGAAACAGCAAGACTTGTGTTTCATTTTACCTGGAACACAATGCTCAATACACTCATCCATCTCTCCAATGTGTCATCCTAACTAGGCTGATATTTGTAAGAGGGCTCTAGTCGGCTGATGCGTTCAGAGTGTCTGTAGCAGAATGAAAAAGGAACACCCAAGCTCCCCACAGGCTCCCTCTTCACAGCAAAGAATACAGCCGGCTCTGCATTCTGAAATCTTCTGCACTGCCTTTTTAAAACTAAAGAGCAAAATGGAAACTAAATATGGAAGAGAAACTGGCCGGCACCTGGTAGGGCATTGTGATAACGAGATGAAGCATTGCATCTACTGCCTCAGGTCAGGTTACAGGGAAAGCCTGCCTCTCAGGCCTATGGACCAAGGACTGCCCTCCAGGGTGGAAGATCTGGATTTATCATGACCTGGCACATCACTGACCATGTGAGCTTAAGGCCAGATCTGGCCTGGGGCCTTTAACTTGGTCCTTTGCACAAATGGGAGTTCTAAAGGGAAGCATGAACCAAGGGCTGCTATTAGACACAGTAGACATGCCAGGAACAGGGCTAAGAGGACAATCCCAGTGGTCAGTGAAATAATCTTTTGATTTCCTGACACTAGAACAGAAACCAAAGAGAAGGGACATGAATTCAGGTTTTCTGGCTAGTTGCTCAAGTATTAGATTGCCTTGGCAATAGAATCACTGAGGGCAGTGCCTTTTCCGAAGTCAAACAGCCTTAGTGCTGATGTCATTGGCTCCTGGGAGTCAATGACCACCGGCACAGGCTGAGCACTCAGATGATCCCTTTGTGCTGCACTTGCAGAACCACGTCTGGGAAGACGTCACCCTGCACAACAGTAACCTCCCACCCCTGGCTATCAAGAACCCAGAGTGCCTAGGCCTTTTGCACCAACTGGACAGAAATACAGATATGTGGGTCCAGCACTACTGCATTCTGAAGGATGGCTGCTTGTACTTCTATGCTAGCATTCGCTCCACCCAGGCCTCAGGTATGGACTCAACTTTCACCTGAAATAATAGTAATTACAATAGTAATAGGAGTGACATCCTAGCTTTATGGACCTCTTACCAAGCCTTATACTGTGTGCCTTACCTAAATTAGTTCATTTATCCTCCGATGAAGAGATACTGGTATTATCCTCCTTTTACAAAGAAGAAAACTGGCTGGAAAGTCTACTTAACTTCCAAGATCACACATAGTAAGCAACGAAGCTGAGTTCTAAACAGCCAAGCTAACTCCAGATCCTGTAGATGTAAACCCAAGCTTTTTTTGCCTAGAAAAGCAAAAGTAAGCTCCTTCATTCTTTTGGTTACTGATGGCATTCAGAGTTTATGTCAATAACTTTCTGCTAGGAACTCCCTTTTGTCAGAACATTCCTAATGTTGGACAAATGAATAACAAAAGGAACATTAACTGTCACTTTTCCTTGGGCAAGTTACTTCACTTCCTAAAACTTACTTTCCTCATTGGTAAAATGCAAATAGCTATTTCGAAGGACTGTTGTGAAGATCACACAAGGTAATTGTTATCAGGGTGACTTAACCTCTACATGTAAAGCTCTCTCTATAAAAAGCTCTCACTCTATAAAATGTACACATTTACATACTTAATAAACTATATATATTAAAAGCTATATATGCAAAATGGGCATATAAACAATATGATTTAATAATTTGGTTTTTTTATTTTATTTACTTATTTTGAGAGAGGCAGAGAGAGCAAGCAGGGGAGGGCAGAGAGAAAGAGAGAGAGAGAATCCCAAGAGGGTTCCACACTGTCAGCACAGAGCCCGATGTGGGACTTGAACTCATGAACTGCAAGATCATGACCTGAGCCGAAACCGAGAGTCAGACGCTTAACCGACTGAGCCACCCAGGTGCCTCTTTGATAATCTAATAATAAAATAGTTGTGTCTGATTTTGACAAGAAATATTTTGCCTTCTTGTAGTCTTTTTTAAAGATTTTATTTTCAAGTATCTCTACACCCAGTGTGGGGATTGAACTCATGACCCTGAGATCAAGAGTCACACGCTCCACTGAGTGAGCCAGCCAGTCACCCCTAGACTTTTGCAGTTTTTGACAAAAGCGATTATTGCTATTTTATTTGCACTTGGATTTTTTCCCCAAATGAATAACCTTAGTTAGCAGTAGTAAACATCCTGGAATCCCAGTCATTTAATTTTTTTTTAGCATTAATGCTTATGTTTATTTAAGCTAGACAGCCATGCCAAATGGGAAGGAAGTATCTGGTGACCATTTCAGCCTTCTTGGAAAGTACAAAAGAAGTACGAGGTGAATATCACACTGTGGTCCATTTCTTATCACTCAGGATGAATGATATAATAATTCTCTTTCACTTATTCAACTTTCCATTTGAGAATATTATAACATGACCCAAAATATTTTCAACTATTAAGAGATAGCCAGCATCTCTAAGCACTTACAGAACAGGCTGTTGCTATTTAACTCCAAATCCATAGTTGTTTTTTTTTTTTAAGTTTATTTATTTATTTTGAGAGAGAAAGTGAGAGTGGGGGAGGGGCAGAGAGAGGGAAGGAGTGAGAGAACCTCAAGCAGGCACCATGCCGTCAGCACAGAGCCCACCACAGAGCTCGAACTCACAAACCGTGAAATCATGACCTGAGCCAAAAACAAGAGTCAGAGGCTTAACCAACTGAGCCACCCAGGCACTCCCCAAGTCCATAGTTTTAAGCACCTGATACCAGGATGGGAATGAAGGTAAATAACACAAAACTCCAAAGTAGTCATGGATTGGGATTTTTATTATAAAATATCACCACAAAAGTCTGAATCATTTTAATTTCCAAATCAATGAAGCTCATTTTTAAGAGACTGTTTCCACAGATTCAAAGGGAATGTTTAGGATTGATGCTTAGATTATTCCAAACTGAAATATTAACAAAGTGCTTCCAAACCCCTGGGGCCCAGAGACTGCTACTAATGCCAAGTTTAAAACAGTAATAACAGCCACTAGGTGGCTTCCCTTATTCTGAAAAGTCAGAAGGAGGTCCTACTTAGAAAAGTTCTACTTGGAGAACTGGAAAGTGGCTACTAATAAATGGCATAAAAATAATAACAAAAGTAGAGTTACCATTTAGTAAGTCCTCCTTTTGTATTGGTCACTCTGTTAAGTGTTTTTACTTACCATTTTATTTAGTTTTAACAACACTCTCAGAAAATAGGCTATTATTCCACCTACCAGTTTGCAAACCAATGCTTAACAAGGTTAAATCATTTGCTTGTGGTCCCCTGGGTAGTAAATGGTGAAGAAAGAATTTGAACCCAGGTAGCCTAAGTTACACCAAAAAAAGAAAAAAATAGACAAAAATGGACATCTTCTTTATATTCAGCTCTTATCATTTCACACATCTTTCCAGAACCTTCCATGGTTCTTTGTTGACTCCATAGATAGTACTCTAGAGTTTTATACTTGGTCTCAAAACCCTTCTCTCTGGTTTTCTTTTCCACTCCTTGTGTTAAAGCACCTTGCACTCTAATCAAACATGGTCATGTTCTATTTCTATAACTCACCATACATCTTAAACCTTTTTCTGGCACCATGTCTTTGCTTTTTCTAGTTCCTTCCTGGTGTATATCTACTGATTCCTCAACACAAGTTGTTCAGATTCTACCTGCCCTTCAAATTTTTATTCAGTCACCAGCCATCTCTCCTGTCAAGAAATCCCACATGGTCTTAGACAAAGTGCCTCCCCTCTCTGAACTTCCACATTTACCCATCTTGTGACACTTACCACTCTCTACCTTGTATGTTACCTCCAGAGAGCCATATTATCTCTTCTAAGGGACTATATGCTCCAAAGATGACCCTATACTATGTATTTTTAATGAATGAATCAATGAATCAATGATTAAATGACCCCAAGTGGCCATTACTCCCATGAAGTGTGAGTAGTTTGTCATCCCCTCATGTAATAGTAGAGAATGGTTAGAAGATTGGAAAATCAATTCAAAGGCAAAACCAGAACTCAGGCCACTAGATGCCTAGTCTTTCTGACACATCATACTCTTTCTAGCCCTAGGAAGTTACCTAATTTCTATCTATTTTTAATTCCTCTCTTAAAAAAGATCATTCTGTGACTAATAAAAATATTTAATCCAAGCCCATTCATTCTTAACCAGCCATACATCTTAAATATTCCTATGTCCACGGGCCCTCCATTTCTAGCTTAAATTATCTCAAATATGGATTAAAAGAACATTTTTCTTACTGAAATTCCAAAAGAAAATGCTATGTCTAGGCCATGTTCTAAAATCGAGGCCTGTGATTTAGGGTTTTACATGACTCTACTCTTTCTTGAATAAAAAGTGCCATTTGCCTAAGCATGCACCTTGTGCCAGAAAATACACTTTACTTCCACCTCCTCCCCACTCTCACCCTGACAGCTGCTGGGTCCGGATGGAAGCTCTCCCAAGGTTAATCAGCAGCTCACTCTTCATTAGCATTAAGGTGGCTGTGCAGGAGCTCTTCTGGGGTGCTTTACCCTTCCCAAGATTGGAATTTTGCATTGAGGTTTACATTCTTTTCCTAAGAGCCCTTCTCAATCTTATACATCTTAACTTGCATCGTGACCTGAGGCCTGTAGCCAATGATCCGGCACAGTGAGACCCAAGCTGAGACAGAGGCATATCGAAATCTCCTGTGGAAAATCCCCAAAAGAGAAATGCTTCTCTCTACTGTCCACTAAGAACCACTGCCCTGGGGAGCCGCATTTTTTTGAGAGGCCTGGATCATTCTGCTCAGGTGTATTGGTGGCAGAAAGTATGTCTCACTGAATGCTTCCTGTGTGTCCAGCACTTAAATAAGTACCTTATGCTCATCATCTAAAACTAATATTTGCAAAACATCCACGGTTATTGCCCCATTATAAGTCAGAAACTAAGGCTTAGAGAAATTAACTAACATGCTGATGTGGTCACCCAGCTGTTAGGGGACAAAATTTGAGCAAATGCTATCCAAATCCTTATGCCCAAACTCTTAGCCATAATGCTATATATAGCACTCCCTGCCAGAAATTAGTCTTCTTAAAGTAGTACTCAGTATTTGGCATCTAGTCTCTGGAAATCAGCACATTGGCTGCCATAGCCATGATCCACACAGTCCAGCTATTTATCACAACAACTGGGAATTGTAAGGACAGTGAAGAAATTTATTGAGTTAGGGCTGAACCTATGCTGTGCCATGAACACCACAGGCACTAAAATGAATCAATTAAAAATAAAATAAAGTACTCAGTTGAATGTAATCATTTTTATATGCATGGAATGTGAATCATTATATTTATAAAGATTGTACAGAGTTCTAATACTTATACTCAGTTCTTCCAGGTTATGCTAAGTGAATGACCTTTGTGCTGGTCTGATCTATAGTTCCTCCTTCACTTGTATTGTCCAAGCTCTGCTTGGCTTTTGCATATCCTACCCTTGCTTGGTTCCTTGTTCTCCAGCCCAGTGAAACAGGCCCTGGTTACTATTTATAGCATTATTCGTCAAACCACAGGTTTTTACCCCCTTACTGAGCCATGCAGTCAATGTAGTAGGTTGTGGCGAGTATTTAAAAGTATAACAGAATAAGGGCTCCTGGCTGGCTCAGTTGGTTAAACGTCCAACTTTGGCTCAGGTCATGATCTCACAGTTTGTGGGTTCGAGCCCCATGTCGGGCTCTGTGCTGACAGCTTGGAGCCTAGAGCCTGCTTCGGATTCTGTGTCTCCCTCTCTCTCTGCCCCTCCCCCGCTCAGGTTTTATCATTCTCTCTCTTTCTCTCAAAAATAACTAAACATTAAAAAAAAAAAAAGTACAACAGAATAGAATTTAATTGAATAGAAAATATCATGGTACATCACAATGTTCCACAAAACTTTTGGTCTAACTGTATGAAAACCCATAGAGCTCTGTATTTATTCCATCTTTGGATCACAGGCAAAAAGCCTGGAAAAATACTCATGTACAAAAACATTGTCTCTGCATTCCTGGTCAGTTTTGTGTTCAGAATCTTAGGTTCTTTCCTTTCGATTATCTTTGTCATCCACCTAGGATATTAGTTGCTTTGTTATTAAGACTCAACTTTCTGTGGTCACCACTTCATAGAGACATGGTCCCCTGACCACAGCATCTCAGAGGCTTTACTGCTTTATTTTCATTTTATTTTATATTAATTTTATCCCATTGATTTATCTTCTTTATAAGAGATCCCGGACACCTCACATGATATTTCTTCTAAAGGTATGTGTAGTATTTGGGACCTGACTTATTTACTGTAACAGTCACCTGAGGGACTGAGACAATCCCGGGGACAGCAAAGAGAAGGCAGGGAAACGATAACAGTGCAAGGGGAAAGTACACGACGTGAGAAGCCACATGGCCCTAATTTCCTGGAAAAAACAGGGTAAATGCGAATCTCACATTGTACTTTCAGCTAGATAAACATGCCTCTATGTGTATTGTAAGAGTTGTAGAAATAGCACTGGTCAGCTCCCTGAAGTCTGTGCTTACTGTCAAGGAAAGTGCTCGTACTTTAACAATATGCATCACTGCCTCTCCTATGCTGGCTAATATTAAAAAGCCACTGTACAAGTATTTCCAAAAGCCCTTTGGTCAAACGCCTCTTCATAGGCCCTCAGGCTCCTTGTCATTCACCATATACTTGATTTTTTTCCCTCTTATCTCTCTCCAGCAAAAGCTGAAAGTAACAAATTGTGACTTAACTATTGTTCTTGCATAAATCACATCAAGGTCTATGTGCACTTCTCAGATATATTTTACATTATTGCAACAAATGGAACACTTAATGCTTGCATAGTTCTTCTGAGAAATCTCTGTCCAAATGTTGCGCCAGCTTGCTATTTATTGCTGCTACTTAATAACAGATAGAGACTGGACCAATGAGGTCACCTCAAATGAGGTAATAGGGTTATAGTCAGACGTCTTTACTGCCAATCATTTCTACCCTGCAACTGGTTAGAAAAGGGGTCAGAAACTTTCCTGTTTGTAGCAGACATATTTTTGGACAAAACTTTCTATCCATTCTCAAAAAGTGTAGGGACAGAAGAGGGTATTCATATCTGCTTAGACATATGAGAAAGGGAAATCTCACAAGTAAGAAGATGTCAGAAACCAGTACAGTAATATAAATGCATTGTGCTATTGTTGGGAGCAGAGAATTAAGACAGCAAAATAACCCTTGGATATGTCTTTGGGTAGCCTATAGTCCTGACACATCTAGCACATTGCTTATTCTACTTCTAGGATATACCCCACAATATATATCTATGCAAAAATTTGTATACAAGTATTTATAATGTTAATCATTATAGTCATGAAAATGAAGAAAACTCAAATGTCCATCCATGAACTAACAAATAGATAAATAAAATGTGGTATACCCATACAACGGAATAGCATTTATCCATAAAAAGGAATGAAGTACTGATACATGATGCAACATGGATGAAACTTGAAAACATCATACCGGATAAAAGAAGCCAGTCACAAAAGACTGCATATTGTATGATTCCATTTATATTAAGTGTCCCAGGAAAAGCAAATCCATAGAGATAGAAAGTAGGTTAGAGTCACCTAGTGTTAGGTTGGGGCAGCAAATGGGGAATGACTGCTAATGGGTATGGAGTTTCTTTTTGAGGTGATGAAAATGTTCTAAAATTAGATTATGGTGATGGTCACACCACTCCATAAATAAACTAAAAATCATTGCCCACTTCAAATGTGTGAATTTCATGTTGTGTAGTGTAGATTAGCACAAAGACACAAGTAACTCTCTGATTTTTATAAATGCCATTTTACTGGGACCTACTAAAGGGGAAAAAAAATCTAACCATTTCTGAAATGAATGCATTTCTAGAAGTTAGCTTTGAAACTCACTCTTTTTAAATAAAAAAAATTTAATTTAGTATTGCATCTAAACCCCTCCTATAAGATCATGACCTGAGCCATAGTCAGATGCTTAACCAACTGAGCCACTCAGGTGCCCACAATAGCCAAATTATGGAAAGAGCCTAAATGTCCATCAACTGATGAATGGATAAAAAAAAATTGTGGTTTACATACACAATGGAGTACTACATGGCAATGAGAAAGAATGAAATATGGCCCTTTGTAGCAACATGGATGGAACTGGAGAGTGTGCAGCTAAGTGAAATAAGCCATACTGAGAAAGACAGATACCATATGGTTTCACTCTTATGTGGATCCTGAGAAACTTAACAGAAACCCATGGGCGAGGGGAAGGGAAAAAAAAAAAAGGGGGTTAGAGTGGAAGAGAGCCAAAGCATAAGAGACTCTTAAAAACTGAGAACAAACTGAGGGTTGATGGGGGGTGGGAGAGAGGGAAGGGTGGGTGATGGGTATTGAGGAGGGCACCTTTTGGGATGAGCACTGGGTGTTGTATGGAAACCAATTTGGAAAAAAAAAACAATTTGACAATAAACTTCATAAAAAAAAATAAAATAAATAAATAAATAAATAAATAAATAAATAAACAAACAAATTTTAAGAAAAAAAATTTTTAAAAAAAGTAACCCCCCCCCCTATAAAACAGACAAATTTTAAAGTCCAAAAGCCACTCTTTCGGTTTAAAAAGAAAAAATGTCTGACTTCCGGACAGTATATACATCAGTACCAAATATAACCAAAAGGAAAACAAAGGTCAGTCATAGTCAAAAGGATGAAATTTTTCCTTCATGGTTTCGTTTTGGTATAGAATAACTACCAGATAGAGCAAGCATCCAAGTTGTATTTTTGTATTTTGTTAGTACAATGCACTAAAGTGGCTCCTGGGAGGAAGTGGGAGATTAGAACAAGAGTTGGCAAGAGCAAGAAACAGGTTTAAACATCTAATCACTGATATTAATGACGTTACCTAGATTGTGTACATGAGATTCAGGTTACCACAGAGCATCAAGACACTATAAAACACATAAAGGTTTTGAGTTTTTAGCCTCTTCCCCCAGACCAATATCCTTTCTCTACCCCCAGATAATGGAAACGAAATTCAGGCCAAGAAATATATAACCACTAACTTGGACTCAAAGGACCATGGGGAAAAAAAATTATCTTCCAAAACCAGTCATTTATTCTCATTTTAATTCAAGTTGTCTCCCTCATATCACCCTGTAGGTTCATATTTTAAATGTGCTTTGCATATTCACAAAGAAGGTGAGAATCTACATTGGTTTTAGAAACTGCTGGCAATCTCTATTATTATTCAGGAAAGCTGTTTTAATGGTTCTGCCTAAGCAAATAGTATTTAATTTTCCTCTAATGTGATATTGCAGGTGTCACTCTTTGATACCAAAAAGTTTATTTCAAAATGTGTCCTCCAGGTAAAGTACCTGGCTTAGATCCACAGTAACCCAAGCTAAATACTGAACACGTAATGAGAAGACCACAAAAATGAAAACTGGGAAATCCACCTGTATTACCAGTCTTGCCATTAATTGTTAGTGGAGGACCTTCAATTACATATTCTTCCGAGTCTCAGTGTCTTCATCTATAAAATTAGACACCTAGAATTAGAGATTCCTTCAGATACAAAGTTTTCTTGATGCTTTTTCAGATTCCCTTTTTCCCCCCATCTTACTCTTTCCCTATTCTCATTTTTTTTTCTTTCACCCTCTGTAGGTGGTCTATATCTGCAAGGATACAGGGTGAACGAGCAGATACTTAGCTTCAAGCAGTCAGTAATTGAACTCAAACCTCCATCTGAAGAGTTCAAGACTTTCTATTTCTGTGCAGAAAATAATACAGAAAACCAACGGTAAGTCAAGGTCTGCATATTTCTTCTTCATCTGCTTTGATAAGTCTTCTTAGCAAAACCCTTACCCTTACTCTCCAACTTCAGTTCCCATCTTCAGTTAACTCTCTCCCTTTCTTGCATAGTCTTCATAGCTAATACTCCCCAGGATTGTTTTTTCTTGCAATGCATAGAAGATGATTCCTCCAGAAGTACTTTAAGTGGAAAAGGAGTGCACAATTCTCCCCAAGGCAATGGGCTCAGACTTAAACATAAAAAAAAAATCTACTAACACAGTTTTCCATGAATATTATGTTATTAATTCAGATTTGCTGTCTCACCTCCTTTCATACAACTCTTATTGATATGTCCATCCGAATTTGGTCAGTTGTTCAGCTTTGTTATAAGCCATTGAAGGATATAGAACTTACCTATCTAATTCAATATGTTCAGTATCCACTTTGACATGCACACATGGGCACTTGGGTTCATGATGATTTGGGGGAAAAAATAGCAGTAGAGTCAAAAGAGACAAAACCATAAGGCAAAAGAAGGATTCTCTGGTACCTAGAGGATCATCCTCCATCTAATTTCAGTACTCAAGACGTCCTGTGCCCTCCATCTCTCATTCCTACTATCAACTACTTGATGACCATCCCTCACCTCATCCAGATGCTTTCTCCCAACTGTCTGGGTTAAAAAGATCTAATAAAGAAATTCACAGTCATTTATTAAAACAGAGGACATGGTAAAATTTCCATGGGTATTTACAAGAACCAAATGCATTGCTTTAACTCAAAGAAATAAACTCTGAAAGCAGAATTTCAGGATTTCTAGCCAGTAACCTTTAGGGAAGAGAGGAGTCTCCCTACCTTCTCCCATTATGTAAACCTTGTCTGCACCACTCATTCCTAAGGATAGGCTAGAGTGGGAGGTTAATGAATATAGAATTGCTAGATATTTTGCCAAGATCTTTTTCCTTGGGCTTATGCTATACAATCTGGGTGGCAAACTAAGATGGTTCCCTTGAAGGTAAGACTCCAGCTGGCATATTAGAAAAAGGGTCAGTAAAATAAAATTAACACTTATCTGTTAAAATCCACTGTCTTCTCTAAGAGTGGAGGTTGAACAGTTAGATTTCACTGCCAAATCCATGAGTCAATATTATCGATAGGAAGCAATAGTGAGTCACTAGAGAAATACTTCAAAGCATACGAGTAGAGTTTTGCAAAGTGTGGTTCATGGCATTCTGGCTCCACAAGATGCCCTACTCCTGCAAAATAGTTTTTAGGAAATGATACATATCATATTTCCATAGAGAATCACAAAACATATTAACTTATCAATGTTCCTGACACACCCTGCTAGAAAGAATCCTGGTTACCTCTTCATAACTCCCACTACCCAAGCTTATCTGACCCAACCTTTCTTTTAAAAACATGACACGTGCTAATTACCCTTAGAATAAATTCTATATGGGTACACTTTATAAACCATCACCAAATAAAATGAAAAGAAGGAAATAGAAAAGAGAGGGAAGCTAACCTAGAGAGTTTGCTGTGGTTAATAGAATGTAATAAAGGAATATTTTGCCCTAATGCCAATACTTGATAACTCTATATTTGATCAACTGAATTTGAAATTTCTATAGGAACAGTAAAGTACTATTAATAATTGCAAAAGCCCTATAGCTCCATTAATCACTGTCTACAAACATTGAACATTCTTCTCATCCTAGTATTTATATGAACATAGTTTTACTTCTTTGCTAAACATTACATACTCTGCATTTGGTGTTTTACCTTTCATTCAATCCAAACCTAAGGATGAGGGTTTACTATATTGATTTCAAACTAAATAACCGAGAGAAATTATTAGAAAATAAATTTAAACGATTTTTTAACATTTCATCTTCCTACAGTCCAATTTTTTTTAAATGAACTGGCCTGTACTGTTATTTCTACAGCTGGATTACAGCGCTGAAAGCATCTATCAAAAAGTGGCTTCCTTTGCATCAGGCTATTCAAGACTTCATGAATCGACCTCTAGAGGAGACCAGAATGTAAAAGAAACCCTAATCTTAAGAGAAAGGACCCACAAAATCACTACCAGCCTGTTGTGGGAAGAAACAAAAACATTTTTTATTACATAGCATTCAACTGAATGTTCCTCCAAAACATTAAAATTTTGTGATAATATTATCACTTTGTTTTTGAACCAAAGCACCAACATCTAATGCGACATTCAGAAAATAGAATATCTATCAACATCATTAATATCTCACGTTTCTGCCCCTCAGGCTGCTCGTGTTAGCATCAAAAAATAGTATGTTCCATACCCATGTCTTTTGAAAGCATAAATTCAATAAAAGTTAATTTCTTTTTTGTATTCTTTGCTAAATTTTCCATTCTTTCCTTTGACTGTAGGCTTCCCAGAATGCCTATAGGCCATGATATGGGAAGCTGATATTTGGAAAAATTAAGATCATGGAAATGAAGTGGCTTAAATGGTGAATAAATAATACAGCTAAACAAGGTCCTCTCTGTCAGGTCATCCTACAATCAACTAACCCAACTACCTCCCAGGACTTCCCAGATGAAAGAAAATAATAACAATTATTGCTATAAAAATAAGGAAGGAAGTAGGCTGAATTTAGGGGAGCAAACTCAAAAAATGCATTGTATGATTACCTGAATTATTACCTGAATATCTGTCACACTGCAAAGGGAAAACACAAAATAAATCAAGAATGTCCTGCCCTGGAAGTAACATTCAGAGAAATTCAAAAGTAAATTCTAAGTAGTGACCTCATTTCTTAGTGGAGCAATCCCAGTGTGGAGCCATGATGTTGTGATGCACTTGGAAGTCCCATGCCCTTACTAGTGGAACAAGGAAAACAAGTTTCAGGGAGTTCAATTGTCAGATTTAAGTGCTCTGGAACAACTGAAAACAATAATAAAAACTTAAGGTCTTGTTTGTTCACAAAATAATAGTATTTCAGAGCTCACAAAGACCTTACAGCTCAACCCCTGTTTATGGCGAAATCTCAGGGAGGGAGTTGCCTGTTGAAGATCACAAAGGTTGTTAATGAAAGACCAGGAACTGAATCTGGGTCTTCATCCCTCCATCCAGTGTTGTTTCCACTCATCCTACAGCTCTTCCTTGTTATAAAGAATGTGTGGTTTCACAGAGATAATGTAATCACCCACTTTCCGAAGTTGTCCAATGCTTCTAGTCTTTGCCTGAGATTGGAAACACATCGATTCCAGCAATAAATCATGTTTATATCTCTACAATCTCATGAAGAACTTCGTGTTGATTCAAATTATATCATTTTACAGAGAATCTTAAATGTGAAAAAGATATCAAAATTCATGCCATTTTTCATATACTCCTCACCTCTGCCCTCTCCCCCAAAGACTGTGAACTCTTCAAATAGATGGCAACAGTTTGCAGCTGTCATTCACCACAACTCAGATAAAGGACGTGTGAGTGTGTGAGCATGTGCTACTTAGTTCCTGTATTAAAAGAAGCTGCACAAATGAACCCATGCCCCCCAAAAGACATGCCGTAATACCCTAACCAACCTAATACCATAATCAAAAATATTCAATTAACAATAACAGATAGTCCTCTGTTATGACAATGGTCTCTTTGTTCTCCCAGTATTTGCCATGACAATAATGAGGTCTTTCAGCAGGGGCATCATCAGTAATGTTCATGTCAGAAACCTGGAGCTCATACATCCGCTCCCCAGTGGAGCACTCGGCCTCTTTGGAGCTCCGCCATGGAATGCACAAACTGTGCCGTTACCAGGCAGCCAGCTAGTGACCACAGCCAACTGTAACACTGGCACAGAGCTTTCTCCTGAAGGGGAAAAACAAAAGCAACTACCTCAATAAAATGTGAATACAATTTTCCCTGAATTAAGCAGTTGTATAACTCACTTGAAAGTAAAAGGTATCAATGTTCAAAGTTACTCCTCAAAAACTACTGTTGCTATTCCTGGACGATTCTAGAGCTCTAAACAGTACCATACATTATGCCAAAAAAATTTGTGTGAGCATTTTTATGTGGAGACAATTTTAAGCTTTTATATGATTTTCAAGGGATATGTGACTCAAAAAGAACTTTTTAGGTCTAAGATTAAGAACATTTCTCAAGATCCACAAGGTTTCCATCTTTAATAGATACAATATGGAGGGGAAAGGGCAGGGCCAGTCTTCTACATATGCACTATCTGACCACACATTTTAGGATTAGCCCACCTTTTGGCAAATCAAAGAGAGCTTGCCATGAGTCCAGTGGTCAGTCAATTATTTATTCATTGAGCACCTACTGTGGACCAAGAACTGACTGCCACCAGCCTACTACCATTAGGAGAGGCGAAAAAATTATTAAAGTCTGTTCTCTATAGCCAGAAGGCCCAAGTTCAAATTTTAGCTCTGTCACTTCCTGGCTGTGACTTTACACAGGTAAACTTTAACCCTCCCTGCTTTAGCTTCCTCATCTATAAATGGGGATAATAGTATCTGTCACATGTGTTTGTGAGAATTATATGAATAGTGTACAAAAAGCACTGGAACAGTGAGTGTCCCTGATGAACTCTCAATACGATTATCAATATCATTAGCAAGGATTGTCAGCCAATAGTCACATCTCTGTGGACTCTTCCTGAGGGAATACATCTTGTCTGCATTTCACTACCCACAGGTAGAGGATAAAGGAACATTCCATCAGGGTTTCCATCTTAAGTGGGCTTAATAGAGACAGCCAAATACAGTTTCAGGTTTTGTGGGTCATATGCTGCATAGTGTTGCCTATTTAGAACCCAAAGACTGGCCTATAGTTGTCTAAACTCTGCTAGCCCAACTCCTTGATAAACTTGGAAGATTTTCCATCAGTATTCCTAGAAGCCCTAAACTAAGTCCACATTGTTCTCAGGAGGTCCCTGATGGGCCTAAGTAGTGCTGATCTCGCTCCAATTCTTGTTCTGCCTCATCTGTTGACTTAATGTGCACACTATAAAAGAAAACCCCTGGACTGTTCTGTACTTGGGAATTACATTTAGTGAAGATAAATTAAGAAATATCAAAGAGCACAATGAATTAGAAGGGAACTACAGGCAGTCAGTCTATTTCCTTATTTGCCTCACCCACTTAGCCTGAGAAAATGATCTCAATGATCCCTTGCCTCCCAATCCCTCTCAAGCTTCTTCCTGGGCTTGGAACAATTTCTCCATACCCACCCTGACTTCTGAGAAAAAATCCTTTCTCCAGAGTACAATTCTGTTTTCCATTCCAACCCATGTAACAACCATATAAAACCATTTCAAAGACGTGTACACGGTGGGATGTAAAAGCTAATGAACCTATAAAGCATATTTTTTAAAAAAGTAACCACTCTATACTAACAATTCCTCACAGCTTACATATACAATATTTATGCATGTATCTTTTTGGCTTAAAAATATCCCTCATATGTTTCCAAACCTGTCTTTTTAGAATGGAACCCATTCTTAAGCAGAGATTTTCATTTCAGTGACTCTTCACAGGCTATGAATACCCAGGATGCATAAACAAAGTTCTGATTATTTGATCAATCTTTTGAAGCCGAGTGAGGAGGTTCTCATGTTTTTAATTCCAGGTGTGATGACTTCAGGGAGGTAGGAATATGTCTGTCTTACTGTATTCCCTGAAACTAGCACACTGTCTAGCATACATTAAGTATTCAATATTCATGTGGAAAAGCATAAATAAATGAATTCCAGCTACTGACCTGATCACAGATGAAAATTAAATCTTCTAATTATGAATTTAGATTCTAAGTTGCATTAGGACTTTAAGGGTTGACAGTTACCGAAAGGTTTTGGAGTAGACGTAAGCATAAAGGTATTACAATTATGAAGAAATGGTGGCATCTATGGAAATTAAGGCAAGAATGCACCTCAGAGGTAGCTTCAATGGTGATCAAAGCATTAGGAAGAAACCTGAGGTATCATCCCTCTCTGTGCTACCGCTTTTGTGCATCCACTTCTTCTTTCTCCCTGCAGGTTGACTTTAGTCGTTATAGAGGATGAATGCATGAATTGTGGTCAAAATTCCAATGACAGTCATGGCCTCTTGTAGACAGTACCTACATGTGAAGATTGCCTAGCCTCCTCATTCATAAAGTCAACAGCCAGAGCATAAGGTAGAACAGCCTATGTAGCAATCATATCTAGGGTCAACATGGTAGGGTGAGCTACTCTGCATATCACCAATGAAGTGTTATGTAAGCAAGGGCCTACACAGAAACACTTATAAGAGAACCAAAGTCAAAACAGAGCTCCCCCTGACCAAAGATAAGATACAGGAGAATTCCCATTCAGAGGCACTTGCTCCCACAAAGAGGAAAATGCTATCTTGCCACTCTTTCCAAGTGCTTGAAAGTTGTGTCTTACTTTGGATGGTGGAACCCCGGGAGATATCGAGGTAGCTGCTGTTCAAGTCCAGCTTCTATCATTTGCCATCAGAGTCATGAGTGATTAGGGTGACCATATAATTTAGCTTCCAAATCAGGCCATTTTGAGAGAAGACACTACGAATAATTATACTGAGACAACGGATATAAGCAGGGAATGTCTGAGGCAAAGTAAGACATATGTCATCTTATGAATAATGTACAAAATGGTATTCTCTGCTTTGTCATCCACTTGGAAGAACATGATTTTAGCTCACAGCTTCCAGTACATATGCTCTCAGGTCCAGTTCCCCATGAAAGAATAATTTTGTTCTTTCAATACCAATTCTAACGAATTCAAAGAGACCAGTTACTCATGACCAAGGCAATGGGTTTACATTACAAGAAAACAGATTCTGAGAGCTCAGCAGCCCTAACTCTGTGTTTGTTTGGAGTGGAGCAGGAGGAAGAAGGGTTTTATTTTCAGAAAAATGGAGTCTTTGGGAAGTCACTGGTTGAGATTTTATCCTACTTAAACAAGTTTAATGGTATAGAGGAGCCCTAGAATCCAAAGAATTCCCATTAAAATGACTATACAATTTAGTGTGTTTGCCTGTCATGGTTCCATGGACGCTTGCAGAAGTCCATGAGATCCCTGTGTCTGAGACAAGACTTTATTACTTACAGCCGAAGCAGCCACTGACCACCACTTGTAAGCTGCAGCCTGTGACACAAGTTCTAGCTCTGTCACCAACTGCCTGTACTGCCTGTAAAAAGTCATTTGGCTTTTCAAATATTTAGTTACCTCACCTTTATTGTTGTACTATGCAGACTCAGCCCCAAAACAGATTTCAAAACAGTTTACTTAAGTAACAGTTCTTGAGAAATTGTTGTTTTTCCTGAGCTCATAAGAGTGTAATCAACTACCCCACACTTTAGAAAGTTTACCACGTAACACAATAAATTACAATATAATTTAAGATTATGAGGAAAGTATAGTAATATGTAATTAAAATTATAAATATAAAACAGGAGACCCCTTTTTTTGGACACTGTTTAAAAGGTACTAGATTCGAGCTTGACCTTCTGTAGAGCTCCCCTACTGTGTTGATTTAGCAGCAAAGCAATGAAGTGTTATGTTATGAATGTAAGTTTGAAACAGGAACTTTCTTGGGTGAATGCCATTGAACCACATCAAATCTTTTATTTTGCTAAAATCCCCCTCTCAGACAACTTTCCAACTGATTATACATATTTGTCCTTTATGCTTCATCAGTTTCTCAACTTGTAGATAAAAATAAAATGTTTTGCTCAGTGAATCTGTTCAATTGTAGTCACTGTAATTATGACTTTATTTTTAAATGATCCATGCTGTATTTTTCTATGCTGTAAAATAAACTGAATTGTGTTTTGGGGAATCTTTTCTCTACTCTTTGCAACAACATAAGGTAATGTGATCCAATAGTTTTGCTCTACTTTCCTATGGACTTTTCACTCTAGCTTCTCTCACTTTCCTCTGGAGTGTTAATTACATGTGAAATCTGATACTAATTGGACCAATGGAGTTATATATAGCCCTAGTTGGTTCAGCATTATTATATTTACTGTGAATTAGTTAATTATGGGACTTCCATAAAAATATACTGATGATGATGTTTTGTTTTGTTTTTTTCATGAGAACACCTTCCTGATCTTTTGAAAGGAATTTGTGTGTGTGTGTGTGTGTGTGTGTGTGTGTGTACGTGCGTTCATCATCTTTCTTTAAAATCTTACTTAGGAATTCCTAAGCCCTGAAGTAATACAGACATTTTAAGTTCCATGACAGGGTTTTAACTGAACAAAATGTAGTAGCTATAACAGAGCTACCCCTTCCACTACAGTCCTGAAAAGAAATAGAAGGTTTCTGGGGCATCCAGGTGGCTCAGCTGGCTAAGCGTCCAACTTTAGCTCAGGTCATGCTCTCTCCGTGTGTGAGTTCCAGCCCCACGTTAGGCTCTGTGCTGACAGCTCAGGGCCTGGAGCCTGCTTCATATTCTGTGTCTCCCTCTCTCTCTGGCCTTCCCCTGAGCATGCTCTGTCTCTCTCTGTCTCTCAAAAATAAATAAATGTGAAAAATTTTTTAAGAAAAATAGGAGGTTCCTCTTTCCTCATATGGCATCCATTTTCGGTCCTAAACTGTGATGTTTTTACCCCAGGACCTGTTTATACCTGGCTTGAAATGTAGTAGCAGCTTAGAATTGTGTATACATTGGTTCAGCTAAAGCAGATGTAGGTGCTATTCTGTGCATTCTTAGGGGGGTAAAATTTCCAACTTTTTACTGAGAATAAACAAACATGCTATGTCACATAGGATCACTACCTTATTATGTCCTGCTGCGAAGTCTAAATGCTTCAGAAACCAAGTAAAATAAATGTGGCCACCCGACAAACCTATACAGAAGGTATTTATTTAGCAGCAATAGGCCATTATCTAATGACAAATCCTCAATTTATCAGGTAAAACTGGTGACCACAGCATCCACATACTTAGTCAAAAAATAGAATTCATTTTAAAAATATTTTCAAACATTTAGCTCTATAATCATTCATTCACTCATTCATTCTCAAAATGCTTCAGGCCCTAGAAAAGAGTTGCCTGGTAAACGGGGTCTCTGTCCTCACTAACAGACTGACCTTCTAGGGGAGGAGTCTCACTGTCAACTGGCAATAAGACAAATCAATGGATGAAATAAGTACAAAACACGATGAGCACAAGGAGGAAAATAACTAGCTTACACAAAGAGAGAATGAAAATGATTCTGAGACCCAGACAGGGAGAAGAAGCTCCTTTGGGAAGAGATGGATTTCTGCTGGAACAAGGGAAACAAATGAATAATCAGACAAGAGTTTATAGATTCAAGTGTGCTGACCACGGACCAGGAGCTTTGGCAGTACAAGGAGCCAGGAGATTGCATCATACTGGCAAATACACAGAGCCCAGAATGGAGATGAGGTAATAACGGATCGCTGGGGGGCTTGGCCTTCATAGCATAACTGAGAGCAACTGGGAAGGGGGTATGACTGAATGAATTATAATTAACTCTTAATTAAAAGTAAGCATTGCTCTAGTGTTGAAGTCTCAAATATTTTGCTCTGTGGAGTGGCATCCGAAACCAACTAACTAGCTGTTAAAGCACCATTACTCAAATTATGATGACATAAATTTTGTATCATTATTTCCAGCAAATTATAAACATTTAAAAATGAAATGTGCTAAATTTGCATGACATATTCTTGATATCACCTAATTCCTATACCTCTTGTTAGGCTGAATAATCAATGAAAGTAGAAGCGGGTGCTGTTTTCCTACCACTCCTGGAATTTTACCACTGATAAACACACCGTCATAGGAGAGTTTCAGGATAACAAAGTGTTGTGTGCTAAGTAATCTTTTCCTTACTCTGCACCTATTTGGCTCAGTTGATTATTGCCAATGTTAATGGCTCTTTTAACACATTAAACACATTCACCAGGTAGCTTTGTTCTCTTCCAAGGCCTCAAGTTGTACCTCTAAAAGTGCCAGTTTTCTCCAAAGACCATTTTGTTTTCTTTTGTTTTCTAAATAAAAAATAACTCAATGCACAAGTCCTAAAACCACAGGTCAATTGTGTCATAGGTAAAGGATATTCAGTACATTCTTTTGCCATATGCTAAAATACTTGCTTTGTACCGAAGCAGAGACATAAAAAAGGTAAGTGAGATCATAAAGAAAAAGTATGATGAGAAGGGAACTGAATACCTAGCCCTGACAGTAAAGAATAAGGAGACTCCAAATTATCTTAAACATAAACCCTACTATATGATCACTAACATGAACCAGAAAGAACTTCCTGGCTGTCTACAGGTGAACGTGTTGAAACAGAGGGAGAGAGTCACAAGTAACCAATTCATTAGACATTTTCATCCCCTTTAAAAAAAAAAAGAGGGAAAAGAATGAGTTTTTAACTCCTCATTTTCAAGATAAAGAAACTGAAGTCTGCTAGAACCTGTAAAATCTAGCTGTCTTGGAGGTTACCTGAGAATAATGGAATTGGAGACACCAACTCCCATGTAACATAGAAGTAGTGGTCTGAGAGGTAGAGATTTATTTAGAGAACCCAATGGCATAGCAAGAAACTCTAGTAAATAATGTAGAAACGTTAGAGACAAGTGGAAACATGTTGACCTTCAGAGAAATACATTAGGTTCCTTTTAATTTTCTCCTAAAGAACTAAAATCTGTTCACTGACACAGCACCATAGGATGAACCTTGGCAAATTGGGAGCTCAGTCATAAGATGGTGAGTTCTTGATATTCCTTCTAAAGGAGATATATCCCAAAGACATAATGACTTGGTCACCAAAAACAGGAGTTCTGCTATAAGAATTACTGTGTTACTTCATACGAAAAGGAATTCAAATATTAATTTTTCCAAAAATCCAACAGCCACTGACCTTGCACTGAGAGACTTCCATAATGACAATGAGACGTGAAAGCAAGAAAACTCTCTGAACTTAGGGTAGAATAGATTTTACTGGCCTCAATGGCAAGCTTGTTGTACTTGGCACAGGACATGAGTGACAGGAGCTATTACAAGTTCAGGCAGCACAGCTGAGAAATGTGATAAGTAGTAAATGTCTAGTTCTAGAGAATACTGACTTTCTGTTCCATGAAGGAGCAAAATATTGTGAATTACTATTTTGGCTAAGGTCCAGTGCATCAAAAGGACCTAAAAGTTCACCATTTCACTATACAAGAGTAATGAGAAAGAAGTACTTGCCATGTTATAGTTTATGCATCAAAAGTCCAATCCAATTAAGGATATCATTAAAAGAAATAAGGTTCCCAGGGTGGTGGGTACTAAAAAGTCTAGACTAAACCATAGCAGTCACAAAGTTGTCTTCAGCTACAACGTTTGGGCCATCCATAGTCAAAGAGGTTAAAAATACGTAGGTGAGAGCAGAATGAATGTGGTGCCACCAGCCTCCTGCTACATGTCCACATCACAAGTAATTTAACAGATTAATTAAATCACAAGTGATTTAACAGATTAATTCCCCTTCCATGGACCTCTGAGTTACAGTAATACAAAACAGTAAGTTCCTGAAGACACTACGCTATCACATTCCAAGGCAAGTAAAAAAGTAAAGCAGTTTTCTTTAGCTATAGCAGCACTATCCAGTAGGTAGCCTCTAGCCACGCATAGCTTTTCCACTTGAAATATGGCTAGTGATGTGTTGTTAGTGTAAAATATATACTAAATCTGGAAGACTTAATGTCAAGATATGTAAAACATTTCATTAATATTTCTTCATATTTGCAACATGTTAAAATGAGAATCTGTCAGAAATAGTGGGTTAAATAAAATATATTATTAAAATAATTTCACCTATTACTTTTTAGTTTTTTTATGTAGCTACTAGAAAATTTTAAATTATATATGTGGCTCACAATATATTTCTATTGGTCAGTGCAGAGATACACCTTTCATATGCTACTGGTAAGAAAACAACGGGGTGCCTGGGTGGCTCAGTTGGTTAAGTGACCAACTTCAGCTCGGGTCATGATCTCGCAGTTTGTGAGTTCGAACCCCGTGTTGAGCCCCATGTTGGGCTCCAGCTCAGAGCCTGGAGCCTACTTCAGATTCTGTGTTTCCCCCTCTCTCCACCTCTCCCCTGCTCACGCTCTCTGTCTCTCTGTCTCTCAATAATAAATAAACATTAAAAAATTAAAAAAAAAAAAAAAGAAAACAAAACAGGGGCACCTGGGTGGCTCAGTAGGTTAAGTGCCCGACTTCGGTTCGTGAGTTCGAGCCCTGTGTCCGGCTCTGTGTTGACAGCTCAGAGCCTGGAGCCTGCTTCAGATTCTGTGTCTCCCTCTCTCTCTGCCCCTCCTCTGCCCGTTCTCTCTCGCTCTCTCTCTCTCTCAAATAAATAAACATTTAAAACATTTTTTTTAAAAAAGAAAAGAAAACAAACAGTAATGGAGACATGAGTTTCCTCTTCCAAAAAGTCTTGGCTGGATACTGAGCTCGGCCACACAGTCTTTGTATCCCTAAGAAGCAGAGACACAGAAAGCTATACTTTTCTAGGTGACTGAGAAACTAGCAAATCTGTGATTCTACAAAAATTAAATAAAAGAACTATGAAATAAACTATCCATGTTGGAAATCACTAGAGCTTTTAAAAGAACAAGAGAAAAGGGGCTTAAAGAATCATGGGAATCGACCTCATTCAGATGGATGTATTAAAGATAATCAATATGAGGATTTTGTGAATTCAGAGGTAGAAACTAAAGTGAGACACACTCCACAATGCATTTGTAATCTTGCTGTAGGCATTGATAAACCAATCCCAACAGTGAGGTTCTGCTGTAACAAAGTGGAGATTAGTTTGGTCTACATCTATTGCAATGCCCTTCTTGTATTCTTTCCTGTACTACAGAGCTAGAAAGGTAAAGAGTACATGTCCCAGACTCTGTAACAGCGTAGGTTCCAGATGGGAGTTCTGGCTCTATCAATCAGATACACAAATATGAGACTTGAATTTGGAACTGAGTACGCAGGGAAAGAGTGGAGCAGACCAGTCATGTTGCGAGCTTGGTTCTCAAGCTGAGAGCTGGAGGAGCAGAGCTTCAGTTGGACAGGCAACTTTCCCATGGTGGCCAAGGCAGCAACTTGGCAGCCCAGTTTTGACATGAAGATTTGGGAGTTGTTCCTAGAAGCTCAGTCTAATATCTGTCTCTTCAACTATAAAACATATACAAAAAGGGTACTTATAAGCTTGTTGGAATGAACTGATCCATAAGAAGGATTAGCACAGTGATTGGTACCTAAAAAACAATTAATAACTGTTAACTATTATTAGAATTTTAATATTAGTTATCAGAATTTGAATTCAGGGTTGATCATGGGGGAATTCTGCATAGCAAGTCAGATTTTGGCCAGAAGTAAAAGTGATGAAGTTTTCCACTCATGACAGACCAAGCAAATCCCTTTATCTGGAGTCACGTATTGAAGAAAAGTTAGAGAAACATCTTCCATCAATTCTTAAAAGATGATAACTCTCTCATGTAGGTAAGTGTAAGAAAGCTAGACTAGAGGAACTTGCCACATAACATTATATTCCAGGGAGCTAAGTACCTGGGACTGTTCAGGAAGATGTATGAATCTGGAGAGTCCATAAATAGAAATACCTCATTCAAAAGAATGATGCAGAAAGCAAAATAAACAAAAAATTCTTTGCTGCTTAGTTCTTAAACTAATGGAGGATGTTAAATAACGGTTGAACTAATTTTCTAAGACTTCATTGCTGGCTTCATTTCTAGAGGGTGTCATTAGTTAATCCTTTAAATGGCTATTGAACAGGGTGCCTAGGTGTCTCAGGGGGTTAAGTACCCAACTCTTAATTCTGGTTTAGGTCATGATTTCACGGTTCTGTGGGACTGAGCCCCGTGTCCCACTCTGCACTAACAGTGCCAAGCCACCTTGGGATTCTCTCTCTCCCACTCCCGCACATGTGCGCTTTCTCTCAAAATAAATAAGTGTTAAATATAAGTAAATAAATAAACAAAGAAACAAATAAATAGCTATTGAGCCTTCCATGTGCCAGGTACTGGCACTAGGCTAGGCAATGGGGATAAAATGTCAGGAAACAAATCAGTGGCCCATAGTTGCAGTGTGAGGGTTGATAGGAGCTGAAATGAGAAAGGAATCGAGTTTCACTGGAACGTAATCTGTTTTAGGAGACAGTTCCCAGGATGAGGGGGAGTCAGTAACATGATATTCCCCATAAATTTTTATTCCTTCACTTTGCACTTGACATCAACCTTCTTCCACATTACCCTTTGCCCAAGAGAGGACCAACAACCAATCTAGAAGAAATGCTACGACTGTATGGCAAAAGCTGAGGGAGCAACTTTGTTTTAAACCATCTCAAATTTGCAAAAAAGTTACAAATATCACACAAAAAAATTTATTCCTGAGTCATATGAGAATAAGTCACTGACATGATGTGCCATCATACTCCAAGAAGTTAATGTCCATTTCCTACAAACAAGGACATTCTGTTTCACAACCACTACGGAGCCATCAATATTAAGAAATTAGCACTGATACATTGCCACCAGCTAATCCTCAGACCCCACTTGAATGCCACCAGTTGTTCTAGTAATATCCTGTACCAGGATCCACTTCAGAAGTATGTGTTGCCCTTAGTTGTCACATCGTTTTAGTCTCCTTCCACCGGGAACATTTCCTTGACCTTAAGAACCAGGTACTTTCAGTTATTTTGTAGTAATTTTGATTACTCTGATATTTTCTTGTGAATAGACTAAAAATATCACAAATGTGAGGTTGTTTTCTTCTCCTTGCATCCTATCAAGTGGTAAACAATCTCTATTTTTACCATTACTACTAATGTTCACTTTGATCAGTTGATTAAGGTGCTCTCTGTCAAATTTCTCTACCACAACCTTAGTTTCTATCTCCCTGTAATACGTAGCCTGTGGAGAGTCACTTTTAAAATACATGAATATCCCTTCTCTCATAAATTAAAAAAAAATTTTTTTTTCAACGTTTATTTATTTTGGGGACAGAGAGAGACAGAGCATGAATGGGGGAGGGGCAGAGAGAGAGGGAGACACAGAATCGGAAACAGGCTCCAGGCTCTGAGCCATCAGCCCAGAGCCTGACGCGGGGCTCGAACTCACGGACCGCGAGATTGTGACCTGGCTGAAGTCGGACGCTTAACCGACTGCGCCACCCAGGCGCCCCTCTCATAAATTTTTTAAAGTATCCACTTATTTATTTATGTCAGTATGAATTCATGGTTCCTGATTCTATCTGTTATTCTCATTACTCACTTGGATGTTCAAACTGTCTCAGGTTTGGTCAGTGGGAGTTCCTGCCAACTGGCTCTGCGTCTAGTTGATATTGTTCATTCCTTGAGCATTTAAAAAAAATTTTTTTTTTTACTTTCTGGCACAAAAAGATGTTCTAGGTTTATATTGTACTTTCCATGCTCAGCCTGGAGTAAGCCATTTCTCCAAGAAGCCTTGGATGTCTTATGGTTGAAAGTAAGAGCATCGTCAGCTGTCAGCCACTTCAGAGAGTACCATTACTGCAGAAGCCCCCTTGCCCAAGGTCACACCCTTGGGCAGCCCAACTGAGGCAGGTGTCAAAGTCTGTGTTAGAGTGTACCTCCTAGAAAACCCAAACTGCAGCTGAAGCCAAGTGTAGTCACTGGTTGTATTCATTGATATTGGGGTGTTACTGCTCCCAGACGTTCAGTGGGCAGAGGATTTCGTGTCTGTGTGCACAAGTATATTTACAAGTATATTCTTCTATATATCTGTGGTAACTTAAATATAGCCTCCCAAATGTTATCCACATCCTAATCCTGGAACCTTGAATGCTACCTTATTCTGTTAAAAAAATAAAAATAAAAACAACAAAAAAAGAGGAGAGCCTTTATCAAGTTAAAAATTGTGAGATGGGGACCGTATCCTGGATTAACAAGGTGGACTCAGTGTAATCACAATAGTACTTACACAAGAAACACAGAGGCATCAGAATGAGAGAAGGAGACACAATGATAGAAGCAGAGGCCAAGATGATACAGAGCCACAAGCCAAGGAATAATGGCAGCTTTTAGAAGCTGGAAAAATAAAGAAAGTAGATTCTCCCCTGTAGCTTCCAGGAGGACTGGGGCCCTGCCCACACCTTGAGTTCAGCCCAGTGTAACTGATTTTGGACTTGTGGCCTCTAGAACCTTTGAGAAAATAAATTTCTGTTGTTTTAAGCCACCAAGTTTTGGGTGATTTGCTACAGCAGCCTTAGGAAACTAATCCAATTTCTATCATGACACAGAAGCCTTCCTCACACAGCTCAGACTCTGATACCACTCTCCTCACTCTGGTGACTTCCAAAATCATCTAGTAAAAAGCCCCTTGAGAGAATGACCTTCTCCTCTTGCTCAGACTCAGAGAACTCATGCCAGGCCACACCCTATATACATGGTCTCCTTACCCCACTGAGGTTCCCATTCATAGCATCTCACACCAGGCTGCCTTTCTCTATACCTGTTCTCTTTCCCTTCTTGCACCCCCACAACCATTCCAATCCACTTCTCCCTGGATACACCTTTCCCCCACATTTGCAACCAATAACCACTTCCTCTCTTCTCATCATAGAAGGCCTGACATTTGTTTTCTGAGAAAGTGAACCAGTCCCCAGATTTGAGCATATCAGGCACCTGGGGGATTAAGGAGAAGCCTTCATATTGAAGATGGGTGTCTCTTCCTCTGCCTTTCTCCAAAAAGGCTGACAGTCAGGCTTGCACTCAACCAGGGAAGAGATAAGAGGAATCTTCTATGGAGAAAGTGAATAGCCTCAAAGAAGAGATCTACACAGGGGTGCCTGGGTGGCTCAGTCCGTTGAGCGACCAACTTCAGCTCAGGTCATGATCTCATGGTTTGTGAGTTTGAGCCGTGGGTCAGGCTCTGTGCTGACAGCTCAGAGCCTGGAGCCTGCTTCAGTTTCTGTGTCTCCCTCTCTCTCTGCTCCTCCCCCACTCATGCTCTGTCTCTCTCTGTCTCAGAAATAAATAAACATTAAAAAAATTTTTTTTAAAGTAGAGATCTACACATAGTGATATTTGGAGGCACTCTCCCAACAAAAAGTCTATTTCACTGCTTATAAGTCAGTAAGTACTACCCAGGCACACTAGCCCTGATTGGAGTCTTCATCAGTAAAACTTGATGGAATGGAAGCAAAATATCATCAAATTATTCAGGAAAATTCCAGAATTAAAGATTTTGTTAAAAAGCAAGAAGACAATGGGGTGTCTGGGTGGCTCAGTCGGTTAAAGCTCCAACTTTGGCTCAGGTCATGATCTCCTGATTCATGAGTTTGAGCCCCATATCGGGCTCTGTGCTGATAGCTCAGAGCCTGAGCCTGCTTCAAATTTTGTGTCTCCTCTCTCTCTGTCCCTCCCCCACTCATGCTCTCTCTCTCTCTCTCAAAAAATAAACACTAAAATTTTTTTAAAAAAACACACTAAAAAAAGAAGACAAAAGAACCCAGAAAAAAAATAGACAATTTAGGGAACAGCAAAACAAATTTTAAAATATACATTATATTCCCAGAAAGATAAAAGAAAAATGGGATTCTGTAACAGACAACAAGAAAGAGCTCTTAGGGATTAAAATAAAGCTGATTAAATTTTAAAATTCAAGGAAAAATAGTAACTATACAAAATTAAGGATGTGTTAATTAACCTGATTATAATCATTTCACAAAGTATACATATATCAAATCAACATGTTGCATACTTTATTTTTTTTAACGTTTATTTATTTTTGAGACACAGAGAGATAGAGCATGAATGGGGGAGGGGCAGAGAGAGAGGGAGACACAGAATTGGAAGCAGGCTCTAGGCTCTGAGCCATCAGCCCAGAGCCCGATGTGGGGCTCGAACTCACGGACCGTGAGATTGTGACCTGAGCTGAAGATCGTGACCTGAGCTGAAGTCGGTCACTTAACCGACTGAGCCACCCAGGCGCCCCCACATGTTGCATACTTTAAATTTATGTAGTTTTATTTGTCAATTATACCTCAAAGTTGGAGGGAAAATAAAGAAAAAAAATTATTTTTGTTTCTTTTGTTAACATTTATTTATTTATTTTGAGAGAGGGAGAGAGGCAAAGAGAGGGAGGGAGAGAATCCAAAGCAGGCTACACATTGTGAGTGCAAAGCCCAACGTGGGGCTTGAACTCACAAACCATGAGATCATGACCTGAGCCAAAATCCAGAATCAGACACTTAACTGTCTGAGCCACCCAGGTGCCCCCAGAAAAAAATTTTACATAAATGGATATTCAGTAGAGGAGTTCAAAGTTAAAATTGAGGCTTCTTTCCACAAAGTAGAACAATAATAATAATAATAATAATAATCATAAAGGAAATATAAAATTAGAGAGAAAATATGAGGAAAAAGAGAATCAGTCTAGACTATATAGTTTTGAGCTAATAGGAATTACAGAAATAAAAATAGGACAAATTATCAAAAGTACAATACAAAGTTTATCATAAATGAATAGCATAAATTTCAAGGTTGACTCTCAATAGGTAAAAGCAGAACAAAAGAAAACAACAACAACAACAACAAAATCCCAACTCACATCAAGCAAGACTCATCATGGTAAAATTTTGAAACACCAGGGATAAAAAGAAGACTAAAATATTCCAGAGAAAAAAGCTAGGTTGCATACAAAGGAATAGGAATTAAAATAGAATCAAACTTCTCTATAATCTAGAATTCTATACCCAGTCATGTTATTAATTAAAGGTGAGGGTGGAATAACAATACTTTCAGATTGGAATGGCTCAGAAATCTGTTTCCCGTGAACCCTTTTGTATTAGTCAGGAGAGGCCAGAATGCCAGCAATGCCAAAAATCTCGACTGCTTAATAAACCAAAGGTTTCTCTGCTGGCATACTTGGAATTTGTGTGAGTACAAGAAATTTCTCAGGTCGACCATCTTCCATGGCAATTTATCAACCAGTCTTATTTTTGGTTTTATGACTTTCTCTATACAAGGACTGGTATCTCCCTCCATGGAGAAAGATAGTGTTTTCGTCCAAACTGGCACTTATCATTCCTACTCCTAGCCCATTGTCCGGAACTAGTTAATGACCTACATGGCTACAAAGAGGCAGTGGAGTGTCACCCTCCTATCTATCCAGGAAGGAAAGAAAGATTATGGAGAGGTACTAGACATGTCTACCATATTTATTTTAGGAAGCCACTGTGAGATATGCTCAAGCAAAACAAAGGAGTATCCAAGAAAAGGGAAAACATGAGATCCAGAAAATAGGGATTCCACATCATCAGGCCTGGAAAGCATTCAGTCCAGACTAAAGCAGGAAGATTCAGGGCTCTGGAAAAGAGGTCATGAAGGGAGAAAAACAAAATGGAATTAATAGCCTATGTGTGAAGATTTGGAAAAAAAAATACCATTGTCAGCAATGAAAAATATTCAATCAAGTTCTTAGAAAACAATGCAGGGGCGCCTGGGTGGCGCAGTCGGTTAAGCGTCCGACTTCAGCCAGGTCACGATCTCGCGGTCCGTGAGTTCGAGCCCCGCGTCGGGCTCTGGGCTGATGGCTCAGAGCCTGGAGCCTGTTTCCGATTCTGTGTCTCCTTCTCTCTCTGCCCCTCCCCCGTTCATGCTCTGTCTCTCTCTGTCCCAAAAATAAATAAACGTTGAAAAAAAAAATTTAAAAAAAAAAAAAAAAAAAAAAAAAAAAAAAGAAAACAATGCAAATAGGGGCGCCTGGGTGGCGCAGTCGGTTAAGCGTCCGACTTCAGCCAGGTCACGATCTCGCGGTCCGTGAGTTCGAGCCCCTCATCAGGCTCGGGGCTGATGGCTCAGAGCCTGGAGCCTGTTTCCGATTCTGTGTCTCCCTCTCTCTCTGCCCCTCCCCCGTTCATGCTCTGTCTCTCTCTGTCCCAAAAATAAATAAACGTTGAAAAAAAAATTTTTTTTTAAAGAAAACAATGCAAATAAAAACATGTAGGAGGGTTCCTGGCTGGCTAAGTCAGTAGAGTATGAGACTCTTGATCTCAGAGTCAGTTAAGTATATGACTCTTAACTTCAGCTCAGGTTGTGGCTTCATGGTCGTGAGACAGAGCCCTGTGTCAGGCTCCACCCTGAGCATGGAGCCTCCTTGGGACTCTCTCTCTCCTTCTCTCTCTGCCCCTCCCCCACTCATGCTCATGCCCTCTCTCTCTCTCCCTTTCTGTCTCTCTCAAAATAAAGAAATAAACATCAGAAAAAGAATAAAAAGAACGTGATAATTGGAGGAAATAAAAGTTATATAAGACAAATTATATAAGAAAGAAAATTTAATTATATTCACTACTTGGCTTAGCAGTAACATAATTTATCTGGTCATGATAATGTAAATATTGACTATTACTAGATACAAAAAAATATTACATAACTTTATTGGAGTAGGAATGAAAAGAAAAGGGGTGTAAGAGAGTTACATACTCATCAGCTCATACCAAGACATCAGTATTTCATGTCTGAAGGTAGTAAATCAAGGAATAAACACAGTATGTGTGTTATTCAAGCACTCACATTGACTCTTACACTCTTTCTGAAGATGCTGTCTGCCTCCTGGACTGAGCCACCACTCCCATCTCCACCACTTTAGCCAAGGTCCCCAAATGGCCACAGTTAAGGTAAAATCCAGTGCCTAATGGCCCATAAACTGCACTTGCTGAGGGCCTGCCCATGCCAAGTCACTCCTCCACTCCCGAACTTCAATGGACCCTTGTACCACAGGGCGTGGAATAAGGCTTCTGGAGGGGCCACCAAGGGGCCAAACGGCATGACACTCCTCATGGAGTAAACTCTGACGAAAGAGACAAAGGAGACAAGAGAAAGCCATGCAGATAAATCTCCCTTCCTTTTCCTATCCGCACAATATTGAGGGTGGGGTGACTCATCACAGCCCATGTGGAGAAGTCATATGCTGAGGTGACATGCTTGCTGAGTATCCACCATGTAACGCATTACATGGCAATCTTTGTAACTTTCCTTGCTTCCCTTCTCTGTTGCTTCACCTTCACCTCTCTGGGCTTGTACACCCCAAATAAAGTGTCAAGGTATTAATTCCTGAGTTAACCTGTTTTTAGAAAATCTAGGATAAGAGCATATTATTTTAGTTTATTATTATTATTTATTTATTTATTTCAAAGTTCATTTATTTATTTTGAGAGAGAGAGAGATAGCAAGAGTGGGGAAGGGGGAGAGAGAGGGGGGGAGGCAGAGAATCCCAAGTAGGCTCTGTGCTGCCAGCACAGAGCCTGACATGGAGCTCAAACTCACAATATTGGGAAGTTGTGACCTGAGCCAAAACCAGGAGTCGGACGCTTAACAGACTGAGCCACCCAGGTGCCCCAAGACAGCATATTATCTTTATTTTATTTCATTTTATTTTTTTTAGCATATTATCTTTTTTTTTAATTTTTTTTAACGTTTATTTATTTTTGAGACAGAGAGAGACAGAGCATGAATGGGGGAGGGTCACAGAGAGAGGGAGACACAGAATCTGAAATGGGCTCCAGGCTCTGAGTGGTCAGCACAGAGCCCGATGCGGGGCCCGAACTCACGGACCACAAGATCATGACCTGAGCCAAAGTTGGACGCTTAACCAGCTGAGTCACCCAGGCGCCCCAGCATATTATCTTTAAATGCAGCGATAAATACTTGAAGAAATGGTTTCCTCTGGGAAGTGAGACTACAGGTTAGGGAAAGTAAGACAGAAGATTATTTATAAGCCTTCTGATACTACTTATTTTTAAAACTATGTGTTTTATTTTCATTAAGAAAAATTAATGTTAAAAGAAAATATGTGATGACTACCATTATATGGATTTGAAATTGCTCACGTACCTTTCATAAGTTTTCCTCATAAATCAGAGAAACAAGCTAAAAATTATTTTAGTAGTATTATAATAACGTTGTGACTTAAGCCTCTGCATTCATACACATTTTATAGATTTGTCTAAAAAATCCTTTTATGAAGAGTGAAGAAAGATGTCACCTTAAGATCAATACCTCCTTGTATCCTGCTTAAAGTGCTATATTCTTGAAATGACAGCAAGTGCTTTATGGCAGAATAGCAATAAGTCAATCTATAGACTCATCTTAATAAATTATAGAGGAAAGAGAAGCAGTTAAAAAAAGAAACCATTTTATTTTTACATTGACTGTCTTTTGAAAAATGGAACTGAGGGTGGAATTAATGATTTAATTAAACCGCTTAATGTTTTATTAAAGTCAATATGGCCTAGCGTTCCTGTGCAACCATCAGCTTATCAATAAAACCTTTTATTTGTTTTTGCCATAGAATTCTTATTTTTCATTAGAGGTGCCTGTGTTACAGAGCCTCTAATTGTTTTCAGGAAACCATATATACGCTTATATTCTAAATTCTACTGAAAAAAAAAATCAGGTCAGGTTCCGAAGGCCTGGTTTATTCAGCTTGGTTCTACTCACTATGAGAAGCTCGATTTCTGCTCTATTCAGCAGAATATCTGTTGAGCTTTTACAGCAAAGGAGGGACTCAAGGTCACCAGTGCGAAACCCTCTTGAGATTGATGTCTTCAGCAGGAAGCACTGAAGGACCAAAGATAATTTTCTCACTAGAACCTGTTAGTTTCTCCCCTTTCTTTGCAGTGTCTTTTCTCATCCCAAACTCCCCCATCCCATATCCAGCATAAATTACCAAAGGTAAAAGCCAGTTAAAGGAAGAAGTGGATAGGAGAGGCCTCCAAGATAATTTACAAACACGAACCTGTCTATTTTCATCTGAAGCCTTGAGACTAGATGGGAACAGTCCTGGCAGAGAAAGGAAGAGCGTGGAGATACAAATCCAAAGAATAAAAGTGTGATCCAAGGTGTGTGTGCTCCCTGCCGTCCCTGGATGTGAGTTCACTTACACAGCCTTCACTTAGAACATCTAGGACAATGGGAGACTCCAGACCAGTAGTAATCAGTTACAGAGGCATGTCTTCATGACCACACTAGTCCTACTATTAGTTCTGCTTGGGTCTCTATATTGCTACAGGGAAACTTTCCAAACAAAAACTGCCTTTTAACCAGAGAGGAGGATCTGTCCTTGCAATGCTGAAGTCTATGCTCACAGGTCAAAGTGTCTGTGGGCAGGTCATGTTCTCACACTCTCTTCAAAGAAGTATCTTCTCTAGAGCTTCATTGCACAGAAAACAAAGACACACAGAAGAACGTTTTAATCAAATTATGACACACATACTTCAGGTCGACCTGATGCTACAGACTCATTTTCTCCACATTTCAGCCTAATGGATTTTATGACACTTATTTAAAATTTTTTAATTCACAGGTTTCACATGATTTGGCTTACAAGAGACTGACCGACTGGCTTGACTGGTTTTTAATGTAATTAACTTGCTTCATAATGTAGCCATGCTTTTGACTGTCCCAGGTTACTCTCTTTGCTTATATTCCCCCCGCCTCTTTTTTCTTCTATACCATTTGTCCCTTATGTGTTTTTTTTTTCTCACTTTTAATCCTCTGTCCTAAGTGTTTCCATCTCTTTATTTTTACCTTGATCATGGAATATGGAATATGAATTGGATTCCTTTTTCTCATTCTTTTCTTCACCTTTTTGTTTCTAAGAAGTATGTGGTAAGGAAACAGGAAATTAAAGTTAACAATGGTGTTTTAAACATAATGAACAATTATAGAGAAACATAGATACAGATATAGATATATACCTATATATCTTCAGTAAATGATCTTTTGTCCCTAAAACACAGAACAATAACAACAACAACACATATATTCCTACTATCAACTCCCAGAATTAATAACTTTTAATATTGAATTAATTGCTCCAATATTTTTCCAGTATGGATAATTTAAGATAAAACTGCACAAGCAATTTGTGCTTGCATTCTTTTAAGGAAAGAAGGGAGAGAGGCAGGGAAGGGAGGAACTAAAGTTCCCTTTCACAACCATCAACCTCATTTTTCATTTCTCTTTATTCTCTGCCCTACAGGCAACTCCCCCACACCAGGCAACCAGTAGCAAAATATACATAATTTTTTCAAAATTTTCATACTTATCCAGAAATAACACACTATACATATCCTTCTGCCACTTGCTTTTTAACTCAACATTAAATTTTTGAGCTAGATCCCTGATGATTTATATAGATCTAGGGCACTGTCATTCATATCTTTGTCAAAAGTCCCCTCACTACTTGCTAAGCACTATTTGCTAAGTATATAGGGACAAGCTTATCTCCTTTATCCACATGAAATCCCCTCTTAACTCTATTCACATCACTGAAAAATGGAGGTTACTTTGGCAAATTCACAGTAGGACAACTTTACAATAAAGTCCAGATTTAAAACAAAAATGAAAAGCTTTCCTTTGGAAAGTTTAAATAATTTTATACTTGAAAAAAAAAATTTCACCAGCTGGCTAAATTAAGGCACTACAAAAGTTCAGTCCAAGAATACTCCTTGGCTTTGAATCTGTTGCCTTTTCTTGTAGTTGGAAATCGGATACATTTTTTCCCAAAAGCTCTTGCCAATGTATACTTTCTTCTAAAAGAGTTAAATAAATGTCAATAGGCAAGCCAGCTCCCTTAATAATATTTCCTTCACTCAGATGATCTATTTTGGTTGAAGTTTGGCATACAGAGATGCTCTCATTCTTCCTGACACATTTCCAGAATATATGTAAATAAGGCTCATATCCTTCTAAAGCCTTTTGCTCCAACGATGTTCAATATAAAACATTTATTTTCCCCACTGCCCTGAAGCCTCACTGTCTCTTTATTTTGATATTCTGAGAAAAAGGAAGATGTTTTTTAAAATTTCCTCCTTTTCATCCCATGGCCTTGTCCTACTAGTGATTGCTTTAGGAATTACTTCAGAAAGTATTTATCTAGTTTTACATTTATTCTGTTTCTTTAATCTCTCTCCTGGACCTCACTGGTCCTTGACCTTTAGAATTTTAATGAAAGCTCTCAGGAAAGGCACACATGTGCACAATGACTACAACATTATACATAGGTGTATCAGAAGAATGGTGGATCTCTCGATATCCACCCGGACCCCAGGTTCAGGTCCCTGAATTACACCCAGCCTGTGCCAATCAATACTCCCCCTCTGCTGCTGTTGTTGACCCCTCAACTAGAACACCAGCACGCCCCCCCTTCTCTGTTGCTTCCCACTTTCCCAAACACTTGCATCTCAGGCACAAAACAAGATAATTCTGCCCCCAATTTTCAAGTTGTGGGGTGGTATCATTTTAGGAACCATAAAACCTGTCCTGTACCGCCTAATGGGGATAATGCTGCCTAATCTGTTGATATGACAAAAATTATCATTTGCTAATGAAAAAAGAAGCAAAGTGGGGGCGCCTGGGTGGCGCAGTCGGTTAAGCGTCCGACTTCAGCCAGGTCACGATCTCGCGGTCCGTGAGTTCGAGCCCCGCGTCAGGCTCTGGGCTGATGGCTCAGAGCCTGGAGCCTGTTTCCGATTCTGTGTCTCCTTCTCTCTCTCTGCCCCTCCCCCGTTCATGCTCTGTCTCTCTCTGTCCCAAAAATAAATAAACGTTGAAAAAAAAATTTAAAAAAAAAAAAAAAAAAAAAAAAAGAAGCAAAGTGAATGAAACCGAGCAAATCCACCCAATATTGAAAAGCATGCCATTTCTGTACAGTTAAACAACTTGGTTGATCTATTCTCTCCCCTGCAAATGTTTCCTGCCCTTTTGCTATCCATTCTTTACTCCAAAATACTTCTCTCTATCCTTTCCACAACATGAACTTGAGAGACCTGAAGGTTAAGGCCTGCAGGTGTTAAAAGAATTGCTGGTCATGCAAGCTGCCAAAAAGCAACTCACTCCAGATATTCTGGAGAATTCAGTGCTGAAAACAAGGAAACATGACCTTTCTGTTTTAGGATACCATTTGTTTTATGTCTTTTTTCCCAGTCCTACCAGGAATTCAATGGTGAAAGCAGGTGAGAACTAAGGTAATACCTGTGTAGATTCACCTTAAGCCCTTCAATGACTCATCTTTGTTTGTATCATATGTATTAGAAGAATAAAAAATACAGTGATTTCTTAATTGTTTCTATGCATCTTATTTTCCTGAAAAATTAGTATTTAAGATGATTTCCCTTCAACATGCTTCCGAAGGAAATTCCTCAGTCACCAGTTGACTCATTGAGAGAATACAAACTTATTTTAACATCAGCCTAAGTAAAACACACTACAGAAGATAGTTATGTTGCCTAAAATCACAGAATGTGTTCTTGAGTCAAAGGTATGTCATTTAGGACTTAGAAATTTATTCTGGATGATCTGCACAAGTGTTACTCTCTATCTTGATAGATGACTGGGATCTTCAGAGTTTCTAGAATGACTGCTGTTAGTGACAAAATGAAAAGACATGTGTGTATATACGGTCTGCTCCATGTAATCCTGTCACTGTGTCACAGAGTAAGTTGTGGTAAGTCTTTCATGGTCTGGATTAGGCAGCCTCACTCTAGGGTGATAATACTGAATCCAATCTGCTCAACCAAACTCATGTCCTTTCAAATGTAGTATCTCACGCAACCTACTACCCTCTCCCACCCCCCATATCTGCCAGCAAATCTAGCTAGATATTCCTAAAGACTTTAATTGAAGCCCATGTCTTTCTTATTCTTACTGTCATTGCCCTCATCCACACTGCCATGCTTTCATTTTCTATTTAGCACCCTCTTATGGTCTCCCTAGCCAAATCCAATGTCTACCTGGCTGCTAAGAAATCTTCCCAAAATGCCACTTTTGTTATGTGAGGAACTTCTGACATCTCTGCTCCCCAGCAGTGGTAGGCAGCATAATGTCTCCCAAAGGTGTCCACACCAGACATCTGTGACATGTCATATTGTGTGACAAAAATAACATCCTTTACATATGTAATTAAGGCTACATATCTGAAAATAGGAACTTTATCCTGGACTGTCCTGGTAGACTCAATCCAATTACATGAGATCTTAAAAACAGAGGACTTTCTCAGGCTGGAGAGAGAAGAAATGCAGAAGAAAAAGCCAGAGAGATTCAAAACATGAGAAGGACCTGACTCATCATTATGGGCTCAGAGAGACAGGCAAGATGACAAGGAATGTAGGTGGCCTCAAGGAGCTCAGAGAGGCCACCAGCTGACAGCCAGCAAGGAAAGAGACCTCAGTCTTATGTCCATAAGAAAATGAGTTCTGCCAACAATGTGAATGAGTTTGGGAACAGATTCTAGCCCAAAGCCTCCACCAAGAGCCCAGCCCAGCAAACACCTTGATTTTACTCTTATGAGACCCAGGGCAGAGGAATCAGACATCTGAACTAGAGCACCATAAGATAATAAGTTTGTGCTGTTTAAAGCAACTAAGTGTGTGATCATTTGTTATGGCAGTAATAGAAGACTATTACACTAGCTAATCAATCCAAACTCTCTTCCTACTCTGCAAGACATATCAAAGTCTGAACTACTTCACTAATCCCAACTAATTTCCCTCAGCTCACAAACACTGGCTTTTAATTTCTGCCAGGCCAAGCTCAGCTTGGTACACAGAGCTTACATTCTTTGGTGAAGAAAATAAATATCAATATACAAGTGACTCAATAGTATAAATTCAGAGAGTGTGTGATATACACAGAGTTGTGCCGTCCTGATCCTCTGCATAAAGGACTGTCCAGCCATGGGGAAAGGCGGTCAGCAGGCAGCTCCAGCTGTCAACTCTTTCAGGACCCACTTGAGCTGCAGAGAGCCACTTTTCTCAAAACCATACCCTTTCCAAGGAAGTCTGTATCAAGTAACTAAGTGCAGAAGGCGAGCAGCATTTTGGTTCAACACAGGCCACTCTCACAAGCAGTATTCACTCCAGAGTTCCCCACAGGGCTGGCTGAAGTTTATAAGGCCCACATTGCAGTTCACATTCTTCCTGTGTCCAATCCTGCTCCCTGTTTCCTTTCATTGATTAATTTTTAATAAACAACTTGGACTGCAAACTCTACTTTAGCAGCTGTTTCTGGAGAATTTACGCTGTGATAGAGTAATAAGTACTAATAAGAAAATTAAGGCAAGTTAAAGATACAGTGTCTGGGATAGCAACTCAGAGAAATGAGATATCATAAAAATGTCATGCTACAAAGATTCAGAAAAGTAGTATAAAAAAACTATTTTAAAAATTATGGCTAAGTTTATATGAAAGTAATACATAATCCAAAATGCAAGAAACAAAGGTGAAACTGAAAATCAAAACAGTAAGAATGTAAGCTGACATGGATGAGGTATGGGAAGCAGTTGGATCTGGAATTAGGACTTGATGGCCAAGGGCTTTGATTTTAATGCACACACAGGGGCAGGAGAAAAGTACTTAGGGCCATGTGAATCAGAAATTGGAGCTGAGACCTTGCATAAACCTGGGAAACTAAAGAACTGCACCCTCAGTAGAAGAGGGACTGGAAATACTAAACCCACCTGTCATTGAAAACTACAAAGAGGCCTGCTCTGATGTTGTTCTGCTGTAAGTAGGAGAAAGAAATATACCACTAGAAGCCACATGCCCAACATTGTACTACACACGCTTTTGGAGTTCCACTTAGGTAGTATAAGAATTTCCAAAATGATAATTCAGATAAATATGTCATAAGCCAAAATATCTCTGAAGAATCAAGCAGCAGCAAACCAGTCTGCCCTAGATTCCCTCAAGAAAGAACAATACCAACTGAAGATGAGATCACAGTTATGACACATTACAGTATCCAGGATGAGTGCAAGGCAGACAGAATAGATTATAAACTAAGTATAATTAAAATCAGGCAAGTGATTCTTAAAAAGGCATAAAAACTATAAGAAAATCCTAAAATACTGAAAAAAAAGGAAACCTGACAGATTTGAAGAAAAAAACACAAATAGAACCCCTAAAAATGAAAATTTTAATCATTGACAGTAAAATTCAATGACTAGGTTAACCAGCAGATCAAACAGAACTGAAGAGAGAATTAGCAAAATAGAAAATGGAACATTGAACAAATGTTCCCAGATCCCATGAAAGTGTGCCACTCAGATTGCCCTTCAAGATACTCTGTTGAGGAGAGCATAGTTGATCAATAGCCCCTCAATAGTTACTCTCAGTTGTACCACTTAGTTCACTTTGAGGTCTATTCTCCAGGGTACAAGAGCCAGTCCATTCCTACTCAATATGAAATTCTTCTAACAGGCAACTTCTGTTCAGCAACTCCCCCATCAAAACCTCTCCAGAACTACATTCAAGTCCAAGTTGTTAGAATCCTCCTTTCCTTCTCTCCTTTCACATTTGTCAGCTGTGCATGATGATCTGATGGCTTTCCCTGTCTATTTTTGCTCTCTCCCTCTTTATCTTCCATTACCTCTAATTAATCTCTTGCATATCTAATCCTGCCTTGACTTTTGTTTCTTCAAAAAGCAAAACTCACATGAAAATAGAATTAAAATAACCAAGCAACATTAGCATTGAATAGAGGAGGAAGTAATCAACATTAGGACATTTAATAGCTCTTTTATTGTATAAAGATGAAGAGTTTGGTTAGACTTTTATTGTGTTAAGAATGCACATTGAAAATGTAGAGACAGGGGCGCCTGGGTGGCGCAGTCGGTTAAGCGTCCGACTTCAGCCAGGTCACGATCTCGCCGTCCGTGAGTTCGAGCCCCGCGTCGGGCTCTGGGCTGATGGCTCAGAGCCTGGAGCCTGTTTCCGATTCTGTGTCTCCCTCTCTCTCTGCCCCTCCCCCGTTCATGCTCTGTCTCTCTCTGTTCCAAAAATAAATAAACGTTGAAAAAAAAAAATTTTTTTTTAAATAAAAAAAAAAAAAAAAAAAAAAAAAAGAAAATGTAGAGACAAACTCTTAGATTACAAATGGAGTGCATTTTTTCAAATGCAGAAAAGAGGAGCATCATTAATCTAATAGAAGTATAAAAGAAGAAAAAGCAAAGCAAGAGAAGAGCGAGGTAACTAAAAAGCAAAATTTATGATGGTGGAAAAACCCAAGCAAAGTAATCACAATAAAATTCACTGAAACTGAAACTATTATATGAGCTTATTAAGAATAAAGCTACATATGATCTATATGATAAAATTATATATCATATATATGATAAAATTAAAAATGCATGAGCTTACTAAAAATCAAGCTATATATGATAACAAGAGAAATACCTAACTTTAAGTTCCTCAAATAGAAACTAAAGTTGTGTAGAAAGATTTTCTAAGAATAGATTTCATAAAAGTGAGGTCACACTTTTAAGATCAGAAAAAGAGTTTTAAGGTTTTTTCAAAGAAGTGTTACAGGGAAAAGGAGAAGCATTTCATAATGATAAGTGAAATTTACTGGAAATATAATAATGCTGAACCTCTAAGCACCTAACAACACAGCTTGAAAATTCATAAACAAAAATATGAGAAAAAATTTCCAAAATAAATTAAGAAATACATAGTTATAATGAGATTATTTGCTATACCTTCCTTAGAAACTTAGAAATCAAGTGAATAAAAGTTATTTAGAATATAGAATATTTGAATATCACAATTAACAAGAGTATCTAAAATATATATATATATATATATATATATACTATATATATATAATCTAGCAATGTTAGGGAAAATATATTCTTTTAACTATGCATGGAACATTTACAAAAATTAATCAAATTTAATATCATTGAGCAAAACTCAACAGCAAAGCACTGACATAAATCACAGACCTCATTCCCCAATCATCAAAACTAGACATCAATAACAAAATCACCCCCAAATCCTGTACGTTTGAAAATATTTTTTAAAAAGTTACAGAATTTAACAAATGTTGAATAATCTGTGGTTCAAAAATTGAATTGTAATGGAACTTTGAAAATAATTTAGAATTGAACAGCAATTTCTAAAAAAGCACTGTATTTCAGAACTAGTGGGATACAGCTGATGTCATTTGAGAGGAATTCACAACCAACCTTAAATTCAAATATTAAAAGAAAATTGAAAATTAATGAGTTAAGTATCAAATTCAAAAAGTCAGTGTAAAATTTAAAAGGCAAACCCTGAAAAAATAAAAGCAAAAAAAAATAATAAAGAAAAGAGAATGAATGGGTAGGATGGAAGTGGGTTTTTTACTTTAGACAGGATGGTAAAAAGGGCCAAAGGAGCGGCCATTTGAAAAGAAATATGCAAAAAGGAAAATTTTAAGACATTAACAAAGTATTTTTTAATAACAACATGCACATTTTGCATCCTGCCCTACCATGGAAAGAGACAGAAACTTGGCTTACCAGTTTCCAGTTCCTAGCAGGTATATATATAGAATGGAAAAATCATGCATGTCTTGGCTCATGAATCCTCCCTCAGGGATAAAGCCATAGATGCAGCAGGTGCTCTGAGAATAGATCCCTTGAGGAGATGATGATGACAGACTGTGTAAAGGGAGTTCATACGCCTGAAATTAGAGAGCCTCTCAGTTCTGTTGCCCTGTTCCCCCATGAGAGCCAGCATCTACACCTTGTGTCCCAGCCTACACAACAATGTACCCCTTGTGGGAAGAAAATTCACCCTGGCCTCCTAACAGCAAGCAGGACTGCCTCTCCTACTTGCAGTTGCACAGGACTTTGGTGCCACTCAGAGGCACGTGTTCCCAATCCTAAAACAACTTTTGCTTGTTCCTTTTGCTCTTCAGACCCTGTTAAAAACTCCATCCAGAGTAAGCTAATTACTCAACTTTCTCCTATCACATTGTCCTATCATTGTCACCAATGCAGGCCATCCATTGTCACCCAGACTTTCACCCACAATTGTTCTATAGCTCCACTAATTGGATCCAACCTTCCACACCTACCAACCTTCAGAAAACCCACTAAGGAACTCCCTATTACATCACCCTACACTATTTCTCTCAATAGTGCCTATCTGGTCATTTTCTTGCTTCTTTATTTTATTGTTTCTTTCATGTCTACCCCCATAAGAATGTAATCTCCATGAAAGCAGGGACCTTTCTTATCTTGTTCACTACCATACCCGCTAAAAAGATAAATGAATTTCTCATTTCATATATCCAGGGAATCTTCTCTCCATATGAAGACAGGAAGGAAGATCACTAGCATGAATGTCCATTCTTTAGTATAATCCTGCCATTTGAGAGTTTGTGAGACAGAGATAATGTTGTACAGCCCCCTCATGCCCATCTTTCTCTGCCGCATGAGGATTATGCTCCTGCTATGCTGGCCCCATGCCCAGATTCAAAGGACTATACTGCATTGATTTTAGCTGGGGCAAGATGCCAGCCAAGGACCATTTGGGAAGAATTTCCCACAGTAGGCAGAAAGTGACACCTCAGATGCAAGTTTAAACTGCTCTCAGCAGCAAGCGATGCTAAACAGGCTCCATTTGAGACTGCACTGTAGGAGAGCACACCTGAGCATTCTGGAACATGACATCAGCAGCCAAAATTGTTTCTTGTGCAAACCCCAACCCAGGAAAACCTAGGAAATCCACTCACACAGCAAGAAACCTATTGAACCTTGTTAATCGCAAACAGCTTGCAGCCCCTAATTAATCCCTGCCTCCTTGAAGGGTTTTTTCTTTGGCATTTACTTATTTCACAGTTGCCTAAAACTTCAACGATAGGCAATACTCAAGTAATCTTACATTGTTTCTGGTTTTTCTGCAAAGGTGTGTGTAGAGCCACAAAATAAAATGGCAGTTGAGAAAAGATGGCCAAAGAATGGAAAATGTTATCTTAATCAACCAATAATTTTTCTGCCAAATATTCATACTGTGGCAAAAGATTACTTCTAACATGTACTAAGTAATTTGGTAGAAATTGCTGAAGACTAAATTTTAACAGGTAAAACTGTTATAATCCTGACCAATTCAGCTAACTTTTATTGAGCACCACAAAGCCAGTCAGAATGAAGTCTAACTGGCTACCCCCTAGGATTTCTGAACCACCTTCAATTTTGCATCTTATAGCAAGAAGTATCTTCCAAGACTAAGTGTCCATGCTTGTCATTTTTACAGAATCTTTTATTGACTCCTGCTAATTTTTATAACTCTTATTTCCTCAATAAAATATAAGCTCCCTAAGCATAAGGATGGTGCCTTGTGTTCCTATTATGTACCTAGGGCTTAGCCCATGGGCTGGGATAGAATGGGTGCTACATAAGTGCGTTCAGTTAAAGAGATGTATGGATATCGCTTTGAAGATGGCTAGATGGACGAAAGAGTGATGAATGAACCAGAGAGCATTACAGCTTACTCCTTAGGTACCCTGCATCATAGTCCCTTCTGATTTTAGGACAGCTGCAGTGGACAGTATGTGAAAACCTCAGACTAAACCCTCTCACTACATTCCACATCCAACATCATCTGCATGTCTTTCTGCTGTCTGCTCAGGGCCTTCTCTGACATGGAAGGTGCCCATCCAGCCCAAGCGTAGGCACATTCCAGTCCGAAGTGCAGGGGAGTTAATACCCTGGGGATGTCCTCAACCAATGAGGTGTGAGAACCAGTGGATGCATGCCCCAGCCTCCCACCCTCAGGGAGACAAGTCTCAGAGGCATTCTGCACGAGTCTCATCAAGTCTCAGCAGAATCAAGCCCCTGTTGCCTATGGCAATGCTTTCAGTCTTTATGTTGGCTTTCTCCCCCTCACTCCTTCACTGTCTGTTTCCTGAGATGACCTCCCAAATACACTACCTGCACCCAACTCCTTGACTTGGGCTTTGCTTTCATGGAAACCCAAAGAAAGTGTCATAATGAATCTAATGTCTGACTCTCAACCTGAGAAAGATCTACAAGGACATAAATGATCTAAGATGTGACAGCCTCAGAGAACATGGGGGAGAACATATATCACAAACACTCCACCATTAACAAAATAATGAAAGACAAAGCACTAAACTCAGTCCCTAGGCCACAGCAAATGCCTGGTAAACTGCTCTTCTCTTTCCTAGTTACTTCCCATTCTCTGTGCATTGCTTCCTCTGTAAGTTGTGGGGGAACCCCGTCAACTTCAGCCTCTAAACTACTCCCAACTCCTTCGGTGTAAAGGTCTCAGAAGGTTTCTTACCCTAAAAACTAAGGCTCTTAGTGAATAACTATATTTACACAGAGATCAAGAGAAGTAGTGATCAACAAAAGTTTAACAGCTGATTTTTAGGGTAAAAATACAAGTTATACTCAAGTGTTGGTATTTAGATCTTCCACTTTTACAGACAATATTGCTTGATTCATATTATTGGATGACTAAATAAGTAAAATTGAGAGCCATATTACAAGTACCAGAGGATAATCTGTGCTGTAGGCCATTCCTATCTATACAAAGCTTGGTTGTTTGATCCATAAAGTTAAAAGTAGATGTAGTTCCCAAGATAAGCACATATAGACAAGACTTATAAAGCTGAATTTGCAAAAATTAATGTAGATGTTGTAACATCTCTGGATTACGTTTTCATTTTTGTGATTTTACCCAAAGATGTGATGTATCTTAGGGTTTCAAGCACTGTGAGTAACCAGGTGAAGAGGTTTTGGGGACAGAGTGACCTCAAATCAAATCACACAGCTTTTTCATCTAAAGGCAAGGCTTAACCTTATTCCCTGATGAACATTATTGCCCTTTTGAAATGCCAACACTACATTTCATAAAATATGGAAAATACTATAATTGGACTGTCTCTTCACCACAGAGTTAGAAAATCCTTATTTAAGCATCCAAGCTTAAAGTGAGCAAACATCACAGATCCTGAAAACACATCGTGTCTTAGGAAAGAAATCACAGCACGTGCACAACTCTGATAACACATTTGCAATTCTCAAGTACTTTTTCAAACACCTTGTTTCTGCAAAGAGAAAAATCATTCCAAGTCTAGGAATTAGTGGTGAGTGAAATTGGCAACATTGGAATTCTTCACATGTCTAATCTTAACACTATGTTTGAAACAAATTAAACTTAAAACAGAAGCCCTAAATATATCTTGGGCAGAATTTATCTACACTGGTGGCAAAAAGGAATTGCAGACCCACAACTGCCTCTATCAATACACTCAAAGCTCCCAATAGGCATACCAGTAGTTAATGACATTGGCTTGCTATGCAAATGCAGCTTTAAGGGAAGCCACATATCTTCATCATAATCAAAGTCATCCCTGATAAGCATGGGTTAAAACCACTGGGCTTCCCATGCAAATGTAACTTCAAAAACCAACTCTAGCCCTTTCTTCCAATCAGATTACTATCTTAAGTCTGCTTTTATAGACACTGTTGGCCCACTATCATCTCTCACTTTGTTTTCTAAATAACGTACGTGAGCTGAAAAGTATACTAATCCTACTCAGCCAACGATATATTTTGTGATATTGTATTCAGTACTTTATTTTCTATTATTATTACAAGAAATTCTTCAAGAAGTTCTTTCAACCTTTTCAGAACATTTGTTTTAATTAAAATATAGAAAGAATTCTATTGTCAAAATTAACAACTTAATAGCATCAGATTTGATGTAGGATTCAAAACAATTTTGTCAAGTGAACTTTCCCATCAGTCAAAAATATGCTCTAATCAATTCCAGGATGCATATTTTTGAAATTTCAGCACTGGTTTTCCTATTCAGCAAGGACATAAAAGAGAATAAAATAAACTAAAGATTCTCCACTGTGTTGGGTGCCCTCCCAGTGCAACACCCAGGGAGAATTAAACTTTGTTTCTGTCCCCTCATTTACAAATGAGTAGCCCAGGGTTCAGAGCTGTTTCATAGCTTGCTCAAGATCACATTGACAAAGGCAAGAGAGGTTGGAAATCACTTGCTAATACTTGCTGCTGCTGATACAGAAGAGAATTAATTGGATCTCTCTCTCTCTCTCTCTCTCTCTCTCTCTCTCTCTCTCTCTCCACTCCCTGTCCCACACCTCCCTCTCGCTTGGGAATTCTAGGAGGAGGATGTTGGGATGCTGTGACTAGTATGTACTACATCTTGTCAGAAGATGCTCAGGGAGTTTACCAGAAAACTTCCCTGGAAACCAGGAGCTAGAGGTTATTCAAACTAATAAGAAATAAGATCATTGCTCAAATGAGGAATAGCAAGATCTAGGAGTGACACAAAGAATTTATATAACCTTTGGCAGAAAATGAGCATTCAGCTAAGAACAGGAACAGAGGGTCTGTGTGTGGACAACAGTAGAGTGGGAGTTAGAAGCCACGTCTTGCCAGATGCTTGTTTAGTTCAAGCCTGTCAGTGAGTTTCAAACAATCAATTAGGGAAGAAGAGAAGTGAAACAACTTTTCTCTAAATTCTTCAGTAATCAACACTTAGCACAAATCATAATGCAGAGGCTAAAGTGAAATCTGGGTTTGAAAAATAAAAATAAGCTTAGTTACCCTGACGGTTGCCAGCTGACTTTGCCACAAGGCCATGAAGGTATGTAGCCTGAGAAGACTTCTGACTCTTGCTCACAGCTGCTCCAGGCATCAAATTTTCAGGGTACCTGGGTGGCTCAGTCAGTTGGGCATCCGACTTTGGCTCAGGTCATGATCTCACAGTTCATGGGTTTGTGCCCCACGTTGGGCTCTGCCCTGACAGCCCAGAGCCTGGAGCCTGCTTCAGATTCTGTGTCTCCCTGTCTCCCTGCTCCTCCCCTGCTCGCTCACTCCCTTTCTCTCTCTCTCAAAAATAAAACTTTAAAAAAAAAGAATCAAATTTTCATTAACAATCAATGGCAACAATCACAGCCAGGGGTCACCTCTCTTGAAGGTCACAAGGAATGCAATGGGTGCTGTGTTCAAGAGTCAGAAGTCTTCTCAGGCTACATACCTTCATGGCTTCGTGGCAAAGTCAGAGCCAACTAAGGGCAAAGGAATGGTACCAGGAAAGGAATGTTTCTGTCCTGTTTCTGCATGCTTTGGGAGTCTCCCCACTTGAGAGAAATTAATTAAGTGGTTTGAGGACAAGATTAAATGAAACAAAGGTTTCTTCCTGGGGTCAGTGGGTACAGGGAGTGCATAAACTGCAAAATCCTCATTCCTCAAGGCTAAAATACTAACAAAAAGGAACAAAACATGGCACACATCCATTGTAAAGAAGGGCACAGCGAGCCGAGGTTTGCTGTAAACACGCTGCCTCTCAGAGGTCGATATTCCTCAGCCTCTTCGGCCTTGCCAGTCGTTTCACCCAGGAGTTTAATTTTAGCTCTGTATTAATTATACATTACAATTACACATAGACATGGGCACGCACACACTCCATAATGATTATGCCACTATCGTGGACTCACTCTGGAACTTATTCAGGTCACCTCAACCCCTGTGGGATCCGAGGTTGTTTACCTTCTAGTACCTCACACTCAGTTTTCTCTGGAGTTGCCTGCCCAGAAACAAGCTTCTTCTTCCAAAATGGAAACTGCCAATGCTTTCCAGTGGGAAAGGATTACAGATCTCTATGTCAGATGCCATGCAGGGACAAAAAAAAAAAAAAGTGTATATGGCGATAAAATCAAAATGTTCTGACAATCCCTCTTAGGCAAGTGCGGCTTGATGTGCTTGGGAGACCATATATGTGGTCATGCCTCACAAAGGCAATCCGATTCAGAAATGTGGTTTTTAGGTTGCACAGGAAATGGATATTGAAGGCTTTTCCTGTCGTCGCTGCAGTTTTGGTGATTGCAGTTTGGGCTGGGGAACAAAGGCTCAGCAGAAATATCTCTGCACTTCCCCCAAGCCCAGCTGCTTGCCCTTGACATCTTGAAACTGGCACTTCAGTGAGCTCGTAGCCTCTGAGAGCAGTGCATGAAATGTAAGACCAGAAGCATCTATTTATGAAGCTTGGTCACTAAATTAATCTTTCCCTATGGCCAGCTATGGAGTGGAGTTAATGAGGATGAAGCAGAAGCTGAGCTGGGACCTATTTAGCCACGGGCTGTACCTCAAGGCCTCCTTCCCTGGCGAAAGAATCAGGACAGCTCCCTCCTGACATCAAAAGGGCATGAAGCAGACCCACAGGCAGAGAACTCAGGCACCTTTTACTCCCCAAACCCTCTCTTTATCTATTACTGAAAGCCTGGCCGTGTGGTGGCTCCCACACAATGCATGCCTCCCAGGACTACAACCTTCCCACAAAAGTTGGACTTCTTCATTCGTAAATCGGTCAGATACTCATTGCGCCCCTCCCATGTCTGAGCACTGTGCCATGTGCTGAAGACACAGCAGTGAACAAGGCAAAGTCCCTTCCCTTAGAGACCTCACAGTGCAGTGGGAGTAACTGTCAAGGACCCAAAGAAATTCACACACGCTTTCAGGTCATGCTAATACCTTCGTGGCGGCTATGGCATGGATGAATAGCAACCCCAGGAAGGGTGGTGAGGGAAAGCTTCTTTCAGGAAGTGTCATTTCAGCTGAGCCCTGCCCAGCCCCTCCCTCTAAAGAACACGGAGGAGGAAAAGGGACCAGAGTTACATAATCTCTGCTTTGGTAAATGCTCTTGCATTTTTTCTCCCTTATAACCTAAGGTGGGATATCTATTAGTGGGGGCCATGGCTGTGGACTGGATTCAACTTGTTTAGCCACTCAAACCCCAGGGAGGCCACAGTTTATACAGAGAGACAGATGCAGGTCCAAATTCCCATCACCCAATGTCTGTGTAACACTAAGCATGTTATTGAACTTCTATGAGCCTCCGTTTTCTCATGGGAAGAGTGGGTTGATAAAGGGAGGAATTAAATTATAAAGCAGGCAAAACACTTCTGGCATAGTTCCTGGCTCACAGTAGGTGCTCAAGGAGTCTTCATTGGAGGTGATAATTTCATATCTAATTATGATAATTAGGTATCAAATTAAGCCATTTGTCAACTTAAAAAAATGTATTCTCACAATAAAACGGATATTATTGTTATCACCATTTTGAAGATGAGGAAACAGAAGCCAAGAGGGCTTAAGTAAATTGCTCTATTTGTAAAGCTGGTCAGTGGCAGAGCCAGTGCTCACCCCTGGTCTGGCTCCAGAACCAACAATTAACTCACTTCCCTAGCACAGCGTAGGCATGAAGAGAGTTCTAACCCCAAACCATGTCCTACTTCCTCCAGGTGGAATTAGAGGCCATCCACCTTAATATCCCATGGTCATCTCGGCTTCTTTTGAGAGGATCCCAGAGGAAAAGGGGTTCTATTCCATTCTGACCTTTTCTTTCTGGTTTCTTCTCAACTAACATGGCACAAAACTGAACGATCTTTTGGTTAACGGTATTTATTAAGAAAAGAGCCTGGAGTGAGCACGGCTAGGTCAGTCTGTACAGTGAGTGGTTTATCACGCACAAACACACTGTGACAGATTGGGTCCGGTGGAAGAAACAGCCTGTGAGCAGCATACTACTTTACCACTTATCTCCAAAAGAAAGCTGTCTCTGTAAGGATGATGAAAACTTTGCCTGACAAACCAACAAAGTGCAAAGCAGCAAAAGTTCGATGAGACTAGCCATGAAAAAAAATCCTTCCATCATTCTGTATCCCATTGAGAATTTACAATGAATTAGACAGCTGGCTACATACAAACAAAAGGGGAAACAGACTAAGAATTAGTTATTTTAATAATAACAATAACTACGGGATCGGTATTCTAGGAGAGTTGTAGGAACACCAAGAAAGATATATGAAAAAATATTTTAAAAATTATAAGATTTTTCATTTGATCCACAAGTACATTATCATATTCCCAGCACTATTATAAACACTGGGAAACAAAACAAATAAAAATACGTACCATCAAAACAGTAATAATAATAACCACTAATATCTACCATAGTAAAACTTACCCTATTTGTATAATTGTTAAATATTATGGAAATACTAGTAATTTTTATTTCCTTAACTTTGAGGTTAACTCCTATTCAAATGCAAATATCTGACAGTGTGTACCTTTATTTGGTTACCTGTCAAGTAAACCTTCCCCATTCACCAATTTCCTGAGAGTTTATTTTGTTAAGAGAAGGGGGAACTAAAAAGGACCATGTAATTTGAAGGCAGTGGGAGTCTGTGCCAGGTGAGTTTGTGGCGTGGGGGCAGGAAGGAGGAGAATGGTGCCTCTCACAATTTTGCCTACCAAAAACACTGGCAACACAAAAGTAATTTAACTATTATTCTAAGTAAACCACCTGCTACTGCTTTCAAAAACGAAAAAAAAAATCACATAACACATTTCAAAGTCAGAAACACTGTGTATGGTCTGAATTACTATTCCTTCCATTAGCATGGATAATCAAGAGTTTACTGTGTGTGTTCAATCAAAGCTAGCCCCAAGCGAGTCCTAAAATATAGCAATTATATGGTTTCCTCCCACTCCTGCCCCGCATAATGGATCCTGAAGGAGAAAGGGTGTTCAAATAGGCTGAAGCATAATTCTTGGTGCGTGGGTAAATCTGAAAGAGTGCAGCATTTTAAAATAGGTAAGAGAAAGGAGCATGGGTGTGTCCTTCCCTGAAACACCATGAGTATATTCCCTTTTGGAGGAAAGAAGATGAGGCCAGAGGGACAAAATGGGATCTGATTGGTTGGTTACTCTTTACTTCCAAAAGAAGATTCCAGGGATTGAGACCATAGGCCAATCCAAAACAGCAATTAGCCAAAAGAAGAGAAGACAAGGCGGTTGGGGGGTGGGGGGCACGGAGAGGCAGCCAGTCTCCGGGGATTGTCAGATCTCTGTGATAAGGAATGGCACCATAATGCTTGCATTTTCAGAAGTGGCCCTCCTCTTATCCTAGTTTCAAAAGAAGCCCCCTCTATTCACCTTCTCATTAAAACAGCCTCTCCAGAAAAAATGCTGAGACCACACAAAGCAGGACATTCATCACTAGGGCAACCCGTGTACTCAATGAAAGCTGGCAAGCACAAAGGGCTCACTTAAGGCTTTGCAGGGAATCTGGTTCTCTTTGCCTCAGACCATATTTCAGATTTAACACTGGACTCTGGAAGCAAATTCTATTTTTTGTTTTTTTGTACTAAGGGTACTTACGAAGAATGAAATCATTCTTTAAATTTTATTTTATTATTGAAAGTAGGCAACCTCTTGGGTAGTATTCAGCACCAAATTTTTATTTGCCAAGGCACTACCACCAGCTACATTCCAACCCATTTATACCATATAAATACAATGTGGTTAATTGTCTCCCAGGATGCCCTGGATACTAAATTTGCAAGGGCCATTCAGATATCCTTCCCAGCTTTGCCCCTACCTGCTCCCCCCTCCATACTCCCCCAACTGCCTTTCACCCATCTTCCCTGTCAAAGACCACACACACACACACACACACACACACACACACACACACACCCCTCCTCAGGGCCAGCAAAAGCCTACCCAGCTATAGCTCAAGTGTAATGTGTAAATTGATGCCAGAATCTGGCTACAGCACTATTCACATATATAATAGAATTTACTGCAAGTCATTTTTCTCTTAGATATTATTCTTAAGGACTTTGAGATATTAAAGTTACAAACAAAAACCCTCCATTCTGTGGAGGCAGGGGGTAGCCTGTCTTACAGCAAAACCATTACAAACTAACTTTCAGTTAGGGTACTTACCTGATCAACCTTGCTTTATTCCTGGGGATCCTTTTATCTCTTTCTTTACCTGGAGATGGAATAAAACCACTACATGTGGCCAGAATAATAATATTGTATCTCAGCTTTATTTTAATTTGCTGTTGACAAAGCTTTTTCTCAGTCACTTTTCAGAAAAATAACATCTCCTGAGAAATCATCTTTAGCATATTAGAATCTCAAGCAGAAGTTCCATTGTGGACACCTGGGGCAATTTTCTCAGATATAGGACAGAATTCAGCTGGAGTGTGAAATTGGATCTGTTTGGATTTTTTTTTTTTTTTGGTCTTTTTCATGTATTCTGAAGAGTGGGATGAATTGGCTTTATACTCTTGTTTCATAAACTATTCTTTCATTTTGTTTTAAATCTACACAAAACACCTAAGAAAGAAACTTAAAAAGAAACTCAGCAAAAATACTCTTTCACATTTGCTAACAAAGAATTTGAGAGATCAGGAAAATAAGCAGATAGAGTTAATAATAATCAAAAAGTATGAAGTTCTGAATCAGGTACCAGGGATTCCAAGATTAGTAAAACACAAAATTCTACTCTATGTTCACTCTAGGTAAAAATAAAGAGGACAGAGTATTTATCCATCTGGAAAGGGAAGTTAAGCATCTCAGAATAGGTAATACCTTGTGGCTACCCACCTAAACAAGAGCTATTTGAGGTCCTCGTGAATTTTCAAGAGTCTAAAAGAAGTTCTGAGATCAAAACGTTTGAAATCTGCTATTCTAGCAGACTGAGTAGGAAGTGAAGAAACAGAGACAGAGAGTAAAAACAATGCTTTCAGGAAGCTTGGCTATGAAAAAGAAAGAGATAGTATGTTATTTAATTTAGAAGGGAAATTTGGGCTCTAAAGGGGTGTGTGTGTGTGTGTGTGTGTGTGTGTGTGTGTGCGTGTGTGTGTGTGTATGCTCATGCATGCATGCATAGTTTAAGATAAATGGGATTGAAACTTGAGCATATCTAAATACTAAGATTAAGGGTCCGTTAAAGAGAGAGATTTATAGATGGGCGATGGGGTAGAAAGAATAAAATCCCTTAGAAGAAACAGAGGAATTAGTCTTTGGAGAAGGGACAGCTCAGTTCTTTTAAAAGGAGAAAATTAAGAAAGGATTGATTCTGATGTTGAGAAAATTTTAGAGTTTGTGGCAGTAACTTGAGGAAGAGCTCATCTTATGGCTGTTGTATGCTGTATGAATTAGGAGGTAAGGTTATGTGCTGAGGAGGAATAAAAGGTTTGGGAGCCAGAAGAGTAGGACATTGTAGAATATTTGAAAGTATTCCTATGGTGAATGCTAGGGACGTGACTGTGGAAACCAGATAGGATTGCCAGGAAGAACTGAAAATCCTGCTGACTAAAGTTAATAACCATAAACTAAAAGAAGACCAAATCACTAAATTAATTTTTCATTTTATTGTGGAATAAAATATATATACAGAAAAGTATATAAAATATTTACTTATAGTTAAATAAATATTTCTGAAGTTGGTCAATACTTTTACCCTCCTACCAGATAGCAAAAGACCATAGAATGCTTTCACTGAATGTACTCATTCTGCTTATGTCATTATTAACATGTATTTTCATCACTGTGTTTTAACTTCATAATACATTATTGTTATTTTATGTAATAAGTGTTCTTTTATATTTACCCAAGTATTTACCACTTTCTTTACTCTCCATTCCTTCTTCCATTTTAGGCCTTTCATTCGAGGTCATCCTCCTTTAAAATTTCCTTCAGTGATAGTACACTGGTACAAACACTCCCTGTTTTTCTTGTCTGAAAATGTGATCTTATTGTACTTATATTTTTAAAGGTTTTTCTAAGGGTTTATAACGCTAACTTGGCAGGTATTTTCTTTCAGCAATTAGGAGATATCATTCCACTGACTTTTGGCTTTCATAGATAGTATTGACGAGTCAGCAATCAGCCTAACTGCTGCTCCTTTCAAAGTAATCAGACATTTACCTCTGACTGCTTTGAAAAAAAATTTTTTTGTCCTCTGGTGTTCTGAAGTTTTAATGTAAAGTATCTAACCATGCAGTTCATATTTATACCACTTAATATTTGATTTTCCTTTGTTTTTTTAAATTCAGGTAAAGGTGGTAAATAACATAAGTTTCAGGTGCACAAAATTATGATTCAACATTTGTTGAACATACGCTACCACCAAAAGTCTAGTTATCATCCATTACCATACAATTGAACCCCCTCATGCATTTTGCCCACCACCCTTGATTGGTTTTTGAATTTTTGGATTGGTATATTTCATCAGTTCTGTAAAATTCACAGTCATCATTTCTTTAAATTGCCTCTGTCCTTATTTTCTCTCTCAAATGTACATTATACCTTCCCCTGTGACCTTGAATATCTCCTTTCTATATTTTTCTCTTCATGATTTATTCTGTATATTTTCTTCTCATATATATTTCCATTCATCTTCCCATTAATTCTGTGAATAATTTGCTGTTAAATCCAGATGCTGAGTTTAATTTAGGCTATCTTTTGTTTTTCATTTCTAGAAGTTTTACTCTTTTTCACTCTGTTATATCAAGTTTTAGAGTTTCTTGTGTTTACCATTATTTTGTTAAAGAGAATAAGGATAAGTATTTATGATTTGTGTCCACTGATTCCAATTTGTAGAGTTTTTGTAGACTGTTCTTCCTAATGTTTCCTCCTCATAATATTCTGTTGCCTTGTATATTTGATTTTATTTATGACTATAAGCTTTTCATTTTGAAAAATATTTACAGAGATTCCTTGAAGCTTAATACCAAGCTACCTACCACCAAAGAGGATCTGAATTTACTTCTGCCTGGAAACCAAGGACATTGCAAGTCTAAAGCCACCTTAAAACAAATTTTTGTCTTGAGGTTTCCCTAAACCCCTCAGAATATGTGGTTAGTCTGCAAATCTATACAAAGTGTGGTCTATGGCCATAACTTTTCAAAAATTGTTTTCCTTTCCTTTTTTAATTGTTTTATTGTTTTTTTTAATGTTTATTTATTTTTGAGAGAGAGCATGAGCATGGGAGGGGCAAAGAGAGGCGGGGACAGACCCGTAGTGGGCGGCTCTGCACTGACCGTAAAGACCTGGATGGGGGGCTGGAACTCCCAAACCATGAGATCATGACCTGAGCTGAAGTTGGACACTTAACTGACTGAGCCACCAAGCACTCCTCCTTTTTTCTCTTCTATGTGTGGTTTCAAGGCAACCTTTCCTGCAGTTTCTTTCTGATTCATCCTTTCTAGCCTTTTGTGATTATGGCTTAATGTGAAGAGTCTCTTATTAGATTCCCCATTTGCATTGGCCTTGGGCCTTCAATAATAATCTCTTAGTTATGAGGCCACCAAAAACAAAGTGTTATTTTCCCAACATTACAATGCCTCCTGGGCCAAGTGACTTCAGTGTTCAGCTTACCTCTTTGAATTTCCAGTTTTCCTTAAGTTTTGGTCTGGTAATTGCTTAATATCTTTTAAAATTCTGCAGTGTTTTGAAAGAGACGCTTTTAATATTATACCTGGCATTTTTAGTCATTTTCAACAGGAGAAATTTGTCCAAGTAATCTAGTCAATCATTACCAAAGTGGAAGTCATGATATTTCTTCAAGAACACTCATCAACCCAAGTATGCAGGTAGAGAAAATGGACATTTTGTTTCATCCAGGACTGGGGTCTTACCAAGTAAGAATAGAAAGAGGATGCGGTGGGGCACCCAGATGGCTCAGTCGGTTAAGCATCCAACTTTGGCTCAGGTCATAATCTCACAGTTTGTGAGACCCACATCAGGCTCTGTACTGACAGCTCCGGGCCTGGAGCCTACTTTGGGTTCTGTGTCGCCCTCTTTCTCTGCCCCTCCCCCATCATGCTCTCATGTGCTCGCTCACTCTCTCTCTCTCTCTCTCTCTCAAAAATAAATAAACATAAAAAAAAAAAAAGAAAGAAGATGTGCTAAGTCAGCTTAGGGAATTAGTCAAGAATGCTTAAAGATTTTAATTATAATATATGAGCTGGATGAGGAGAGAAGGAGAGAATTAAAAATAGAGGAAATGTTTGAAACACTAAAAGCAGATGACAAGGAGAATAGAAATCTCAGTGAGGTCAAAGAATTAATACATTAGGAACAACTTAGTGAGTGACCCAAACAGGAAATTATAAAAAGAGGAATGTCTAGGTATATGATTTCCAGGATGGAGAAGTTTATTACGACTATGGCAGTAGGCTGTGAAGTACAGTGGTTGAGAAAGTTATTTTCAACATGAAGAAGTAAAAAACTCTCAGAAGATTTTGAAGTCAGCCCAGATGAGGTCAGAACTAGAAACAGAACAAAAGACCATGAGACCCAGAGTCTTCAGTGAGTGAATGGAAATGATTATTACAAGGGTAGATTCAGGAACAAGGGGTAAGAGAAGGTGGGATGCCAGATTTCATTTGTCTCATGACATCAGGGGAAATTTCATGAAGAGAAAGGAGTAATCACCTGAAATAGCTTAAAAAATAAAGTGATACAAATTTATATTCACTTCTGAGGAATGTCAGAAGACAATTTTAACAAAGCAGATTTGAGAAACAACCAAACAGAACTTTTAGGTAGCAAATGGTTCTCAGCTTTATCATATCAGTATGGATCCCAGTGAGATCATAAGATTCACTTTCCTCATGGGGCAAATACAATAGAAGGCACTGGGTGATGTGTGTCTGATCCTGGGTTCTTGTCTCCCCAATCACTGTCCCCCTCTAGTTATCATATCTGTCTGGGCTTTGTAGGACTTCACAAATAGCTGATTGGGTGATTGCTAGGTGGCTTGGTTTGTGTAAGTATAATGTGTTGGTCTTCTCTATGTTGTATGTGGGGGCTATTGTTCACAAGCTTCTTTTTCTATTGAAAAAAAAAGCCAAAGCATCTTTGACAAAAGGTCCTGCACCAGGAAAAGAATCTGGAACATAGAACAGTGACCCCTCTTGAAGTGTGAGGGTCTTGAACCATCCTTTGTTTTGTGCTTTCCTTCCCATATTTCTTATTTTGGGCTAGATCTTCTGTCTTAAAAACTTGACTCCTACCCTATTCCTTCTTCTATCATCCCTCCCCAAAAAAGCCCCCACACATACACATTTAAATGCTGAAGAAGCTGAGACTGTAGATGCTGGAGAGGATGTGGAGAAAGAGGAACCCTCTTGCACTGTTGGTGGGAATGCAAACTGGTGCAGCCGCTCTGGAAACAGTGTGGAGGTTCCTCAAAAAATTAAAAATAGAACTACCCTATGACCCAGTAATAGCACTGCTAGGAATTTACCCAAGGGATACAGGAGTGCTGATGTATAGGGGCACACAGGCTCCAATGTTTATAGCAGCACTTTCAACAATAGCCAAATTATGGAAAGAGCCTAAATTCCATCTACTGATGAATGGATAAAGAAGATGTGGTTTATATATACAATGGAATACTACTTGGCAATGAGAAAGAATTAAATCTGGCTATTTGCAGCAATGTGAATGGAACTGGAGGGTATTATGCTAAGTGAAATAAGTCAGGCAGAGAAAGACAAATACCATATGTTTTCACTCATATGTGGATCTTGAGGAACTTAACAGAAGACCATGGGGGAGGGGAAGGGGAAAAAAAGACAGAGAGGGAAGGAGGCAAACCATAAGAGACTCTTGGATACTGAGAACAAACTGAGGGTTGATGGGGGGTGGGGGAGAGGGGAAAGTGGGTGATGGGCACTGAGGAGGGCACCTGTTGGGATGAGCACTGGGTGTTGTATGGAAACCAATCTGATAATAAATAATATTAAAAAAATAAAAAATAAATAAATCCTTAAGAAGCTAAGAACATTCCTTCTCTTGTTCCCAATCTCCTGTGTCAAGACCATTCCTTGAGGTGATTCATACTAATACATTGTACTTGGATGGATCAAACCTACTTTAATCCTTAATCTTATGGTAAGGAGAAGCAGAGCAATGAGGGGGCCCTTCCACATAGAAAGTAGGGTCAGGAGACTAGGAAAAGGAAGATGAAGTCTTCTGGGGAAGTCTTCTTAGAAGACTAGGAAAGGGAAGATGAAGATTCCCAAATCACTCAGGAACTTTTATTCAGGTGCAAGAAACATGTCAAAGTGGCCACAAGATTATTTAATAGGAGACAGGCAAAGGTAACTCCATGTCTCCTGCTAAAAACCAAAACTTTGTGTGAAATCTTGAATTTATGGGGAGGGGGAGGCGAGGAAAGCTTGTACCTATCTGTTCTTTCCCTGATCCCTTCCCCTCATTTCTGAACTGCAGGAGACTGAGCTCCTTTGGGCCTTAGTGACTCCATCTCTGGAGAGTGTCCATTTGATGGTTGATTATGCTGCGCCCAGTACTTCCTTTCCTACTTGCTATCATTTTGTAACACATATGCTGACCCTTTTCTCTTCTCTCTTTACCCTGGGGAAGTACAATGAATAAATAAAAACTTATTGGTACTGAAAAAAAAAAAAAGATTCACTTTCTTCTCTTCAAGAATTAAATCAAAAGCAAGAAGAGATTCTAGGAAATGGTAGGCAGTTTACATAAAAGGATTAGCTTTATTAATGGGTCAGGCACATTCTCAATAATCTCTAACACTTGGAGATCTCTAATATAGCTGCTGTGGATAACATGGTTTAGGACAACCTTCCCCAACCCGCCGTATGGTAGGCTATGTACTCTGAACCACAAATTAAAATGCTCAAACAATTTCCATAAAAAAGATGCAAAACCCTGAGCTCACCATTAGAAACAACGGCAAAACTCACAAGTAACTAAGCATCTTGAGAGCTACTGAGGAGAAAACAACCAAAACGGATCTACAATAGCTTCAAACACTAGAATTAGTAGTACAGAATTTAAGGTAAGTATGCTTAATATGTGTTTAAAGAAATAAAATAGGTTTGAAATATGAATAAGATGTCCAGCCATATTTGAAAAAGAACCTTCCAAATATGAAAAGGAAAATAATGAAATTAAAATGTCAATGATGGGTTTTAACATGCAATTCAACACAACTGAAGAAACAGTGATTCAGAGATCTGGAGGACTACCCAGGATGCAGCATGGAGATCCTGAGAGGTAGAAAATAAGAGAGGGAGTTAAGATAAATGGAGAAAAGAATGAAAGATTAACACATAAATCTAACCACAGTTTCAAGAGCAGAGAAGAGATGGGGAAGAGCCATTATTTAAAGAGTTTACGGCAAAGAATCAGTGAAAGAACAACAAAGGAGCAGGAAAACCTTTTGAAAAAACTTACACCTAAACCCAGGTTAGCAACACTTCAGAACACCAAAGAGCACATTACCTGCAAAGAACTACAGAAGAATTAAATAAAGTTTGTTTGTTTGTTTGTTTGTTTGTTTGTTTGTTTGTATAGGACCAAATAATGATAGTTTTAGATTCTGCAGGTCCAACAGTCTCTGTTGCAAATATTCAACTTTGTGCTTTCAGTATAAAGGCATCCATAGATGACATAGAAATAGACTGTGTTCCAATAAACCTTTATTTATAACAACAGGCAACAAAACAGATTTTGCTTGTGAGTCACAGTGTGCCAACCCCTGAACTACAGAATGACCCAATTTCTCTACAGCACCAATGGCATCCAAAGAAAAAGGCCTAGACTGAGGTCAAGTAGGAGACTCCTATTCTCTCCCCCAGGCCTTCACTGCCCATCCAACCTAAATAATACAGTTCAGCTTAAGATATTGGAACTAAGAGAGGTCCTTCTTAGTCTCTTAGTCTCTCTCTCACTGAACCTGAAGCCTGTCACTAAATGTGGCCCAATGGGTATCAGGTCCTGCCAATCAGAAAACTGCTCCCTACTTCTCCAGCAATATCCCCCACTGAAAGCCACCCGATATTACCAACGTAAACAAAGCTTTAACCTTACATGCCACCCCATCCCCAGGATGGCAAATCCCATGGCCACATAGGCACTGACCAGTCATTTCCACAGTGGTTACCAGTATTACATTCAAGAAGCTGAAAAACAGACCAGTTCACAGCAGAGGAATTATGACCACCACAAATTCTGTAAATACTTCAAAACAGTAATGCCAGACAGGTGAATATACCTCTAGAAATGCAACTGTGGATACCCTGTGAGATGACCCAGTGGGGAAAAGAGGGTTTCTAAGAATATCTTTTTGAATCAGTGCTCAAAAAAAGTGGAGGGAGGGGGGCGGGGGGGGGGGGGGTACAATAGAGAAGAATAAGAACCTCAACCAAAACTGCATCAGGCTTTTAGAGGGGAAACAAGGAACAATGTTGCAAACACCAACACACAGGGCACAGCCCTGCTGAGGCAGGTTCCCAGAAGTTTAGGTTAGCATTAATCACTGCTCCTAATTGCTGTCAGTTAACTCTCTGCAGCCCCTCCAGGCCAAGCCATCATCCCATGAAACATGCTGTCTTCCCTTATAATGCATTTTCTGTCTTGCCAGTAACAGAATCTGTGGCTTTGGTGTTCTTTACAGAAACACTGATCGAATTACCCTAAGACCTTTTTGTGTGTTCTGGGTTACTGGGCAGAATTCCAGAAACAAATGCTTACATTATCCTCAAACAGAATACCTAACTTTCCAAGACTGCTTAGAAGTAAATATTTCTCAGTCATTTCAGGGTTGGCCACTGATTAAGGCACACAGTGCACTTGACATCCTGCTTTCTGGCCAGTATGATACTCAGGCCACATGCAATATTGTAACTTCTGAAATAGTTCTAGTAACGGCCCTTTATTGCCACAGCATCCTGTGTTTTCCACTGGAAATGCAAATAGGGCAAATTTCTCTTGTCCCTCCACACTACAGGCTGGTTTCCCAACCTGGTAAGTCTCATTGTGATTTCCATTCCACTTGGTCTGTTCACTTAATAAACTGCTGCTTATTCTATTATTTAAGTGCTCAGAGAAAACAAACACATACAGACACACACACGTACATGCTTTTCCCCCTAGTATGTTTCCAGTATTTTGCAACATTTTGGAAATTCTTTTGTTTTTCTCTCTAGTTTTTTTAAATGTTTATTTATTTTTGAGAGAGAGAGAAAGAGAGCACAAGTGGGGAGGGGCAGAGAGAGAGAGGGAGAGAATCCTAAGCAAGCTCTGCGCTATGGGCACAGAGCCAGATGCAGGGTTTGAACTCACAAACTGAGATCATGACCTGAGCTCAAATCAAAATTCAGTTGCTTAACTGACTGAGCCACCCAGGTGCCCCTGGTAATTCTTACTTTTTTCCTTTTTAATGTTTATTCATTTTTGAGAGAGATGGAGAGACAGTGTGAATGGGAGAGGGGCAGACAGAGAGGGAGACACAGAATCTCAGGCAGACTCCAGGCTCTGAAATGTCAGCATGGAGCCTGATGTGGGCTCGAACTCACAAACTATGAGATCATGAACTGAGCCACAGTTGGATGCTCAACCAACTGAGCCACCCAGGCACCCCTCATAATTCTTTCTAATGGCATCCAGAAAACCTATCATTTGGGGAAACTGAGATCTATAGTTTGCATGATTTATGTGAGAATCAACTGTGATACTCATTCTAGTGGTTTTCCTACCATATCCTTCATATCTTAAAATAAGCTTTTTTATTGCCCTACAATTCCAAGATGCCTAACTTTTCCTACAAACATTGCTGATTACATGCTTTGCCTGCATCTTTACAGAAAAAAAAAAAATTGTATCTTTTTAAAAAATGTATAGGACTGACAGAAGCTTCACAATTGAATATTCATGTCGATTTGACTTTCATTTGACCTTGAATTGTCACTGTTACATAATGTGAAGTTCTCAAGATGATAGCCCAGCAGATGCTGCCAAATGAAAATTTTGCTGCAATGAGCTTTTTATGAAATATTGAGGCTAAGCAGAGAACCAGTTCCTCTGACAAAAATACTCTCAGTCACTCCCCTCACTAAATCAGTGTGGAGGCTGCAGGCACTCCAGGCTTTCCACTGCCAGCAATGACATCCTGAATGTGCTTAGCTGGGCAAGAGCCAAGATCAAGGGATGACCTTTTTATTGCAGATTGTGAGATCATCTTCGTTCCCACAGGTTTACATTCAAAATGAAAGTTTGTTTTTGGTGGGGTTTTTTAATTACATGGTATTCAAGAACCTCATCTGTAGGAAGATAAAAAATATGTCACACTGAGCAGGAGATGAAATGGTGGACGTTCTGTCTGCATCTGCGGGAGGCACAGTCACATCTCGGGAGCACACGGCATTCTCTCTCCTCCTTTGCAGTCCCATTTGGCTCCCAGCCTCCCCTCAGGTGGAATATCCAACATCATGAACTTGTATGGAAACACAGCTTATTATTCTGTTGACACCTTTGACCTACCACTCTGTGAGGTGAACCTCAGTTTGGAGGAAGGAAAGGAAGTCAGCACTAAGCAATGCGGTAAGTCAGATGCCCCAGGTGTGCTTTGCATCAGGAATGTGATGGTAAAAACCACCTGAGGTGCTCTCAGCTCTTGTTGTGTCACTTGGCTGGTGCTCTCTGTATCAGATGACATTTTCTGAGCACCCAGGAGAGGGTGAGTGCGCATCCACTGTGCGGCTGAGAGACTCAAGGGTAAGCAGCTTTCCGGAGGGACTGGTTTAGGAGATAAAGAATATGCTGCATTCCTCTAGGGATACGAAACCAAAGGCTTCTGTATGCAGTGGCATGGAGCAGTGGCTGGGGTGGAATGAGGTAATACAGTGCAGCTACTGTCTGAGAACTCTCCCTGATGACACCATGGTAACCTTTAGTTTCACTGACCGCCACGGCCCCACTATTCTATTCCTGGCATGACGCTCAGTGCTGGCCAGGATTCATTTCTCCCTATTCAGCTCAAGTTGTAGTCACATAATAAAATGCACAGTGACAAGATTTCCTAAGGCTCTCAGGTGCATTCATCCTGGCAGGCTGCAGGTTGCTACATTGCTAGGTCCAACGGTTAAATGAAGGCACCTATTGCTTCCAGACTCCAGTCAGAATCCAAACAGATGCTGCCTAGAATTAGTTATTCAGGAGGCAGTTAAGGATCCTTTGAGTCATTTATGTAACGAAGTATTTTTAGAGTGTCAACTATGTCCCAGGCATTATGCTCCACCCTGGTTGATACAAATATAAATAAGACATGGCCAGAAAGAGCTCACAGATAAGTGAGAGAGAGAAGTACACACATAATACAATATGGTGAGTGAAAGATTAGTGGTAAGTGCAGTCTCCTCAGAAGAACAACATCTAACGTAGTCTGAAATGGATGAGAAGTTTTCCTAAGAGAGTCTAGCAAAAAAAAAAAAAAAAAAAAAAAAGGAGGGGAGGGGAGGGGGGATTAAAAAGTAGGTATTCCAAGCAAAAAGAAAAATACAAGCAAAGGGAAAGGTGCATGAAGTAGGGGGCCATGTGCACATACTTTGCCTTTGCCCGAACATTAAATGTGTGAGCATGAAAGGGATGGCCCCCGGCTAGTAGTCGGGAAGCCAGGTAGAAGCCAGGTCAAGGAGAAAATTATTTCCTCTGTAAGGAGCTTTATTCTACAGGCACTGAGCTTTGAGTAGGGAAGAACATAGGCAATTTGCACTCCTGAAAGATTATTCTGGTGATAATGTGGAGGAGAGGGCTCAGCAATGAGACTAAAGGGAGGGAGAACACTTAGGAGCTTATTTCGAAAGCTGAGATAAGTAATGAGGGGGGCCTGTCTCTTACCCCCTCAGAAAGCTGACCACCAGGTCTGGAAACCACAGGAATCTCTAACTGTGTACATTGTACAATCAACTTTGAGCCTGCTGTGACAAATCGACTGTGTGAAGTGTGCCTGACTTAACCTTAGATGTCCTCTTAAAGCACGCGGAAGTCAGGGGAGAAAAGGTTGAGAAATGCCATCCACAGCCCTACTCCCTGCCCTTCTCTTCCCCAGATGCCGAGGTGTGCTCGTGACCCTATTTCATGAACGCCCAGACAGACCCGCATTCTCCCTGCCTCTGTTAACTTGTGAGGACTTGCTTCTCATCTGCTTTATGATGATTGGGATTTCTCCCCCCTTTCTAAATAAAGCTGCAGAGTTGACCCCTCCTCTCCAGCTCCATGCTGTGGCTGCTCAAATTTAATGCCATATAATGCTTGCTGGGGTAAAGAGTAAATCCTAGGTCCATTACAGAGGGAAGTATACTGTTTCCTTCCTTCCAGTAAGATAACATCAGGCATTTCAGCCCTGCGAGGAGAGTGTCTTCCTGTTGTGAGGCCAGCTCAGTCTCCTTCCAATCCTTCCAAGGCAGGGAATCATCCTCTCTTCACAACACAAAGGGTCGTGGCATTCAAACTTCTCAAACAGCAAGCCCTTCTCAGACTTCAGTCACCCCCATCCTGCCAGGTGGAGCCTGTGCAAAGGTTCTTACCTCCTCACCTGGACATTGCCAAGGAGAGCATCGTTCTGGACTACAGACTCCCTTGCGAGGTGACTGTCACACTGCCAGCACCCCAGCGTGCCCTGGTGATGACAGAAACCTTTTGTCTCCTTTTCCGCCTTTATTTAAAAATCATAAAGAAAGCAAGCAGACCTGGACACATTCTTATATACTTTCACTTCTCTTCTCACCTTTAAAGAGAGCCGAGAAGACAAGCATCTAGACACCACCTCCCTCCCATCCCCTACAAAAGATCCTCGGCATTACCTTCTGGATGCCAGGTTCAGGGAACAGAGGCTGGAACAGACAACCTGTGCTCTCCCTCCTGTCACAATGTCTATGACCTTAAAATTGCAACCTTATTTTTGTTTACTCCCCTAGACTGTAAACTCCTTGAAGAAACTGTGGCCATTTCTCCACTGTCCTCAGTCCTAGCAGAGTGTCTGGGGCTCTGTAGTTGTCCATTTTATGTTGGCTGAATAAATGCACAGTGGCAACCTCCAATTTCATGAGCAAATGACTATTCCCTTAGGCCTATGACACGAGCCAAGGCGTTCTGAAGGCTGTACCTCTGAGATGCTCGTGACCCACATCTTTCTACAAGAGCTGCAATCCTAGGCTGGTGTGTCCAAATAGCAGTTTTTAAAAAACTAACCAAAAGAACAGAGAATTCTTCGTAGCTACTGGAAACTAAGAACAGGAAAACAAGTGCACCCTCTCATAAGAAGTCAGCACACACACAGGAGAGGTGGCATCGTGGTGACTTTAGATGACAAGGTTTGGGCCGATGCTGGACAAAACTGAAAAAGGCAGTGGCTTTCATGCTCCTTCTTCTTTCTCCTGGCACCATTTCCTGTCACAGCTCCTGCCATGGGGCTCATGACATTGGAAAACATTCCCAACAATATGGAACTCGTGGGGAGGTCAGAACTATCAGGTCATGTCAGGCCTGGCATGAGGCCAAGCATCTGGCCCTGGAAATCAGGGGACTATCCCGGCTGTACCCAGACAGACTCCATGGGGTCCAGAGTGCACAATTAACCGTAGGCATGATTTAGAAAACAACTGGCATCAATTCAAATCTAGCATAGGGAGACTGAATTCTGGCACAGCCGAGTGAGGAGTCTGCTGACCCACACACCAGTGAAACTGGTGAAAATTATTTAAAAAAAAAAAAAAAAAATCATTTAAAGCTTCTGGAAATGGTCCTAAGAGCAAATAGAAAATAAAATGTCTATTTAAGAGAATCTGAAAATTTGGTAGAAAGGTGAGACTCTGTGGAACTGGACCAAGATCCCTCTCTCCCTCCCTCCCACTCTCAACTCAGTGAAGCAAAGACTGGGTTCCACATCGCCACAGCCTATATATAGCACAGGGCTCCCTCTTCTCCCAGCTCCCAGTCAGAGGACTTCCTTCCCTGGAAAAACAGGACTTCGGCATTTCTCATGCTGCCCCATCTACCTGATGCTGAGACTAAGTATCAGGTGGGTACCATCAGGAGGTGGAGTCTCCTTTCTTCCACCTAACCACTGGGAGTGCTCTCGGGAGTAGAGGCTCCATCTTGGGTACAGTAGGCCAAGAGCAAGGCAGTCCTGGTTGCCCCTGCCTCGGGTCATGAGGCAGTGCTCCACAACACAAGAGGCAAGCCAAGAATACCACAGAACACCGTCTCTATGTTCTAGAGTCCTGCTTTATAGATTTTTGTCTGGAAAGAGAAGCACTGTAAAACAGCTCATCTCTTTCCAAAGGAATTGACTTCATCTGCAATGGAGCACGGAAAATTCAAATCTAAAGCTCTCTCAAGAACAATGGAAGTTGCAGTTTAAGGCAATTGAGGCTATTTGTAGATTACATGAAGCTACAGCCTAGACTGTAGGCCAGCTAGTTTATAGGACAGAACCAGGGAATAAGAGAGCAGGGAGGAGCCCTCTGGAGTCAAAACAAATACCAAGCAAAGACTTCAGGAACTATTTCATCAAAGGAGCCACAATTTGATTGGATTACTTTGTAGAGCAATTAAGACCTGAGGTTATTGTTGAAAACAGTAGAACAATCATCAGGCAATTAGTGGAGTTCAACAGCTAGGTTAAGGAAAGACTCTCCCTATCTAGAAATCCCTACCAATACGACTGTCATCTCAGGGTCACTGTGGGCATACCCAAAGCTGCACCTCCCAAACAAGCAACATCAGAGGCTTAACAATTGTGGGGAGGAAAATCACTTTACTACAATAATAGTAACCAGTCACTAAAAAATAAACAAGCAAGTAAGAATAACAAGCCTTCAGGTGGGAGCTGTACCCAGAGTTCTACAACATATGATCTAAAATTTCTGGCATCCTCCCATTTATGAGACAGGCAAAGAAAAAGGAAAGTGTGACCATACACAGGGGAAAGGCAGGCAACACGAACCACCTATAAGAGCAACTAGATAATGGATTTAATAGAAAAAGATGTCAAAATAGCCATGATCAATATATTCACAGAACTAAAGGGAAATGTGGTTAGAGAATTAAAGGAAATTTGTATCAGTAGATAATATCAATAAAGATAGTATTATAAAAAACCAAATGGAAATTCTAGAATTAGGAAATATAATAATTTAAATGAATGGGGCGCCTTGATGGCTCAGTCGGTTAAGTGTCCAGTTAAGTGTCTGACTTGGGCTCAGGTAATGATCTCACAGTTCTTGAGCTCGAGCCCCACATTGGGATCTCTGCTGTCAGTGCAGAGCCTGCTTCAGATCCTCTGTCCCCCTCTCTTTCTCTGCCCCTCCCCTGCTCACATGCTTGCATGCATGCTCTCTGTCTCTCTCTCAAAAATAAATAAGTGAAAACATTAAAAAAACAATAATTGAAATGAAAAATTCATTAGAGGGAGTCAAAAATGGATATGAACTTAAAAGAGAATTAGTGAACTCAAGATAGATCAACAAAGGGTATGGAAGTCAAAGAAAAGAAAGAAAAAAGAATGGATAAAAATGAACAGACCTTCAGAGAAATGTGGCACATCATCAAAAGCACAAGTATATGCACTATGGGAATACTAGAAGGAAAAAGGAACAGAAAAAATAGTAAAAAAAAATAGTTTAAAATTTCCCAAATTTACTCCCACTTTGGAAGTAGGAGTACTTTAAGTACTTCAAGTAGGATAAATGCAATGACATCCAAAAACAGACACGTGGTAGTAAAAATGCTGAAAGTTAAAGACAAAAAAAATTGGAAATAGCAAAAAGGAAAACCACTGTCCTTTACAAGGGAAAGCCAATTATGGTTAACAGCTGACGTCAGAAGAAACAATGTAAGCCAGAAAGTAGTGGGACAATATATTTAAGGGGCTTAAATTGAAAACAAAAAAAAATAGCTGTCAATCAAGAACCCTATATCCAGCAAAGCTGTTTTTCTTTTTTTTAAAAAAAAAAAAAAATTTTTTAATGTTTATTTATTTTTGAGACAGAGAGAGACAGAGCATGAGTGGGGGAGGGTCAGAGAGAGAGGGAGACACAGAATCTGAAACAAGCTCCAGGCTCTGAGCTGTCAGCACAGAGCCTGACGCGGGGCTCGAACCCACGAACCGTGAGATCATGACCTGGGCCAAAGTCGGAAGCTCAACCGACTGAGCCACCCAGGCGCCCCGCAAAGCTGTTTTTTCAAAACTGAAGACAAAATACTTTCCTAGGAGAACAAAAACTGAAAGATTTTATTGCTAGCAGACCCACCTTATAAGAAATACCAAAGAAAGTTCTTCAGGTTGAAAGTCAGTAACCTAGATCAGTAATTCGAATACATGCACACATGGGGCACCTGGGTGGCTCAGTGAGTTAAGTGTCCAACTTCAGCTCAGGTCATGATCTCACTGTGCATGAGTTTGACCCCACATCAGGCTCTGTGCTAAGCCTGGAGCCTGCTTCAGATTCTGTGTCTCCCTCTCTCTCTGCCCCTCCCCCGCTCCCACTCTGGTCTCTTTCTCTCTCTCAAAAATAAACAAACATTAAAAACATTTTAAAAAAAATCTACACACACAAAAGACAAAGACCACCATTAGGTAATTCCATAATTATTAAATATATATATTAAGTATATATAAACATACTTATGTGTGTGTATTTTTCTCATTTCTAATAATTTTATTGATGCAATTGCATAAATAATATGTATATAATGTAGAGCCTATACATATAAAAATGTAATATATGTGTCATATATTTGCCAGGAACAGCAGAAATGAGGTGTATTGGGCTGTATTGGGCTTAGGAAAGTAATATAGATGGTGAAGTATCACCGGTTCTGTAATAACAGATATAATATACTTAATAATAATACAACAAAAGAAGAGGAAGTGGAATGGAGCAAATAGGAGAAATATTTCTCTGTGTCACTGGAATTAAGCTAGTATAGATCTAAAGTTGATCTGATAAGACACATGGTAAACTCTAGAACAACCATTAAAAAAAAGAGAAAACTTCAGGAGCACCTGGGTGACTCAGTCAGTTAAACGTAACTTCAGCTCAGTTTATGATCTCTCACGGTTCATGGGTTTGAGCCCTGCGTCAGGCTCTGTGCTGACAGCTCGGAGCCTGGAACCTGCTTCAGGTTCTGTGTCTCCCTCTCTCTCTGCTCCTCCTCCGCTCATGCTCTGTCTCGAGATATTTTTAATTTAAAAATTAAAAAAAAAAATTTTTTTAAAGAAAACTTCAAAAAATATAGTTTAGTGAAAAAATCATTAAGGAAATTAAAATACTACAAATCAAGTGTAGCATCATAGAGATAGAGTTATTCTCACAATCTATCAAGCTACTGGCCATCGTCACTAAGGAATCTTGCCAAAAATATCACCACCAGGTCCAACGGTCTGGGGAAATGAACAGAAATGCAGACCTGGGGCAGTAAGGAAACCGGACATACACATGCACATACTCACTAGGCTTGCTTGTTAGAAGATGAATAGTTGCTGGTCATGCCTTACCTCTTATCATTTGACCAGAACAGTCCTAAAACAGAATATAACATAGCAGAACTCAGAGGTACAGATCCAAGCTGAAATTCTCACACTTGGGCAAAAATCGGAAGCCCGTGGAGGCCTTGCTCAACCACAGATTGTTGGTCCCACTCCCAGAGTTTCTGATTCCATAGATCTGGAGTGGGGCCCGAGACTTTGCATCTGTAACAAGTTCCCAGGCGATACTGATGGTGGTAGTCCAGGCACTACAATTTGTGAACTACTAGTTGCCCTAATGTGTGAAGCCTATGATGCATAAATAAAACTAAAGCAGGTGGAAAATGTAGGTCATAGCCTAAAATAGAAGCACCTACTTCCAGATAAATGAGGGTGGTGATACAGCAGGCCAATAAGCAGCAGGTATAGAGAACACCTAGTTGTTTTGCCACCCTGAATCACTTCACTTTCCTTCTGGTGACTATACCCTGCTTTTCCTCTGGGAAACACTTCTCCCTCGCTTTCAGTCCCCATGCTTTGGAAGGACTTGATGACCTACCTTTGCCTCAAAAAAAGGGATGTGACAGGGCTTCACGTTTTTCCCCCAGCTCCAGGGATCCTTTCAGAAATGGATAATCAGAGCTAGTAAGAGTTGCGGAGAATTTTTCTGAGGCACCTTAGAGAAGAGAGGAAGAAGGACGCAGAAGGAGAGAAGGAGATGGAAAGTGAGAGAGGAGGGGGAGAGGGAGAGAGAGATGTTTAGATCAGGAGCTGCCACTTTGCCACCATGTGGAGCCTAAAACGGAAGCCATTTTCAGGTAAGCTGAGTTGAGGAACAGGCAGATCCTGGTGTGGTCTTTTGAGCCCTGCATCAAACACACCTGAAACTTGCATTGCCCTGTGAGCCAATTCAATTCCCTTTTCATTTGAGGGAGTTGTATTGGGCTTTGTAATTTGCGATTAAAAATCTTTTTTAATTTTGGGGCACCTGGGTGGCTCAGTTGTTAAGCATCTGACTCTTGATGTCAGCTCAGGTCATGATCTCATGGTTCATGGGATCAAGTCCTGCATCAGGCTCTGTGCTAACAGCGTGGAGCCTGCTTGGGATTCTCTTTCTCCCTCTCTCTCTACCCCTCCCCTGTGTGCCCTCTTGCTCTCTCTCTCTCTTTCTCTCTCAAAATAAATAAACAAACATTTTTCTTAAATTAAAAAAAAATGTAACGTTTATTATTTTGGGGAGAGAAACAGACAGCAAGCAAGTGGGGGAAGGACAGAGAGAGAGGGAGACACAGAATCTGCAGCAGGCTCTAGGCTCCGAGCTGTCAGCACAGAGCTCTACATGGGGCTCAAACTCACAAACTGCGAGATCATGACCTGAGCCAAAGTCGGACGCTTAACTGAATGACCCCACCCAGGCATGCCTAAAAATTAAAAATTTGTTTAAAAGGAGGGAAAGCTACTATGACAATTTAGTAACCAACTGAATAAGCAAAGTGTAACAAGCTACAGGTCATGAGGGACAATGGGCATTTCTGGAACCTAAGCCCATACAGAGTCATGAAGGGAGACATTCTACATACTAACAGGGCACAGGCTCCTCGAAGGCAGCAGACCAAGACTGTCAGGACCTAAATAGACAGTGTGACCACATAAGTACAAAGACAGAAGCACAAGAATGAAGATTCAGCCAAATCTGGTGTTCAGATCAGTGTGGGAGGCAAATAAGAGGGCAGGGACTTGGAACCAACAAGGGACCAAGGGCTAGCCAAGGAGGAGCCTGAGGCAAGATCTGAGTGCCATCAAAAGGAATCACAAATCAACTTACACATCTCTCCTCCCCATCTCCCCCTATTGCCAACTCGCTCACCTCTCATCCTACCATTCTCTCTTGCCAACACCACTCCAGACATAGTAGCTTTATCACTGGTCTCCAAATATGTGAAACATGCTCCCACCTTGGAACACCTGCACTTATTTCCTGTGCCTGGTAGATTCTTGCATCAAATACTTGCATGGTAGTTTCCCCATTTCCTTTAGACCTCTTCTCAAAAGTCAACATCTTAGATAGGTCTTTCTGAATCAGTGTCTGTGAAATAGCAAGACTCTACCACCAACCTGGCCCATCCTAACTCCTTCTCCTGTTCTGTCTCCACAATGGTTGTTACTATCTGACATATAAGTACTTATTTCTAAGTTGTGTCTCATTAATGTAATGTAAGCTCTATAAGGGCACAGACTTGGGGTTTTTGCTGCTATATTCTGGTACTTAGAATAGTCTAGACCATAGTATGTGCTCAATAAAATACTATTGAGCAAGTGAATGAATGAATGAAGTAACAAACCAGGATTTAGCAGCCACAACTTGACCAATGAATCCTAAGTCTGTGTATCTTTTATGACCACTTATTAAATCTTCCTTTGTGTTCTTTATTACATGCTTTATAATAAACCAGTAAGTGTAAGTAAGAGTTTCTCTGAGTTATATGAGCTGTTATAGCACATGAATGAACCCGGGGTGGGGGTATGGGAACCCTGAAGTACAGTAAGTTGGTCAGAAATACAGGTGAAAAGTCCCACAAGTACAGGTGGGACCTACACCTAGGGTCTGAAGTGGGCACAACCAGGTGAGCCAGATCCCGAAACATAGCTGGTCTGTGCCAACTCTGGGTAGTTTGTGCCGGGATAAATTAAATTGTAGATGACAGGACATCCACGTGGTGTCCACAGAAAACTGGAGAATTTCTTGATGTGGAAAACCCACACATTTGGTGTCAGAAGTGTTGTAAGTACTAGAAACAGAATCTTCCTTTCTTTAACCTGGCTTTACACAAAAACTTCTGAAAGAACTTAAAATACACATTTATGAGTCCACACAGAAATTCATAAAAAAGTACATCCACATAGCAAAGAGTGTAAATTGTGTGAAGTGGCATATTTTCTCCCCTGACTAGGACTAAATTAAGTGATAGATTAGTAAATTTGCATACTTTAATAATCCTTTCCATTTAGATTTGTAAAGACTCTTTTCTGTGATAAATTGTAGTAACTACAAAAAAATCAGTAGATAGTATATGATTTTCATACAATTCACATTTTTATATTCCTGCAGTTGATGTATGTGCTACCCATGCAGAGGCATAATAATCACAGGGCAGGTCAATATGCAAATCAAGAACCGTGCACTCTGAGGTCTCCTTCCTGATGGACCCACACCAGTTGAACAACCTGTAAACAAAGTTACTCTATATATTTTGGGAGACTCTCTAAGAAACAAGACTATATAGCAATTAACCCTTCCTTATTACCTATACTGCTTGTCTGGGCTCAAAGACTTACTGGCCAGAAATTCTGTCAGTTCAAACAACTATTTAATAATAATTATCAATTGACTGGTAGATTCAGTTCTGCAGGTTAACTGGCTTAAGTGTGCATACCCAGCATGAATTCTCCTAAAGGAGGTTTCCAGTTGAATTTTCCAAAAATTAGAAGGCATTTTCCTAGAAAGCGCCATGTGTTTGGAATTTATTTCCTCCACCATTTTGACAAAGCCTGTGTCTGCTAGACTTCTGGGCACCAAGAACACAATGTCTTTCCAGGCTTTTTGTGTCTCTCCAATGTATTGCAGAGATGAACTTGGCTCTGGAATATCTCTTCATCTGTGTCTCTATGATGACAACCAGCTGAAAAGGGAGAAATTAAGTCAATCAGCTGATTGCTTTCTTTGCACAACTCCAACACTTTTGGCAGATTTTCTTCCTCCTTGTCTTGGCTGATTGTTTGGAGACTGTGTCAATAAAGACATTGCTAAATGTGAGATTGAGGATTATAGAAGCAAGTAGCTTTAACAGGATTGTGAAAGTCTAGCTAAAATTGAACTAAATACTACAGTGTATAAATAAAAAATAATACCAAAATGATTATTACAGACATGGTAACGAGGAAGAGAAAGGCCAAAAGATTGAAGAGACAATTTTGCTTTCGGCCTTCTGTGCGACATCCCTTTAAAGGAACTGTCTGTTTGTTCATGGTGGCTGTTGGACTATTGACATGGTGGTCTAGTAAGACAGCTACCAACTTGATCTGTTCTCTCTGGGCACCAAAATCTTGCGTTTACTCATAGGTGTCAAATTTTTTGAGTATCTATTGCTAATCTGGGAGGAATTTTTATTTTAATTATTATTTTTTAATTTTAAGTAAGCTCCAGACTCAATGTGGGGCTTGAACTCATCACCCTGAGATCAAGGGTCACATGATCTATTGACTGAGCCAGCAGGGTGCTCCTGAGAGGAATTTTTAATGTGAGTCTTTAAAAAGAAAAAACAAATGGTTGAGAAAAAATGAATTTCACCAAAGAACAAGAAAACTTAATATAGACTATATAATAATAATAATAATAATAATAATAATAATAATAATAATAATGGCTGTGGTGGTTAATTTTATGTGTCAACTTTACAGGGTCATAGGCTGCCCAGTTATTTGGTCAAACATTATTCTGGGTTTGTGTGTGTGTGTGTTTTTGGTTAATATTAACATTTAAACCAATCATCTGGCTAAAGCAAATTAACCTCCCCAATGTGGGTGGGCCACACCCAATCAGTTGAAGGCCTGAACAAAATAAATGACTGACCGCTCTCTTAGTAAGAGAGAATTCTCCTGCCTGATGGCATTCCAATTAGAACATCATCTCTTCATGGTTCTGCAGTAGCTTCTGGACCTTGAACTCAAATTGCAGATTTGGACTTACTGGCCTCCATAATTATGTGAACCAATTCCTTATCTTAGGTCAATCTCTCTATGTTGATATATAACCTATATTGATCCTCTTTTTTTTGGGAGAACTTGGACTAATACAATGACTATAATATATTGGGAATTTGTTTTGCATCTACCAGTATGCTGTGGTTATTACCTCTATTATCTCACTTAATCCTCTCAACAACCCTGTGAGTTGTGTTTTACTCATTGTGCCCATTTTATGCATGATGAAACTGATTTAAAGTAAGTGAATTACATTATCAGGATCATTGAACCAATTTGTAGTAGAGCCAGGGCTAGAATAAAACACAGTGCTTCCCACGTTTTATTTTTATGCATTTATTATCCTATTCTTTATTGTGGGAAAAATTATTAGTGCTCACCATAAATCCATTTGCTCCTCTACATTTCCCAGTCTTCCTTTCAGTTAACTGGGGCTGTGTGAATAGTGCTGTCCAATGAAATATGTATGGATCTAACATGTGACCTTTAGGACCAAAACATTAAGAGCTGATGTGCCTCCTTCATTTCTCTTCCCCTGCCTACTGAACCCTGGAGGATACCTGTTCCAGCTGGCATAGTTACAAGATGAAAGCAGCCCAGGTCGCTGAGTCATCTTTTGGAGGAGAGCCAAAGAGGAAAGTCATCTAAGCCACACCAAACTTTGAGTAGGAAACAAACTTTCACTGGGTCAAGCCACTGATATTTTAGTGTTGTTATCATGGCATATGGTATACCTATTAAACTCCATTTTATGCCAATACGATATAATATCACAAGTGATAAGCATTTGAAACATAATGATAAATGGAGGAGTATAATGTGGCATGATGAGGCTTTGGAACCAGGCTACCTAATTCAAATCCCAATTCCACTAGGACTAGATCTTAGTCAAGTAACTGACCTTGGTTGTTACTTAACCACTCTGTGATTCTTATGTGTAAAAAGGAGGTTTTTATAATAGGGTGGTTATGATGATCAAATGAATATACCTAAACATACCAATTTATGTTGGCATATATTAAGAGTATAAAAATGAGCTATGTATACAAACAATAATTTATATTTGACAATGTAAAAAAAGTTTTTACACTCATTCACTCAAGTTTATTACACAAACAACAAACATGTTTAAATGGAACCATATGGTCAATACAAAACTACGTTCTATGGATACAAAGACGAATGAAACATGGCTGTATTCACAGAGTTCACAACTTATCAAGGGAGACAGCCATATTAATGTTATTAATGTTAAAATTCAGTAAGTACCATAAAGAACCACTTCCTTGTTTCATAACTAGGTCTTATTCCAAAATTTTTTTCCTTTCCAGTGCCTTCTAGAATGCAACTTGGGAACTTTGGTATAAGTCACCCCCCCCACACACACACACACAATGCTAATGAGGTAAAGACAGCACAGGTCTCCCAATTCACTCCCAGTTTTTCCTCTCTCCAAACCATTCTCTAGGCTATTTCCTAGAACACAGATTTCATTAAGTCATTTTATTACTTAAAAATCTTTGATATATCTCCAATGATTATAGAATAAAGTATTGTAGAGTAGCAAGACTCACCTGCAGCCCCAAACTATCTGCAGCTAACATCCTCTGTGTAGTGTAGAGAACTGGACAAGAAACCCTGAATGCAGACCTAAGTTCTGCCTCTTAAAGTCTTTGAACCTTGGGTGAGAAATTTACTTCTCTAGATCAAGTTTCCCCATGTATAAAAACGAGATGGTAACTGTTCTTTATATCTAACAAGAATTCTCTGAGAGTCAGATGACATCCTAAGTGTGGAAGTGATTTATAATTTTTAAGTATAAAGCACTCTACATAATATAGGTATAGATATAAATGATACAAATACAGGTATGGTGAGGCAATGCTTCTCAAACTTTAGTATATGGGGAAAAAAATTCTTGATTCCATAAGTTCAGTATAGAGACAGGTTACTGATTTTTTTTGCCAAATACTCTAAGTGATTCTGACGCAGGTGGTCTGTGGACCATGCTTTGAAAAATGCTAAGTGTTATGAATTCCACAAGGAAAGAGTCCTCTAACAAACACACAATTTTCTTGACCCAACAAAGATAGATCTTGGTCAGTATCTACTTTTCTTTTTTAAAAAAAAATTTTTTTCAACGTTTATTTATTTTTGGGACAGAGAGAGACAGAGCATGAACGGGGGAGGGGCAGAGAGAGGGAGACACAGAATCGGAAACAGGCTCCAGGCCCTGAACCATCAGCCCAGAGCCTGACGCGGGGCTCGAACTCACGGACCGCGAGATCGTGACCTGGCTGAAGTCGGACGCTTAACCGACTGTGCCACCCAGGCGCCCCAGTATCTACTTTTCTATTTTCATCGTCATTCTAAAAATGGTCATTGTTGTCACACTACTACCAAACTAAAAATAGGTCTATTTATTGAGAGACCCAGAACGTTTCATAGTTTTTCATCTCATTTTAGTCCTTGGAAAAAAATAAAAGTATATAGCTTTATTCCTAATTTAGTGGCAAGGAGACTGAGGGTTAGATTCCTAGAAACAAATTTCAAATTTCTCATGCCATATGGAATGGAATTTGAGAACTTTTAGAGCCTGAGTGTAAACCCATAGACTTTTCATTTCTCATGGCTGCCTTCTCAATAGAGCCAGAATTGGCCAGAAGCCAGACTTTGTGGAAGCTCTTGAAGTGTAAAGGTGGCTATTATCAGTCCTGATGAGCCTCAACTCACAAATCAATATTTTCCCATTACCAGCTCTGCCTCCAGACATTTTTGTATCTGAAACATCGAAAACATTACCTCTATTACAGTCCTTCCCTAGCGCTACATTGACCACGTGACCCAAGGCAGCTCACGGGTGGTGGAATGACAGTTGCAGCTGTCACTAAGAGAGCTGCACGGATCAGAGATTAAGAAAAGACTGATGGTGATATTACTCAAAGTCACTTCCTTCAGTAGAAATTCCAAATAAAGCTCCATTCTCTCTCAATAGTGACAAATGTAAATAAGGAGCTGAATTTACACACACACACACACACACACACACACACACAATTGTTTAAAAGCCTTTACTAAAAGCCCTTTGGCAAGGACAAAAATTAAGCAATCAAAAGGTCTTTTTTTTTTTTCAACGTTTATTTATTTTTGGAACAGAGAGAGACAGAGCATGAACGGGGGAGGGGCAGAGAGAGAGGGAGACACAGAATCGGAAACAGGCTCCAGGCTCTGAGCCATCAGCCCAGAGCCTGACGCGGGGCTCGAACCCACGGACGGCGAGATCGTGACCTGGCTGAAGTCGGACGCTTAACCGACTGCGCCACCCAGGCGCCCCTATCAAAAGGTCTTCTACTTTGGCCACCAATTAGCTTATTCTTTGTTTTTGCTTTTTTGAAAATGTTTTATTTATTTTTTTAGAGAGAGGGGTAGGAGAGAGAGAGAGAGAGAGAGAGAGTCAGTCCCAAGCAGGCTCTGTTTGGGATTCAACATGGGGCTCAAACCCACAAACCACAAGATCATAATCTGAGCTGAAATTAAGCTCAGCGCTTGACAAAATGAGTCACCCAGGTGCCCCTGTTTGGTTTGTGCTCTTAACTAACTGATAAAATAAGTGAGGAAAGGATCATATAATTTTCTGACCAAAGCAAACAGTAGTCTCAGGATAAAGTGAGAACTTTCTTCTCAAACATAGTTTATCATAATATTGCAATTAATAGCTATAATAAAGCACTCTAAAGTTCAGAAGTGCATGATGATATAGAAAACTCACTTTATATATAAAAATAATGAAGCTAAGCTATATTTAAGTCCAAATAAATCTTTATTTTACTTGAGGGAAGCATTCCTATTTTTATTTACTCCTCGGTGTCTGCTTGAAGCTAAGCAGTTATAATGCATTAACAGAAAAACTTTCAGGAAATGAGGCAAACTCATAAAAAAGCAAATACAGAAAAATATTTTATATATAGGAAAAAGTCCTGTACACCATCCTATAGCCTACTATCCACAGATTAAAAAAAAAATTATAACAGATGTGCAGCAGAAACTGAGAGAAATTTTTACTTGCACTAATCTGAGCTAACAGCTGTCATTAGGGCTGACTCTGTAATACTTCTGTCATCACTTCTAAAAACTAGCTTTTCAAATGTGGAAAGGGACATTTGCAAATATGAGAAGGAAAATTTAAGGATATAAATTTGGCTGTTATCAGTCTTGAAGTTCATCACCTTTTAAACTCACAATCAATATTTTTCCATTATCAGCTCTGCCTCCAGACATTTTTATATGGAAGCATTGGAAATATCACTTCTATTGTGGTTATTCGTCTTCACTATATTAGCTACATTTTTGAAGAAACTCATAAGGAATTTTGAGGTTTCTGTGCCTCAGGTAAACTTTGAATGAATATATTTCAACATGTAAATGTCCGAGCAACTCAACCAAAGGGCACTATAACATAGTGACAAGGAAGTAGCACAGCCTTTATAGTTAGATGGTCCAGACTTAAATATCAACCTTACCACTGTGTGACCCTGTACAAATTATTTAAACTCTTTGAGCCTCTATTTCTTCTGAAAAATGGGGATAATAATAGCATCTAACAATTCAAGGATCTGTTTTGAAGATTAAATATTATATATATGTATCTATGGACACATGTATATGTGAATGAATGGTGTGTGTGTGTGTGTGTGTGTGTGTGCAGCTTAGAACCATGCCTAACATATAATACACATTAAGTTCTAGATGCTATTGTTGCTATTATTTATGATCAGTGTCATTGCAAAACTACCATACAATTTAGCCAACATATCAGACTGGGGCACTGATTAATTTACAATCTGTGACCCTGTAGTTGGGATGAGCACTGGGTGTTGTATGTAAGCGATGAATCATGGGAGTCTACCCCCAAAAGCAAGAGCACACTGTATACACTGTATGTTATCCAACTTGACAATAAATTATAAAAAAATAAAATTTTTTTCAAAATCTGTGTCTCTGAAAACTTAACTCATGAGTAAAATCCCACAAAACATGTTTGTTTGTTTTTCTCCTAAGAATTGTTTTGAGAAGTTGTATTTACTGAACACACTGACTGGTGTTATAAATACACATGGAAAATATGACCATGACTCATATCAGAGATGTTTTATCAAATTCAGTTTTTGGTCATGAATCAGAGGACATCAAAGATTTCTACAATTTCACATTGAATTTGTAGCAAGCAGGGGGATTTGTTTGGGTTAGTTACTTTCATGACATGTTTCACCTTGTGCTTTTCCAATGTTTACGTGTAAGATAGGATTCTTTGCTACATTCTTTGGTGAAGGTTCTGCTGGAGCTGAGACCAAATTTAAGTCTTTGAATTGCCTTGATGGTTATCGTGGAGGAGTGAGGTGTGGTTTTCCAAGAAAGATAAAGAGATTGTGTTTTAAACCACTTTTTCTAGGAAAAAAAGAGTCATATTCTTTTTACTGTTGGTAATGTAATTTCATTTTTCTCTTTGTTAAAAATATATATACTGTATATAGGATGTTAATATAATTACAGGATAATTATTTCTCCTTTTGCTATTACAAAAAATCTGTACTCTTCCTTTTCTGACTCTCTCCTCCAAATGGCTCTTCTAACTCTGTCCTTTTACATTTGCCAGACATTGATTTTTTTTTTCAGCATTTAATGGAATGAAAATTAAGAGGACGACACTGAGTTTTGTGTTTTTTTTTTTTAACCTTCACCTCTCAGCTCCTTATTTTGATAAAATATGTTTTCAGACACCAACATATCCAAGTATGTCAGCTGTAGCTTGGGAAGAAATACGGTTTTTTATTACATCCTTCTAAGTCCATGGGGGAAGGACTAAGTGTAAGCTTTTTCAGAGACCACTAAATATGTGAAATCTTGTATGGCTTTTTACACTTCTCAGAAACTCAGTGGTAAATTTTTCCAACTAAATATTTTGAAGTGGGAAGGCAATATCTTTAAATTGAACATGGTCTTGAGGCTAAAACTATGGCTCTGTATTTATATTGTCATTTTAGATATCTCAACAATGCATTAGTTTTAGCTGATGAACAAAAAGCCACTGAAATGCACAGGATAACAGAATAATAAGGCACTGATAGCATTCTTCCTGCCAAATAAACATGCTTCACAGAAGGCTTAACTGTCACATACCTACAGTTTCAGCTGTTTGAGAGAGTTTTGATAATAGCCCAAAATGTCAAAATTCAGCTGCCAACACTAAGCTGTCAGCTCTCAAAATGCTCTATGGAGTGCTTGTCCCTTAGGGCATTAATTCCAAGGAGCAACTGAGCTGCCCTATAACTTGACAGCTTATCCTAGTTTTGGGAGAGCCTTGCATCTGTAGGAAATGTAACTGCAGCTCTAAGATGAGGAACTGTGATTGGAGCACCATCTCTCAGAAAATAGCACAGAGGCCATTTGGGTGCTAGATATTCAAAGGGCTTTTGAGGTCTCTGGAAATGAAGCTAACTTCGGCTACACTAGCTGGCTCGCAGCTGGGCAGAAAGCACTTAGGTACTGCTTTGGCCAAGATTCTCAAGGTGGAAAATGATATCCTGGGACTGCTTCTTCCTCTGCTGGTGACCCTGCTAAGTAGAAGCAATTTCCCCGATTACAACTGCAATTTCTCATCAAGCATTACATAACCCATATCATTTCACCTTCCTAAAATAAATTATTCATGTCGTTTGAGAATTCATCTGGGAGCTGCAGGTCAAATGCCCCATTTGCTGCTAAATTACTTTTAACATTTTTTTCCCTTTTTTTCCTGATTTATTAGCTGTTTACACAGAATATTGCTTGAATATAATACATTTCCCTCAGTGCAGTATTTCTGTGAAGAAGCAAATCTGTGTTTCCTTTTGAACCCCCAATGTCGAGTTAAGGCTTATCAGTTGCCCTGAAAAAAGTAGAGTACCATCCCCTCAAAATTCACATCACATACAAAAAATTTCTCAACTGATACTATCCCATCAAAGTTTTGAACACATATAATGTCTATTCTATGAAGACAGTGTGGTGTGATGGGAAGTAGTCTGTAGAAAATATTTCTACAAGTATTAACTTTCCATGTGGGGTTGACCAAGGTCACTTTGTGGCATTCAGTTGGCAGATGAAAGATCCCAAATGGGTTCCCTTACATATCCGATGCCTGGCAAGGATGGCTAAAAGAGGACTGCTGACCAGATCACCTACACATCACCTCGCCCGTATGGCAGTCTCAGGGTAGTGGACTCCTTACACGATAGCTCAGGGTTCCTCTAGGTTCCTCCAATACACCAAGACACATGAATGAAAGCTGCCGGCATCTTAAGGCTGAAGATGTACTTCTGCTGTATTATATTGATCAAAGGAGACATAGAGCCCTCCCAGATTCAAAAGAAAGGACATTAATATGAGACACACCCCCCATACACACTCTCAATGAGAAGGATGTCAACGAATTTGTAGCTGTCCTTAACCTCTCATGCAGTCACTCCTTGATTTACATAACAACTATAGAGCATCCACTAGTGAATCAGTGAAATATGCTTCTTTCACCATACATAGTTATGTACTTTATTAATAATCAAAAATATGCCTGTGATAAAATTTATATATATATTGAAACTTAAAAATTTTTAAACATGGTTATGTAAGAAACTTCCTTTTCTGTCAATAAATAGAATTAAAATAATTAAAATTCTTAAGAAGATTGAGTTTGTGATTGTTATGGGCTTAATTGTGCCCGCCAAAACTTGTATGTTGAAGTCATAATTCTCAATACCTCAAAATGTGACTGTCTTTGGAGTTCAGGTCTTTCAAGAGGTAATGAAGTTAAAGTGAGGTCACTAGGGTTGATCCCAGTTCAGTATGAATGGTGTGTAAGAAAAGGAGATTAGGACACAGTCTTGTGCAGAAGGAAGACCATGTGAAGATAATAAGGAGAAAATGGCCAACTACAAGTCAAGGAAGGAGGCTAGAAGGAACCAACCCTGCTAAATCTTGACCTCAGTCTTCTGGCCTCCAGAGTTGTGAGAAAATAAATTTCTATTGTTTAAGTCATCCAGTCTGTGCTACTTTGTTATGGCAGCCCTAGCAAACTAATACAGCTGATGTTTGGCTTTAGTAAATGCGTCAGTAAATTTTACAACTGCTGTTTTTTTCAGCTCCTGAGGCAGATATGCTGGATAGCACTAAAGCTAAAATGTGTTGACCCCTAGGGTACTTTAAATAGTCTTCACTAAGAGCACTGGGGGCACTTGTACCCCAATGTTTATAGCAGCACTTTCAACAATAGCTAAATTATGGAAAGAGCCTAAACGTCCATCAACTCATGAATGGATAAAGAAATTGTGGTTTATATACACAATGGAGTACTATGTGGCAATGAGAAAGAATGAAATATGGCCCTTTGTAGCAACATGGATGGAAGTGGAGAGTGTGATGCTAAGTGAAATAAGCCATACAGAGAAAGACAGATACCATATGGTTTCACTCTTATGTGAATCCTGAGAAACTGAACAGAAACCCATGGGGGAGGGGAAGGAAAGAAAAAAAAAAAAAAAGAGGTTAGAGTGGGAGAGAGCCAAAGCATAAAAGACTTAAAAACTGAGAACAGGGGCGCCTGGGTGGCGCAGTCGGTTAAGCGTCCGACTTCAGCCAGGTCACGATCTCGCGGTCCGTGAGTTCGAGCCCCGCGTCAGGCTCTGGGCTGATGGCTCAGAGCCTGGAGCCTGTTTCTGATTCTGTGTCTCCCTCTCTCTCTGCCCCTCCCCCGTTCATGCTCTGTCTCTCTCTGTCCCAAAAATAAAAATAAATAAATAAATAGTCTTCACTCGTTTTCATTTCAGATGCAGCAATAGGGAGTGCCCAAACCAAGATTAATAAGCAATTTACTTCAAAAACATTTGAACTCGTATCCTAATATTTACCTCAAAAAAAGCTATCTGAATAAATTTGCAGATGGTTTACTCGTTTGCTTCATTTTTACTCATTAAATAAAACTAATTGTTTAGCTATTTTTTTCAGAGGTCACTTACGAATTTCTTTGGCATTTGCTATGCTTTTCTTCACAATGGATTTTTCATCTATTTTAATTAATTGGGTGGAATAAAAAATCTAAATAAATCTGCACCATGAGATCTTAGGTCTAGCATGAGTAAATCTAGCTTAGGTCTAATTGGAAATTTCTCTCCCTTTCTCTCAATTATTTCTTCCCTTTGCTTCCACATTTCACCCTCTCAGTTTTCTTCTTACTTTTCTAGTTGTTTGTTTTCACAAAAGTGTTTTACTTACTTCTCTTCAAATGATCATCCTTTAAAAGTCAGTGTGCCTCACAAATGTGTAATTGGACTCTTCTCTTTTCCTTTCACAAACAAATCAATTTACAAGTGATCTCATTAATCCTCCACGTTTTAGCTGTTTCTGTGTGCTGAAGAATTCCAAAATATGTGTTTCCAGCCCAGCTGTTTCCATGTTGTCCAGACCCACATATCAAAATGCTAATTGGAATCTCTACTTCAGTGTTCCACTGGCTCCTCCAAGTCAACACATCCAAAGATTCATTCATCATCAGTTTCCTTAGGCCCGTTCCCTCCATCTTGTTCATTAATATTATGAATGATCCAGTCACATAACCAATTACCCAAGCAAAAAATGGAAATCATCCTTAACTCCCTTTTTTTACCCCACATATACAATCAGTCCTCAAAGCATAAATCCTCTTCTTCCTAGTATCTTTTGGATGTATCTACACATCTATATATTCCTACTTCTAGTGCCTGAGTTATGGCTCCTATAATTTATTACCTAAGTTATTTTAACTGACTGCTAATACATATCCCTTCCCCTGGCTTTGATCTGCTCTTAATTCATCCTCCACACTGTCACCAAAGTGCTCATTCCTAAGGGAAATCAGATCAAGCTCCTCTCTTACTAAGAACCTTTAATAATGCCACATAAAACCACTCCCAGTTCTGAGTGGTCCAAATTTCCTAACACGGCATTTAAGAAGCATCATTGTTCGGCCCCTGTTTCTTCTCTTTAATAATTCCAACTCCTTACTTCAAAACACACAGTGTTCACACAGAACACTTGCTGATCCTCTTCCTAGTTTGACTTCCCAACTCCCAGTTTTTGTCCTTTGTTTCCCCATGCCTACGTCCACCCCAGTATTTTCACATCCTTTTATAATCATGCACATACCATCTCCTATCCAAGAGGCTCCTACCCCAGAAAGCAGCTATTGGATCTTATTTGTTATCTTGAACATATACTATCAATCATCACCAATTATCTAAATTAATAAACGAATGAATACAGTTGTCACACTGATAAAATTTCCATTGGAACTCTCAACTAAGGTTTAATATTGAACAACAGTGTATCTTAATGCCTCCAAATAAACCCTGGAACCACAGAAAGCACTTCCCAGTGCAAACTTTGTCCATACAAAGTAGATCCACTCATTTGGAGTGCAGTCCTTGAAGGTCCTGCTTGTTTGCTGACTCCTGAAGAAAACCTGTCTGGAAGATGGCTGAACAGTGGTAATTTAAAGAGCCATTACCTGTGCACAGCCCTGGAAATATTTCTGGCTGGTGGGAAGGAGAAACATAAGGATGCTCTTAAAACAAAGACACTGAGCTGGCAGTGAATGACTGAACACATGTGAGGGCAATTAACTCCCACAATCATGACTCTAATATTCAGTGCAATAGTTGAGTGGAGAATCGCAGGATGTATTTTATAAACTTTACAGTGTTAGAGGGCAAAAACAACAACAATGAAAACAATAATATCTTGAAAACACAAGGTAACTGTACTTATTGGAATATATCTTTTACCTCTTGAAAATATGTATATTCTTTGACAATATAATGACCATGAATATTAGTCCACAATTCTAGCTATGTAAAAACAAACACACAAACAAACAACAACAAAAATAACCTCTCTATTTTCTATTAGTAATTGTTGACTCCAAGTACTATTTCACTGAGATTGTGGAAAACTTAATATTAGTACTTTTTGGGTTCTCTTCTCCTTTTATTAGAGTTCTGTCAAAGTTCTAATATCTTCTACCAAGCCAAGGCATTGGGAAGAAGGTGGACACTAGAATAGCCTGTCCTCACACAGCTTTCACACAGGTTGACTATGAGGTATATGATGTCCTTTTCCACAGGTCTATAGGTCTGTCTGCTTTTGTAAGGGAGCTATCTATGGTTCTCTCTGCCCAGACTCGGCGGGCAGCTTTTTGTCTCAGGAAACACCAAAATAAAACACAGGTCCTCTTTTACTCCCAGTAACCAGTGACTCTCTTCTCTTGCTTTTGTCAGGCTGGGGGCATCGCTTTATCAGCTGTGAAGCACTCCCTAAAGGTATTTTATCTAAACCTATGGATCCTCTGCCTGAATTGGGGCCTTTTTAGTAGTGGAAATGATTTAAAAGGGACACTCCGTGGGGTATCTGGATGACTCAGCCAGTTAAGTGTCTGACTTCAGCTCAGGTCATGATCTCATGGTTCATGGGTCCGAGCCCTGGGTTGGGCTCTGTGCTGACAGCTCAGAGCCTGGAGCCTGCTTCAGATTCTGTGTCTCCCTCTCTCTCTGCCCCTCCCCCAATCACATTCTGTCTCTGTCTCTCTCTCAAAAATAACCAAACATTAATTTTTTTTTTAAAAGGACATTCGTGTGTAGATCACTTTTTCTAATCATTTTCCACTTTTGGAAAATGAAGGCATTGTTTTTTTCGGTGTTGTTTAAACAGTCAATTAAGTCCAGATTACCAGGACACTTGCCCCTTCAAAATGAGTCTAAAAAGCCTGGCACATGCTACAGCCAGAAGAGTAATAAGGTGAAACAGTAAGCTCTGCTGGCTGAAGAATACGGGATCTGTCTATGGTGGGTGCCATCCCTCACCCTAGAGCTGTGGCCAGATCATCCGATCTTCAAGAGATGTTGAAAATATGGATTTTTGTGTGAAAGGTCTTGTATTTTTATAATGAAGCACAATTGTTACAACACACCATGTTTCTACGTAGTGTAGGTTAAACAAAATACACTAGAAGGTACATAAATTTGGCCCATGCACATTACCGATTTGTATAATCTAAACACAAGTGTATCACTTGGTCAAAGAACCAGATTTCTAACTTCTTCTAATCAGTGATCTTGGGAGAATCCATTAGCTCTCTTTTTCCATTTTTTAACCAAACTAAAATTTCTGCTTCTACAAATTATCAAGGCAGGATGTGAGATTTCCTCTCCATCATTAGAAAATGTGGCATCTCTGGCTTTTTATACATCACAGAGCCAAGCAAAGCCAGAAAGATAAGGAATATATTTTCTCGGGTCTCTCCTCCTCTTTCCTATCATTGCCAGTTTCTTTTTAATTAAAAAAAATTTTTTTAATCTTTTTAATGCTCATTTATTTTTGAGAAAGAGAGAGACACAGAATGTGAGTGGAGGAGAGGCAGAGAGAGAGGGAGACACAGAATCTGAAGCAGGCTCCAGGCTCTGAGCTGTCAGCACAGAGCCCAACATGGGGCCTAAAACCATGCATTGTGAGATCATGACCCAAGCTGAAGTCGGACACTCAACTGACTGAGCCACCCAGGCGCTCCTGTCATTGTCAGTTTCTGAACCTCTTCAGAACACTACCGGCACAGCTCAGTCCCTACTCAGCCAACAGAGCTCCATTCCTTTAGGCCCTTTTAGTAAATGCTAGTTAACACTATGATGCACAGAATCAGACCAGATTTAGAATCAGACCAGAGTACAAAATTGTACTATCTATACAAACAAATCCTGACAGTCACTAAACTGATGATATTCTTTTCCCAGAAGCAAAGAATCCATACATATAAATTGCTCTTTGTAGTTAGAGAGACTACTTAAAAGTACTATTTACCCTTTTGTTTAATGGAGGTATAATTTTCATAAGCTTACTTTCTGGCACAGAAAAGCGACTCCTCATTTGTGATTTCTTCATTGGTTAAATATGGAAAAGGAATTCTCTAAAACTCACCAGGAGACCCTATTAGTATTTGCAAACTTACACCTCATTTAATTTAGCCATTTATGTATTTGAGGCATAAAAAATGCTTCCAAAGACTTAGGATTTGGGCCATGTTCTATTAGTTACCTGTTTTACCATATAACAAACCATCTAAAACTTAGTGTCTTTAAACAACAATTGCTTAGTTTTTCTCACGATTCTGTGGCTTGGTTGGGCAGTCTGATCTGCTTTTGCCTGGACTCACTCATGTGATTTCACTCATGGGGTGGCCAGGCTGGAGGATCCATAATGGGCCTACTCACATGTCTAGGAATGGGTGCTGGCCATCAGCTAGGATGTGGTTCTTCTCCACATGGCTTCTCATCCACCAGTAGGCTAGACTGGCTTTCTACACTGGTGGTCTCAGTGGAGAGGGTAAAGGCAGAAGCTACAAAATGTCTTGATAGTTAGGTCCCAGAATTTGCCCAATTTCACTTCCACTTAATTCTTTTGGTCAATGGGAGTCACAGGCTAGCTCCAATAGTGTAATTCCTCCCGATTTAGAGACCCAGAAACTAAGGAAAAAGTTGACTGCTAGTCTAGATTCAGAAGAGTGGAGAAATAGACTCCAACTTTGAATGGAGGGAAGATACATTCTATGATGAGAAGACTGCATGAAAATGCAGCCACATTTTCCAATCCACCCCACATGATGATGACTCACTCGTAAAATTTTTACAGATGTTATTCTTTATGGATAGAAAAACATAGACTCTAAACTCGTCTGTAAAAAACTTTTCTGAAGAAACCCCTAACCTAGGCTATCAGTTACTTCCTGCATGACACGGTAAGTCCTCTAACTTTTACTTTTCTGTTCCAGCTGCAGATCAGCCAACTGCTTCACAGTGGCAGGGCTCCCCCTAAGGTATATGGAATCCTGGGCAAATATTTTTAACAGAGCCAGTGACCATATCAACAATGTGAGCCACTTAAAATCAGCATGTCGGCACCATTTTGGAGGCCCAGTTTCACACTATCCCACAAAAGAAATACTACTCTGACCATCTACCCCAAGGCTTCCCTGTTCTCGGAGGCATCTAATAATCCACGGCACAGTTCTTCGGCCCACCTCTGCAGTGGGCACTTGTACACAAGCTCAGGTTCATGCTCACTTCTCAAATACTTGCTTTTCAAACTAGAAGGCTTCTCCAAAATCCCAGAAGTCTTTTCAGTCTACATGTAAGCATTGCCCAGAAAGGGAAGAAAGTTACTAGCCCCCAAGGCAGCTCTCGGTAGATGATAAGGGATGGGAGACAGTGGATAAATGCCCCAGCCTCCCATCCTATATATGAACAATTCTGAGAAATGTACATACTGCCTCTCAGATTTCTTGGTGGAATAGAGCCTCTACTGCTTACAGCAGGGACCTCAATAAAGCATCTTCATATTGTCTTTTTCTCCTTCCCTCCTTCTCCCAACTTCCCCACTCTTGCATTCTGGGCTCACCTTCCAAACAACTTACCTGAACCCCAAACCTTTATTCAGCTTCTTCTTTCAAGGGAACCCAAATTAAGACACCATGGAACTGTATTTTGCCAACACATAGACAATCTAAAAAGTGCAGGTAAAAGAGCTAAACCATGGAGTAAAACTGCAACGAATGGGAGACTGAATCAGCAGATAAAGTCTTACTATCACCCCACCCCATACATTTTTCTGAAAAGGAATCATTTATATGGCCTTTTCAAAGATCTCTTGAAGTTTAACAGTCAGTGAGGCTCAATACCAGGCAGTGGCCAGTTTGAAAACACATCTCATATTCGTTGTCCTTTTTTTCCTTATTTCACTCCTTGCCCTACCCCTTGTTCCCTGGGATTGAAGTCTGTAATAAGATAAGAACACATGAGACTTTAGCTCAGACTCTGCTTCTTAGATAACCCAGGCTAAGACATCACACACAGAATTCGAGTCTATCGGTAGTTAATGGGGAAACATGGGGCATAATGATTTTTTTTTTATTTTTTTTAATGTTTTTATTTATTTTTGAGACAGAGAGAGACAGAGCATGAGCAGGGGAGGGGCAGAGAGAGAGGGAGACACAGAATCTGAAGCAGGCTCCAGGCTCCGAGCTATCAGCACAGAGCCCAATGTGGGGCTCGAACTCAGAGACTGCGAGATCATGACCTGAGCCAAAGTCGGACACTCAACCAACTGAGCCACCCAGGTGCCCCGGGGCGTAATGATTATTAAGAGTTCAGGCAGACTTCTGCTTTCTGGTCCAGGATATAAGAAACTTAGAGTCACCACTTCATCCTAACAAATAAAAATCTGAGGAAATTGAAAAACAACAATTCTTCCTAGATCCATCAGCACCATGAGGTCACAGGACAAACAGTTGCTCCAAAATTGGAAAGACAACCAGGTTGACACAACAAATTACAACTTACCAGAGCAGAAACCTCTGAGAGAACCAGTGCAAGGATATGAAACCTAGACTTTACTTGACAGACTGATGAAGACTCAGTGTAGACAACTGAAAGTTTAAAAACTTCAGGGTTTTTAGAGGGGTGGCCACCTACCTTTGTGGGTTTTACCTCCAGAAGCTTTACTAGATTCACACACACACACACACACACACACACACACACACACACTATATATATATATGTGTATATATATACATATATACATATATATGTATATATATGTGTGTGTGTGTGTGTATGTATGTGTGTGTATATACACACAGAGAATTCCATCATAGAGAGAGGAAAAGGAACCATCTTGAAATACATCAGAACATTCTATTACTATTTAAAAAAAAAAGATTTGCTTTCAGGAGAAATTATTTCACCACAGCCTAGCCTGCTGAGATTTTATTAGAAACTAACCTACCTGGGGTAAGAGAAATACCAATTCCAGCCTTCTCTAGCCAACCTGTCACACCTAAGCAGTGAAGGACTAAAAAGTACTGGTAAAGTTCAAAGGTCACGGGTAGAAACTCATCAAAAGATTGAGATCTAATCAGAGGACTATAATGTTCATTCCCTCCCCATAAACCTGGCCACTACATTGCTAAAGTTCTATTTACTGCAGTACCTTTCACCCAGTGCATCATGTGCACCTTTCAACAAAAAATTATAAGGCATGGTAAAAGGCAAACATGTTTGAAGAGACTGAGCAAACATCAGAACCAGAGTCAGATAAGGCAGGAGTTAACAGACGAGGGATTTTTTATAACTGTGACTAATATGCAAAGGGATTTAATAGAAAAAGTAGACAACATGCAAGAACAGATGGATAATTTAAGCAGAAAGATGAATAGTCCAAGAATCAAAAAGAAATGTTACAGATCAAAACATTGTAACAAATGAAAAAATGCTTATGATGGGCTTATTAGTATTCTAAACACAGCTGAGAAGAGAATATCTGAGCTTGGTGATATGACAATAGAACTTCCAATACAGAAAGGCAAAGGCAAAAAAAAAAAAAAAAAAAAAAAAGACTAGAAAAAAAACCCAGAACACAATATTTAAGAACTGTGGGACAGTTACACAACATACATATAATGGGAATACCTGAAAGAGAAGAAATAGAGAAAGGAACAGAAGCAATATCTGAAGCAAATGACTAAGAATTTTCCCCAAATTAATGCCAGACACCAAACTATAGACCCAAGAAGTTTAGAAACATGAAGCAGGATGAATATTAAAGAAATAAATACAAAAATAAACAAAAAATTATTCAAATTTCATAAAATCAAAGATATTTTAAAATCTTGAAAGAAGCCAGAGGGGGAGAAAATTATCTAATAAGGAGAAAAAAAATGTATCCATCTTCTCAAAAACCACATAAGCAAGAATAGAGTGTTGAAAGGAAAAAAAGCCATCAACATACTGGAATTCTGTACCCTGTGAAATTAACCCTCAAAAGTAAAAGATAAGTAAAAACTTTTTCAGATACACAAAAATTGAGGGAAATTGTTGTCAGTAGATCTGCTAAAAAAATTTAAAGGAAGTTGTTTAGAAAGAAGAAAAACAATATAGGTCACTGGAAACTGAATAAGGATAAAATAAAGACTTTTACTTTCCTTATTCTTAATTGATCTAACAAATAACAATTTGTTCAAAATAGTCATAGTAACAATGTATTCTGTTATATACAATCATGTAATATATATAATAGAATGTATATGTATATGTATATGTATATGTATATGTATATGTATATGTATATGTATATATAATGAAAGGATTAGGGAGGTTTTGTCATTATAAAGTATTCATACTACCCATGAAGTAGTACAGTGTTATTTGAAGGTGGACTTGAATTAGTTGTAAATGTATATTATATACTCTAGGGCAATTGCTAAAACAATTAAAAAGAAGTATAATTGATATGCTAAGAAAGGAGAGAAAATTGAATCACATATCATGTTCACTTAAAACTGCAAAAGGCAGAAAAAATGTGGGAAACAAAAACGAGAACAAAGAACAAAAGAAAAAATAGAGAACAAAACAAATAGGGTAGATATTAATCCAACTACATTCATAATCACTTTAAATGTCAATGGTCTAAATACACCACATAAAAGACAGAGATTATCAGAGTGGATCAGAAAACAAGACCCTAACTATATGTTATCTAAAAGAAACCCAATTTAAATATAAAGACACATGTAGATTAACAGTAAATGGATGAAGGAAGATTTAACATCATAACACTAATTAAAATAAAATATAAAGAACAATCACAATTTCAGACAGAGACTTCAGAGAAAATAAAGTTGTCAGAAATAAAGAGGAGTATTACTTAACTGTAAGGGGTCAGTACTCCAAGAAAACATAATAATCCTTAACGTGTGTGCCTAACAACAGAGCATCAAAATACATGAGGCAAAAACTGATAAAACCACATGGAGAAATAGATGAATCCACTATTATAGTTGGAGACATCAATACCTTTCTATCGGAAAATAGATCCAGAAGCTAGAAAATCAATAAGAACATAGTTAAACTCAACAACACCATCACTCAATTGGATATAATTGACATCTATAAACTACCTCACCAAACAACAGAATACACATGCTTCTGAAGGCCACATGAAACATTCACCAAGATAGACTACATTCTGAGTCATAAAATACACCTTATTAAATTTAAAATAATAGAATATATGATGTAATGTATACTCTCAGACCGCAACGGAATTAAACTAGAAATCAGTAACAGGAAGATAGTTATAAAATCTCCCAAATACTTGAAGATTAAACAATACACTTCTAAATAATACGTGGGTCAAAGGAGAAATCTCAAGAGAAATTGAAAACTATTTTGAACTAAATGAAAACATCTTGTTAAAATGTGTGAGATATAATGGAAGTATTGCTTACAGGGACATTTATAGCATTGAATACATATATTAGAAGAAAAGAAATATCTAAAACCAATCATCTTAGTTTCTACTTTGATAAACTAGAAAAGAGTAAATCAAATCCAAAGTAAAAGTAATAAAAATCAAAGCAAGCAGAAATCAATTACAATGAAAATAGGAAATCATTAAAGAAAATTAACAAAATGCAAAGCTGATTCTTTCAAAAGATAAATATAATCAATAAGCCTCTAGCCAGGCTAACTTAGAAAAAAAGAGAGAAAACACACCAATTACTAATATAAGTAATGAGATAGGGGACATCACTATCCCATGGACTTTTAAAAGGGTAATAAAAAATATCGTGAATAACTCTGTGCCCACAAACCTGATAACCCAGATGAAAGGGACAAATTCCTTGAAAGACACAACCTACCAAAACTCAAACAAGAATAAATAGACAGCTTGAATAGTCCCATATCTACTTTAAAAAATTCTAAAAATAATAATAACCTTCCACACAGAAAGTATCGGGCCCCAATGATTTCACTGATGAAATTTACCAAATATTTAAGAAAGAAATTATAGCAATTCTCTACAATCTTTTCTGGAAGATAGAAGAGAGAATACTTCCTAACTCATTCTGTAAGTATTATCCTAACATCAAAATCAAACAAAGACATTAAAAAAACAGTACAAACCAATACCTCTCATGAATATAGATGCAAAAATCAACAAAATATTAGCAAATTGAAACTAACAATGTATAAAAGGAATTACGCAGTACAACCAAGTGGAATTTATCCCAGGTAATACAAAGCAGTTTCAACATTCAAAAATCACTTAATGTAATCCAGCACATCAAGAGGCTAAAGAGGAAAAATTACATGATCATATTAATAGTTGCAAAAAAGTTTTGACAAAATTCAACACCCATTCATGATAAAAACTCTCAAGAAACTGAAACTAGAGAGAAATTTCCTTAGCTTAATAAAGAACATCTACAAAAACACACACACACACACACACACACACACATACACACAAACCTAGAACCAGCCTCGTACTTAATAATGAGAAACTTGAGGGGCACCTGGGTAGCTCAGTCGGTTGAGATTCTGACTTCAGCTCAGGTCATGATCTCATGGTCCATGGTTTAGAGCTTCATGTCAGGCTCTGTGCTGACAGCTCACAGCCTAGAGCCTGCTTCAGATTCTGTGTCCCCTCCCCCCCCCCGCCCTCTCTGCCCCTCCCCTGCTCGTGCTCTGTCTCTCTCTCTCTCTCTCTCTCAAAAAAAAAAAAAATCAACATTTAAAAAAAATTTTTAATTAAAAAAAAATAATGGGAAACTTGAATCTTTCCAGCTAAGGTTAGAAACAAGGCAAGAAACTCCTTTCTCACCATACATTTTCAGATCATACCAGAAGTTCTAACTAATGCAATAAGACCATAAAAGGAAATAAAAGGTATACAAATTTGGAAGAAAGAAATTAAACTATTTTTTTTCACAAATGACACAATCATCTATGTATAAGATCTCAAAAAATCAACAACAAAAACGTCTGACATTAATAAGTGAGTACAGCAAGGTTGCAGAATACAATAAAAGGCAATCACTTGCCTATACATCAACAATTGACAAGTGGAATTTGACATTGAAAACACAGTATCACTTATATTAGCACCCTAAAAGAGGAAATATTTAGGTATCAATCCAACAAAATGTATCTAAGATCAAAAGAGAAAAACTATTAAACTCTGATGAAAGATATCAAAGAAGAACTTACAAATAAATGGAAAAAAAACTTCATGTTCATAGATAGGAAGACTCAATATGGTCAAGGCATCAGTCATTCCAACTTGGCCTATAGATTCAACATAGTTCCAATTAAAATTCCAGCAAATTACCTGTGGGTGTCAAAAAATTGCTTCTGAAGGGTATATGGAGATCCAAAAATCTCAGGATAGCTAATCCAATGTTGAAGAACAAAATTGTAAGATCAACATTACCCAACTTTAAGACTTACTGAAAAGCCACGATAATCACAACAGTGTGGTATTTTTAAACAATAGACAAATAGATAAATGAATAAAGAATGAAGAGTTCACAAATAAATCCACATAAATACAGCAAATTGATCTTTTGTTGTTGTTTTTTCCTTCAACTTTTTATTTAAATTCTAGTTGGCTAACATATAGTGTAATAGTGGTTTCAGAAGTAGAATTTAGTGTTTCATTCCTTATAACACCCAGTGCTCATCACAATAAGTGCCGTTCTTAATGTCCATCACCCATTTAGCCCACCCCCAACCACCTCTTCTCCAGCAACCCTCAGTTTGCTCTCTGTAGTTATGGGTCTCCTGGGGCACCTCGGTGGCCCAGTGGCTTGAGCGTAGGACTTTGGTTCAGGTCATGATCTCATGGTTCTCACTGCTGTCAGTGCAGAACCTGCTTCAGATTCTCTGTCCCCTTCTCCCTCTGCCCCTCCTCTACTCACACTCTCTCTCAAAAAACGTTAAAAGAAAAAAAGAGTCTCTTATGATTTGCCTCTCTCTCCCCCACCCTTCCCCTATGTTCATCCATTTTGTTTCTTAAATTCCACATATGAGTGAAATTAAATGATATTTGTCTTTCCCTGACTTTTTGGCTTACACTCTAGCTCCACCCATGTTGTTACAAATGGCAAGATTTCATTCTCTCTGATGGCTGAGAAATATTCCATTGTATGTATATGGATGGATGGATGGATAAAGAGAGACAGAGAGATACCACATCTTCTTTATCCATTCATCAGTCAGTGCACATTTGGGTTCTTTCTATAATTTGTCTATTGTTGATGACGCTGTTATAAACATTAGAATGCATGTGACCCTTCAAAGCAGTATTTTCTTATCCTTTGGGTAAATACCTAGTTGTGCAATGGTTGAGTTGTAGAATAGTTCTATTTTTAACTTTTTGAGGAACCTCCATACTGTTTCCCAGAGTGGCTGCACCAGTTTGCATTCCCACCAACAATGTAGGAGGGTTCTCCTTTCTCTGCATCCTCACCAACATCTGTTTTTTCCTAATTTGTTAATTTTAGCCATTCTGACATGTGTGAAGTGATATCTCATTGTAGTTTCGATTTGTATTTCCCTGATGATGAGTGATGCTGAATATCTTTATGTATCTGTTAGCCATTGGTATGTCTTCTTTAGAAACATGTCTATTCATGTCTTCTGTCCATTTCTTTACCGGATTATTTGTTTTCTGGGTGTTGAGTTTGACAAATTCTTTATGGATTTTGGATACTAAATCTTTATCATTTGCAAATATCTTCTCCCATTCTGTAGGCTACATTTTAGTTTTGTTGATTGGTCCCTTTGCTGTGCAGAAGATGAAGTCCCAATAGTTCATTTTTGCTTTTGTTTCCCTTGCCTCCAGAGACATGCCCAGTAAGAAGTTGCTTCAGCCAAGGTTGCTTCCTATTTTCTCCTCTAGGAGTTTGATAGTTTCCTGTCTCACATGTAGGTCTTTCATCCATTTTGAATTTGTTTTTGTGTATGGTATAAGAAAGTGGTCCAGTTTCATACTTCTGCATGACAGTAAACCGATCTTTGACAAAGGAGCAAAGGCAATATAGTGGAGCAAAGAGAGTCTCTTCAATGAATGGTGCTGGAATAATTGAATATTCACATGCAAAACAATGAATCTAGACACACACTCTTTACAAAAGTTAACTCAGAATGAATCATAGATTTAAGTGTAAAACACAAAACTATAAAACTATAAAATTCTTAGAAGATAACACAGGAAAAAACTTAGATGACCTTGGGTAAAGCTATGACTTTTTAGATATAATTCATCAGAGAAATAATTGAAAAGCTGAGCTTCATTAAGAGTATAAACTTCTGCTCTTCAAAAGGCAGTGTCAAGATAATGAAAAGACAAGCCACAGACTGGGAGAAAATACTTGGAAAAAATAAATTTCATACATCACTGTTACCTGAAATATACCAAAAATCTTAAACTTTAAATAATATGAGGGGCCCCTGGGTGACTGAGCTGGGTAAGTGTCCGACTTCAGCTCAGGTCATGATCTCGGGGCTCATGAGTTTGAGTCCCGCGTTGGGCTCTGTGCTGACACCTCAGAGCCTGGAGCCTGCTTTGGATTCTGTGTCTCCCTTTCTCTTTGCCCCTCCCACTGTCTCACTCTGTCTCTCTGTCTCTGTCTCAAAACTAAATAAACATTAAAAAAAAACAAAAAACCTCCATAATATGAAAGGAAACAACCAGATTAAAAAATTGGCCAAAGGGGTGCCTGGGTGGCTCAGTCGGTTAAGCGTCCAACTTCGGCTCAGGTTGTGATCTGATGGTTTGTGAGTTCAAACCCCACATCGGGCTCTGTGCTGACAGCTGAGAGCCTGGAGCCTGATTCAGATTCTGTGTCTTCTTCTCTCTCTGCCCCTCCCCCACCTGTGCTCTGTCTCTCTCTGTCTCTCAAAAATAAATAAATGTAAAAAAAATTTTTTTTAAAAATTGGCCAAATATCCGGACACCTCAGCAAAGAGGATATACAGATGGTTAATAAGCCTATGAAAAAATGTTAAGTATCATGTCAGCAAATTTCAAATTAAAACACTGAGCTATCACAATACACATACTAGAATGGTCCAAATCCAGAACACTGACAACAGCAACTGCTGATGAGGGTGTGGAGCAACAGGAACGCTCATTGTGTATGGAAATGCAAAATGATATAGCCAATGAGGAAGACAGTTTTGCGGTTTCTTACAGAAGTAAACATAATCTTACTATACAATCGAGGAATTGGGCTCCTTGGTAGTTAGCCAAAGAATTTTAAAACTTTCATCCACAAAAAAACCTGCACACAAATGTTTTTAGCAGCTTTATTCCTAATTGTCAAAACTTAGGAGCAGCCAAGATGTCTGTCAGCAGGTGAATGGATAAACAGTAGTATATACAGAAAATGCAATATTATTCTGGGCTAAAAGAGCTATCAAGCCATGAAAAGATATGGATGAACCTTAAATGCATATTATTAAGTGAAAGACGTCAATTTGAAAAGGCTACATACTGTATGATTCCAACTTTAGGACATTTTCGAAGAGTTCAGGCACAGAGCTGGTTCTATCATTTAACTAGCTATTTACCTCTAGTCAAGTGACTTATCTCTCATTGCCTGAAGTTACTCATCCATGAAATGGGACCAGTAAGTACCTCCCTCATGGGCTTGTTGTGAGAATTAAAGAAAATAATTCATCTAAATTAATTAGCACAGTGCTGGGCAGAAAACAACACTCTCATGCATGAGAATCATCCTGTAGTATACTGTAAAAAATATTAATAAAACAAAGCATAATGGATGCTCTCCAAGAGTTCATAATCAAGAACAATCTACTGAAATATAGTGACATTAGTTTATAATAAATTCTGCCATAATGAGAAATGTGATTTAATCAGGAGTTAAGGGCTTTACAAGGAAATTCCTCTTCAATCTGCTGTAAAAATAGAAACCTTCAGGCACCATGACAAGTTTGAAGACTGTCTCAGATATTTTATGACCATATAGTCCTCTGCAGAGCTCAAATCCTGGTATTAGTCAGCTTTATAGCTCTGATGAACATCACAAACAGGAAGCCACTAAATGCTTCATCAGTGCTATATTCGGTGCTGGTTTAGCCCTTACTTAGAGAACCCTATTCCGTATTGATCCTCTTACCTCAGAAATGATATAACTATCCTTGGGGAAGTAAAAATATACAGAGCTGTGCGAGCTAAGCTTAGCTCCAGGATTTATGTCTGCAAGATATGAAATGCTAAATAGGCAAGGAAGCTCAAGAACATATTTTCATCACAAAGGCATAGAGACTTGTAGTCCCTGCTATACAAATAACTCCCTAGCAACCATACTGGAAATATGACCACAAAAAAAAAAAAAAAGGCAATGTATTAGAGTTGGTGATATAATTTAAAATATAGCCGCACTTGACCCAAAGTCCACTGAAACCTCCTACAAGCTTCACTGGACAGAAGAGAATTTAGTACAGGGAGATTATTAAGGTTATGACCATCCCTTCATCCCAAACCAACTATCATAATTACACTTTAACAATAACAGGGTTTTTTTGGTGTGACTCTAAGGATGATTTAAAATTATTTGGAATAATTTTAAGCTTCACATGGCAGAAGCATATTAAAGGTAGAATTTTACTGAATTTAATGAGTGAAGCAGTTGTCAGAGAGTCACTGTCAAGACTTCTAAAGCAATACAATTTAATGCAGTGTCTGATCGTACCTTTTGAACCAAACCAGAAATTCCAATTTTATAAATATTAACAGTTTAAGAAATATTTAAATGATATTCATAACACTCTTTCTTGCATTTTATTTATGCTAAGTCATTTTTAAAAGTAAAGCAGAGAGAATAATGGTATATTTACTTCCCACGATCCTTCAAAAATGTAATTTTTAATCCAAAATTGCCTAAGGAGAAATTTTCAATTTCTGCTTTTGCAGAAAATCCATTTGAACACAGTATCTGGGCCCCCAAAACATTCTTTAAAAATGAAAGATTAAACATTTTTTCAACGCTTCAACATTTGGACTCAAGAGCTGTACACACTGGAAGACACATTTGTGGTTGCAGAAAGGACAGTAAATGTTAACCTTAACAATGTAACAACAGAAGTTTAGCTGATTGGTGGAGGATGTCAGAAATAGGAAATAAAAAGTAAGATAGGAGAAGGAGTCCTACTACTTCCATGCACTCATTTTACAAAGCTAGGAACAAACAATCCTGCCCCTAAAATGAGTTTTATGATATGATTTTAAAATTACAAAGGAAAAGCCAAAACTAATATGAATATCAAACTTTAGGAGGGCAGATGCAGACAGGGGGTAATGGGAGTTATTACCTCAACTTTCTTAATAGAAAGTCTATGGATGTGGTTTATTGATTTAAGGAAGAGAACAGGAACAAGCACATTCTCTAAAGTTATCAAAGTAAAATCAAAAGAAATTTAAAAGGTAAAGGCTAAAAGATTTTGCCTCCATAATTAGGAAGGGAGAAATATGGGTGAGAAACTGTTACTTGTTGTCATAAACCCATCTACATTATTTAATTATTTACCATATGCATGTGTTATTTTGTTTTTGTTTTTAATTTTTTTTTTTTTAATTTACACCCAAGTTAGTTAGCATATAGTGCAACAAAGATTTCAGGAGTAGATTCCTTAATGACCCTTACCCATTTAGCCCATCCTCCCTCCCACAACCCCTCCAATAACCCTCTGTTTGTTCTCCATATTTAAGAGTCTCTTATGTTTTGTCCCCCTCCCTGTTTTTATATTATTTTTGTTTCCCTTCCCTTATGTTCATGTTTTGTCTCTTAACGTCCTCATATGAGTGAAGTCATATGATATTTGTCCTTTTCGACTAATTTCACTTGACATAACACCCTCCAGTTCCATCCACGGAATTGCAAATGGCAAGATTTCATTCTTTTGGATTGCCAAGTAATACTCCATTGTGTGTGTGTGTGTGTGTGTGTGTGTGTGTGTGTGTGTGTGTGTATGTATATATATCTCACCTCTTCCTTATCCGTTCATCCATCAATGGACATCTGAGCTCTTTCTGTACTTTAGCTAATGTGGATAATGCTGCTATAAACATTGGGGTGCATATGTCCCTTCGAAACAGCACACCTGTATCCCGTGGATAAATGCCTAGTAGTGCAATTGCTGGGTCATAGGGTAGTTCTATTTTTAATTTTTTGAGGAACCTCCATACTGTTTTCCAGAATGGCTTCACCAGCTTGCATTCCCACCAACAGTGCAAAAGAGACCCTCTTTCTCCGCATCCTTGCCAACATCTGTTGTTGCCTGAGTTGTTAATGTTAGCCATTCTGACAGGGGTGAGGTGGGATCTCATTGTGGTTTTGATTTGGATTTCCCTGATGATGAGTGATGTTGAGCATTTTTTCATGTGTCAGTTGGCCATCTGGATGTCTTCTTTGGAGAATGTCTTTTCATGTCTTTTGCCCATTTCTTCACTGGATTATTTGATTTTGGGGCATTGAGTTTGACAAGTTTTTTATAGGTTTTGGATATTAACCCTTTATCTGATATGTCATTTGCAAAAATCTTCTCCCATTCTGTCGGTTGCCTTTTAGTTTTGCTGATTGTTTCCTTCGCTGTGCAGAAGCTTTTTATTTTGATGAGGTCCCAGTAGTTCATTTTTGCTTTTGTTTCCCTTGCCTCTGGAGACGTGTTGAGTAAGAAGTTGCTGCGGCCAAGGCCAAAGAGGTTTTTGGCTGCTTTCTCCTTGAGGATTTTGATGGCTTCCTGTTTTACATTGAGGTCTTTCATCCATTTGGAGTTTATTTTTGTGTATGGTGTAAGAAAGTGGTCCAGGTTCATTCTTCTGCATGTCGCTGTCCAGTTTTCCCAGCACCATTTGCTGAAGAGACTATCTTTATTCCATTGCATATTCTTTCCTGCTTTGTCAAAGATTAGTTGGCCATACATTTGTGGGTCCATTTCTGGGTTCTCTATTCTGTTCCATTGATCTGAGTGTCTGTTCTTGTGCCAGTACCATACTGTCTTGATGATTACAGCTTTGTAGTATAGCTTGATGTCTGGGATTGTGATGCCTCCTGCTTTGGTTTTCTTTTTCAAGTTTGCTTTGGCTATTTGGGGTCTTTTCTGGTTCCATACAAATTTTAGGATTATTTGTTCTAGCTCTGTGAAGAATGCTGGTGTTATTTTGACAGGGATTGCATTGAATATGTAGAATTGCTTTAGGTAATATTGACATTTTAACAATATTTGTTCTTTCTACGCAGGAGCATGGAATCTCTTTCCATTTTTTTGTGTCTTCTTCAATTTCTTTCATAAGCTTTATATAGTTTTCACTGTTTTGGGTTTTTTTTTAAGTTTATTTATTTATTTTGAGAAAGAGAGAAAGCACAAGCAGGGAGGGGAAGAGAGGAGAGACAGAATGCCAAGGAGGCTCCATGCCATCAGTGCAGAGCCCAATGCAGGGCTTGAACTCTTGAACCATGACCTGAGCCAAGATCAAGAGTCAGACCCTCAGCCAACTGTGCCACCCGGGTGCTCCTCCATGTGTTATTTTGAAAAAAAAAAAACAAAAAAAAACAAAAAAAAAATCCTTTAATAAAATGTTGTTATACCCACATATTGGCATTACTTATTAATAAATAGAGAAAATGCTTAAATGCAATAGGTAACTTCAAAACATTCATAAGATACTTTTATCAGAAGTCACCAGAATACAATAAAAAAAATGCCTTATTCTGAAAATCTTGGTATTTTCTAACTCACTGCATTTTCCCAATGAAGTAGTTCCATGATAGAAAACATTATTCCCATTTAACAGCTGGCATCCCAGTAAAGCAGCATAACAGAAGGAGGAACAAAGAAGAGACTACATGTCTGGGCACTGGCAGGAGCATCAGTGTGACACTGGAAAAGGTGCCACTTAATCTACTGGGGCCTTAGTTTCCTCTTCCACTCAATGGGAGAGTTAGGCAAAAAAGGTCTTTAAGTTTGCCTCCAGCTCAATGTTATATGACATTCAGCCAAGCAGTGAATTTTGTTTAAAAAATTTTTTTAAGCTTATTTATTTTGAGGGAGACAGTGAGCAGACAAGGGGCAGAGAGGGAGAGAGAGAGAACCCCAAGCAGGCTCTATGCTGCCAACGCATAGCCAGATGTGGGGCTCGAACTCACGAAACTGATACCATGACCTCAGCTGAAACCAGGAGTCCGACGCTTAACTGACTGAGCCACCCAAGCCCCTGCAAAGCAGTGCATTTTATGTAATCAGAATCAAAGATTTAAAAGATTAAAAAATATCTTCAGAGTTAGCCAGTCTCACTCCTTCATGCTGTAGACAGGAAAGTGAGGTCTCCTGAAACTTCTAGAACCACAAGAGCGAAGGGTGGTACAATCAGAATGAGAACCCAGACACAGACACCCATGCTGCCAAGTGTATCTTCTGTACTAATCTGCTTGGGTTGCCATAATAATATGGCATTGACTGTGTATCTTCAACAATAGAAATGTATATTCTTACAGTTCTGGAACCTAGAAGTATGACATCAGGGTATCAGCGTGGTCACGTTCTAGTGACGCCATGCTTCCTACCTGTGGCAGCCTTCTCACTGTGTGCTCAGACAGCCTTTCCTAGATGGGTATCTGTTTCTCTTTCTCTCCCTCTTCTTCTACAACCACCAATCCTACCAGATTAGGATACCACCTTTGGGACCTCATTTAACCTTAATTACCTCCTAAGAGCCCTTTTTCCAAATCCAGTCTCGCAGCGGGTGGGTCAGGGCTTCAACATTTCCATTTTAGGGGAACACAGTTTAGTCCAGAGCATCTTCTTTCATAAAATGGATGACACGTCTCTTTGACATCTTTCCTTCTTCTGCCAAAGTGACACAAATTTTGTCTATTTCAACCTTTCAATGGGAGAGAAATAATACTTGGCTATAAAAAAGGTTTGACATTGTTTCTCATTTCTCAGCGGTAACTTGAGAGACTAAGCGCATAAAGATTTGCCTGTGGTACATCTCACACTTCCTCCACAAAGTGTAAATTCAGACATACATGGAAAGGTGCTAAGTTATCCTGTGATAACTTTCCATAGTACTTATCACCAGTTACTCTAACACAGTCCGCTTGTGTGGTCCTCTCTCGGCAAAATTCCCAAGGGTAAAAAGTACAGACATTGATCCATTAAAGCTAATGGACTTTTAGAAAGAAAATGTTTTGGTTTTGGCTGAACATTTTTTCTTTGCAGGCCAGCATCACAAATTGACAGAAACAAACAATGCCTTCATAGTCTGGGTGAGGTAAGGATTATACCTTCAGTTCAGAGTTAAGGAAAAGAGCTTGTTTGTTAAACACAAAAGGCATATGAAATAACTGAAATTGAGAAGTAAGGAGGTGTAGATGGGAAATTCAGCTTTGGAGGAAACTGCTACTTAAATTACACGTCTAGAAAGGGCAGAGACACACAAAACCCATGAAACCACAGAAAGTGTAATATGTTCCATAAAAACATAAAAACATATGTAAGAGAAAAGGGTGCACACTATACATCAAGTAGGAAATCCTTCAGGAGAGTTTTGTTTTTTTTTTTTTTTTTAATGTTTATTTGAGACAGAGTGTGAGTTGGGGAGGGGCAGAGAGAGAGGAAGACACAGAATCTGAAGCAGGCTTTAGGTGGGGTTTTGTAGACAAAGGGCCAAGGTCAAGGGGATTTGTAGGACTTCATCTTTACACATCACATGAGATGTGAATAAAGACATAACAACAAAACCTCCTTTCCTCAGCCTCCCCACCCCCTAACCACTTCTACCAGCTGAGCCAGTCAGCCACTCCTTGGATCCCAGAGCACTCAGGGAAGACACCTTTTCTATAACCCCTTCTACCTTGTCTTGCAGTGCTTTTCCAAGTGTGCCTCCCACACCATCTGCATTAGATTCACCTCCACCATTCCCCAGCCTACCCACCTCTACATGCTTATTAGAAATGCAGATTCTCTGGCAGCTCTCTGGAATACATCTAAGGATGGGCTAGTAATCTGCATTTTTTTCTAATCTTCCAGTTGATGATTCTGTACACTACCTTTTTTTAAGTATATTTATTTATTTTTGAGAGAGAGAGAGAGAGAGAGTGTGTACATGAGGGGCAGAGAGACAGGATCCCAAGCAGGCCCCTCACCAACAGCACGGAGCCCAATACAGGGCTCAAACTCAGAAACTGTGAGATCATGACCTGAGTTGAACCCGAAAGTCGGACACTCAAACAACTGAGCCACCCAGGCCTCCATGTACACTATCTTTTAAGAATCGCCACTATATGTTAACTATTAGCTTGTCTCTCACCAAACTATAAGTGCCTTTGATGACTGGTACTGTGGTTTATTGGTCTCTTTATTGCCTTTATATGTTGACTGGGACCCTGAGGAGCACCTCTTAGTAAGCAGAGGCGGGAAGTGGAACACACCAAATGGCTGACCAAATGTAAAGAATCGCATTAAACCTTCAAAACTGAAATGAAATAAGCAAGAAATTGTGTTGCGTTCCAATTCAGAGTTGACTCAATACGTCACAAACTGTTTCTGAAACGTTTACTGAACTTGGTCTGCGAGAAACCAAGTGACAGTTGAGACTCAAACAAGTTTTGTCACTTGAGTGCAGTGATTCAGGTAAGACTCAGTGGCGGTCCTTTCTGGATGCCAGTGAGGAGTAGTGGAGTGATGGTCACTGGAGAAGCCAAGAGGATCCTCACTTCCGGGGACTGCTGGCAGAGAAACTGAGAAGGACTTGCAGCTGAAACTGAGACTGAGATGAAAACCACATGAGAAGCAAGGTGTCAAAATGAAGCATCTAGGACTCACACAGGAAGCCACAGGCCAGAGGTTGACCCTGCCTTTGAGTGGATTCCTACTTTGCGACCATATCTGAGAAAGTACAGATGAGGACTGGAGGTCATTTGTCCAGAAACAACATTGGGGATGACAGTCAGTGGGAAAGTAAAAGGTGAATAATAAGATCTCGATTTAAAGCTGGGAAATCTTGACTCCCACCCGAATATGTATGGTTAGTCTTGGAAACTTGTCTTGCCATAAAACAACATTTGAGCTTGTAAAACCAAAATATGCTACCTGTCCAAGGAGACAAGATATAAAATATAATATAAACTACTAGGTCATATCTAGCTTCCATAGTCATGTCCATCTGTGGGTCTATCTAATTATAATACCAATATCAAAAAGGAGTATACTTCGGGGTACCTGGGTGGCTGCATTGGTTGAGCGTCCAACTCTTGATTTCAGCTCAGGTCATGATCCCAGGCTTGTGAGATCAAGCCTCTCGTCAGGCTCTGTGCTGAACATGGAACCTGCTTAGGATTCTCTCTTTCCCCCCTCTCCCTCCCCCCACCATGCACACACACCCTCTCTCCCTAAAATAAACAAATTTAGGGGTGCCTGCTTGGCTCAGTCGATTAAGTATCCAACTCCTGATTTCGACTCAGGTCATGATCTCACAGTTTCATGAGTTTGAGCCCTGCATCAGGCTCTGCACTGAATGTGGAGCCTACTTGGGATTCTCTCGCTCCCTCTCTCTCTCTGCCCCTCCCCTGCACATGCTCGCTCTCTCTCTCTCTCAAAATACATAAACTTTAATAAAATAATTTTTAAAAAGGAATATATTTCAAATTAAGTTTCTAAGGAAAACATGTTTAAACTAGTTTTTTCATTGTTTGTTGTGAGTTGTACAGGTGGAAAATATTTAGTCCTTTACAAAAGGAAAGGGATCAGCCTCAGCTACCTTCTATATATAATGATGAGGCTTAAACCCATAGCAGAAGGCATCCCAGAGCTGATGAGCAGTTCAGAGTGGAAATGGCTAGAGAGAACTCTCTTACATCTAAGTAGCTAAGAGCTCTTGAAGAAAACTCTACAACCTTGCCTTCTGATGACCTGGCATTCCTTCCCATGTCTCTATTCTGATCCTGCTCACAATTCCTTAATAGTTCTTTCAAATCAACTTCACAAGCCCTGCCCCCAACACTCTCCCTATCACTTTTATCTGGTGGCCTCCTATGGTACTTCACAGAAAAAGTAAGATGCCAGTAATTAAAACTTCTTCAACTTCCTGTTTGCCCTCTACTCCCACCCAGGAAAGGAAATTATCCATACTCAATCTCACCTCTTTGTCCCCATTTCAGCGGGAGGACAAGGAGGTCGCCCTACCCCCATCCGGGCCTACACTCTTCACCTGATTTCTAGGTTCCTTGCCCTCACAGCTACTCAGGCACTTGACCTCAATTATTACCATCTTCTCTTCTGTTTAATCTGTTTCCAAGGATATTCCCCCTCATACATATTTGAGTCCTGATCTTATAAAAAATATTTTACCTCCATCTATCCTAGTCATACTTCTTTAAAGAATAATCTATATTTGCTGTATCCAAGTTCTAACCTGTTTGCTCCTTAACCCAGCCTCTGAATTCACCTTTTCACTGAAGCTGCTCTCACCAAGGTTTCTGATCATTTAGAACCACCAAACCTAGTAGTTACTCAACCTTGACCTCAGAGAGGCACTTGGCACGGCTAGCCACTCCTCCCTTCTCACTGTTCCCTCTAGGTCAGTGATGTCTCTGTCTCTTCCTCATGTGCATGCATTTTCCTCTTGCTCATCTGGATGTGCCTTCCCAGTCTCCTCAGAAGGCTTGGCTTCTGTATCTCTTCAAATGTTCCCCAGAGCCCTAATCTTGGTCATCTTTTCTTACACTCTACCTCCCTCCCAGAGTCTCATCCATGTGACCACATGGCTATATTCCAGTGACTCCCCATCTCCATCACAGAAACTTCCTCTGAGTTCCCAAACCATTTATCTGTGATGCCTCAGACTCAGTGTGTCCAAACCTAAAATAATCCTCTCTGCCTATGCCCCTTTACCCCAAATCGATTCTATTGCCCAGATTATCTACCTTGTTTAAATGCACAATCATTGCCCTGGTTCCCATAACAAATCAGGAAGATCTTTGTCTGCTTGTTTTCAAAAATGCTTAAAATTTCCATCTCACACACAATACCCAAAGTCTATTACACTAGTTTCTAACTGGAATAACATTCTGCAGTAAGCAATATTTTATATATGTTACCTATTACTGTCTGAAGCAATCCATGTTTGTTTGTTTGTTTGTTTTTTTCTGGTCATTTGCCAACTAGCTATTTTGGAGGAAAAAAATACATGGCTCAAAAAAAGCAAACAGATTAAAGTAAAATACCCATTATTTTATTAATATGGCAATAGTGTGGAAATGTTACTTATTATGGAAACAGTACATGTGATGGGGTTTTCAAGTTATTGGGTATGGTCTTGGTAAGTTGAATTGTTTTTTTTTTTTTAATTTTTAACATAAAAAAACCTATTATAACTTCTTCACACTGCATAAAAACTTCTCCACATTAGGATCAACATTCCCCTTCCCATATTTTATTCTGAAAATTACCAATCTTAGAGAAAAAAATTGAAATAATTGAATTGTGAATACCCATATGCCTAGATTCTACTCCATCACTTGTGCTTTATTTGCTTTATCACACATCAGTCCATCTAGACTTCTATCAATCCATCTTATTTCAAGGTAGGCTGTAGACTTCACCATTACAATGCTAGAGCATTCTTATTTTTAGCTACAGTTATTTTTAGAAGAGGATTTCCATATTTTGCATGCACAAATCTTCAGTGGTACTCAAAGAGCTACTCATTCTTGACTCTTTCTTCTTCCTCTTTACTCCTCTCATATCTAATCACCTTCCATATTTCTCAACTCCCTTTCCTCTCCCCAGTCCTACAGCTTTAGTTCACACATTTGTCATTTCTCATCTGAATTACTGAAAAGTCATCCAGTATCTTTCATTTTAATTCATTCCTGGAGCACCGTCAAGGTGATTTTTCCAAACCAAACCTCTGGTGTCATTTTCTGTTTAAATTCCCTTAATTGTTCTACCCCCAAATATTAGGGAAAGCTTTAGGACAAAATGTAATCTCATGAGCACGGTATACCAAGGTCTGACCTTGTCTATTTCTCTGGTTTCATTTCTTGCCCAGCTCCTTCTCGCACAAATCCTTGTTGCCAAAAGAAAGTATTTTGCACTATTTAATGCATCCTCATGCTTTGCACCTTCTTCAATGGTTTTCCTTCTGTTTGCAATGCCCTGCTCTCCTTTCTTCATCCAGCTACTTCCTACTCAGTCTTCCTGACTCAGCCCAGGCTTCAGCTCCTTGAGCCCTGCACATTTACCCCCACCACAGACTTGGCTGATGCCCTTCAAGGATTTCCTCAACATCCTGTAGACATATCTGAGAACTTTTGCCCCACTGTTTGCTTCTTAGTCATCCCAACCAGTCTGCAGCCTCTTAAGAGCAGGAAGCAAATCCTGTTTCTGGAACCCTCTGGTTCCAGATCTCAATGAATGTTCACAGAAGCAAAGCAGGCAGGAGGAAGGCAGGGGTATTTATGAGATGGCTGAGAATATTGAGCATTCAAGGTGAATGGAGGGATAGTATTAATTCAAGAAAACATTTAATACAAATTTAAAACCAAACAGACCACCTGCCTATATAAGCACTTGCCTATGACCTCATAAGATCATGAGCCACTTGTTAATTTAAAAAAATTTTAATTGTAGCAAATACATGTAACATTAAATTTGTTATCTAAGTCACTTTTTGCAGTTCAGTGGTGTTAAGTGTGTTCACATGGTTGTGCACAGGCCACTTTTAATTATATAAACGCAAAATTCTATCTTCCTTTGTAAAAAGGACAAATAAAAAGCATTGAGCTCTGACTCAAGGAGGCTGGATTCTTGCCTGAAGAACATGTGGCAGCTATGCAGGAGCTACCCTAAGGATGCATCACTAATCACCGGGAGCCCCTTCTAGAGCTGAAGGCAAAACTAGCAAATGACAGTAACTGGAGGGTGTTTTCTTCCAAAGGACAAGTGTTTCAGACGGCACTTCTAGTGTTAAGAATCCCATGGGCTTCACACATGACAGTGATAGCCAGTTTACTTGAAGCCTGACCCTGATTATCCAACTGACTATACCCTATACGATGTTGGAGACACAATGGACGCCATTAGTCCAACAGCATATTATCCCACATTTTATCCAAGAAAACGAATCTTCACCTAGCCCTCAGTTTCTCTGGACTGGACTAGATGGCAATCGTCGATAGCAGAAGAGTAAGAAAAGAGATAAGGAATTTGAAATACAATGACAGTATCTGAATTCAGACAGTTGATAGATTCATCACACCAATTCTAACATAGTCATTTCACAGCACAGAGCAAGTCAATACCTACCAAGAAGGCAGACAGAGTGTGTTATTATTCAACAATACAAAGTTTTGTGGCATGTGAGGGACTCAGAAAAGAAGGCAACATGAATCAGTTCACAGTTATTTATTTAGGCTCTAATATGGACCAGCAGTTTGTTAAATACTTTAGCATTAAAATGAGCATAAATGGATCCCATATTTCAGAAATAAAACTTTCAAACTATAGAACATCTGATTATAAGTAATATAAAGCAGCAAATAACAATTAGCATATTCGTTTCTTTGAAACTTGGAGGGAGTATAAACCCAGAGTACAATTGGCTATGGAGGTAATCTCCTAGAAAGGAAGAAACTAAAAGATTTGGGGTGGTTATTCAGAATTGGATGATGATGTAACTGATGACTTTTTTTTGGTCTAGGATATATTTTGATTGGAAGAAACAAACACTTTCAACCTCCCTTAAGCAAAGAGTGGTATTTACTAAGAAGATACATGGATCTTTCACTGAACCCAAATGGCAGAAAATCTACCTAGGTCACACCAAGGAAGGAAAGAAACAAGACCATGGAAGTTTCCTAGAAGATAAGATGCCCCCATCTCCACGTATCTTGCTCTGTCTCCTTTATTCTTCTCCTTCTCTGCAGATCGGCCTTCTCTACCTTGGGATGCACATGGCCCAAATATGACACACACACCCAAAACCCTGTTTCTCTATCCCCTCATATCCAACAGGGATGAACTAAAACCTCTGAACCTAATTCCAAATTCTTAAGCGGAGAGACTGACGAGATTACCTTAGGCCAAGTGTCCACTCCCTGATGTTTGTTACCTGTGACATTTTCAGAAGACTCTCCTTCCTGGGACTCCAGATGTGATGCCATGTCATGAGGTCTACGCATAGGATTGCAGAAATACTTCAGCACCTACAACAGCATTTTGATCCATCCAGTAACCAAGTGAAGTTATAGAAACATGAAAAGGGAATATTCGGTTCCAAATTCTTAAATTATCAGATCAATATTTTTGGTTTTCATCTCACCCAACAAAAAGCACAGGCACTTTTTTTAAGTGAAGACTTTCAAGCACATTCTTATGATCTTCAATTTCTACTATGCATTTTCCCCCCACGAAAGATAAACTCATCTTTACTTACTGGAAAAAGTAGTCTGTATCGTTGTTCCCATCATCGGTGTGGGAGCCTCTATCTGGAAGGCTAAGCATTTATTGACTTCGAAGACTGTGGCAACACACAGACAGAGCATATAAACCACCATTTCTCACCACAGATGCTTTGTGCGAGAGGATAGGAGATGTGCTTGTAACAAATGCCAGAAGGCACCAAAGTACCAATTACTAACTATTTAAGGATGATGCCATCTCCAGAATGGAACAAGGTTCACAATTATGAAAAAGTGGATTCTGTTGCAATAGTTAAGTATTTTCACACTCTCTCTAGCAAGCCTTTATAATCTGCATTAATCACAAGCTTCTTTGGGGATTCTTGTCTAGGGATAAGCTTAAACCGTTAATTAAGTCACTGCATGTGTGATGCTGGAACTGTTTTCTCCTTGTTTATAATACATACTTGTCTACTGGTCTGAATAAGGAAAATGGGATGCAGATGCCCAAGCTGCCTGCCTCTGAAAAATGCAGACTGCGGGGTGCTGCCCTGTTATGGGCTGGAATTGTGTCTCCCCACCTTCAAATTCATATATTGAAATCCTAGCCCCCAGTACCTCAGCGTGCGGCTATCTTTGGGGATACAGTCCTTAAAGAGGTAATTGAGTTAAAATGAGACCACCAGGGTGGGACCTGATCCAATCACAATGATGTCTTTAGAAGAGGAAATTTTGGCACACAAAGAGAAGTCTGAGCTCCAGGGATGCTAGAGCAGAGAAAAGACCATGTGAGGACACAGTGAGGGGACCGTCTACAAGCCAAGGAGAGAGGTCTCAAAGAAACCAAACTTGCCCACACCTGGATATTGGACGTATAGCCTCCAAAGCTGTGAGAAAGTAAGTTTCTGCTGGTGAAAACACCCGGCCTGTGAGATTTTGTTATAGCAGCCTCCCTGAGAGATTTTAGTACCAGCCTCCCTGAGATATTCTCTAACCCTTTTTTTTTTTTTCAGGATGACCCATTCACAAGCTTAACTATATGTAACCCCAACTCAGTCTGTTTCTTACACTAGATATGCAAAGAAACCTTAAGAGATGTTCCCACAACACAGGGTTCTGGTTCTCTCAGGGCATTGACTGGGACAAATAGCAGCTACCTCCTTTTGGTGAGAGACATTTTCCAATTTCACACAGTCCCTGCATTGCTTACTGTCATGCATCTAATTGTTCCACACATTTATACTATCTATCTGACCTCTGTAAGAATTTGAGCCCCTGGTGTTAGCCAATTTGACAATAAATTAAAAAAAAAAAAAAAAAAAAAAAAAAAGAATCTGAGCCCCTGGGATGGTTTGCTCAGAAACAGGCTGCCGAAGTCACAGTGCCTCTATCAATGTGCAGAGACACTGATCAGGCATCCCAGGGAGACTAGGGCAACAACACGTCCATTAAAAACATTTTCTCTAAAGCCAGTGGACATTGATTCCTTTTGGATACACCTCTGAGGACCTAACAGAGTCCCACAATCAAAAAAGCAATAGTTCTCTGGCTGTTGCAGTTACTGAAGCAGCGTCACCTTGGATGCATCCCAGCTAACAACAAGTGAGGCTGTCCTTCCCTTTTCTACTTGCTTATTTAAAAATTTATCATCTAAGGAAAAGAGGTTATGATGTGTCCAAAAGGAGGGTTTGTGGTTAAGTGTGAACCATGGATTTGAGTTCCTGCAGGACTTTTCAGTTAAGAGTTGAAAACATTGATTTTATCCCTGATAAGTTTGGTCGAAAAGTTGTTCTTCGCCAGTTTGTGATGCCATCCAGTAACACTTCAGCTACTCCTCAGTTCATTTACAGATGGTGCAAAAAATCACAAGGGCCTCCAGAGACATGCTGTTAGCTATGGAACCCAGACTCCTCTCATGATCAAGGAGAACCCCATAGGAAAAAGCCAAAACTCTGCTAGGGATGTCATTCTGTTTCTCCCTAGCCCTCTCCTTCTCCTCCTCCTCCTCCTCCTCCTCCTCCTCCTCCTCCTCCTCCTCCTAACTTTCCTTCCCCCTGACTCTGCTTGCATTCATTTCTTCTCTCCTCCCAAAGCAGATTGAAAAGATATTCGGGGCGGGGGGGGGGGATATCCCCAACAATCAGAATTTGAGTTCTGAGCCCTCCATTGGGCTCTGTACTGACAGTGCAGAGTCTGCTTGGGATTCTCTCTCTCAAAATAAACTGGAAGGAAGGAAGGAAGGAAGGAAGGAAGGAAGGAAGGAAGGAAGGAAGGAAGGAAGGAAGGAAGGAAGGAAAAAGAAGAGAAGAAAGAATCTCCATCTCTGATTTACACTAACCCAGATTTTATTTATTTTTTTTTTTAATTTTTTTTTTCAACGTTTATTTATTTTTGGGACAGAGAGAGACAGAGCATGAACGGGGGAGGGGCAGAGAGAGAGGGAAACACAGAATCGGAAACAGGCTCCAGTCTCTGAGCCATCAGCCCAGAGCCTGACGCGGGGCTTGAACTCACGGACCGCGAGATCGTGACCTGGCTGAAGTCGGACGCTTAACCGACTGCGCCACCCAGGCGCCCCAAACCCAGATTTTAATAACTGACTTTTGAAGAGAACGGTCTAGTACATTTGCTAGTAACCATTTCTTCCCTTTTCCCTGTGTTTTGGCCTGATATTTCCTGAATCTAAATCTGTTTAGGCAGGAATGTCTGTTGTGGTATTCTTTGTTCAGTGTGTATGCAAGAAACAAAGGCACAGCTGTACTTTGTAACTAAGTAGCAGACCACATCCTCTCATCATGTCTGCCCTCTTGCCCAAGAGCAATGAAAGCTTCTTTACTAATGGAACAATTCAGTGGAAGGTAATCAAGCCACTTTGGAAGGGCATGTATTATGTGCATTATGAGGAGTGAGGGGGGTGTTTATAGTGTTTTCAGAAATAAAAATTAGACACATTGCCCTCATCTAATTTGGAAAGAGATTATCCAAAAGCAGTCAGTTTATGATTATGCTAAATGTAACATGCTAGCAGATTATTTTAAGCTCCCTTTTCCCCCTTGACTGCCTACTTATTCTCTGTTTCACTGCTTATTACCTTCTTCATCAATATAGAGAGAGAAAGGTCATGATGTTATAGAAGTCAGCCCTTTTGTTTTATCTTTGTAGCTCTGCAAAAAATTTGGAAGAGGAATAAGCTGAAACACTTATGAGACTTAAGGATCACCTGAGGATTTTTACTAATTCTGTGATCTTTGCTCCCCAATCTGTACAGTTAATTTAGTTGGTTGTATAAACCTTTGCATGTGATAAATGTGTCGTTATTTCTCCATCATTGGCTCAGTATAAGAAATGTTCCAACAAGCAACTTGGCAAATGAAAGTAATCAGTAAAAACCACTACAAAGGTCTTGTTCACCGAAACTATGATCTGTTCCGTATTCTTCTATCATGTTCTAAGTCATTCACACCAACGTTCTCAAAGCACAATGTCTCTGGTAGGATTTGACAAAAAAAAAGAACTGCATTTGAATGGATGTAGGACTCTGTAATGCTGTAATTGCATAGAAAACTGCTGTATCTGTGGCCACTGATAAACAATCTGACATAAAGAAAGCTACCTGAGTTTTATGAACTTCAGAAATGCATCTATAATAGATTTTCAAACTGTTCAAGGAGAATTTTAACATTCTATTGTTTGGGAGTAGCTAATGATCAATTAATGACTAATACAAGCAGTACAATTAACTAATGATTCATACAAATCATACTATATTACACACTGTATAAAGTATAAATAGTCTGAAAGGATATTAATGTTAATTGAAGATATTTTGCACTTATATATGTAGACATTTCATTGTTAGATGCCTCATCAACTGGGGTATAGTGTACAGAATATATTGATTGCCAATTACTGTCAATGATACTTATTCCACTGTAGAAATATAAAGCATTCAAACTAATCCCTGCAGAATTTCCTGAAGCTCCATTCTCTGTTCCAATCAATATTTGCCTCTCTATATTGTAATACTTTGGAAACTGCCTCAAACCTGATCAAGAATATTGCCTGTAATTCACCTACCACCTAAAACAAAAACAAAAAAAAAAAAAACCAAAATGTCATTTCCTTGATTTTGTAAGGCCACTGTGTTATCACTCATTTCAGAGTAATCATTGTTGCTTGTGGTATAATGTCTTCACCGTAAATGCACGGAAAAAATAGTTGTTGTTGGTTTTTTTTTCTGTCTTCAGAGATCATCAGAAGTCAAAATTCACAATGGCTGGGGAGTTCCATGCTTAGCAACATGTGAAAGGGAGCCTGCTGTCTCATGCTTTTTGTAATATGTTCTGATTCTGATCATTCTAGCTAAACATTAGATCAGAAAAACTTGAAAATATTAATGAACAGATTTACTTCATGTACTAGGTGAATGCCCAAAATCAGATTTTCATCCACTCACAATAATGATTTCATGTGTATTAATAACTGGTTAGCTTTATCAAGAATTAATGCTAATGAACCAGTAAGGAGTTTTGTGCAAATAAAAAAGCTAACATTCATATTGTGCAGTATAGAATACCACTGGTAATATTTCACTAATGAGAAAGAATAATAAAGACAACTAACATTAGTTGAATTCTAAGTCATAGGCATTATTCTAAGTGGATTATCTCACTGAATCCTCAAACAACTCCATATTGTAGAAGTGAGATGTACTGAGGTTCAGTAGCGTGTTCAAGGTCACAGCTGTTAAGGGGTAGATACTGGATATGAACCAAAACATTCTTACTCCAGATCCCCTATTTTAAACTAGTATGTTGTATAGCCTGTATACTGAATTATAAATCACATCTCCACATAGCTATGCCTGAAACTGTTTTATATTAGCTGCGTAAGATCAAATTCTTATGCTGCTGTTAGACAGTTTTCTTTCCTTTTCTTCCACATTCACAAAGCACGGATGATATGCAACCACCTTCTGGATTTCCTAACTCCTTTCACACCTGGAGCACAATTCTTTATTTTATAACGTGAATTAGAAAATAGCTAACATACACGAGAGTGCATAGGATCATGGCACAAAATAAATAATCACCTCACAGAGGCCAAATCAATATTGGGAATTAAGGTCAACTAATTCTGACTTGGTCAGAAACATAAAAAGGAAAATGGAGTCAGGGAGTTTACAGTCTTACTTTGTTTCCCTTTGAATGACTTGTTGCACCTCAACTTCATCTGAGATATAACCTGTGCACACCCAGTCTATTCATCACCCTATGCCCACCACTAAACCTTTTTCAATCAAAGTCCAAGGACCTATAATATGCTTCTCCCTCAAAACCACCAAGCCATTCTTTGCCACAAATTTCCAATCTCCTCAAGTGTTGTTTTCCCCATAAATCCTTTCAAAATTGATCACTGAACGACTATGGCCCAGCTATTCTTCATCCTGGGTATTGGAGTTCAATGTCTACTTTTCCCAAACCCTAGCCAATTTGTTTGAAATTATAAAATTATTATATCCACCTACATATATACCCCTCAAACACACATATCGTCAAACTTATGTCTGTTACAAATACTCTCTTCATTAGATTTACATATGGCCCAGTATCTTTCAAAAGCGTCTTCTAAATCAATAGCTACTAAACCATATTACTACAATATGAGTGTGGGGATCTTCAAAAACCATTAGTATAAAGAGTTTCTCATAATAAAAATATTTGACGCCATTGATTGAGAAGAACATATACTAATTTATGAGTTAAATTTGTTCAATGTTTTAAAATACAGTAGTCCCCTCCCCTCTCTATCCATGAGGGATACATTTGACAACACCCAGTGGATGCCTGAACCTGAAGATAGTATCTTACTCTTTATACTGCATTTTTTCCTATACATACTTACATATGAGAAAGTTTAAATTAAAGGCATAAAGAGATTAATAACAATAACTGATAATAAAAAAGAACAAGTATAACAATATACTGCAATAAAAGGTATGTGAATGTGGTCTCTGTCTCTCCCTCTCTCTCCAAATACCTTCTTGTAGCCCTACAAATACACAGAACACTGATGGTTGCCAGAGGAAAGGCAGGAGAGTTAGGGAATGGGCTAAATGGGTACAAGGGAGTGAGAGTTATAGGCTTCCAGTTATGGAAAGAGTAAGTCATGTAAATAAAAAGGCATAGCATAAGGAATATAGTCAACAATACTGTAATAGTGTTGTATGGTGACAGATGGTAGCTACAGTTGTGGTGAGCAAAGCATAATGTATAGAGAAAGTTGAGTCACTATGTTGTACACCTGAAACTTTGCATATGTGTCAAACTGTTATGTGTCAACTATACTCCAAAAAAATGTTTTAAATATCTTATTATACTATTTTCATCCTTCTTGTGATGATGTGAAATGATAAAATGTCTACATGAGTAAATGAAGTCAGGTGAACACCGTAGACCTGTGATATATTCTTCGGCTGCTATTGACATTCCGACATTCATCATAAAAGAATCATCTGCCTCTAGATTGCAGATGCTGAAGGTAACTTGAAACTACAGAAAGCGAAACCACGAATGGGGTTGGGAGGGACTACATACAGTCCTTCATATGTAATATTACTTATTCAAGAATTCCATCCTTTGACAAAAACTACACTTCAAGCTTGCTTATGATCGCTCTTCAACCTCTTTGGAAACACGAGTCCATGGATCCCTGTAGTGTCAATCCATCAACAACACATTAGAATCCTTCTCTTTTCCTCACATTTCCAGCTTACCTTTCATGGCCCCTCATTGCAGAAAAATTCTTCAATATTCTGCACTCTCTTGCTCCACTGTCTTCATATCTCACTGGTGCGGCAATATCCCACCTCTGGATGGACCCAGCTACTTTCTTTCTCCATTCCCAACCTGAGTGGCTGAGCACTGCCTCATAAAGTCCACCACCAGGGCTGACTACTATCACTGTGAACTAATAGTACCAACCTCAAACAGGTGGTCACCTCTACCTGACATGCCTATGATATTTCTCAGATCCCCTCATTCTTAATCTCTAAAATGACTACCTAGGGACACCTGGCTGGCTCAGTCAGTTGAACATGTGACTCTTAATCTTGGGGTTATAAATTCGAGCCCCATGTTGACTGTACAAATTAGTTAAAAATAAAATCTTAAAAGAAATAAAAATTAAAACAATAAAATGACTACTCATAGTGCCTTCATTTTTCTCAAACCTCCAACTTTTCCACTCTCAATTCTTCTTCCTCCTTCCTTCAGGAGATGATGTGGAAGGATTTCTATTTCACAGAAGGAACAGAGACTGTCTCACTCAACATGTCAACTTACTTCTGTACCCTTCCCATTCACCTGTTAGAAAAAGAAACTACCCCTCTCCTCTTTCAGAATGAACTCTCTCCCTTGGCTTTTATTTATTATTCAAAAAAATATATTCCTTTAGGATTATGATAGCATTGAATTTTATTTCCTCTGACCTTCATAGGAAATTTATATAATAGATGATTTCATATCTTTCTTGTATTTTCAAATCTCATACATACACGTGCATATATAATCTGAATCCATCTTTCCCAGTGGACTTTAACCAAAGTCAAATTCCTGGTAATCAATTAATCAATCAATAACCTACCTTGGCCCTTCCATCTCAATTTACTTTTATTTTTTTGTTGTTGTTGTTGTTTATTTATTTTTGACAGAGACAGAGACAGAATGCGAGTGTGTTAGGGGCAGAGAGAGAGGGAGACACAGAAGCAGAAGCAGGCACCAGGCTCTGAGCTGTCAGTACAGAGCCTGACGCAGGGCTCGAACTCACCAGCTGTGAGATCATGACCTGAGCCGAAGTCACACGCTCAACCGACTGAGCCACCCAGGCGCCCCCCTTCCATCTCAATTTAGATACCACCTCCATCCTCTTCTTCCGTAACATCTCACTCACTATTTACCAAAATAACTCTTGCTAAGGTCACTAATGGCTTTCAGTAACTAAACCCAAAGGATTTTGGATCCTAACCGTATGTGATTTATCAGCAGTTTTGCCATGGCTGACCTCTCCTTCCTGGTTTTCAGGACAGAATTCTATCTAGTTTTCTTACAACCTCTCTACTTCTCTGTGTTCTTTCTCCTTCTTCAAAGTCATTAAATGGAATTTTTCTTCTCAATCTATGCTCTTAGAAATTTCATCCAATAGGATTTCAGTTATCAACCATAAGCCAGTGACTCCCAAATTGACTTCTTCAGTCCATTCATTTATTCACTCATTCTGTAAGTATTTACTGAATGCCTAGAATATGCCAGTCACTTGGGATAAGAGGGTGAATGAACTCAAACTTTTCTGAGTTTAAGACCCATATATCCAACTGCCTATTATCTCCACTTGAATGTCTCAAAGGCATCTCATAGTAACATGTGTCAAACCATACACATTGTCTCCTCCTCAAGTCTAATCCTCTTCCCAAGTACTTATTGCCACCAGCTGCCTACCAGTTGCTCAAGTTAGAAACTTAGGACTCTTCTTCAGTTTTCCCTGACCCCTGACCCCCATTTTTAATCCATCCTCAAGCCCATTTCATTGTTACCTCTTAAATATCTTTTTTTTTCAATTTATGAAATTTATTGTACCTAAGTATATCTTGATTCCATCCACTTAACTATCTCCAACTTCATCTTCTTAATTCCATGTACCATGATCACTTAATTGCACTATAATCCCCCCGCTGGCTCCCTGGTTCTGCTTCTCCTTCCAATCTCTTTTATACAGTGCAGAAAAAAGTGAAATTTTAAAAACACAAATTTTATATTATGATCCATAACTCTTCTTCACACACCACTATATTCAGCCCTCTTTCACTTCTTTAAACTCACCGGGCTTGGCTAAAATGAACAAAACAGAAGACTATAGATGCTGGAGAGGATGTGGAGAAACGGGAACCCTCTTGCACTGTTGGTGGCAATGCAAACTGGTGCAGCCACTCTGAAAAACAGTGTGGAGGTTCCTCAAAAAATTAAAAACAGACCTGACCTATGACCCAGCAGTAGCACTGCTAGGAATTTACCCAAGGGATACAGGAGTACTGATGCATAGGGGCACGTGTACCCCAATGTTTATAGCAGCACTCTCAACAATAGCCAAATTATGTAAAGAGCCTAAATGTCCATCAACTAATAAATGGATAAAGAAATTGTGGTTTATATACATAATGGAATACTACGTGGCAATGAGAAAGAATTAAATATGGCCCTTTGTAGCAACGTGGATGGAACTGGGGAGTGATGCTAAGTGAAATAAGTCATACAGAGAAAGACAGACTCCATATGCTTTCACTCCAATGTGGATCCTGAGAAACTTAACGTGAAGGAGGAGAAGAAAAAAAAAATGGTTAGAGAGGGAGGGAGCCAAAACGTAAGAGACTCCTGAAAACTGAGAACAAACTGAGGGTTTATGGGGGTGGGAGTGAGGGGAGGGTGGGTGATGGGTATTGAGGAGGGCACCTTTTGGGATGAGCACTGGGTGTTGTATGGAAACCAATTTGACAATAAATTTCATAATAAAAAAAATAATAAATAAAAAAAATAAACTCACCGGGCTCCATCCTACTACAGGGACCTTGCAGTAGTATTCCTTGGCAAAGGAATGTTTTCCCAACCCTCCTCCCCTGTGTATCTGCTTAAATCTACCCACCTGTCCAGTTTTAGTATGCTTGTCAGCACTTTAGTGAACTAAACCCCACATTATGCTAAGTCCCCTATTGTGTGCTCTCATGGTCACCTTCCTTCTTAGTACTTATCACAGTTGCAATTTTACATTTATTTTCATTTGATTTTTTTTTTAAATTAACATATGTCTTCTTCAATAGATTATACTTCCAATGATGACAGGTTATTTAAGTTTTATCATTTATCATTAATTGTACAGCTCTGGTAAAGTACCTATCATGTTAGTTTCTCAATAAAGACTTTACATAAATGAATGAATGAATGAATGAAAAAAGGAATCATTCAAAATTCCAATACCCCAAAATAAGCCATTATATTTTTGTATATTTCTTGCTAATAATTTTAATGTAAACATATTTTGATATTTTTATAATTTGGGTAGATACTGTCTCTACAATTTTAATTTTCATCCTTATATAAAACTCTAAGAGTTTTCTGAAATTATAAGCTATTGCTCAAAAACTCCATTTTTTTCCTTGTTTTTTATTTTGTTTTTTTTAAATTTACATCCAAATTAGTTAGAATATAATGCAACAATGATTTCAGGAGGACATTCCTTAGTGCCCCTTACCCATTTAGCCCATCCCCCCCCCACACCCCCTCCAGTAACCCTCTGTTTGTTCTCCATATTTATGAGTCTCTTATGTTTTGTCCCCCCTCCCTGTTTTTCTATTATTTTTGTTTCCCTTCCCTTATATTCATCTGTTTTGTCTAGTAAAGTCCTAATATAAGTGAAGTCATATGATATTTGTCTTTCTCTGACTAATTTCACTTAGCATAATACCCTCCAGTTCCATCCACATAGCTGCAAATGGCAAGATTTTATTCTTTTTAATTGCCGAGTAATACTCCTATGTATATATATACCACCTCTTCCTTATCCATTCATCCATCGATGGACATTCAGGACATTGGGGCTCTTTACATACTATTGTTGATAGTGCTGCTATAAACATTAGGGTGCATGTGTCCCTTCGAAACAGCACACCTGTACATCACTCATCATCAGGGAAATACCAATCAAAACCACAATGAGATACCACCTTACACCTTTCGGAATGGCTAACATTAACAACTCAGGTAACAACAGATGTTGGCGAGAATGTGGAGAAAGAGGATCTCTTTTGCATTGTTGGTGGGAATGCAAGCTGGTGAAACCACTCTGGAAAACAGTATGGAGGTTCCTCAAAAAACTAAAAGTAGAACTACCCAAGGATCCAATAATTGCACTACTAGGTATTTATCCAAGGAAAACTCCATTTTTAGTGGCTGCACAATATTCCAACTTATGAGTCTAGTCTAATGTACTTAAATATTTTCCTATTATTAGATAGAATCTTTCCAATATTTTTACTGTTATAAATAATGCTACAGTGACCATACTTGTACATTTTATGTATCTAAGTTTATGGCAACTTACAGGGGACAAATGCCTCAAATAGGATGAATTCCAGGGTTAAGACTTAAATTTTTTTTTAATTTAATTTTATTTAGGTTCTTATTTATCTATTTTGAGAGAGGGAGCAAGCAGGGTAAGGGCAGAGAGAGAGGGGAGAGAGAGAATCCCAAGCAGGCTCCACACTGTCAACACAGAACCTGGTAAGAGACTCGAACTCACCAACTGTGAGGTCATGACCTGAGCCAAAATCAAGAGTCAGACACTTAACCAACTGAGACACCCAGGTTACCCAGATGTATAAATTTTTTTTAAGACTTGGCGATACCGGAATACTAAGACTATAAGAGCAGTAAATGATATTGTAGCATTTATACAAATGTACGTTGAAACAAATTACTCAGATTTAGACTGCAAGGCAGGGATAGACTCATCAGTTCATTGTGAACATTTATTCAACTTTTAAAACTACTTTGTGCATAGGTCACTCCATAGCAAGAATGAGGAAGTGTTTTGCAGGATAGACTTCTTTTCCAGCATTGTGCCCAAGTGCCTTGAAAAGAACTCTTGAGAATACCCTTTCCCAGTTTGTGGTTTGGGTTTTGTTTTGTGTCTTTGGTTCTGCCTTACAAATCTCTAACACTATTGATGTAGTTCAATAGGGTTCTTCACTTTATGTTCTAGGAATAGTTATTTGATGCTTTTCAAAATGAACATCAACACATCCTCAAGACTCTGATAGTTGGATATGCTTCAAAGTTGTTCCAAATATTTCTTTGGTAAGTTAATCGAGGTCCAGTGCCCTGGGATAGGGTAAAAGATCAATTAAAGCATTAGGGGCTAGGGGCGCCTGGGTGGCGCAGTCGGTTAAGCGTCCGACTTCAGCCAGGTCACGAGCTCGCGGTCCGTGAGTTCGAGCCCCGCGTCGGGCTCTGGGCTGATGGCTCAGAGCCTGGAGCCTGTTTCCGATTCTGTGTCTCCCTCTCTCTCTGCCCCTCCCCCGTTCATGCTCTGTCTCTCTCTGTCCCCCAAAAAAAATAAATGTTGAAAAAAAAATTAAGGCATTAGGGGCTAGGGCTTGAAGAGGTTGAAATTATCTGGCATGCTGTACATTACATTCCCTCCCTGCTTTCAGCAATTATAGGATTTCCCTCTGGGAGGTTTCCACACAAGAGTCTCAATTAAAAGAGTCTATTAACAAAAACAAAGGCTTCTAGACAAGTGTTTTTTGCAAGAATATTCCATTCAAAACAACCAGAGCAATACTTTCAATCAATATGTTTATAATTATTTTTGATGCTCAATATACATGTCAGAATCATCCATTTTTCATTCTGAGAAGATTCAATTCTCAATCTACTATGTTAGCATACATCAAGCTAGTAAAAGAAATCTATGCACAGCTTGACCTACTTTTGATGTACTGAATTTTTTTCTCAAAAAGAATTAAAAACTGTCATTAAAAATTCAGACAGAACTGCATTAACACAATGGATGTAAAAGCCTATTTCAACACAGTAGAATGCGTTGTATTTTTCATGAGATTCTATAACTGATAATTTTTACGTCTATTTTGCTATTAGATACATTAATATAAATCCTCTCAGTTCTTAGAATATTTTTAAATTCATGGTCAATCCTCAGTTGTCTAGTCTAGAATAGAATTCTTTTTGTAAAGGAAAGAACAATCTTTATAAAAGGTAGGTTAATTTTGATACTATGAATATTCATATTTTTATCATACTATTATGTTTTTCATTTACATATGCTCAGAGATACTCTTGCCTCTACAGTAGAATTTTATTTTTATTACCTAATTTTTCTGCTTTGTCTATTATAAAATGCATTATAAGTTCTTAAAACTTTTTTCTAACGTTTATAAGAACTCTATGACATATGCATATATGCTCATTTTACAGATGAGAATACTGAGGCTCATGAATTTAAATAACCTACTTAATTTAATCTAGTTCAAAGCCTAGAAAAGGGTAAAGGCAACATTCTAAACAAGTTCTCTCTGACTCTACACCTCTGTTCTTTCCACCACACCGAGTAATGAATCACCTAACTGTGATACATATAGTTGTGAGCATCAGAGATGATAGAATTGTTGGCTGTTTTTGGCATCCACTGACACCTACTTATTATCATCGACATCAGTTTTACAGTGTCATCTGGCTATGAGTATGCCTTTGCCAGAGAAACACCCTATTAACAAGACTTTTTCAATCAAAGCGTATTCTTTCCCTTGCCTCTGCCTCTTCTTTCTTACCCTACACAATCTACTGAATGAATAAAATGCCATTCTGCATCTTCCCCTCCATATACACAAGTTGAGGACAGTAGTAGTGCGGTAGAAAGAACACAGGCTTTTGACAGGTACATCTGCACTCCCAACACCACCACTTAACAGCTATAGATCTGTGGGCAGGTTACTTCTCGGAGATGACCTTTCCATCTGTAAAAGGAATAATGATGCTTATCTTATAGGGCTCACAGATTTAAAACAATGCACCCACCTAGTAGGTACTCAGTAAATAATTTCTCTCATTGTTATTATCATTATACCATATCCTTCAGTTAAAACCAACTGCATACCCACCCCACCCCCAGTATTGTCTGTGCTTTGCCATGCCATTTGTCTGTAATTCTCTCCCTACCCCATTGTCATCCAATTTCTTCAACCTTAGTTCAAAGTCACTTCCATCAAGCTTTCCCAGCTCCTACAAACCAGAAGAGAGCTCTCCTTTATCTGAACTGTTACAGCACTAGGAACTTGCTTTTTAGATCCACTGTGTCTTGTACCATAATATGTTTATTTTTGTCTACTCTCATTAAACTGTAAGAACTTTGTTGCCATGGTCAATGTCATAATCTTCTCTGTTTTCTCCATGACACCTAGCTCAGTAGCTGGCACTCAATATATGGATGAATAAATCAAGTATATAAAGTTTTTATGAAATCTATATTGTTTAATAGCCTCAAAACTCTCTTACTTCAGAATGTGCAGGAACTCTTAAGCTAACAGTTTTAGAGATATGAATCATTTCTAAAGTAACCAAATAAAAAATTCGACTCCCTGACCCTTCCCCAGAATATTCCTATCCAGATGGATGTGAATAACCTGGAATACCCAGAACAGACTTAGGAGTCCAGAATTGTATTATAAAAATGTAGTCTGAAACAAAAAGAATAGGAAGATGAGCAATGCTGTGGTATGAAAAGAAGTAATGTGGGAAATCAGATAGAAAAATGAAGTGCATCTAATGAAGAATGAACACCCTTTGGTCAAGAAAACTCCATGGTGTATTTGTGAAAAAAAAAAAATCAAACAATTTTATACCATTATTGATTCTTTATTGATTCTTATATTAAGGTTCTCTGGAGAAAGAGAATCGGTAGGTGTAGGTATATATATATATATATATATATATATATATATATATGTCTATATATATAGACATTAATTATAAGGAATTGGTTCACAGGATTATGGAGGCTGAGAAGCCCCACAGTCTGCAAGCTGGAGCCACAAGAGCCTTGGTATATTTCCAGTCCACAGTCTGAAGGCCTGAAACCAGCAGCAACAATGATGGACCTCCCAGTTTGAGAGATGAAATCCAACTTCCCAGCTCAATTAGCTAGGCAGAGAGAGAGAGAGAGAGAGACAGAGAGAGACAGAGAGAGAGAAAGAGAGTTCTCTCTTCTTTTCTTGCTATACAGGCCCTGAAGGTACTGGATGATGCCCACCCACACTGGGGAAGACAATCTGCTTTATTCAATCAACCGATTAAAATGCCGATCTAAACAGAAACATCCCCACAGGCACACCTAAAAATAATATCTTACCAGTTCTCTGGGCAACCATTAGCCCAGTCAAAGTGACACATAAAATAAACCATCACAACTCTCAAGTTTAAGAGTATGTAATCTTGGGGCGCTTGGTGGCTCAGTCGGTTAAGCGTCTGACTTCAACCTAGGTCATGATCTTGCCATTCCTGAGTTCGAGCCCTGCATCGGGTTCTGTGCTGACAGCTCAGAGCCTGGTGCCTGCTTCAGATTCTGTGTCTCCCCCTCTCTCTCTGCCCCTCCCACCGCTCACACTCTGTCTCTCAAAAAAATAAACATTAAGATATAATAATAAGGGGCGCCTGGGTGGCTCGGTCGGTTAAGTGTCCGACTTCAGCTCAGGTCATGATCTCACGGTCCATGGGTTCGAGCCCCGCGTCACGCTCTGTGCTGACGGCTCACAGCCTGGAGCCTGTTTCAGATTCTGTGTCTCCCTCTCTCTCTGCCCCTCCCCTGTTCGTGCTCTGTCTCAAAAATAAATAAACGTTAAAAAAAATTTTTTTTTAAAGATATAATAATAAATAAGAAGATATAATCTTGGCAAAAATAAGGAAATTCAGCAACTCACACCAGAGTAGCTACTAACTCTTAAGCCTGTTGGTAAATGCAGCCACAGGTCTGCAGGTGAATCAATGAACAAAGTCTCTAGACTAAAGCACAGAGTAGGCACCGAAACCCAGCAGGTGCTCTGAGCACCAAGTTCTAGCAGGTTGGCCTGGAACTGCCTCCAGCTAGAGGAATGGCCTTTTTAACATTTGCTGAGTAGCTATAAACCTGAAGGGTTCTAACAGGAGCCCTGTTCCAAATTGTCTGCTACAGTCGCTTAATACCAGCCTGTCAATAAACCCTTTTTCTGATCAAAGCTTGCCTCCTTTTCCCTAGTAGGTGCGAATCCCTTAAAACTGCCTGGGTGTCAACTCTGGCTGTAAATGCTAAAAGGTTCAAAAACATTCAGTGCGGCAAGACCTCACCTTCACTTTCACCATATACAAATTATTTTAGGGCAAGAAAAACACATTCAGGTATTCAACATAGACAGCTCTTGAAGCAGTCTTTGAAAACAGACAGGCTTTCAATCTATTGTTTTATTTAAGACTAAGTCTTACGTGGGAATCCCACTATTTATGCAAAAGACATCAGAGAGAGACTTGTCACATGTGCTCCTGAGAGGGAAACTTTCTCTCCCACTACTCCTCCCACTTCTCAAGAGGCACTCCTCAAGCTTGTTTCTTTAAACGCTTTACAAAGTAGGTGGAACAGAAAAGGATGTCAGTGTCGTTCCCGTGACAGCCACAGCATACAATGAAAACTCCTCTGCCACTCACTCAAGTGTATTCCATTCTGCTGAGGCAAATTCTGATCCTCTGCAATCTCGACCTCAAACCGCTAAGAAGACCATCATAATTATGAACTTGCTAACAGCCGCCAACCAACACGAGTCACATAAGCAGCAACAGCAGGAAGCGTGAGGGTAGGATCACTTTGGGTGGGACACAGGGAGGGGGAGGCCAACAGCACTGAATGTGGGGTCTGTGCTCTGAGACTTCCCAGAACCCAGGGGAGGGAGGGGTGATGGGAGGAACCTCCTTTCCCCCAGAAGCTGGAACAATGTGGAGACAAAGCTACAGGTGGGAACCCCAGACAAAAATAGGCCAGAAGACGCACCATGCACTTGCCTCTGCCTGTGGAGTGTCCTTCCCTGCCCTTCCCCTTATGGGAATTCTACCCACCCCTAAGGGCCACTTAAATACCTGCTTCTCAGGAAGCCTTTCCCAATCTTCCTCTTCTGCTCTCCCTTCCTCCCTCTCCTCCACTGGTACATTCATCTCGACTTCCTCTAGGATGTTAACCTCTACTGCACTTTCTCTGCTTTCTCAGTGTTGAAGTGTATCCTGTTTATTGTGTTTGAATGTTTTTGTGTTTGTCTCCCACATAAACTGTAGACAACATGATGGTGGAGACCAAACTTGGTTCATCCCTGTATACCCCCAACATTAGGCACAGGGCCTTGTTCACAGCAGTAGACAGGACCTTTGCACATACTGTTTTATTTACCTTGGAAACACTCCAGGGTGAATATAGCCCTCCATATATATTTTTATTATATATATTATATTATAATAATATAATATTTATATTTTATTATATATTATAATATTTATATTTTACTATATATATTATATTATAATATAATATTTATATTTTATTATATACATTATATTATATTATTTATTATATGTATTTAACAATTTGTTAAATTTAATATATTAATAATTTTAGTTTTAATATATTAAATATTAAATGATTAATAATTAAATTAAATTAATATATTGGATAATATATTAATAATATATTAATAATTTTAATTTTAATATATTAATATTGATGATTTACTATTAAATTTATTTTATAATTTATTTATTAAATATATTATTTATATTATTATATATAATATATATTATATATATAATTTTACATATATATTTTCCATTCCATGTCACTTATCCCAAAGCCTGTTTTTCTGTGGGATTGCTTTCTTAAACTTTTTATCATAGAATATTTCAAACATATACAGAAGCAGAGAGAATAGTACATGGATTCCCATATACCCATCAACTAGCTTCATCAACTACCTATCAAATTTTACTTCAGCTACACTCCCACCCTCCTCCACAAACCCAGACAACTTTGAAGAAAATATTCCAGACATCACATTATAAGTCTATATTTACAGCACATATCTTTAATATACAAGCACTAAACCACTTGATTTCTTACTTCACCTATTTGTGGGATTATTTATCTTAATGCTTGTTTGTTATCCTTCCCTCAGATTACAAACTCCATGTGTGAGAGACCTGGTCTGTTTTATCCTAATTATAGTCTTGGTACATAGGTGCTCAATAAATTAAATGTAAACAAGCAAGGAAGAAATTTTAAACGTGAATACAGAAAACCATTTGCAACCTGGGGGCCAGACAGAATCCATTGCCCTTCTTTTGTTAACAATACCCAGGATTTTGGGGTGCATTGGTGGTTCAGTCAGTTAAGAGTCTGACTCTGGCTCAGGTCATGATCTCATGGTTTGTCAGTTTGAGCCCCGGTATATAGGCTCTGTGTTGACAGCTCAGAGCCTGGAACCTGCTTTGGATTTGGAGTCTCTATCTGTCTCTCTCTTTCTGCCCCTGGCCTGCTCTCATTCTGTCTCTTTCTCTTTGAAAAATAAACATTAAACACACACACACACACACACACACACACACACACACACAACAATACCCAAAATTTCCTGCAACTCTCAGTCCGTGTGATTAAGTATCGGCTCTACCCACTGGCTCCAGGGTTATGGCACACAGGTCAGAGACAAAGCAGAGTAGTACAACGTCCCAGCCAATGATATTGGTTAAGTGATGAGCATCGGACCTGATCACTGACAATAGGAGGCTGGAAACTTGGTGGGCAGCCACGAGACAGACAAGAACTCTCTCCTACCAGAGGTAAACCTGGAGAATGAGAAGCTGGTATCACTGCCAGGACAGAGTGTATTTGAAAATGGCTCTGACACAGAGGATGTAGAACCAAGGGACAGAGAGAAATCAGGGCCTTGGAGAAAGCACTTAGTCAAACCTCCTGAGAGTCAAACCTCCCTGGGGATTTTTTAAGTTAGGTTATTCAATGATAGGCTCAAACAGGCTTGAGTTGTGGTTTCCAAGACTTTTCAGCTGAAAGTTCCTGTCTGATTACAAGGGGAGAGGGAAAATAAAGTCAAGAGAAAACCACTTGCAGGATAAATAAACTGTATTCTTTTCCCTGAAGGACTTAGCCTAGTGCTCACAGATGCCGAGTTTTACGGCAGATCAAGCCTCTAGCCCTTGGATCCCTCACTTATGTGATGAGGGGAACTAAGTGGCCTCTAAATCCCCTTTGAGAAATTGGGTGAGTTTCATGGGGAAAACCTGGGAAAGTGCACGGTGAGATCTGGACTTCCTTGCTGGAAATCCATCTGCTCACTGGCATATCTCCTTTCTTGGTTTAATTCATTTTAAAGCATTTCATATCTTCTAGGAAAAAGATAATGGCTTCCAAAATAAGAAAGACCCCTGCTTGGCAGGTCTCTGTTGGGCAGCACATACTCTGTAGGACAAATTAGTCTTCCCTCACTCATTGTGGCCCAAAACTGTAATATAATATCCACATTATGAAAACACATTCAGATATTAGGCATGATCAACAGGGAGCCAGAGATAAGCTTTAAAATTTTTTCCCCAGCACAGACTTTGCTTTCTGCAAAGAACAGGCTCACCTCAGCTGCTACGGAGATCACTTGCTTTCTCTTAAACACACGTCTTCATTTCAAGCTCGTCTTTTTGAAACAGTATGAAAATGTTCACCTGGTTGAGAGACAAGTCTCAGAATAATACTCAAAGGGAACAAAAAATTCACCTAGGCATGCCTGGGTGGCTCAGCCAGTTAAGTGTCTGACTCTTTATTTCGGGTCAGGTCATTATCTCCCAGTTCATTAGATCGAGCCCCACATTGGGCTCTGTGCATAGTGCCTGCTTGCTTTCTCTCTCTCTCTCAAATAAACTTAAAAAAAAATTTTGCCTCCTATTTAGGAATCTCTTGGCTTTAAAGTCTGATGTAGTTCTTAAATTCTGTCAGGAAAAAATACATTTATGGAATTGCACCTAGGAATCCCCTTTTAGGGAAAGAGGTCGGAATCAACTGTGGTAGGAAAAGAAAATGGTCTCAAGAAACATGGAAATAGGTCCTCTGGCTGTAGCCCTCCCATTTGCTACCTACTCTCCCACTAGGTCAGAAGAAAAGAAGTTGGGCAGTGAAAGAGCCTACTTCACCTTTGTATTCTCTTCCACTTCCTGGAGGATGCAGGGGCAGGAAAGATTGCTCCTTTGAAAGACCCTTTCTCTGATCTTGCTGAAATCTGTATTTATCCAAATTTCTGGTTGCAGAGATTCAAAAAAACCTTCTACGGAGCAGGTTGACAATACAGATATCGAAACCTTAAAAGCAGACAGATCCTTTGTGTCACCCAAGATGGCTCCTAATGCTCCCTGACTCCTGGAACCCACCCCTGGGTATAGTTCCTTCCCACAGTGAATCATGGCTGCCAGACGGCAATAACACCCTCCTGCTGCTGTAACAAGTTACCACACATCTAGCTACTTTAAACCATGTGAATTTAGTACCTTCAAGTTCTGGAAGCGAGAAGTTCAAAAGTGGCCACAACGCGCTCATGTCAAGGTGTCAACAGAGTGTGTTTTCTGTGGAATCTCTCAGTGAGAATCTGTTTCCTTGCCTTTTCCAGCTTCCTTGGCTCATGGATTCCTTCCAGCCAGCAATCACACCACTCTGACACCGATGTCTGCAATCAGATTTCCCTCTCTGCCTCTAATTCTCCTGCCTGCCTATTTTACTTATAAGAACCCTTTGATTATATTAGATCCACCTGGATAATCCAGAATACTCTACCCATCTCAAAATCCTAACTTAACAACACCTGTAAATTCCCTTTGCCAAAGAAGATAACATATTTACAAGTTCCATTGTTTTAGGATATCTTTGAGGGATTATTATTCCGTTTACCACAGTAATCAATAGAAAATGGCAGAAGCAACAGCGTGTGATTTCCTTTGCGAGGTCATAAAAGCCAATGCAACTTCTGCCTTACTTTCTGGAATGTTTTCTTCTGGAGAAATCAGCTGTCATTTGTGAGGACACTCAAGCAGCCCTGTGGAGAGGCCCATGTGGAGAAGGATGCCAACTGAAAGAAGCAAAATCCCTTTCTGTGGCAATGTGCTTGTCTGCCTTGCCTGCCCTTGCCCTCCAGTGTGCTGGCCTTCTGGCTTTCTCAGCTCTCAACTTAAGTGTGGCTTCCTGAGTAAAACGTTACTTGTCCATTTCTCCCCTTCTTCTCATACTAGCCCCAATTGGATCAGGTCCCCTCATTGGATGCTTTCATACTCTCTATAACTATTTTCCCCACTATCACCATCATTTCGTTATTTCATTAATGCCTTTCTCCCACACAGGACTGCTAATTTCAAAGTGTTTAAAAATACATATATAAATATATCACTTGTATTAGTTTGGTAGGACTACCATAACAAAGTACCAGAGACTGGGTAGCTTAGTCAACAAAAATTTATTTCTCACAATCTTGAGGCTGGGAGTCCAATATCAAGGTGTTGGCAGTTTTGATATTTTCTGAGGTCTCTTTCCTTGGCTTGCAGATGGCCAATTTCTCATTGTGTCCTCACATGGTTGTGTCTGATCTATTCGTCCCTCTGTCTTAATTTCCTCTTCTTACAAGGACACCAGTTCTATTGGCTTAGGGCTATTATGGACTGAATATGCCCCCCCTCCCTGCCCCGTTCACATCCTGAAGCCCTAACCCCCAGTGAGCTGGTGTTTGGAGGCAGGGTCTATGGAAGCTAATTAGCTTTAGATGGGTAGGGCCCTCATAATGGGATTAATGTCCTTGTAAGAAGAAGAGGCCAGAGCTCACTCTCTCCCTATCTGCTTTTTCTCTTTCTCTCTGTCTCCTTCCTCTCCCCCCACCCTCATGGCTATGTAGGGATAAAGTGAGTGGCTGGCTGCAAGCCAGGAAGAGAGCTCTAATCAGGAACCAAATCTGTTAGCACCCTGATCTTGGACTTAGCCTCTGGAACTGTGAGAAATAAATGTCTCTTATTTAAATTACCCAGTCTACGGTGCTTTGTTATAGCAGCCCAAAATGACTAAAACAAGGACCACCCTGATGTGGATATCATGTTCTCATCTCTGTGGTATTCTTTCCAAAACCCACAACCCTACCCTAACCTTGAAAAAAAAGAAAGAAAGGAAGGAAGAAAGAAAGAAAATCAGACAAATCCAGGTTTGAGATAGTCTATAGCATATGTGTCCAATACTGCTCAAGACCATCAAGGTCTTGGTGGGAGTGGGGGGTGGGGGAGGAAAAACTGAGAAACTGTCAAAAACCAGCAGAACCGAGGGAGGGGAGGTGACAAATGCATCATGGCGCCCGGTACTAGATCCTAGAACCGAAAGAGGACATTAACAGAAAAACTGGTGAAGTCCAAATGAAGTCTGGGGCTTAATTTAAAAAGTTCCAAAAAAAAAAAAAAGACTATCAAGAATAGCAAACTTTAGGGGCGCGCCTAGGTGGCTCAGCCAGTTGGGCAGCTGACTTCAGCTCAGGTCATGATCTTCTAGTCTGTGAGTTCGAGCCCTGAGTCCTGCTCCTTGCTGACAGCTTGGAGCCTGGAGCCTGCTTCAAATTCTGTGTCTCCCTCTCTCTCTGCCCCTTCCCCATTCGCACTCTGTCTCTGTCTTTCAAAAATGAATAAATGTTAAAAAAAAATTTTTTTTTAAAAGAATAGAAAACTTTATTCTGATATCTAACTTGGGTAAAAAAAATCTCACAATTCCATAGAAGCAAGGTAATTTATATTCTCAATACAGGAATGGGAAAAGGTACAATAACCTCATTAAAACCACAGAGAAAGTCCCTATTCAAAGTAACTTGTTAGAAAATTCCGCTCTCATTCTGTGTACAGTAGAATCCTCTTGATAATCTTGTATAAGATATATTAGAAGAATACTGCCTTCCTTTCTATTCTCCCTTACACATGCCACAGTCAGAATGCCAAGTCAGCTTGAAACTATATTAAGAGAGTATATTATTTAGTTTAAAAAAGGTGGGGGGGGGGGGCTTCAAGTTGAATAAACTGAGATCTAAAACCATTCACATAATATATCCAATGCTAATATGCAACTTTAATCCCTTTAAGGAAGATTGTTAAGGGGTACAAAACTTCCAGGAGAAAAAAAAAAAGGAGTAAATGATTTAACAAAAAGAAAAAGACATGTATAATCATATCAGAGGGCATTCTTATAAATTTAAACTAATAAGCAGAATAATACTCTCATTTCAGTGGTATTGTAAAAAGCCACCCAATTTAGAAACTTTTTGAGGACTCTTTCAGGGAGGGTGATACTTTTTAAAAATGTGAGTACATTATCTTTTGCTCAGATAATCTTTTATGTTATCCAAGCTGCTGCTTTCCTTTTCTGGCCTTTTCCCTCTCCTAATTCCTTAAATCCATCTTCCCCTCTGTCTAAAATCAGAGAGCATAATTAGAGGGCATGTGGCTCCACCTTTTATGGAAATAGCTCTGCTCCTTATTTGCATGTGTTTGGACCCATTACCAGCTGTCTGTAAAAGCAGGAGGGTGACCATTCCTCCTTATTATCCAGGCAGATTCTGTTCAAAGCCAAAGATTAGAACAGTGCAAATGGTAGAAAATAGCTTTTTTTTTTTCCCTTTGAAAAATACAAGAGCAGTTTAAAGTGAATAGAAATTAGTGGATCAGTGAACTGGAAGGAAACGTTATTGCCTCTGAAATAGCCTTGCTCCTGCTCAACTTTGCATAACAATATTCAGTTTGCTATTATGTAGCACGACTTCCAGCCTGCTGCCCAGCCCATATCAGGAAAGTTCGCCTCTCTACCATTGGCTCAATGGGAATGAGATGCACAATGCAACCAAACACAGTTAAACCTTTGAGAGAGGACTGCTTTTTTTAATCTAAGCAATTATTTCTGCCATTAACAGGTGTAAAATGTCTCCTAACAAGAAAGTGCAGAACAGCAAATGTGCTTTTGAAATATGCAGCACAAGTTGCATATAAATAAGACATTCTAGGAGTCTGTCTGCCTCAATTTTATAAAGCAGATGTCTGCTGTCCTAAGCAAATAGTTCAAGTTGTTTCCAAAATATGGAGGCAAAAAGCAATAGAGGTACCATTTACACACTCATTAGTAAGAGAGGAAATGCATCTGCTTTGGAAAATTGCTGCTCACTAAAAAGCAAGTTTCCCTAGCAACGGCTACATCACACAACTCTTAGCCCACTTCTAAGCTTCAAGAGAAATTATAGGAAAATATATAAAAAGATTTTTATCGAATATTTTTTATCTTTGCCATGGGAACGTTTTCCCTAAACTAAGATATGCCTAGGGAAATTAAGACTTGCCATACACCAGGAAAAAAACATTTTTTTAAAGGATGTATCCAGAATTACCCATCCTTTGCTAAGAGCAAAAAGATGGAAAGCCATTCTGTACCATCAGATGAGAGGGAAGCAGGGGGGAGAGAGAGAGAGAGAGAGAGAGAGAGAGAGAGAGAGAGAGAGAGAGAGAGAGAGAGAGAGAGAGAGAGAGAGAGAGGAGAGGTGTGAACAGGGAAGTAGGTAGGGAGGGGATTCCCTGCCTCTGGCACCAACTCAGCAGGGGATATAGTTGGTTTGGTAACCCTGACTCCATTCCTTTCTTTGTGGCTCTTCTTGTTTCCATCCTTAACTGAATAATTGTTCCAAATCAAAGAATTTCTAATTGGATAATAACAATCAATAGATAGATGCTCTAAATCCCATAATTCTGTCTGTAGTTACTTAACCTCATTTCCCACTCCCAGCTGCCAGTGGTGATATTAAGGGAGAAGTTGGGCATTTCTTTGGTCATCCCTCTGTCTAAAAAGCTTTCATTATTCAAAAAGGCACTTAGAATTCTCTCAAAGTTCATCCAAATCCAGTAGAGGATATCTTGATTTTTCCAGGAAAAAAAAACAGAAAACTATAAAATATGTCTTTTTGCCATGAGAACTGAAATAATGTCTAAAAATAAAGTGGAACATCTGAATTTTCCGGCATTTCTGGATTGTTCTGATATGTATGTGTTGTTTTAAATGAAATGCTGCTTGGGAACATAGCACATTTCCTCTCAGTGAATTGTTACCTTATAATATCATATTTGAATGTATTTCAATTGCTGATTCTGGTTTTAATGACATAAATAACAGCTTGTTTTCAATGTTTTTTAAATGCACCAGACAGCATTTAATAGCCTATCTCCTCCTAACGATCGATCTCCTTTGGATCCTACAATCCTATGTCTGAGAGAGCAAGCATGAGGGAGCCAAAATAGTAGGAGCAGTTTTCAACCCACCAATTTCATGGTATTCTGAGATGGGGGTGGGGTGGGGGGGAGGAACAAAGAAATCATACAGTTTTACATTCAAATGCACCATCCTGCAAAAACCACGATGATAACACAAAGGAAGAAAGGAGCTGAGATCAAGTCCGTACCTGTTTTGTGCTAGGCACTGTATCCACATTCTTCCTTTGGTCTTCACGTTTTCCAGATGAAGGTTTTGAAGCTCAGAGATAAAGTAATTTGAACAGGATCACAGAGGAGTAGTGATAGACCTGAGATTCAAACCCAAGTCTGTCTAAAACCACAGCTTATGTTCTTTCTGTACATGTCTCTTTGCCCCTCTGGTAGCAGGGGTTATTTTTGTTCCCCAATTTTGTACCCTGACTTCTCCTTGGCAGGCTCACAAACTTGAGCCTTTGTTCTTTCTAGACAGAACAGTTTCAATGACAAACGTGCATTAATTGCCAAATTTAAAGCCAGAGATTTCATGTAAAATCCTGACATGGGCTTCTCCTTAAAAATAAAAGCATTAAAAAAGATTAGCACCAGGATTTCCTCATAGCAACTGACACCTGAGGGATGGCTGTGCTCTTTCTTCAGGTGTCCCCAGCCTGTCACACACACACAAGTTAACTGCCTGACTCGGATGGACAGGCGTCTGAGTTTGCCATTTCTGGATTCATTACATCAAAAGAAGTCACCTCGTATTCTGAACATCGTCTGCAAGCAGTGCCACTGCCTTCCAACTTGGGAACGGGTACAGGGGGGTGGCTAGAAGCTGCAAAACAGAATGAAGGAAAGAAATAAGACTGAAGAGCAACATGGAACCTGTTGTGGTGTCTCGGTGGCTCAGTTGACAGGGTGTCTGAGTCTTGATTTCAGCTCAGGTCATGATCCCAGGGCTGTGGGATCAAGCCCTGCATTGAGCTCCATGCGGAACTTGAGATTCTCTCTCTCTCCCTCTGCCCCTCCCCCTGCTCGGGCTCACTCTCTCTAAAATAAAATTAAAATTAAAAAAAAAAAAAAAAAAAGATGGAACCTGTGGATTTATTTTGACTTGTTCATGCTCTAACCAGGAAAGATAATGAGCAAAGATGTTTTGAAAATTAGTCATAAAAATAAATAAATAACCTGTCCTCAGCTGAATAATGATCTTCCATGAATATCAGCTAAGAAGATTAAAAGAGCAGGGGTCAAAGAATCTAAAAACTAGAATTCTCATTTTCACTCATTTTACTAATTCACCTTGTGATCTGTAAGCAGCACTAAGCCCCAGTAGGTTTCAGGTGCTATATCTGTAAATGGAAGGAACTGGATTTTTGCATGGACAGCAGCCATGCAGGCATGAATAAAGGAAGACGGTCGTGGGGGACTGGGTCCACACAGGGGATGCTGCTGCCCCACTGCAGGCCACGGTTGCTTTCAGGAATCTGGGCTGAGGATGGCCCAAATGTCCCCCTTGTGCCAGAATAGCCAGAGACGTGTGAATCTGTGTGCATGTTTTAATTTGAAATGGCTGACTTTTAAAAATATTATCAAGTGATTCAAAATTTTTTAAACACCACCTAAGCCACCTGCGGGCAATGAAAGAAAATGTCTCCAGGCTGCACTGGCCCACAGGCCCTCCATTTTCTGCCTCTGGACGAAACACTATTTAGCATCAGAATTCTGTGATTTTAAGTACTGAGTAGATATAATCATCATTGGGAAGAAAAGAGAGGTGTAGGTGGGTCTGTTTTCAGTGCAAGAGCTCAAAAAGATGAAATGTGTGGCATTCCTTAAGTGGCCCGTTTTGCCATCCTCCTCTAATCTTGCATTTCACGAGCACAAAGCGAGAGATGTGGGCAGACGGGCTGTGAGCATCACTCCCGGAGTCTGATGAGGAGATGCGGCTGGAGAGGAGGAGGAGCAGAAGGTACCGATGCCCTCTAGGGAAGCATGAGAATTGCACCCGTTCCCGGGAAAGCCACAAAGGAAGTAGATGAGAACATTTTGAAAGCATATACTATGTGCTTGGTACTTTATATATCCCATTTAGTCTCTAGATCTTTAAGGTAGACGCTGATGTTACCCATCATCATAGCGACAACAACGTACTGGCATTTTTCATGAACCCGGCAAAGTGGGAAGTGATTTAACTTATGTCTTCCATCACCAGCCCTGTGACAGGGATTCTTCTGTGGCCAACATATAGATAGGAAGAGTAAGACTTCAAGGCACATTCCACAATATGGCCGCAAATCCACAGCTAATTAGTTAGCGATGTGATTCAAACTAAGGTTCTCTGTCTACACTGCACTTGGTCTGCACTCTTTCTGCTTCTCTGAGAAGTCAGGGGACTGATCCAAATCCCATTACCAGCAAGCAGTAGGATCAAGATTCCAACGCAACTCTGAGTGTTCTCTGGCTGCTTGCCGTACCGCCTGTCCCCCCAGTAGCACCAGGCCAGACACAAGTGCCCTGGGTACAATGCACTTGAAAACTGTCCCCTCTAAACTCCTCTTGAATTCACATGCTTCCCCCTTTCGCTTTCATTTCTGGGATAAGATTGAGAATCCCTGCCACCCCTAGAGAGGGAAAGCAACTTTGGACTAAGATAATTAGACAACAGTCAATAGTCATTGTTTCTCCTTCTCCAATAAAGCAAAAATATTAGCATGTGGATGACACAGTACTTAATTAAAACACACACACACACACACACACACACACACACAAGAAAATATAGAGCATCCGAAAAAGAATGCTAACGCATTGAATATATTTCTATTCAGTTTGCCACTTGCTTCCCATGTGAGAAAAATATTATAGACATTATTTCCAAATACAAAAAAAAAAGCAAAAACAGGCTAAGTATAGAAACTGTTTTGAGGTAGACAGAGCCACACCAACACCGACCCTAATAAGCACGTACTATGTGCACTGTCCTGAGCACTTTACATGTCTTCTTTCACTATATCCTCATCTAACTCAACTTTTCAGATTTGATCATTGAGATACAAAAAGGCTAAGGGTTGTGCCCTGTGTAACGCAGAAGTGGTGGAGCCAGATTTCAACCCCAGGCACATGTTCTCGGTGCCTCAACACCCTCTCACAGCTGTTCAAGTGACAGAAATCATGATCTTATTTGGCCACATATATTAAGAATCGTAGGATTTGAAGATTTCTCTTTTCTTTGGTTCTTCCCATTCTCTAAAAGTACATGATTCATTTAGATTACGATTCAAACAGATAATCTTAGTATTTAAACTATACCTATAGACAAACTGAGGGTTTATGGGGGGGTGGGAGGGAGGGGAGGGTGGGTATTGAGGAAGGCACCTGTTGGGATGAGCACTGGGTGTTGTATGGAAACCAATTTGACAATAAATTTCATAATAAAAAAATAAATAAACTATACCTATAGAAATCTTTTTAATGCACATGTTAATTCCTCCAGATCAGTAAGGCCCTGTTGAACACAAATACTGAAAATCACAGACTCCTTAGACATGAGGGCGCTAAGAATTGCACATTTAATAACGTGTTAACTAAATGAATATACTCACAAACCGAGATAGGTACTTAAACGAGGCATAGGCACACAGTGTCTGCTTAATAACTGATGAATGAATGAAGGCTATGTCTCTTAAAATTTATTTATTGCGTCAACAAATATTTATTTGGTGCCAACTCTGTGTCAGGCACTGTTCTAGGCATGGACAAACAATAGTGAGCAAAACGGACAAAATCTCTGCCTTCGTGGAGTTTACACTCCGATGGAAGGAAACCAAAAATAAACAGGATAAGAAAGATATTTAGTATCTTAGTCATAAAAGCTATGAGAAAAAAAAAATAAAGCAAAAAAAAAAAAGTGTATTGAGACAGACGTGGTTTTGCAATTTTAGATAGGGTGTAGGGGAAAAGGGATCCCTTACTAAAAAGAGTCAATGCTTTTTTCGAATAGTGACCCGGGTAAAGATTTTTAAATTTGCTTTAAAACATTTCAAACTTTAGTACCCTTTTATGTGTAGTGAATTTGGTCAAATACATTCAGTGAATATTGTTGGGTATGAGAGATGTGGTTTCATAGACTCAGAAGAAATTGTAGAAAGTCACAAAGCATGATAGAGAGGATATATTTTACAAATCACTAAAGAGCAGGTCTGATTATTATTGTTATTTATATTGATATCTGATAATTCAAAACTGGATGTATTTCCAAATGAAACCTAAATGAGTCAATCCCATCTGGAGACTTCTTGAAAATAATCCACTCTTGCAGATCCTGATGTCCTTGTGTGCCCCCTATGCTGCCTGAGTGGCCTTTGAGGCGGAGACTGTATGACATGGTCTGTCACCCACACACAGCCCTCCAGGGTGTCAGCAAAGCAAATCACGATGCAAAGCACTTATGGCCACCAAGCAGATAAAGCAGTTTTGACTTTTTTCTCTCTCTCTAAAACGTGAAGACTCACTGATGAAAACCCATTCAGTATCGAAGTAAAATAATTTCACAATATCAGGGCCTTAAAAGTGGATACTATGGGGCGCCTGGGTGGCGCAGTCGGTTAAGCGTCCGACTTCAGCCAGGTCACGATCTCACCGTCCGTGAGTTCGAGCCCCGCGTCGGGCTCTGGGCTGATGGCTCAGAGCCTGGAGCCTGTTTCCGATTCTGTGTCTCCCTCTCTCTCTGCCCCTCCCCCGTTCATGCTCTGTCTCTCTCTGTTCCAAAAATAAATAAACGTTGAAAAAAAAAAAAAGTGGATACTATGGAATTGGGGTTAAAATTCAGATTATCACTCAAGACACAACCATCTGTAGCTAATTCGATAATGAATAATGAGGAAAAGCCCTTTTCATCTTCTTGAGGTTCACTAGCCTTATCAGCACTTACTAGGGTGAAATTATATTGGGCTCGACAAAAATGTGTAAAGGGTTTTATTTTTTTCCATTTTTATTATCATTTTATTTGTCCACAAAGAAACTTTTATCAAGCTTTCACTCTGAACTTGTCTCCATTTGTCCATTGTTTCCTACAATAGGTGTCCATTTTTAAAAATTATTTTTAACGTTTATTTATTTTTGAGACAGAGACAGAGCACAGGTAGGGTAGGGGCAGAGAGAGAAGGAGACACAGAATCCGAAGCAGATTCCAGGCCCCAGGTTGTCAGCACAGAGCCCAGTGCAGGGCTCAAACCCACGGACTGAGAGATCATCACCTGAGCCAAAGGTGGATGCTTAATCAAGATCATGACCTGAGCGCAAGTCAGATGCTCAAGAGACTGAGCCACCCAGGTGTCCCTACAATATGTGTCCATTTTAAAAATAGATACATGTTTGAAATTATTTTGTTTTTGGAAACCTACTAAGCATTAGTCAAATGTCAGTTTCTTTGATTTTTACATTCACTTTCACACACAAAATATGTCTGATTCCGATATCAGAACCTAGATATTTAAAAATACATCCCCAACCTACTTATCTGACCATTAAGCCTTCTAAATCTATTTGAGTCTGTAACATATATTTACTATGTAGTAAATCTAAAAAGCTCTCAATTATAATTAGGCACACAGAGAACTACCCAAAGGCATTAGAAGTGAGACCACTCACCCTGTCAGCTCCATTCATGTTTCACTCCAGCCTAATAGCTAAATGTCACTGTTCCATGCCAAACATACCAAGGTCTTTCCTGGCATCAATGTGCCTACTTTGGAATGAGCAATATTTTAGCATCATCAGAATTAACCATCCACTAAATTCAATTTAATAAGGTGGCATCATCCTCAGTGTTTCACCTTCATGCACAATTTATTATAATTTCATACGAAAAGCTAAAAGCTCAGAAACACATATGCTATCATATTCCTGAAAAGAAAACCCTTTTCTTGAGCAGTTTTAGGCACTGGGTAGCAACTCAGACTGTAATTGGGTGTCTTCTCAGATCATCTGACAGAATTCACATTGAAAAAGAGATTAAAGACAAAATGTTAGGGTTTACCGATTGTGAGAAATCCCCGAATTCTCCTTCAGCCCTTCAGCACTGACAAGATGAGAAGCCTCAAACAAGGACTCCCAGGGCCTTTCTGAAAGCAGACATAGTCCCTGGCTCTCCTCAGGCACTCCCTGCTTACACCACAGAGCGAGGAGACACAGAACCGCTTTATGTGATTTCAAAGGGAGACTGGAAATGCACTTAATCTGCATGTACGTCTTTTCTTAACTTTTATTTTTTATTACTTTCTTCTGGCTTGCAAGAAAGAAAAACAGCAGGCACATAAAAACTGAGAAAGAAAAGAAGCAAACTGTAAGTAGGGACTGTCAAGTAAAATCTAATATTGGAAACATTAACAAGGGTGTAACATCATTTTGTTGGCCTCTTGGTAAAATGGTGCATCTGAGGTTATTTTAAATTCAGGATAAAGGCTATCTTGAGACTTCATGGGAAGGTCCTAGTTAGATGTAGGTGATACAGATACAAAGCTCCACGGTTAAAAAAAAACAAGAACTTTAAGGTTGGGGCAAAGAAACTAAATCTTCGCCATGCTGACCTAATTCATTAGGTCAGTCACTTGCCACCAACTAAATATGCCAGCTGTGTGCTCATCTCATAAAAGGGCTAGGTTTTCCACGAGAAAAGCAGAAGCCAACCACAAGAGTGCTATTTTCTCAACAGTACCAGTGTGCAAACAGGTAAGTACAGTGAGCAAAGGCAGCGGGCACCCAATCAAGCCAGAGGCTCCCAGCAGTGTTGACTCACTGTTGTGGTCCCCTGCCTGGACTGGCACATTGAACAATAACTCAAATCCATCACAAGATCACTCGCCAGTCCTCCTCGGTTAAATGGGTCTTTATTTTTAGAGAACAATGGGGATTATAGGAAGCTGGAGGTCTTACATCACAGAACTATAAATAGTTGCTGTTAAATGCAGCCCTATGTTTTTGTTTTTCAATTTTAAAATGAAGTTGATACCCGAGAGGGGTTTTTCATCTCTTGGACAGTTTCTGATGTCCCAGTGATGTCATCTTACCTAAGTGATTAAGGACTTATTTAGTTTTTCAATCAGACAAACCACTAGCTCTCAACAGGAATTTTAATCAGAAGGATTGCTTGCTGAGTTAAGACTGTCCCCAGCAAGCAGAACATTACTGACCTTTCTTCCACAGGAAATTTAAATTTGTATCATTTGGCTGGTTAGGATTTCTGCCATTTCCCTGTGGATCAAGATTAGAGATGAACTTTCAGGTTCAGTCATACATTAAAAACTCAAACACATAAGCTGTGAAAAGCCAGAAACAGAACGATGTGTTTCCCCTGATGCAAAAGGTCACGGCTCGTTTTGCTCATTCATTCCAGCTGACCACAGGCTCCTGTGCTTAACTGCCCTCATTTAGGGAACTCAAATTGGAAAATAGCCATACTTATGGGTCCTCAGCATGTTCACTGCATTAAGATTATCTGCTATATTTAACCTAGCTCTCTCATTTGTATGTTAAAGGAAAAAAATATTTCCCTTGTGACAGACTAGACCGAACAGGACATTTTTTTTTTTATGTGTAAATGAGGTTATATTTATCAGAATAGCTCTGGTTTGGTCTAGAAAGTTTCTGACTAGTACCACCAAGGGAAAAAGAAAAAAAAAAAAAAAAAGGCCCAAGTAAATACTCCTTAGAGAAACCTGCTGCTCTCAAAATAAGCAATTTCAGGGCACAGACTCTGAAAACTGCTAAGTCATCAAGTATTAATAAGTGGGTTAGGGAATCATACAGAAAACAGACCCTCTACTTCAATATGGTCAGTAGATGATCTCCTGGATTAGATGTGCAATTGTTCTTTTATTTCTTAAATGGAGTTCATAAACTGATATAATTATGAGACAGAACCATCTTTAGGACCCTACATAGCTATCATTTAATGACTTCAGAAGAAGGGAAAGTTGAAAGGTCTTACTCTAGGATTATGCTAAATATGAAGCAAATTTAATAACCAAAAAAAAAAAGACTCAGGACTCAAGGTTTATTATATCTTATTTAAGAGGTGATGTTGTCTGAAACCAAGGTGAGGCTAACATTTCCACCTCAACACTTAATCTCTAAATTAATCTTCAATTTTATTTGTTTAGCTACACTATAATACCTGATTCCAAGAGGATACACAATTAATTATTACCACATAGCAGGAAATATTAGGAAAACATTTAAATCTAACCTGTTGTAACTAATATATAGGTCTAGCCTAGGAAGCAATTTAAAACTTTCTTTTTAATGTTTTTATTTTTGAGAGACAGAGCATGAGTGGGGGAGGGGCAGAGACACAGAATCCGAAGCAGGCTCCAGGTTCTGAGCTATCAGCACAGAGCCTGAATGTGGGGCTCGAACTCACAAACCGTAAGATATAAAGTCGAATGCTCAACACACTAAGCCACCCAGGCACCCCTAGGCCTGGAAGTAGTTTAGGAATGCTTTTTAAATGCTTATCTATGGGCACCTGAGTGGCTCAGTTGGTTATGCTTCTGACTCTTGATTTCAGCTCAGGTCATGATTTCACAGTTCGGTTTGTGAACTCAAAGCCCTGTGTCAGTGCAGAGCTTACTTGGGATCCTCTGTCTCCTTTTCTCTCTGACTCTCCCCCACTTTGTGTGGGTACGTGCGTGCACACACACACAGACACACACACCCATACTCTCTTCTCTCTCTCAAAAATAAATAAACATTAAAAAAAAATTAGGGGCGCCTGGGTGTCTCAGTCAGTTGAGCGATCGACTTCGGCTCAGGTCATGATCTCATGTTTCATCGGTTCGAGCCCCACATCGGGCTCTCTGCTGACAGCTCAGAGCCTGGAGCCTGCTTTGGATTCTGTGTCTCCCTCTTTCTCTGTCCCCCTCCCCCCAACTCACTCTCTGTCTCTGTCTCTCTCAAAAATAAATAAAAAACATTATTAAAAAATTTTTTAATTAAAAAAGTTTATTATAAATTAGGTAATTCTATTAATTTTACCATCTATTTAAAAGATGCTTTGTAGTTTAGTCATGAAAGGGCTAGGTTTTTTTTGTTTGCTGTTTGTTCTTAAATTTAAATCAGTGGGCTAGAGAATGTTTTATCTTGATAGGCAGGTTTGATTATGCATTGTTTTTATGAATTGCCTTCACAATGAAAATGAGTTGCACAAATGAGAGAGGAAAATCATTTCAGATTCCAGCTTGTTGCGAATGCACAATTGCTTGACACTCTTCTTGGGAAAATCAATTCAGATTTGACATCGGCCATATCACTTCTCTTGCACGATACCAAATATCAAAGATACCTTGAGAGAACAGCTCGCTCGTCATAGCAGAAGAATATGCCCAAGATTGTTTAAACTGAGTTTTCATGGTCTATGAAATGCCATGACATTATTTTAATGGTTAAAAAATGAAAAGTCAATAAAAATGACTGATGCAAACATCCTTAATTATATGCCAAAGGTGAGTAGATGTCAGTTTCTTTATCATAAGCTGGAAAAAAAATGAGTTAACTATTACACCAGACACTGTGCTAAGGAAAGGCATGTTAACTTAGCTCACATCCTCCACAATAAATTTAAAAAACTGACTCTCGAATTCAGTAGCTCAAGGTCATACAGCTAAAAGCCTCCGTGGCAGGGTTCATGCCCAGAATTCAAATCCAGGTTTTGTCCAATTTTAAGGCCCATGTTTTTTCCATCTCATATTCTGCTGCTTGGTTTCAGATTGATCTGGCTCCCCCCAGTCCTGCCGCTTTCAATTCGATGACCGACCCCAGCAGTGCTGAATAGCTAAAAGCTGCAGAACAAAGGTAGCTGCTTCCTTAAACTCACCTTGCTCTGTTTTCCCACCGCCCTACCCTGGGAATTCTGGGTAGGACACTCCTGGTCCCTCTCCAAGTGATTATAAGAAGTGCCCGAGCTAAACAGTGCATGCAAAGAGATTTTAAAGTCATTCCGGCATAATTATCCTAATCAACAAAAACCAAGTGCAGCTCAATTAAACTTTTGAGAAAAAAAGATTGTGTGGGAGTTAAATTAAAGCATAAGGTCAGGCTTTTATAAGGTGCTCCAGATTCTATCACCTTGCTCTAATTCTTGCATATTTCAGCAGTCACGGTTTTTTGTGACTTCACAGAAATAACAAGTCATTTAAAAAATCCTGAGATGGTTACAAAAGTACTGTTAACACACACTGTGCATCCACATATAGCCCATAGCACTGAGAACATTGGGATAAACTTGGAAGTCTGCAATTGCAAAGTTATTTTTATATCTAAAGCAGGTGAACACTTTAAAAAAAAAAAAAAGGAAGAGGTGAGTGTTACTGAACCAACTTAGGTTTCTCAGTTTCCATACTGTTTGCATTGCTCCTTTCATTTCTGGCACTATCAGTGTCATAAGGGTTTGAACAAATCTAGAGCAATTATCTGGAAACCCTCACACATAGAACGACTTCATCATACTGAGGCCTTTTATTCACATATTTCTTCAAACATTAAGTGAAGTTACTTACTTGCAAAGATTCTTCATCGCCTTTTAGAACGGTAATTTCAAAGTTTCTTGAATAGTACAACAGTGATAGCAAATAACTATTATCAAATTGTCAAACGATGATATGTCATGATAACCCAACTGCATGAAACCTTTGGTTATATGTACACAAAACAAAGAGCATGCTATCTGTAGTTTCAGAGAAACTCATAGGCTTTCTGAACATTAACTATTATCCTTAAAAGCCATCTACTACCTAATTTGGTTTAGTGTCAAAGCACTATGTGCACATAGTAGGTTCTCAATTTTTAATCTGAGTAAGGCTAAGCACTTAAAACAATTTTTTTTAATGTTTATTTATTTTTGAGAGAGAGAGCATGAGCAGGGGAGGGGCAGAAAGAGGGAGACGCACAGAATCGGAAGCAGGCTCCAGGCTCTGAGATGTCAGCATAGAGCCCGACACGGAGCTTGAACCCAGGAGCTGCAAGATCATGACCTGAGCCAAACTCGGGTACTTAACTGACTGAGCCACCCAGGTGCTCCAAGCGCCCATGCACTCTTAACCCAGGAAATTATCAGAGGGGGGGTGGGAGAGAATATATATATATATATATATATATATATATATATATATATGTATACACACACACACACACACACACACAGTCTCTGTAACAGTGACTGATTTCAAAACAAAACACTGATAGAATGAGTATGAGGCATACCATGTATCAGGCAGGGCTTCAGAAAGGGCAATAAGACCCCCCAGGTACAGAATGCAAGTCTGTGAATGGGGAGTCATTCATTAAACAGCCCACATAAAGATGCTTGTTAGTATACATTTTTATGGAGCAACCAACTGCACACAGGGCTATTATAAACATCGATTATGTACCACAATTTGCAGGAATGGAACACTACTTTAAAAAGCCTTCAGGTACAAAATGTTTTGAGAATTTCTGTAATTTCAAAAAGGTCCAATAACACACTCACCCTCCTCCACCCCAATTTTCCATTGCTTCAGATGTTTTTATTAAAACTAGCAGCTACAGAGGTATTGTGAATGCAGATTTCAGCCAAACAGGCTCTTTTGCCTTTCCATTTTCATCCAAATAAAATTTGATTTTTAAGGTTTTTGTCAGTATGCCCATCTTTCAGATATATCACAAAATCTTAGAGAAGAACTAATATAATTTGAGGCTTTGTTACAAAATGAAGAATCTACAGTTGTGCATAAAAAAATGTGTTTTTACTTCAGAAGCTATGAAAAAGTAAGCTGCACCAGTCATAAGAGATTTTTGGAAAACAGATCAAAGGATGGCTAATATATTTTTATATGAAAAAAGATGACAAACTAAATTCTCAGCGGTTCTTGTCAAAGTCAGTTTGCAGTGGTTAGACAACAAATAAGGGCATTGTTAGCAACTCAGGAAAACTCCTGCAGAAATAATTGAAAATTTCCCCTCTGGGTGCTCAATTTACCCTAGGCAAAACAAAAACAACCCTTAAACCAAAAATACACACTAGAAACTAGACCAGGCATTGAGATGATGGCCAAACAAATCTAACCAAGAGATGTAAACGTGCAGGTTATGGTACATGTAAATATTTTCTTCTCCATAAGGAGAGAAAGGAAATGATGAAAATGGATCTCTATTCTTATTAAGTACAAGTAACAGGTATGCCCTACAGGAAGTTAGCTGTAACTAACTGTAGCAAAGTTAACTACAGCAAATAATTGGTGGGGAAGGACTATGTTATGCTGCATAGTTTGATGGGAGCCATGAGAGCCAGCTGGTCCTAAAGATGGAAAGAACAATATGTGGGTTACGGGCAGGTGGGTCTTTGGACCACACCCAACCCGATACTTCACACTCACTGCTTGAGCACCAGCCGCCTGTGCTAGAGAGGGTGGGGTTAACTCCAGCTCTTAGTTGTGGCAGAATCAGGGGAGTGAGGAAGAAGCCAGTTTCTAATCGCTTTCTGTCATTGTTATTTATTTACCCCTTCATTGCCAAAGATTCTGGCAACAAAAATGTATCACAACACAGTCTCTGGTTTTACTTTTTTTTTTTTTTTTTCTTTTTAACCAGGATAGGAGAGTAACCATATGCACAATTTACCTGTCAGTGCAAGAGAAATTGACCTCTGGGAAGATATATTTTGTATGGGAGTCATGGGCCAGAAAATGTGATCAGGAATTCTGCTAATCTTCTGAAAAAAAAGAAAAAGATAAAAAAGCCTTCAAATGATCAGAGATGGCTACTGGAAGAACTGTGGGATAAGAAGCAGAAAGTTCTGAAGGGTAAGGCAGTATCATGCCTTTAAAAGACATGACTAAAACCCATGACCAAGAACACGACCTCACTTGAGGCACAAAAAATGGATTCTGCAAATGGGATATTCAGCAAATGTTTCACCGCATGGTTCAGGAGTCCCTAACCAAAACTATAATGTGTGCACAGGAAAAGGTTCACAATAGAAACTTCAGAAACCTATTGAGACAGATGGGTTCCGTTCTGGTGTCTTTTATTTCCCAAATTGTATTAATTCCTCAAATTAGGAACTAAAAAGCAAATCCAAAAAACTTGAAAAACACTGCACTGGATAGAAAATTACTAGCAAACAGATATAGAATAAGAATCAAATAAAACTGCCCATATAAATACTGCCCAAATAAAACTGCCCAAACACTGCCCAAATAAAACTGACCATTTTTTTAAATGGTCCTTATTTTTTAATCTTGCTAAATCTCAAACCCATGTTCAAACATTTAATGCGATAAAATTCTAAGAAATTGGACTTGACAAGAATCTTCATGTTATGATGGACGTGGCCACTTAGATCAGTGATTTCCAAACGCTTATGGTCATAAGTTAAAAAAAAAAAAAGTTTAAAAAACTGAGTTGATATCTTATATAAATAGACATTTATATAATTTATGCATTTACTACTATACTGGCACACTATATAAATGATATATACAACAAATACAATTTTTTATTTTAGAGAGAGAGAGCATCAGTAGGGGAGAGGGGCAGAGGGAATGGGAGAGATAGAATCCCAAGCAGGCTCCATGCTCAGTGTGGAACCCATTATGGGTCTCAATCCCATGACCCTGGGATCATGACCTAAGCCGAAATCAAGACCCGGATGCTCAAACGACTGACCCACCCAGGCGCCCCAACAAAAAAAAAGTTTTAAAGGAGAAGATAAATAATATTTTTAAAGCAGCTCTAATATTTTCTTCCCACACGCAAGTGCATGATCTTTGCATAACTTGGAATGTCAATAGCCCACTTCAGAAAACACTAGTTCGCTGAGTGTGAGTGGCAACATATAGTTACCCGTAGCTCACAATTTGAGATTTTATAATATTTTATTCAAAATATGTCAATTTTAAATGTCGTGCTTTTATTTTACTGTCTAGAACCTTAAGAAATTGTTTTTAAGTTTATTTATTTTGAGAGAGAGCGTGCAAGCAGGGTAGGGGCAGAGAGAGGGAGAGAGAATCCCAAGCAGGCACTATTCTGTCAGTACAGAGCCTGACACAGGGCTGAATCTCATAAACTGTGAGATCATGACCTGAGCCCAAATCAAAAGTCGGATGCTTAACCAACTGAGCCACCCAAGTGCTCCTGTTTAGAACCTTCTTAAAGCAGTTGTGGGGTAAATTAAGACAGCAATTCAGATGTTGCAAAGATGGTTTTTATTTGGTTGCACTTTATTCAGCAATTACTATGCGACAGACATTTTATATGAATTACGTCCAATTCTCCCAAGAACTATAAAGTAGAAATTATTACACCTATTTTATAAAAAAAAAAATGAAACTGTCATGATCAACTGTATCCTATAAGTGGTAGAGCCAGGGTGGGTATCTTTAAAACCACAGCATCAAAATGATGCAACTATAGGACATTATGTGAAGGGCCAGCATTTTAGCTCTTTCAATATTTTATTTACAGCTGGCTCCTTAAGGTCGAGAGGGGAACTTAGAAACAAATGAATGGCTATTAAAAATTGCCTTAGTTTTAAAAACAACAGCCCTCAGACATTTCCACCTGCTCCTCTCCCCTTCTCCAGCAAACAGCCCTTTTAAGTCCTAGAAAGAGGTCTGCAGGCCTGAGTTCTGAAAGTGGTTACAGCAGTCAAAATCATTCGGCCCAGGGCAGGGTTCCACTCGTCTGAAACCTCTGAGCCTAACCAGCACCGTTTCCCCAAACAAGGTCCCCTAGGCTTTAAAAAGAACTTGTGAAGGGTGAGTTTTGGAGCTGGCAGTGTTCGTGTTCTGTTCTGCACTGAGGAAGGGCAAGAGCAGCGGATGCACGGAAAGCCGGCTTCCCCCCCCACCCTTCTCACCGGCCTGACTCTGTAGCAGGAGCATCTTGGACTTTCCCTCAGGGCCCAGTGTTTCCAGCTACGCTTCCAAATAGAGTCTGAAACTGGCTTCTTCATACCCCAAAGCTTACTCCTCTTCCAGACGCAGATACAACTAAAATCTGAAAACTCTGGACCGACAGAGACACACAAAAGATGGGGTCAGAGAGGCTGGGGTAGTTACGTGAAGGTAAAAAGTGGTTGGATTAGGAGAAACGCTGATTGAAAAATTCTGTTTGGCAGTTTAAGTACCACGACTTGAAATCTCACTGCTGAACTCGTGAACGGAAAACATGAGTCAAATACAGTAGTGACTGAATATGATTTCCTTTCTTGGACATTTTTAGATACATGGCATGCTTCTGTCCAGGTTGGTTTAGATAGTAGAAAAAGTAGAATGGGGGCATCCTGTGTGGCTCAGTCGGTTAAGTACCCAACTCTTGGTTTCAGCTCAGCTCACAATCTCATGGTTTGGGGGATCGAGCCCCACATAGCTATGTGGTAACAGAATGGAGCCTGCTTAGGATCCTCTCTCTCTCTCTCCCCCTCTCTCTCTGCCCCTCCCCCGATCTCTCTCTCTCAAAATAAATAAACTTGAAAAAAAGAAAAGTAGAATGGATGAATCTGGAGGCCTTCTGCAGTTTTATACCCCCACACAGGCATTCTCCCCACTAGCAAACCCCTCTTCACGATTAGTATCCTCTTCATGGTTGGCACCCGAGCAGGGCTCCCATGTGAAGCTTTCCCCACACTTAACGTGGAAATAGGAACTTTCTCCTCTGCGCACTTCAAAAGATCTTAAACTTACGTTTATTAAGAAAGAGGTTTGCACCTTCTTTCTCTCTCTCAAAAATAAAAATAAAACATAAACATTAACAATTGTTTTTAATTTAAAAAACAAGTTACAATTTAATGAAAATCTGGGGGCCCCTGGGTGGCTCAATTGGTTAAGGGCTCAGGTCACGATCCCATGGTTCAGAGGTTCAAGCCTCATGTCGGGCTCTGTGCTGACAGCTCAGCGCCTGGAACCTACTTCTGATTCTGTGTCTCCCTCTCTCTGCCCCTCCCCCGATCTCTCTCTCTCTCTCTCTCTCAAAAATAAATAAATATTTAAAAATTTTTTTTTAAATAATAAAAAAATAAAATCTGGAAAAAAATCCCCCTCTATTTCACTTTGAGGGCTTGATCAAGCAAATATTTAAAAAATGAATTTCGGGGTGGGGTGTAGTTAGGCAATGTTACACCAAATGTAGTGTATGTCCTTTTCCCCACAAAGAGTCCATCTGTCATGTTTGGTATCTTTCTGGACTACCAGTGAGTTACTTTATGTGGCCTACCACAGAATATTCAATCCTAGAAATACCCTAACTTAAAATTTTCCTTTTGAGGCACCTGGTTGGCTCAGGAGGTTGAGCATCCAACTTGGGCTCAGATCATGATCATGGGTTCATGGGTTCTAGCCCCTCGTGGGGTCGGTGTTCACAGCTGAAAGCCTGGAGGCTGCTTCCGATTCAGTGTCTCCCTCTTTCTCTGTCCCTCTCCCGCCTTGTGCTCGCTTGCACTCTCTCTCTCTAACAAACAAAAAAAAATATGTCATTTTAAATTTAGTAACTTATTATAGAAGCATGACACCAAATCTGTATGTGAAACATTGAGAATAACGAAACTCAAATCTTGTAAATATTAGAAAGTAAAATACAGAAATCTACCAAGTAACGCAGGGTCCTAGTTAGCTGTATTAAAAGGTGATCTATATGAGGAAACTCCTTGTGCAAAACACTTCTGACATAGTTCAATATCTTATATAAATTATGCCAAGAATACACATTTTTATTTTTAATGTTTTTTTATTCTGAAATAGAGTGAGCGTGTGCGAGCAGGGGAGAGGCAGAAAGAGAATCTCCAGCAGGCTCTGTGCTGCCAGCACAGAGCTGGATGCAATGTGGGAGCTCAATCTCACAAACCCTGACTGAGATCATGATCTGAAACAAAATCAAGAGCCAGATGCCTAACCGCCTGAGCCACCCAGGCGCCCCAAGAATATACATTTTTACATGTACTTCTGACCCTAAATAAAGCAAACCTTCTATCAATCCCCAGCCCACCTATGCCAGGATGAAGGGCAGTGCAAGAGAAAACAAATCACTAAAATATCCATTTATTTATTCCCTCATAGCGCTCACCTTCCCTGACTCCTAATTCCACTATTTCCGTTAACTATCCTCTACCTTACCTCTTCTCTGGGACGCAGGTCAGTAACCAAGGAGAAAGGTAGAGATAACCAAGTGAACACTGTTGCCATGCCCTGATCCTTCTTAGATTCAATTATTTTGTTAAGCTTTTGCTTTCCCCAAACTTCCCTCTGAAGACTTTTTCTTTTTCTCTTTTTCCACCTTCCACACAGATCAGCAATGAAGTGTGCATATCCAAAATAAATTGGCCAGGCTACTGAATGAGAACAAGATAGTTCTTTCTCAGATTTCAGCCCCATAGGATTTCAGCTCCTCTTTCTTAAATTGCTATTTATTCAACACAACACTTACTTGGCATGCATCTTAGGCTACCTTACTTACCCTTCTCCTCTCCCAATAAGAGTCAGGTCCTTGAAGGTGAAAGCTATCTTAAGCCTTTTTGTAACCAGAGCGCCAGCATATGTTCAGTGGGCACCCTGTGGGTGATGGTAACAGGGATGGGCCGTTCTCCTGTGGTCTCTGGTGAGGAGACAGGACCTGGAACAGCCTCCTACTCAAAAACATTCAGACCATTTACCGGTTCACAGTATAACCTATTATAGGGGGTGTGGGGGTGTGAGGGTGTGGTGAAGAAACAGGTTTTATCTCCTGTGTAATGCTGATCAATACAGGAGCAGCTGCCTAAAGCGCTGGGTTAGGAAAGATAACGAGGCCACCTCTGGACTGAGAGACTGCACTAATGGATTAGTGATGTCTGCCATATGCACTGGTGAGGAGCATGGTGACATGGATGCTCAGCATTTGCCATCCTAGCTCTAAGCACTTAGCCAAAATCTCAATTTCAGTAAGTTCAAAAACTTCTTACTGCTTAAGTTCCTTTTCTAACTGAAGCTTTAGGCCAGGGATAGAGAATTCAAAAGTCTTCCAGATATATATTGCTATGTATCCTTTTATATAAAAGTTTGGTAAAGAATACTCTTCCTGGTGAATCAGACTGAAAGGTCAACACGACGGACCCAGTGTTCCCTTGTCTTGCCCATAGCTTTTCCACAAAAGCAAAAGCATCAAAGCTCTTCGTTCCAGAAGCGACACCAGCCAGGATCACTTAAGGACTCCACTGACGGTGCAGCTACTCTCTTTCATTCTAGTAGATGCTGCATCTTTCCGTTTAAAGAACTCTATTCACCTCATCCTGTGCTTTCCCATAAATCTGTACATCAAAGACAACCCCAAGATCAGGGGTAACAACATTAAGAGATTCAGTTTCCGACTTTTCCTCTGAAATCATTTGATAAAACCTTGCACAAAGTCTTTTCACAATGGCTGAGAATATAAATTCAACATCTCCCCCAACAGGAGCAAAAAAACGTCCTAGGGGCTCAGCAAACTCAAAATAACATATCAAACCCCATTCTTCTTTGGATTTGTTCCTGGGAGTGCTCCCCTCAGCCAGAAAAATCCTTAATTTTTTTGTAATGTAAAAGATCAAAGAATCTATTTCATAATTCTTATCTAAAGAAGCATATTACAAAAAGCAAAGCACATCAAGCAGGGACAATCTCCACTTCTAGTTTTATAATCGGATTTATTTTATTTCTAAGGCCATCTTCATCAATTTGCACTTCCCTCATCAAATTATATTGTTTAAAAAGGCAATTTTGCTTAATACGCACCGTTCCCTCTGCATTATGAGAACGTGCACCCTTGCTCTCTCCACCCCAACCCTTCCAAAGCATTTATGCCACTTTAAACTGCTTGACAGCCTCTCCTCCCACTTTCTTTGACCTAGAACAAATCACTTAGGCCAGGGTCATTTAAAAGTTCCCTTAAAATGTTTTCAACGGTTGTAACAAAATAAAAGTCTTTCCAAGATAAAAGTATGTTAGAATGAGAAAATAAGTAAAAATCCATTGCTTTTCTCAAGAGTTGAAGAAACATTCTTTGTTCAGTTAAAGGCCAATTTGCTTTTGTAAGTTAACTTACAATCTTATAAAAGCTTCCCAAATCCCAAATATTAGAATCACTTAAATAATTATGTTAGGGAAGGAAAAAGACACACACACAGACATTACATAAGGAGCAATAGCCTGGAACAGTAGCCTAGCTGAGCCGGAGTCTGGAAGATCTGGGGGTTCTGAACCAGTTTACATTTTAATCCACCCCCAAAAGTCTTTCCCTCCTTGACTGCTGACTACAGGAGCCCTGGAAACAGAGGTGCAAACACAGCCAGGTAGAAGTCAGAGGCGCAAAAGCAGCTCACCTCAGATTTGAGCAAAGAGTGAAATTCCACTGCTACATCAGCTGAGTCTCTAAAACATGGTATTTTTCCAAAAAGGAAAAAAAAAAATAATAAAGCCATATAGGATGGCAATTTGTTTAAAGGCAGGTTGTGTTATGGCCAATGGAGCGCTGTTTAGTATAAAATACTAAATTCAATAAAAATGGGGGGGGGGGGAATAAAGAGTTCAAAATTAGAAACCATGTGAAAAGTCTATAGAAAATGGGATTTTTTTTTTTTTTCCTGCAGCTGAAAGTGATCCAGCCTACCCTTTTTTCTTGATGGGATACTACCTACATTAGGAGCACAAGATCATGGAGAGCACAAAAAACAAGACCGAAAGGAGCTCTCCAAACACACTCTGTAAACTACAGACTTAGACTTTCAAAACTTACAACCAAACTGAAAATTATTTCTCTTTACTAACCAGATCATTGCAAATATGTCATATCTCAAACTTCCTACCCCTTCATTTTTGCCACAGAGGTTCACTTGTCTTTAAAACCAAAACGAAAGAGCTACATATTTCTATTTAGCTCAAGAAATTACTTAGGTGCACGAGCAGGGACAGATGTCACAGGCACCCAGTTGTGTTTCCTCATGGACTGAATGCATACCATTGCCATGAATATATCCTTTACCCTGAAATACAAATGAGCTACAAAAGTAATTTTTTTTTTTTACAAAAATGGGGCCTAAAAACAAGTCCTTAGGTGGAATTCTTGAACAGTAACTAGCCTGCTGATGATGGACCTTGTTTAAAGCACCACACAACAATGTGTGTTTACATCACCCTTTTATTTCATAGTTAGAAATAATACAGTTCCACAGGGTAAATCATCAATAAATAACGGTGTTTAATCATTAAACGTAAAAATCCCAACTCTTTGGCATCTGACAGGATTCTATTTCTTGTCAAACTAATGACTGTATAGATATAGTTAATCTTAGTGATCATTCGTCAATACAATATGTTACAAAGGTGCAATTTACTTTAAAATATACAACAGCTGAAAATTTCCAGCCCACCAAGAAATCTGACCAACACAGTCTTAAGATATGGGTCAACTTCCCCAAGGCTCTTTCACATGATTTGCCTCAGTGAAAGTATAATAAATGTTGATTTAAAGCGTTCCTAGGGTTTTCTAATACTTACTCTGCTCTACATAGAGTTAGCCATTCATTCTGGCTAAATAAAAGTCATTATCTGCACCAGGAATGACCCACTCATTAATAAAAGGTGTTCTTATTTTATAAGCAAGATGGCTAACACCTAAGAAACAGTCTCCAAAATAAAATTTCAAATAAGCAGTTCTATGCTGCCAGGAATGCCAATTCGGTAATAAATTGCACCTTCAAGAGTCAAAAAAGAAAAAAAAAAAATAGAAACTTTTACAAAAGGTTAAGTTACATACATTTTCCTCAAAATATATTCAAGAATAGTTGAGCGGTATTTGTTACTAAAGCCAGGGCATTATTTCTTTAGCAACAAATTAAACCAGTGCAATTGACATAAATTGTTAAGTAATCCAGGATTAACCCATTAAAACTGTAGAAGCCCTTTAGGCTCCCACACTAATCCTAGAAACTGAAATTTCAATGAGCGCTTTGAGCTGCACAGAACTAAAACTGGAATGACCCGATGCCATGCTGAATGGTATCACTTCATACTTAGTTTAAGCATTCGATAGTAGAAATCATGAGTCCTTCTATTAAAGTTTCATTCACTTACAGAACATTCAGATGCAAACAGTATTATGCCTATCATCCACAATTAAAAGAATCCTTTCCATTTTAAAGTTCCAGATGAATTTTAACTTAGAAAGTAAGCACTAAGGAAACTTTTTTAACTTAGGAAAACTTCATATTGGAAACTTTCTGGAAAAGCTTCCCCCCACCCATTGTAAAATAAATACTTTGTATCCCAAATTTAATTGTATTAAGACACACTTTAATAATGCTATAAAGAAATATTTTACAGCCATAGAGATCAATAACTTTCCATGCGGAAATAAAAAAATTCATTGCTCAATAGTATTATTGAGGCAAGTGAAGAAAGATTATTCTCTTGTCAATCTGAAATGTTAATTTTTTCAGTGCAAAACCAGTTATAAAATCTTTAAACTCAATATTTAAAAATAAAAAGTGGTCCAATTCAGCAATGTTCAAGTTCTAAATTTCGTAAAACAAATCATTACATACATTTTATAGTAAAATACAGAGATTAAAGAAGTACTTGAGTACTTAAGGATATCAATTTCTAATGAATCATACCAAGTCAGCAACAACCAAGCATATAACATTCCCAATTTGAGTGTCAGAATCATAAAGATGGTATTACTGTACCCGAAGCCTTTTTTCCTAGCTAAAAAGCTATACAGACTAACGGCCAACATTCTGTGTTCTTTGCAGTTGCGTGCTCTAGAATGATTTCCCCCAAAGTACCTGTGATTTCATCCCTGCATTTGAAATCTGATCCAAACAATTTTTCTGTTCCAGGAACGCTGAGCTGATATAACCATCTGTAACATGAAGAGTCCTGTACAGAGTACAACAGTGGGTTTCCCGCCAAGCGCAGGCTGGCCTAGACTGGTCTTTTCCCGCCAAGCGCAGGCTGGCCTAGACTGGTCTGCACTCTCTGTAAGTCATTCATGTGTTATTCCTAGCAAACACACGGTCCCCTCTGAGGGTTAGGTGTTGAAGCTGGTACTGGAGCACTTCGGTGTCGGCTGGCTCCTTGATGTTCATTTTATCTAGATTGAGGTAGTCCAGAGATTTGGAGTGAGCCCTCTTACCTTTAAGAAGACAAAGAGGCAGGGGCCCATGGAGGGCCTTGTAAGGTTCATAAGGTAAAGATTTAGTGCACTTGTCTCCCGAGCTGGGCATCCGCCTTCGCCTCCTGCCATTGACCGCCGGAATCTCGTATGGCTGGTAGTACCTACTTCTGGTTTTATACAAACGAGAGGAACGTGCAAGTCCTGCATCCAGCTGCTTGGAGCGCATGGAAGGCACAGCTTCTCCCTTACTCTCTTCACCTCCTGTGCACTTCTGGGCTAACTTCAGGAGTTCCTCACCAGTTGTGAAGCCCACCAGATAGTTAGAGTCCATGTGCAGGATCTGGTAGCCCGACACAGTCCGGCGCATCGGCGAGCACGGCGTGCTGGAACAGCGCGGCTTCTCTGCTTCTGCCTTTCCTGGGGAGCTCGCCTCCGCCACAGGCAAGGGCAGGGTGGCCAGGGTACTTCTGGACTCTCCATTAACATCTACTTCCATCTTAGGCACCAGTCTGCACACCCCTGAAAGCAAACAGACTCAGATTGTAAAGGTATAAGACACAGAATCCTGGGCCACGCTGATCATTTTAGAAGGCTCAGGGAGCATGAAATAACACTGGCCTGAAGAACAGCCAGTGAACAACCGCCAGATTTTTATCTGTGTCTATAAAGCATTCCAGAGCAGGCATAAAATGACTACTACTTCTCTGCCTTCAAGAACTCAAAGGCAGGTTAAATTAAAGTTTGGAGTACTACTAAAAGGTTCAGACAAGAAGCAAACAGAAAACAATACTTCTCTAAATGAGGCACTCCACACAAATCACACAAAGTTTATTCTTCGATGTGCTATTAAGCAAATCAAATACAGATCTCAACATCAAGCAAATAAAAATACACAGTTTATTTACCAAGAATCCACTAAACGTTCCCAACCTGAAAATTTAAATCTTTACGTTTTCCATCATTTAATTTAAAACAAGCACTCAGCTCCTCACGCCCACAATTTTGTTTTTCAATTGTGTTTAAGGGACTTTCATGAAAGATAAAAACCTTTCTGCAAAGGTTCCAATCAGACCCAATTTTTCTTTTTAAGGTATGGGGAGCCTTCAGGGAAAGTTCCCCAAACGTTGTAAATGTTGTTCCTCCCATACACCCAATGAATTGTTTAGAGCAAACCATTTTGTAGTTTAAAAATAAACCCCAATCCAATACATCAGGTCATTTTTAACAGTGAATTTATATAAAATATCAGATGTACTTTGATTGTTTAATCAGCTATTGCTCTGAGAGTTATTTTATTTTGCAATACCTAAAACACTGTACTTTTGAATACTATAAAAAATGGCAGAACAATTCTCAATGAATGCTGGTATTATTCACCACGATTATCACATTACATAGTTTGGAAAACCCTACTGACACCAAGTACCACAAATAATGGCCACGTTTCTAGAAAGCCACAGATAAATCAAACTTTGGAAAATAAAATACTAAGGAAAAGCGAGTGGCCGTGTCATTTCAGAGAAACTTTATTTCTACTTGATCATCAATCAGAAGTAGAAAACACAGTTTTAAGAATCTCAGATGGCTAATCAAAACGATGTCTAAGAGTCAACTATTAAGATGTCAACTTTAAGATGAAAAATTTATTGAAAAATAAATTTATTACATAATTTTTATAAAATCTCGTAAAACAACCTTTCCCTAATTGAAGCTCTTCCCAAAGTTTGGGTATTCATTTAAAATCCAAGCAATTCTAAAGCTTAATTTAGAAGAAGAAAAAAAAAAAAAAAAAAAGAACCTTATTCCCTCATTTACACGCTATACTTTCCTTCATTAGAAAATAAACCAAGACTGGGGCGCCTGGGTGGCGCAGTCGGTTAAGCGTCCGACTTCAGCCTCGTCATGATCTCGCAGTCCCTGAGTTCGAGCCCCGCGTCGGGCTCTGGGCTGATGGCTCAGAGCCTGGAGCCTGTTTCCGATTCTGTGTCTCCCTCTCTCTCTGACCCTCCCCCGTTCATGCTCTATCTCTCTCTGTCCCAAAAATAAATAAACATTGAAAAAAAAAAATTTAAAAAAAAAAAAAAAAAAGAAAAGAAACCAAGACTATGAAGAAGTTCCCAGATACTATCCTGTCCTCACTACAGCCCACATCTATAGCACAACTGAAAACTAACACTAATAAGGATTCCTGAGATACAGCAAACGCCAAAGGGATCCACAGAACTCTACTTACTTCCTGTTCTAAATCTTAGACTATGCATTCCCAAATTTAATTTAATCAAGATACTGTAGCCCTTCAGACCCTCCGGATTTAAAGCGATTGACTTTATTCTATATTATTAATGTAAAAATAAATTTATATTTGACCGTAATTTACAGCTCTGTTAACAGGACAGGAATAGTAGGCGACCATCAGCTACTTTGACATGCATACAAAAACCTGAAGATTTCTTATCTAATCAACTTTAGAGAACCCAAGCCTCGTCAAACCTTATGCTGAATAAACAAATGTTGACCCTAAGCCAAATGCCAAACTAATTTAATACTTTCTTTGTCGCTAATTCTACAGCCCAGAAGAAGCACAAGAAGACAGATTCAAGGCCTCCAACCTACCTAACCTGACAGGCAGCTATAGGCAAGAAGTGTTTCTCTGATACTCCATTCTGAAAGACGAGGAGGGTCAGTGAGGCTAAAATAACCCAGGCTACAGAGGAAAGAGAACACACACCCAGATGGGTACCTCACTCAAGAATGACCCAGGTGATGACACTCCAGCAGTTAGTCCACATTAAGTGACACAATGGTTTAGGTCTCTTCCAAATCTGGTACCCCATGACAGTCCACAGACCTCCACCAGCCACGTTCCTGCATTCTCATTTGGTACATTATAAACTTCCCCAAATCCATGAATTCACACTCCACCCATTCTGATTTGGGTACTAATTCAAACGGAGCTAAGCTGAAAGTCTTTTTTGCCTCTGAAGGATAAAAATTGCTAAACAAGGCAACACACAAAATCACCACAAAGAAGAGCAGGCACAGGCTTCCGTGATCAACAGAATCACTTGGAAGTGTGTTCCTATACTAAGCCAATTCTGCTGCATCAAGGCAGACCATCAAGAACTGTGAGGCTCTCTAGAGGATGAGGATAAAGGGTGGCAGGATACAAAGGTCTGAGAGTAAAAGGCAGAAATTATCTATTATCTAGAAAATAAGCACCTAGAAAATGAGAAAACTTAAGACAGTGAGTAAAGTGATGTATAAAGGTCAAAATCTGATTGAACATGAAACATGAGGTACATAACCACCGCTGCTTAAGTTTCCAGCAGCCATAACATCACACAAAAATATCACCTGGCCTGGGCAAAACTGCCTAACAGGATCTGCAGGCATCTACCTGATAGACAATGATTTCACCCAGATTATCAAACAAAAGGAACAGATGTGGTTAAAGAGCTCTGGAAATTTCAGCCAAGCAGCCCTGGTGTAAGAAATCTACCGTTATTTTGCTAAGGTAAACAACCCCACTCCCTTGTTAGAAAACACCAACGAACGAGAAAGTCAAAGAAATAAGCATTTCTAATACACTCTAACAAATATTTAGCCTAGTAACTAAGGTCAATACTCTACGTCAGATTTCTGAATTATAGTCTCACTGTGCTGGAACCTAAAAACGCTGTTTGAAATACACATAAAGCTGCAACCTACTCAATCTCTCTTGATGCACAACTGTAAATTCTGGAGAACTGTGCACATTTTTGCTACAAAAGCATCAGTATTTCTGCTCCAAACAGTAAGAGAGTCTCAAAACTAACAGCTCTTTTAGGTGGCTTCACTGGTTTCTGCAGTGTGCTGCCAAATTCATGAGAACATCTTCAGACCTTAATATTCACGTAGGAATGAATGTCAATGCTGCAACAACCTGAACTCTTGCAGACCACTTAGTTTTTTGTTGTTGTTGTTGTTGTTGTTGTTTTTAAAGGATCCTTTTTAATTAATATATTGCCTTTCTAAAGAGTATCTACTATGCAGCACTAAGGAAGCTAGGTGGCGGCGGGGTTTCAGAAAAGAGAATGCTGGTTGGCAAATATTTTGTTTTTAGCTAGGTGGAATGCTGACTAAGCAGCATGCCTTCCATTCTTCAATGTGACTGAAAGCAAAGTTTTTATGCTATTAAATTCCTTAGAATTTCCTGACTGCATTTGCACACTGGAGCAAGATCCTGGGAGCAGTTAGCAAATCAGCTTCCACAAGCTATCTCTTAAGTGGGTAGAAGTAGTATAGATCACATCTAGTATGTTCTGAAGAAGTCTAGGTACTTTCTAATTCTGCAATCCTACAGAAAATAATAATAATAATAATAATAATAATAATAATAATACACCAGTGACACTAAAGATGGATGTCCAATATTTCACATTGCAAAATTTCTCACTAAAACCACTCATCAGGAAACATGGCTACCATGACTACAATTGGAGATGGCCTTTGTTTGGCAGAACATGTTTCATATTTTCCCATGAAAAATTTGCTTATAGGTTTGTTATTCTTCATGAACTGCTCATGACTAAGCATTTTGTTTCATATCCTAAAATAAACTGTGCATCATAAACGCATACTGCCAAGGTAAAAGATTACAAGAACTCTTGTAAACACTGCGGGTATGTGCAACAGGCACCCTCTCCCACTGCATCAATAAGAATAAACATGAGGCGGGAAATCAGGCACAATGCTAACTTCTGCACTGCTGAACACTAGAAATCAGAGACCAACAATATCCTTATTGATTCCATTAATGCCTTTCATATATAGTTTAAAGCAAAAATAAAAACTGGAAACAGAAAACAGGGAAAGTATTGTTAATAATAACAAAAGCAGCAAAATTTCTGTTGATAGAAGAGTCTAGAACAACACAGTACAATGAGAATAGAAAAGTCAACTTGTAGCTGAAGAGTACTTTTAAAAGTGAGTTTCTTAAGTACGTTCCAAGAACAAACATAATTCATATATTTTTTAAAAATTTTATGTAATTAAAAAAATTTTAATTCCATATCAAATTGCCTCACAATCTAATCTGTCACAAGGGGACTAACATATACTTATAAAACGTGCAAGACCTGACAGTGTTCACGGATGCCATTTATTTCTTTGAAATAGATGAGGATTCAAAATTAGACAACACTAGACAAGGTAACATGTTTTAATAGAAAAATGTACACAGCGCATACAGTGCATATTTTAAAAACACTAGGTACAGCCTGCAATTATGAATTTTGGTTGCAACTAATGCCAACAGGTACAAACCACAACACACATGTGGGGAACCCAGTACAGCAAGATGAGCACGGTCAAAAGACTGTGACCTGTCTAGAATCTGTTCAGCTTTGAACACTCCCCAGAAAATCTAACTTCCTAAGCATGTGGCACAAGGGGCCTTAGAAAAATATAACCTAAACACCTTAGCTCCTTAGACCAGCTCTGAAAATAGCTGAGAAGTTTCACAATTGCCACACAAAGAATTCTTTTTGAGAAATACTGCATTCTGGGAATTTTTTTTTTTAATCAGGCCTATCAAAAAAAAGTCACCACCAGTAATCAAAAAATTGTTCCATATGTTTGAACCGCTTTTAGTAACACACAGCAATCCCATTTAAAAGAAAACAGATATAACTGTCTAAATATACAGAACAAAAATGTCACCATGTGAACCAAATCCTTTTCAAGAAATGAACCATTTGGAATAAAGCCGGCTCTTGGAAAATGGGGAGTCTCCTAAGCATGAGTACTGTCAATCTAGTAATATCCAGAACCACCTAGTTTTAATGCCAGAATGATCTTGGATTGCATGGATGCTGAACTTCTGAAGCCATGAAGGCAGGGGCCTGCCCAGAGTCAGGCAGACATTTCCTGGTTTCCTGTCTCCATCAACTTCATCATGCTGGGCTTGCAGCACATGGTTCCCAAACTTGTACACATGCTAACATCACCCAAGGAGCTTCAAAAAATACTGATGTCTGTGCTCTACCCCAGATCTGTGATTTAATTCATGGAGGTACAGCCTAGGGTCTGAAATTTACAAAAGACCTCCAGGAGATTCTACTATGCAGACATGTTCGGGAACTTGTCAGAGAACTTACCTAGTAGGAGAATTTCACTGCCTTTTTTGTTTGTCTGTTTGTTTGTTTGCTTTCAATCAGTGATTATTGTCATATTAGTGGATATCATTTTTGTATGCTTTGAATTGCTAACAACCTATCCCTAAGACCTTAACTTACTGTTTCTAATCCATTGTGGGCTTAATAATGATCTGCTAACCCACCTTGTTAAAACCAGATATAAAATAAAAATAAATCAGTGCTGAATGAGAAACAGGCCCCTTCATCTGCACATACTTTGGTACAGTTACTTTAGTTTCTTAGCAGCCTCTGTCAGATACAGCTCTTTGGACAACAGTCTGGCAATTACTTGTACAGTTAAATAAGTACTTATTAAAAAACCCACCTGCCCAACTTGTAGGCATTTACCTAAGAAAAATGAAAATATATGTTCACACAAAGACCTGAATGTGAAGGTTTTTAACAGTTTCATTCTTAATCACCAAAAACAGGAAACAATCCAAATGTCCATCAACAGGGAAATGGAAAAAGAAACCATGGTCTGTCCATACAGTGGAATACCACTCAGCAACAAAAAGGAGCAGACTAGCATTACACAAGTGAAAGTTGCAGACAGAAAATGCTACATACTGTGTGATCCTATTTATAGGACATTCTGGAAAAAAATCAATGACTACAAAATGCTACAACGGGGGGTGATTAAAATATTCTACATATTGACTGTAGTGGTCTTTCTACAACTGGATACATTTGTCAAAACTCATCAAACTATACAAAAGGGTGAATTTTACTATATATAATTTATATGTCAATAATTCAGACTTTAAAAATAAAAGAAGTCTATCACATATTTCCAAGTTTTTGACTGTTCTACTTTTAAAATTCTTCACATTATCTAATCTCAGAATCAGAAGGAATATTAATGGCTGTTACCGTGTGTGTTTGAACACCTTCAATTACAAGTAACTTACTGCCTCTTGAGTTGGTTCATTTCACCTTCTGCAGCTATGCTAGACTGTCCTATCATTTATAAATATATCTATAATTATGTATACATGCATTTGTCTACAGACATGGATCTGGAGAGAAAGATAGAGACAAACAGACAGACACACACATTCCTGTAGCTTCTTCTCACTGCAAGTAGTTTTGTGCTTTATTTAAATCAGATGAGTTAATAACCCAGCCACAGTATTTCTTACTCAGTATCCTCTAAAAGTATTTTGTACTTCTTGCTTTCTTTCTCAAAACTGAAAATGTAGTAATGTTTCCATTTTTTCAATGTTTTAAAATGCATTTTCATAAATCTAATAAGCTATATCTACCTACTGACACCAAAGTGTTGGTTTTCCCCCATCATTCTTTTGAGTCATTCTGCTGCTGACTGCTAATTTGGAAATCACTCATTAGGAAACTAGATTTTTTTTCCCCAAGGATTCCCCCCACCCCCCAAGGATTATGATGACTCTAATTCAAATGAAGGACCTACAAAAACATTGCCCAAGCAGGACATACCAAAGCATGAACTCACACTAACACACTTTTTAAAATGCTAAAAGCTATAATGATCATTATTAAATGTTTTTCACCTTCAAAGAGATGGGAGTCACATGGACACCTGTGTTAGCACAGATACACAGATGACACACTGGAAAAGAACTAAAAGAAGACAACAGCACTGCACAATTTGAACGAGTTTAAATTCATGGAGTAATAAAAGGAACGTCATACTTGCAGTGAACCGCTACATGACCAAGTGAAAATGATGCTCCATTCAGTCACCTGTTTGCCATTCTTTATGTAGGATAATATACAACTAGAACTTTTTGCAAATTATTGTGCCAATCCCTAGGGATTCATGTTTTACTAAAATCTCCCTGAAATTAGAGCAACTACCTCTTAACTACTCTATTTGGAAATCTTATTCCATAAAATGTCCTGTATCTTATAGGGAATAAAAAAAAAAACCCTACTCAATCAATGAAGCAAACACTTCAAGATAGTAACAGTCTCATTCTGCAACAGTAATTTCAGTTCTCATCATGAAAAAATTCATAATTGTAGTGTACATATTTGCAATGATATACTGACATTTCATGTTCATTGTTTATGTGGTCCTTAAATTACATTACGATACTATGTTCACACAACTGGTCAACAAACAGAAAAAGCAAAATATAACTCACCAGACTAAATCCCAGAAGATGTCACTGTACAATGTCCAATGAGTCCCAAGGGAACACAGGCATACTATTTTTTCTGCTCTACTCCAGATACTAAACATGGAATATAAAAATAAACCTTTAATATAACAAGTAACACAACTTACAAAGCAATTATAAGAATTCTAACTGCAAAAGAGGATGAAACTAGCAGGAGGTACTAACACCAGGTACAGGTTAGAGAGGACACAATATTAATTCATTTCATTAAAGCAATTTGAGTTTGTTCGGCTAAATTTTAACTTCAAACACTTTATCATGTTTGTTCCTCTGTATTCTGCTGCTGAAATTCTACCTTGAGACTAAGAGCAGCTAACTGGACTAAAGACAGAGACACAAAAACTTGGGGGGTTCAAAGTCGATTCCACCACCAATTTTTGTGTTCAAGAGATTCAGAGTATCCTATGGAAAAAGTAACCCTGAGGCTGAGGTCAAAAGAACAGGTCCTAGTCCTGGCCTTGCTAACAACGCTGCCTCTTGACCTTGCATCAAGAGCAATTATTTAATATGAGGACAGTACCACCCTTCCTCCTCATACAGTTGTTGTATGGATCTAATGAGAGGAGGCAGGTGAACATATTCTGCAAAGTCCTTTATGGATGTGTGATGTTATTGTCATGCAATTAATTTTTGGTGTCTACTCATTTTAGCCACAAAACAGCAACAATTAAAAATCCTTCATAAGACTGCTGCTCTGAAGCAAATAAACGGAAAGGTCTTGGAAAACAATGCCCTTCCTTCCTTCCTAGCAACAATTTGAAAAACACTTCTTTGGAGTTACCACAGTGCTTAAGGTTTCTAGCATCTCCTTTGCGTCTTCCCCCTACCTGGGAAGGTAATGTGTAAGAGAATCTATCTGTATCTCCTACCTTCCTAGTTAATTGGCTTAACTTCTTAAGGCCAAGAAAATTCCCCAAAGTCCTTTCCACCTGTAAAGATTTCTTTGGTTGCTGCATTTCTGTTGTTGTGTTTAACTTGGGGTGAGGGAGCCCCAAACGAGCCTTGTGGAGCCACTTCACCCCCACAGGTGCACAGGGCCCGACACAGTGGCTACCATGAAACATGCCCAACTGCAAACAGCAAGGGAAAAGGCAAGGACTTTGTCACTTTATTACTGTCCCCTTGCCAGTACTGAAGAGTTTTAGCCAAAGGAAAGGGATAATTCCCGAATTAAAGGGATTTGCCTCTGCAGCTTGAGGAACTGGAAGGAGTTCGTGCACCAAGAAAGGTCATCCCGAGCAGCTCACACGTTTATCAGCCTCCGGAACGTGGGTCCACTTAAGAAACAGACACGCTCCCTGCCACCGCCTGTGGCACAAACCCGGTTCAGACTGGGGAGCCAAGACACCTCGATGATGAACACTAGCTTCTCCTCCACCAATGAAGCCTCTGATTTTTACATAAAGTGAACTGTGATGCCACGAAGCTGTTGCCCGACAATACCTTCTTTATTTCATACACTCACCCTTCCAAATTTCCCCAATACTACTGTTAGAAAGCTCAACTTGACTTCTTTTCTTTTGTAGATGTTTATTTTTGAGACAGAGACAGAGCGTGAACAGGGGAGGGGCAGAGAGAGAGAGGGAGACACAGAATTCCAAGCAGGCTGCAGGCTCTGAGCTGTCAGCACAGAGCCCGAATGGGGACTTGAACCCACGAACTGTGAGATCGTGACCTGAGCCGAAGTCGGAGGCTTAACCCACTCAGCTGCCCAGGCGCCCCTGCAACCTGACTTCTTAATTCAAGTAAATCGATTTTTAATGGGGAAGGGAAATTAAAGAAGAAACTAAGATTTTTGAGCACCTTCTGCACGCCAAAAGCCCTACACCATTGTTTCACTGCATCTTCACTTCTACTCCACGAGGACGTATCCTCCCCAGTGTAAGTATTCCATCAGGTGACGCTGTCTGAACCCGAACCCCATCTCGTCTGACTCCAAAGCCCACTGACGCTGCTTTAGATACATGTGGCCTCTGTTCAGCCATAAGCCCGGATGTACAGCTTTTTACACAATAACCATGTTCCTGAAAAATGTAAATTAATTTCTGTAAATGGAATTCTATTTCCAATGTGTGGGGAGGCACTTTATTTTAAAGCTCTACTGCCTCACTTGTGAAATGATTAGAGGGAGGTAGTTTTAGCTACTAGTTCTAGTGTTATTTCCAACTGCAAAGTGTTAGGATGTCACAGCACATAGTGCAGTCTTCCACGAAGTCATTCTAAGTCACGGGCCCTTTCTTCCAGGAGCGGGTAAGATACTTTAAAATCATAAATCGTAAGGCAGGAAAAACACGTATCAACCAGTGGTTGGGCATCAAATACAGATCGACATTTCCGCTGAATATTTCAGGACTACATCTATCACAAAGTGAGATAAACTTCATTTAGACTTTTAGCAATTTTAGATTGAAAACCCAGCAGGAGGAACATGGGAAAAGTCTGGATCTGGTTTAAGTCTAAATCAAAAATCGTTTTCAAAAACAGTGTAAAATCTCAATCAAACTTTCATATAATTTGCACCATGTACTTGGTGATACATGCTTCCCTTCAAACTTTTAAATGCACTGAAGAAATGTATTGTCCAACATTTTTTCAACAGCAAAAGAAAAATCAACCTAAAACTTCATTCTGGATTGGAAAACAGAGGAGCCTTAAAGTAATTATCCCACTCGTGCCCCGGAGCTGATGTGGAAGTCTAGGAAATGGTGGTAATTTCATAGTAAACAAAGTGTAGTAACTGATTATCCCTAATAGGGCACTGCCAAGCCAAAAATAGAATACAAACACAGAGTCCAAGGGAGCCACCTGGGCAACACCAAGGTACGGCAGCTCCTTTCCCGGTCTCAGTTTTACTCATTTCTGACTTTGCTTTCTGTCAGGCGGGTACCACCTGCTATCTGTGCACAGGGACTAAGAGGAGGAGGAGGATAAAGATGATGAAAAAGGGGAAGAATCAAAAGAATGAGACCAGACACGAGTATAAGAATATAACTTCTTTAAAGAGACTGCCTATAAAGGAAACTAGTTACAAAAACAAACAACAAAACAAAAAACTATAGTAAGGGCTTACCCTCATCTACCACAAACAATTAGGAGTCTAATATAAAAGTTTCCAACAGATTGGGATTTTTAATAAAAAAGAAATCAGTATTTTTGAACACCTTCTTTACGCCAAAAGCTATAAGCGATTTATAGCTACTCCCTGAGGAAAATACTACCCCCATTTTAAAGTATTCAATCAAATAATACTATTTGAGAGTCCAAGCAAGAATCTCAATGCCTACCGGTCTGACTCCAAAGCCCACGGACACTGTCATAATAGGGAAGGTGAGTTAATACACTTTGTTTACTATGAAATTACCAACCATTTCCTAAATTTCCACTTCAGCTCCAGGGCTGGCAGAGATAATCACTTTAAGGTTCCTCTGCTTTCAAATCTAGAATAAAGTTTTAGATTGAAATAACATTTTTAGAATACTTTTAAAATCTATAAATCTCTTAACACTTGCAACTGATTCTGGCCAATGTTTTGAACATGAAGGCTTGGCAACGTATCAATGCATCTCCTCTCAAAAACAGTCAGCAAGAAGGAAAAGAATTCACGTGAAATTCTTACAAGATGTACTAAATGCTGTGCAGAAAGACAGACTGAAGTAAACAGACCAGAGGCTAGAGTACATAATGCTTCCAGCTATAAACAGCTGAAACAAACAGAAAACCCTGTGACATTATCTTGTAAGCACTGTAAATAGGGAAAACTGAGCATGGCCAAGGACTTCCCCACAGGCCTCTGGATAGGGAGGCCATGAGTGAGTAAGCAAAAGACACTCAACACACGACTGCAAATGAATCTTCTGCAGATAGAAAAGTTTGAAAACTGGGGCGCCTGGATGGCTCAGTCAGTTAAGCATCCAACCTCAGCTCAGGTCATGATCTCACACTCCATGAGTTCGATCCCCGTGTCAGGCTCTGTGCTGACAGCTCAGAGCCTGGAGCCTATTCAGATTCTGTGTCTCCCCTCTTTCTGACCCTCCCATGCGCATGCTCTGTCTCCCTCTGTCTCAAAAATAACTAAAAACATTAAAAAAAAATTTTTTTTTAAAGTTTGCAAACATTAACTAGGAAGTATGTCAAATTTCACAGGCAAGGTGATAGATAGCAAAACAGGTAAATAAAGAAGAATGTCCTTCAAAAGTAGGGTGGCCATGTCTCTGTCAGAGCCTGTTCTCTGGCATAATTATTTATAGCACGCCCTTTATCTCTCAAAAGTGTCCCAGTTTGGCAATTACATTGTTATTCTACTCAAAAGTAATATTTAACAATGAAAAGGCAATGAATTAAAACAGGGGGGGAAAAGGGAAAGAAAGCCCCTTCTGCTTGCACAGTGGCTTCCCATACAGATCTGAGGAGTATTTCTTTGGGTGTATCCATTGAGCCATTCAATTATTCATTTACTCATTCTGTCACTCAACAGTATTTCTGGAGTTTTATTATATCCCAGCATTGTACAGGCACTGGGGCAAATAGAAAAAGTGAAGTTGGGAAGGAAAGACAGACAGACATGGAAATAATATACATCTAATACACAGAACAGGAAACCTGAATGGTCCTGGGAACCCAGAGAAGGGAGTGGTTTTTTTTTTTTTCCCCAGATGCAGAAAGCTCCCACATGGAAATGTTCAAACCCACACACAAAATCTCTACACTCAAAAAAGCCCTAAGTATCAGACTTCAGCACAGATCCACTAACAAAATAGCAGTAAGAAAAAAAATTAACATCTATCACTTCCAAACCATATGGTTATAAATATGAAGGCCAGGAAATAGCCCTTGCAAAATTCTGGTAAATAAATCCCACTAATCATTAAAGATTATGTTATGAAAAGATAAATTTTGGGCAAAGGAAACTGGTAGAGTAGAGGTTATGGGTTCTAATTCTAGATTCAAAAACACAAAGAAAAAAAAAAAGGAAACAGGGAGTATTTCTCAGAGTAGCTCTTTGAGGACTGATCAGTAATTTTAAATTTTTTTTTTCAACGTTTATTTATTTTTGAGACAGAGAGAGACAGAGCATGAACGGGGGAGGGGCAGAGAGAGAGGGAGACACAGAATCGGAAACAGGCTCCAGGCTCTGAGCCATCAGCCCAGAGCCCGACGCGGGGCTCGAACCCACGGACCGCGAGATCGTGACCTGGCTGAAGTCGGACGCTTAACCGACTGCGCCACCCAGGCACCCCCTGATCAGTAATTTTAAAAAAGCACCTGGGGAAAAAAAAAAAAAAAAACAGCTATTTTTAAAAGTCACATTCAGATTAATGAAAATATTTTGCAACCACCAGTCTCAAATATTACTCTAAAAACAAAAAAGACACAGACCAAAACATCTCTCAAGTCACAAAACACTGAGCAGAAATAAAACAGGTTAGCTGCTAAAGCACAACACACACAAATGAAAACAAAATGCTTAGCTGTGCCTACCCTACGTGATCCTCTTAAAGATTACTTTAATCTTACTTTTCCATTCGAAACTCATAAAAACTAACATCAAAAATTTTAAGAGCTGTTGAGTGTGACTGTTCTGAAACCATCCTTGACCTTACAAACAAATCACTAATCTCACCAGGGTGGTAAGACAACCCATAATTGGTTCAGTAGACAAAAATGTGTTTCTCTTGCTAGTATCAGTTCTTTCAATAGCAACCCCCTCAAAGTGCAGCATTCATTTTCCCCTCTGTTTCTGCTAGTAGAAATTAAAGCTAGATTACCAATGTTGTCTTACCATTATGTGAAGTCACCTTCTACTTTTAGAAAAAAAAAATGGGAGTTTCACTACAAATATGACTGATGGTAACTGGAACTGGAGGTCTACATGCAGTCTTTACAAGAAATTTGCCTCCTAGGAAACATAACCGAAATGGGACAGGTGCACACGGTGGAAATGGCTAACCTTCCACATGAAAGCTTAAAACCAGAAACTTCTTCTGATAGGCCTGTGATGAAATCAAGAGTTCTCTCTGGAGGAAAAGAGGTGATTCTTCCCCCAGAGGATATAAATTGGCAACAGCAAAGAAAATTTAAACACTGTATATAAAGTTTTATCACTTCTACCACACTACATACTTTTAAGAGTGTACAATAGCTTCCCAAAGCATACAAAGTTACACAGAGAAGGTAAACAAATTTACTGACCATTATGCAAGGTCCTATGTATCTTATATCTTGGAATAGTCACTATTAAACAGTCTCATTTGCAATTAACTAAAATGCTGACAGAAGCATTTTCTATACACCATTCTTATCAAATCAAGAGGTCTAGGGGCTCATTAATCCTTGTATTTCATCCTGGACATTTTATTAAGTTTATAATGCATACACAGTTACATGATAAAAACACTGAAATCTGTGAAACATTCATTAAACATAACTGTAAGCACAAAGCATGGCCTTTAATTAATAAAGTACCAAAAGCTTCTGCAATAATAACCAACACTTTATTTTGAAATCACTGGGAAAACAAACTGAGAAGAGATCATTTATATCTCCCTGAGAGTGTAACTTCTACAGGGTTAAAAAAAACATACAAAGCAACTAACAACTCTAAATTGTAGAGTGGCTCATCTGAGAAAAACAATGTAAAATGAAGTCTAGTAACGTCAGAAATGTTTTGCAAGAATTGCTCTTTGGGCTAGGAGTAGCAAGCATGCGATTAAATGCTACTGCCTCCATTCTTCCTCAAATGATTAAAAAGTTCCCAGCCCCAGTTTTACCTATGTACAACCACCATGCACAGACCAAACAGCATCTTGGCTCGACACTCATCAGTAACCCACCCGGATGCAAACCGAAGTGGGTGGAGAAGCAGGAAAACCCTAAGGACGTGGAACACTTGCAAGGGGAAAAGGACGGGGCCGTCATTCCCTTCATGTTCCCATCTCCTTGCTGGCAGATTTGCAGATTCCACCACTAGAGAGAGTTTGGCAGCTTCACAATGGGGCCGCCTGCTCAGCGTCTGACTGCCGCCCGCCTGGAAACCCCTTTCCCCCGCTTATCACCCGCCCTACAAAAGTCCACCCGCGACAGGTGGGGAGAGGGCGGCAATGCCCAACAACAAATCTGCCGCTTTCGCTTCTGGCCAGCAACCGGCCCCAATCTACAAGCGCGCCCCTCCCGGCACTGCCGGCCTGTTCGCCCCCGCTGTACCCGCAGACGCGCAGCGGGCGCGGGCTACGGGCTCTCGGGCGACCTCACCCCCCAGGATTGCAGTGGGGGCGAGGAGGGCCGGCGAGATAAGACCTTCAGGGCTCGCCCGTGGGCGCTATCTGGCCAGGGCAGTCGCACCAGGCGCGCGGCCGTGGCGCGCCGCCAGAGGCGCAGCAGGCCGGGGAAAGAGCTACTTCTCAATGGGGCCCCGAGGCCGTCTGCCCCGCGGTGCGGGCACGCCGGCGGAGGAACCAGCGTGCGCGCCAACGCGCCTGGACTTCCGCACCGCCGCACCGCGGGAGAGGCGCTCCGGATCGCCGAGTCCCCGCACCTCCCCGGCGAGCGCACGCCGCGCGCACACGGGGGCGCACGCCCCCGCACACTCACACGCGCTGCACACTCACGGCGTCTCCAGCCCCACCCCTGTGCCAAGCAGCCGCGGGCTCCCCGCACCCCGTAGGGGCCCCACCCAGTTCACCAGACCCCAGCCTCCAGCTCGGGCGCTCAGGGACCAGTCCGCCGAGGCTCGGGGCCCCTAGGGTCGCCTCGTCGTTCACCCCCAGGCCGACCCGCCCGCCTGGGGTTCCCCGGCACCGCGCGGGCACCGCGGGCACCGCGCGCCCGGCCCCGGCACGAGGCAGGGAGGAAGGGGCGGTGCCGCGACTGGGCTGGCACCGGAGCTCGGTGACTGGAGCACCCCCCCAACCCACCCACCCATCACCACCACCTTTTCTGCAGCACAAAAGGTTGCAGGCGGAAACGCCGTCCCCGTGCAACCTACCGGTGGCCCAGGGCTCTGCCACCTCCGCCGCGCCTGGGCCGCAGAGCCGGAGAGAAGGGCGGGAGAGGCGCAGGGCTGCGGCGCCGAGATCCGGGCAGAGGCCGCCAGCCGAGCCAGCCGGGTACCCTCTCCTCTCCCACCGCGCTCGGAGCCAGCTACCGCCCGGCGTAGTCCCCGCCTCCTCCTCCTCCTCCGCCGCCCGCCTTCCCGCCCTCCTCCCTCCGGCTGCGGAGGCGCAGCCCGTCTGCGCTGGGCCCGCCTCCTGCGCCCTGCTCTGACACCCGGAGGAAGGGCGGGCCGGCCGGAGAAAGGCGCTAAGAGGCCCGAAGTAGTTGGCGGGGGCGGGGGAGTTGCGGACTGGGAAGGGGAGGAGGAGTCGTAACACCTCCTCCCAGTCCAAACCTGCAGCCCAACTGAGGAGCTCCGACTCGCTGGCCGAGGCTGCACGTACGTTTCCTCAGGTGGTGTGGTGATGTTTGTCATTCGTGAGTCTCTGCTTAAAGGACTCAGCCCTGAGCAGACTGAAAGCCCATGAAATTACAAATTTGACCCTTCAAATCTTAGAAAACTGCTAAATATCTAGGGAATGGAGTGAGGTGAATTCAAATTCACATTCTGATTGGATTAGCTATTTTTGAAGCCTCAGGCTTGATCTTTTCCATTCTTGTAAGAAATTCTTTTCTTTGATCAAGATTTTCTTTTCTCAATTCATATGCATCTCCTCCGCCAAACAGGTTCACAAACTCAGTGATAAGAATATATGCCAAGACTTTTCACATGCATTTCCAAATTTACACCTCCCGACAAATTTGTGAGGGAGTGACCGATTATCCACATCCTAAAGGTTTGGAAAGTTTAACTTCCTCGAGGTCACACTTGTACTTAGTGCCTGAGCTGAGTCTGAACCCAGGCACTGGAAAGACGAAATTGTTTATAGATGTTGCTAATTTATGTTCCAGTCTCAATCCAAGAGAGTTCTTACTGTTCTTTTTTTTTTTTTAACAAAATACTTTATGTGAACACAAAAGGCATAAACTTAATACAAATTTAAACAAATCTTGATTCAAACTTGTTCCCAAATCTGTATATGCTTCTGATAACATAAAAACAAATAAACCCGAACACCCCTGTTTCAAAAGAGCGATGCCCATCGGCTTCTCCGCTAGAAGACATTTTATACTACCTCTCTGTGTCCTAAAGTAAGTATGGGAAGTTAGAGGGAGAAGAAGACTTTGAAGAATATTCTCTAAAGAACAATTTTAGAAAACACAAATTACTTAAAAAAATTTTTAATGTTTAATTTTTTTTAATGTTTTTATTTATTTTTGAGACAGAGAGAGACAGAGCATGAGCAGGGGAGGGGCAGAGAGAGAGGGAGACACAGAATCTGAAACAGGCTCCAGACTGTCAGCACAGAGCCTGCCGCGGGGCTTGAACTCACGAACTGTGAGATCGTGACCTGAGCTGAAGTCGGTCGCTTAACCGACTGAGACACCCAGGCGCCCCTTAAAAAATTTTTTAAATGTTTATTTACTTTTGAGAGACAGAAAGAGAGAGCGTGAGTGGGGGAGGAGCAGAGAGAGAGGGAGACACAGTATCTAAGCAGGCTCCAGGCTCTGGGCTGTCAGCACAGAGCCCAAAGTGGGGCTCGAACCCACGAGCCACGATATCATGACCTGAGCTGAAGTCGGTCGCTTAACGGACTAAGCTACCCGTGTGCCCCAAAAAACATAAATTATTTTATTCAAACGTAGATGTGTACATAACTTCTCAAATATAGAACCTGGCACACAACATACTAAGTATCAAATAAACGAATGGATTTTTTTTTTTTTTTTTTTTTGCATCAGTACTTCAGGAGAACACACTGAAAGTTATTGCAGATTATAATCTGTGTGACACAGCAGTGAATTGTTCTGATGATCATTCTTATAAAACCACTTCCAAAACAATGTGTGTATTATATTAGGAAACTTCCTTTCATTCTGTCCTGTCTGAAATCTTAAAACCTTTTCAGAAGAATGCCCTGTACTTGCTCTTTGCTCTGAACGTTTAGCGATGTTTTTTTGACCAAAAGCAACAAAGTGCTGATTTGTCCTTAAGTTTTTTTGTTTAAGTTTATTCATTTAGAGAGACAGAGACAGAGTGAGAGCGAGCACCTGTGCTCAAGGGGCATGCAGGGGAGGGGCAGAGAGAGAGAATCCCAAACAGGCTCCTTGCTGTCATGACAGTGCAGAGCCCAGTGCAGGGCTCCATCCCACGACTTGCAAGATCATGACCCGAACTGAAATCAAGAGTCAGATGCTCAAATGACTGAGCCACCCAGGTGCCCTTGCCCTTGAGTTTATTAGGCTCCAGGATAACCCTCTTAGGAGAGCATTGTCTCCAAATTGCCTTGCTCCTTGGGTGGTGCTTGCATCCTTGCCTTAACTCCTCATCCAATCAAAACTTCAGTCTAGGATTGTCACATAGAACACCTACCTAATAAACCAATTCGTGAGGCGGTTAATGACTGATAATAGCTTTATGTGTGGCCCCCCAATGACATGTCTGTGCCACCTAAAGACTCTGACTGGGACTGCCTTAATTCAGATGTGTTGTGGCTTGTAGGGGCTGAAGCTCAAGGGAGGTGGGGAATGTGGAAGCTCTTGCCAGAGCTTTCCCATATTCTGTGAAGATGATCTATTCAATCTACAAAGAAAAATGCTGTGCTTATAAACAATAGGGACAAAGGTAGAATAGACCTTGTGATCTGAAAGGCAATCTTTGCCTCAAGCCAGCCTCCCCAGAAAAATCACTTTAAAATGACGGTTGTCTGGGAAGGATTATACATTGATGTAAATAGTATTTATGAAGTAAATAGTAAATAGCAAACAGCCAGCTTACGAGGACAGGATAGGTAAATTTGATAATAACATAGTGGATATAAAACAGAAACTACAGGGGCGCCTGGGTAGTTCAGTCTGTTAAGCGCTGGACTTCGGCTCAGGTCATGACTTCATGGTTTGTTAGTTTGAGCCCCAGGTAGGGCTCTGTGCTGACAGCTTGGAGCCTGAAGCCTGCTTCAGATTCTGTGTCTCCCTCTCTCTCTGCCCCTCCCCTGCTCACATTCTTTCTCTCAAAAATAAATAAATATTTAAAAATTAAAAAAAAAAAAAGAAAAGAAAAGAAAAGAGAAACTACAATGCCAAGTGTGTAAAAAATACCACATTGCACATTTCCTCTAAACCCTTTTGTTTGCATCAGGGACTAACTAGGAAAATAGAGACCACTTCAAGTTTTTCCAAACAGACAACTAAACACAAGGAAAGGATAACACAGGCAATGGAAGAACTCAGAAGCTAAACAGGGGTTGGTGAAGTGAGCATAGACCCTTGCTGGAGAAATAAGGGGAGTAGAGAGGGTTACTGGAGCCCAGGGACCCAAAAGTATGGCCAAACTGGGAGCTATGGCCAACCTGGGAGCTATGGCCACAGAGGAGAAACAGCTACTGCCGAGTAGTCCTTTATGGCAGGGAAAAGGGGGAAATGTACATAGGTTCTCCTCTCCTCCTGCCCTCTGATCTCCTGCCAGTGCCTGACATTTAGCCAAATGTAGACTCCTGCCATCATGAGAACCAGGAAAACACCCTTCAGGGCTTAGCCCTTCTGCAACATGGAGGCAAACAGGGGAAGGGCATGGGGTGTGCATCTAAGGGCAAACAGGTCCCAGATCAGCACACCTTTTTATTTCACTTTCAAGGCTTCAGTCTTTCTTCAAGTTTTTTCCCCACTCCCTTGGGTAGGGTCAGAGTTCCAAGAGTTCCATTCCAGGCCATGGGTAGGTGGTGATGACAGGCAGTGGGAGGAAGTCCTTTGGTTTATATGCAATTATCCACAGAGGTTTCTATTGTCCCTTCCCAGAACTATCACCTACGGCAGCAGGCTGCAGTGCACAACATGTCCATAGATGGGATGGCCCTGTCCTATACACTTGAAATCCTCCCTTTAGCCCTCTCCTGTTCTAGCACACACTTGGAGCCAAAGAATATTTCTAAAGTCGAGGACTGTCCTACTAAGCCTCACACATTATCAGTCATTTATATTTAGGGTCCTTTATCAAATATATGATATAAGCAGGTTGAAAGTTTAAGAATGGAAAAAAAAAAAAAGATACATCATGCAAATATTGTTGAAAACAAGAGTAGCATCATTAATATTAGATAAAGTAGACTTCAGATCAAAGAAAATTGATAGAAAGGGGCATTATAAGATGATTAAATGGTCAATATACCCAGAGACTACTGTGCAATACACCAAATAGGAGAGCTGCAAATTACGTAAAACAAAAGCTGGTGAACTGAAAAGAGAAATAGGCAAACATACACTTACAGTTGAAGACGTCAACACCCCTCTATTAAGAACTGATAGAACAGCTAGACAATAAATCAGCAAGGATCAATAACAACATCACCCAACAGGCTGTAACTGACATCTATGGAACACTCCACCCAAGAACAGAAGAATGTACAACTTTTTTTTTAATGTTTATTTTATTTATTTTGAGATAGAGAGCATGAGCAGGGGAGGGACAGAGAGAGAGAGAAAGAGAGAACCCCAAGCAGGCTCCAGGCTGTTAACACAAGAGCCCAATATGGGGCTCAATCTCATGAATAGCAAGATCATGACCTGAGCCGAAATCAAGAGCCAGATGCTCAACTGACTGGGCCATGCAGGGGCACTTGTACAGTCTTTTCAAATGCCCATGGAACATACACCAAGAAGGACTATCCTGGTTCATAAATCAAATCTGAACAAATCTAAAACAACAAATCATACAGAGCATTTCCTCCAACTACAAGGAAATCAAACTAGAAATCAATACCACAAAGAAAACCAGAAAATGCCCAACACTTGGAACAAAACAACAAATTTCTACATAATCCATTAATCAAAGAGGAAGTCTTAAGGGAAATTTTAAAAATACATTTATTTAACAGAGTGAAAATGAAAATACAACATTTCAGAACATGTGGGACACTGGTAAAGCAGTCCTGAGAAGGAAATTTGTAGCACTAAAAAGAGTACATTAGAAAAGAGGAAAATCTCAGATCAATAATCTCTTCTTTTAAGAATCTAAAAACAAACAAACAAACAAACAAACAAAAAGAGCAAAATAAACCCAAAGCAAAAATCAGAACAGAAATCAATGGAAATGAAACAGAAAACAATAGAGAAAATGAATGAAATGGAAAGCTGGTTCTTTGAAAGTATCAGTAAAACTCATTTTCTAGCAAAACTAAAAAAAAAAAAAAAAAGAAAATCCAAATGATCAAAATCAGGAATAAAACAGAGGATGTCACTGTAGGCCCTGAAGACATTAAAAGGGCAGTAAGAAAATACTATGAACAACTCTACACTCATACATTGGACAACTTAAATGAAATGGAAAAATTCCTTGAAAAATATAAACTACCCAAATATACCCAATATGAAGTAGATAAGAACAACCATGTAACTATTAAAGAAATTTAATTCATAACTTTACAGCTTCCAAAAAGCAATATCTGGGTTGAGAGAACTCCTAAAACCTCTATCATATATTTAAAGGATTAGTACCAGGGGTGCCTGGGTGGCTCAGTTGGTTAAGCGGGTAAGCAGTTAAGCGTCCAACTTTGGGTCAGGTCACAATTTCATATTTTGTGAGTTCCAGTCCCGTGTCAGGTTCTGTGCTGACAGCTCAGAGCCTGGAGCCTGCTTTGGATTCTGTGTCTCCCTCTCTCTCTGCCCCTCCCCCACTTGCACTCTGTCTCTCTCTCTCATCCAAAAATAAATAAATAAACATGAAAATAAATATATATATAAAAAAAGAATTAGTACCAACTCTGTGGTCCCTTTCAGAAAAAGGATGAGGAATGAACACTTCCCAATTCATTTTATGAAGCTAATAGTACTCTGATACCAAAACCAGAAAAAGACACTACTAAAAAAAGAAACCTGCAGACAAATATCCCTCATGAATATAGTTGTAAAAAAACTCAACAAAATATTAGCAAATAAAAATCAGTGATATATAAAAAGAAGTATACACTATGACCGAGTGAGTTTATATCAGGGATGAAAGGCTGGCTTGATACTTAAAAATCAATCAATGTTATCCATCATAGTAATATGTTAAAGTAGAAAACTCATATGATCTCATCAATTAATAAAGAAAAGGCATTTGACAAAATTCAACAGCTATTCATGATTTTTAAAAAAGCTCATAGAAAATGGGAATGAAGAGGAACTTTCTCAATTTGATAATGAGCATCTATAAAAAAAGCTACAGTTAATATGATATTAATAGTGGAAGATGAAATGCTTTCCCCTAAGCACTTGGGAAAATACAAAATTGTTCTCACTACTCATCTTCAAATTGTGCTGGAATTTCTAGCCAGTACAATAAGGCAAGAAAAGATTGGAGTAGAAGAAAGAAAACTACTTCTATTTTCAGATGACCTAATTTTCTATGGAAAATCCCTAGAAATCTACAAACAAAAACAAATAAACAAACAAGTTCCTAGAACCATTTAAAGAGTTCAACAAGGCCTCAATATACAAGATATACATACACAAGTCTACAGTATTTCTCTGTACCTGTAATGAGTATATGGAAACCAAAATTTAAAATACAGTATCAATAACAATCACTCAAAAAAGAAATATCTAGGTATAGGTATAGGACTTATATGTTGAAAACTATAAAATGTTGATGAAAGAAATCAAAGATTGAAATAAACAGAGAGACATACTGTGTTCACGGATTGGAAGATTCAACCTAGTAAAGATGTCAGATCTCTTTAAATTGATCTGCTGGTTTAATGAAGTCCCTACCAAAGTCCCAATAAGGTTTTTTGTAGACAGAGATGAGTTTATTCTATAATCTATATGGAAAGGCACAGTCCCTAGAACAGCTTAAAAAAAAATCTTAACAAAGAAGAATAAAGCAGAGAGAATCAGTCTACTCCTTTGGAAACTGATTTTTTACATAGAAGCAAAAGCAATTCAACAGAGGAAAGATAGCCTTTAGAACAAATATTGCTCCAAGCCATCGGACGTCTTGGAAAAGAAAATTGAAGCTCAACGTGTCTTATGCTTTCTGCAAAAATTAACTAAAAATGAATCTTGAACTTAAATGTAAAACATAAAACTATAAAAACTATAAAACTTTTGAAAAACGTTAAACTTTTAGCTAAAACATGCAAAACATGATTCATAAGATGAAAAACTAATAAAGTGGACTTCATTAAAATTAAAAAACATTCACTCTGCTAAAAGCCCTGTTAAGAGGATCAAAAGACAAACTGAAGATGGGGAGAAAATATTTACAGATCATATACCTAATGAAGAACTGGAATCTAGAATACATTATAAATGTTTAAAACTCAACCGTAAAAAACTCAATCCAATTAGAAATAGGCAAAAGATATTTAGAGATATTTCACCAAAGAGGATATACAGATGGCAAATTAGCACATGGAAAGATCACTAGCCATTATGGGAATGCAAAGTAAAACCACAATGAGATACTACTTACATAACTTTCATAATGGCTAAAATAACAAATAGTGACGACACCAAATGCTGGTGAGGATGTGGAGAAACTGAATCATTCACATTGCTAGTAAAAATGTAACATGGCAGAGCCACTGTGGAAAACAATCTGGAAAAACACTCTGGAAAAAATTAAACATGCAGCTACATATGACCCAGCGATTACACTCCTGAGCACTTTTTCCAGGGAAATGAACATCTACATTTACTCAACAAACTCTACATGAATACTTATAGCCTTCATAATAATGCTCAGCATTATTCATTATAGTCAGAAACAGGAAACAACCCAGGTGTTGTTCAATGGGTGAATGGTTAAACAGTGATGCAACCATACCATGGAATACTACTCGGCAATAAAAAGGAAAAAATATAGATTCAAGCAACAATCTGCAGAGAAGTGTACTGAAACAAAAAAGCCAATCTCAAAATCTTACAATCTGTATGATTCCATAAATAGGAAATTCTTGAAATGACAAAATTATAGAAATGGAGAAGAGATTAATGGTTGCCAGGGGTTAAGGCTGTGATATTGCACCATAATATAGTACCACGTAGCACTATACTGTAAGTTACCAATGGGGAAAACTGGCTAAAGAGTTCATGGAATCTCTCTGTATTATTTCCTATAACTGCAAAATAACTCAAAATAACAAACGTTAAAATATTGGATTTAAAGGCAGCACATCTGCATATTTAGAACATATTTTTAGAAGCATAGCCAAGAAGTGGAAAGTATTAGTTGCCCCCAGGGAGGAAAGATGATGGAAAGGAAAGATGATGGCTGGGGAACACAGTGGGAGGTAAATTTGAAATATGCTCTTCTGTATATTTCCAATTTTGAACTATGCAAAATTAATGCCTATTCAAAAAATAAATTTTCACATATCTATTTTGTAATTCCTCAGCCAATCAAAGCCTGATGATTTCCAATTGTTAACAGTCTTGATTAATCTGTTAATTTTCTATTCAGAAAGTACATGAAGTGGCTCTTTTCCCCTTCCAGTCATTAACCTATTGCAGTATTACAAGTACTTTGTTCTTCCTAAACACTTAGCCAAAATCTTTATTTTTTTTTTAAATTATGAATATTCACTTTTATATACTCATTCTTTTCCAGAATAAAAAGCAGTTGGTGGGAAAATCTTTGTTCCTCTTTGTTACTAGTGTAGTTACTACAGTTTGTTTACTATGAAATTACTGACCACTTCCTAGACTTGCACATCAGCCCCAGAGCAAGAGTTGGATGATTACATTAAGGCTCCTCTGCTTTCAAACCCAGAATGAAGTTTTAGGTTGATTTTTCTTTAGGTGTTGAAAAAAAACAGTTCAGAAACTACAGCTGACCCTTGAACAACACAAGCTTGAACTATGCCAGCCCACATATGCATGGATTTATATATATATATATATATATATATATATATATATATATATATGTGTGTGTGTGTGTGTGTGTGTGTGTGTGTGTGTGTGTGTATGTGTATATATAGTATATATACACATATATATAATATAAATACATATATATACACACATATATATATACACACAGTATAGTACTATAAATGTATTTTCTCTTCCTTATGATTATCTTAATATTCTCTTCTCTATAGCTTACTTTATTGTAAGAATACAGTGCATAATACATATACAAATCAACTGTTTGTTACTGATTAGGCTTCCAGTCAACAGTAGGCTACTAGTAGTTAAGTTTTGAGGGGTTGAAAGGTATATGTGGATTTTCAACAGCATGGTGGTAGAGGGTTGTTCAAGGGTCAGCTGTATGTGTTTTCAAAGCATTTACAAGTTTGAAAAGAAGCATGTATCACCAAGTACATGGTGCAAATTATATGAAAGTTTGATTGAGATTTTACACTGTTTTTGAAAATGATTTTTGATTTAGACTTAAACCAGATCCAGACTTTTCCCATGTTCCTCCTGCTGGAGTTTCAATCTAAAATTGCTAAAAGTCTAAATGAAGTTTATCTCACTTTGTGATAGATGTAGTCCTGAAGTATTCAGCGGAAATGTCGATCTGTATTTGATGCCCAGCCACTGGTTGATACGTGTTTTTCCTGCCTTACGATTTATGATTTTAAAGTATCTTACCCGCTCCTGGAAGAAAGGGCCCGTGACTTAGAATGACTTCGTGGAAGACTGCACTATGTGCTGTGACATCCTAACACTTTGCAGTTGGAAATAACACTAGAACTAGTAGCTAAAACTACCTCCCTCTAATCATTTCACAAGTGAGGCAGTAGAGCTTTAAAATAAAGTGCCTCCCCACACATTGGAAATAGAATTCCATTTACAGAAATTAATTTACATTTTTCAGGAACATGGTTATTGTGTAAAAAGCTGTACATCCGGGCTTATGGCTGAACAGAGGCCACATGTATCTAAAGCAGCGTCAGTGGGCTTTGGAGTCAGACGAGATGGGGTTCGGGTTCAGACAGCGTCACCTGATGGAATACTTACACTGGGGAGGATACGTCCTCGTGGAGTAGAAGTGAAGATGCAGTGAAACAATGGTGTAGGGCTTTTGGCGTGCAGAAGGTGCTCAAAAATCTTAGTTTCTTCTTTAATTTCCCTTCCCCATTAAAAATCGATTTACTTGAATTAAGAAGTCAGGCTGCCGGGGCGCCTGGGCAGCTGAGTGGGTTAAGCCTCCGACTTCGGCTCAGGTCACGATCTCACAGTTCGTGGGTTCAAGTCCCCATTCGGGCTCTGTGCTGACAGCTCAGAACCTGCAGCCTGCTTGGAATTCTGTGTCTCCCTCTCTCTCTCTGCCCCTCCCCTGTTCACGCTCTGTCTCTGTCTCAAAAATAAACATCTACAAAAGAAAAGAAGTCAAGTTGAGCTTTCTAACAGTAGTATTGGGGAAATTTGGAGGGGTGAGTGTATGAAATAAAGAAGGTATTGTCAGGCAACAGCTTCGTGACATCACAGTTCACTTTATGTAAAAACCAGAGGCTTCATTGGTGGAGGAGAAGCTAGTGTTCATCATCGAGGTGTCTTGGCTCCCCAGTCTGAACCGGGTTTGTGCCACAGGCGGTGGCAGGGAGCGTGTCTGTTTCTTAAGTGGACCCACGTTCCGAAGGCTGATAAACGTGTGAGCTGCTCGGGATGACCTTTCTTGGTGCACGAACTCCTTCCAGTTCCTCAAGCTGCAGAGGCAAATCCCTTTAATTCGGGAATTATCCCTTTCCTTTGGCTAAAACTCTTCAGTACTGGCAAGGGGACAGTAATAAAGTGACAAAGTCCTTGCCTTTTCCCTTGCTGTTTGCAGTTGGGCATGTTTCATGGTAGCCACTGTGTCGGGCCCTGTGCACCTGTGGGGGTGAAGTGGCTCCACAAGGCTCGTTTGGGGCTCCCTCACCCCAAGTTAAACACAACAACAGAAATGCAGCAACCAAAGAAATCTTTACAGGTGGAAAGGACTTTGGGGAATTTTCTTGGCCTTAAGAAGTTAAGCCAATTAACTAGTCAGGTAAGAGGTGAAGATACATTCTCTTACACATTATCTCCCATATTATATTACAGTTAGAAATATGTTTCTATTCCTTACTATGAATTTAAACTTTTGTGCTCTGACATTTATTGCTCATTTCCCTCCCCCACCCGTGTGTTTGTCTCTTTCTCTCTCTCTCTCTCTCTCTCTCTCTCTCTCTGTGTGTGTGTGTGTGTGTGTGTGTTTTATTCATTAGTTACCCCTAGGAAGGATAAATGGATATAGCTTATTCTGTTTTTATTTTTTTATTTTTTTAATGTTTATTTATTTTTGAGAGAAAGGGAGAGCACATGTGGGAGACAGGCAGAGAGAGAGAGAGAGAGAGAGAGGCACAAGGAGAGGGAGACACAGAATCTGAAGCAGGCTCAAGGCTCTGAGCTGTCAGCACAGAGCCCGATGCAGGGCTTGAACTCACAAACTGTGAGATCATGACCTGAGCTGAAGTTAGACGTTCAACTGACTGAGCCACCCAGGTGCCCCAGACATAGCTTATTCTTAAACCTTAGGACACTTCACTTTTTGAGAGCCAAAGCCAACATGGACTTTCTGCTGAAATTCCTTGATGTTGTTTCAGATTGAATATTTCACTGAAAATATGGTTGAGGATGATTTCGTTTTCTGGATTACATTCCTTGGAGGAAGGGGCTAGAAACAAGGGCAGGTTAAGTCCCTGCGGGGCAGGCCATAGGGTTTTACTAAAACGGGGAGGGTGAACATTGGCAGCAAGGAAAAAGAGGGAAGAAGAACAAGACAGATAGTGTTTGCTCTTAAATGATCCCTTTGGTGGGCTGAACTTGCCTGTTTTTCTTTTCTCTTGGACTAGGGAAACAGACATATTTGGGGTTTAATATTAAATAATATTAAAGGTTTTTAACCTTTGTTGTAATTAATTTTATTAAATTATTCTTCATTCTTCAGAGAAAACTGTTTCACCCATACAGCCTTGACTGCTGGCACTTTTGGGGAATTAGACTACATAGTAATAAATCAAAGTGCAGAATTTCCAACCACAGGAACATGGAGTCCAGGCCAGTACCCTAGCAGGGCGGACAGTGGGGAGTTCTAGAAGGTAGTAGCCCCCAGTGGAACTGAGGGCAATGGAGAGGATGCTTCACGAGGACCAGTTACCAAGATGAGGCTTCGGAGGCTGGGGGGGGGGGGGGATGTGAAATGAACCTTCTTCACAAATCGCATAAAGAGAGTAAAAGTCGGTGAAATGGGAGAGGTTGCCACATAGATCACACTCAGTAGACACAAAGTATCCCTACTCACAATGTGAAAGAAACCCCAGTTCCCACATTTGCCTCTCCCCTTCTTATCTTGGGTGCTTTCTTTCATTAGGCACAAACTTCCAATGTCAGAGAATTATCAGCTGTGTAGTCACCTAATCAAATAAGACAACAAATCAATCTGAGACCATTTTAACAGGTTAGTTCCTATTAAATCAGTAGATTAACACCAGTAATATACTGTATCTACATGAGCATCCACCTTAATTGAAGATGGCACAGAGCCACAGTTCCATAAGGCATTAACCTAATGTACATCAACTCAAATTTATGAATATATGTGAGGTTTCTTTGATGTTTCTGTATTTCCATATTGTTTCAATAGCCACAAGTGAAATGTTGTAGCTAAAGAATGTTTAAGATGCCTCTTTTACTGTAAGTTTCCAGTTGCCAGTTGAAGTCCCTACATTGACATTTAACTCTGACATTTACATTTCAAAGTATCCTACCCTTGTTGATGTATAATTTGCATACAATAAGTTCTTAGCTCAAACTCTAATGTAGTCAAAAGGACAGTCAAATCACAGAACTTTCATAGACACGTTTCTGTAAATAGCACACATATATTAATGTGCACCACACAGGTGATTATCATTTTGGGGGCTTCTTGGAACTCAAAGAGATTTTTTTTTTAATATATATTTTTTTAAACGTTTATTTATTTTTGAGACAGAGAGAAACAGAGCATGAACAGGGGAGGGTCAGAGAGAGAGAGAGAGACACAGAATCGGAAACAGGCTCCAGGCTCTGAGCTGTCAGCCCAGAGCCCGACGTGGGGCTTGAACTCACGAACCGCGAGATCAAGACCTGAGCCGAAGTCGGACGCTTAACCGACTGAGCCACTCAGGCGCCCCTCAAAGAGATTTTTATATTGAAGTCATCATCCTACCTAAGTATTCAGCAGAATTCATGAATAGAAGACTCATAGGGACAGAATGGTCTAGATATCAATGGTCACTAACCTCCGTCTCTCTGTACTCATTATTGAAAAAGATAGTCTTATTAGGAGACTGGACTCTCCTTTTGTTGCACATGACCAAAGCTTTGAAATGTTGAGAGGTAGCATCTGTGAAGCATAAGCTGGTGTTCAAAAAGCTTCGTGCAGTTTTTTTCTCTCTCATCCTATGCTAAAGTTGATGATTTAACAACTGTAAAGATCAACGTATCCATTTCCTGGAAAAATCCACTACCCAAAGTCATAGAAAACAAATTTGGAGTAGAAAGTCCATTTAATCACTTCTCAAAGAAATATTTCGCTGGCAGAGAAAGCAACTTGATATTAGAAGTCTGCCTACTTAGGATTTCAGTAAGAACTGCACATACCCTCACTGGGTTGGGTAGATTATCCAGGTCCTCCTGTTGGCCCATTTGACCTCTCTTTCCTGGGCAACCTAAAGACAAGAGCCCTAAATGGTTTCCAAGCCTAGATTTCCACTTCTCCAAGCTACCCTTTCGGTTCTTTGAACCTGTAAGTATTTACCTGGAAAAGCCCCCATGACTGTCTTACAAAGAAAGCTTCTCTGAATCAACCTTTTTTTTTAAGAGACAGTATCTGGTTTGTTGAGGACGTGGCACCTCCATCCACCACAATTTTGTGAGTTTAATCAACAATTATTGTTTTAAGTACCTTAGCAAATAGGATGACTATGACTTCCTTATAAGGCATTGTGATTTTTGCACTATCACTTTATTGATTATTTTTGAAACTTAAGCCCATTCTTAATGACACAGCCAGAAATTGTAAGTCGGCTCTTGGGTTCCTGTGCTTCTCAGTAACATAGCCATCTTGGGAATGCTACGTTATTAACTCTATTATGATTATTACAAGGCAAATGAAAGCTTTGTTTCTCCATGCTAAATCACAGAGTCAGAAAGAAAAGAGTTGGTTTTTAAAATCACACTGTGCATGCTTAAGGTTGGGCCTTAAATCAAACCTGGTGTGTGTGTATGTATGTATGTATGAGAGGTGGCGAGGGAGAATGAGGGTGGAGGAGAGAGAAAGAGAGTGAGAGAGCGAGCGAGAGAGATGAGACATTACTACATTCTTGGAGGAATGCTGATCATCCTTTCCCCCCCTAAAACCTAGGTTAGCTTTACCATGTCTCTGTAGTCACATTTTCAGTTCTTGCCTTTCCATTGCTACAAATCCTGGATGAGCAACTTTCTTCATTCCCACATCCTGGGAGCATACCTGCGACATACAATCAATACCTTCTTGGTCTAGATTCTATTCCCTCAAATCCCTTAGTCCCCAGGTATTCAACAAAGAACTGTTGAGCAAGGAGCAATTGCTCACCAGCCCTCCAGGTCTTGCAGAAGGTATAGATCAGAGATCAAAGCTTTTTTTTTCTCTTTTATCACCATAATTCAGTGCTAGTACATAGTGAGAAGTCAATAAATATTGAGAGAAGCAAGGAAGGAAGGGGAATTTTGCAATTGATCTGGCAAAAAACAAACAAAAAACTGGGTGCTTACTTTTTATGGCATGGCATAAAGGGGTTGGTGGTTAGGAAATCCCAATGCCTAAGATCACTCAGAAGCAAGACTGCCATTTTATATATATGGGGGAGAGGGGAGATACTAACACACATGAAAGTGGCGATGATGATGATGATGATGGTGACAATGATAATATTTCTTACTTAAAATTTACTGATTTTTAACTGGAGGACTAAAAAATTGAGGAAAGAACACACTTCGATCCGGTTATAATAATATTACTTACAATCGTTTACATGAACAACTTCTATCTAAGCCAGACTACTTTGCAATATGATAATAAACATTAAAAAAAATTTTTTTTTCAACGTTTATTTATTTTTGGGACAGAGAGAGACAGAGCATGAACGGGGGAGGGGCAGAGAGAGAGGGAGACACAGAATCGGAAACAGGCTCCAGGCTCTGAGCCATCAGCCCAGAGCCTGACGCGGGGCTCGAACTCACGGACCGCGAGATCGTGACCTGGCTGAAGTCGGACGCTTAACCGACTGCGCCACCCAGGCGCCCCGATAATAAACATTTTAATAGGTAAGCTTACTTTTATTATAATTTTATCCCACTAAAGTATTAATCTATATATACTTCTTCATAGCTGTCAGGTAGTAGAGTGATGTTTATTCAGAATATTGCTTAGGACTTTAAAAGAGTCAAAGAAAATATTGCATCTAGTCAAGGGAAAATATATTTCCCCCAGCTGTGGTGAATAAGCTGTTTTGCTCTTTTACTAATTATCCATATCCTCAAACCAGGTTGGATTATCTTCATAATCAGCCTTTGCAAACAAGTGCTATTTTGTTTTGATTACAGACAAGTTGATAGCTTAGAAATGTAACAATTTCTTATGAACAGTACATACAGGGATAAGCTGTATGTGTTTAGGGATACCTGATTTGCTTTTCCTGAAATTTACTAAGTTTTGTATCTTGGATATTCTTAAATTTTATAGACTATGCCTAAATGTGGCTTTTTCTTTATTTCTCATTTTTGTCACACACTATATATATTTTTTTTCACTGAAAACATTCACCTTTCAGTCTGGGCAATTGGTGTCCATTGTTTCTTCAAACATCAACTCCTCTCTTTACTTCTGGGACTCCTAATATCAAGATGTTAGCTTTTATACTTATCACCTCCACATTGCTTAACTTTCCTTTTATATTTTCTGTGTTGTTATCTTTACCTGTTCCCTTTTGGGAGAGTGCCTCCATCAAATCTCCAACGTATTCATTAATTCTGCTATTGTGCCAATTCTACTTTTTATCCTGTCTATTGTGCTCTTTATTTCAAGTCCTATACTATTTTACACATAATATTTCCACCTGTTACTTTTCACATTTTCATACTGTTTCATATTGGTAATATCTTTCCTAAGCCATTTGAGTGTATTTATAATGCTTATTTTGAATCCTTGTCCCATCAGTTGTAAAATTTATTCTTTTGATGGACTCTAATGCAGTTTGCTGTTTTCTTTTAAAATAGCTGTGCTCCTCAGATATCTCCTTACTTTAACCTTTCAGTTAATATTCCTATTGGAGTACACATTGCTCTGTCCAGAAACATATGTGGGGGAAGACCAAAGGTCAAACTCCAGTCTAACTCAGACCTGATGCCCTTGGAGTGTTTGTGGGGCAGCGGACATGTGTGCGCCTAAAGGCGGAGTGCCATGGGCACCAGAAAAACATCTTAGTTTGTGTCACCAGTCCTGGAGGTTTGGGTGAGGAGGCAGGGGAAGAGAGGTGACTATCCAAGGCTATCAATCTCCACCTGCTTGTTTTTGAAACTCCTAACCAACATTTGGGTTGCCAAGATTTTACACTCGAGGACACTTGCATCTATGTGGATTCTGGGCACAATTGAGGCAAGATCGAGAATGCCCTGGACTAGGACCTTCATTCCCTCATGCAACCATTCAAAACAGCCCTCAGTCTTCCCAGGAATTTCTGACAGCTTCCTGTCTATCCTGATGTTTTTATTTCCACTGTTTTCACTGGCGATGATCTTCGGGGAGTGATCTTGTGGTGCCTGATAGCACAGTGTCTTGATTGGAAGGGGTGATTAAAACTCATCTTACTTGGGGTGTCTGGGTGCCTCAGTTGGTTAAGTGGCCAACTTTGGCTCAGGTCATGATCTCACAGTTCGTGAGTTCGAGCCCCACATTGGGCTTTCTACTGTCAGCACAGAGCCTGCTTCAGATCCTCTGTTCCCCTCTCTCTTTGCCCCTCCCCTGCTCATGCTTGCTTTCTCTCTCTCAAAAATAAGTAAACATTAAAAAAAAACTTACCTTACTCAAACTCCATATTAAATCATGCGTGGTGCTCCAGCGCTCCATAAACATTGTTAACATTTTGTGTAGGCCCACAGTGACAAGATGCTTCATTGCAATATGGAACTTCCAAGCAAGTAAATGGTATTCTATGATAAAATATATTATGGTTGTGAGACTGGAAATGATAAGTCAATATGTATCACCCAAAAATGTGGCCGTGTTTGTTTTATCTCTTCTATCTGAGACACATGATTGTGTTGTTTTTCTGATCCAGAAAGAGAAAATCCTTTAAGATAGCATCACGGGCCCACCAAAATCTGGCTGGCAGAATTTGCTTTGGCTGCTCTGATACATAGCAGTGCTAACTTCTTGCTTGCTTTAGTCAAGGCTGCTAAATTCGTGTTTTAAAAACAGTCAACCGTCAAATCCCAGTCCTTTATCACCACACGAGTTAACATTTCTCTCTCATGTTATATGTCACCATAAAAATGCCCTGCTTCGTACAGTCATTCAAGGACACAGGCTGATGGACCTTCCGCTATGCCAACACATGGTGGGAGAAGAGAGAGAAAGGACATCTTAGATCTGCTCTGCTGCATCACTGCTGCTCAAAGCTCATTGGCTAGAACTAGTCAAATTGCAAGGTCTGCCCCCTGTGGGACCGGAATGTGTTGTTTTCCATATGCCTCAAAGGAGAGGATATTGGATATTGACGAGCTACCACATGTCCTCAATGCTGTGTCAAATGTGGTTATGATATAAGCTTGGTTTCCTAGATGATACACTACTCAGATTCTCCTCTTAGCTTTTTTATTCACTTTTTCTCCCAGTGGATTTACTTCTTTCATATCCCTTATTAAATATGTTTCCCAAGGTTCAATTTCCAGCTATATGCTACACTTCTTAGGTACTATTTTTCTTGAAGATTTAAGAATCATCTATCATGGTGTCTCTCATAGTTCCTTAACTATAGAAGTCTAACAAATATTGAATTATTGATGAGCTAATTAAATATGAGCTCAAAGCTAAATGGTGATTTTAGAAATTCTATATTTGGTATGCATATTTAGTAATCTTTTAAACTTAATAGTATAAATCTTCAGCATTCTACCTCCTTTTTCTCATATTTCTCCTCTTTTCAGTTTTTTTTCACCTTAACACCTTAACTTTACTATTAAAAAAAAAGTATTAACTGTATAATGAACTCTGGCCTTTGATAAACCAGAGTTTATAAGTAATAACAGCATGAGGATATTCAAATGATGAAAAAGTAAACAAGAAAGCAAAGTATTATTTTTTATTTCCTGCTTTTTAAAAAAAATTTTTTTTTAACGTTTATTTATTTTTGAGACAGAGAGAGACAGAGCATGAATGGGGGAGGGTCAGGGAGAGAGAGGGAGACACAGAATCTGAAACAGGCTCCTGGCTCTGAGCTGTCAGCACAGAGCCCGATGCAGGGCTTCAACTCATGAACTGCAAGATCATGACCTGAGCCGAAGTCAGACGCTTAACTGACTGAGCCACCCAGGTGCCCCTTTATTTCCTGCTTTAAACCACTGAGTGACCATCTTCTTTATCAGTTGTCTCTAATGACTGTTACACAAATAATGCTAACTTCAGTGCCAGAATAATTTTGGAAACAGTATTTATTTTGTTTAGTATCTTCAATTGGAAGCTTTTTTAGAGTAGTGTTTTTCATAGGTAGGAGCAACGTTTAGGGCTAGATGACCAAAACTAATGTTTTAAAATACTGAAAGTCATTTTCATTAAAAGACTTTTATGTGAACATATAAGTAAATCAAAACACAAAATAGATTCATTTAAAAAAATCTATTGAACACAACTGTACTTAAGGCATCTTGTATAAATTCACTTTGAAATCTCTGACATTCAGGTAACAATGAATAGATTTCTAAAAATCTATCTAATCCTCTTAGATGGATTTAAATTTGTACATTTCTCTGTGTGTACTATGTATGAATATATACAGACACATGTACATATATGTCTCTGTATCTATATATCTAAAGAGAGAGCAAGGCCAATGATCTGACTCTTGTTCCTGCTGTTTTGTCATTGGGTTCCATGGGCCAGGAAAACTTTTTCTTGCATTCATTTTTCTTTGTTTAGTCCAAAAATATACCAAAGGGAAACTATGATTCCATATGGAATTAGAGGTATACTTTTTACTCTATGCCAAACATATTGGTAAACAAGAGTCATAAATCAGGTTTATTTTCAACTAAATTATACTGAGCCTCTACTATAACTGCCTGCTAGAGTGCTAAATGCTTTTATGTATCTTTTATGTTTTATAAAGAGCCAGAAAACAGTACCATATATATAAAAATACTATGTCTATTATGATTTTTTATAGATTTATTGGAGTATAACTAAAATAAAACAAACTGCACTTATTTAAAAAGTACAGTTTGTTAAGTATTGATGTATGTACACACTTGTGAACTCATCCCAACAACCCAGAGAATGAAGATATCAATCAGCTCCAGAGTTACCTTGTGCCTTTGTCATCCTTTCCTCCCACAGCGATCGCATTACCACCCCGTCCCCCACCTGGGCAGCCAGTGATCTGCTTTGTCATTAGATTTGTTTTCATATTCTAACATGCTACATACATGGAATGATATAGTACAGATTCTCTTACGCCTGGCTTCTTACAATCATCACAATTATATGGAGACTCATTCCTGTTCCTGTGTGTATCTACAGTGTTCTATTTTAATGCGGAATAGTACATGTCCATGGTTTGGATATATCACAATGTGTTTATGTAGTCACCTGTTTGTAGACATTACAAGTAAAGCTGTTATGAACATTCAGGTTCAAGTATTTGTGCGCATTATGTTTTCATTTATCATGGGTGGATATGTACGAGTGGGATGACTGGGTCATATGATACGTATATGTTAATTTTTAAAGTAGGTGTCAAACTCTTTTCCAACATGGTCATATCATTTTAAATTCTCACTAATAGCGTATGAGGGTTCTGGTGGTTCTGCTTCCTTGCCAACACTTAGTACAATCAGCATTTTTAATTTTACTCATTCTAACAAGGGTGTAGTAGTATCTCATTGTGGGTTTAATTTATATTTTCTTAGTGACAATTAATGTTATGCATTTTTCATATGCATCTATGCAATTCTTTGAGGAAGCATATATTGAGATATTTTGCAAATCTGGATATAGGAGTGTATGTACCTTCAAAAATGATTATACTTTTTTTGTTTTTGTAGTATTTTAGAAGTCTGAAATTATTTCTGAGTAAAAAAGTAAAAAAGAAGAAAATTGTTATGAATATGGTCACAAGAATTATAAATGTTAAATCATCTCTAAGAATATATTTGAATATACAAATATAATAAATATTTAAAGTATAAATATATACAATATAATATTAAATATCATATAATATTATATTAAATAATAGTTTAAACCCCAAATGATGCTGGCAAAGATCAAGAAGCGGAGAAGGACAGGTGTGAAGAAACAGAAACATAAAAAGCTTCCTATCTATTGAAGTGAACTGAGTCAAAAAAAAAAGTTAGTTTCAGTCTTGACTTGCATAATTAGAGATCTGTTTTTTCAATGCAAGTACAAACAAGAAATGAAACCCGTACAAATCACTGCAAAAGACAAAAGCAAAAGAACCAAATTCCTTATGTCGAAAGACAAAGAGCACGGGGCTTGGCACCAACACATAAAAATAAAGAATTTAAAACAACAGAACAGACAAATCATGCATAAAGATTCTTTGAGACACGCAAAAAAAAAATGTTCATGACAAAATGTTAATGTGTAAGATGCAAACGTGTATTCAGAATGACCATAATTATGTTAAACACACACATATATATTCAGCATAGAAAAAGAATGAATGGGGCCACCTGGGTGGCTCAGTGGGTTAAGTATCTGACTTTGGCTCAGGTCTTGATCTCACCATTCGTGAGTTTGAGCCCCACGTCCGGCTCTGTGCTGACAGCTTAGAACCTGGAGCCTGCTTTGGATCCTGTGTCTCCCTCTCTCTCTGTTCCCCAGCCCCCTGCTTGTGCTCTGTTTTTCTCTCTCTCTCAAAAATAAGTAAACATTTTTTAAAAATTAAAAAAAAGACAAAAATGAATAGAGGTAAATACACCAAAGTAGTTGTCTTTGGGTGGTAAACTATGCATACTTTTTATTTTCTTAATTATAATTTATGTTTTTTTCAAAGTTGTCTATAGTGAGCATGAATTACTTTTATGCCAAAAATAGGAGTTGTATTTTTAAAAAAGAAAAATATAGCTTTTCATCTCTCCCTGTTTCTAGAGCTAAACCTGACTAAATGGTGCATGAAATGGCATCAAGACCTTCTGCCTAACATTTTCCATGAAAAATGTAAGTCTGCCCCTAGGGCAACATTGCTGAGGTAACAAGTTTTATCACTTAAGTTGTTTTACCTGGAACACTATCCCTCACATCAATTTTAGTTTCATCTTGGGTATATGAAAGGTCATAGCAAGAAGTTACAGGAATAAACATTAATGTCAGTCAATTTTGATTAAAGTGGAGAACTTTCTCCCATTCCAGAGGACCTAAAAGAGAGGGAGTTTTTCCTTTAATTTTTCAATTGTTGTTTGTACTATTAGATGGTTTGGGATCACCTCCAGCAGTGTTCTATTTGACTTCGTGGATTCACAAAGGCAGCAGAGGGCAGAGATTAAGAGCATGGCCTCTGGAGACAGGATCTAGACCTGAGTCCCAGTCCTTAAGCTAATAAATGTCTTTGTGCCTTAGTTCCCTCATCTGTGAAATGGGGATGATAATAGTATTACCTACCTTACAATTATTTTGAGAATTTGATGAATTCATGTTTGTAACATGCTCTGAACAGTGCCTGAAACACAGTGAGTGTTATAGAAGTCTTAATTAAATAGACAAAATAGATAACTGAGTTGTAGTCTATGGCACTTCCATCTTCCAGCAAGCTCTTGTCCCCTAGAGTAACATAAAGTACTATTTCTATATCTTGTCATACACAGAATTGTGAAACACATTGCATTTTTCCATTTTTCCATTGTGCTCCTGCTTCCTTTTGATCTCCTAGTCTTCTAGATACAGTGGTTTTCAACCCTTTCTTTATCTTCCATCACCTCCTCAAAAGCTACCTCTCCCCATGGATCTGCATCCTTGCAGTCCTATTTTCTACTTTCCAGAATCATAGCTGGGGATAATCTCCACACCAACTTTTCTTTACGTGCTCTTCCTTTGCACAGAGCCTTTCTGGAGATCATGCATCAATCCTATGGATCCAGAATGATGTGACAAAGAACAGTCGTCAGAGGGACATTAAGCAAGTGTGCTGAGGAAAAGGAAATGGTGTTCAGAGCTCCTAGGAAGTCAGTAAATATTCTGGGTTTAGCAAAACTAATCTATGCAATTTTGAGGACTCTATAATATGCTCACGTGTATGTTCCAGTAGGGAGGGAAAAGTGTGCACCATTTCTCAAGCTTATTTGCCTTGTGGAAACTTTTATTTTCTCTCTATATTCCTGTTGACACCTGGAAAAGTTGGCAGAACACCGCTCTGAAAAATGCTGCATGCCTTTGCTGAAAGGAGTGGCACTCTGTGGTGGAAACACTCCACAGTCTTGTGGGGAAGAAATATTTCTGAAGACACAATTCAAATTACACCATTTTGCTTTGGTGGCCAGAATGGATTCATCATCAAAATTCTTAAAGTAATTTGATGTCCCTCATCCTGCCCCAGGCCTTCATATATGTATTCGTTCTACACATTTTTATGGAGAGCCCACTGCATGGCTAGATGAGCACCCCTCACTTTGTTTCCTTGGTCGGGACCACAGAGCCTTAATGGACAGCTGAGAAGGACTATGTGCTGACGATTGGAAAATATGGATCAGACATTCAGGTAAGGGACTTTACCCACCACTTTATGGCACTAGGAAACAGAGCCAGACCCTAGGTGTGGATGGATTGTGAAGGAAGTAAACAGTCACATGAATTCTGCTTGGTCCACTCTTTACAGTACACCATTCGAGTGTCCTTGGCAACATTCACTCGATCTTCAGTGTAAGAATGGTACAACTCAGAGTCCAACAAGTTACATGAGCTGATAATAAAAACAGTAATGAAAATAGAAAATATTTACTACGTTAGTCACTTTACATATGTTAAATCTGCTTTTACTTTACTTGGAGGGCTAAGTATATTCCTGTCCCTGGTTGAAATGTCAGGCAGATACCTGAATTTTTGGAATCTTAACAAGAACATACGCCTTCTAATCCCATCTGGGCATAAAAATATTCTCAGTTTAAATAAATAAAATGCTCAGTGCAGTGTAATAACTCATGTTCCAAGCTTTCTTCCAAGTTAGTCCTCCCTTCCTGTCCCAGCGTGGGCAACTCCTCACACCCTCACTTCAGAGATAGAGTCCGGGGCAAGAAAGCCCTGCTTGGCTGGCACAGATTGCACCTTTGGGGCTCCTGAGCTGGTGGACCCCTAGGGCTGAGTCCTTCTCTGGCAGAGCTCCTCAGAGACACTGCTGCTGGGGCCCTCACACTGTGAGGCTCACTGCGCCTTGCCCCAACTGGTCATCATGATTCCTCCCTCCTGCCCTGGGCATCTACTTGGTGACCCATCTCCTTTGTGGTGTTCAAGGAATTAAAAAGGAAGCCATGAGACTGAGGTGGCTCTACTGTCTTGGTAGCCTGTGTAAACAAGCAGAAACTTAAACACGAGTCAATTCCTGTAAATGCACTCCTTTGAAGAAAACGAAATTTAAGAACAACCAATCACAAACAGCCAACTGGTTGCTCCTAAATAAGGCAACCACGTAAGCTACATTCAATCAGTTTCCTTGCTTTACTTCCAGGTTTGCTTTATAAAAGCCTTTTTCTCCCACCTCTTGTCCATGGAGTGCTCCATCCCTATCCACACTTGCTCTAATAAACTCTTGAAAATTGCAATGGGCCTCAGGTTACCCTGTAACACTGAGTATCAGATTGTCTTTCCAGATAGGGATTCTTCACATCCTTGGAGTTCACATCTTGTCCATGAGAAACAGCCATGCTTTCTGGCAGTCAGCAATAGAAGTGTACTTCGCAAGCAGTTCAGCTCTCCTCCCTTGGCTCTGCTACCTCAGGCCTAACCAGCCACAGCCTCTCACATGACCTTCATGTGCTTCAACTCCAGGACACTCACATCAAGTCCTCCCAGTGTTTCTCTTGAAGGTCCCTTTCTCATGTAGGCGAGAAGGAACGTTACCCACTCTTCACTGTGGTGAGGATGCTCAGATCTCCAACAACTGTCCCAAATAAATTCTCTCTTATTAAAAAATGTTTATTTACTTATTTTTAAGAGAGAGAGAGAGAGAGAGATAGAGCATGAGCAGGGAAAGGGCAGGGAGGGAGGGAGACAGAGGATCCGAAGCAGGCTCCTCACTTCAAGCAAAGAGCCTGAGGTGGGCCTCAAACTCATGAACCATGAGATCAAGACCTGAGTCAAAGTCGGATGCCCAACCAGCTGAGCCACCCAGGTGTCTCTAAATTCTCTTTAAAAACAATTCTTTCTTTTGACCCATCCAAACTCTCTTACATGCTTGGGGGTATGTATTGAGCTGAAGTTTGGAGTGGCTAATAACTCTTTTCGCAGGTACTGCATCAGTGGCCTATTGAATACCTTGCTACAAAATGTGGAGATATGTTGAACCTACGATTTAGTTCTCAGCCTTTGGGGATTCAGTGTAAACTGAGGTAGGGGGTCTCAATCTAACATCCTGGAATACAACCAGTGTCTGATTTCAAGTGATAGATGTTCTCTGATTATTAATTAGAGACTAGTTACTGGAGTACAGTATAAGCATCACACAGCCAAGGATTTCTATCCTTTTAAAAAGTACTATATCCCCACCTCCTAGAACATTTTGAGCCTGACATACAGTGGCTCAACAAAGTTTTGTTAAACTTATGTATTATTTTACAGATAAGACAATTGAGGCTTAGAAAGGGTAAGTAACCTGTCCAAACTTAGTCACCTAGTAAACCATGGAGCCATGGTTTGAATAATTGGTGACAGAAAGCAACTAATGGTAATCAGGTATATTTTATTTAAGCTTTTCTTTTTTTTTTTTTTAAGCTATTCTTTTATATATATTCTGTGACTTTATATAGAATTATTTGCATAGAGCCTTTAAATTCATCTTATTTTCATAGAAATCTTCTAGAATTTGATTACCCTGTATTTCAGAGATTCATGCTGGCTCATCGCCTATCAGACAACCTGACCTTGGATGGCTACACTGCCATCTGGTGTTGAATATATGAATTGCCTTTATTAAACACCTTTAGGATAATGGCTTTTTTGAAACTTTATATCCATTAAGTCATTTAATTTTCACAACGACCCTGTACAATAGGTACTATTTGTATACCCATTTTATAGATGACTTATACACTGGCAGGACCAGGACTTGATCCCAGGCTGTCTAGCTCCAAACCTCAGTCTTTTATTACATTGTCATGTTTTTCTATAGAGGAGAACCAATTCACTCTATTTCAGTAATACTAGATGTTTTAGACCCTCTGCCTTCTCACGCTTCTCCAACCTGATGTTGTAATTTTATGGGTTCATTATTATCTCCACCAGCCATATAGTTGATACTAGGGACAAACTCAAAATCATTTTGTTATTTACTCATATAATTTTCTTTTCCTCATTTCTGAGTATTTTACCACCAATCCAAGTGAGGAAAGTTACAGTCTGGTATTTCACCAACCATAATGAAGCTTACTCTTCAACATCTATCATCTCTAGTTCAATAAACACTATGCAAGAGTTCACATGATATTGTTATAAAATAATGATCCACATGGAAATGTTTGCCTCATTACTTTATAGTTATTTCTCCTAAAGTTAATACTTCACTACCTGAATGGTTTGGAGGAGAACAGCTCTCCTTTGCTGAATCAGAAAATCTGATAATTGCATATCATTAATCTAATGTCATAGCACATTAAAAAAATGAGTAGGTCAAACATTCTTAGTGAGACCAACATTTAATGCTATGCCCATTATTTTCATAATGTTTACTATCTTTAAAATGCCTTGCAGTTTGCAGGGCACTTTCACATAGTTTTTTTGTTTTGTTTTGTTTTGTTTTTATTCTTATAATTACAATTTGAAGTAAGTATTTGTACTCTCATTTACAGATGAGGAAGTTAAGACTTAGAAAGGTTTTTGTGACATGTCCAGGGACATAGTTAATAAGTAGCTGAGCTAGTGCTAGAACTCTGTCTGATTATAATCTGGAACCAGACCATTTAAAAGGCTTTCCTAATATCCATACTAATGTCAATTTCTAAATGATCTTTCTCTCCCAAGAGATACATCCATGAGAAAAGAATTTCAAGATCAAATGCATTTGGGGAACACTGTCTATTAAGTTCCCCATTGGAAGAATCACAGACTTGTTATCATTTTTAAAGGCTATGAAGGACCCTTGCATTAATGAAGCACATTTAACTTTGTTTAATCTGGGCTTATTCCCAGATTTAATTAATCATTGAACTTTTCCCCCCAAGTAATTGGTAATAACAGACAAAAGACCTGCATTAACAACTGTTCAGCTTTAACTGAACAGTGTATTACCAACCATTCTAAAAGGCCCAATGCTCCATGTGGACAGGCCGTATTTTGGATGAGTTTAGGAAAGATTAGAGCAAGACAGTAGTCGTGAAAGAACAGAAGTGTATGCTTTTGCTTTTTAGTTTTTAGTCAAAGGGACTTGCCTCATTATAAATGCCATGAAAGTAAGAACCATTTCTAAACATTTTTTGAGGCATATAGTGCAATCCCAAAAATGTATGTTATGGAGAAGAGTGGCATTAATTTCTCACATCAGTTTTATTAATCATAAACATTTGTTTATCAGAAAATTGAAAACTTAAGCCTATTTTTATACTTAATAAGGGGCATAGCACTGGGCAATTCTGATGCAGAAAGATCATTTACATAACTGCTATATGTTTAAGGGACTTCTGACCATCATCACTTAATGAATTGACCAATGTCCCATACATAGTTTTCTTTTTATTTTTTTTTTTAATTTTATTTGAGAGGGAGAGAGAGAGAGAGAGTGCATGCGTACAAGTGGGGGAGGGGCAGAGAGAGGAAGAAAGACAGAGAGAGAGAGCCCCAAGCAGGCTCTGCACTGTCAGTGTGGAGCCTGATGTGGGGCTCCAACTCATGAACCATGAGATCATGACTTGAGCCAAAATCAAGAGTGAGATGCTTAACTGACTGAGCCACCAAGTGCCCCACCCATATGTTGTTTTCTTAAAGGTCCACGTTAATGCCAATAATACATTAGAGCTGATTCAAATCTATTAGAAAATAAATTATCTCACAATTGGAAAAATAAATAATTATTTTCTACAGTACTTTTTGACTTAAAAATCAATTCTCTTTCCTTTTTTCCTCTCTTCTATTCTCTCATTCACCTGTTTATTGATCCAAATTTCTTATCTCAGAACTCTACAGTAAAGGAATTTCAAATGTCAGACAGAGTGGGTACAAATGGACAGACTGATGTATATCTTCAGTGCAACTAAAGCCCTGGCACATTTGGACAAGCACAGGTACAACCTGCCACACAGATACATATTAATTTAGCAGGCTCTCCTGCCCACTCCCTCCACCAAAATGGAACGGAAAACTTAAATCTAAACTTGTATTATGCCACATTTCAGTCAGGTCTTTAAATGAGTATTCTATGCTGGGCACTAGATTGTATTCTTGGCATCATGAATCTTCCATGAGTGGTAACTCTGCTTGCAATAAAAGGTCAACAACAATTTTGAACAATTCAGTTTTTCTCCAAACATTTAATTCTTGCCTGCATGAGCACCTTCATGTATACAGACACACACAAACATAGAGTTTACTAAATTATTGCTCTTTCAAAACCTACTGTTTACTGGTAAGAGAATTTGAAAACCCAGTAGCCACATAGCAAGTCTGAAAACAACTCATAAGCTACCAAATTATAGTAAACCTGGATTTAATCCTACAGATTGTTCCCTATTACTCTCATCCCTAAAGACCAGGAATTTCACATAGGTCTAATTGGTATACCTTTGTACTTTGTAAAGAGACACCCAGCCTATTGTAAACCGCCACACTTGAATTGCTTTCGTGGTGGAAATATTTACTAAAGGTCAAGTTGTATCATTCAAGCAAATAAATCCTAACAAGAGCAAAGGCTGAAATGTCTTAAGTGGCCTTCCACTTCCATGAACCTAAGAGGTATCTCTTCACCTGTTCTGTGGTATTGAGGAAATAATAATATCTTACCTTGGTGGTATGCTTCATAGTCTACCAAGCATTTTCCCATATATCATCTTATTGTTGCTTATCACAAAAAGCCTGGAAAGCAGGAAAAGCAGATATTATTTTGAGTTTTACCTAAAAGGCAACTGAAGTTGGAGGAAGGTGACCAGTTTGCCCAGGGAGATGTACTAGTGGAGGACAGGGCTGAGACCCACAGACCTCCCAGATTTTCATTCAGTTCTCTTCCCATAACCACACTGTGGTCAGAGTTGACATACAGACTGAATAAATAAAAGATAAGATTGAGTTATACTTCTTTAAAAAAAATTTTTTTTAATGTTTATTTATTTTTGAGAGAGACAGAGACAGAGCATGAGTCGGGGAGGGGCAGAGAGAGAGGGAGACACAGAATCCAAAGCAGGCTCCAGGCTCTTGAGCTGTCCGCACGCACAGTGCCCAACGTGGGGCTCAATCCCATGGACTGTGGGATCATGACCTGAGCTGAAGCCGGACGCTTAACTGACTGAGTCACCCAGGTGCCCCAAGCTACACTTCTTGCATGAAGATTCCTGAAACCCAGTCAAGCTACCAGAATTTCTGTGCACTGAAATACTTCTGATTTGAAAAATATTTTTTTTCAGTAACTGCATAATGAATTACAAACACCAAATGATACTTCCTCAGGACTTCAGCCACTTGGCAAGGTTAGCAAATTAAAGTAATAAGCAGTGAGAGAGCTAATCATTGAAAGATGGTTCTGTGAGACAAAAGTGCCCAGAAGTTGAGCCACCTGAATTCCTTTTCCAGCTATGTCACTGACTTACTGTGTTTCCTTTGGCAAACTCTCTGGAGGTCAACTTCCTTATCTATCAAGAATAATAATACGTGCTCTGTTAATCTCCCCAGGCTCTTTAAGGAGCTTGGAAAAATAATTTACGATGAAGTTGAAAATAATGTCTCTATTCAAATGAAAGGCCAGTAGCTGAGTTACTTGACTAGAACTTCTTCTCTTTTTAAATCATGTGAATAATAAATAGGCTTAGCATTTTAAAAATTGTGTATTTTATTTCTGGTAATATGTGCAACATTTCAGAAAAATACAATTTTATATTCCTTTCTGATGTTCTAATGACTACCCCCATTTACTCTGATTTTGCTTGTGCTTTTCTTTTTAATAAAGGTGCCAATTGAAAGTGAAATGTATACTCAAGGAAATATTTAATGTCTTATCCATAGTTGGAGGAGAGTGAAGCAAGAGCCAAAAATTGGGCAGGCTTCAATCCAAACAGATTCTGTAGTAAACTGGCCTCTTCAAAGTGAAAACTGAAATGGAAAAGCTAGGAATCTGTTATCTGTGCAGTTTTGGCAATCAACTTCTTAGTAATGCAGTTAGGACAATGAGGTGAGGACACCATTCTCCTGTTTGTACTTAGTCATTATTTAAAAGCTGGCAAGATTCCAGAAAAGTATAACTTTTTTTTTTCTTTTAGAGAAAGAGAGAGAGAGAAAGAGAGAATCCCAAGTAGGCTCCAGACTTAGTGTGGAGCCTGATGGCGGAGCTCAATCCCACAACCCTGAGATCATGACCTGAGATGAATTCAAGAGTTGGACGCTCAACTGACTGAGCCATCCAGGTGCCCCAGCTTAATAACTTTTCACACGAATTGCAAAAGGCTGTTAGTGAAATAACTTGTTTTTATTGTAATACAGTTTGCTAAGCACTAATTAGGTGCAAAAAAACACTATTCAACCTTCATATGCCTGTGCTAGAAAGCATTGAGGGTGTAGACAGCTTGTAAAAAAGCATTGAGGGTGTAGACAGTTTGTAAAACTTAGAAGTGATTTGATGCATAGAAATTGTCAAACCTAGAGATGTTTTAAGAAAGGAAAATGGTAAGTAATGGAATTAAACTTGTTAAGGAGGTTATGTAGCAGGATTTTAACACCAAGGAGAGTACTTTATTTTTTATTTTTTAAGCCATACTTATAGCTACTTTAAATTTTATTTACTTTAATTTTACTTTATTTTCCTTGCAGATTATTTTGATTTTTGCAACAAATATTCTGTCTCAATCTAAATTGGGGTAGATCAAAACAATAAGTTGCTTATCACACAGACAGCAATACGTTTAATTCGGAATTAAACTATATACCAAAACCCACACTTCTACTACCCCACACTGTATCTCTTTACAACTTTTGATCCCATAATTCCACCTCTTGTAATTTACTACAAGGAAATAATTTATCAGAAGAAAACAAGCTGTCAGGAAAGAAAAAGAAGGAATTTAAGGTGTCTATAATAACAGACATTTAAACAAATTAGGGTAGATGAACTAACAGGCTATTTACATATTGTGAAAGAGACTTCCTATTAATGAAAAGTTCAGCTCTTACAATGTACCTACCCTTTCTTCCCAAACTACTCTAAAGTGACAAGAAAGGGGGGGGGGCGGACAACAACATAAAGAGAGTATGAATGGAAACAACATCAGATGAGAGGTGTCAACAGATTTATGGAAAGAAAAAAGCCCAGCACATTGTGTTACTGGATTTAAAGAGCAGAGGCAACTGCACTTGAAGGCACTGCAGATGGGGACACCAAAGAAAAGCAAACCAGCCACTCCAGGAAGCAGGGAAGGGCTGGGGGCATATGGCTTAGTGGGAGGCAAGGATGGGATGGGGCTTGGGGGAAAGGCTGTGTGGAAGACAATGATGGATTTCTCTTCAACACCTGTTTCTCACCCAGTCTTCTACAGGCTCACCCTTTCTCCTTCTTGGAAGAACACTGTGTCCTTCTCTGAGTGGGACCATGTGACTCAGAGGAGGACATGGGCACAGAATCTGGGAAACATAAAGCTAACACAGGAAAGCAAGGAGGCAGGCTTAGAGAAGGGGCTCACCCTGGAGTGACTGTTAATTGAGTTCTGCAATGCATGTGGTCAAGGGCAGCCTGAGGGCACAAAAAAGACTATTCAGAGAGCACTTTGGCTTTTAAAATGCCAAAAGTGTACTAAATGCCGATTTAGTAAGGTTACAAATTCAAAATTCTTAAGCACTTAAGTTGACTTAAAGGTAACAGTATCATATTTATAAAGCTAGCAAATTTTAATCACTTTTCAGGGATCCTCTTATTAATATTCAATCCCATTTAGTAGCTTGGTTCATGAGACTTGTTTAAACTTTTTAAACTGCATTTTAAATGCTTTAAATGTGCGACACATATTCCAATCCAAGGTGCTCATATAATTCTTATAAATTTAATGTTAGATTTCAACTTGAAATCAAATTAAATCAATTACACATCTTAAAATTAGAATCATAAAGCTTATTTGTTAAGTCCAATTAGCCAAGTTTTCTTAAATACTACAGTTACATAAAACTCAAAACTGCAGATTCTTTTTTAAAATTTCTTTTTTAATTGTTTTTAACATTTATTCATTTTTTGAGAGACAGAGAGAAACAGAACATGAGCAGGGAAGGAGCAGAGAGAGGGAGACACAGAATCCAAAGCGGGCTCCAGACTCCCAGCAGGATGGGATTCTTGCCTTCAACTTTGATTGGACTTACCGAGCACTGTTTATAGCTGCTATACTAAGTAAGCCATGACCTAAAGAAGGAAGAGGCTTTTAAGTACACTGCAACTCTTAAAATGAAAATACATTACCTATTTTTTTCTGTCTATTCAAAGAAGTTATTTCAGCACAGAGACAGATGTGGGGCTTGAACTCACAAACTACAAGATCATGACCTGAGCTGTAGTCAGATGCTTAACTGACTGAGCCACCCAGGCGGCCCTTTAAAAAAAATTTTAAAGTTTATTTATTTATTTTTGAGAGGGAGAGAGAGAGAGAGAGGTGGGAGACAGAGAATCCCAAGCAGGCTCTGTACCATTAGTGCAGACTCCATGTGGGGCTTGAACTCAAACCATGAGATCATGACCTGAGCTGAAATCAAGAGGTGGTCTCTCAACTGACTGAGAGAGAGCACGTCTGTGCAAGTGAGGGAGGGACAGTGTTAGAGGGAGGGAGAATCTTAAGCAGGCTCCAACTCAGGGTGGAGCCCCACAGGAGACAGGACGGCAGGGTTCAATCTTAACACCCACTGTGAGACTATGACCAAGCCAAAATTAAGAGCTGGATGGTCAACCAACTAAGCCACCCAGGTACCCCTGCAGAGATTCTTTAACACAAAAAAACATTGTTACTTTGATTCCCTAAATATTCCTCTACTTAATTCTGAGTCTTATCAAGGTTAAAAGAGAAATAGTTCTTTCCCACTAAGGAAAAAACTACTACCTACCAATAAAATATTGAACTTACCATCCTATGTCATTTTTATGGCCATCTTCTCAGCTTGTTCACTTTCCTTCTGTTCTGAGAAGACCTTGGACTAGGCAAGGATGGGATTCTTGCCTTCAACTTTGATGGGACTTAATGAGCACTGCTTATAGCTGCTATACTAAGAAAGTCATGACCTAAAGAAGGAAGAGGATTTTAAGGGTGCTGCAACTCTTAGAATGGAAACACAAATTATCTAATTTTTCTGTCTACTCAAAGAATTCTTTAAGTTGACCACTTCCATGTAATTGGCTATATGACTTGATGGGATTTTGAATTTCTTTGGCCCTTCTTCAAGTATAAATATCTCCCTGTCTAACTTTAAAAACTGAACTTTACGAACCCTTCATTCATTTTGAATTTTTCCTGACTGGTAAGACCACACAACTCTTAGGGATAGAAAGATGTCATTGGATTGAACTCTGAGTATCTGTCATTGTTTTTTTGTCTAGTTTTGTGGGCCCAACTTCTAAAGTCATCCTACTGACAAGAAACAAGAAGGTGATATTCAAGGGGAAAACATGGAACTAATTAGTTATCTGTTACTTTCAAAATAATATTGAACTCTGCTTTATATATTCATTGGAAAATTTAAAAAACTCACAATACATATACTGAATGGGAACCAATGAAACAGTTTCAAGAAGACCAAGTATTTTACAAGAAAAGGAACAATCAGAGCATTCTACCTGGCTCAAATATAAGCAGTATTTACAGAACCACTAACTGTATGCACTGATTAATGATTTAACATTATTAGAGACAAGGAAGGTAGACTTTAGAAATTTAAATTCTTACCATAACAAGAAGTCAATAGATAATATCTAAAATTGATAAAACACAGTTGTAGAAGATTATTATACAGAAATATGGGGGCGAATATCTGAAGAAAGGGCTGGAAAACTTATAAGGAGATGCCTTTAGACATTGAGACTTGGGGGCACCTGGGTGTCTCAGTTGGTTAAGCGCCAACTTCAGCTCAGATCATGATCTTATGGTTTGTGAGTTTGAATCTTGCATTGGGCTCTCTGCTGTCACCACAGAGTCTGCTTCAGATCCTTTGTCTCTCTCTCTCTCTCCCTTCCCAGCTCTCACACACACACAACCTATTTCTATCAAAAATAAAACCAAAAAAAAAAAAAAAAAAAGAAAGCAATCAGTCAGTTAAGCATCCGATTTCAGCTCAGGTCATGATTTCGTGGTTCCTGGGTTCCAGCCCACGTCGGGCTCTAGCCCACATCAGGCTCTGTGCTGACAGCTCAGAGCCTGGATCCTGCTTTGGATTCTGTATCTCCCTCTCTCTCTGCCCCTCCCCAGCTCGTGCTCTGTCTGTCCCTCAAAAATACATAAACATTAAAAAAATAAAAAAGCCAAAAAAAAAAAAAAAAAAGAAAATGAGATCTGACTTGGGGTTGGGATGGGTAGAGGTCAGAGAAAAAGAGTAAGGAAAGTGAAGCTCTTTTGTTACATTTTAGTAACATTTGACTTAATATGTAAGTATTACTTTAATAATCTTAATTTTAAGTAAAATGCCAGATTTTAAAGTGACAATTATGACCATTATAAATACTACTGATTATGGGAAAATATCATGTAATGTGGAGTAAAGAACCTAGGAAAAACATTTTATGTTTATGGTGCAATAATTACAATTATGTAAAGATACTTAAGAACAGTAACTATAAGAGACCATGAAAAAATGAAAACACATATAGGGTAATAGAATAAAAGTGACTTAAAAATTTTTTACTTACTGTTATAATATTAGCTTGACATCACTTATTTTGAAAAATTATTAAAATTTACAGAATACCACGTTGAAATACACACTTTATTTGGGATTATGTCAGCATGGAAATCATCCCTGTCTCCAACAGTTTATATTCCAATGTTATGAAATTCTTGAAGTCTCCTAAATTAAAGTCTCCTACTCTACACCACCCCAAGCACATTCATGAAGTCGTCACTGTTTTCCTATCTTACCCTTTAAATGTCTCTTCCTGCCCCAACTTTATTCTGCTCCTTTTATGCCACAATAACACACCACCATCTACTTCCTCAGAAAATCTCCTAGGATGCCAAGTGTTTTTTCATGGGATTTGCAAGCTTTTTTTTTTTTTTTTTAATGTTTATTTTTGAGAGGGAGAGAGACAGAGTGTGAGCGGGGAAGGGGCAGATTGAGAGGAAGACACAGAATCTGAAGCAGGCTCCAGGCTCTGAGTTGTCAGCGCAGAGAATGACATGGGGCTTGAATTCACAAACTGTGAGACCATGACCTGAGCTGAAGTTGGACGCTTAACTGACTGAGCCATCCAGGCGCCCCTGCAAGTTGTTTTTTGAGTGAGCTTTTTTTCAGTGTGATTTCTAGTGTGGAAACGCCCTGTGTGTGCCCTGGATTGTGCAAGTGTCCCAGTGTATGTTTTGGCATTTGCTTCTTTTTGTGGACCTACAAAGGTAGGTATAAGATCTTACAGTTCTGATTTGCACACTGTAGAGCCTTTCCTGCTTTTACGAATGGAACCCAGCTCCAGACATATAGACAGTTTGCAACTTCAAGGCTTCCTCAACAGTATAATATAGTTCATGCTGATCAAGTAAATTATCCCTGAAAAGTCAGGGATTCAGATACCCTTTGAATCCCTTAGAAAAAAGGACTTCAGACTTGATTCAATTGCTGATTCATTTCTGATACCTTCTGGTTTTAATTTCTTGCTTTTGAGCTGCCACATGCATTTCCAAAATAAATATTTTATCCAGAATTTTTAAGTGTTTGAAATATAAGTTGCTCACTCATTTTGCCATGGTCTCTGTGATTGCTTTAGAGCACTTGGTCTCCAATAGATAGTAAATTCCTTGAAGAATGGCAACAGGACTTTCATTTTCACCAGGGTTTAGCACAGTAATAGGTTTATAATCGGCACCCACCACGCATTTGGTGAAGGAATGCCTTTCGGAAGACAGTGAGAAAAGCATTTGATAAATTATGGGGTTAATGGCCAGATTAATGACATAAGCCTTCCAAGGGTATTTGCATATTAAAAGGGGTTATCTATGTGTTTGGCAGGGAGTTCACTGAGCTTTCTTAATGATTCTCCCTATGTAGACACTGTTTCCAGCAAGTAGGTAAGATTTTGAGCAGATAAATTCCTCCCAAATTCTTACTCCTTACTTAGCAACCAACTTTTCTGCTCAGGTCGTAGCCTCCTGGCCCAAGTCTGTAATATGGGGGTCACCTGATTCCTATGGAGTAACTCTAGTTTTTTAGGGATAATTTTTTTTTTTTTGGTCAAAATGAGTTATAACCATGTTATGATAGGATGTTATCAGTCTATTATTTCTCATACAGCAAGACAAATCATCCACTTCTTTGTGGTTGCAGCATTGGTCAGAATATAGAGGGCAGAGGTAACAAGGAAAAGAACTTTCTTAGAATCACATCACCATAGACTAAAGACAGCTGAGAACCCAGATGATCATTTTATGCCACAACTTTACAGATGTCCATTTTAACAACCAGACAAGGCAATAATGCACATGTAGTAGAAATATAGAACTTATTCTATAGACTGAAAGATTTCTATTAGCCATCTGCTTTTACACAATCATAGTACTACATCATCAATATGCTGGGTATAATTTTTTTCTTGTTCTTGCTGTAAAAACATTTCCATAACTATATTCTATTCTGTTTAAATATAAAAAAGCTTGCATTTTTATTATCAACCAATATCCAGAACTAAATGAACTCAGGTTAACAAATGGGAGCTAGTAAAATCCTCATATAGATAATTCTAAAATTATAAATATTGAAGCCTAAACTTTATTTATGCTTACTGTTAACAGTAAATTCCTTAAATGAGGATCTGGGGATCAAGAGGGAGTAGTAATGGCCATCAGTACCAGTAACTCTTACTTTAGTTATGTTATCTACCTAAATTAATGTTCAAGAACAAGGTAGGTATGGTATATGGCATATTAGAAACTTTCAGAAAGGTTTCTAAATGACTAATAAAGAATCAGTTATACAAAACTGTTGTGAGTTAAAACATTAGGGACTCCCAGGTCTCATTTTACTATAGGACAAGTTAGCATTTCTATGTATGGCAAGAGAGTCTTTAATTATCTGGCCTCCAACTTCTTCATATCAGCAATGTTTTTTGGTAGTACAGTAGAGCTTACGTTCTTTTATTCTCTCTGCCTCACTTCTCCCTCATTTTTTCCCTTCATTTTTCCATCTATTCATCCATCCATCCATCCATCCATCCATCCATCCATCCATCCACCTTTAACAATGAGCATTCTAGTCAATTGACTGGTTTCAGAAAAATCTAGTTTTCGAAAGTAGCAAAACACTTTCAGAAGGCACACTGTTTTTTTTAGCTCTTAAAAAAATCATCCTTCATATATCAAGGACTCTTGAAGCACATTACATGGAATGATAAATAAACAGCTTACTTTCTTCATCGAGATACATCCTTGTAAGGGCTTTAAAATGGGTATCTAAATCATACATCTGTTATCTCACCAGGGTCACATAAATTGTGTTATTCACACCACACATGACATGAGATGGATGGGTGGGAGGGAAGGCCTCATTTTGTTTTGTTAAATACTGTTGTTTTTTTTTTTTAAACTTTGCTTTAAGAAGGACTGTATTGTCTTATTTGAAAGATTTTATAAATGGAAAAGATGCCGAAATAACCTTGATTTTTTTTATTTTTTTGGTTTGTCAGATTGTTACTAGGCAAGCTGTTCCTGTGGCAACAAAAGCAACCATAGAAGAGTATTGGGAGCTGTCTAGAACATCCTTGACTGCAAAAATGCTGAAATACAACTGAAAACAGAAGCCTGGTTGACATCTGGACTATATACAACTCCATTACAACAAAAGAACACAAATAATGCTTCAAATTTGTTCTTTCTTTTGCAGTTTACCAAATCATCATTTCATTTGATCCTGACAACATTGGACTTTAGGCATAAGTGGCATTATTAACTTCATTTAAAAAAACATAGCTGTGGTAAGAAAACAGAAACTTCTCCTTTTCTTCCTCTTCTTCTTCCTTGATGTCAAAGGATAGTAATAAAAAAAGAAGTGATATCCAGTTTGAAAATGGAGAAATCATTTCTCAATAAAAATGATCATCCCCAAATATAAAACAAATATAAATTATCTTAAAATAAAAGAAATATAAACAGTCTTCAACAAAACTAGAAAACACTTGTAACCTCCACCACAACTTCTGAGAAAGAGCTAACAGATGCAGTCAAGATATAAAAGGAAGATCCCTGGAGAGGATGCTTACAGCTCCAGACCTCAAAGTTATCAGAGCAACAGACTCCAAAATAGCTGGCATATTCTAAGGGGCAAAGCCAATTCCTTGTCTGAAACAATGGAAATGGAGTCAGCACCACCATTCGGGTGTTTTCTGGATACTTCCTGGTACCACAGAGGAGCAGAGCTGCAAAGCCCAAGGAGGAAATATAGACATGTCACTTACAAGAAGCAGTATGTGGATGAGACAAGAGTGGAGGAAAGACGCCCCAAAGGGGAGCAGCTCTGTGGCTGACAGTCACTGTTTGCTGCAGAGAATAAAAAGGCTAAAAACCAACTTTTGTAGACCTGCAGACCTGGGATAAGTCGCTTCCGTATTACCCAGGAAGAATTGTTAGCCCAAAATGCTATTAACTACCATATGGAAGTATATCAAATAGGTGATCCAGAAAGGAACTTATTTTGAGATGAGTGGTAAATGAAAATGAGCCTGCATAATAGTGTTCATACAAATATACTCCAAAAAAAGCAGGACTGGAACGGGAGAAACAATAGCAGATAAAACCATTCATTGGAAAACATGAATCCACTGAGCGTATGAAATATATGACCAAATAAGGAAACAAAAACTTCATCCAGAGATACAAGCGATCAGAAACCACATAGCGACACAACCAGAGGAAATGCAACAGGAGCTAAAAGACTTTAGGAAAGAAATGGAAAAGAGAAGAAGAAGACCATCCTCCAAACAATGCTACACCAGAGGGAATACAAGAGGTGGGTAAACTGAGAGAAGGCCAAGAGGGGATAAGGTGGAAATGATTTCAACCTGTTAATGAGGGGTGCAAAATATAACATTTAAACTGATAAGCATGTAATAAAGACATAAAACATTTACAGGTATAAAGCTAAACACAAGAAGAACCAAGGAAATAATACTGTCAACTTAAACTGCTCTAGAGGAAAGGCAGAAAAAAGTACACTAATTGGACATTGCTCCTAAAAGGGTATCAAGAGCATCTAGAAAATGAAATGTATAAATCAAAATTACAGTTAAGAAGAGAACAAGTGGAACAAAGGGAAGTACAGCAAACACGGATAGTACAATGAAAGTGTAGTGTTCATATTGTTGATCACTTACCCCTTATTCATTCCTCCACCCCTTTCCTAAAAGAACCCTAATTTTGGTCATATATCTATCCTTTTTTCACATAATCTTATGCTTAAAAGCAAGGATTCTTAATTGGGAGTGATTCTGCCTCTGTAGGGGACATTTGGCAATGTCTGGAGACAATTTAGACTCTCTTTCAGGGGGTGTTACTGGCATTTAGGTTAGAGACCAGGACGAGGAGACCAATTTCAGGCCAAAATCCTATGTGTGATCTTTCAGGCCTTCTTTATCATGGGCAATTTAAAAAAGTTTTGCCTGGAAGTCTTTATGAGGAAAAGCTGTCCTCCATACACAGAGTCTTCTAAGGGAGCTATATAGTCAAAGACACCAAGGGCCAGCATGCTTATATTCATATCTGCACTCCTAGCCCTGACACCTCCATTCAGAGGCCTCATTCTTACGGGACTCCTTCAGGTGTCTCCACCGAAACCTTCTTCCCAGGGACAGGTCTTGACCAAGGTATTCTTCTCCACTCTGTTTTTCCACTTCTAGCCTTTCCTTCTCTCCCTGTCCCCAGTTCCCTGGGTTCATAAAATGGCAGTGCTCCTCAGCAATGATCAAAATTTCCACCAAAAATTGTCTTCAAAACACTGAGACAATTTCCTCCACCTGCACTGCTTGATTGACCCTTGCCCAGTGCCATTCAGTGGGGGGCTAGGAAAGAACAGTGAGGAGCCAGTGCTACATTCCTTTTTGGCCTCCTGCTTATATTGTCACAGTAAGTAAATAGAAATTTGATTATTATTTTCATTTTGGCTCATTGCCTTAATTGACTACCTCAACTAGCAGCTTAGCATAGGATTATTGCTAAACATCCTACTATGCAGAGAACAGCTCCCAGAAAAGCATTAAACGGTCCAAACTGTCAACAGGGCTGAGGCATTTGGCGGAACTTGACTCCATCACCACCACCTCCAGAGCCAATAAGCCCATGGATTTCTCCTAGAGAATGTTATTCATCCAGGAGCGATAGATGACCAAATAAGAAGGCCTAATCATACTGAAATGAAAGACTATTCCATGGCTGAGGGAGAATTTTCCTCAATTTTTGTTGTGTTGGACATGAACAAGAGAACATAAAACCCTGACTGCCACTGGCAGCCATCGTGTGAACATGATGTGTGAACATTGTGGGAAAGCAACTTTGGGATGAAGTACTTGTACTATGCTACAGGAGTGAGGTAGAGAACCCGGGTCTTTGATGACAGTATGACTGAAAGCACTGTGGCCAGAATGCACCCCGTCTGTGGACTTCCCAAAATGGGTAATAAATTTCCTTATGATTTTAAGTTTCAACTGGAGTTTTTCTTACTTGCAATGAAAACTGTTCTACAAAAAAGATAAAAAAAAAAACAACAACCTAAAAAAGCAATAAAAACAGAAAGCATTAATCTAAAAGCAGAAATATATTACATATAAAAACACTACACTAATGTATGAAATAGGAGGAATCCTAAAAGTGAATCACAAAGCAAGCCACACTATTTTAAAATACCTAAACACAGTGACACAAACATAAACAAATTCAGGGATAAAGGTGTATCAAGCAAATGTACTTTAAAATAAAACGTCATAATCTTAATATCTGACATTTTAAACTATAAGGCAAAAGCATCCAATGAAATAACAACAAAAGATATTGTTATAATGATAAATGTAAAACCCACATTGTAAATCTAGCAGTCATGAATTCATATGCAACAGAAGACATAAAAATATAGAAAGAAATAAAACAAACACAGGCAATAAAAGGAGAAAATCCTTATATGGAAAGTTTCCTTTACCTCTTTCAAGTCATGACTAAGCACATGGGCCAAAGGAAAAGGTTATAGAAAACCTAAGTGATATATTTGAGATATAATTTATATGTTATAAAAGAATAGATTTTATAAAGTTTTCCATTCTCTGAAAATACAGAGTGGACCCTTCAACAAAAACTGACCCATATAAAGAAAACCTTACACGGCAATAGTTTGGTACCTATGAATGATTCTGTGCAAAGGGAGAGCTATTTCTTTTTTTTTTTTTTTTCAACGTTTATTTATTTTTGGGACAGAGAGAGACAGAGCATGAACGGGGGAGGGGCAGAGAGAGAGGGAGACACAGAATCGGAAACAGGCTCCAGGCTCTGAGCCATCAGCCCAGAGCCTGACGCGGGGCTCGAACTCACGGACCGCGAGATCGTGACCTGGCTGAAGTCGGACGCTTAACCGACTGCGCCACCCAGGCGCCCCAAGGGAGAGCTATTTCTACTTGAATTCCTTATATCAAGTGATCCCTTCAGAAGGATAAAAATTGTCCCCATGGGCAAGAATGCTGCTGTTGATGACAGCTCTGGGTACAGCTCAAGAGAATTAGAGAGGGTCTAAACTCACAGAGTTTACTAAGAATCCCAACATTACTAAGAATAATATAGGCAGTCTACTCTGCCCAGATAAACCAAGGATAAAATGAGGTCATATTAATGAATACTATATGTAAAGCAAACTTTGATAAGCACACAAGGAAATACTGTGGACTTTCCATTAAAGTATGCACACAAGACCAAGTAAAAGCAAAATCTTAGCATGAAAAAAATTTAGCATGAAACTAGGTAATAGTGGACATGCACATTAGAGTCAGCAAAACCTGGAGGAAATTCTGGGTAATAATACTGTTCAAAAGAGGCTTTTCTCTTGTCTTAAGAATTGTAATTAGATCTTTATTGAAGAGCGATACATTTAGCTTTTCTCTTTTAATTGCTGTCTATTGCCCTTTTGTTCCATGTATATGCAAGCAAGCACACTGTCACATGTTCTCTGTCCCTTTACTGTTTCTCCTCTGCCTCCATTTCCTGCTCAAAGGAAACCTGAGATAGGCTGTTCAGCACATTTTGCTGTTTAATCCAATGTTGGTACAACACCTCAAATGTATTTCCTGGTGTTTAGAATGGACTTAGGAGAATCCTATAGAACCAGGGCAGCAAAATCTGCCAGCATTGCTTCAAGGGGAAAGTGAGGTCTGCGTTCAGATGCGGGATTAAGGATGGAAAGATGTAATAATGCACCATGAAGACTAACATCCTAGAATGGCTGGACAGCTCCTCAGGATGGGCTTTCTCATCTCTGCTGCTTGGAGGACTGGGCTGCAAGAAACAGTATCTTGCAGTATTTAAAACAAACAAACAAACAAACAAACAAACCCATACAGGGATAGAATCATGGGAGAAACGGATGGTTCAGTCAAACCTGCACTAAAGAGTGATAACTGTAATTTCTTGCTCTGATATATAAGACTTCTGTTGTTTTAGAAAATGATTCAAAGATTCTTTCAAATCAGTTTATCTAATCAGTCTACACAAAAATATTACAGAGTTTAGTGACTATGGTGAAATCATAGTTCATGTATAACAATGGTAAAAATGAGCTATGCTGAATTTCTGTAGCTAATTTCTAGGAAATAGATATGGCCAACAGTAAGTTTTATTTCATATCTGAGATTAGCATCGTTTAATACTCAAATAGTTTTTTATTTCTACTTTGAAAGTAAAGAGATAAAGACTAGAAATCAAAAATAAGTTGCCACTTAATTGACTCTCTGATTCTGGAAATAAAATATTTTAATTAAGTTCCACTTAAAAAATAAAAGTAGCTTCTTACTCCCACACTGAGCACATTAACATTTTCACATACAGAAAGTTTAGGTACATTCAACTGTTTACAAGACATGTCTCCATATAATACAAGTACATTCACGTGAAGTATATGAACTTATATAATTGTATATATTTGTGACTTTTGCATCTGGTACCTTTTAAAACTAACACTTAATATGTTTATTTTCTAAATGTCAATTCATAGGTGATGATTTAAAGTTATGAGAGCCTCCTGAAGAGTTTTAATAGTTGTGTTCGTATGAGAATTCAATAATATCCTAAATATAAGCTTCAGAGTAAAGCTTTAGCAACTTGTTACCTGACTGGCAATGCATGGAATTCTTACCAGGTTGTATTGTTTGGTTTACAGTTTAAGTCATTCAAGTGGCTTATAATTATTTGTGCACTAGGGGATAAAAAAGCACCAATACAATAAATTATTTTTTCACATCACAGATGAAATCACAAAACAATGATCTCAATTTCCTTTCAAAATCTAATAGTTTGAAAAGAGCATTTATATCCAATGTTCAATCTTTAAGCTTTCTTAGTGAGATCAACTGATACACTAGAGATAAGAATGGAAATGCTAAAAAGAGGTGTTATGCATAATATCTCCTAACTACAGAATTGAGACATTCTCCTCACACTGCTGATATCCATTTTTGAACTGGTTTCCTTAGATCTAAAAAGAACTCTGAAAATAAGTGTTAACATTTATAAACTTATCAACTATGTCTCTTAAAAAGAAATTCTAAAGATGTCTTTCTTCCCGATACATAAAGCAGTATTTTCCTGATGAGCAAAAGCACCTTATGATAAGGAAATATATAAAGCAAGTATTTTCTACAAATTAATATAGAAATTTATGCACATAAAGGTGTAGTCACCCCAGCTGTATATGTAATATTTTAAATAATACACAATAAAAAAAAAAAAAACCTCAAAGCACATATTGGAAAAATAACCCATATGCTAGTACTCCAGTTATTAAATATTGCAGCATATATGTAATTCTAACAATTGGAGGAAAAAAGTTTCAATCCAAATGGTCAGTGAAATCTCTTTGGAAATATACTTTAAAAATCTGTAATATGTAATCCTGGCTGTCAAATTCCAACTCAAGCTATAGGTTTTTATAGCTGACATACAATCCCGTGAAAATGAAAGTATGTATAGAGGTCACCTCACAGATTCTTGAGTAAACAGCATTACTGGTGAGACACTGGGACAGGCTAGCTGAGGTCTCCTGTCGTTTTCTTTACAGAGGGCACATAGCAAACATAATATTAAGAATGACAGACCTTCATCACCGTAAGTTTTGCTAAAATGTTAATAAACATTGTTTTAAACATTTCAAGATCATGAGAAAAAGTCCTTACCTGAATATATACAAAGAATTCTCTAGGTTTAACATATTTTAAAATGAATACAGAGGTGTATAAGGAGAAACATCAATTACTTGCTTTGACAATTTTCAGTCAAGGTTTATTACGTGTCTTTTTCTATCGAACAACGTGATTTTTATAAATATATGGAGCTCCAGCTTCCGCTAAGATTTCATTTCTTTTTCCCAGTGGTTTTTTTGTGTTCATGCATTTCTGTTTTGCTAGCTATAGTCTTTTTTCGAGATGAGGTATTAGGAACAACGGCATTAGAAGGTCCGCTGGTAGCTATACAAAAAAAGAAAAATTGTTTAGATTTTCACAAGCAATTCACATTCAAATACTACTGCTAAGTGACAAATAATTAACTTTATAACTGTGATGTAAATGAAACATGGTAAACATTCAATAGAGCATTTTTAACCTTTTAACTTTTTAGAATTCAACATCAATACAGGAAAGTAATGTCAATGGGGTGTGTTCCAAATCTGTCTTTTCACTCTACATTCTTCCTAGAAAACTAATTTATTCCATCATTTTTAACTACCATCTATCTATTGTGCTAACGATATTCAAATGTATACTTTTGGTCCAGGTCTTTTCCCTTACTTCAAGATCTGTTTATTCTGTTCATCCTATTAGAAAACTATAGAAAACTATATATATAACTGACAGTAAACATAAACTTAATATGCTTAATACTGAACTTGTCATTTCCCCTTAAATCTATTTTCTCCTCTTTTATATTACCACTACTTAAAAAGTTCAAATGTTAGAAAACTATAAACAGTCTTGACTTAGAACTCATCCTTCTACATCCAAACCAACATTAAGCCCTTATGAGTTATCAAAAAGTTATTCTAAGACAGATGACACTTCTGGTATGGATGGGCAAGCTCCTATCAGACTAATTCTCCTGCAGGTTAACAAGTATAAACTCTGGACAAAATATGAAAACCAACTACTTGAAGACACTGAAGAGTAAACAAAAGCAGGTGTATACTGGAAAAAAAAAATCAACACTTGGAGGAAGGAAACTCATGTTGAGTCCCCCCCCACCCCCATTTTTTTGAAAGCTGTAGGCCTAAGGAGAGTATCTGGTCTGAACCATGTGCAATGACTACAACTAAACATAAAACTCATTCTTACTAGCATGAAGAACCAGAAGATAAGTACTGGAGCAACTATAGCTGCTGGAAAATCAGGTGGGAGATCCCAGAAAGGGAGAGTCTCCAGTTCTTTGTATAAAACATGATCACATTTATGGCATGGGGAGGGTAGGCTCCAAGAGTGCAGCTAAGGCCAAAAGACAAGATGTGAAAGATGAGCTGCTGACTACTTCAAGGAACACAGTTTTGCAACATGAGTTCACTCAAGGTTAACTCTTTGCTTGAAAAAAACCCAAACAACTCAATACTCTTGGGAAAAGCGTAACAAAAATAACAGTCTGGAGTTTATACAACATCTCATTCATAATGTCTAGGATGCAATCCAAAAGTACTCAATGTATGGAAAAAAACAGGAAAACATCTTTCTTCTTGGGAATGGATAAACTGGTAGAGACTATTTCTGAGGTCAGCTAGATTAGTACACAAGAATGTTAAAGCAAGTACTTTAACTTACTCAAGAACAAAGGAAAATATGCTTATGATAAATAAAATTTTGGAGATCTCTGAAGAACCAAAAAAGAGTATCTAAAACTAAGGAATAAATATCTGAAAAAAAACCCACTAGATAGCTTAATAGCAGAATGGAGATGATAGGTAAAAGTGAGCATCAACCCAGATTATAAAAAAAAAAAAAAAAAAAATTTCTAAGCATGCTTGCCATATAGTCAAATTGCTGAGAATCAAAGATAAAGAAAAAATATTGAAAGCAGGCAGAAAAAAATAATTCAACTCACTGCACACATTGGGACAATTCAAATTACCAAAGACTTCTCATCAGAAACAATGGGAACCCTAAACAGGACACAACACCTTTAAAACACTGAAAGAAAAAACTTTCTTCCTCAAATTGTCAATCAAGACTTTTTCAAATACAGTAAGAGATCTGCAGTATAAAAATGCTAAAGAGATTCAGGTAGAAGGCAAACAAAACCAGATGGAAACAAAGATTTAGAAAAAGGAATGAAGACTGATGGCTAATGTGTGGATAAATAAAATACTTTTTTCTCTTCCAAGTGTCATTAAAATACATGACTGTGTAAAGCAAATATTCTAACATTGTATTGTAGCCTTTATAATATAGTGGAAGTAACATACATGGATAACTATGTGTCAAGGATGGGTGGAGAGGAAGGTAAATGAATCTACAGAGTTGCAAGGTTCCTACATTTTACTCTGAGTAGTATAAAATTATCTCTAAGTAGATCATGAAAAGTTAGAGAGGTGTATTTATAGCCACTAATTAAGAATGATGCAAAAAGGTAAAGCTACAAAGTCAATAGATAAGTTAAAATAAAACTCTAAAAAATATTGAATACAAAACAAGGCAGAAAAGAATAAAAGAATAACAATCAGAATGTATAAACCAAAAATATAATAACATAGTAGATCTAACCCAACTATATCAATAATTACAATGTTAATGAACCAGAAACATTGCAACTATAAGGCAGATATTGTTAGAATGGGTTTTTAAATTTTTAAAAAATATTTATATTATTTGAGAGAGACAGAGAGAGAGAGAGAGAGAGAGAGCGCACATGTGGGGGAGGGGTAGAGAGAGAGAGAGAGAGAGAGAGAGACAGACAGAATCCGAAGCAGGCTCCAGGCTCTGAGCTGTCAGCACAGAGCCTGATGTGGGACTCAAACCCATGAACTGAGAGATCATGACCTAAGCCAAAGGTGGATGCTTAACTGAATGAGCAACCCAGGTGTCCCTAGAATGGGTTTTTTTTTTTTTTTTTTTTTTTTAATTTTTTTTTTTTCAACGTTTATTTATTTTTGGGACAGAGAGAGACAGAGCATGAATGGGGGAGGTGCAGAGAGAGAGGGAGACACAGAATCGGAAACAGGCTCCAGGCTCCGAGCCATCAGCCCAGAGCCCGACGCGGGGCTCGAACTCACGGACCGCGAGATCGTGACCTGGCTGAAGTCGGACGCTTAACCGACTGCGCCACCCAGGCGCCCCTAGAATGGGTTTTTAAAGAAGCCAAATATATACTGCCTACAAAAAAAAAAAAAAAAAAAAAAAATCCCTTACATACGAAGACCACAGGTTGTTTGGAAAAATAATCCATGCATACAGTAAGCATAAGAAATGTGAGGTAGCAAAATTCACATCAGATAAACTTTAAGACAAAGCATTACTAGGAATCAGAGGGAAATTTCATGATGATAAGTGAGTCAATACATTAGGAAGGCATACCAAATATGTATGTATGTAATCACAAAGCTTCAAAGCACAGAATAAAAACTGATTGAATTAAAGGAAGAAAAAGACAATCGTACAGCTGTGAGTGGAAATTGCTCTCTAAGCAATTGATAGCACATTCAGAACCTCTCCTCCCATCCACATGTCCCCACCCCTCAAAATAGGAAAAACACAGAAGATATGAAAAAGATTATCAGCAATTCTGACCTAATGGATACTGATAGAACATTACATCAATGAACTATGGAATAAAAATTCTTTTTTAGTGCTCCTGCTGCATTTAAGATGTACCAAGTCCAAATGTTAAGCCATAAAATATCTCACATTTAAAATACTGAGACTGTACAGTATATGTTTTGTAATTGCAACGGTATGAAGGAATTGGTAACAAGACATCCAAACCCCAACCCCCAAATATTTGGAAAGTAACCAATATGTGTCTAAATACTCCATGACTCAAGGAATAAATCACAAATTATAAAGTATTTTTAACTGAATGAGAATGAGAATTAAATGTAACTTTTGTGAGATGTAGCTAAAGAAGTACTCAGAGGGAAACTTAAAGCCTTAAATGTTTATATAACAGGAGAAGAAATGTCTAATAAAAAGTGATTTAAGAAACTAGAAAGAGAATAAAGTCAACCCAAAGTAAGTAGGAGGATGGAAATATTAAAAGAGAGAAATCAGTGAACTATAAAACAAATAGCTAAAATCTGGTTCTTTGAAAACACCAACAGAATGGATAAATCCCTAGTGGGAATAATGAAAAAAAAATCAAAACACAAATTATCAGTATCATGAATAACAGAAATTATTACTAAATTCATTAAAAGGATAGTGCAGTGGGGCGCCTAGGTGGCTCAGTCAGTGAAGTGCCTGACTTTGGCTCAGGTCATGATTTCATGGTTCGTAAGTTCGAGTCCCACCTTGGGCTCTGTGTTCCAGAGCCTGAAGCCTGGAACCTGATTCAGATTTTGTGTCTCCCTCTCTCTCTCTGCCCCTCCCCTGCTCTCTCTCTCTCTCTCTCTCTCAAAAATAAAAATAAACATTAAAAAATATTTAAAATAAATTAAAAAAGGATAATGAAGTAACAAGAAAACTGACAACTTAGATAAAATGACAAATTCCTTGAAAAACCAAGTTACCAAAGCCATCACTAAAATGTAACAGAAAATTAATTCTATCAAAATTTAAGTAAGAAATACCTCTCTTATAAAAAACTTCATTCAGAAAATAGAAGTGGAAGAAATACTTCCAAATCATTTTGAGGCCAGCATCATCAGCCTGATACCAACATTTAAAAGACATCACAAAAACAAAAATCAACATGAAAACAAAAACAACAACAAAAACAAAAAATAACTACAGATGAATCATTATCTTTTAAAAATGCAGGTGTCAAAATCCTCAAGGTCAAACTGAATCCAGCAACATATATATAAATTATTCATCATGACCAAGTGGGGTCCATTCCAGGAATGCAAGACTGGCTTTTATTGGCTTATGTTATATTGAAAAAGTCAAAATAACACCATTTCATCTTTATTATTTAAAAAGACATATGAAATAATACATTTATTATGTGTCTAATATATAGAGAAAAACAATGGACCATGATTCAAAGAGCATTCAAATCTTAGGCCTACGACTGTTATGTGAACAGGGATTAGTCACAACCTCTGCAATTTTTTCATCCATAATGGCATAAGAATGGTATTGATCTCTGAAGGCCATGTTTAGAAATGTATGAACAAAAAAAGTGTTTTGTAGCATAAAAAACTATACAAATGTTAGCTTTGAGTTGTATATGGAATACACTGTAATTTATATTTAAGATACTTTTTCAGTTGTCTGTACCTGCATATATTGATTATTTAGAAGGTGCAAACTTTAACTATATTTAAGATATTGCCTTTAATTTATAAGGCCGGATAACCTGACAGAACTATAATCAGGGATAAATGATCAAGTCAGTGGTACAGAGTGTTGTAAGAGTTCTTGTTTTGGTAATCATATAAATACATCACCAGTGGAGGGGGCTGGGTTGGGAGTGGGAAGTAAAAGGAGAACATTTTAGAAGAAAAATGACCTGAGTATCACAAGGATTTATTTCGGAGGAAGTGAACAGTTTGGCAACAGTGTAACAACAGCAACTAACATTTAGTGAGTGTTTACTATGTATGTCAAGTACTTTACATAGGTTATTGCATTCATTTCTGACAACCTTTAAAAGAGTACTATTACCCCGATTTTAGGACTATGAAACTGAGGATCGGAGAGGTTAGCAACTTACCCAAAGTCATAAAGCTAATAAATAGTAGTGTTGAGATTTTAATCTAGGTCCCTCTGACTCCCAAGCCTAAACTATTAACCAAAAGAATTTGTGAGAGCACTAAAAAGAGGAAAAGAATGAAGAAATTTCCAGTGAGGATACAGTCAAACCTTGGAGCTATATAGAAGTCTCTCAAGAAAAAAAAGGTATAGGGTAAGAAAAAGTGAACAGTCGGATGACCCTGTCTGGCATAGCAAAGTAGGAAGAAGAACAACTGTCAGATAAGACTAGAAGAATCGGGGAAAGGGAAATAACAGCAAGGCAGAGTACACCGTGGAAGTCAGAGTAAGAGAGGATTTCAGCAAGGATCAACCACACAGTCAAATATGCCAAAAAATAAGAACAAAAAAAAAGTTGGGGTGTCTGGCTGGCTGAGTCAGTAGAGCATGCAACTCCTGATGTTGGGGTTGTGAGCTCAAGTCCCACGTTGGGTGCAGGGATTAGTTAAAAAATAAAATCTTTAAAAAAAATAGAAAAAAAGCTGATAAAAGATAGTTGAATTTGGTACTCATGTCATTAGACTGCACATAGAGAATTAAAACACTGTAAAGAAAGAGACAAAAATAGGGGGCGTGTGGGTGGTTCAGTTGGTTGAGCGTCCAACTTCAGCCCAGGTCATGATCTCATGGTTCTTGAGTTTGAGCCCTGCGTCAGGCTCTATGCTGACAGCTTGGAGCCTGGAGCCTGCTTTGGATTCTGTGTCTCCCCCTCTCTCTGTCCCTCCCATGTTCATGCTCTGTCTGTCTCTGTCTCTCAATACTAATAAATAAATGTTTTAAAAAATTAAAAAAAAATCTTTCATATAAAATGACTAAAATAAAGCCTAGACTCAAAAGAAAAGCAATAGGAGACAGTTCATAAGTTAGTTTGGAGAACAGTATGAGTATGAAATATATTTTATTAACAGATACAGTGGCGGGGGAGACAACAGAGGAAAAAATACAAATACATCAACAGACTATAATAACAGTTTTTAACTCTGGGAAGTATAATGATCCTTTTTAAAAACAGATTTTAAACTCAAAAGGCAAGCTATTACTACTCCTCTAATTGCGCTACAGAATCCACAAATTCACACACCGCTAACCTGGCTTGCTGCTTGCTTTCGTATTCTTTAAGGTAGCTGGTGGTGTTGGGAGGATTTTTGCAGGTGTATACGTATTTAAAGATATTTTTCTTCTCATTACTGGACTGGAACGTGAAGCTGAAGAGGCTGAAAAGAAAAAAAAAAAAACAAAAAAACAGATATGGCAGTTGAGTAATTTCCTACCAAGTCCTTACATTTAGAAATTTCTAATGACATATTTAGTGGACTTAGGACTATACATTACAGGAGAAAATAGACCATGCAAGGTTTACAAAGTAAATTCGGCTATATCATCTTTCCTATAAAAAGTTGTCTCATGCTCTTAGCCCAATAGATGTTCTGTTTATACTGCAAATAATAAGCATTTAACAGTATTTACTAATGGCATGCCAAGAATAGAGCAATGGACTTAATTTTATTGTCCTGATAGAAACTCAGATTCTTAAGGGATGGCAGAGAGCTAATGGCATAATTTTACTGCCTAGTTAAAAACAAACAAACAAACAAACAAAAAACCTCCCAAATTGTTTTTCTCTTAAAAATATGAAGTAGAGATTCAGGGACAGTTACTTTATAAACACTATGGTCTATTAATCTATTATATTTATAAGTAATAAATCAGACTGTCTCCCTATATTACCTAGTGAGATTTATCTTAATGCAAGGAATTTTAAAGATTTTTTTTCTCTTTCTAATCAAGGTGCAGTGGTTGAGAGGCATGAAAAGGAAAAGTATGGTAATTCTGAAGTATGAAGTCCTCTGGGGAAGGAGAGCTTCTGGCATGAGCTTCCAGGTTCTTAACTGAAGGGAGGTGAGGAGTTAACAAAACACCAACTCGCCTGCTTTTGCAATTTTTGGAGGACCTGATAGCAATAAACAGCATGTCTCTGAAAAACAAATACGTGAGCCAGTCACAGCAAATGTGTTTCATGTGGCTGACCCGTATCTACACTGAATGAATACAAATCCCATTGGCAGAAGCTCCAAGTAGTCACTAACGACATAACATACAAGTGATGACAAAAATCCCGAAAGCATCATGTAAAGCACTACACCACTACTAAGCTCTTTCCTGCTTACATGTTTGATCCTGTCTCGTTAACTTCCATCTCTAACTTATCCAGTTAGTATTTCCACACCTTTCCCCCCATCTGATACTGTTAGTGTTCCATTGTAAGCTACCTTCTAGTTGCCACAAAATTGATTTAATTTTGTTTGAAGTGATGAAAAAGCCTTTCTGAATGACAGAGGATTAACAATATCGGCTTCATTATAAATAGCACAAAATCAATATAGTCTACATTATAATAATGCTAATTCATTGACAATTCAGAATTAAGTATAAAATAATATAAATATACTGTGATTACTAAATATTAATTCTGCAGTTACAGTATAAAATAGAGGATTCAGAGGCTTCTATTACAGCTGGCACCTATTTTCTTTTCTTTTTTTAACATGAAATTTATTGTTAAATTGGTTTCCACACCACACCCAGTGCTCATCCCAACAGGTGCCCTCCTCAATGCCCATTACCCACTTTCCCCTCCCTCCCACCCCCCATCAAACCTCACTTAATTCTGCAGCTACAGTATAAAACAGAGGATTCAGAGGCTTCTATTATAGCTGGCACCTATTTTCTTTACTACTCAAGAAGAACTAAAAAACCATACACTCAGAAGACATGGGTTTTTTAGTATTGCTTGACCACTAACCACTTGATTTCCTCAATGGTGTCTAAGTTTTTTTTCTTTAAAGAATAATTTTTTCTCAAATGAAATCTTAAATAAAACAGATGAAAACATATACTCTAGTTGAAGCAGCCATGCACGACATAAGGCCTAACCATTCAGCATCATCTTCCTAATGGAATTTCCAAAAGCTCTTGGGAATACAGTCTGAAGACCAATGAACTAGCTTGATTTTAAGGTTTATTCAACTCCATGAATTGCATTAACTGTATTTACGTTCTTATCTAGTTTCCTTAGGAAGTAATGGCATGAAATTTTAAGAGAACTAGAGAATATGGGGTACAACTTATATCCATGATATAGAGAAGAGCTAATCTGAACTGGAAAAGGAATTTAATATCCTTCATTAATACACCTCAATAATATACTCTGATTAATTGAATTCACTAACCACAGAAATAAAGCCATCATAATAAAACAGCACCACAGGATATACCTTCAGAGATTTTCTTTCTGTAAATGTTCTACCACAATTCTCTTTCCAAAACAGATGTCATTACTGCTGTTACCTGTAAGTCACTCACTGAAAATCTTCTAAATTCTAAATAACATTGATATCTATCCTAAGTTCTTTTTTACTAATTAGAACTTTTCTTTCATCTTTATTTTAAGATTATAAATCCTTGCCCCAGTGAAGCTGTGAAACATCAAATATAAAGGGGTAAATGGTAAATGAGAATTAATTCAGGTTCTCCACTGCATTCTGAGGAAAAGCATTTTCCTTTCTATCAGCTAACAGGGAAAAGAAGATAAACATACTTCATTTTCCTAACTTTGACCTCACACAGCTTAAAGAAGTTATTTCATTTGGAGTATTATCAATTCTCAGAGTCAGACACATTCACAGGAAAACTTTGAAATTAAATCCTACTTCCTAAAACCATTCCTAAAGTGAAATATTTTAGAACATAAACCCAAGTATCTCTCCATTGCCATCAATGATTGAAACCTGACCTCTACTGCTAGACGTGGAAGGAAAGGGAAGCCCCACTATACTGGAGAAATGCAAGGGATGCCATTTAGACAGAATACAATGTGACGAGAACTCTCTAGAATAATACAATGTGGAAGCCAGAAAAGGGAAGAGAACAGCAATACACGAAAGTGGCTTTCATTCCAAGACCTCTGGTTTCATTCTTCAGAGAAACACATTTATAGTATGCTCCTTACAAAAAGAAGAAAGGTATACACTCAATGTTTGTGACTTCCCAAAAAATAGGACTAGCCCTAGCAAGATTCTTAACTAAGCAGAGCATGCTCTCCCAAACTGGATGCTTCCTAAACTGGAAATTCCCACAGGCTGAAGGATCCTATAGAGCTGAGGATCATAGTAGTCAGCTGACTTCTCATACCCAAAAAAGGTAGCCCTAAAGGCTTCCCTTCCCAGAATGATGTCCCTCAGAATAGTGCTACATGGTGTCTAAATGTGTCACCAAAAATGTGTCTTCTCAAAAAATAAGTTCTGGAAAATCTAAGCATACAGTTTTCCTACATTAATGTAACTCTGTCTCTCCAAAGGGAGGCGGGATATAATACACAGTTTCCAAAATTTACTGAGTCATGAATCCCTTTTCTTCACACACATGCATTAACTTTTGCAGAATATTTTCTGAAGAACATAATTTGAAAACCTGTTGTCCTAATTTGCTCTCTTTAGTCAAGAGCTCCTTCTGAATCATTGTGAATATGTACCAGAGGTGGTGAGGCATGGAATGGTATTTGTGCATGTGTGGGTTAATGACAAATGGTATTTTGTAGTTTTTAAAAAGTTTATTCTAAAATCACACACAATAAGAAAATGAAAAAAAGGCCATCAGTCTATATTGTTGACTTCTATTGCTGGGTCTTAGATTTTTTTTTTTTTCTTTTTTGGGAGGAAAGTTTTTTGGGAGTTATAAAGAAAAGTGGTGCATTCCACATCAATAACACCAAAGAATTTCAAATAATGTTCCTTTATACCCCCTTCTCTCCTAAAATTTTTTTTTTTTCAACGTTTATTTATTTTTGGGACAGAGAGAGACAGAGCATGAACGGGGGAGGGGCAGAGAGAGAGGGAGACACAGAATCGGAAACAGGCTCCAGGCTCTGATCCATCAGCCCAGAGCCTGACGCGGGGCTCGAACTCACGGACCGCGAGATCGTGACCTGGCTGAAGTCGGACGCTTAACTGACTGCGCCACCCAGGCGCCCCTCTCCTAAAATTTTATTCACTATCACTACTTGAGTTTGTTGTAATAATTCTTCTTATAGTCTGATAATATCACTGCCACAAAATAATGAAACTAATAACAATAACAACAACAACAACAATAATAACAATAATAATTATTTTCCTACAAATTTCAGGGGTCTTCCGTGGAACTTCACTTGATGGAGAAGCAATGGAAGCAAGAAATTCATCCACCTGCTTTAAAGACAGGGCATTGTGAAGAGTTTCTAGAGGACAAATAGATGGCACCATGGAATACAATTCAAAGCCTGAAAAAAAGAAATGAAAAAAAATTTGGATATGTAAAAAATAATTAAGAAGGAAGAAGACCATTGCTTAGAACTGTACAGGTTAGGTCTTTCCAATCTATCACATGCAATCACATGAGATCTCTGAAGTCATGACACCAGATGCTATGCAATATGGGACTGGAACAAGATGTGACAAAGATTTCATTTTAAATGTATTCACATAGTACCGCATGCACACAATTTCATTCTACACTTTAGTAAAATCTAAGAATGATATTTAAAGAAAAAAAAACTGGGGGGGGGGCAGAAAAATTACATTGTTTAAGTTTGTACTTTATAAAAATCAGGTCTATTTGACAGGCGAGTAAGTTGATGCCATGATGTGTCTCTGATGCTAGGATGTTAAAATTAACTTCTTGTTGAAAAATGATTACATTGTAATTACTTGAGGAATGATTTTAAGTAACTTTTCTAGTAATACCAAGGCCAACAATACTCTCTAGTGTGACCTGAAAACCACACTCATTCATTTATGCTGAAAATCAAATTCCAAAACACATTTTACCTACCTTTATTGAAATAACTCAAATATTCTATTGTTGGAAATTGCTAGCTGAGTACCGTTAGGCCAAGTAAAAAGCAATACAAAATACAGACATGTTTGCATTCAACAATGGCACAGAAATAGAAAAATTTCATGAAACAAATCATGCACATATATATTAATACCATCAGTGAAACAAAACTGCTTACAATATACACTTTTTTAAAAAACAAGATATAGGTTATTTGCTTTTTATAAAAATTGCCTGTTGATTTAAATTTTATTCAACTGAATGGCTTTTAAAATTGCTCTCATAAACAATTAAAGTAGTAAGTCTTCCTGCACCTCTTCTTTCTAACATTCAAACTAATTTCCCTCCAAAGGAAATACTTTTAATACTTAGATTAAGATTTTATATAAAGGCTAACGTTATTAAATAAAAAGTAAAAATTAATTAAACTCAGACTACAAAATTCTCTGCTTCAATAGGCATGTGCTCATTTTAACACTGACTGATATTTACTTAATTTCAGGAGGAAACAGTGACCCAAGAACTGACTAATTCTTGGCTGGAATAGAGAAACTGGTTAAAAGAGAATCTAATCTTTCTATGAAAATAACCAAAGGATTTACAAAATTGGTATGTTTGATTTTCAGGTGCAAACCAAAGCATGACGGAATGTTACATATGCTTAAAGAACAAAACAAAACAGAAACTATACCATAACAGCAGCTAAAGCACCTAAATAAAGCACTAAAAGAATTGGGCTTGCACAAGTAATACATTTTTTTAAAGTATAAGACTCATGCAAATAAGCGCAAACCCTTTCTTTGCATTACACTGAACTTAGCAATGTTGTTTTTTATCCTTTCATCAGAATATTGCTAAGTCTTCTGTAACAGCTATTTCCTTGCATTTGCCTGTTAGATTTTATAACAGGCAAATAATAATATAATCAGGTTCCTCAGGACTGCATTTTTTCCCCATTTATCTTTAGTAAACTTTGTATTTAATGCACAATGAAAGGGTTAGCGCAGCAATTTAAAAAGCCACCCTGCTGTCATGTTTAGAAGCTATAAAAACATACCACTGGAGCCTAGACATTCCACAGAGGAAACGGACCAGCACCTATAGAGGTGTAGGTGTTCTGCACAGAGGCCCAGAAAATAAGGTAAAGCACTGTCAGAAGATACTTGTTTCACCATGTTCCTTGAACTAAAGATGAAGGGAGGGGGTAAGTCCATGATATGTATTAAGATGGAAATAACATGAAAGTTAGGGGGAAATAAAAAGTGAAAGAGTCAAATGACAATTCATAGGACAGATAAGACAACACAGTATAAAAAAGAAAAAAAATCTTGAAAACCCCAAAGAAGCATTTCTAGAATTGAAAGAAATGCATTTTAAACGCATTAAGTCACATGTGTGGAAAATCCACATTTTTAAAAAAGCTTTAGCCAAAGGAATATAAAGTTACTCTATTTTCTGTTAAACTTTTTTTTTTTTTTTTTTTTTTTAAAGCTTCAGTAAACACAGATTTCTCCTATGTAAAACTTTCCATACTGGCTGTAAATACATAAGCATTCTGCACAAAAACTATAGTCAGTCTTAAACCTGCAATGTCTCTTCTTAGAATTTTGTGACTTGTTTTTCTTGTGACTTTGGTTTTTCTTCTAAGAAGTTCTTTAGAAGCTGCAGCTGTATCAAATAAGGATCTTTTTCTTCAGAAAGTAGCATTTAAAGAGCTACAAAGGAGGAAAAGCACATAAGCTTTAAGGGTAAATTTTCTTGTTGAGGATGAGATCTTCTTACTCCACCTCCAGAAGTATTTAGTGCACTTCTATAGGATCCAGAAGGGGGAGAATGGCTATCCTTCAGTTTCATCTAAGTTTTTGAAAGACTTGACTTGAATTTTTGAAAGGTGTATTTGCAGTTAAAAGGAAAAAAAAATTCCAGGGGATAAAAGTACCTTCATTCCGAATAAAAGCAAAAACGGGTATGTTTTCTTTTAAATTCTTCTATCCTCAATTATTTACAAGTGGTCAGTAAATATTCCCTCTTGACCCAGAAGAACAAGCTCTGTGTAAGAAAGCTGTAATAATGCAACAATTCAGTTTATAAACAATGGCCACAAAAACACTTTACTGTTCAGCCTCAGAAATTGAATTTAACTGAATGAGCTTTCTAGATTTTTAGCTTAGTGTTCTTCCTATCAGAAGTTCTCCAAATTTTAACGAAAAGCAGTGGTACCAAAAAGAATTGGTTGCTTGACAACAGCAAACCATACGGCCACATGAGGATAAAGTAAATACTGGATAAAATTTTCAGAGGTCTCCAGACCAGGTTGAGTTTGCTTAAGACAAAGAGCCACTGATAAATGTTACACAGTGAAATCTGCATCTCCTAGTTCCCAAGAACTTTTCAAAGACATCATCTGGCTGTTTGACAAGCGTGGCTCAGTATTTTTTATCAAGTAGCTCAATAAAATAACTATGTGATCAGAAAAGAATTCAGGAAGAAAAAAAACATTAAAATAATTAAGACTTAAAAAGAAAACAATACTAATTGTTGTATTTTTAAAATTTGTGTAGACTGATCACTTGAGAAATTAGAAGGGATTTTTAGGTGCTAATTTAGTATTGAAACTCATCATCATTGTGGTCATTTAAAAATTTGAGATGAGTGATGTTAAATGATTGTGTAAATTACAGCTGAAAAAGGGAGCGAGACAGTATCAATATTTTGGATTAATAGTAAGTTGGAATTACATGCCAACTGAAATTAAGAATGGAGAAATGAATGATACTGTATACCCCACAGTTTGAAATAAAAGAAAAATAAAAAAGGATGAAGCAGGGGAGTATCTTTTAAAATAAAAGCAAAACGTACCATTGGTTGGGTGTCGAGCAAATGAGATAGAAAACCTTTTAACAGCAGAACCGCGTGTGGCGTCTGAGAAAGAGAAAAACAGGTACCTGAAATTCGTAATAGCTACCAAAAGAAGGACACTTAAAAAAAGAGGGAAAAAACAAATATATAAGGAGGTTAGAATTAGGTGACATGCAGAAGGGAATGAGAGAGGGTACTGGTTAAAAGTAAAATGGCTTGAGGACAGAGGCAAAGTGTTTAATGAAATACACAAAAGAAAGAAAAGCAGGATGAGCCAGCAATTCTGTTAAGTCCATGTTTTACTGACTTAAGTAAATTTGTGGATATATGAAAAGAAGTTTTAAATAAATCAAAGGGTAATAAACACTCCTATTAATAGAAGGGACAAGCTTCCAGAAGCCTCCAAGGATAGTCCAAATATTAAAACTTAAGGTACATTAACAACAGTGAGAGGCTATCCAACTAGGGATTCTAAAATATTCTCATCATATGTTTTTTTTTATAAAAATATTGCCAAGTATAGAAGTATATTTTCTTCTACTTATCTACATTCCATTCACTTTATTTTATTTTTATCAATATCAGTAAGTAAAATAAGGGATAACGATAAAAGTTTAAAAGATCAAGGAAAGATTTATTCTTTATAATATGGCTTATCAACTATCTGAAAGACCCAATACGTGTAATGCAGCTCTAAACTTCACATTTGAACAAACTATTTATTGAATAAGTACTGTGTGTCTAACTACAATTAACTCTGATGAAACATGAATCCAAGCTATGGATAAGAGAGCACTGGTTGTCATTTAGGCAAAGGGTGCTAGGATTCCATTTGAGTTAGTCAGTGGGCTTAGGCTTGTCTTTGAGAAGTACTATATGCTCATGGGTGTGTGCATGGGTGTGGATATGAATCTGTGTGTGCATGTGTGCACATACCATCTATGCAGCCAGAAGAAGTCAGCTTTTTACGATGAGTACGAGCATAATCCTGTAGGTTAGGTGCGCTTGAAGAACCCCCGAGCACCGAGGTGCTAAACAGGCCCGCACAGTGAGACCCTGATGGGAGTTAGAGAAAATACATACACAACGGGTGTTCTTCCATTCACATTGGGAATTCATGCAGCATGCAATAACATGGCTCTTACCACACTTATCTGGCAGTGCCTTGAACAGGCTCACAATTCGCTTGTAATGTCAAGTTTAATATAATCACCACCACCATTTATCATATGTACAAATGAGGGTACTTAACACTGTATAAAATGTTGTCTTTGAGGAAAATAATATGCCTACACAATTAGACATATACATTTTAAAACTATTAAAAACACTACTATAGAAGTTAATTTAGGTTGATAAGGGATTCTGTCAATTTGCATTAACAGGTCATATAAAGAAATCTCTCTTCGCACAGATCTAGTCACAATAGATCAGCATTTTTGAATGTATGTCTGTAAATGAAGAATTTTTTCTGATACCCTTGAGTTAAGAATCATCAACATATGTTATGAAATAAAACAAAGCTTACTAATTTGTGAGAAGACCAGGTAAGAACAACTTCTTGTAGGTCATCCAGGCCTAAATCATCTTACACTTCTAATACTTGAATGACTTAAGATCTTAATTAATAAGACCCTATGAAACACATTATTAGCAAATAAAACACAGCCAATACAACTGATGCTTGGTTTGTGGTCAAAGTCTTCACACCCAAGTAAAACTTTTACCACTAGGTGAAGATTAAATAAATTTCTATCAAATACATTTTGATACATAAAGGAAGATCATGTGGGAATATTAAGTTACCAGCACAAGCTATACGTAATTAACTAAAGATCTTCAAGTAAGTAGGCATCAACAAGCAGTTCATATACTTAGTATACAGAGCAAAGTACATATATAGTTGAAAATTACTTACTTATGCTTTTATCAAACCTATTTAGACAACTACTTACAGAAAATACTATGCCATTATCTCATATAGTTTATCAACAATGAGCTTTAAACCGGTAAGTTTAGCAAGATCTTTCTCGATGTTGCTTTGCAACATTATTTGCAAAGAACCAATTATGTTCTATAGGTCAAGAAAGAGTAACAACTATCTCTGTGCATTAGTTTTGCTTTGGTTTCTCTTAGGAAATAGTCAAAAGGAAAATTAATACACCAAGAAAGGGTTTAAAACACTCTTTACTAAATAACTTAAAAACAACAACAACAACAACAACAACAACAACAATTTTTTAAAGTAGGCTTCACAATAGCACAGAGCCCAACGCGGGGCTTGAACTCATGACCCTGAGATCAAGACCGGAGCTGAGATCAAGAGTTGGATGCTTAATCCACTGAGCCACCCAGGCACCCCCCTAAATTTTTTTTTTTTAATCAGAAAAGTAGAAGGTTCTGTTTTGTATGCAATAGCGTATTCACAATTTTATCAAGTGGGAAAAATGAAGTTCCTTCCTAAATTAAAGCATTTTGGGATTTTAATTTATAGAATACAAGACAAAAAACTAGCATTGGCAATTGGACTAAGCAGTTTACATTATGGACATTTAAAAAAAAATTATACATCAAAATTAAATGCTATTTCTTGTTCATTTTATCAAAACTTTATTGTATACTTTGAGTTGTACAACTCAACATTTTTGAATTAGTGTATGTTAAATAAAAATAAAGCATAGCATTTGGTCATGCTTTCATCACTGAAGAGTTAGTTTTACATGTGTGCAAAATAGGGAGTTGAAGGTCTGGAATTCAATTTCCTTTAGACCACATACCTACAGTAGGGTTCTGCTTCTGTTCCACAAGAGTTCTTGGTGTTCGCAGATAATTAGCATTTTCAGATACAACCTGCACAAGGAAAGCAAAATAAATGAGGTAAAACAGTAAAATCAATTTAAAAGTCCATACTTCATTTGCAGCCTGTTCCAGACAGACAAAGGTTAATAAGCTGTATGATAAATATTAGTAGAAATACATAAAACATGAAAGATCATGCAAGATCCCCTTCTGAAGGGAGTCCATTTCATATGAAGTCCTTGCAATGAAGTGGTGCAAAGCAGGCATTCAGAATGAAATATCATGTATGAAACAAGACAGATGAAAAGAAACAATTAATAGATTGATAAAATTTCACACTCTCTTAAAAGAAGCCAAATGCCCACTTTTAAACAGCTCCTGTATTTGAAGGGGGGAAAAAACAATCACAAACAAAAGAAAAGACAGACAGAGACTGTTGAGGTCACCATACAATTACTGATCCATGCACGGGCTTTATCAGAGTAACCTTTAAATATTCACAGCCTTAATGGATACCATAATCCCTTTTCCTATAATCAAATGCATTATACTTCCAAAAGGAAATTGCTGAAATTCTCAAAAAAGTCATGTGTAACAGCATGGAAGTGTAAAACCTTCCACTATAAAACAAAACAAACCCCCAAACCCTAGTATTTTAAATTTCCAAATGTCATCACAGAAAGTCCTTCTGAAATCATTTAACTTTGGCCCACATTATTAATGGGCACCTATACATTATACCCTCTCATAAAGAGAGCATTAAAATATTACACAACTAAACCCCACGCTGTATATATCCCTTAAATTAGATACTTCCAGATAATGCAATAGTGAGGGAGAGAACAATCAGTATTACATGAGCCCTGCTAATTAACACAGGACCATGTAAATCTTGGATTTTAAAAAATGTTCAAACTCTCAGCAAATTCCAAATGGAGTCTAATATTTCAATTATGGGGGAAATGGTTACTGAATTTTCTTACCATCAAATTATGTAATTTTGTTTCTAAATGTTTTAAAGGACAACTATGCCAAAAAAACGATTTCTCTCCTTTAAAAAATTTTTTTTATTAACACTAAAAGTTCCAGGAGTATAAAACTTATTAACTTTTTAGTCCTGGATATTTAAAACCCTCCCAGTAAAAATCCTAAATACATGCAAGGTAAGTGGTTTCTTTCCCTCAAATATTGTCAGATATCACAAGCATTTGAAAATTAAAAATTAAAATACAGAAGGATTTACTCTGATGTTAAATATAAGGGATTAGATGTCCTCAAAGACAGCTATTTGTTGCTCTGAATGCAGGTAGAAAATTTTAATGAAGTAAAGTTTAAAAACCTGTTGCCATGAGCCAAAAATACTGGATGTGAAAGCCAATGATTTGGGGGAGACAGGGGAAGAAGTGATTTGTTCCCCTGATCTGCGTCTTCGACGCCCAGTACCCACACCACTGGTATAATGCAGCCAGGTACCAGTACCCTCTGGGCTAGACACACTCAGGGGGCTCTCTTCCTGGAAGTGAGAAAGGGGCAAAAAAAAAAAAAAAAAAAAAAAAAAAAGCAGAGCATGCAAAGTTAGATACAACAGAGCCAAATGATCAGAAAGAAAAAAAAATACAGTTTGTTTGCATTTGTTTAACAATTTTTAAGAAACTATTAAACAGTAATTTGGGAGCCAAATAATTCAAATATTTGAGAAACTGACAGGAATGGCTTACAAATCTAATTGCATGTGACAACAACTGTAAGAATTACCTCATTATCTTAAATATACAAAATATCTATATTGCTTAATAGTTGTTCCTTGTCTCTTAAAACTGGAAAGATTTAACAACTTTCTGTCTTAGCAACTTATAAAATATGAAAGTATTGTTTAATTTTAGATATTCAAGATGTTTTGTGCTATACTAACCTTTTAACCCAAAGCACTAAAGAATTGTGCAAAGGGTTAAAGAGATTTCAATGTATGTAAGGTAGAAAAGAAAACCTGTCTGCCAGCCATATTAAAAAAAAAAAAAAAAAAAGAGGTAAGATGGATTCAAACTGCACTTGTTTCCACTTTCAAGTTATTTATTTGTTTACCCCCTCCAAAGATTATTCATAGAGTTCAATAGGCAAAACATGCAGCAAACATTCTCATTTACATGTTTGCATGTTCAGGTTTCAGACAGTGAGGACAGAATAAAATCTACTTGCACAAAATGAAGAGAATAGTCTTTCTCTCTGTGTGTCTTTTGGAAGTACAAACTTCTGATATCCATGGAGATGGTGGACGCTGGAAAAAGTCTTCAAGGTTTTACTTGAATTATTTACCTTATGGAAGTAAAAGTTTAGCATGGCATAGAAATAATCTCTTGAAAGCAACTATTTAAGTATGAGAAAAAGGTTTATAAATGTGTTCTGCGTCTTAAGAATTAACAAAGGGCAGTAATTTTGTTGAAGATTTTATAAACATAAATGTGTTGCAAAATGGACTCCCAACACATTTGGCTGTATGAGTGTTGTAACGTTTTTGGAGTGCAGGAGAAGGTTTAATGGTGAAATTTTGAACAATCTAATTTGCAGATTGCTTTTATTCAACAACATCAAAATCACTGCCCTCACACAAATGGTAGTTTAGGTTATATTAATATGTCATTTCCCGATTTTTTTTAAATTAAAGATACCTGAACATAACCCCAGGTTTCTCATTTTTAAATTAAGTATAGAACATAATCCCAAATTCTACAGTTGTTAGTCATCCTCTTTTATAATTAACTTAGAATATCATAGAAATCCTAACTAGTACACAATTTTTATTATAAAATTATAACAATCTATTTTACTGATGGATGTTTTTCCTATTCATACTTGCCCAACTGGGTCACAGATATATTTGAAATTTGAGAATCCTAAAGCACTTATGTTTGTATAATTTGAGGCTATAGAAATGAGCATAATTCTTTTTTGTTGTTTATATTCTTACTCAACAACTGCTAAATAAATGTTATACCTAACTCTTAAGTCTTGGCATGTTTAATTATCAACAAAAAATATTTTTCTAATTAAAAGTTTATGGTTGTTTCTAACAATCTTGCTCTATGCTTTTACTTTAGCATTTAGACAACATTTATAAGCACTAATCTCAATCAGTGCTGGGGAGAATCATGCTACTGAGAACACAGATAACCCAAAATTAAGGTATTTAAAATATAAAAATATATACAGGTGTTAAATAGTTACTTAACTAGCTACAATCCAACTCTTCAACTTTCCTCTTAAGTCTTCTTTTAGTAGTTATTTAAGTGTTATTCTATTAGAGAACATAAGAACTAGCTTTTTTTAATTGTAGACAAAGGTAAACTTTCAACTATCTCTTCAAATTTTCAAATTCCTATACTGGTTTTTGCAATCAGGCTGACATTTTAGAAGTTCATATCTTTATTACAGTGTCACTGGAATCAGTTGTTGTTGAAGCATTTCTGGCAATACCTCTCTCCTTTCAGACAAAAATTATTCTATGCTCATTACATCAAACTCTTAAAAAAGTTCTTTATTAGAATAACCTAAAGTGACAGGACAAAAAAAAAAATAGATCAGCTCTTGGAAAGGTCTTATTTTACCATATCTGTCCAACTTGGTTACAAAAACTATACATAGAGCTCCAGATTCTTAAAACTAATCTCTTTTTTAATGGCCTCTATATTTTTAAAATATTTATTAGAAATATAGGCAAAGATAAAAATAAAAAATCTGTCAGGGTCCCAAGTTCCATAATTAAAGCTGTATTTTCTTTTCTGGTTTATTAAAATATAGTTAGTTTATTTAATGAAAACATGCTCTGACACATATACTTACTTCATTTGTAGCCATCTTCCTAGATCTTGGAAGTGGAGACTTCCTGTGTATATGAATTGGCTCTGATACCATTGGTTTGAACAGTATCACAGCACGATCAACCTCATCTTTTTTAGAAGTATGTGGTTCCTCATCATTATCAATTTTAAAAGATCTCCTGCCTTCATTCTGTAGGCAAAGAATACAACATATAAAATTCAGATAAATTCTCTTCTGATGAACGAATTCAACCACCAGTTGGTGAAGTCAGTTGAAGTACATATACAAGTTTGTTTATTCAAATCAATCCATATTAATTGAATTTTTACAACAGCCTAGTACTATACTAGGTATCATGAGACAGATGACAGAGTACCCAACTTTAATAAAAACATATACTCCACAGAGAAATTAAACAGCTAAATGACAATATAAAGCCATCTAAAACAAAGTACTTACTTTTTATCAAATGCCAAAATAAATAAGAAATAATAACAAATGACAGTAATAACAGACATCAATTTTATTATATAGGAATGGCATCAGTATGAGCACAAACTAAAACAGCATTTTAATTTATAAATTTCAGAATATTTAAATTCTGTTCCAAATATTCCCAACACATGTGATGACTGCATACATAAATAATCATGCGATGACCTACTAAATATTTACTGGGTGTGCCAGGACACAGATGAATAAGATAAAGTCCCAGGTAAAAGATAAACAAATTAAAAAAATTTATACCAAATATATATCTATAATAGAAAAAGTAAATTGGGGCATAGTCATAACACTAAAACACATATTGTAAAGCAGTAACAATGAACAGACTAAAAGTAAATATAATTATATCAAAGAATCTCACAAACATAAGATTAGCAAAAAGAAGTCAAGCAGAAGTACCTAAAATCCCTCATCAAACTAAGGAGTATAGGAAATGAAGAGGAACTTCTTTCATTGGTTAAGGGATATCTAAAATCTTGACACAAGGGATATCTAAAATCTTGACAACTGAGCCTGGGTGGCTCAGGTGGTTGAGCATCTGACTTTAGCTCAGGTCATGATCTAACGGCTTATGAGTTCGAGCCCTGCGTGGGGTTGTGCTTACAGCTCAGAGCCTGGAGCCTGCTTTGGATTCTGTGTCTCCCTCTCTCTCTGCCCCTCCCCTGCTCGTGCTTGCTCATACTCTCTCCCTCTCTCTCTCTCTCTCTCTCTCTCAAAATAAATAAACATTAAAAAAAAAGATCTTGACACATCATCAGTTAATAAATCACTGAAATATTAGTGTGTCTACCATTACTAAATCTACTCAACACTGTACTGGACATTTGTCACAATTAATAGATATGATCATATACATAGGAAATCCAAATGACTCTATGGATAAACTACTAGAATGAATAATAGCATGCAGTGAGGCTGCTAGTTATAAAATCTTCATATAAAAATGAGTTAAAATTCAATTTGACAATAACAAACAAAGGAGAATTTGAATAAACCACTTATGATAGCATAAAAATACAAAGAACTAGGAACTAATCTGACAAAGATACAACACATGAAAAAAATCCCTTAATTGTATCAAAAAGATATAAAAATAGCTAAATAAATTCAGAGATATACCAAGTCCTTGTTATTGCCCTCAAATACTGTGTTATTGCCCTCAAAATTGATCTGGGGAATTTATGTAATCTCAATCAAAATCCCAAAAAGATCTCTTTGCAACATTACTTTTTGCTTTAGCTTGAGAATGTCTAAGTGTTTAGTATCAACACTTCTATTCAACACCATACTGGTCCAAGCTAGAAGCACTTCATAAAAGCATATCCAAATGGCCAATAAACATATGAAAAGGTGCCAATCGTTACTGGTCATGAGGATAATGTAAATTTATTATTTATTTATTTATTTATTTTTTAACGTTTATTTATTTTTGAGACAGAGAGAGACAGAGCATGAACGGGGGAGGGGCAGAGAGAGAGGGAGACAGAATCTGAAGCAGGCTCCAGGCTCTGAGCCATCAGCCCAGAGCCCGACGCGGGGCTCGAACTCACGGTCCCCGAGATCGTGACCTGAGCTGAAGTCGGACGCTTAACCAACTGCGCCACCCAGGCGCCCCGAGGATAATGTAAATTTAAACCATGACAAGAAATCACTACATATCCCTCAAAATGGCTACATTAAAAAAAAAAATCTACTTATCTATGTCTATGTCTATATCTATATCTGTATCTGTATCTGTATCTATATCATACCAGGGGCTGACAAAGATGGCAGTATCTTTAGAAAACTATTTGACTGTATTATCTCAAGCTGAACATATGCACACCCTATGACCTAGCAAGTTTACTCCTTGATGTATATCCAAAAGAAATGTGTACATATATTCACCAAAAGACTTGTACAAGAATGTTCATGAAAGCACTCATCTTCATAGCTTGAACTGGAAACAAATGATCAAAGTGGAATAGATGAACACATTGCACTATATTTACTTCTATTTATTGTTGCCATGTAATCCTATATGACAACAGAAACAACAGAATGGATGAAACTCATTAACATAATGAAAGAAAACCCACCCCACACCCCCAAAAAAGCATGTATTTTGTGATTTCATTTATAACAAGTTCAAAAATAGGCATAATTAAAACATGGTGCTAACTGTCTTGATAGGTATCTTTGGGGAGAAGACAGGGAGGCTATGACAGGGAGGGGCACAACTGGATCTTCTGGAATGATGATATTATTCTATCTATTACCTGGTTGGCTGTTTTATAATTGTGTTCATTTTGCAATACATCATTAAGCTATACACTTTGGATTTATCAATATGAGTTATAGTTTAGTAAAAAGTTTTAAATTTAATATATATTTAACTTTGTAAGATTACTCTAAGAATTAAAATACAGTAATTTGTGCCAAGTGCTTATTAGCACAATGTTTACCATGCAATAGTGCTCTGTGGGAGATGCAGGAGAGAAGCATCAAAGGAAAAGACTTCAAAAGGGAAAGGCTGGAGAAGGTGCAAGGCCTTAGGAAATGTTTACATACCTGAATTAGGCTGGCTAGACTCCTAAGCCTAGAGCCATTAACATTGTCCAGGGCCGGATCCTCCTTCACACCTGACCCTTCCTAGTGTTATAGCAACAATTAACTCGAAATTCAACCTTGAAAAGCTAAACCATTAGATTAATTAATACTTGCTTAGACGACTTTATGCACAATTATCCTAACAAAAAGCTTCATTCTGGAGTTGGGGGCCCTGGGGCCTCATTCCATCCAGTATGAGGACCTTTGCTTAACTGCACTTTATTTGCGCACTCATCTTTTGCGACAGGCCATACTCCCTGCAACAGTGCTCAAGTAATACAACCAAAACCCAAACCAAAACTATAGTTAAGCATTGTAAATAATGGCCTTAAAAATACAAAAAGTTTAGGGGCCCCGGGGTGGCTCAGTCGGTTAAGTGTCAGACTTGGGCTCAGATCATGATCTCCTGGCTTGTGAGTTCGAGCCCCACATTGGGTTCTGTGTTAACAGCTCAGAGCCTGGAGCCTGCTTGGATTCTGTGTCTCCCTCTCTCTCTGCCCCTACCCAGCTCGAGCTCTGTTTCTGTCTCTGTCACTGTCTCTCTCTCAAAAATGAATAACATCAAAAAAATTTTGAAAAAAATACAAAAAAATCTAAATAAAACATAAAATTCTAGTATGCTCAGAAATGTCCTCCCAGGGTGCCTGGGTGGCTCAGTTGGTTAAGTCTTCAACTTCTGATTTCGGCTCAGGTCATGATCTCACAGTATATAACCAAGCCCTGAGAATTTCATCTTTATTACCTCTCTTGAAGCTGGTCTATATCCATAGCCTGATGGTAAATTTTTGTCTTCTTCGCATCCTTTAGCTCCAGGACTAAAATGTAATTCAACATGAAAGCGTTCCTCTGAGGAAAGATCCTAAAAAATATTATAGAACATTTTCAAAATGAAAAACGTCAGGCTATTTATTTACCTATGGTAATACACCCAAATCAAGAACTCTTTTTACCTTGTTAGGATCCTCATAAAGCATGATAACAATCTGAGTCATATAATTGAGTTCATTGACAACATTTAAGTAATCCATAGCCCGTTTCCACTGTTCATCCTTCGATTCCTAAACAAAAGGTATATGGTAAGCATTTTCTCCTATTGCTTTACTTGAAAGTCACTCTATTTTCATTATGGTAGTTATTTAATCTTGAGTGATACCATACAAATAAGGTAAATAAGTATATGCTCAACCTCTCAAAATAACTCCACTATCTTTAAGTCTTGATAAATTACTTATGTTTAGGTAAATTATTTTAAAAATCTGTTATGGCATTCTTAGAAAGTCTAGTGGTAACTTTTTTTAATAGCTTCTAGAATTTAAAAATTAAAAATATCTTGAAATACAAACCCACAACTGAATTCTGAGGGTAAGGAGCAGTGAGTTGTTAACCTTAAGTTCCAAAGTACCAAATGTAGTATCATGCTTCGTAAACTGAATACTATCGTCTAAGAATAGAGCTATTTTTCCACCATCAAATAGTGCATGTATGTATTACATGCCTATCAGTAAATATGCCTTGTTACACTGCAGTGGTATTTAAAATAATCAGCAGGAGGTGGCACATGTAGGTTCCATTAATCTTACCATCTCCTTCATCGCTCCTCCACCTTCATTTAGATAATCATGGTCTTTAAACATCTAATCACAGAGCATCAGAACTGAAAGGGATCCTAGAGAACATGAACTACAAACATTCTAAGTAGAAAATTCTATCTGAAAAGGTTAAACTAGTCAAGGTACAAAGTCTACAGTCAATAGTCAATAGGGTCCACATCAGAGAAAACTCTCTTCCACATGTCATAAACTTTAGAAATAAAGGCATACAACAATTTTTTGCATATAGTAAGAGTATTCAGTATTTTGCACTTCAGTATAAAATGTGCATTGTTTTAAGAAATGAAATTTGATATACAAAAGCCCAAACTTATAACACCACATGTTAATTGCATATTAAAAAAACCCAGAAAACAAAACTAGCATGTATTTCCTTTTCAAATTTAGACACTCAACATCCCTGAGGAAGCATGCCCCTTTTCAAGTTTATGGAAGAGTAAAATTAAATATACATTATATAATTTGTATTCGTCCATGTGTGCTTAGCATCATTGTAACAAATGGCTATCCACACCTCTAAATGCTGTAATGCCAAGCCATCAAAGCTGCTACTCTTAACCTAAGCAATACTCCAGAGGAACAACTGCATCTGTGTGTTTGTGAGTGTATTTGAGGAAGGTATATGTGCAAAGATATATACATTTTTTTTCAAAATTAATAAAGAAAAATGTAAGTTAGTATAACATTTCTGAGTTATACTAAATGAGAATTACTATAAATGAAGGGTTTAAATTAAATACTAAAAATTTTCAATAGGTTCATGATCCTACATTATGAATAAGAACACCATCTAATAATATCTAATTCAGTGTTGTAGGTACAGGTTCTGCTAGGTCAGAGCTAATGAAGAGATGAAATTAAATAATATTTGGTAGCACTTTTATATTTATATACATTATATATAGTACTATATATCTTTATATACTGTACATATTGTATATATAATATATATCTATATATATACTATGTGTAGTATGTATATAATATATATAGCACTATATATACTACATATTTAGTATATTTAGCATATATTTAGTAACTTCCTGAATATAGTCAGTATGCAAAAATCCATAAAAACCTTTTTTTTTAAAAATTAAGTCTCATTCAATATAGTCCCTGAAATCTTGTTTACAATATTGTTTCCTTAACAAACACCTTTAAGAAAAAAATCTATTATGGAGAGCTAGATTTTACCGAGTTCACACTGAAAAATCTACAATTTCAAGGTTTTAAGTATATTAGTTACAGGGTCTTATAAAGATATTATGACCTGGGACAATGATTTATAGTTCAAATAAATTAATTTTTTTAAATTAGCAAATGGGACATCATATTGATATTATAGACTTTACATGTATTTACTAATGTGAAAAATACTTTTTTTTTTTTCGAAAATCTGGAAGCAGAGTTTTAAAAGAATGGTGTTCAGTTTCTGTTTTACAAATGCAGCCGAGCGTGAGATATACTCAACAAGCTCTAGTGTATTGCCACCACCCTAGTCCAAATTACATCATCTTTTTTAGATCACTGCCATAGCTTCCTAACTGGTTTCTTCATATCTACTCCAGCCTATCTGCTGTCCACACAGCAACCAAAGCCATTTACTTCCCTGCTTAAAAATGGCTTCCTAATCCCTTTAGGATTCCCAAAGCACTGGCTCTTCATCCTTATTTGTTGCCATTTTCTCCATTGCTCACTATTATGCTCCATAGCCTTGTTCTATTGGTTCCTATATTTTCCATGCTTCATCCCCTAAGTAAATGTAAGAGAGTAAAAAATGAACCATGTAAGAGACGTAGTTCTCTTCCCCCAAAAACAATTCCATCATTACTACTGGATATATGAATTCTTGTCTTGCTAATTAAGGGTCATTTTTTTCCCCAACTATTTCATTTATTAAAGCTGCAAGGGATGTCACTTGGCTATTCCTTAGGGACCAACAAGAAACCAAAACAAGAGGGAAGAACATATGAATTAGAAAACATGATTCGAACAGAACACTGAAATAACTTCAGGGTTACTTTAATATTAGTTATTCATCAAGGCTAATAATAAAATTAAGAATCAAGAGACATAAAAACAAATCATTATACATCTAATTTCTCTTTACTAAAGAAGTAGGAAAACAAGGCTGGATTTTCTTTTAAGGACCGACCATTTTGTTAACAGATGTGTATAGATGTGTACATCAATATATATACCAATGTCAAATTTAGGATGTAATAGAATAAGAAAATTAAAGGAAAATTCTTATTTGTTGCTATTTTACAGATGATGCAAAAATATTTTTGACATACAACAGGGTGACATTGTATTTTGGATAATCTATGGTTTGGGTATACTGAGAAACAAAGAAGATATTAACATTTTTAAGTCTCTTTGGTACATTATCACTTCCATTGTCAATCCCTACAATGTCATTTTTTTTATCTTTTCAAATGCAAAATCTCTGGGAATCTTATTACCAGCCACTACTTTACTGTCATTAATATGTTGGCTTAACTCTGTACCTTTAACTCACATCTGTGTCCTCACATATGAACATACTCAAGCTGTCTAAAACTAAACTTACTACTTTCTTTCTAAGACCTGATCCTCTCCGTAGGTGTTACTTTTATCAGTGAATGGGTAGGAATATCTACCAATTTACCCATATTAGAGATACGGGAATCTTTCTCAGTTCTCTTCTTTTCTTACCCTTCATATCTGTGAGCACTGGAAGGCTCTCAAGGAGAGCATTAGTGAAAGCCTAATGGGACGTGAAAAGGTTGTTGGTGAGGGATTATAGAAAGAAAAATGTTACTGGAAGGTATAAGAAAAAGAACTCTTGCTATGTAGTGGCATAAAGTGTAAAAACACTAGCCTGTAGATGGTGGAAAAGAAAAAGTATATCTAATGAGCTAGCTATGGAGATTTCTAGGAAAAGTACTGAACATGTCATAAAGATTCTTCTCACTGCCTGTGACAGGAGACAGCTAAGCTGCAGGGAAATTGTCAATTACAAAGAAGCCAAGACTTTAAAAAAAAAACACACCAAAAAAACTGTTCCTCATTCCCGGCCTTTTTAGGGAACAAACAATGCTGTAATTAAAAGATGGCTTTCAGGAAGAAAGGGTACACAGGAATCCACCATGAAAACGATGTGATTGCAAAAACACTTGTTAAGACCTCAAATCCTCCAAAGAAACAGAAGACTTCCTCAAGATCTTAGGAATATGTTTTCCAGATGCTCAGAATTAAATAATAAGGATTGCTGAGTGCCATCCCTTAATAACCACAGAGGGAACCCAAGGTAGAAAAGGGCTTATCCTTAAGAGATCTTTGGGTATGATTTATTTAGTACAATGTATTTCAAATTACTCCAGTATGATAGAACCCTAATTAAAGAATGGGCAACATGTACCTAGGTAGATTTCAAAATTGCTATGACCAATGACTACAGTATACCTTCTGTTTTACCCTCTCTTGAAAAGTTTATCTACTATAGTTATCTCATGCCTAACCCACCACTGTATAATGGGTATCTGAAGGACAGATAATTGGTCTCTTCAGTGCATAGGTCTTTAAGACTGAATGCTTTTGAGCACTCAAGGAGTTGTGTCCAAGGAGCCCCATCTACATCTGGACTTGACTTAGATGAAGAAGCCTGGGATGCCAAGTTTATAATTAAATAGGATAGGATGGGTATTACTGGGTAAAAGGTTAAGTGAATTTTGAATATGGGAGAAATATGGATTGTGTGGTCAAGATGAGACATATTCTCATTGGATAATATGACAGTGACACTCCACTCATGTAGTAAGGTGGATCTATCTCCCCACCTCTTGAACCTGGATGAACCTCTGTGATTGCCTCAATCAATACAGCTCAGTATAAGTGATGTTATGTGACTTTGTAAGTTAGGTCATAAAAATGTCTTGCACTTGCACCTTGTTCCATTATGAAACTAAATCTTGGAACTCAGCTACCATGTTTGGAGGAAGCAGGTCACATGAAGAGGCCAGAGGTAAGTATTGTGGTCAAGAACTCAAGCTGAAGTTCTAGCTGACATACAGCATCAAGCACCAGACATGAGGAAAGCTTTAGATGATTCAAACCCCAGTCACGGTCTAACTACAACCTCATGAGACCCAAAGCGAAACTGCCTAAGTATATCAGTCAATCCTTTAAGCTGTGAGATAAAAATGTGATTGTTTTAAGCTAAACTTTGGTATGATTCATTACTAACAGTAGATGAGAGGAGCAATATCCAAACAAACACCAAGTTCTTTCTAACCCCTAAATAACTCAAATTCATCAGCTTCTCTTTATCTTATTACCACCAGCCTATAACATCATCTAAAATATTTTGCATTTGGGGCACCTGGGTGGCTCAGTTGGTTAAGCGGCCGACTTCGGCTCAGGTCACGATCTTGCGGTCTGTGAGTTCGAGCCCCGCGTCGGGCTCTGTGCTGACAGCTCAGAGCCTGGAGACTGTTTCAGATTCTGTGTCTCCCTCTCTCTGACCCTCCCCTGTTCATGCTCTGTCTCTCTCTGTCTCAAAAATGAATAAATGTTAAAAAAAAAAAATAAAAAAAAATATTTTGCATTATTGTTTGTTTAAATTAATCTTCTCCAAAGGGAAGGGAACATGTCTTTATTCCCAACATCTATCACAGTGCTTGGAATATAGTAGACCCTTGACAAATGATGGCAAATGATCAACTGTTGAAACTGCACAGTAAAGACTGGTGTTAGTGATTTGATTACAAATTCACAGAACCATATTTGTTAAGTAGATTGGAATAACTTACTTTACTTACATTGCATAAGGCACCATAGCGAAGAATAGATAGTAAAGAATGTACATGACTTTCACTGGTAAAATATAACCTGGTACGGACATGACGTTCAGGAGACAGAACACCTCTGGAATACCTGAAGTTAGTAGCAGACAGTATTAGAATATAAGCTTACAGTCAAAACTCATTAAGTACTGACATTATTTTGTAAAATGGAACTTAATCTTACTAGAAGTCAAAGACCACAATAAGTAAATCTATCAGTCTTCCAACCACAAGGAGGAGTTACCTTAGTAGATATTCCTCTAACATGAAGATTAACTAGAACTAACTAGAAGTTCTGAGATTAGTCAAAACAATAGTTAACATTAGTCAAGTTCACTGCAAATAATTTGGTTATTTTAGCTCCTCTATTAGCAATGACAAATGTCTTAGCACTAAGGAAGTTCACAGACATTTATGGTACTGAATGGGGTACACATTGATGATCCCATGTGAATGATGACACATATCACCTTTTCCTGTTCACCTCAGTTTTTCCTCAATTTGGAGACTTAAAGAACCTTGGTTGGAAGTTAACTGTTAGGAATATCTAGGTAATCCTTATTTCCATAGTGCGCTAAGTGACACATTCCTGATTTCTTCATAGGAACATTAGAGTTGAAGTATGGAAAAACAGATGCCTACAGATTTAAATACCAGTACAGTCTCTTACACAGGGTGGAGTTTATTTACAGTGTCATCATCTTGTGTCCTCTGAAGGTCTGAGCGAATTTTTCTAACTAGAGGAGTACAGTAGCCTTTGGCAATCTCCAGTTTTTCAGCTTTAGTTATACCATATTCCTGAGCAGAAAATACATGATATTAGAAAAAGGGTATAATGACAAAGCACACTAACAAATGCACTGCTAAAACATTCTAGTAACAGACAAACTATTTCTATTAGGCTTTTTTTTTTTTTAATATTACACAATTCCTAGTTTACATTTTTTGCAACTGCAAGGATACTATTCCTACAACTATTAAGTATAATGGGAAAAATTTTTTTGGTAGAACTGAAAAAGCAAGTGATTTCTTAAAAGGGAAGGATGAATGGATGAATGTAATCTTTATGGACAGTAGCTCAACTCAATCATAAAGTTTTCAATGAAGAAATAACCCTAAAAGAAAGATGGATTAAGGACATAAACACTAAAGCACAGAACAACAATCAATAACCCTATGAAAAGAAATATAAATGAAACCATGAGATTTGATTTAAATGTCCAAGATGAAAAAGGCTAAACAATTATTTAAAAGCCTTTGGCTAATACTTTTAAAGACTTACCTAGTGGTGAGCAAGAAATGTCATGAAATTGTCAAATTTAATGATGCCTATAATAATGAGTTAATTAAATTTACAATGAGGAATTACGATATGAGGTGTTAAGAGAACATACTCATAATTCTAATAAAAATGAGATCAAAGAGGTAGATTTAAAAATGACCTGATGTGTGAAGAGAAAAAGCTGTGACAGCTGTGTAGATGGAAAGAGGGAGAAAGCAGAAAAGTGGAGTGGGAGGGACAGAGACAGAAAGGAGAGAAGAGAGAAGGAGGGAAGAAACAGGCATACTATCTCTCTCCAAGTTCATTCAGGATATCTGAATTTAAAGGCTACTTCCTGCTATCAGGAGCTTCCCAGATAGCAAAAATTATTTATGGATAACAGATCTGAAAAGTGCCAAATAAAGAAGAGGTTGATTGATTACAGATGGAAGGCCTATGAAAATACTTCTTGGTGTCATTTATCTTAAACTAAAGCTTCATTGGTTCAATAATCTTACCAACATAGGTGACTGTGAATTGGGTATGCAAAAAACATGTATGAATACATATAATTGTGTATATGTGAACAAAAGGAAAATATTGGCATTAAAAATCATCAGGGGAGGGGTGCCTTGGTGGCTCAGTCAGTTAAGCATCCGACTTTGGCTCAGGTAACAATCTCGCTGTCATGGGTTTGAGCCCCATATTGGACTCTGCACTGACAGCTCAGAGCCTGGAACCTGCTTTGGATTCTGTGTGTGTCTCTCTCTCCTCCCCTGTTCACAGTCTGTCTCTCATTCTTTCTGAAAAATAAACATTAAAAAAAAATTTTTTTGTTGTATGAAAACCAATTTGACAATAAATTTCATATATTAAAAAAATAATAAAATAAATAAAAATTAAAAAAAATAATCAGGGGGAAATTTTGTGTGTGTGTGTGTGTGTGTGTGTGTTGTTACCAAGGTATGAATAAACAGGTAGTCTTCTACACTGTTTAACTGGAAGAAAACTGGTAAAAGATTTCTGGGGCTACAGAAATAGTCTTGAGTGCATGTGAAGATGTTTAAAGAGAGTAAAATAAAAGAGATCATATTCCCAAATATGAAAAAATCATTACATAATTATTACATCATACCATTTAGCTATTAGAAATAACGATGTACATATAGGTTTAATAAAATGAAAGAAGTTCTTCGTTCTAAATGAAGAGACAAAAATCAGGTTGTAAAATAGTATGGCTTTCCTGGTTCCCTTTTGCAAAGAATACATTTGTTATATGTATGAATTTATGAGAAAAACTGTATCTTCATCATTCAAGAGAAAAGTCCTTTAAGAATTTTCTGAAACATTAAAATGTTTTTCTCTAGTTGGTAACATCACAGTGATCTTTTTTGCTATTTCTACATTTTCTAACTTTACACATAAGTATATTAATTTTGTAATAAAGAAATCTTTCCCTTTAACATATTGACATATTTTGTTCATCTGCTACCACCAACTGGGATCAAATAACTGTTAGATATCTTAGTTCTCCAGTGTAATTACAATATTTCTGCCATAAATAGGACTAAAATACCAGATGAGGCTATCTGAAAGCTTATTATGTGGTTTTATTTAATGAGAGTGTCAATTGACTTTCTATGGCAAATACTGTTACAAACAATCCTCTGCATTTCACAATCCATAAATATTCAAAGACACGGTTTTCAAACTTTCTTAAATGTGATCTCTGTTAAGAAAACCTTAATACCAAATTTAGTCTTTAGATACTCTTATTGACTGCCATACTATCATGATGATTTTAAAGTATCATTTTTAAGCCAGGGCCTCTATTTGCTGAAAATTGAGACTGGTCAAAAGGTGAAAAGTTATTTTTATCACAGCAAAAATTCTGTTAACAGCTGAAAATTAGTTTAACTGTTAAAATAATTAAAAGTAATTATGTTGTATTTAAGCTTAGATATGATTAGAAGCACATATTTCACATAGCACTGATATAAAAATTAATCAGTTCAATGTAAGAGTAGAAATGTATTTTTAGAGGTATAGCAACACTTTGAGGTACACCAGAGCATATATGCATTTTTCTTGCACAGTGATATTCTCTAAAACTAAATTAGTATATTCTAAACAAGTCAAAATTTTACATTATTTAACTGAATCAAGTCTCTCTGCTTGAAATACTCTTTATTTCCTTAAAAACGAGGTAGGCAAAATTTTCATTTTTCCCCATTATAAACTATAGTATCATTACAATTACTACATATACATTAGTAATTTTTAGTTTGTTCAGTGATTGAAAATGCCTGTTTTGTTTGTTTGTTTTTTTTTTTTGTTTTTTTGTTTTTTTTTGTCCATGGTTCTGGATTTATAAAGGCTTACTTAAAGTAACAAAACAAAATATTATTTATTGGAATGAATTCAGCATTTCATTAGAAAAGAAGAGATCCCAAATTTTTGCCACAATAAAGAATATCAAACCAAAAAGTTAGGGAGGTAAACCCAAAGTTGTCCTTTCCTCAAATTATAATTTCAAAACTCGAGGAAAGCATGTAAAAAAAAACCGTGGCTTTTAAAGTTATAATTTTACCAAAATACAATTATGAATTTACCAAAAATAAGACTGATTCTGGTAAGCTTGGACAAAATGTTGTCTGAAGAGTTGTAAGATTTAAAAAATAAATAATTTATCCAAGAAAAAAATTCTGGAGATGTCTTCAAATAAGTTCTCAGACTGCTGAGAAGATCTAAGCTAAGTGCATCAAAAGACAATGTAACAGAGACTGAGAACCACTGAGCAAGACCAATTACTTTAAAAGATACAAATGACATCTCAAATCTTTCCCAAACTATTCTCATTTTTACTGGTTCTTTTAATTACAGTACTTTAAAAAATTCATTATAAAAATTTAAGTTACAAGGAGATGGTAAGAAATTTCTTCAGTGATGTAAGTAATATACCTGAAATACATACATAACACATAGGAGAGATTACATCTAAAACCCTTTTAACACTTGACTATCTTTTTAAGCCCAACTCTAAGAAACCAACTTTTCATTCCCAATTCTAGAACATGTAGTATATACATAACTGAAAAAGAGGAGACATGAGGTAAAATAAGCCATGTAACAAAACAGACATGATTATGTAACAAATCATTTGTGTATTTAGCCACTAAAGTGGTAAGCTTAGATATACTTAAAGCATACTTTGAATAATGAATATAGTCATCTGAAATATTTAAGAATCTTATATTAACAGCTCACCTGTTAAACAGCATACTTAAAAATAATCTCCACTGTAAGAATAAGTATAAATAATGTGCACTGAACCCAATATGCACAAAGCAATACAAAACAGTGAAAAAAAACTGGATCTTACTTACACTTCCAACCAGTGAATCATGTAATATACCAAAGATGGTCTATATTATACTTCTAATCAAACAAATAAGTAGTGTTCTCTCATGCTGAAAGAATAAGCTAATCTTTAACATGAACACAAGTAATTATAGGTAAGTTGTGCACTGTCTGAATTTCCAGTTTGTCAAAGCCTGCAGTTTTTCCTGAACTTTCTGTAAATATTAAGGACACTGATCTTAATTATTTTTTATATGTATATTTAAGTGAAGCAATTTTTGCTCAGAATCCTCATACTCTTCATGTGTTCCATTTTTTCCTGCTTTTTAAGTTTGCTCATAGTTGGAATGTCTGATCTATTCCAATCTCCTCTTTAAAGGTCTTTTTTTTTTTTTTTTTTTTTTTTTTTAACGTTTATTTATTTTTGAGACAGACAGAGAGACAGAGCATGAACGGGGGACGGTCAGAGAGAGAGGGAGACACAGAATCTGAAACAGGTTCCAGGCTATGAGCCATCAGCACAGAGCCTGACACGGGGCGTGACCTCACGGACCGTGAGATCATGACCTGAGCCGAAGTCGGACGCTCAACTGACTGAGCCACCCAGGCGCCCCTCCAATCTCCTCTTTACAGTATCCACATGATCATTAGTAATTGAGTTGAAAATGGGTCCCAAAAGGGTATCTGCTAACATTTCCTGTATCTCAATTTGTCTTGTTACTTACCTCTCTATTATCAATCTGACTCTCTGCCCTAATTACATTTAAATTATTTGAATTCTGGTTACACCTTTATTTTTATTCTCCTATAAATGAAAAGACCCATGACCCAACCCACACCCCTCCGATAACAACTTACACCTTGACCTCTAAATAATAATTTCAAAATACTTGCACATGAAGTAAAAAGACTTGCAAAATTTAGAGCCACAGCTACGTTTTTCTCCCATTCCTCACGTATTTTCATAGCACAGACTTGATAGGTACATAATGGGTACCCAGCAAACACTTAAGTAATTTATTCCACCCTGTTTTAGTTGTCTTGTTTGTTAGTATATTACTGTTCTTTAAGAGTATCAATTCTTAAATTTTAAAAAGTCACTACAATCAAACTATTAGAAAATCAGGTAATGACTTACTATACTAAAAAGTTTTGAATATAAAATTCACAATTATTCAGTTTCCTTTTAAAAGTTATGGATTTTATAGAGAGAAGAAAACCAACTATGTTTTTTTTTTTTAATTTTTTTTTTTTAACGTTTATTTTATTTTTGAGACAGGGAGAGACAGAGCATGAACAGGGGAGGGTCAGAGAGAGGGAGACACAGAATCTGAAGCAGGCTCCAGGCTCTGAGCTGTCCGCACAGAGCCCGAAGTGGGGCTAGAACTCGCGGACTGTGAGATCATGACCTGAGCCGAAGTCGGCCGCTTAACCGACTGAGCCACCCAGGCACCCCAAAACCAACTATGTTTTATCCAGTGATAGGCATTGTAAAAGAATCTACACAACACTGTAAGAAAACTGATTCCGAGGAATTACTTACCTGAGGGATAACAATATCTGCTAATGCCTTTGAAAGCCTGTATAATTCCATTGTATTTTCTAATTTCAAGGAACCATTATGCTGAACATCATATTTTATACAGTCATATATGTCAGGGATTTTACTAATGTCGTATCTTCCATTCTTTGTTTTAAAGTCTTTTTCCAACTTGGACCATCTACGTAGCATAAGCTCTAATGTTTCACTATGGTAAAGTTGAATATCTAAAACAACATAACAAATTTAGCATATTAAACTTAGACTCAGATTATATATACTCAGGGTATATATTAAAAAGTTGACAATTAGAAACATTTTTAAATATCAGAGGTATAACTGTTAAGAAAGTAGGGAATGTTACCATAGGAGTATACTATTAGTAACCATACATTTTATAAACTTATATAAAAGATATAAATACATGGCTTAGGACTTGGGTTTGGGTTTGTAAAAGACCTATCCTCATGTTACACACTTCAATAATCAAAAGAAAAAGAACAACAATAACAAAACTTTTAGCCTAATACATTTTCAATTCAAAATTTAAATACTACATAATTTTCTTATTAGATTCACAAAACTAACAGAATAGACAGTCTTTAGCCGAAAGGAATCTTAGAAATCAAATAGCTGAAAGGATTTATTCTTACCACTAAGAATCCTAGATTTCAAAGTTGCCAAATTAGAACCAAGCTAATCTCAGAGTGAGAGTCCAGATCTTCTTCCAATTGTTTGCTTCTTATTATGCTAGTTATTTGCTGCCTAACTATATGACAATGCTACGTAATTAATCAAATAATATTTTATTATCTTTGTCATGCTATCATGGATAAAATAAACCATGACCTAATTATTATTCTTTTGCTGGATGTATGTTGACTCATACCTAGATACAGTATGAGACTTAATTTTTTAAGAATTGATGGATCTTATTTTAAAATGTTTATAGTAATTAGTTAATATTTTTATTTGCTTTATGTTCCAAGGCACATAGTATTTACCTGATGATTTGGGATCTTCCATTCGATGTCTGATCTGAGAAGTCAAACTTTGAATCAAGGAATAAACTTTGTCACAGGTCTTCACAGGATTTTTAATTAAATGCATTGATTTGATAAGAGAAATGCTCCCAGATGGAGTAAGCTACAAATGAGTAAAGTATATATTTCACATGTAGTTATGCCTAATTGTCCAAGAGAACAATATACAAAACTTTCCAGTAGTTGGAGAACAATTTAATACCACACATGAAGATGACCCCCCAAATATAGTAATAACATCAAGAAGGAAGTAAAAATCTCAGAATTACATGTTAAAAAAATAGCAAACATAAGCTATCATTAGATTGTCCACAGGGAAAATTTAGCAAAAGTACTCTAACTTACAATGAGAGTTTATTCTAACAGTGACAAATTGCTGACTCAATATGGTTCTAGTCGTTCGACATATATTTACATGTAATAACACTAAGACTCTATTATTATCACCATCTTTTTCCAGATGAGGTACTTAACAGAGGTTAGGCAACTTGCCTAAGACCAAACCAAAAGTATGTCAAGAGTGGGATAAACTATAATGGATTCATATATAAATTTATCAGTAATTTATAATGTAAATAAAACTGCCTTAAACAAAGATTTTCATAATTAAAAAAAACTAGCTTTATGCAGATTTTGATACACCTAAAAATATAATTTCCAAAAGATTGAAAGTAAAAAAAGATATACAATGCAAAATCAAGTAAGAGGGGAAAAGCTGTTGTTACTATATTCATCTCAAAACTTTGAGGCAAAATGTACTGATTGAAATGTATCTATTCTAAATTTGTAATCTACCTAATAACATGGTATCAAATATGTAAAGCAAAAACTAAGAGAACTACAAAGACAAGGAAAATCCACGAGTGAGAAATTTTAACACACAACAGTGAAGAAAGGAAAAAAGTCACAAAGTTTTGTTTTTATTGAAATGATAGAAAGTTCAAAATAAAAAAAGTTTAACTTAAAAATGTCATAGGTTTGGAAATTCTAAAACTACAGCTCTGAATCATCTATGACCAAAGAAGAAATCACAAAGGAAATTAGAAAATATCCCAAACTGCATAAACCACAAAATTTATGCGTATAATCATAAAGGGAAATTTATGGCCTAAAGTCCTTATTTTAGAAAAGATTGAACATTCAAGAATTAATAAGCAGACAGCTAGTGACACAGGTTTACAAAAGTGGAAGGAAAAAAATATAAGCAAAAATTAATCAAGCGGAAAACAAGTGCAAAATTCAGAAGACCAACAAATCAGTTATTTCTTTGAAGGGAGTAATAAAGTATATTAACCATGGTTAAACTGATCAAGAGAAAAAAAACTGTAGAATGTTATGAAATAAGAAGTGACAACTCTACAAAATCCTATAGACATCACAAAGAATTTAAAGAGGATACGATAAACTCCTACAACAATGTAACTTAATACTGACACAACACATAACAACAATTACTCTGGACTCCATGATTATAATGATTATTTGATTTCCCACAAAGAAAATGTCCATAGGATTTATCAGTAAATTTTACCGAACATTTCATTAAAGATATGTATACAAACCATTCTCCCAAAATAGGACTCCCTAACTAATTTTATGAGACTAGCATAATCCCGATATTGAAAGCAGACAAAGGCATAAGAATTAAAATGTAAAGGTTAATCTGAATCCTGAACATAGATGTAAAACTTCTAACCAAAAATAGTAAACCCAAACCAGTGAGATATATTAACACCACCACCACCACCACCACCACCACCATGTATATATGTAAACTGAGTTTATTTTAGGAGCCAAGATAGCTTAACTTTATTTACTTTTAAGAAAAAGGGAGCATGAAAGGGACAGAGAGACAGGGGCACAGAGGATCCAAAGCAGGCTCTGTGCTGACAGCAGAGAGCCTGATGCAGGGCTCAAACTCAAGAACCGTGAGATTGCGACCTGAGCTGAAGTTGGACACTTAACTGACTAAGCTGCCCAGGTGCCCCAGAAGAGCCAAAATAGCTTTACATCACAAAAAATCATACGATGCAACAGATGAAAAGAAAATGATGAAATTCAGTAACTTTTCATGACAAAACTTTTAGCAAAATAGGGACAGAGTGAAATTTATTTTGAAACAGAATAGCTTTTACAAAATGTACAGAAAACATACCTAATGGACAAGCATTAAAGGCTTTCTTTGAGAACATGGACAAGAAAATAAATGCCACTTCTATTGAACATTGTTTTGAATGTGCTAGTTATTGAAGTTAAACAAGAAAAAGAATAAAACAAATAAGGATCAGAAAGGAAGAAACAAACCTGTGAGTATGCTTTTAAAGGATAAAAAATCTACAGAAATATTAAACTAACAAATGAGTTCAATAAGGTTGATGCATATAAAGTCAGTATTAAAAAGCTATTTCTACGTATCAACAATCAAAATTTTTAGAAGTACTATTTACAATGGCATAAAAATATATTAAGATAAATTTTCAGAAACTAGATTTGATGCATCTAAATCAATAACAACAGGATATTTGACAGCATATTTTAAAATTTATATGGAAATGCAAAAAAAGTCCTGAAAAACTTGAAGAAGGAAGCATGTAGGACTTGAGAGATCTTATTCAGTGGCCCAGGATCGAGAAAAGAATATAGTGTAGAAATAGACCACCAGATAGATTATAAAGATGATACTATAAAGTGATACTATAAAGGGAGCCTTTCGGTATGTGGTATTGGTATATTTGGATGTATATACAGTTGGCAAAAATTAAGTTTGACATCTTTACCTTATAGCACACACAAAAGTCAATTTTAGCTGGATTACAGATAAATGTGAAGGGCAAAACAGTAAAGCTTATAGAAGATCATACATAAGAGTATTTTATGACCTTAGTTAGAAAAAGAAACATTAAAATGCACTGACCACAAAGGGGAGTGGGAGATAGAGGCATCCAGTTATTGAAGTCATGAGGGCAGACAGTACAGCACAGGGAATATGGTCAGTGGTACTGTAATAGCACTGTGTGGTGATAGATGGTAACTAGACTTGTGGTGCTGAGCAAAGCATAGAACATATAGATTTGTCTAATCACTATACTGTACACCGGAAACAACACTGTGTGTCAATTATACCTCATTAATTAAAAAAAAAAGAAAGAAATTAGACGACATCAAAACTGCACTGACCATAAAGGAAAAAATTCAACTTGGAATTCATGAAAAATAAGAACCTCTGCTTACTGAAAGACATCATAGAGGCTCAGAATAGGTGGTGGTATTTAGAACACATATCCAAAGAACCTGTACCACTCAATAAGAAAAATACAGACAAAAGGTAGAAATAAAGGACAAGAGATTTAATAGAAGGCTTCATGAAAGACGATATCTAAATGGTCAAAAAACATCAAAGCCACGCTGAACTACTACACATCCATCTTCAGAATGGCCAAAACTGAATAGTCGGAGAATGCAAAGAATAGAGACTATGTAGAACAATGATTATTTTCATGGACTTCTAGTGGGAGTATAAATTGGTTCAATGACTTTGGAAAACAGTTTGACATTATCTGATACTGAAACATAAGCATACTGTGGGTCACAACAATTCCAATCCTAGAATGTACCCAAGAGAATGTATGCTCATATGCAGTGGGAGACATACAAGGACACTCATAGAAATATTAATCACAACAGCCCAAAACTATAACAATGATACAAGGTATATATCAATTACGGTATGTTCATAAAATAGAATACGGGTCACTAAACTATGGCCTGCAGGCCAAATGTGGTCTGTGGCACAGCCCATGGACAAAGAAAGGTATTCACATTTTTATTTTTATTTTTTTAAGTTTATTTATTTATTTTTGACAGAGAGTGCATATGCAGGAGGGCAGAGAGAGACATAGAGAAGGAGACAGAGAATCCTAAGTGGGCTACACACTGTCAGTGTGGAGTCTGACGTGGGGCTCAAACTCATGAACCACGACCTGAGTCCAAATCAAGAGACGGTCACTTAACCGACTAAGCTACCCAGGTGCCCCAGTATTTTTAAAAGGTGGTTAAAAATCAAAAAGAGTATGCATCAAGAGACCACATGTGACTGGCAAAGCCTAAAATTTACTATCTGGTCTTCTACAGAAAAAGTTTGTTAGTCCCTGAAATAAAGTACTAAATAGAACTGATTATTAGTTAACTATGGAAATTCTCAAAAATACAGATAAATGTCACAAACACGACATAGGGCACAAGAAGCCAAACATAAAAGAAAACCTAATCTAACGTAAGAAACTTAGAAAACAGCCAAAACTGAGACCATAGTAGTTAGGGATGATTACTTACCCAAATAAGTATTCTTGATATAAGAAGACTATAAAAAAGAGCACTATTAAGTCAGGATAGTAATTATTTCTAGGAGATTGGGAAGGAGTTGCAATTGAGAAGGGGCACAAAGGGATCAGAGGTGTCTCAATGTTCTATTTCTCCATCTGGATGGGGACTATAGGAGTATTTGCTTTATTTTTTAAAAAAAAATTTAATGTTTATTTTTGACACAGAGAGAGAGGCAGCATGAGCAGGACAGGGACAGAAAGAGAGGGAGACAAAGAATCCTAAGCAGGCTCCAGGCTCTGAGCCATCAGCACAGAGCCTGACACCGGGCTAGAACCCATGAACTGTGAGATCAACCTGAGCCGAAGTCAGGCGCTTAACCGACTGAGCCACCCAGGCGCCCTTAGGAGTACTGCTTTATAATACAATAGGCTCTAAGTTTTTGTTTTATATACTTTTTGTTATAAGTTTTGTTATAAGTTTGTTATGTTTTGTTTTTATATACTTTTATATGTGTGTGCATATTTCACAATGTAGAAGAGTTTGCTAAGACCCACCTTTTCATAATCTTCAGCCGTAAAATCTCTATCTTTCTGAAGTATTTCATGAAGTCTTGCTTTCACACGTTGCTGGCAACTGCTCAAAGAGTCACTATCACTATCCAAAAGACCATTCATATTCGCACTTTTTACCATCTGAACAAGAATGGGTGTAAGCTCTCCTTCTAGGGCTAAGAGCCCCTAAACATATTAAATAAAGCCAACACAAATTCAAAAATTAGTATGCAAATTAATGAAAAGTATCATAATTATTTTGTTACATGCTGAATTTCATAAGGAATAAGCTAACTATTTACAATGAATAAACTTTATTAATAATATAACCTATCACAATTTCAGGGCTTGAGCTGGAAATTTCAAATTTGGAATGTTTAAATATTGCCTTAGCAAAAATCTTTTAAAATGTAGTATTAGATGAAATTTCTAGTAATTCTGAAAAACATTTATTTATACCTTTGCAAAAGCAGCTGCAGTCATCTGGACTCGTCCTTCATCAGAGGCATATATTTTGAGGTCATGTCGGTAGGTACTATGTAATCTAAGTAAACCACAACCAGGAAATCCTGCATAATCTCCTGAAAATAAATACTCAAATCACTTAAGCTATATTTTTGTCTCAGTGTATTTCTATAAATATTTAGTAACATCTCAAAATAAGTGAAGATTTGAAAAAACAATGCATAAACTTAACCAAATTAAAGAAACTCCAAGATTTACCTTGACCTCCAGGATACATACACCTGAAAGCTCTTCCAAGTTCTTCGGCCTGGACCCTGCCTGCAGGAGTTAGTTCTCCTCCCCATTTTAGAACCAAAAGTAAGGATGGTTCTTCTCTTCGGCTGTCTAAGATATATGTTAATGAATAAAAGCAAATAAATGTCAAGTTTGTTTCTTTTAAAGAGGTGTGTTTCAAGATTAATTTTTTCTTTATTTTCTCTTCTGTAGCAGAAAATAGCTTTTATGTAAATTATTTTGTTCCTTTGAACATACCTATCTTTGTATACTTTTGATTCTGTAGGGAACAACCCTTGCTCTACCTGTTAAAATCTTACTCTAATTTCATAATCTCTTCCTCACTTTAGGAAGAAGGCTCTTTCCCAGTTTTCTGAAAGGAAGTGATGTTTCCACCTTCCCTGCTCTCATAGTGATATGACAGTAATAGTATTTGTCCAATATATTTAATTTAGTTGTCCCAGCTGTTACATTAAGAGCTCCTTCACCACAGGATCGAGATCTTGTCTTTATATCAAGAGGCTCGCATAAAAGGTAATGTTAGCCAAAGTGAAGATGTATACATTTTTACAAAGAGGAATCAATGATTTGCGTAATTTTTTGAAAGATGTGAGAGAGCCTAAAACTTACTGTAATTTAAACTTATGAATGAGATATACAATAAAATGCAGCCAAGAGCAGCTTCTTAAATTTGGAATTGTGGGGGCACCTGGGTGGCTCAGTCGATTAAGCATCCAACTTTGGCTCAGGTCATGATCTCACGGTCCTTGAGTTTGAGCCCCGCATCGGGCTCTGTGCTGACAGCTCAGAGCCTGGAGCCTGTTTCAGATTCTGTGTCTCCCTCTCTCTCTCTGCCCCTCCCCTGTTCATGCTCTGTCTCTGTCTCAAAAATAAATAAACGTTAAAAAAAAAAAAATTAAATTTGGAATTGTGTAATTTTTTTCTGTACCCGACCAAAGTTTTTTCTCAGATATTCCACAAGCGAATGAATTTCTGTGCCTAATTTATCTGCTCTTTATGTCCTAAGATCTGCATTAGGCTACAGAAAAGAGGTAATTTAAAAATGAGCAATATAAGTGCTAAAAAACTTAATGATGATTCATGAAAAGTGATAGGAATCAACTTTGTGCCAGGGGTAGTACCTTGTAGTTGTATGTGCTTTATCATGCAGGCTAATATTAATTTATGGAAGGACAATTAATTAACAGACTTTTTCAATCATAGTTATATACAGAATATTTTTGATTACAAACATTAAAGTATAGGAAATTAATCTGTATTGCTACCAATCACAAAGTGTGACACAGTAGCAATGTCAAATTTTAAAATAAATATATGAAGATCAATATAAACAAACTTGTGTTCACATTTAAGATAATCACTACTTCAATTTATGCCACTATAAATAATGCCATTTTGGATATCTCCACAGGCCAATCTTTCCCTGAATATTTGATCACTTCCTTGGGATAAATCCTTATAAGCAGAATTAAGATATGAGAGATGACTGGGTGGCTCAGTTGGTTAAGCATCAGACTCTTGATTTCGGCTTAGGTCATGATCTCATGATTTGTGAATTTGAGCTCCACACGGGGCTCAGCACTGTCAGTGCAGAGCCTGCTTGGGATTCTCTCTCTCTCTCTCTCTCTCTCTCTCTCTCTCTCTCTCTCTGTCCCTCCCCCTCTTACACACTGTCAAAATAAGTAAATGAACTTAAAAAAAAAGGTAAAAGCATATTTGAAGTTTCTTATATTGCCAAATTACCCTTCAAAGGGCTACATCAATTTATACTCCTACCAACAGACTGAAATCCACTCATACTATATTCTCATCAACATTCTTTAATAATGATTTGACAAAATAATAAGAAAACACTCTGCTAGTGAGATAGGCAAAAGTAATTATTACTATTATTATAACTGTTTTATTGGGCATCTACATTTCTTCATGAAATGGTTTCTACAATTTCTGCCATTATTATTTTTTTAATGCTTATTTATTTATTTTTGTGACAGAGAGAGAGTGGTGGAGGGAGGGAGGGAGGGAGGGAGGGAGGGAGGGGGAGAGAGAGAGAGAGAGAGAGAGCGAGCGAGCACAAGCAGGGGAGGGATAGAGAGAAAGGGAGACAAAGAATCCAGAGCGGGCTGCAGGCTCTGAGCTGTCAGCGCAGGGCCCAATGTGGGGCCAAACCCACAAACTATGAGATCATAACCTGAGCCTAAGTCGGATGCTCAATTGACCCAACCAGGTCAACCAGGCACCTGTCTGCCCATTTTTATTTTAAAACGTAAATGAATTTTTGGAGTTTTATGCTGACTGCTTTTAGGAGAATGACCTTATTTAAATGCTTTATTCAGACTTAATTGGTGGAGGAAATTAACTAATTAGAAACATGATTATTGTGTATTCTTTCAAATAGTCTTTTTGTACTTTTTGAGCTTTCTTCCTGAATACTCTGCCCTCTTCTACCGAAAGAGGAAGAAAGGGACCGATTAAGTAACACTTAGTTATAAATAAGGTTTCTGAAACAACCCCAGCGTAAATGGGGAGTCCTACAGCTTTTAAAATAAAATAGATCCTTTCCTTAAAGGGTAAACTATCCTTTATTTATTTATTATTAAAAAAAAATTTTTTTAATGTTTTTATTTATTTTTGAGAGAGAGAGAGAGAGACAGCATGTGAGCAGGGGAGGGGCAGACAGAGACAGGGAGACACAGGTATCTGAAGTGGCTCCAAGCTCTGAGCTGTCAGCACAGAGCCTGATGCGGGGCTTGAACTCACAACACGTGAGATCATGACCTGAGCCTAAATCAGACGCTTAACTGAGCCACCCAGGAGGCCCAATCTATCCTCTATTTAAAGGATAGAAAGCAAAGTTGACAAAACTCCACTTTAATTTTCCTTTATTCAGCATGTCAGCTCCTTAACTGTTACAAAGGAGAGGGTCCAAAGGCAGTACAATGAGTAATAAGTCTCTACATATAATTAAAACACAATAGGCATTAATAGTGATATACCTTCCTCTTCACTAGATGTTTTAGGACAACCATGAGGGAGATAAGTTAGTTGGACTTTACGATTTATTCCAGAAAAATGGCCATACCTGAAAAACAAAATGGCAAGCGGAATGAACAATTTTCAATAAGTGTTCAATGAAACCTCTTAAAGAGAAACTAAAATCCATCTAGAGAAAAATTAAATCTACATATTAATGCCCTCCTCTATTTTTAATTAATTGTTGAATTCTTTAAAATACTGTAGCAGAATGTCTGTACCATAGGTAGTCATTCTAATCACATTAGAAAGGAAAACACAAAAAAGTTTCTCTACAAAAGTTAGACATTTGAAGAGATGACAAAGTATAGAAATATATAAAACAGAAATGTATGGGCGTTTAAAAAATTAAGGAAATAAGATTCTAGGTGGCCAAATATAAAGCTTCCAATAGGAATACTGGTGTTATCAATTTCACTTGACTAAAGCATAGTTCAAAATTGTTTTTCACTTAAACAATATTTAATCTGTGCTCAAGTTAGCCATGTTGCTTTCATCCTAAGTGGTACTTCATAAAAGATCGAAATGTTTCTCATCAAAATTAAAAGTAAAACTAAAACAAGAAACTTCAACACAACAATCTATTTTCTCACTGGTGCAAATAAAAGTCTCACTAAACTTTCGCTAATTTCTCTTCAGCTTCAGCACTAAAGTGGAAAACGATCAAACTGTGAAGGCAACTTAACATAGAAAGTCATACATTATAAAAGAACACTGTTATCAAATTTAGTTATCAAAATTAAGGGTTTCAAAAATATTCTCACATTTCTAATACGGTCTTAAGTTGTTCAAGTTTTGACTTGTTTTCTTCAATTTCAGAATCATTATTTTGCCCCAGCTCCATAAGAAGTTGTCGGGCAATGTCCAGCACTTCCTATAAAATAATAAAGAACTGAATTTTTATGTTACTTTGCCATTAGCAATTTATAACCAACAAGCAGTCAAATGCACTTGCCTGTAATTGTTTTGGCTTTTTGAGTTTTAATTTCCCAGATTTATATCCATCACACTTTTCAAAAAGATCGAAAAATCTTATTAAAACAAAAGAGCACAGTTAGTCCTTTGCAATAATTAATATTACCACCATATACTTAAATCAATTATAAATGAAGACATGGGACTTGGTCTATGGATTTCAAATACTGTATGTCCTCTTTCACTATAGAAGGTTGCTCATCTACTGTCAGTGACAAAACTTGGTACTCTCCTAACCACGGCAAGCTAATAATCACTATAGATTATTTTTAAAAATTTTCTCATGATGGAAACTGAATATATGATTGTAAAACTGCATATTATATTCTCTGAAGTCACTGCATACATATACATATAAAAAATGTTTCAACACATATTTATTGGCTCAAGTTTTAAATTTTTATTATTTCCAAATCAAATAGTGAATAGAAATAACAAACTTTTATCCTACCAAGTTTTTTCTACAAGGTTGAGAGGTTAAAGGACTCAGAGAAAGCAATGTGAGAGAATAACAAACCAAGATTAAACATCTTAGGATGTTTACATTTTTACAATAAACGAAAGTTAGGTCAGACGGATGATAATTTACGGATATTGCCATCATAATTTTCAGATGCTAATATATACAATTACTTTAAATGGATTTTGTCTCCATCCAGTTGTTTAAATTAATGGCCAAGAAATGGGAAAACAGTTTTCCTATATGATGTATTGATCAAAATAGCTAATCACCTATCAGAAATCTTAAATTATCTCCTAAGTGTTAAATTATTCCCCTTAAAACATACTTTTGATGCCTCACTTCCATTTTCATTTTTTGTTTTGGTGTTCGATCCCCATGACGTATTACAGCTATGACACATCTGAGTTCCATCCTAAAATAAAATAAAAGTTCTCAATTTTCTAACAAAGATTTGTGTTATATAATTCAGACACACAACATCTCATTTCTTTAGAGCTATCTTATACCATTTCAAAAAGTTTCCTATGAAGATAGTACTTGTAACAACTAGTCAATTTTATCAAATCCAATCTTAAAAAGATTTTAAGAAGCTGGAGGGGGAGTAATATTAAGCTATATATCAGCTTCTTCTCTAGAGATGACTATGCTAACTTTGGAATAAAAGTAAACGAATGACAATCCCGGAACTTTATAAAATACTTGGTCTGTAGCAGAGATTATTACAGACTGAGATTTCATTAAATCAAAGCAAAATAAAGCTTTACTTGATAGCTGCTATATTTATTTTGCCCTTGTAAGAAGAACAAGTACTTCAAACTTAAATTACTAGAAGATAAAACTGTCTTAGAAAGAATGCTAGGGTATAATTTAGTGTTTGCCAAACTACAGGCCACAGAACACAACCCTGCAAGATTTTAATAAGTTACCTAAAAATTTTTATGTTAAATAGTTTGAGAACACTGGTTTAAAACAAAATTAAATAGTTGTGTTTCTCCATCCCAACCAGCCCTTCGCAGAATATTTAACATGCTAATGTAAATGTCTAACTTGTAAATGTGAAGCATTTGGTCAACCCACCTGAGTAGCAGGTGAGTTTCAAGCCGTAATTTTCACTAGAATATTATAAAACACTTTCGCAATACTGGTCTAATTAATTTACCTCAAGATAAAACTGTATATTTTTTCTTTATACAATAAGAGAATAAAAGCTGTATAGCCACTGACTATGAACCTTTAAGTGACATACCTGTTGGTACCTCCTTTATTTTTGTGACTTAATTCAATAGTTCTATAGTTATACAAGCATTTTTCAGGATTTTAATTTTTTTTCAGATTTTATTTTTAACAATACAAAAGAGTTTTAGTCTAGGTGGACCCTTGCAAAAGCATATAGTCTATTTTTCCATCTGCAAAGTGAATTATATGAAAACATACAGAGTAAAGTGTCCAATGATCGTTTAGAAATTTAATCTTTATTGTAATAGCAGAGACTGATGTACAAAACCCAAGGAATTTCTAAATGAAAATATTCAAACTTACATAGTTCCAGATGTAGTTGGTACAATTGGGATATCTTCAGCTTCTAAGGGTATTGACCAGGGGATATGAAATTGTGGAGCAAGCTCTCGCATTACAATATTGCTTTGATACAAAAATAAAAAGCTAAGAATTAATTTATTTTAAGGCAAACCTCAGTACTTAATGACTAATGATACAATCAATGAAATTAAAGTCAAACTAGTGATTCTGTGATTACAGCACACAAAAATTAACTCAAAGACTCAATCCTGATAAAGAAAAATTAGATTAGCAGTTCTAAACTGGTATATAAGAACACCCTAAAGAGATGCCATGAATTTGGAATTATTAATTATTTACGTTAGTTTTAAAATATAAGTCACATTGGATTCAAATAAATCATTAAAGCTGCATCATATGCACTTATAGATACAATCTGAAAACCAAGACTGGCTCTTCTTTATGGCTACGGATCATTTCTTACAAGTGTATTGATCACTTTTGAAGTTACTCTAAATACTGTGGCTCTTTTTTAATAAATTTCTATTATACTTTACTAATAGGGTTAAAAACAGAAAACATGTTAAGTAATTATAAAACATTTTTTGTTTTGCTTAAATTTAGCACTTATTCATGCTAAAATTTAGTAAGCTCCCCTAAATTTCACCTTAAGGGTTAAGTTCACCAATCTTTAAAATATTCTATAAAAGCTGACTCCAATTAGGACAATACATTTATTTATTTATTTATTTATTTATTTATTTGAGAAAGACACAGTGAGGGAGAGAGAGTGCATGCATGAGTGGGTGAAAGGGGCAGAAGGACAGAGAGGGAGGAAGGGAGGGAGGGAGGGAGAGAGAGAGAGAGAGAGAGAGAGAGAGAGAGAGAGAATATCCTAAGGAGACTCCAAGCTAAGCATCACATGAGGCTTGATCCCACCAACCTGGGATCTTGACCTAAACTGAAATCAAGAGTGAGATGCTCAACTGACTGAGCCACCCAAGTGCCCCATGACAACACATTTTAAAATGTAAATTTCTTATGGCTCTGTCATATATACTTTGAAATGGTTCAAAAATATTTGTCTTATGAATCTTCTAAATCAAAGTATAAGAAAATAGGTCAAAGAATATAAAAATGGTATTTCTACATGCAGTACTTTCTTTTTTTTTTTTTTTAATTTTTTTTTTTTTTTTAACGTTTATTTATTTTTGGGACAGAGAGAGACAGAGCATGAACGGGGGAGGGGCAGAGAGAGAGTGGGAGACACAGAATCGGAAACAGGCTCCAGGCTCTGAGCCATCAGCCCAGAGCCTGACGCGGGGCTCGAACTCACGGACCGCGAGATCGTGACCTGGCTGAAGTCGGACACTTAACCGACTGCGCCACCCAGGCGCCCCAACATGCAGTACTTTCTTTTGGATTCACTAATAATCTCATGGGATTATCCTTAACTGACGTATGCTTGTAGAAAGCAGTAACATTCAAAAGAACCCTGAATTCCAAATATTTCTATTTTACCCTGGTTACTTATTTCATGAATATTCATTTTGTACCTTAAAGTAAGAGAATTAAACCTTTTCAATTATGTATCAAAATCTTGAGGGACAAAGTAACCTAACAAATTAGCTGTTTTGACTAACAATCACTGTAATAATCACAGTATATATTTGTGAATCTATGAAGTTAAGTATCTTTAAAACTTCATCTATATTGGCCCTAAATTAATCCGCCTTTGATATCCTGAAGTATAATTCAAGATTTGTCATGGTTCTTTGGAGATGTCATTTTGTGAACATTTGTTTTTACTCTAGAGTGCTTACAAGATTCTGATCGTTTGATGCATTTACAATTATTAGGTTTCTGAATACCTACTATGCATTAGCTATAACAAAGGTATAGAAGAAAAAGATAAAAAATTCTTACCCAAGTATTTTTGCACAATCATCATAATACTTCATGGAATTTTTCACAAAACTGAAGCCATTGACATCACAGACATAGGACTGTCCATTGGCCCGTAACAAATCAAAACCACAAACTGTTTGCTATTTAAAATAAATTGTAAACTTTAAAGTTACATTTGAATTAGGATTCACAATGTTCTAGTCTTATTACAATATATCAAATTTATAAATGCCTAAAAATGTACTACTGCATCTTAGTTTACTTCATAGTAAGTAATGAAATTACTCATCTGTAACCTGAGTACTCTGAAAATATGTCAAACATACTATATGATTGTTTTAGTTCCACACCATGAAGTAAATATGGAACAAAAATGCTTCAGGGACTAGAGAAGCCAAAAAATAACCTACTGTATCAAGAAGTTCTTCAAGTAATATTTAATTAAAAAGAGTAAAAAAAAATTTAAAGGCTTTGTGAAATTTTGTGATAGTAGAAATTATATCACTTTAATCCAAAGCATAATGGAAAACATAAAGAAAAAATAGTTTTGAAGATATGTCCCAGAGGAAATGTCCAATTATCCCTATGAATCTTTTTTTAAAGAAAGATTTTATTTTTATGTAATCTTTACACCCACTGTGGGGTTTAAGCTCACAACCCTGAGATTAAGAGTTGCAGGCTCTACAAACTGAGCCAACCAGGTGCCCTTCGTTCTGAATCTTTTAAAACTTGACAACTATATATTTGTGAGCACTTGAAATAAATTAAATACATTTTATTTGGGAGAAGAAAACCATTGCAAGGTATAAATTTCCTACTCAGGCTCCAAGAATTTTCTAACTTCTGCATTTTACATTCAAATCATGACATATTAGCATAAATATGATTTTAAGTCATGTCTTTTAGAATCCTGGTATTACGAAGACAATTCATACAAAGCTATTAAAATATACTTACAGGATAATATTCCTTCCATAAAAGTGACTTCAAATTATTAAGACATAAAGTATTATTTAATAACCAGTAACACATCCTAGTCTTTACATTATAACTCAAGACAAGACTTCAAAAAGGTGAAGTTTATCCTTTGTTAGATGCAAGTTGTACTACTTCTGTTTAAATCTTTACCATACATTACTGGAAACCTAATGATGTAGACTGAGGGAACTAGTCAAATGTTAGAAGTAAAAAGTTTCTTTAAGGAATGTTATTTGTATTGCTTTCAAAAACAAATTTTATCATATACAATAAATAGGCTAAAGGATGTATTACCAAGGCTAGAAGACTACTGAAGACCTTTTTTATTCAAGAAAACAATCATGTATCAATTCTGAGTAAATAGTACTTGCAACCAGTTGTTTTACCCATGTTAAATAATACCTCTAAACACTGGTTAATGTTACTGTTTTAGTTAAGTTTTCCTCCATCATTTTAATTTCTGAATAAATTTACAAAATTCCCTTTTATATAACAGATAAAATAGAGAGAAACAAAGGTCTTCATTTATTATATATTTTTATGAATGGCGCTTAAGAATCCCCTGAAAAGTACATAAACCATTTAAATGTATCATTTTTATTTTCTCAGCTTACTTCTCCCACTAAATGCCCAAATAACATTTCTTTTACTCAAAAAAGACATTAGAATTTCTTTGACAGGGGTCTGTATGGCCTTTAAAACATCTTACCTTAAAAGCAAGGCAGACTTTCCAAGCAATTAATTTCTCGCGTGCATTCAGAATAACAGGGTATCTAACTTCTTTTCCCTCACTATCTCGTTCCACCTTGCCATCGAGGGCTGGAGATTTCCGAGCCTCAGCATGAGCATAATCTGGACCCACTGTATAAACCTTTCATTAAAGTTAAAATATATAAAAAAATTTATATTATTTAAAATGTATTTTAAAAAACAGCAAACAAACTAAAAGAAAAATAATAAAACTTTACTTCAATCTCCAGACTATTCATTTCACACCTCTATTTCACATGCCAAAATTTTCAATACAATGGAAAAGGTTATGAACAATAACATGGCAAAAAAAATGGTAAAGTGAAGTTCTGTTCTTTATAGAGATTGATTTTGCTGAGCATTATGAGGGAATACTAGGTTGTATATGAGGTTATCTTTTTCAAATTGTTTTAAGTTTAACAAAGGAGAGGTACAAGTTAATTATAAAAACATAAAAGAAAGTAATGGCCAAAAGGAAGATTAAAAAATGGGGGTGGTGGTGAGGGACAGCATAGAATGAAAAGCAGGTAAGAAAGAGAACAGCACTCCAAGCACAGGTAATTAACACAGAGGCCAGAGGTGTTAAAGAGCGTGATGTATTCAGATAAGAGTAAATTATTTAGTATAGTTTATACTGTAAGAAATAAGGTTGATAGAAGACAGACTGAAACATTCTGTATGCCACCTTAAGAACCTGATTATTATCCTCTGGTCAACAAAAATCCATAAGAGAATTTTAAAGGAGAGGCTCATGATCAGGTTTATACCTTAGACCAAGACTAGCTGAAGGTAAAGCAATTAAGACCTTGTCTGTCACCAAAAGAAGTCAAACATATTTTTACATTATGCTACGGTTGCTGCGGATCTCAAACATCATTTATGCTAATCAATGCTTAGAAACTGGTGGCTATTAGACCTTTACTGCTTTATTATTTAATGTCCTTTTAAAGAAGCATACATTTTATTATATCATCAAGTTGTTTATTAAATATTTTTATAACTGTATTTCAATAAAAGTTGTCTCCTTGGCAATCCTGTTTTAAGCATTTAAGAACATTATTCTAAAAAAAGGGTCCATGGCCTTCAGACTGTCAAAGGCATTCATAATACAAAACAGATTAACAATCTCTAGTCACAAAAAAAAAAGAGATCCAGAATATAGATATAACTAATTAAAGGGTAATCTCTTTTTCTGTTATCATCGGTAAACTAAATACAAAATTAAAATATACTGTAATCAATCCTACCTTTACATCAGTACCATCTGTGGGCATAAACTCTTCATATATATATGAGCCTGTTTTTCGTACATTGCTTTCTGGGGAATAAACACTACTCCTACTGCCAATCTGAAAACAAAGATGTCCATGAATATAAAAACTAAATTATTCATTTCATTTTATTAATATAAACTTTCACCATATTTTTCCATCTTAGATATCTCCAAAAAATTTTTTTGGTGCACAAGTATTTAACAACACTTACTATACAGTTGACGCTGTATTATTTTCTACCGTAATTACAATTTATATGTAAGTTAAATAGCATAAATATACAATGAATGGTAAGAATAATGTTTCTTAGATTCAACATGTTGTTGCATGTAACCTGGTTTGTTCACTTTGTCTACTATAGAATTTTCCACTGTGTACGTACATGGAATTCATTCATTAATGGATATTTCGGTTGTTTTCCAAGCTTTTGTCAGTAGAACAGTTTTGCTTTGAACATTCTTATATGCGTCCCATGTGCAAGAGGGTTTCTAATGTATATACTACAAGTAGAATTACCAGGTGATAGAATTGCTAGGTGCTCATATTCAACATACAAAGATAATGCCAAAATCCTTTATGAACTGTTTTAACAATTTAGAGTTCTCTTAGCACATATATCAGTTCCCACTGCTCTACTATAATTGGTATTGTTAGACTTAATATTTGCCACTCTAATGGATATAAAATAGTATCCCAATGAGTTTTTTCTTTGCATTTCCATGATTATAAATGTACACACATTTTAAACCTTAATGTATTATTAAATTATATTGCTAAGAGGCTATATTAACTTGCATTCCAGCCAACAACATGTGGGCTTGTGCTTGTTTTCCAACTACCTCAATCTTTTAGATCTTTGGCAATCCAAAAAGTAATTCAATGTCATTAACTTTTAGACTTCATTTGCATTTATTTTATTATGGGTACAATTTTTTTTAAATCTTTAATATTATTTTTTATTATTTTTTATTTTTTTTAATATATGAAATTTATTGTCAAATTGGTTTCCATACAACACCCAGTGCTCATCCCAAAAGACGCCCTCTTCAATACCCATCACCCACCCTTCCCTCCCTCCCACCCCCAATCAACCCCTCAGTTTGTTCTCAGTTTTTAAGAGTCTCTTATGCTTTGGCTCTCTCCCACTCTAACCTCTTTTTTTTTTTCTTTCCTTCCCCTCCCCCATGGGTTTCTGTTAAGTTTCTCAGGATCCACATAAGAGTGAAAACATATGGTATCTGTCTTTCTCTGTATGACTTATTTCACTTAGCATAACACTCTCCAGTTCCATCCATGTTCCTTCAAAGGGTCATATTTCATTCTTTCTCATTGCCATGTAGTACTCCATTGTGTATATAAACCACAATTTCTTTATCCATTTATCAGTTGATGGACATTTAGGCTCTTTCCATAATTTGGCTATTGTTGAGAGTGCTGCTATAAACATTGGGGTACAAGTGCCCTATGCATCAGTTTCCTGTATCCCTTGGGTAAATTCCTAGCAGTGCTACTGCTGGGTCGTAGGGTAAGTCTATTTTTAATTTTTTGAGGAACCTCCAAACTCTTCTAGAGCAGCTGCACCAGTTTGCATTCCCACCAACAGTGCAAGAGGGTTCCTGTTTCTCCACATCCTCTTATGGGTGCAATTTTGAGCATACTGTCATGTATGTAAAAATTATTGGTATTATTTTTGTCTATGAATCATCCATCTTGGGGGCTATTTTTCTTCTCTCTCTCTGTTTTAAATAGGCTCCATGCCCAATGTGGGGCTTAAACTCAGACCCTGAGTCGCATGCTCTACCAACTGAGCCATCCAGGTGCCCCAAGGTGCCATTTTTCTTTTTTCTTTTTTTTTAACACTTATTTATTATTGAAAGACAGAGAGAGACAGAGCATGAGCAGGGGAGGGGCCGAGAGATGGGGAGATAACAGAATCCAAAGCAGGCTCCAGGCTCTGAGCTGTCAGCACAGAGCCGGACGCGGGGCTCGAACTCACAAACCACAAGATCATGACCTAAGCCTAAGTTGGAGGCTTAACTGACGGAGCCACCCAGGTGCCCCAAGGTGCCATTTTTCTTAAATACTGCTGATCTTTACCTGAATTTCTCATAGGCCAGATACATAACTGTAAGATGCAAATGAAATCAAATAATACTCTTCATACTTTGTACCTAGAAATTTTGCATGCATCGCATTAAAAAATAAAATAATGCCTTGCTTTTCTAACAAAGAAGAGTACCAGTTTTCATTTATTCCTAAATGATACATTCTTAGTCTTAATTCTATTAAATACTTGATTACTTTTAGTAAAATTTGCACAAAGTATGAAGAACAGTATTCCCTGGGATAACAAAGGTTTACCTTCCGAAAAAGTCTTTGACTTCCACCACCAGCAGATGTTGGGTAGTAAATGTAAACATTATGATCCTCTGCACTGACTGGCTTTTCTACAAATGGCTTTTGAAAAACTTCACCATTGACTTCTACATGATCTTCACCTTCAATCAGATTGCACTCTAGAAGTCAAACAGAACATCAGGAAAAATTACATACTGTATATTATCTGGAAATAGTATTATTATTGAAGTTTTTACTACAATGGAGATTACAAAGAAAAGTAAGCTTGGATAATATATGATTTGATTTTAGTTAAAACTATTTATGCAAACAACATACATCAACATCTATGATCTATGACTTTAAAAACTATAGTTTTTCTTCAAAATCTTATGAACCTGTCATTTCACCTTATCAATCCACAGAATACAAAGTTAGATAGGAAATGACACCAACAAGAAAGACTGAGAAATAATTTTAGAACGCTATCATCTTCTGAAAAATGTAAGGGATCATTTGTATCACAGATACTATAAAACATGAAATTATTCAGGTTACTAAAGTAACCTATACAAAGTAAGCAAGCAATCTAATTAGGAAGTTATTTTTTTACCTCTAGACAAATGAGGGAAGTTCCCTGTTACAGATAATAAATGTTATATTTTGTTTTTAATAAAAGTTGCTTTTAGATACAATAAAATCATCAGAATTCCCTAAAATACTCTTATCAGAATATTAAATCTTAATGCAGATAAACATTTATCTTGGTTTTTTTAGACTGCTATATATAACTTACATGTTATGTTTTAGATAACCAGAAAAATGAAGCAAAGGGTGCTTTAAGACATTAGTAGGTAATAATACTCCAAAATTCCTAGTCATCAGAAGTTTAACCACAGCATTCTAGTGTGAAGTTTCTAATGCTTAATTCAAGAGTCAGAGATAAATCACTTGTTTACACTAATCAATACAAATTTATTAAGCACATAATTTAAAAATTCTTCTTTACATTTCCCAAATAGATGTCAAATGCAAACCAAAGAAAAGTAGGATATATAACTCTTAAATTATTACTGGGTCTTTTAGCTTATAGTGCTACACTTCAACTGAACATAATACTTAATTGGTTCATTTCTTTAAAAAAAAGTAAACAAAATACTATGAATTCTTCAAATTCCTTCTACTTAATTATAGAAGGGAAGTGGCTCAAAAGTATGTTGAGTGACAAAAGGCAGCTCGCTCAAAATCTCTTACTCTTACCTTTGGGATTATTTGGGTCACGGTTCAAAATTGCGTAACGTGGAAGTAAAATACCTTCAGCCTGAAGAATACTGTATACTTCTCTCCTGAAAAAAAGGGAAAACATCCTTTATTGTTTTATTCTATTTCACAAGTACATTATTACTACTGTATTACTAAAAAGGCATGGATATCAAGCCTTATTTTTTAAATAAAAAATGTCATTTAAAGTATTGAAAAAATATGTGTTCAAAGGAAATATTATGCAATATTAAAACAAAAATGTCTGCACAATACTTTATGTGGCATATTAAAATACTAACATTTAAAATTGGGAATGTAAATGTATAAAAAGAAATGGTCAAATAAAGTTGCTATAAACAATGACAGAATATTACCTAACCATTAAAAACTTTATACCTAAAGAATATTTAATGGCATGGGAAAATGTTCATTGTATTGTAAGAGAAAAGTGACCCTGTGTAAAATGTAAGTCCATGTACATATTGCTTTCTATATGAAAAAAATATGATAGATATGGTGGCAGGGTAAAATCCTTTCTTGATGCTTTTATTTTCCAAATTTCTTAAAGTAAATATGCATTTTCATATATATGTATATAACACATAAGCATGTATTAATATGGAAATCTAGGAAAAATGTTTTGAAGTTTTAGATATCAATAATGTCACTATCTGGAAGAACAGAATACCAGAAACAAAAAACCATAAGGCCTTATAGTTTATAAAGTATTTTCATACATATAATCTCATATTGTAATGTTCACATAAAGGAAAATCAAATGTTGGTGAAATCACAAGGGTAGCCATCAGAGTGAAACATCAAACAATATAAATATATTTGTATTTTACAGTGTCTCTTGGAAATCCATGCTTTTGACCTGTAAAATGAATGCTAAGATAGTGAGGTATTTTTCAAAACAGTTGCACTTTACCATTAAAAATAATCTAGTATAGCCCTAATTTCATCATCAGTCACCATGACAGAGAAGTTGTTCATAATTTTCAGTGGTTCAGTAGACTCCAGAAATTAAATAAATCTGGTTTAAGTCCTCGTCCCACTATTTGCAGGACTACTTGTGACTTTGGGCAAATCAATTCATCTCCCTGATTTTCAAGATTCTTCATCTACAAAATTGGGTATAAATACCTATTCTTAAGTATTATTTAGAGGATACCAAAAATTAACGTATATGAAAACACCTGATGCCGTATCGCTTACAGTATATACTAAATAAATGTTAATTTTCCTTCCCTTATTCAGCCATCTCCATCACTCACCTATCTTGTATGAGATACTGCATATTCAAGTCATTGATTACAAATGGATTCCTGAGTTTTGCATAGGCAACTGCTTTGTCCAGTGGAAATCCTAAGAACACATATTATTAACATATTCTGTACAATCTCAAGATAAGTTGACATCTATAACTTTATCAATTTGAATTTATGCCATTTCTGATAAAGGTTAGTTTTATTATCACTACTTTCCATATAAATCATGGAAAAATAAACACATAAAACTTGTACTATTAAAAAGTCTTATTTTTTCCTAGTTAATTTGATTGATAAGGCACAATAAGCTAGTGGTTATATAACCAAATTGAGACCACTGACACATTAGTCAACACCTGATTATTCAAAGTCACTGATAAAAAGTTAAGATTACCTCATACACAAACAGAAATCTATATATAAATAAATATATCACAATCACTTGGTGATTTTTAAAATATATATAACTCTTTTTCTCACTTTTTAAATTTGATATCTATACATATAAATTGTTGATAATTCAAAGAATTTATGCATCTTTAAAATGGCAAAAAAAAAGTTAATTCTCTTGCAAAGATATGCTCTAAAGTATATGAGTAGAATCATACTTGCTGTTACTAGGTCAACGTTAAGATATCAGAAATTAACTCAAAAATTACTAGACTTTGGTAAAATTACTAATTACAAGGAAAATAAATCAAATGGCAGATATAGTAAGAGGCCTAAAGTATCTAAAGCATTTTAATGATTCTACTATGCTGTCTGTATTGACGCTAAAAGCTCCAGTTTTATCCATCAATACCTATTACTTAGAGATGGTAAGGCAGTATTCCCTAAAGGTTAATATAACAGGGTCCAAAGTCCTGGCTCCATCTTTCATTAGCTACGTGATTTCGGGCAAATTTACCTAAAATCTCTCAGCCCCTGATTCACAACTATAAATAGGTATTTTAACAGTCTTACCTAGTACAGTTTTTGGAGGAACTCCATCAAGGAGTATACATAAAACACTTAGCACAGTACCTGACATAATAAGCTCCCAATAAATAATATTATTCCTTAAATGAAAATATTTTAATGAATATCTAATTGAAGAAATAGAGTAAAAATCATTAGGTATGCATAACTTTAGAATTTAACTATAGCATACTATAGTGTACCTGTGAAGACGCTGTGTTTTGTAGCATTATCGGAACAGTTGGAGAAGTTAAGTACTAAGGCATACTGATGTTAAAAAAAACTAAACAAAAAACCATAGTCAGTTAAAAAAGACTTATTCCTAAATTCCTTTTAGTTTTTAAAATGTAATGAAAGTACTCTATACCTAGAATCACTTGGCCACAAATTACAAACCCTTCTACTTTTGTAAAGACTCTCAGAAGAATTCATCACTTGTCATAAAGATATCTCGAGGTCTATGATTTCATGTTTCCTAACAGAACTCAGCACATAGGAACCCTTATTCAGTTCCCTGCTTTTGTTGTTGTTGTGGTTAAAGAGGACATTTCCCTTACCAAGAGACAGCATATGGGATATCACCTTGGAGAGCACCTAGTTTTTACAAGCAAATAAATAGCTCTGTAGGAAGAACCATGTAGTAGTAAGGGAAGAAACCTTACCCTCAAAGATAAGCTAATTTTCATATTCTCTGAAATAAAGGACTTCAGTTTAGAAAGACCAGGGCCTTGGCTTCTCTATAGGCTATAGGAGCACAAGAAGTCTCAAACATGCTCCACCCCTTTCTGGCTGAAGACGTTTCTTGAATACCTAAGTAAAGTGAAACTTTAACACAGCTAGAGATTACATATTTTGGTAACAAGTTTGCTTTAATGTGAATTCATTTATAACTGAGTACATATCTTTTAAATTATAGTTCTTAGTAAGAAATACATTTAATTCACAGATAACTGGGTAATAATAATTTCAGATTTTCACTAATAATTTTGATTAGTGGGTTTTACTATGAAGGCATACTTCACCATCAAGTAATACTGAAGTTTAATTATATTTCACTTTGGTTTATAAAAGAAACCGAGTAAAGTCTAAAATTCAAATATTAAGCGCCTCAGAAATAAAATATAAATATGTATATGAGGAAACATCATTTTCTATATGACAAAAGCATAGACCTTAAAATATTCAATAATTCAAGAATTCATTCTAAATAGAGTAACAAAGATATACTTTCAAAGAATTCATCAACCTATTTTTCACTATTTTAAATAGTGAAAACCGGACACTAATTGTTAAAATACTGGCTAAATGTTATAGTATATCCTCATGATGACAAGCTAAGATGTCATTGAAAATCAGGTCTCTGAAGAATGTAATGAAAGGAAAATAAACCTCGATATAGTTAATGGAAAATTAAATATAAAATTACATATACACTGTAATAGTAAATTTGTTTTTAAAAAATACAGAGGAAAAATGGCTGAAAAGAAATATATCAAAATGTTAGCAACACTGATCTGTGAGAGTGGGTAAGTTTAATTTTATTTTTCTATTTTATCTAATAATCTACAATTAGTATATATTGGTTTTATTATAAGAGGATAAAAGTAGTTCCCACCCCATTCTTTAATACCTTTAGAATGGAAAGAAATAAGACAATCACATAAAGGCCAGTTTTCTACTGGTTCATTCAAAATAACATCTTCTTCAAATACTACTACTGTGATATATTTAAATAAGGAGATCCGTTCAAGAATTTCCTTCATTGGTTTGGATTTGGATTTCTTTGCCATGGAACATATTCCAACCACAATCTGTCTTTCCGGTGGCTAAAACAGAAGGAAAACAAAACAAAAAAATCAGGTTGACTCGATACGAACTGCAAAGTAGAGCTATTTTAAATCTTGTTCAGAAGTAGATGAGGGATGTGATTAATACAAATGACACACTAACCAAAAAAGGCATTTTTCAAAATTACATTGTTATTATAATAAATAACAAATAGTTGTTTACAAAGGTTTGGAAAAAATTCTAAAACAATACACTTTCAGGACATCGTTACTATTTTCATTCTGATTTTAAACTTAAACAAATAACTCCTTTCTTGACTGTCTTCAACACTTGTTGTTCTCCTTACAAAAGAAAGGGGAAAATAAGGGCCAAAACTTATCTAATCCAAGTAAAAAGACCAATGAGAGTGAGATAAAGAATTCTCTTGCCTAAAATAAGATGTTCTGACTACAAAGCTGTATTACAGTGTTGAACTATTTTTGGAGACTGAGCTTGAATAGGAGTTGGTCACCAATGACAACTTGGAAGAAAATTTTGGAGAAAGCCAAACTGGTAACAGAGGTGTCAATGCTCTTTGAAGTTCCTATCTTTATACTCAATATTCCCATTAATGGTGTTGCTCATCTCTGGCACCCCTACTATAGCTCAAAGGCCATGGTTCATCCTGAGACTAAAAAAAGGAGGAGACAGAAATAATTTATGAGCAGCTCACAGGTTTACAAAATCACTCAAGATTCATTCTGAGGTCTCTGCATTTAAATAGTTAATAATTTATCAAATAAATATAGCTGTGTCTAGTTTTTTTTTAGTTCTCCCCCTTCCATATTTTATATATTTCAGATGACAATATAATCCATGCTCAATGTTTTACTAGACTCTCTCTTATAAATCTAAAAATAAAATAGGATAACATCAGATTTAAATTGCTATTCTTTATGCCTAAAATTAGATTTCCTCATTGCCTCTTCTAACTCATAAAATCTAGAGGTCAAATTGGTATTGAATTTGATTGTAAATCCTAAACTTCCCAGGATTTGCTGTCTTTCCACCTTGATTATCCACTTTTATGTTCCCTTATTCAAATTATTTCCTGATCAAAAGCCTCTATCCAGCTCATGATGTTCCTAATGAATATTTCCCTAGCCAACAAAAGTACTCAAGCTAAACCATCAACAAAACAAAAAAGGCAACCTACTGAATGGGAGGAGATACTTGCAAATGATATAGCTATTAAAGGGTCAACTTCTAAAATATACAAAGAACTCCTGCAACTCAACATCAAAAAAACCCAAATAATCCAATTAAAAAATGAACAGAGGACCTTAGTTGGACATTTCTCCAAAGAAGACATACAGATGGGCAAAAGATTCATGAAAAGATGGTCGACAACACTAATCATCAGGAAAATGTAAATCAAAACCACAATGACACATCACCTCGCACTTGTCAAAATGGCTAGTATCAAAAAGACAAGACATAACAAAAGTTGGCAAGGATGTGGAGAAAAAGGAATCCTCATGCACCGTTGGTGGGAATGTAAACTGGAGCAACCACTGTGGAAAACAGTATGGAGGTTCCTCAAAAACTTAGAAATACCATATTACCTATTAATCCTACTTCTGGGTATTTACTAAGAAAATAAAAACACTAATTCAAAAAGATATGTTTACGGCACCATTATTTACAACAGCCAAGATATGGAAGCAACCTAAGTGTCCATCCATAAATGGATACACATGTGATATATATTATATATATTACACATACCATATATAATGCATATATACATATATATATAGATATAGAATATATATACATGTATGTATATGTATATGTATATATATATATCAGGCATAAAAAAAGAATGAAGGGGTGCCTGGGAGGCTCAGCTGGTTGAGCATCTAACTTCGACTCAGGTCTTGATCTTGCGGTTTGTGAGTTTGAGCCCCACATCGGGCTCATTGGTATCAGCCTGGAGCCTGCTTTGGATTCTCTGTCCCCCTTTCTCTGCCCCTCCCCTGCTTGTGCTCTTTCTCTGTATCTCAAAAATAAACCTTAAAAAAAAAAAAAAAGAAGAAGAATGAAATCTTGCCATTCACAATAACATGGATGGACTTATAGGATATTATGCTAAGTGAAACAGAAAAACAAATACCTTATGATTCCACTTACATGTGGAATCTAAAAACTGAAAGAAATAAAAAAAAAAAAAAAACATCTAGACTCAAACACAGAGAACAAACTGGTGGCTCTCAGTGGGAAGGGGAGGTGCAAGGATGGGTGAAACACGTGAAGGGGATTAAGAGGTACAGACTTCCAGTTATAAAATAGAGAAGTTAAAGGGATGAAAAGTACAGCATAGGGCATACAAAGTAGAAACTTTGTATGGTGACAAATGGTAACTACACTTATCATGGTGAGCATTCTGTAATGTATACAATTGCTGAATCACCATGTTGTACACATGAAACTAATGTCAATTATACTTCAGTAAAAACAGCATTCAACCTAACACTTCCTACTGTTTTACAGATTAAAAGGCTACTTTTATTTTATTTACTTTTATTTTATTTAATATTAAAATGTTAAATTTTGTTTATTACAGATCTATTTAATATCTACTCATTGGCTAAGATCAACTAGAAACTTTCAAGTTTAAAATGCACAAATATAGCTGCATTATTAAGACAAAATCACAGAATTTTCCTATCAGGTAAAATTACATGATAGCATATAATTACTTTTTAAACAGATCTAAATTACTTTGTCAGATTTAATGTCTAAAATGAAATTCATACCTTTAATCTTAAAAACAGAATGACCTAGAACAAATCATTTTGTTCTATAGGTCAACAATCTATAAGTCAAATGAACCAAATTGAAGCTACTCAAAAGTGACAATTATACATCACAAATGTGAGTTCAATTTGATTAGTACCAATAGTCTAAGAATTATACTAAAAGTTAGATATACAGAAACTACCTACACTCAAAGTGCTGTGAATCTAACAGGGATTACAGTAACAATGCAGTACATTATGATACATGGAATACAAGTATATGTGTTAAGGTATAGAATGGTACTGAGGAAGAAGTATTCAAGTTTACAAGGAGAAGGGGAAGAATGAATATGAATAATGAGCAGGGTTTTGAAGAATGAAAAACTATTCACAAGGTATCCCTTCCCAGAAAAGGGCATTCTATACAGATAAAGGAATACACCCAATGGCGAAGAGGCATGGCACAACATAGAATAACACGTGAAAAGCAAAAATTTGATACTGCTGAAACATAAAAGGTAGAAGGGAAGAGAGACAAATAGAGTTCTGGATATAAGGGACAGAAGTCCTTATCTGGAAAAAGTGGACTTGATGGTCAGTGACATTCACAGTGTGTTCAGATGTACTCTAGTGAAAAGGGATAGGAGTACTTGAAGCTGAGTCAATAGTACTTCCTAGTTTAAGTCAGCCAGAGAAGGTCTGCTTTCCCGTTTTACTTATTGGATTTCTAGACAATACTTCAGATGAAGAAAAGCACTGCTCGTAAGAGAAGCTTGAAAATCATCTTTCCTGGGCTGAGGATGAGGGGTGGGTGGGAAAGGTTTCAAGCGAAAGCAGTCTGATTCACACTTCAGACACGCATAACTGCACTGGGAAAAGTATTAAATAATTACGAAAAAAGATTTAAAGAATAATCTAATAGCTATTTTTGGTTTGTTTTTAACTACTTTTACCAAGTATAACAGGTTTGGAAACAAAATTCTCTTTCGAACTGGAAATATGAGGGAAAAAAACATAAGTTTGTATCTTGTTCCAGTCTTCACAGTAAAGCAATGTCTATGTGTAAAGGGAAAACAAGACAAATGTTGAGCTAATATAACTATGGTAAAATGAACATAATAAATGGGTGTTATTCCTGAAGATCCACTATGGTTATACATCCTAATAGATCAGATCAAAAAGAAAGTAAGACTTACACAGTTACACACCCCTGTGGATACTTGAGGTAGCCTCTCCTAGCCACACAGTTACAGGTTTCTGAATAGTTAATACATAAGGCTATCTTTGAGTCAAGCACCACTTGTATTGACAACATGACAAACTTAACGAAGCTAAGAAGTCCTTCTTTGTAACTTTAAAATGATTTCCTTCAACTTACTTCTTTCTCTTGACATGTTTTTTAGGTACTTCTACATACAAGAAATCCTTTTGGTTTATGGCCCTATTCTTTTTGCCATGTTTTCAACTGAGTCTTGTGTCACGCTAGGCATACCAGTGAAAGACACTAGAATAAGCATCATTAAACAACTTAGAACTCTGACTCCTGATTGGATTTCTTGATGCAACATAGATTCAATAATGTTGTAATGAAACATGCTGTTTTAGTGCAAAAGACTTCCAACAAATTACTATGTGCAAAAATGGCTTCACAATTTAGACAGTAATAATTCACTTTAACAGTGATGAGTAAGAAGTCGATACTGTACTGGTCTTCTCTCACCAAACAACTTACAGACTCATCCTCTTCCTCCTCGTCTTCATCTGCATGGTGGAAGAAATGTCGATAATTTCCTGAATTTATTTCTGTATCTTCAGGCCCAACAAAGAACCTGGGGGCTTCACTCATTTTTATTTCATTTGATATAGATTATAAAGCACTATACTACAATTGCTTTTAAATAAACCATTCTCTCTCTACTATACAAGGTCTGTTGCAGCTTGTTTTTGCTTTTACAATCACTTGAAATTGTGATGACAGTTAGTTGGCAAATGTTCTTCTGTTCTCAGATATCATTGCTTCATTTGTTGATGAAGTTTAAAAGAGAGAGGCTTAGTGCTTCAGTGAGTCGATGCAACAATCTTTCTACCTAAAATACAATGAAAAAATTAATTTTGGAGACTGTACTTCAAAAACATTCATGTAAAAGTAAAATGATACTTGTAAAATCATTACCAGCAATTTGATGCATACCTTCAAATAAAAGACATTTTCTTCCATGATGTTAAAAAATTAGGCTTTGATATTCAATAATCTACATTTTAACAATTCAACAAACTGATTCAAAAATAACAAAAAGACAGTAACAATAAAAATACACAGTAAATTCTTTAAGTCCAAAAATATCTAATAAGTGAGAAAATTATTCAAATTATAACAAAATTCCATTAAAAGTTGAATTCCTTTGCAACACAGTTCAGTAATATCTGAATAGATCAGATCAATATCTGGGGGAAAAAAACCCCAGATAAAATGCAATGTAAATTTAAAACCCATTGACAACTATAAATCAATTTGAAAACTCATTAAATCATTTTTTAAAAAGCTTTAACTTGAAAGTTCAACTTGCAAACGAGGTTTTTTTTATTTTTATTTTTTTTAGGGAATAAAACCTTTCTGCATTCTAGTCTCAAAAAATATCAATAAAACAAGAATAAAGAAAATATTTCATTTTAACATCAGCTTTTGAAGTTTTAGAAGTCAAAAATTCTTTGGCTAAACTAATAAAAATCTATGGATTCTCTCCTCAAAAAAAAATGTACAAGTGTAACAAATTCTGCAAAAATTTTATGTGATTGACACCCAAGCTTTCCACATAAACAGATGTCTATCAACATCAGTTCAAGAAGTCTCATGTAACAGTGACATCTCAAAACATTCTTTACCAAAGTTGTTTACATGTACTTGTTCCTTGGTCACATAAAAACTAATTACTTACCAAGATGAAACTATATATCAAATAATTCATTGGATTACTGGTAATATAATAAATTATTTGATCAAATATTCTTAAGAGTTGGGAGTGTATGTTAGATAAAAAACTGTAAAGTGTAACTCCAAAACTCTTATTTCTAAAGATGTATGTAATTCTAGATTAATTGGTGGTTCCCTATTAAATACTGAAACCCTAGTGTACCTAGGCAGGCTTCACTGTATCCAATTTTCAAATTAAAATTGCACGGTGTTAGGAAATTTAAAACAGTTTGTGATTAAAAAAGGTAGAAATACTTGTTCAAAAGACAAATGCTACTCAACTCTGATTTATAAATTGTAAAGTACCATGCTACTAAAGTATCGACACTCAAGGAAGCGGTTCTCAAACTTCATCACACATCAGAATCACCAGGAAGGCTTGTTAAAATACTAAAGTCTCAAAGTGGGAGCCAATACTCTGCATTTTTAAAATTCTATGGTGATGCTGATGCTGCTGGCCTGGTAATAACACTTTGAGAACCACTGCTCTAAGAGCGCCTGGATGGCTTAGTCTAATAAGTGTCAGATTCTAGATTTCAGCTCAGCTCATGATCTCACGACCCCAAGGAGGGATTCTCTTTCTCCCTCTCTCTCTCTCTGCCCCCTCCCCTGCTCAGGTTCCCGCTTGCTCGTGCTCTCTCAAAAGAAATCAACTTTTTTAAAAAGGAGAGAGAACCATTGTTCTAGACTTTGACAAAAGTGGGTTAGAAAGCTTTTTCTAATAGTTGTTCAGATCCGTATCCTTAACTAAGCTACTGAAACTCTCTAGCCACCATCTGTAAACTGTGATAAATTTAATAAATTATTTTGAAAACTAAATGCCAAAGCAGCAATTTAGCACAGGGTAAACATTTAGTAAATGTGAGGTGTTTCTTTTATTGGCTTTTATAATTAAAAAAGAGATTCCTGATCTAACTTAACTGGCACAGAACAAAGACAAACAATTTAGTTTAGAATGTACCTATTTACTGCCCTTGCAATGAAGCCACAGAAACTCCTCTTTGCCACTGCTTCTGCTGGAGACCTCATTACATGTTTTCTAGTCTTACCACACTGCTTCAGACTGTCATGAACACTACTGCCTGGAATAAATACTCATCTTCTCCCCAAATTTAAGCTACTTAATCCTTAAAATGACAACTTGGATCATGCATCAGTCCTATGTAGTATACGGAAGTCCGTCTTTCTTGAGGACCCTCAGCTTTTATTGCTCAGTCTAAATAGACACATGACCAATTTTCCTGAAACCCCAAAAGCATTTTCCGGATGGAAACATTGCTGTGAACGGTGACAATGCTGCTGTCAACGCTAAGTGTAATATCCTCACAACTACCATGAAAGTCATAGGAGTTTAAAACCCAAAATGGCAAGATTTGACTGGACAACTCTGAACCTTCTGCACATCAGTTTAATCACTCGCTTTAAAAAAAACCCATGCTACAGTCAGTATTTTGGTTTCTAAACTATTTACTTCTGCATCAGAACAAGGAAGCTCCATGAGGACAGAGATCATTTCGTCAGACATAAATAGGCACATTGAGTTTGTTTTTAATGAATACTTTCAACCACTTAAAATGTTAGTGAAGTAACTGGAAGCAACGAAGCACAATGGTAAGACGATAGTAACAATCAATAATACAGATTTTGGAACCTGAAAAATGTGGTTTCTAACAGAGGTTCAAACGTTTACTAGTAGCAAAAGTTTATTAGGACGAGTTAAGTGACCTCTCCAAGCCTCAGTACCTACCTCTGGAAAATGAGACGAATAATCTAACATAAATCACGGAATTGTTGAGAGAAGTACAATGAGAACATATGTAAAGCACCTGGCACACATAAGAACTCAGTCAATGGCGGCTGTCTTTAATATTTAATCTGCCTGAAACAAGAACTGTATTTTTCATTGAAGAATTTTCAACAGCAAAACAATACCCTATCCCAGCGTCGGGCAAGGATGCTAGGTGCTAAAGCCAGCCATGCTTCCTACTTCCCCAGCTAAGCCTTCTAGCACACTAGATCAAGACAACTATCACCCATAGGAATTCAAAGGTCGCAAACTCCCAGAAGCCGTCCATAAACTAGTAAATGAGATACAATGGTCGCCACCCTCGTTCCTTCTCCCTCCAAGCGCGCGAGGTGCAACACACTCGAACTAATTTAGGTGAGGCAGAGACCTGCAGCCTCCGTTTTTATTCTGGAAAGCTGCAACGCAAGGGCCTTTTTGTTCTCTTGAAGTGGGGGTGCAGGCGGCGAGAAAAGGGGCAAAGACGGAGGAATGAAAACAAAAATAGCGATCTCGACCCATAGCAGTCCCCAAACTCGAGGCTGCCTACTTTGGTGGAGCGAGCCCACAGGCTAGAGTACCAGCATAGGCGCTCGGCAGTTCCCTTCTGGCTGGGCTGAAATCTCGTGTATCTCAAACCCAAGAAATAAAAAAGGGAGGCAATAGAAGAGAAGAAGAAATCCAGACGCGAAAAGCGCCTCAGGGCTGTAGTGTCACTCCTTCCTCGCCCACGCTGCCTTTCGCTCTGGCACACGCCCCTGGGAAGAGCGCGTGTCTGGGCTCCGCAAAGCGCAGAAGACAAAGCAACTGCCCGGCAGCGGCCTCGGTGACCGGGTTCGGCAACTCGGTTCTCCTCCGGTCCCGGAATCCTCACCTGCCACCGCTGCAGTAGCCACGCGAGCTGCAGGAGCTAGCCGAGCCCACTCGGGCTTCGGTTTCCCCTTTAATGCCGGAGACAGGAGTGAAGTGTTCGTCAAAAGACTACAGCTGTTAGGTAGGACGTCGGTCTCCTCTCTACAGTAGCAGATGAAGGGCCACGCAGAGGTTCTGCAAAGCACTACACCACCTCCCTTATCTCGGTCGCGCCTCACCCCGCCCGCATCGGGTCTCACCAAGAAATCTCACCGGGCGGAACGATTTCCGGCAATTGCCAAACGGTCCGCACGGCCCTCATAAGCACACACCTCTTAAAGACACCGGTAGTTCCGCTTCCGGCAGCACCAGATAAGTCGCGAGAGGAAGCTTAAATCCTGTCGTTTGCTTTTAGGACCACTTTCGGTGAGTGGTCGTCCCGGTATGCTTTGTTATGTCTGATGATTTTTAAAGTGAGGCATCACCTGACAGTAATTTCAAAACCATTTCTATCGACTAGTTTAAGAAAGGGTTTAATTGACTGTGGAGATTGCGCAGGCGCTCTTGGGGCGAGAGGGCCTTGCTTGGGCGTTACGGCGTCCCGCGCCCGCTGAGTGGAAAAGGGGCGAGTTTTGTTGTCAGGAGTGGGGAGGTGCCTAGTCTGTGTAACCGAGTTTTACTTGATGGTCTTCCTGCTTTTGTTAAATTTAGCTGGACCTTGCCCTGAAGAATTGATTAACGAGCCATTAAACCTCCCTGGAAATGCTCTCTAATAGTTAAAATAGCGTCCGAGAGTCGGAGCAGGTTCAAAAATTGACCGTGGCCGTTGGCTGACATGAACGAAGTCTCCCTACTTACTTTATCATAGTTGCCATTTAATCTGAAATATTCGCCTTTCGCCCCAAATTACAATCTCCTGTGGCGGGGAGAGACGCGAATTCAAGGGACAATCTTGTCCCGTAGTTCTAAAGGCAAAATACACACTTTATTTCTGTGGACTTTTCCTTTAAATGAGCTTTTCTGAACTAAAGTGGAGAAATAATTTTCAAAATGGAAATTCACTTATCACATGTGGCTTCATGTGTATGCATATAGGGATGAAGGCATTTTTTGTTAAAACCAATTTATAGGTTGAATCAGATTAGAAGTGCCTGATGTAATTAGATTTCCCAGTCTTTAACATTACATAAAATTATGCTTTTCTTTTTGTCAGAGATTAAAGTAGACTAACGCAGAAGTAAAAATAATGATCACAAGTTCACATGTTCATTGAAATGTTACAGATTTTAAGTTTTTAAGGTGGAACACATGCATTTAACAACTTTTTGGAGGCTTAAATTGGTAGCCTCGATGGGTTTTGTCCAATCCTAATTTTATTTAAAGTGATACTTAACCACTTCATTTTATTGCACACAAAATGATTAAAGGAATTAAGTAATAAGTATTTACACAGGTACTTACTGATTTTATTTGAAGTTGTATTAGGGACATAGTGTTAAAGTTCAACCAAATTTGATCCTGACAGTTCCTCTTGCAAAATTAGAAGTTGTAGTCAGCCACCTTCACCTCCTTTTCTCATTCCTACTTTTTTTAAATACACAAATTCTTAAAAATAAGAACATATTTAAAGAAGCCCTAAACTTCATTCTTATAACTTAAACCACTTAATTCTATCCTGTAAACGATACCTGCATTCAGTATTTGGGTATAGGAAGATATTTAGGTTTGTTCTAATATTACAGTTTAAAGCCATTTTCTTTATATTCACTACTCAATTGGATGGTTTTTAGGGATCACATGGTGAGTGTACTTTTACAAGAAAAAAACTACTGGTTCTTTGAGTTACTCTTGTGTATAAATGCCAATTTAAAAAAAAATTTTTTTTAATGTTTATTTTTGACAGAGAGAGAGAGACAGAGCCTGAGCATGGGAGGGGCAGAGTGAGAGAGGGACACAGAATCTGAAGCAGGCTCCAGGCTCTGAGCTGCCAGCACAGAGCCTGACGCGGGGCTGGAACCCACAGACCGCGAGATCATGACCTGAGCCGAAGTTGGCCGCTTAACCGACTGAGCCACCCAGGCGCCCCTATAAATGCCAAATATTAACAGCAAACTTTAACCTAACTTACACGATTTTCCTTTTTGTGAACTGATTTTTCTTAAGTATTTAAGCTTGTGAACCCCATTAGACTATAAACTCATTATAATGTATTAAATAACTCTTGAGTCTTCTGGGTTTTGATGTTATCATTACAACAAACAAACATTGCCATAAAACATTAATCACCGTAAGTGAAGAGACAAGAATTTCAATCTTTTTACTTGTAAGGAAAGCTTTTGAGAAAAGAAAGTGTTCTTTACTACTTTGAACAGCTTGATGTGGCTGATAATAGTGAAATGTTTTAACAATAATTGTGTATTGCTTGACTATTTGCAAAGGACCTTCCAAGTGTTTTCAATCTCATTGATCCTGATATTTATGAAGAAGGAGGGATAAGTATTATTTTCTTTTTTCATATGTGGATACTGAGACTTAGGTACTTAGGTAGCTCTTACACTAGAAATTCTGACCCCTAAAAGTCATGACTTATTAGACACACCCTTCTTGGAGTGCGATAGATATGCAAGTGAAGTATTGTTTTCCTAAGTGAAATAACAATTATCTTTGGAACATGTGTCCTTTTCTTTTTTTTTTTAATTCAGTGCTATCTTTCCTATGAGGAAGAGCAAATAATTCTTTATTCATTTACAAATAGTTGAATGTCCATTGTGTCCCAAACCATGTGAAATGATTAAAAATTAATATGGCTTACACATATATAACCTGAATTATTAATTAAAAAGTATTTTATAAGTTTTCTAGCAGAGGCATGAGCCAAGAATTATTAAATCTGAGGGCAATAATTCAGTTATTAGTGTAGCAGGGGAAAAAAAGCCAACGGGAAATTTGAAGCAACATAGAACAAGCTGCAAACGTCTAGTGCTTGCACTTACTATGTTGCTTTGTACAAATTGGATAATGTCTGTGAACCTCTATTTTCTTATCTATGAAGTAGATATACAACTAGTACCTACTTGACAGGATGTTGAGAGGATCATCACAGTAAAGCACTGTATAACTGTTTGCAATTTTTAAAAATTGCTTTTGCAGTTATTTAGAGAATTCTCCTTTAAAAAAAAAAATTGTTCCCTGTTCCTGTAGTTCCTATAGTTTTGGCTTTTCTGGATATTGTATAAACAGTAGCATATAGTGTGTAGCCTTTTGTGTCTCACTTTTTTTACTTAGCATAATGATTTTTGAGATTCATCCTTATTATTAAGTAGATTTTTAGTTTGTTCCTTATCAATTCCATCATATGGATCTACCATAATTTGTTTACCCATTCACCCACTGGTGAACATTTGGTTCATTTTCAGATTTTAGCTGTTAGGAATAAAGCTTCTGGAAACAGTCACATACACATTTTTGTATGAACATATAATTTCTCTTTAGTTAAAACTGTTTTCAAACATGTTTACACCATTTTTTATTCTCACCAGCAATGCTCTGTACCCTTTGTAGTGCTTAGTATTGTCAGGTTTTGTTTCTTTTTTGTTGTTTTTTGCCATTTTGATGGATGTGTAGTAGCATCTTAGTTTTTATTTGTATTTTTTTTAATTGTCTAATTGTGTTGAACATGTTTTCACCTGTTTATTTGCAAGTCATCTTTAATGAAATGTCTGTTCAATGTTTTGCCCATTTTTTAGTTGGATTGATCATTACCTTATTGAGATTTGAGAGTTCTTTTCAAATTCTGGACATAAGTTCTTTATTATATGTGTGTATATATAAATATACAAATATTTTCTCTCAGCTGAGATTGCTGTTTTCGTAAAATTTAAATTATTTCTTTTATGGATGGTTCTTTTTATTTGCTCTCTGGAAATCATTGCTAATGTAAGCTCACCAAGATTTTCTTTTTTGTTGACTTCTAGCAGTTCTGTAGTTTTAGGTTTTACATTTAGGTCTATGACCCATTGGGATTGCTTTTTACACATGGTGCAAGTTATGAATTGAGGTTCATCTTTTTTCATATGGGTGCTTAGTTGTTCTAGCATCATTTGTTGTAAATATTATCCTTTCTCTATTGAATTTCTTGGCATCTTTGTCAGAAATTAATTTACCATTTCTTTGTGGTTGTTTCTGGACACTATTCTGTTCCATAGATCTTTGGCTATCGTTTTCTGATACCACAGTCTTGATTACTATAGATTAAAGGAAGTCTTGAAACCAGGTAATGTGAAATTCTTCAACTATATCCTTGTTTTTTGAACTTGTTTTAACTATTCTAAGTCTTTTGGTTTTTGAACTTGTTTTAACTATTCTAAGTCTTTTTGGTTTTCTATTTAACTTTAGAATCAGCCTGTCAGTTTCTACAAAAGAGCTGGCTGGGTTTCTGATTGTGTTGCATTGATTTTGTAGATCACTTTGAGGAGAACTGACATCTTAGGAAGTTTACCCAGCTTTTTCTCATTATTAGGATGGGAAGGGCTCTTGTTCCAGCATTCTAGATTCTAAGACAGAAGCTTCTATGGGGATTTTTTAATGCTATTTCAGAAAGGAATAATGTATTTCCATTGTTGAATATTATAATTTACCAATTTCTATCTAAATTAGCCACCTGAAGTTATTTTCCTTATCTGGAAAGTGTGAGATTGAATCATAATCTCTGGCCTTCGTTTTAGTGGTAACCTACTGTGTTCTACAGTCAAAGATCTAATTTTTACATTTGTCATGTGGTATATTTAATTTTTCAAAAATTTATTCATATTTCCTTACTTCTTGAAAATTAAATATACTTTTAGTATCCTTTTCTATATTAGTGTGATACCAGAGAATAGAAATATGAAATATAGTAAGCCTTCTGTTAATAAAATTGGTCTTTCACATTAGAAAGCCTTATTTCAATGAACTTTTTTTTCTGGAAGCTAGAAACACGTATCAACAAGAAAGGTGTATGTTTTAGAAGTGTAAAAATTAACTTTGATAGAGAAAATGAAATAAGAAATCTTATTCTTCTATGAAATTAGCTCTTGCTTTTTTTTTTTTTCTTTATTTGGAAAGTGCTTAGAGAACAGAAATAAGAGATTGACCTAATAGGTGCTTTCTGTCATATACTTATAGAACTTAGTATTAACATTGATATCTGCCAGGTTTCTTTGGTTCCAGTTAAACATTTGACAAAAACTTTCAGTCTGTACCTCTGATGAACCTATAATTAAAAAAAAATTTTTTTAATGTCTATTTTTGAGAGAGACAGAGACAGAGACAGAATGCGAGTGGTTTAGGAGCAGAGAGAGGGGGAGACACAGAATCCAAAGCAGGCTCCAGGCTCTGAGCTGTCAGCACGGAGCCTGACTTGGGGCTCCAACTCACAAGCTGGGAGACCATGACCTGAGTCGAAGTTGGACACTCTACTGACTGAGCCACCCAGGTGCCCCATGAACCTATAATTAATAAATATCAGTGTTCTGGGGTACCTGGGTGACTCAGTCAGTTAAGCGTCTGACTTCAGCTCAGGTCATGATATTACGGTTTGTGAGTTCAAGCCCCGTGTCGGGCTCTGTGCTGACAGCTCAGAGCCTGGAGCCTGCTTTGGATTCTGTGCCTCCCACTCTCTCAGCGCCTCCCCTACTCATGCTCTCTCTCTCTCTCTCTCTCTCTCAAATAAGTAAACATTAAAAAAAGAAAAAAAAAGAACTCACACAACAACCGAAATAAATATATATATATAATCAGTGTTCTCAGTCTACAGCCTTTCCTTACTTAACATCTAGATATTTAACTCAATAAATCTAGTTTGTATTTACTTGTTAAATGCTTTAACTCGCGGTTCTCAAATTGTGTGCCAAAGCTTTCCTGGACATCATAGTTAATTGACAGGATGCCATGGAATATTTTAAGCTTTCCAAGAAGCACAGCTGTACTCAACATCTATCAGATCTCTTGTGGACTACTAGTCTGAGGTAGTTCACAGTTTCAACATATGGTCACACTCCGTTGCTTTCTTGATATCTTTGCACAACTGGTTTTTTAGATGGTTGCTGTGGTAATAAAGCAAATACTGCATGAAAATCAATGTGGAAGAGGAAATGAGGCCAGCAGTGCCTAATCTGATTGCAAGCTTTGAGAATTTGTACACTGACTAGCAGGTATATGCATGCCATTATAAGTAATTGTAATTATGTAAGAATAAAATAAAAAGATTATTTTATTCTGCTTATATGTATTTTTCAAGTGGTTTCTCAGTTTTTAGGGCTTAAAGTTCTTTATATATGCTGAGTATGAGTCCTTTGTTAGATATATATATTAAAAATATCTTCCCCCAGTCTGTGGATTAACTTTCCTTTCCTCTTGAACAGGCTTTGATTTTGATGAAGTGCAATTTGTTATAATTTTTTTCTTTTAAGAATAGTGATTTTTGTGTCCTGTTTAAGCAGTCTTTACATATCCCAAGGTTTTGAAGATCTTCCTATATTTTCTTCCAGAAACTTTATAACTTACCTTTCATATTTAGGATTGTGACTTATCTGGAATTAGGTTTGTGGAGGATGTAAGTAGTTAAGATTCATTCCCCCCCCTGTACATATAGCAGATATTTCCAGCATCATTTATTGAAAAGACTTTCTCTTCCCCGCTTTGTATTTATTTATGCCTTTGTTGTACATTGATTGTATACATGTGGATCTAATTCTGGACTCCTTGTTCTGTTGCAGTGACGTATTTGTCCATCCTTATGCCAATACTTCACTGTTGTATTAACTGTAGTTTCATAATAAGTCTTAAAACCTGATCCATTCATTTTTGATATTTTTTAGAAACTGTAATAAGTTACATTTGTTTGATTTTGGGATATAGCTATCTGTTATAAAATGAAAAATGCATATACTTAATATTTAGTTGAAAGTGAATAAACTTAGAACAAACTGTTTTATAATACATTACAGAGATAATTAACTTGTTTTTTAGGTTAGCTTTGCAGAATTAGCTTTGCAGAAACTTTGCCTTTAAAAATGGCTTATAGTTCATGCTAACCCAAGATTAAAAGATGTTATGAGTGTACTGATATTTTCACTGGAAGTTATGAAAAGATCAGAAACATAGTTATTGAATGTGGAAAGTGATATATCATAGGGGAAGACACTTAATAGGCTATTTAAGCCATGGGTTCCTAGGCACACTCTATTCTTTTTTGTTCTAACATTCTCTCTGCAGTAGCATTCTCTTGTATCCTCCTCCCTAGATCTTCTAGTGGTCAGTAAACATCCGTATTGTTTTTAGAAATAAAAACTTTATGTATTTGTATCAGAGCCCTGGTAGGAAATAGAAGATACATTTTGCTGGGAATTTGAAGAAAATTTAATGAAGCTCCTCTATAAAGACATAAGAACAGGGTGCGGGAAATCAACATGGAACCTGGAGATTAGTAACAGCAGGAAATAAGGATGGCATAGTACCCCTGAATTAGCAAGAAGAAATGATGTTATAGACTTCTAATGAGAACTAGAGACATGGAGGATGGGCTACTCAACAGAAGGTATAGTTATAGAAGGTTGCAGCCTAAACCAAGGAAGGACCTGTGAAACGAATATCCTGACTTCTTCTCCATTCTGATTTGCCTGCTGGTACCTCCCATTGGACAAGTCTAATCAGAAAACTATAAATGTAGTCTGTAAGGGTCAGTCTCTTAGGGCACAGTAGCAGGGAAAGAAAGGCCAAAAATTGATCTGGATTGATGAGAGTGGTGGCACACCCAATACTCTGCACAGAATAATTCCTTTTAGCTGAAAATATGAAAGACAAGGTCTTTTTTTTCTTTTCAATTTAGTGATTTCCCATATAATTTATGATCTAAAATAGACACATTTTATTTTGTTTTAATTTTGCCAGTGCACCCAGAGTTTTCTTTATAACATGAAGTATGTACAGGACCAAAAATCATTTCTCTTCAAGAAAAAGCAGCTTAGATGCAGTTCAGAAGAGCATATGAGATGTAGCATAGCTAAATATCTTCTTTTTCATTTATCATTTGAACATTTCCAAAATCTCATAAATTATTTGGATAGGCTTTGTTTTTGCATTTCCCAATGACCATAAATATATTTAGGAGTAATATAAAACTATTTCTGCCTTTTATAACCTATCATGTATTTAAATGTCACATAACAACCATCTTAAATAAGTAACATTTCAATTGATGGTAGTGAGAGACTTGAAGCAAAACTTTTAGAAGTGTACTTGTTTATTTTCTTTTTTCCCATTATGTGGAAAATTTTCAGCGTTTCTTCTCACATGGAAAGAGACAAGATAATGTGTCATGATGTATCTCAAAAATAGCTTTTGAATATTTTAGTTCATATACGTCACACAGTTCCTTTTCTGTACTGTAATTATCTCCGTCACAGATAATATCCCGGGAATGTTCAATTCATATGTAAGCAGAAATATGACAGAAGCCTGCACTGAAATAGCAACTGCACAAGCTTATCATTTAAGTTATATCTTTAAATATCTTTTACCTAGGTTCATGATGGTCCGTAGTGGAAAAAATGGTGACCTTCATCTTAAGCAGATTGCGTATTATAAACGAACTGGTGAATATCATCCAACTACGCTACCAAGTGAGAGGAGTGGCATAAGAAGAGCAGCAAAAAAATTTATCTTCAGAGGTAACATTAATGCCCCACATCTTTTTTTTTTTTTTTTTTTTAATTTTTTTCAACGTTTATTTATTTTTGGGACAGAGAGAGACAGAGCATGAACGGGGGAGGGGCAGAGAGAGAGGGAGACACAGAATCGGAAACAGGCTCCAGGCTCTGAGCCATCAGCCCAGAGCCTGATGCGGGGCTCGAACTCACGGACCGCGAGATCGTGACCTGGCTGAAGTCGGACGCTTAACCGACTGCGCCACCCAGGCGCCCCAATGCCCCACATCTTAAGTAAAAAGTTAATATAGATGCTTTTCCATGTGTGTTCTCTGTGGAGTCCTGAGAATTTCTGCAGTAACTGGTTGTTGCTTAACAGTTACCAGTGTAATTGATGATGCCACTCACTCAAAAGCAAAATAAAAATGACACTGAAGCTAACTGAATGCTGGTAAGCATGAAAAGGCCATTTTAAATCATAGACCGAAAATGATACCATGAAAAATTAAACACTCACCTAAATTAACCTTGCCTGCTTTTGTTCTCCGGTGGTTCCAACTTTAATGACACTTTCTACCACTTATGTCACTATCAATGAAGAGCTTAATTGATGCTAATATGAAAGTGTTGACGTTAACTTTTCTTGCTATATTTATTCCTGTGGTCTCCCCCTGCCATCAGATATTCTCAGGATCACATTCATTTTTGGACACCTAATCCCCCTGAATGGAATGAATATTTGAAAGGCAGTAGAATCTTTATGTTGAAAGATTATGATAATTTTTCTCTTTCTCCTCTTCACAGGGAAGAGAAGTTTTGAGTTGAAATAAGCTGGTAGTCACCAGATAAATGAATGAATGTTGGTGCTATTAATGGGAGTTTTGTCTGTAGGTAGAAAATCAGGCTTCCTTAAAAGCAGGTCATGAAGACTATAAAATAATAAATAAACACCTCCTCTTATCTCTCTGTGTATAACTCTTCCTATAATTCCTCTACACTTAGTAAGGACACGTTTTGTTTTTTGGTAAAGTTAGGATTCATTCATTTATTTATTTAATCATTTATGCAACAAATGTTTACCAAGTTCCTACTGTGTGCCAATCACATGTTAGGTTGAGGATAATACATTGATGAATAAATTAGATGAGGTTCCTGCTCTTAAGTTGCTTACCTTCTAATTCAAGTAAGGAATGTTCCACTCAGCATATAGTTAATTAAGCACATTAGTAACTTGCTGTATTTTGGAGTTTGAGTCCACACTGGAGAGGTACTGATTCTCACCCTATGTTGATTGTTTTCCAGCTGTAGATTCTTCTCAGGTGCCCTACAAAGGAAAACAGAGAACTATCTTAAAGATAAAGGTTCTCCCACTCTCCTGCTTTACAAACCACACTTCCTGTCCAAATCTAGAAAAATGTAACATAGATAGTTGCTTAAAAAATGTAGTTATGGTGAAATACCACTCTAGAAGTTGCTTATCTGTACGTAATTTATCTGCTAATTCATGCCATTTTTAGGAGGTGCCTGCAAATATTTTCCAGTTTGAGTACTCCCATGGAAAGATAATTTTATACTTCTGTGGTTATTACATGTTTTGGTGAGCAAGCTAGCTCCACTGGTATAGTTACAAAATTACAGCAACTGGTGCTCCTCCTGTGTATCTAGTAAGTTTAGCAGCTGAAAACCTTTCAGACTGCATGTATTCATTACAAATAAATATGCTATCTTAGAGGGAAAAAAAGTAAAAAAAAAAAACATAATGGCTTGAAGATAAGGCTGTGATTATTTTAAAACTATATTGGTCTCTAAAAATTGCAATTATATCTTTTTGGCATTATTTATTCTAGAAAAAAAGCTGTTTTATGTTGGAAAAGACAGAAAACAAAATCGTTTGGTGATTGTTTCAGAAGAAGAAAAAAAGAAAGTCCTAAGAGAATGCCATGAAAATGACACTGGAGCTCATCATGGCATATCCAGGACCCTTACTCTAGTGGAATCCAGTTATTATTGGACTTCTGTGACCAATGATGTCAAACAGTGGGTATGGCTTATGTATTAAGAATTTCTTAGGGGTACCTGGGTGGCTCAGTCGGTAAGTGTCTGATTCTTGATTTTGGGTCAGGTCATGATATCACAGTTGTGAGATCGAGCCCCACAGTAGGCTCCTCACTGGCGTGGAGCCTGCCTAAGATTCTCTCCTTCTCTCTCTGTCCCTTTCCCACTTGTGCATGCACGAAAATATTTTAAATAATGTCTTTGTAGTAGATATCCAAAATTCTTTATTCCTCCATATTTATTCTAGATATTACCTCTTATTAAGCACTTTTTGTATGGTAGATTTTGTACAATAACATTTAAAAGGAGTTTTACTTCCCATAAAAATTCTCCTTTAAAATCACTAAAGTATAATTTGAACTAAAACATTATTTAAACATTTGAAAAATAGCATATTTAAATAGATTATTTAGAACCAGGTTTTCATCATTCAACTCTTGTATAGGCAGAATTCAAATGGGGCTGAAATTCTTTTGACTAAATGATTACCTCTCTGATGGCAATCATGTGATCTTTTCTTGAGAGGAGACTATGTTCATAAGTCAGATCCATTGTATGCTCTCATCTTTTGTGCATATTTCATCTTGATATAGAAAATATCAAATATGGTAGATACCCCAAATCAACTAAAGGTAAAATCAAGTTGCAAAATAATGAAATTCGTCTGAGTTTTGTAATTTTATGACCTATTAAACCTTCAACTTCTTCTTGTAGGAAATTCATCTAGGAATTGTGGTATTCTTACTGGTAGGCCATCTGATTCCTACTGTTTCTAGTGTACTTTATATGATGAATGGTAGGAATTCCTTGGTATGTATATGAGATCCCTTTAATAATTATAATAGTACATCGAAAAGATTGTCATTTCAGGTATAAAAAATTAAACCAACATCTAACTAAAAATCATTTATGAGTTATCAGTTTGTAGTCTATGCATATATTCTAAGACCTCGGTAATTGTATTTGCCTTTATAACCTGCCACACATTACTTTATTCAGTGAAATATTTGCCAAATCTTTATCATTTGAGAATGGATATGATTTTTGGAAATAATCAGAGGTTATTATGAAAACTAGTGTATAAGTTGGAAGATAAGACTTTTGATTAAAAGTAACTGTAATGCAAAGACAGCTTATAAAATTTTGTTCACAAGTTGGTTTATTTTTTATTTTTTATTTTTTTTTATTATATGAAATTTATTGTCAAATTGGTTTCCATACAACACCCAGTGCTCATCCCAACAGGTGCCCTCCTCAATACCCATCACCCACCCTCTCCTCCCTCCCACCCCCCATCAACCCTCAGTTTGTTCTCAGTTTTTAACAGTCTCTTATGCTTTGGCTCTCTCCCACTCTAACCTCTTTTTTTTTTTTTTTTCTTTTTTCCTCCCCCTCCCCCATGGGTTCCTGTTAAGTTTCTCAGGATCCACATAAGAGTGAAACCATATGGTATCTGTCTTTCTCTGTATGGCTTATTTCACTTAGCATCACACTCTCCAGTTCCATCCACGTTGCTACAAAAGGCCATATTTCATTTTTTCTCATTGCCACGTAGTATTCCATTGTGTATATAAACCACAATTTCTTTATCCATTCATCAATTGATGGACATTTAGGCTCTTTCCATAATTTGGCTATTGTTGAGAGTGCTGCTATGAACATTGGGGTACAAGTGCCCCTATGCATCCGTACTCCTGTATCCCTTGGATAAATTCCTAGCAGTGCTATTGCTGGGTCATAGGGTAGGTCTATTTTTGATTTTCTGAGGAACCTCCACACTGCTTTCCAGAGCGGCTGCACCAATTTGCATTCCCACCAACAGTGCAAGAGGGTTCCCGTTTCTCCACATTCTCTCCAGCATCTATAGTCTCCTGATTTGTTCATTTTGGCCACTCTGACTGGCGTGAGGTGATACCTGAGTGTGGTTTTGATTTGTATTTCCCTGATAAGGAGCGATGCTGAACATCTTTTCATGTGCCTGTTGGCCATCCGGATGTCTTCTTTAGAGAAGTGTCTATTCATGTTTTCTGCCCATTTCTTCACTGGGTTATTTGTTTTTCGGGTGTGGAGTTTGGTGAGCTCTTTATAGATTTTGGATACTAGCCCTTTGTCCGACATGTCATTTGCAAATATCTTTTCCCATTCCGTTGGTTGCCTTTTAGTTTTGTTGGTTGTTTCCTTTGCTGTGCAGAAGCTTTTTATCTTCCTAAGGTCCCAGTAATTCACTTTTGCTTTTAATTCCCTTGCCTTTGGGGATGTGTCAAGTAAGAGATTGCTACGGCTGAGGTCAGAGAGGTCTTTTCCTGCTTTCTCCTCTAAGGTTTTGATGGTTTCCTGTCTCACATTCAGGTCCTTTATCCATTTTGAGTTTATTTTTGTGAATGGTGTGAGAAAGTGGTCTAGTTTCAACCTTCTGCATGTTGCTGTCCAGTTCTCCCAGCACCATTGGTTAAAGAGGCTGTCTTTTTTCCATTGGATGTTCTTTCCTGCTTTGTCAAAGATGAGTTGGCCATACGTTTGTGGGTCTAGTTCTGGGGTTTCTATTCTATTCCATTGGTCTATGTGTCTGTTTTTGTGCCAATACCATGCTGTCTTGATGATGACAGCTTTGTAGAAGAGGCTAAAGTCTGGGATTGTGATGCCTCCTGCTTTGGTCTTCTTCTTCAAAATTACTTTGGCTATTCGGGGTCTTTTGTGGTTCCATATGAATTTTAGGATTGCTTGTTCTAGTTTCGAGAAGAATGCTGGTGCAATTTTGATTGGGATTGCGTTGAATGTGTAGATAGCTTTGGGTAGTATTGACATTTTGACAATATTTATTCTTCCAATCCATGAGCAGGGAATGTCTTTCCATTTCTTTAAATCTTCTTCAATTACCTTCATAAGCTTTCTATAGTTTTCAGCATACAGATCCTTTACATCTTTGGTTAGATTTATTCCTAGGTATTTTATGCTTCTTGGTGCAATTGTGAATGGGATCAGTTTCTTTATTTGTCTTTCTGTTGCTTCATTGTTAGTGTATAAGAATGCAACTGATTTCTGTACATTGATTTTGTATCCTGCAACTTTGCTGAATTCATGTATCAATTCTAGCAGACTTTTGGTGGAGTCTATCGGATTTTCCATGTATAATATCATGTCATCTGCAAAAAGCGAAAGCTTGATTTCATCTTTGCCAATTTTGATGCCTTTGATTTCCTTTTGTTGTCTGATTGCTGATGCTAGAACTTCCAGCACTATGTTAAACAACAGCAGTGAGAGTGGGCATCCCTGTCGTGTTCCTGATCTCAGGGAAAAAGCTCTCAGTTTTTCCCCGTTGAGGATGATGTTAGCTGTGGGCTTTTCATAAATGGCTTTTATGATCTTTAAGTATGTTCCTTCTATCCCGACTTTCTCAAGGGTTTTTATTAAGAAAGGGTGCTGGATTTTGTCAAAGGCCTTTTCTGCATCGATTGACAGGATCATATGGTTCTTCTCTTTTTTTTTGTTAATGTGATGTATCACGTTGATTGATTTGCGAATGTTGAACCAGCCCTGCATCCCAGGAATGAATCCCACTTGATCATGGTGAATAATTCTTTTTATATGCCGTTGAATTCGATTTGCTAGTATCTTATTGAGAATTTTTGCATCCATATTCATCAGGGATATTGGCCGGTAGTTCTCTTTTTTTACTGGGTCTCTGTCTGGATTAGGAATCAAAGTAATACTGGCTTCATAGAATGAGTCTGGAAGTTTTTCTTCCCTTTCTATTTCTTGGAATAGCTTGAGAAGGATAGGTATTATCTCTGCTTTAAACGTCTGGTAGAACTCCCCTGGGAAGCCATCTGGTCCTGGACTCTTATTTGTTGGGAGATTTTTGATAACCGATTCAATTTCTTCGCTGGTTATGGGTCTGTTCAAGCTTTCTATTTCCTCCTGATTGAGTTTTGGAAGAGTGTGGGTGTTCAGGAATTTGTCCATTTCTTCCAGGTTGTCCAATTTGTTGGCATATAATTTTTCATAGTATTCCCTGATAATTGTTTGTATCTCTGAGGGATTGGTTGTAATAATTCCATTTTCATTCATGATTTTATCTATTTGGGTCATGTCCCTTTTCTTTTTGAGAAGCCTGGCTAGAGGTTTGTCAATTTTGTTTATTTTTTCAAAAAACCAACTCTTGGTTTCGTTGATCTGCTCTACAGTTTTTTTAGATTCTATATTGTTTATTTCTGCTCTGATCTTTATTATTTCTCTTCTTCTGCTGGGTTTGGGGTGTCTTTGCTGTTCTGCTTCTATTTCCTTTAGGTGTGCTGTTAGATTTTGTATTTGGGATTTTTCTTGTTCCTTGAGATAGGCCTGGATTGCAATGTATTTTCCTCTCAGGACTGCCTTCGCTGCATCCCAAAGCGTTTGGATTGTTGTATTTTCATTTTCGTTTGTTTCCATATATTTTTTTATTTCTTCTCTAATTGCCTGGTTGACCCACTCATTCGTTAGTAGGGTGTTCTTTAACCTCCATGCTTTTGGAGGTTTTCCAGACTTTTTTCTGTGGTTGATTTCAAGCTTCATAGCATTGTGGTCTGAAAGTATGCATGGTATAATTTCAATTCTGGTAAACTTATGAAGGGCTGTTTTGTGACCCAGTATATGATCTATCTTGGAGAATGTTCCATGTGCACTCGAGAAGAAAGTATATTCTGTTGCTTTGGGGTGCAGAGTTCTAAATATATCTGTCAAGTCCATCTGATCCAATGTCTCATTCAGCGCCCTTGTTTCTTTATTGACCGTGTGTCTAGATGATCTATCGATTTCTGTAAGTGGGGTGTTAAAGTCCCCTGCAATTACCACATTCTTATCAATAAGGTTGCTTATGTTTATGAGTAGTTGTTTTATATATTTGGGGGCTCCGGTATTCGGCGCATAGACATTTATAATTGTTAGCTCTTCCTGATGAATAGACCCTGTAACTATTATATAATGTCCTTCTTCATCTCTTGTTACAGCCTTTAATTTAAAGTCTAGTTTGTCTGATATAAGTATGGCTACTCCAGCTTTCTTTTGGCTTCCAGTAGCATGATAAATAGTTCTCCATCCCCTCACTCTCAATCTAAAGGTGTCCTCAGGTCTAAAATGTGTCTCTTGTAGACAGCAAATAGATGGGTCTTGTTTTTTTATCCATTCTGATACCCTATGTCTTTTGGTTGGCGCATTTAATCCATTTACATTCAGTGTTATTATAGAAAGATACGGGTTTAGAGTCATTGTGATGTCTGTATGTTTTATGCTTGTAGTGTTGTCTCTGGTACTTTGTCTCACAGGGTCCCCCTTAGGATCTGTTGTAGGGCTGGTTTAGTGGTGACAAATTCCTTCAGTTTTTGTTTGTTTGGGAAGACCTTTATCTCTCCTTCTATTCTAAATGACAGACTTGCTGGATAAAGGATTCTCGGCTGCATATGTTTTCTGTCTAGCACACTGAAAATCTCGTGCCAATTCTTTCTGGCCTGCCAAGTTTCAAAAGAGAGATCAGTCACGAGTCTTATAGGTCTCCCTTTATATGTGAGGGCACGTTTACCCCTTGCTGCTTTCAGAATTTTCTCTTTATCCTTGTATTTTGCCAGTTTCACTATGATATGTCGTGCAGAAGATCGATTCAAGTTACGTCTGAAGGGAGTTCTCTGTGCCTCTTGGATTTCAATGCCTTTTTCCTTCCCCAGTTCAGGGAAGTTCTCAGCTATTATTTCTTCAAGTACCCCTTCAGCACCTTTCCCTCTCTCTTCCTCCTCTGGGATACCAATTATGCATATATTATTTCTTTTTAGTGTATCACTTAGTTCTCTAATTTTCCCCTCATACTCCTGGATTTTTTTCTCTCTCTTTTTCTCAGCTTCCTCTTTTTCCATAACTTTATCTTCTAGTTCACCTATTCTCTCCTCTGCCTCTTCAATCCGAGCCGTGGTGGTTTCCATTTTGTTTTGCATTTCATTTAAAGCGTTTTTCAGCTCCTCGTGACTGTTCCTTAGTCCCTTGATCTCTGTAGCAAGAGATTCTCTGCTGTCCTCTATACTGTTTTCAAGCCCAGCGATTAATTTTATGACTATTATTCTAAATTCACTTTCTGTTATATTATTTAAATCCTTTTTGATCAGCCACAAGTTGGTTTAAAAGAAGTTTCCTAAGTGGAATTCTAGAAATACGTTGAGGAGTGGCAGCATCCATATGTTAATCAATTTTCATCCCACTTACATAAAAACCTCCATGACAGCATGGGCTTTGCTTTTGGTCTTTCTATTTTCTTGAGACCTGGAGGGATTTCTGGCATCTGTATGTATTGTTTGAATAAAATTATGTTTTAATAAATATTGTTGGAATAGATTAATGACTACATTTATTAGAATGATAACTTAAAAAAAAAATCTTTTGCTTATAGAAATTATTGTATATTCAGCTACTGACTTCAAATTTTAACAAATTTGATATAAGAAATTTATTTGAAGATTTATTCATTTAATAAATATTTATTGAATATAAACTATCGTTCCATGTGAATAAGACCTGTTAAGGTAGTCCTTGGATTGTAATAACAAGTAATATTTTGCTTATTATTCTAAATAGAAGGTTTTATTCTATTCCGAGAATAGTCTAAAAGTTTCTCTTTCAAAACACAAAGTACCGGTTAGCCATTTTAAAGTTCAGATTTATAAGACTGGTATTATGTTGACTATATTAACATCTGTATGTCATTTCTTTTTTTTTTTTTTTTTTTACTGTGTGCCTATTTTATAGGTATATGCTTGTCAGCATTGCCAAGTGGCAAAAAATACAGTTATTCTAGCACCTAAACAGCACTTTCTCAAGGTGGAAAATCCATGGAGTATAGTTACTGTTGATCTGATGGGCCCATTTCATACAAGCATCAGAAGTCACGTGTATGCTATAATCATGACAGATTTGTTCACAAAATGGGTTGTGATTTTGCCTCTCTGTGATGTTGCACCATCAGAAGTTTCTAAAGCTATTATCAATATATTTTTCTTATATGGACCACCACAGAAAATAATAATGGACCAAAGAGAGGAGTTCATTCATGAGGTAAGATAAATAACTTATATCTAAGAGCATATTTTACTTACCTTTCAGTAAGTAATGAAAAGTAACTAATGAAAAGCCTCACCCTAAGTGCATATAGTGCTTAGAGATAATAATAATAACACTATGAAGCTATTATGAATCACCAGTTTTTCCAGTTATGTTTAAAGTCATGTGATAATCCAGGAGTTTGGAAATTTTACCAAAGGTATCAATAAATGTTTATAAGCCTCTTTTGTGAGGTTTAATAGCAAAAAACTAAAACTCACAGAAGATTGAGAAAATTTGTTCTTTTTGCTGTGATTTCAGTGGTTTAAATATTACTGAGAGAACATAATGGTGACAAAATGTAATGTTTTCTTTTCCAGAAAATACATAGAAAACACTGCTAAAGTGTTGAAATAATATTAGAATATTACAGTGTGGATGAATACAATGTGTGTGTGTGTATTACACAGTTGGATGAAAATACAGATGTTTTAATAAAATGCACGAACTTTTTGTAAGTCTCTGAAGGAAAGACAATAAACATTGTCAAAGGAAAATCTGCTACTTTGATTTTAAAGATAGGTCTTAAGGAAAACCAAAATTATAACCATTAATAGAATGTCTTGTTGATGGAAGAAAAAAGGCTCTTGGGGTAAGGATATCAGGATAGCATCCCACAAATGAATTCACTGGATCATTCCTAGACAACTTATTGAAACAAAGTTGTCTGACCCTTTTCCAGAGGTCAGTCATTTAAAGCCATTGATTATAACCTCAGATTGAGGCTAACCCAAATGATACCAATTCTCTGGGATTTCTCTCTTTCTCTGTCTCTTTCTCCCTGTCTCCTTCCTCCCCACCCAATGTGGGGCTCAGACGTAAAACCCTGAGATCAAGAGTCTCATGCTGTACCCACTGAGCCATGTAGGTGCCCCTCTAGGATTTCTTCTAAATTACTTTTGAATTAAACGGAGGCAGCCTAAATTAGTACATATATTAGCTAGGAACTCTTATTAGCTACAAGTAAGAGAATAAGGTGCTATCCTGATATCCTTACCCCAAGTAAGGTACAAGAGAGTACCCCTCTCTTCTCTCGGCTGTCCAAGGTTGGAAGGGTAACTCTGAATGTCATTGGGGACCCATGCTTCTAGTATTATGTTCCATCATCTTTGAGATGTGACTCTCAGTCTTATGTTCATGACATGGCTGCCAGAGCCCTTGCCACAAAGTCTGTATTTCAGACAGAAGAAATGGGTAGGACAACAGACAAAATAAGCTAGTACCATCTGAGTCTGCCCAGCAACTTCCATTTACAGCTCTTTGGGCCAGAACTATATCACATGACTACCCCTACCTGCACAGCAGCTTGGGAAATGTGATTTTGTTTTTGTTGGGTTTTTTTTCCTAATTTATTAGCTTTACCTTTTTAGTTACTATGATACTTGTCTTCTTACAATTAAGCAACAAGGATATAGTTTTTCAAAGGACAGGTTTATTAATCAAACATTTACCCAGTTAAGAATAATAAAATATAGTCCGAGGCATAAGGTAGGAAAAGTAAGTTGTTTCACATTTTATAGACTTACTGTTAGAAGTTTTCTAAACTCATTTTGGCTTTTGTTAGGTCCTGCAGATAATAAAATAACCACAACAATGATAGTAACATTACAAGTTATAAAGTACTTACTAGTTGCCAAGAACTGTTTTAGGTGCTTTACAAACATCTACTCCTATAATTCTCAAGAGTCCTGGGTAGGATTTTCCTCATTCTACAGATGAGGAAAGTGAGTACACAGAAGTTTGGTTACTTGTCAAAGTCACATAGCTATTAACCAGATTATGTGACTTAGTGTTTTTTTGAGAAATTGTTTGCTGAATTAAAATGTTACATGAACTCAGGGTTAGTGTTAAATTCTTTTCTTTGATTTCCTTGCTGTATGTGTATGTTTAGCAAGGCACTTAGCCTCCCAAAGCTTCAACTTCTTATCTGTAAAATGGAGTTAATGATAACTTATGATTGTTCTAAGCTAATGTAAAGCATTTAGTGTACTGACCACATAATGACTCAATAAATAGTCATTGCTGTTTTTAATACAATATGTATGCTTTTATATAGAACAACTACGATCAATGAAAAAGGCAAGATTCAAATTCTTTTGAAACCTTTCAGTCAGTGGAAGAGTAAAATACAAACTTTACTATTTTTTTAATTTTTTAATTTTTATATTCTCAAGTTAGGTAACATACAATGTAGTCTAGGTTTCAGGACTAGGACCCAGCAATTCATCTCTTACATATGACATCCAGTGCTCATCCCGAAGAGGGCCCTCCTTGATGCTCGTCACCCAGTTAACCCACTCCCTCACCCTCCCACCCCTATCAGCCCTCAGTTTGGTCTCTGTATTTAAAAGTCTCTTATGGTTTGCTTCCCTCTCTGTTTTTATCTTATTTTTCCTTCTCTTCCCCTACGTTCATCTGTTAAGTTTCTCAAATTCCACGAGTGAAATCCTATGATATCTGCCTTCCTCGACTGACTGACTTCGCTTAGCATGATACTCTCCAGTTCCATCCATGTTGTTGCAAATGGCAAGATTTCATTCTTTCTCATTGCCAACTAGTATTCCATTGTATGTATATATACCACATCTTTATCCATTCATTAGTTGATGGACATTTGGGCCCTGCATATTTTGGCTATTGTTGATAGTGCTGCTATAAACATTGGGGTGCATGTGGCCTTTTGAATCAGCATAAAATACAAATTTTAAAGTCAACTTTGTTTATATATTTTTCAGATCAATGTTGAACTATGTGGATTGTTTGGCACAAAGCAAATTGTAATTTCTCACGCCTCCCAAGCTGTTAATCGAACTGAAAGTACATCTAGCACAATCAAAGCATTTCTTTGTAAACACTGTGCTGACCACCCAAACAACTGGGATGATCACCTATCAGCCATTTCATTTGCCTTCAATGTAACTCACTTGGTGTGTGTCTTTTTGTACTTTTTATAATTCCTTACTTTTGAGTGATGACTATTTCTTGCTATGTAATTTATTACAAATTGTTGTTTATTTTCATTAAAATAGGAACCTACTAAAAATACACCATATTTTCAAATGTTTAATCGAAATCCTTATATGCCTGAGACTTCAGATATTCTTCATGAAGTGGATGGTGATGATACAAGTATGTTTGCCAAAATTCTAGGTGCAGTTAAAGAAGCTGATAAATTATCAAAAATGGAGAATAAGACAGCATCAGGACGACAGGTGATTCTATTTAATAGAAAACCCTATAATCTAAAAATCCATAAGGCAATTTAAAAAATTTTGGCATACACATACATACACACGGAGGTACGCACATATCCATAAACATATATATAATATACTAAGCCAAATTTTTTTCTGTTAAATTCTGTTTGTCTTGATAAAACAGTATGCTTATTAGCTATAAAATCTTGAGAGACCGGGGCGCCTGGGTGTCTCAGTCGGCTGAGTGTCCAGCTTTGGCTCAGGTCATGATCTCACCATTTGTGAGTTTGAGCCCCGCGTCGGGCTCTGTACTGACAACTCAGAGCCTGGAGCTTGCTTCAGATTCTGTGTCCCCCTCTCTCTCCGCCCCACCCCTGCTTGTGCTCTGTCTCTCTCTGTCTTTCAAAAATGAATAAATGTAAAAAAAAAATTTTTTTTTAAATCCTGAGAGACAATAATGGGAGAACCTTGTATTTTGGTATCAAGTAGAGCTGAACTCAGATTTCTGGTCTTGTTGCTTTCCAGTTGTTTGATTTGGGCCAATTGCTTAACCAATCTCAGTTTAACTTCTTTGTGAAGTTGGGGTATTAATGATACTGGTTTTGAAATATTTTAAGATTCAAATGGGATTCATACCCACTTTGTAGTAATATCTCAATAAAATAACCATTTTGTTATCTGCATTTACCTTCAAGATACCATAGCTCTTTCTTTCCTTTGTTCTCTTTTTTATTTTGCTATTGTTAGGTGGAGAACAACAGTTTTGAGGAACTGAATAAAAGCAAAGTCATTGTTAAAAAGAAACCAAAGCAGTTAAATCCATTTCATCTAAAAGTAGGTCATGAAGTTTTACGACAAAGGAAGAACTGGTGGAAGGATGGTCGTTTCCAGTCTGAATGGGTTGGTCCTTGTGTCATAGACTATATTACCGAAAGTGGATGTGCTGTTCTGAGAGACAACACTGGGACTAGACTTAAAAGACCTATCAAAATGTCCCACCTTAAGCCCTATGTAAGAGAGTCCAGTGAACAAGGTAAACATCTGTCATTTATCTGAATTTTTACTCTTTGAATGAGGAGAGAAGTTAAAAATAATATAAGAATCCCCCGACCCTGGCCTAAACTCCTTCTCTTAGTTAGGTTTTCTTTTCCCTTCTCATTTTTATAAAATGCGGTATAGTTTTAGATACCAGGTATTCTGTTTTATTAGAATGTCTCTTCTGAAACTGTCAGGCTGGAAGAAATTTTATTTTGATTTCTAGTTTACTTTTCACACATTTGCCCCACAGTTCACATAGGAGATGCTGGGCCTATTTCACAGAAGGAAGAATTAATACCTTTTCTATTTTTACTTTCACAATATTTTACTTGTCACTTTGTGCCTCGTTTAGCATCAGAAAGTATCAACTAAGATAAATAATGCCAGAACCAACCATACTAACCAGAATTCTGTGAGATAAATACACTAGGGGACTTTAAAAAAAAACTGATTAATTTGTAATGTTGCACCATAGTCAGGTCATGATGGATGCAAGGAGGGTGCAGAGTAGGGTGTAGTCAGAATGCTTTAAGGTACTGTCAGAAGAGGTGATAGCCTTTTGACAGCAAGGTTATACTTGCCCCCAAATGTGGTTTTGAACAGTCAGGATGATATCCTGATTTCTTTAACTCTTCCGTTCAGAGATTAAGAGATAAGTGACATTTTGCCATGGCTTTCAGATTAAATCCCACTTTCTCCAGCCTATTTTAACTGCTCCCTAGAGATTCTCTTGGGTGGATAACTGACAGGGAGTGAATTGGTACCTCATCCAGTTAATTTTGCTTTTCCTATAAAGCAGTATTATTTGAATATGAATAACAAAGGACGATAATACAGTACCAGGCTTAAGTGAATATTATAAGAGCAATAATAGACTATTTGTGTTTACCCTAGTTTTTTAGGATAAAAATGCCCTTGAAGGCTGCTCAAGAATAGTTCAGCTTTGCTTCCGATCTGGGTTACAACTCTCATGTTTAAAATTCTTAGCACCTTTCCTTCTGCTTATGACAGCCTAAATGCTCTGTTAGTAAACTTACCTTGGACTGTTCTAATTCTGAAATCTCACAGTACTCATTCTCTTTCTTGGAAGGTCGGCGCTTTCATTCCTTGTACCTCTTCTCAGTACTGAGTTCCCTTCATGATTTGTCTTATGCAAATTAAGTAGGAAAAAAACTGATTATACAGGTACATGTTGTCCTTTTTTCTCTAGCATGATTTTCTCCCTAGTCTCAGCATTCAGGACTTGCTCCCTTCTAATGTGTAAACCTTCCTTAATTAATACAAAATTTACATTGAAATGTTGCTATATCAGGATCTGTTTCAACATTTTACAGTTTGCTGTTACCAAAGACTCTCAGAAAGGAGGCCAAACATTTTGCTACTCCTGCATATTTCAGAATCCAATTGAGGAGAACAGCTTCTAAACAGAGGCAGTCTAATTTTTGCCTCTTGCTCGAATTCTCTGCTGATATTTCTTCCAGTAATATAAAAGAAATTATAATTTTAGTACTAGTGTACATATAAGAAACCTGAGATAAATGGGTAAAATTGTTTTTTCTTGTTAATCAAAGGACGTGTGGTCTGGCCATCCTGGAATCTGGTTCTTGATTACTCTTTGTTTCTTATTTTGTGTTTCTTTTTCTTTTCTTTTCATTTTTTTCTTAGATTCAAAATAAATGTGATTTCTGCCATCTTTTTCTTCAATATCACACATTTTCTTGAAAATCTTTAATTCAAAAGCTGATTTTAAAGAGTCCTTGAACTGAATGTGAAGCAAACTAAATGTCTTTGAATGACTTAAATCCTGTTCTTTCATTTGACATAAATTTGAAAGAGGTATAGCCTCTGCACTTATCATTGCTGTGCACTGTCTGTCTGCACTTATCATTGCTACTCTTACCAGCCATGAGATCTCGTAGCTGTTTTAAAGACTCACTGTCCAAAGCAGATAAGCTTCTGTTGCCAACTTCTTATCCATTCTTATCTAGAACATGAGGCAGCACATTCAGTACTAGGTCTACAATATTTCTCATTGCTATTTTAAGCAACCCTATGTCATTTTGTTTAGTAGTTCAATGTCAGGTACCTTTTCAAGACTAATTATTTTAACAAGAAGTTTTATGACATTCCATACTATCTTTTTGTGATCATAATGTCCCCTTTGAAAGGAAAAATGTTACTGACTCCTTATCATATCCAACATACATTTTGAGTAGTTTTATTTTGTTTTGGGTGGAAGTTGTGATAGATATCTGTCTGCTGATTGCCCTTCACAATTTATGAAATGGTCTTCATTATTTTGTAAGTTTCCTTTTCCTGCCATGACAAATTACCATAAATTCAGTGGTTTAAAATGCACATCTTACAATTCAGTATCTTAGAATTCCAAGATAAGTTTTCTTGGGCTAAAGCCAAATGTTGGCAGGGCTGTGTTCCTTTCTGGAAACTCTAGAAGAGAACCTATTTCTTTGCCTTTCCCACCTTTGAGGGGCTGCCCACCTCGTGTGGGTTGTGGTCTCCTGCCTCTCCAGAGCCAGCAATGGCTGGTAGAGTCCTTCTCAGGTCACAAGCACTGCAACCTTCTCTCTTCCTCCCCCTTCCACATTTAAGGACCATGTTCTTGAGGCCACCTGGATAGTACAGGATAATCTCCCTATTTTAGGGTCAGCTGGTTAACAACCTTAATCCTATCACTTCTCTAATTTTCCTTTGTCATGTAAGGTAATATAAGTACAGGTTCAGGGAGTTTTTGGTACATGGACATCTTTAGGGGCCCATTATTCTCCCAACCACAATTACGGTCTACAGTCAGGAAGCAAAACTAACCTTAGTTCTTTATTGTCAAGCCCATGATTTTTATTGTTAACGTAATTCATCCAAAGAACCTCCCTTTGTTTGGGCTCCTAGTTGTATAATCTCTAAATCAAGAGTCCTTCAGTTCTCTGTTGTTAGTATTGCTTATCTATTATAGTGACAATTATGTAGTATCAAATTATAATTATTTGTTGTTATTTTGTCATAAGGAAGGATATACTAGTGTGGCAACACATTCTAATACTTTCAGGATTATCAGGCCATATATAGAATTAGTCTGGTCACCTCTTTTCAGAATAAGAAAATTATTTTAAAACCATGTACTTTTCTGTTTGAAGAAACAAATTAAACCGAATTACACAGACTTTTTTGAGACTTTAATTTTAACTTATTTTTCTTCTTAGGGAAATTTAAAAATTTGTTTCTTTTATTTTTTTACCGCTTAAAACTATGTAAGGTGGGGTGCCCGGGTGGCTCAGTTGGTTAAGCTTCCCACTTGGTTTCAGCTGAGGTCATGATCTCATGGTTTCTGAGTTCAAGCCCCATGTCAGGCTCCATGCTGATTCTCATTCTCATTCTCATTCTCTCTCATTCTCTCTCCCTCCCTCCCTCCCTCCCCCACCCCTCCCTGCCCGCCCCCTCCCCCCACCCTACCCTGCTTGCTTGCTGTCTCTTAAAATAAAAATAAACTTAAAAAAAAAAACAAAAACTGAGTAAGGAAAAGTTTGTCAAACTGCTGGTAACACCTTATCTCTTTTTGTGAGAAACTAAAGACCTAATTATTCAGTCTGGTCAAAACTGAAATAATGCTTTTCATCAAACAGATGTCATAATGATAACTAAATTAACAGAATGAGAAAAGAAAAATTAAGTAAAGTTTATCATGTAATGTGACTGAATTGAAAATGTTTTAGTATTGTATGTTTACCTCTCTATCTTGGGGGTAAAAACTTAATTTCTTTTTTAATATCCCTAACTCAGGATTATTCTACATCAGTACTGTCCAGTAGATATATATAAAATGCAAAAATTATGTAATAGTGTAATTTTAAATTTTCTAGTAGTCACATTAAAGTAGAAAGAAATAGGTGAAAATAATTTTAATAATATATTTGATATAACCCAGTGTATCGGATTATTATTATTTAATCATGTGAGTAGGGCCTGATCGAAAGTCTCTTTCAGGTAATTTTTGGTAATTTGTTTTGAAGTTAAAGAGCATTTCTGTTAGCTCCAGTAGGTTTAGACCATAGTAGGAGTTGAAACATATTTGACCTTTCTGAATGAATGAGAATTTTGTTTTTTTTCTTACACAAACAAGGCTTGAAATCTCCAGAGTCATTTTCCATTGCATATAAAGTGATTTGTATAGAATTTGCCAGGTATAGTTCTTGTTGTTTACAGTGTTATTGCAATAGGTACTTTAAAATGTATCACTTACTTAAAAGAAAAAGTATGTATATTATATAAAGACATATATATAGAAGCTCTCCTCTTATAAACAAGTGAAGTTGGTAAAATCCATTTATTTCGAAGTTCAGTGTAACAAGGGGGTGTTTAAGCTGAAGGTCTGTGAGTACATTTCCAAGATACCAAAGTGGTAACTTCTAAGAACTTTATATCTGTGCATGTTTTTCCTGTTGATACATGTTTACTGGACATATTTTTTAAAAGAGACCTGATTTATCTGCATTGAAAACAGTGTTTGAGACCAAAAACGTCCTTCATCAAAGATCTTGGCAAGGATCTTTGGAAATACCTTAAATGCTGTGGTATCTGCTTTCACTGATATTTTTGCAGCTTTGTGCAGGAATTCCCATGGCTTATTTGAAAAATTTCATCAGCAGTGCTTTTATCATACCTAACCTTTTAAAGTTCTCTTATATACTAGTATCTAGCCTTCTCCAATATTAAGAGCCTAAGAGTGAACTTAGATTTTGAATCTTATCAACATATGCTAAAAGTGTTTCAAATGCATTGATCACAATTTTGCTCTTTCTTCCTGCTCTTGGGCAGTAGCACTTCTCATGGTTTGTATGGTTTGGTTTTTATCTTTCAGAGTACCTCTTGTCCAACAGTTCATCATGCTAACATACAAAACTCATTGTTAACCACCTTCAATTATCCATACTTTTATTTTCATCATAAATATGTGTATCTTCTTACCATCCTTCTCAGTTTTAGTTCCTACTATTCACAAATAAGAATTGGTGGGGTAAAACTTGGAAAAACCTCTCAAAACTAAAATACCAAGTATACTTTGCTTCATGAAGAATAAAATGGGCAAAACTAAATGCCCACACAGGCCAAGTCCATTTATACCATCTGTGGGTAGAGACCATGGCTTTGATCTTTTGAAGTTTTTAAATCAAAAGTGCTTAAATGTTGTAAACTTAATGGGATTTGAGTAGGCTCAGTAAGCTTTCCACAAGTTAGCATGAGAATGGGTAGAAGAGGATCATATTCCAGGGTTTATTAGGAAATTTATACGCTCTGAGAAGTTTCTGTTAATCTCTTATCTAAATGGGCAATTAATCTTCTTTTTGATATTTCTTGAACTTAAAATTTGAGGATTCTTTAAGCCATTAAAATCGTAGAATTATGAATGTTTTGGGAGAAAAATCCAGAAAGAGAAAGCAGGGGTCCAGGAAGTTAATCATCTATGGTGGAAGAGTTCTTTGTTGTAACGAATTAAAAAATGCCAGGTTGGGAGGAATCCTTTTATATACATTAATCTTTTTTTTTCTTTTATAAAGATGCTACTGCTTTTCCATCAGTTTAACATTCATATTAAGCATTTTTTTTTCTTGATAGTGATGATAACTTTGCTCAAAATAGAATAAAATGCTGGCAAGGAAAGTTCCTTGTCAGTATTTCAGTATGAATTTAGCTATACCTTAAAATTTCATGAACATTTTGGTATTAAATTAGACTTAGGTAAGCTAAGTATTTTAAGCCCACTTACACATAAGTTTGCCTACTTACCTGTATCATATAAGCCTGACTTTAGTAACTCTCACAGAAGTCTCATTCAAGTAACTTCATATTATTATTCGTTTATAATTTCATATTATAAACAATTTGATATTATTGCTCTACTACATATTCTATGAAGATTAGGTTATCTGAAGTTACAAATGTGAGGATTTAATTTGTTAAATATCATTCAAGATCCCGTTAATTCACTCAGAGGTGCTTTTAAGGATAACACCAACATCAGAGATAGAGTTCTATAACTTTTAATCTTTACCATCATCTTCAGCCCCTTCTATCCCTTCACCCATACCTGCCAAAGACAGGTCAAGGGAACAGGAAAACTTGACTCTTAAAATTTTTGGTCTTTCCTGAACTCTATGCATATGAACTGTATTTGTCATTTTTTTAATGTTTATTTTTTTATTTTGAGAGAGCATGCATGTGTGAGTAGGAGAGGGACAGAGTGAGAAGGAGAGAGAGAATCCCAAGCAGGCTCTGTGCTGTTAGCGTGGAGCCTGATGTGGGGCTCGATCCCATGAACCATGAGATCATGACCTGAGCTGAAATCAAGAGTCTGGTGCTTAACCGACTAAGCCACCCAGGCGCCCCTGTATATATCATTTTATTCATCCTTTGACATGTATATTTATTTAGTAGATAGGAGAACCCACCAGAAGTTAATCTGATTGTTAATTTTTATTACTTGGGGTTTCATCCTTATTTAACATTGTTTAATTTTAAAATGATGTTTAATTATAATACTAAAAGGTGACCTTATGATGTTTCTTCTTTCAGACAGTCTTTATCTCTTGCAAGGTTCGGTAGTGGCAGATCATGACTACATCGGATTGCCTGAAATTCCAGTTGGAGCATACCAAGCAAATATTCTGGTAGAAGATGCAACTATTGGTGTAGTCGATAATGAATTACTGACATCAAGCAAAGATGGTGAACTATTAGAATATAGAAGTGCCAAAATCTCTCCATTGCTGGAAGATCATAGTACTCTTGAAAAGCAGACTTTCAGTCTGTTGGACTCTTCAAACCAAGTCCTTGAGTACTTAAGTTAGTAAATACTAAAATCTATTTAAAGTGTTTGTTTAGAATGTATAACTCCTTGAATCTTGATATCTTTTCCATTCAAAAAAGTTGTATAGAAGTGTCTTGACACACTCTTGATGACTAAATCCTGAAGTTTTATTTTATAACTATTAATTTATATAAACTTATGTTTGAATGTCAATACATATATATAAAGGCAAAGAAAACATATAATATATAGAATTCCCTTTTTCTTCTGAAAAGAGAATAGGCAAAGCATGACTACTTCTTAGGAAGGAAACTGAATTCCAGCTCAGAACTCTCAGATCTTTCTCTGCTATTGGTGCCATGTTTTCAGTTTAATTTTTTTTTGGAATATTTTCCCCCTTTGAAAAGTAAGTTTGAACTACCTAGAATGGGATTAATAAATATTTATTCAACCATAACGATGAATTAAGTGAAACTTCTTTCTGTGTCATAGGAACTTTTAAAACAATATTGTAGGGAAAAAATTTTAGAGTTGTTTAATAAGCTCTTAAAGGGTATTGATAATTTCACCTTGTAGGCTCAGAATTTGTATCTGAATCGATGTATTGGTTTGAAAACAGTTGTGCATTTCCATAGTATATATTAAGCCAAAAACACCTTTAATAACATTTTTTTCAATCTTAGAGAAGTAAATAATGCTAACTAGTATAAAAGATTTTAAACTATAAGCTCTGATATTCTGATATTTATAACTTTATTCAACAAATATTTGTTGTAAAACACTTTGAAGAATTTTGTGGGAAGATTAAAGAATGAGTTAGATGTGTGTCTCATCTTCATAAGGGATTTACAGTGTGGTAAAGATTATAGACCATATAAGCCATGCATAACACAAGTTACAAATTACATGCTGAAGTCCATTAGAGAAGTACAGGTGATATACAGAGAGTGTCATAAAGGAGAGATGTTAACTTCTAGATAGAAAATTTAGGATTATGCTTACAAAAGAAGAATCATTTGAACGTGACTTTGAAGAATGCACAGGATGTGATGAGACGGTACAAAAGAGAAGAAGAAAAATGAACAGAGTCAGAAAAATATTATAGTGATTCACAGAAAGGCAGGGCTTTTGGTTGTCTATAGTACCTCAGATACTTACATTCAGGTGTAATGTATGGGAAAACAAAGCTGAAAAGGGAAGTATGAATGAAACTTTGTGGAGGGCGTTGAATACGGTTATGGTTTGAATTGTGAAGTACTAAACTCTGGTACCTCAGAATGTGACCTTATTTGGAAATAGGGTTATTGCAGATGTAAACATCAGTGTAGATGAGGTCATATTGGAGTAGAATGGGGTCCTAATACAATATGACTGATGTCTTTATAAAAGGGAGTAATTTGAACACAGACTCAAGGGGAATGAAGAGGAAGGCAGGGACTGGGCATATATCTTCTACAAGCCAAAGAATGCCAGATTACCAGCAAACCTCCAGGAACTAAGGAGGAGGCATGGAACAGATTCTTCCTCACAGGCCTCAAAAAGAATCATCCCTGTTAACACTTTCATTGTCGATTTGTAGCCTCCAGAACTGTGAGGCGATAAATAACCTTTTATACACAACCCAGTTTATGGCACTTTTTTATCGCAGCCCTACCAAAGTAATACAAATACCTAGCTAAGTTATTTTTTATTTTCTGAGGGCTATTGAAGGTTTTGTTTTTGCTTTTTACTTTTTTTCTTTCTTAATATAAGTTCTACATCTAGCATGGGACTGGAACCCATGGCCCCTAGATGAAGAGTTGCATGCTCCACTGACTGAGCCAGTCAGGTACCCCCACTGAAGGTTTTTGTATAGGGAGGTGTCATGATCAGAAATACATTTTAGGGAGGCTCCTGCCTGGGTGGCTCAGTTGGTTAAGCATCCAACTTCAGCTCAGGTCATGACCTCTCAGTTTGTGAGTTTGAGCCCTGCGTCGGGCTCTGTGCTGACAGCTCAAAGCCTGGAGCCTGTTTCAGATTCTGTGTCTCCCTCTCTCTTTCTGTCCCTCCCCTGCTCGCACTCTGTTTCTCTCTTTCAAAAATCAACATTAAAATTAATGATAAAAAATACATTTTAGGAAGTTTAATCTGATAGCTAATAAAGGTTAGAGGAAGAGAGAAGAAAAGAATGGGGATTATTTGATACAGTTTGGCAGTGATGAGTAATGGGAACCTAAACTGTTAATGAATAGAGCATATTTTAAGATCAACAGAATATCCCATACATTACGTATGAACCTTACTGAACGGTGATATGATACTGGAAATAGAGACCTGAGATACTGTAATTACTCATTTAAGAAGAAAGATTAGGGGCACTTGGGTGGCTCAAGTTGGTTAAGAGTCAGACTTCAGCTCAGGTCATGATCTTGATGTTCATGGGTTCGAGACCCATCTTGGGCTCTGTGCTGACAGGTCAGAGTCGGGAGTCTGCCTTAGATTCTGTGTCTCCCTCTCTCCACCTCTCCCCCACTCATACTATGCTGTCTTTCTCTCTCTTAAACATAAACATTAAAAATTTTAAAAAGGAAAGATTAAATTATGTTTAATATGGGCTAAAGGATACATGATTGAAGGAAGAAAAAAAAAGAATCTGGGGCCCTATACCATAGACCAATTAAATTCCGGGTAGGAGTCCATAAAGAAATCCTAAGAAATCAAAATAGTGATAGCTATCATGCTCCTCCCATCAGCAGAACAGGGTTTGTGATGATGTCATATTGGGCCCTTGATGGTTAATATAATTGTCAAGTGTCCCTCGCTCAAATGAAATGACTTTCCTCCAATGATCATCTCATTCAAAATCAGCCTCTTTTTCGTTGTAACAAGGTAATTAGTAATGAGTCATTTATTTTTTTAATTTATTTATTTTGAGAGAGCGTGTGAGTGCAAGAATGGAGGATGGACAGAGAGAGAGAGAGAGAGAGAGAGAGAGAATCCCAAGTAGGCTCCATACTGTCAGTGTAGAGCCCTATGTGGTGCTCAGTCCTACAAACTGTGAGATCATGACCTGAGCTGAGATCAAGTCACACACTCACTGACTGCCACCCAGGCACCCCAAAAGTCATAATTACAATTTCTAGACACTCTAAAAAAAATTCTGCCTTCCCTAACTAATTTATGATCAAACTGATCTTTATCCTGTATGCATTGATCATGGTGGGCTACACTATGCTGTGTGTATGAACGTCCCCAAAAATCTTAGTGACTTAACACAATGAAAGTGTTTCTTAGCTACATTCTTGGTTCATTAAGGCCTTGGCTCCATTTTTATCCTCACTCCCAAGAGACAAGCTGGTGTAGCCTCACCTGTGGAATACCGCCACCACGGCAAGGGGAGAACATAGTGAACCCAGCACCATGAAGAGACTTGCTGTCATGTCATGCACAACCTTCCATCTCCAATTACGGTGGTCAAACCTAGTCATACACTGCTAACAGGTACAAGTTTCTTTTTGTGGCAATGGTACAAAAGTCTTAAAGTTAGTAGTGTTAGTTGCCTAACTGAAAATATTAAAATCCACTGAATTATACACTTTAAAAGGGTGATTTTATGGTGTGAGAGTTACATCTCAGTAAGATTATTATAAAAAGAGTCTAAACCAAAACTTAAAAAAAAAAAAAAAAAAAAAAGCTAGCCACATGGCCACACCTGTAATACCTAAGGATAGTTAAGTACAGTCCTTATATTCCTGGAAGGAGGAAAACTGAAATAGTGGTGGCTAGCTATAATAGTTGCCTTGTTTACCTTTGTTTACAAATTCTATTATAGGCCATTTTGATGACAGTTATTTTTACTTCCTGATAAATAGCCAATACAAGCTAGTCATATCAGCTGCTGATTTTATTGCTGAAATCTCAGGATTCTAATGTAGTCTAATTTCAAGTACAGATTACAAGTAAGCAAATATACACCAAAAATAACAAATTTTGTACGTGCACGGTCTCATCTCTAATGTTTGCAGGACTCTCCGTGAAAATGGAGGTCCACATACCATATGCCTAAATAATGAGAAGTTATAAATCACACTAACAAACTGTTCCTACCTTGGCAAACATGCCTTCTTAAGGTTCCCAGAATTCTCGGACTCCTCGAGCCCGGCATTGATGAGCAGCAAAGCAGGGCGAGCTGGACTCAGCTCTCTTTGTCCCAATGCCGTCCTGTCCCAAGGACAACCCACCCCCAGCTCCTGCAGGTGTGCTGCTTCAGCGGTCCAGACATTTGGAATGTGCTTCCCAGCTTCATCCACTGTCCTGGGATGGACCAGGAAGGCCTTGGAAGAGGTTCTCCAGGTGAGGAGGGACACGTCCCCAGTTGCTGTGATCTTCTTACCGTGTGGGGAGGGACATATGATAGAATGGGACAGAGCCTAGCTCTCAAGCAAAGGGTCCAGGGTTGGAGTCCCTCTTGCCTGGATTTAAGGGAGGTTTTCTATAAGTATAAAGTTTTGACAGATGTCTAGAAATGTCTTTATGAGGTTTTGTATGCCACCTTGTGGTGTACACTTAAAAACATGTTATAGTAGGAAATGGAGATGCTGGACTATAATAAAAGAAAAATATATTTTAAATGAGAATAATATCTTTGAAAAGTTATTTTTAAATTTTGCTTAATGGTTATTTATTTTTGAGAGAGAGACAGAAACAGAGTGCAAGCTGGGGAGGGGCAGAGAAAGAGGGAGACAGAGAATCCAAAGCAGGCTTCAGTCTCTGAGCTGTCAGCACAGAGCCCGACACAGTCTTGAGCTCACGAATTGTGAGATCATGAAGTCGGACACTTAACCGACTGAGCCACCCAGACACCCCTTGAAAAGTTATTTTTAAATATCATGATTAACCTGTGAAGTGTAAAATTTTCTTATATGACCATCTTAAAAAAAGCAACTCACTAAGATTTATAAAAGAAAACTTACCACATGGTTAGTTATCGGATTCATTCATATAATAAAAAAAGGTATGTATTTAAAAACAGTGGGGGAAGGCGTACCTGTGTGGCCCAGTTGGTTAAGCATCTGACTCTTGATCTCAGCTCAGGTCTTGATTTCAGGGTTGTGATTGCATAGAAAGTTTTAACTGTTTTGTTCAGAGCTCTACAAAGGACTGTGCCACTTCCATTGGGAGTTTCTAACTCTAATAATTAAAAGCAAAAATAAGCATTTAAAAAGCAAACTTATTTCAAACTTCTGTTTTCTACAAGTGCATCTGTTACTAAATGGGAAATGCTAGCTTCGTGCAGTGTTACCAATTAATGTTAAGCAGGCAAAGATCAATTCAGTGTCATCAAATTAAAAAGTATCTAAATTGGTAGCTTGCCCTGAGCGTGAGGCCCAGGCAAATGTTTCTTTTGCTTCTTCTAATCCCTCAATGTTCTCCTCACCCCCTTTCTTACTTCCTTATGCCCATTAATGCTACATCCCTTGTGTACCCACTCACATCTTGTTTAGAAGTAGCCCTGGGCCTGGGGGACTTCCCTTATCTGACCACCCAATTATCCAACCTTTGAAGGTCCTTGTGAGGAGCACACAGAAGGAATTCCTTAGTCTGCTGAGTAGCTGGAGGAGACCAGAAAGCCAATGACAACTTCATTCCTCTCCCCTACCTCGCAATGAAGCCTCTGTTAGTTCTGAAAGGTCTCAAGAATTGAAGTGGAGAATGGAGGAGAAACTAAAGGAAAGGTAGTCTGACTGTAATCCTTGCCTTGTACTATTTTCATATAGTGGTAGAGAGAAAAATACTAAATGGAATGGTTCTCTTCCTCCAATATTACATGTTTCTATTGCATCATAGTACAAAATCTATAGTCTCTGGGCTTGTGAGCAGGATTTTATACTGGGTTTTGCTCTTTTTATTTAGAATTTCATCCTTACATATATATATATATATATATATATATATATATATATATATATATATGAAACACACATATATACACATATTACATATATATTCATTTTTCAATTTTATGTGGTACATAAACAATGATAAAATGATCATAGTGGTGGTTTATGTGACTTGGTCATAGCTAGAAGTAAATTACTGGCAAATCTGCCTATGCTTTCAGAATAAGACTTAGAGTCAGACTTCTGTTAAGCCATACTGATCACAAATTATGTTGAATAATCACTAATTTTACCTGAGGAAGTTAATATGTTATGGGTTGAAGAGGTAATAGCTTCTTTTTTATGTAATGTAGAAAAAACATATAAAATCCAGAAAAAATACAAATATATTAAAAACTCTAAAAATTCAACACCCAAAAAGACAACAACCCAATTAAAAAATGTGCAAAGTACTTGATTATGCACTTCCCAAAGAAGATATACAAATGGCCAAAAAGCACAGGAAAAGATGCTCACTTAACATCTTTAGTCATTAGGAAAAAGCAAGTCTAAACCACAATGAGATATCACTTCACATCTCCAAGAATGACTGTAATAATTTTTTAATTGAAAGTTACAAATGTTGATGGGAATATAGACAAATTGGAACCCTTGTACATTGCTAATAGGAACGTAAAATAGTGCAGCCCCTGAGAGTAACTGTCTGGTTGTTTTTCAAAAAGCTAGACAGAATTACCATATGACCCAGTAATTTAATTCCTAGGTATATACCCAAAGTATTTGAAAGCTGGGACTGGAAGAGATACTTCTACACCAGCGTTTATTGCAGCATTATTCACAATAGCCAAAAGGCAGAAACAACCCAAGTGTCCATCAACAGATGAATGGATAAACAAAATGTTGTATGTACATAGAATGGAATATTATTTAGCCATCAAAAGGAATGAAGTTCTGAATAATGCTACAACATCATTGACCCTTGAAGACATTATGCTAAGTGAAATAAGTCAGACAAAAAAGGAGAAGTATTGTATGATTTCAGTTAATGAAATAGAAGAAGAGGCAAATTTATAGAGACAGAAAGTAGATACTAGTAGATACCAGGATATAAGGGAGGGGGAAAGGAGAGCTAATGGTTATTGATTTTAGCATTCCTGTTTGAAGTAACGAAAACATGTTGGAAATAGATAGTGGTTGCGCAGCATTGTGAATGTAAGTATACCACTGAATGGTGTACTTTAAATGATTAAAATGGCAACTTCTATATTGTATATATTTTACCATAAAGTTAATCATGTAACATACCAAAAACTATTGAATTATTCACTTTAACTGGGTAAATCATATGGTATGTGAATTATGTCTCATTAAAGCTGCTTAAAAAAATTGTGGGATACAGCCCAAATTGTCCTTAGAGGATAATTTATGACTTATGTGCCTATCTTGGAAAAAAATAAGAGTTAAAAAGTAATGAGCTTAGCATTTAATTTAATGTGATGTAAAAATAACAAGTGAATAATCCTAAAGAAAATACAATAATTGAAATCATGAAGATAATAGATATTAATGGAATAGAAAATAAACATGTAATGACATGCACTGAGGGAAGAGTTAGCAATCCTACTAAAACAATAAATCTAGGGAATTTGTAAATAATAGTGTGAGGTCAAAAGGGTCAGAACCAGATATGAGGCATATATTTAAAAGAGGGTGTCACAACTTTGTTTCAATAAATTTGAAGACTTAATAAAATGGATAAATTCTAAAAAAAAAATTAACTTGCAAAAGTGATTTTAAAATAATAAGCCAGATGATTTTTCCAAAAGTTTGTAACAAAACATAAAGAATACATATTATCTTATATAAATTATTCAATGTAGAAAAACAGAACACTCCTTAAATCTTGGCATGAGGGTAGCAGAATCATGATATCAAAATCTAAAAAGGACAGAATAAGAAAGGAAAATAACAGATTATTCTCTCATAAATAGAAATACAAAGACCTAAAAGGAAAAAAAAAAAAAAAAAGCAAACTGAATGCAGTGACCTATAACAATATGCAATATGACCAATTGAGTAGATCCCCAAAATTCAAGGTTGGTTTAATGTTAGAAAAGCAGTTTGTATAATTAACAGCCGCATTTCTAAGAGACATAGCAAGAAAGAGATGAAACACAAAAGATAGTTATAACTGAAAGAAATTTAAGGAACAGTTTACAGAAGGATTAATGGAACCCATAACAGATACTTGGACATCCTTTTGGTGACTAACAATAGCCAGAAACCTCTAAGATTGAAAGGGCAAAGGCAAAGAGAGGAAATGCTTAGCGAGAAATAGAATTATGGAAAAGGGTTTAACCATAAGTCTTTGTAGCCGTAGAGAAATGTATCCTCTGCCAGAACCATAACAAGTCAGAACTGTGACCAATGAGGGCTACCAGCCTCCCATCTCCTGTTACTGCTTCTCATTTGTCAGCCCTCATGAAAAGCCAGTGGCAAGGGAGCTTGGGGATGCAATTAGTGAAAATAAGCCTCAGAGGGAATAGAGCAGTAAAGGGCAGAGAATGGATTTGGGGTGTTCGCTTTGAGAACAGCCAGCTAAGCCATATGATCAGAGGTAAAAAGGAAAGTTGTATAACCATCTAGTTGACAAAGTTCTGCAAAGGGCTAACTAGATAGTAAGTATTTTTAGATTTGCAGGCCACAGAACTACACATTTTGCCATTGTATGAAAGCAGCCATATTGTACTTAAACAAGTGAGTGTGGCTCTTTTCCAATAAAACTGTATTTACAAAAAAAAAAAAAAAAATTGTTGGCTGAATTTGGCCTTTGAGGATAGTAGTTTGTAGACCCTGTATTTAGTAGATGGAGAAAAAATATTTGCTGAATGTTAACATCCATTTGAAATTTAAAACAACAACAATAACAAAAACCTCTTGGCAAACTCAGAAAAGCATTTCCTTATCCTGATTCAGTATATGCTGTTAAGAAAAAAAAAGCCTCTAATAGGCTTTATACTTAATGAAGACAAATTTGCAAATATTCTGTGTAAGATCATGAACCAGACAAATATCACTGGTTTTAATTATTGGGGGCTCTAGCCAGTATATTAAGGCAAGAAAAAAGAAAGAAAAGTCATAACAATCAGAAAGAAACTAATTTTATTTGCAATAGAAATAATTGTCCACATAAAGAACTAATATAAATCAATATGAAAAAAATAACCTAATATAAAAATGGGCGAAAGTCTCCTACTCATAGGAGAGAAAAGTAAAAATGAATAGGTCCTGCAAATATCTTTTGTTTGCCCCTATATACCAACTTTACATTCTTCACCCCATGCTTCGTTTAGGATCCTGGCCTCAGCAGCGTTCTCATCCTCTTTAAATCCATTTGGATTCAGCCAATGGGGATACATGGCAGAAGATCAGGAGAGGAGAGTGAAGTTGAGATATTTATTCTCCTTGACCCCTTCCTCACTCTAGCTGTTTCTTCCAACCAAAGTTTCCTGCTTCATAAGACTCTATTCCTCTAGGTTTCCAGTAACCTTTCCCTCCTCTTATCCTTTTGGATCTAGGAGTAGAAGCAGCTCTATTGCTGACAGTCTGGATTCACCTACACTCCATGAACATCTTTGTACTTAGTTCCTTTGATTATCCTAACATGTCATTTGTTCCCTCTTCAAATCCTGATACAGTTGATCAGTATATTAAAAGATGCTCAATCTCATTGATAGCCAGAAAAAAAAATGCAGATCAAAACCATTATTAAAGATGATTTAAAAACTGCCATATTGGGAATAATTAAAAATCTCAGCAAGGCTGTAGAGCAGACAATACAGTTATATATAGTTGGTGAGTGTATAAATTGATACAACTATTTCTGAAAAACAATTTAGCATTCTATAGCAAAGCTGAAGATGCACAAGTCTATAATGCAGCATTTTGCACCAGGTGCTATGTTCATGAATGTTTACAGGAGGATTTTTTTTTTTTTTTTTGCAATAGCAAACATTAGAAACACCATAGCTATCCATCAATAGAATGGATAAATAAATTGTGGCATATTCATACAATAGAATACTAAGTGGCAGTGAAAATGAATAAATTACAGCTACATAAAAAAAGCATGAATGAAGTCAGGAACACAATAGGGAGCAGAGTAATCAACTAACAGAAGGAGGTGACACATGAGCAAAGTTTTGAATAAAGTGAGAAAAGGAGCCATGTGTATACCTGGGGGAAGAGCATTCCAGAGAGAAGGAATAGCAAGCGCAAAGATGCTTCAGTGTTTCTGTGTCTGTGGTTTTGAGGAATAGTAAGGGGCCCAGGAGACCTACAACAGAGTAGTAGGGAGTATAACAGAAGATCATAGAGGCAAAGTGGTAGAATAAATTGTTTCAGTCCTCATATCGACTTTGTTTTTAGTCTGAGTAATATGGGAACTCACTGAAAGTATTTGAGAAAAGTGACATGATATCAATTCTTATTTTTTTAGATAATTACTCTGGAAGCTGGATTAAGAATGGACAGAGAAAGGGCAATGGAAGACTGGTTATGAGGCTGTTGCAGTAATTGAGGTGAGAGATGATGATGGCACTGGTAGTAATGGAGGTGGTGAGAAATGGCTAATATCTGTTGTATTTTGAAGGTAAACAGGATTTGCTGACACTGGAGGTGGATGTTTAGAAGAAGAGAGAAATCTATGATGACTCTAAACTTTTTAGGCTTGCATAACTGGAAAGATGGAGTTGCCACTAAGATGAGGAAGACTAGGAGGAAGAGACTTGGGAAAGAAAAGGAAAGTTCAGTTTCAACGTGTTGAGTTTGAGATGCTTATTATACATTGAAGTAGAACTATTGGGTAGATATTTGGATAAGAGTCTGGAATCCAGGGGATAAAAATTCAGCATTCATTTATGCACAGTTCAGAACTCTCCAGAATAAAACTTTAATTAATATGTTTCCCTTTGGAGAGGCCAAGACATTCTCTTTGCTGCACTTATAGTTGACCTGCCATATTTCTTGTTAATCACTGCTGAGGCAGCGATCCAAAGCATCTGGTGACTGATTGTACACACTCTATGGCATTATTTATATTACCTGGCAGATCAAACAGATGCTCAAGCAAGTTTTCTAGCTTTATGAATGATGGCAGCAGAGCATTTGACCCCCTTCCCCCTTTTGATGGATATAGCTGATGCTAACACCACATTTAAGGGACTGCAAATAAAGCTTGCAAATTCTTAAAAATCTCATCCTCATCTGCCAGTACATACTGAATGAGACAGAGCGTTGGTCTCAGCAATAACATATTACTTTGCAATCACATAGTACTTTGTCTTTGCTGAGGAATTTACAATCCAGTATAATTTATACAGAATATCACTTTTCCTATTTTTACCTCAATTTTCAGTTGGAAAACTGGAGAGAGAATTTTTTTTCCAGAAAAAGAATCAGAAATTCTTAGGAATATCTCCTATCCTACCTCACAAACTTGAGTTATTAGCCTTTAATTCTAAATCTTCCTTTGAATTCTTGTCATAACCTAAAAGTCTTAGCATAGTGTATAATTTTACTAAGATACCTAGATTGCCAAGGTCATTGGGATACAGGGCTTTACCGAAGCAATATGACATTTCAGTTAACTCGGAGGAGAAAGCTGTGTTTGGCTCCATTGGTAAAGAGTTTTATTCCAACTGTGATGAAGGACTGGTCATATGTGAGTAGGGAAGATGGAATGGGCAGTGAAGGTAGTGAGGGAGCAGAAAGCTGAATGCTTTCTATTCTCCTCCCACACATACGCAGCTCTTTCCATAGCTAGCTTCACATCTCTCCCTACTGGAAGGCCCTCTGTCTTTTAGGTTTTGAATCTCATGGACAGAGGCTCCCTGAGTTGAGAAATCTAAAGTAGGCAATAGATCTACCTGATGGTGGGATGGGGACATACAGCAAGAGGACAACACCAGGCAGAGAAATTCTGCTGTGGGACACAGACTTCCACATGCAACAGAAACATTCCGGTATCTGTGGGTCTCTCCCTAAGCAAGGAAGGCCGTGTCGCAGGAATGTCCTTGGAGAAGTGTATAGCACTGGCCTAAGCAGGACATCTATAGGGTATTTTCACAAGTGTAAAGCTAGGGAATTACTTAGTGAGGCGCTTGGTAGGGGTAGGAATGATTCAGTATTTGAAGGAGCTATGACTCAATTTTGGAAGACACGGAGGCATTTCTCCATGGCCCACCTGTGATCGGGAGTTTTCAGGCTTTGAGGATGGACGTGGTTTACTGGGTTTGAAAATGATTGCGTGTGTGTGTGTGTGTGTGTGTGTGTGTGTGTGTGTAAAATTAACATACCATAAAATTCACTCATTTAAAGTGAAAATTCAATCGTTTTTAGTATTCATAGAGTTATGATTTTACTCATTTAATGCAGAAACTTTAATTGTAAACAACTTGAAACCAGCCATTCTGAGGGGTAGCAGGAGAAAGCCAACTGAGAGAAATACCTGCCAGGTGCACTCTAGTATCTTCCCCCTTTTTGGCCTGTTCCTCCACAGAATCCATGCCCACCTCTTCTTCATCTTTCCCCAGAGCTGCCAGGTTCTTCAGGGCCTCAGAGAACTCCCCTTCATAGATGCCTTCTCCCATATTCACTTTGCTTACATGAGATCATACTTTTGGTTCAAGGAGGCCCAGACCTCAGCCATGGCAGTGGTGTTGCACAGTATGCACATAGTCTGCTGCACTTTGACCAGGTCTCCCCTGGGGATGACAATTGGGGGGCTGGTAGTTGACCCCACTTTAAATCTAGTTGGGCAACATCCACAAGCTGGATAGTGCACTTCATCCTGATGCTGGTAATGGCTGTGTTGACATCTTTGGGACCATGTCCCAGTTACATGCTACAGACGACGTATTGCTTCTGCAAGGGTCATACTTGGCAATCTGATAGGCTGGCTTGCAAGCATTGGTGATCTTGGCCACAAGCAGCTACTCATCATAGGCCTTCTTAGCTGAGATGCCTGGGGATTGGTAGCCAGTGGAAAGTGGATATGGGACCAGGTTGTTTGGGAATTCTGTCAAATTCACATTCAGGGTAGTGTCAAGTTGCTGAGAGGTAGTGACGGTGGACACAATCTGCCCAATCACATGAATGAGATTGGTATATATGGGCCATTTGGTATCTAGGTTGTGTCAACATATGTCATAGATGGCTTCCTCACTGACCGTGAAGGCACAGTGAGAATGATCCAGGGTCGGGTGGGTGATCAGGAAGGAATTGTGGGGCTCCACCATGACTGTGGAAACCTGGGGGATTGGCAACTTTGAGTTTGGACTTCCTGCCATAGACTACCAAGAGCTGTTCCATAAGCAGAGGCACAAACCTAGAGCTGGTGCTGCCCCTGAAGCTGTGGAAGATATGCAAGTCCCATAGCCCTGTACACAGATCCACCAGTTTTCAGATCAAGTCTAGGTCAGTAATCTCCTTGCCAATGATGTCATGGCCTTTGGCATAATTACTGGCTGCATCTTCTTTCCCAGGGATCAATATTAAGCCCCCAACTTTTTTACTTTTATGGACCAAATTTTTATTTTCTCTTATTTCTTAAAAGTAAGAAAATGATTTTGAAAGACATTATATATGTTGATTTTTGCCTCAAGTGCTCACATTAAAAAAAAAAATAGCCAAACAATTTCATGATTTTCTGTTCTCTGGTGACTGCATTGGCAAAGAGGACATGGGTACTGTCAGTATCTATGTGACACCTGATGTTCCAGATCTTTTCGAATACCTGTATGTATGGCATGATGTAAACATAAAAACTGGATGACTAGTAGCATTTTAAGTTGTTCTTGAAGACACAGACATCATTCACTGAATAGCCCCTTTTATGAGTGCACAAATCCATGCAAATTTTTTGTTTTACCACCAGATGTCAGCCATTCACTGCACTGGTAATAACTATCCTGAAGAACTCTTGATGAGAAATCTATGTATGTGGATGTCACCTTCATCTCTCCCTCTGTCCTTCTTTTCCTCCTTCCCGCTATGACTGTCAGTCAGTCAATAATCAATTGACTTATATTTTAATTAGAATGCACATATCTCTTCTAATCTGTCTAAATAATGAAAGGGAGGGGCACCTGGGTGGCTCAGTCAGTTAAGCATCTGACTTCGGCTCAGGTCATGATCTCACAGTCCATGAATTCGAGCCCCGCGTCGGGCTCTGTGCTGACAGCTCGGAGCCTGGAGCCCGCTTTGGATTCTGTGTCTCCCTTTCTCTCTGCCCCTCCCCTGCTCATGCTCTGTCTCTCTCTGTCTCAAAAATAAATAAAAACATTAAAAAAAATTTAAAAAACAAAAAATAATAAAAATAATGAAAGGGATATATTAGATATTTTAAGAAAACTAACATGATTTAGAGTTTAAATATTATCATATACAAATGTGAAAATGACACTATTTTAAACTTTGATCTGGAATTCAGGCTCTTTTCAGTCCAGGAACTTTGGGACCAATGCAATATTTTGCAGCCTTTGTTTCAAAACATACTTTCAACTGTCACCCAGAACTTTTGCTTTTTTGGAATTTTTATTAGACACTTGTTGGTATCCTGAAATTATATTCTTATTGGAAGAGTATCAACTACATATTGAACAAACTATGCAATATTTGATTTTTAGAGAAGCCCTAAGGTGATTAAAAAGCTAATTAATTATTGAAGAACTATGCAGACTTTTTGCCCACCAACAACTTCCATTTAATTTTTTTCTATTAAATGCCTTCTTGAGTATTAACATATACCTTCTATGATCCCTGACTACAAACTTTGTCAGGTGTGTTGCTCTACTTCAATCACTGTGTTTAATCCAATGATTTTATGCTTTTTGCCCTTCAACATTGTGAGCTTTTTGAGGTTTTGGGAGTTTAGCAGGTATCTATTGATAAATGAATTTTATTCTCTAAACTTAGAGTACAGCTAGCCTGTAGTGGACTGTTGGTTTCCTCCTTAACAACCATTTTCTTCTACCTCTCTTTCCTGTCTGAATTTTGTTTCAGTGTCTAGCACTTCTCTTTTGGAGCCATGAGACAGGGAAATTTCATCCCATCAAGCTTCATGCATGGGCCTGAGTGGTATAAAAATAATCCCATTCCCTTTGCTAAGGATTAGCTCAGAAATGACCATGGCCATAGAAGGTCCAAGGAAAACTTTTCCTCACTTTCCTAACTCCTAAAAGAGTGAACTATAAGGGCTGATGGATATATCTTTGTGAATCTATTGTCATTTCTGAAGAAGAAAATACTAGTGTTACTGTGTTTCTGAATCTTTTGGGGGAGTGATATAGATATGGGGAAGGTAGGGGAGGCTCTCTCAAATTTTCAGACATCTACCAGAGATATCTTTCATATCACATAGAAAGAAAATTCTAGAGTATGAAACCAGCACAGAGGAAAACAGCTGCAGGGGAGAGAAAGAGAGTGTGTTAAGAGAGAGAGAATGAGAGAACGAGGGAGAGACAGAGAGAGACAGATCTGATGATAGTTTTTGTGTCCCTAAATCCTCTGTTATGAGATAATGAGCCAAAAAATTTTGTTCTTATTTAATTATAACCCAGTGAGGTAAGAGTTTGATGGGGAAGTCTATTTAGGCATCTGGAAAAATGTCTAGAAGCTGGAAGGACAGTAAGGGCATGGCCATTTGAGAGAGAAGTCGAATGTGGCTTCTCCTTGGAGTGAGGATGATAAGGAGAGTTGGCTTCTGGGCCTTTTGCTCTATAGAGACCACATATTTGAGCAAACGGCTTTGTGTGCCTAATAATTTAAGGCTTAGCTAATCCTTGTAGGACCATATTTCCTGTAGATGGTCCATGAAACACCTGGATCCAAATCACCAGGGGTACTTCTTAAAGATGCAGAGATCTGGGGCTCCTGGGTGGCTCAGTCAGTTAAGCTTTGATTTTGGCTCAGATCATGATCTCATGGTTCATGAGATCAAGCCCCGCTTCCTGGTCCATGCTGATAGAGTGGAGCCTGCTTGGGATTCTCTCTCTCCCCCTCTCTCTCTCTGCCTCTCCCCCACTCACATGCGCTTTCTCTCTCAAAATAAATAAACTTTTTTTTAAAAATGCAGAGGTCTAGGCCCTGCTCAATGTAGTGAATCAGAAACTCTGGGAATGGGACCAAGAGTTAGTCCTCTTACAGTAAGTAGCCCCAGTTGCTGAAGTCTGAGAAGTATTGCTATAGGCTACATTAACTTTGACATCGACTTCGGGCTACTAAGTAGGTGACAGTCTGGGGAATAAGCCCTAAAACCAAGTCTGTGGCTTCCCTTATCATTCAGCTACTTAAATACTCAATTTATATAACATTTGAATGAGAGTTTAAAGATACATGGGAATTTTGAAAAATAATATGCTGATTTAATAAACTAAGAAGATGGGGTACCTGTGTGACTCAGTTGGTTAAGCGTCCAGCTCTTGGTTTCAGTCCAGGTCATGATCTCACGGTTCATAAGTCTGAGCCCCTTGTAGGACTCCATGCTGACAGTGCAGAGCCTGCTTGGGATTCTCTCTCCTACTCTCTGCTTCTCCCTTGCTCGTACATGCTCTCTCAAAATAAATAAAACTAAAAAAAATTAATATATTAAAAATTATAATAAACTAAGAAGAAAGCTTAGAACAAAAGATTTTATGCATATGATAATTCAGAGCCAAATCAGTGAATGACTGTTCTTTTACATCCCCCAAACAATAGTCTCTGGATAATTTAATGTAAAAAAAAAAAATCAAAGCCCAGCTGTTTCTCTTCGCCTTTTTAATAAGTCAATTATACCTATTTTAATTATCTAATTTAAAACAATGAACAATTGAGGTATTCCGATCGTGGTACTGATGGTCAAAACAAAATACCTCAGATCCTGTCTCCTCTGTCCAAACATCTGTAAACTATAATTTATGTGCAAATATATATCTACTTGTTGTAACTGGCAAAGTTGAATAGCCAATTCTCAAAAACAATGGTTTTCAACTCTGGATGCACATTAGAATTACCTAGAGAAATTAAAAAACGTGACTTATACCAATGTCCTACTGTAAGTCAACTAAATCAGGCTCTCTGGAAGGAGTGCCTATTTTTTTTCTTAAATTCCCCAGGGGATTCTACTGTGAAGCCAGGGATGGGATCCACTTCTTGAGACGCTTCCCAGGCAGTGCATTCTCTGAGTGTCTCTGAATGAAATTCAGCTAAGAACGATAATCAATGGAGAGATTGCTTGAAGGCAATGCAGTTCATTCATTTCTAGTCTACCATCTTTAAGCCAGATTAGTAGAATAAGGGTAGTATACTAGGACAGGTTTATAATGCCCCAGCAGATTTTCTTTTTCTGTATCTTTTTTTATAATGCCATTTGCTTATATGAGATGTAAGATGTCACATGCTATATTGAGGGATATATGTAAGAACAGACTTGCAAAATGTATTTGTCTACTCTGTGGATATTATTGAAGACTTTACTCACACATCTTGCTGCTGTCTTTCAGAAGATACTTGGGAACAAGTTTTTCTGTCATAATTAGGAATTCTAAATGTTTAATGGATTTATGAATTATATAACTAATCAAGTTTTATTTAATGAGCTGCTAGAAAGCTTAGAGCCAACATCTTGGCCTGAGCAGGTGTAATAGGAATTACTCTCGTATTAATTTTTCTTTTTATCTTTGTTCTCCATTTTTATCTTTGTTCTCCATTTTTATCTTTGTTCTCCATTTTTATCTTTGTTCTCCATTTATCTTTTTCACCTCCTTATCATTTATCATTTTTATTTGTTTTTTGCATCCATTGAGTCATTGTAAACTGTTTAGGAATAAGATTTGATGTAGGTAACATTTAAAAAAGCAGCTAATGGAGCTGATGATCAAATATTGCACCACAAAAGATGACCTTAGTGCAAGTCAACTAATTTCCTCAATGTAAGCAAACTTGAACAGCATCAAAGTCAACCTATAAAACATGTGTCTTGGCGAGGGCGGGGGGGGGGGGGGGGGTACTGGACTAATTCTGATGTTGAAGTAAAAATATCTTACATACTGTGAACAGGCACATATACCTCAGAATAGTGTTATCATTCTACATTTACATGTTTACCAGTATGCACTGAAAGGGGCATAAAGGAGTGGGCAAAGGGAGGTAAATATATCCTTATTTGAGAAGGAAGAATAAAAAAAAAAGGTGAAACTTCTATTTGGGTAGGATGCCCAAATTAAGCTATACCAGGAAGGTGAATATATGGGAAGTAATAAATCTTTCAATCAGATCTTCTTTGGTGTATGAGAAGAAAAAAATCTAGGTTATGTTAGATTTTTAAAAACAACATAGCTGGAAGACATTCTAATTAATATACTTTTTTTGCAAAGCACTCTGTATTGTTTTCATGATGAGTCAATTAAATCTCTAATGTGCCACTACTAAGATGCCTGGATTGCAAATACAGGCATTTTGAAGAAAGGGTTCTAGAGTCTGATTATTACACAAAGAAAAGTGATCACGTTCTTACTAAACTGCATTGATGAATTATGAAAAAGATGTTATAAAAGTAATTCATAGTTCCTGTAAGAGATGAATATTCCCATGAATACATGGAATTGGAGTGAAATTATTCTTTATTTTTTTAATTTTTTTTTCTTAACCTTTATTTATTTTTGAGACAGAGAGAGACAGAGCATGAATGGGGGAGGGTCAGAGAGAGAGGGAGACACAGAATCCGAAACAGGCTCCAGGCTCTGAGCCGTCAGCACAGAGCCCGACACGGGACTTGAACTCACGAACCGCGAGATCATGACCTGAGCCGAAGTCGGATGCTTAACCGACTGAGCCACCCAGGCGCCCCGTGAAATTATTCTTTAAAAAGAAAACTAGTAGTAACCTATATTGATGGGTCTATTTGCATATGTAACTTGAGACACAGGTTTCCTCTTAGCTAGATCACCTTTTATTAAATTATTTACCTCCTGATTGATACACAGGCAAAACCCCTCTTTAAATTTAAATGAGAGCCTGGATTTACACATGTATGTAAACTCTGATGCTGGTTTTTAATTTATATCAGCTACATAACAAAATATCATCTTCATTTTAATACAATACAACACATTTCTTTCTGCTGAAGACATTGGGTAGTTTTCACTATATCTGTGGTTTGTGTAATTATTACAAAAGTTGTATACAAAACCCTGCAAATATGCAAAAATTGCAAAATACACTCTGACAGCTAATGCTCTGAAAACACTTTATTACACAAATTACATTCAGATTCTGAAAATAGTGTTCTAACAGTGTAACCATCTAAAAATAAGACATCCCAAAAACACACCAACTGAAGAAAATTAAAAAACGAATTTAAATAGAGACTTTTTTTCTTTCCCTCATTGCAATATAATGTTAGTGATTTTAAAAAAATAGGAGATTTAGCAGCTTTGTCCTCATGTAGCACAAAGTTTCTCTTTACTGCCACAGGCTGAGAATGCTGAACAGGAAAGGCACCAAAGACAGACATAGGCAATGGAAGTGCTATTGGGAAAATACTGTGTTCAAGCAGAGAATGGGGTTATTTACATCTACAGAAAAGTCTCAAAAATGTAAATGAGCAAAGCTTCCATCATTAAAATTAGTAGTGTGATGAAAGAAGAGGACCATTCCTCTAGGCTATGTTCATATAAAGACAATGGCACTGTTATGAACTTTTAGGAAACTCCTCAACTAGAAACAGAAGCCAACTAAAAACAAATGAAATAAAACATGTACAGTCCCACATAGACTAGTACAGTTTACAATTAAATACGCAAAACTCTAAACGTGCTAAAGGGAAAGGAATCGGGCATTCTTGGAAAATCTCATCAACCTAAATCAAAGCCCGTCTTCAGGAGGAAGAAGGTGAGGGCGCAGGCAGAGGTGCTGAATACTCCTCTTCCGATTCACTTCCATCATCCTCCTCTTTCTCTAGGTCACTTCCCTCGGTGCTAAGACGGTCAAACCCTTTCCGGCTGTAGCCTTTCCGGCTTGCAAAGAAATTTCCGAGGTTTAAGCCTCCACTTCCCTTTCCTGGAGAAAGCACACAGTGACACAGAACTGATGGAAAGTTTGCACAAATGATTCTCGGTGTACTTGTAAATTCTTAAATGGTAAACACATTAGATATTGGGATGGGAAAGGGTAGATATTAACAACAACAGAAGTGAAAGAGATAACCTACAGAGTCAGAAAGATATTACTTGTACTGATTTATTAAAATAAATAAGAAAAAAGCTCCCCAGGATTATGTGTTTCTGTAGGATTCTTTAAGATTCATTTCCCAGCTCCTGCTTTTTCCAGGCTCTCTGGAACTGGGATCCCTTGAGAAGCTCTTCATTTCAATGACTATATGAAAAGGTCACCTTCACTATGACAAGCACTGACATGCTGACAGGAGTGAAAGAAAATTTACTGAAGACAAATGAAGCCAGATAGATAAAAGGCAGGGGAAGAGAATTAAATATAGAAAGGCAAGGTAGAAAAAAACGAAACTGGGAAATGTGCTGCCAGCGCCACATACTTCAGTTTAGTTTACGGTTTGCATTCTGCATTTAACATTGCTGTGCTGCACATGAGGAGTTTACTTTTCAGAGAGAGTATGGGAATTAGATCCCTGCTCTGTAAAGGACATGAGCGTGTTGACTCTGAGCCACATGTGAAGGATTCTGAAAGGTCACAGGCATACCTCTAAGTCTTCCAAGCACTCTTCCTGAACTTGCCTCAAGTTTGTGTTCAGAATCTGCTAGAAAAAGATGGCACATTTCAAAATGAGTCCCAGTCACCCTCCTCAACCATGGGCTCAACTTTGAATACCGAATCAGAGGTTCATAAATGATTAAAAACAAGGCCTGGGTTTGTCTGTAAGCAATTCTAAGGGGGAAAAAAGGCGATATATTATTGTGATGTATCTGAGGGCCAGAGCTGGGTTCGACTTCAGTGCTGTGCAGTCTCAATAAATTACTTCTTTAAGCCTCAGTTTTCTCATTGGAGAAAAGAGGGATCAATGATAATTCCTACCCATCTGCAAGGTTTAGATGGGATACTGCATGTGATGTGCTTAGAACATTGCCTGGTAGCTACACAGTAAATGCTCAATAAATATTAGTTATTTTTATTAGGACAAAATTAAATTACCAGGAGTTTGTAACAACTTGGGAAGCTTTGGTTATTATAAATTAGGAGTTTTGTCTTAGGCTTTAATCTTTCTATTAAGCACAGTACATGTTGTGCTTGAGACAGCCTTGGATTCACGTACATCATTTCTTCTTTGTGTAGGACTTAACTGAAGGCAAGGACCTGAATGAAACACTGAATAATTTCAGTCATAAAAGTGACCCAAACTCTCCCTTGGAGCTTCCCATCTTCCTGATGGATGGACTTTCTTTCTTTATGGGGAGGCAGAACTCCCAATGGACTTATTTTTCCCTTTGCTCTGTATCTGTTTGTACTTTTTGTCCTGACTTCCCCTAAGGGCTACTCCCCTAAGGGCTGTAGACAGGGAAGTGAGGCTTGGGGTTCTCCTATGAAGCCTCTAACCAGGAGTAAAGGCAGCCTCAAGGGAAAAGCTAGCAAGCAGATGGCAGAGGAAAGGTAGAAGAGTGGGTGTGGAGAAAAATAGGCAAGAAGGGAAGAATCTGATTAAGACTATTAGAGAGCCAACGAATTAGACTGTAAGTTCTATAAGGATGCAGGACAGCCTTTATTTAGCTGGCTTTGTATTCCCTGTGCCTGCCACAGTGTCTGATGTGGAAGTGACATGCAATAAGTATGTGTTGAATAAATGGAAGGTCTTTTATGAGGGTTACTAAAAACTCATTAATTGGACAAGATCTATCCAGAACAAATGCTGAAAAAAGGTGACAGGCTGATCTACTTTTAGAATTAAATGTATTATATGGAACCATATAAAACTGCAATATTTCTGTTGAATATTTCAAAATGAATAAAGGTAATTTCATATGGTCTGACTTAGGTCTCTGCCTTCCTAACACACTCCTGTAAATTCAGTATTCTGTAACAGTGCCGTGTCACACGTGCTTACCGGTGAACAGGAGAGACCAAACCTTCTTAACTCCCCAGCTACTACTCCTTCCAGTGTGGTTGAATACCACCATTCCTGCTGCCTGGTCCCAGCCCCTTGTGTTCCTGATGCTCTGCGTATTTATCACTGCACTTACCACCCTCTGTTGTTACCTTTATATACAGTCCTCTCTTTTTCATGTTTCATCTATTTTGTGAGCTCCACTTATTTATTCAGTCATTTCCCCAACAACTATTTATCAAACCCCTAGTGCCAGGAACTGTGACTGTGCTGAGGATACATAAGTAAACAAGTCAACATGTAAGATTTTTGCTGTTTTGAAGCTTCCATCTAACTCCATGAAGACAACGACTATGTTTATCTTTGCTCCTGCTTACCACAGTTCCATACCCTTAACAGGGGCTCAAAAGAAGTTCTTTTTGAAGAGTTAATTGTATTTTTGAGAGCTTTATCAATTGCAGATGAACAGCAAACCAAAGTCCTAGAAAAATTCCCTTTCACAACTAATTAAATGGAATCCTCTGTTCTTTGTTTCTGTGTGCTTTTCTGTGTCAGGGCTTTGCCGTGGGCACTGAATCCCTGCCATGGTCGCCTTGGCCTGAAATAGAATCAGATGCTACTTCTTGATCGAATGCTGCCTCCCACCCTGGCCCACAGATTCCTTCCCCGACACAGTTGTAGACTCTTGCCTTAGGACCTGGGAAGCCAGCCAAGGGACTGCTCCAGGGAGGTAAGAATCATGGGCTGGATTATTTGTTTGTTTATTTGAATGTCCTGAAAGGAACACAGCTCCTCTTCCTACACTATGATAATGATCTGATAAAATACTGATTCCAACACTGGACCCTGCCTTGTTTGGTGAAGGAAGGCTGATGGCCCAAATTGTGACTATCTAAAAGCTACTGAATGATGTATTGTAGGAATAAATAGTTGATTTCCTGAGAAAGCTGAGGTTTAAGATAAGTATCTTTTATGACTTATGACTTCTATTACTGTATTACCAATGACTGTTTTTCACAATCATTGGTGGTGTTACTTGAGCACTTACCTGGTGGCAGATACTGTTGATAAATGCTTTATATTTATTATTTCCCTTAATCTTCACACAACCTTGTGAGTATTTTATCCCTACTTTATAGATGAGGAAACTGTGGCTTGGAGAGACTAAGTAACTTGCCCAAGGTCATGTAGCTAGGAGCTAAAGCCAGGACTAGCAGGGGAAATATATAACTCCCAAAGAATGGACCTAGGTATTTTGAGGCCTGGGCCTGTTTCTAACAGCAAGGATCTCCTCCTTCCTGACCCTAATTTATAGTGACTACATATCTATACAATTTCATGTGGAGACATTAACTGGGCTTATGCCAATTGCTAACAGGCAGTATTAAAAGTTATATTTTAATCTAACTATCTAAATTTCTGAGGCTTCAGATACTTTTTCTATGGTGATACTAACTATAAACAATATTTGGAACATAAACAATAATATCCAAAAAGGCAGAGAGCATTTAGAAAAAACACTGAAAAAAAATCACAACCAAACTTTGGGGATACTTAGGCCAAACACTCTTTCAAAGGTAGGTTCCAAGTTCAAGGGGCTCATTTTACTTGCCTCCAAAGGCCTTTGATTTTTTCCACCGAATAAATAAGGCAATGGCCAGCAGGACAACCACCGGAATAACCAGAAGGGTTGTAATGAGAACAATGGGCACTCCAAAGCCCGGCTCTTTGATCAGTTTCTGTTTCTCTTGCATCTTCTGCAACTCTGTGGAGGCCGGTTTGTTCTCCATTTTGTTTTCAACAACTGCCTCGGATTCTTCAGGGAAAGAAGAGTTCACAATATTCAACTGACTCAAAGATTCCAAAACCCAACCACCCACCCCTACCCAGTCAAATCAACAACTGCTCATAAAGAACTTGTTGAGTTCCGTGCATGTGGGGTTCACATTTCAATATCTGAATCTACCAAGCTAGCAGCAGATATTGTGATTAGTAATATCCACTCAATGGTTTTGTACCTTTAAGTTGGTTTTCTTTGATCCTACCCTTTATTCCCATAATTCCACAAAACAAATATCCTCCTTTTGCATTTTTTTCAAAGTTAAAATTAATAGGCAGTATGGTGCAGGCAAAGAATTGGTGTGCATACTACAGTCAAATGAATCTAGGCTGAAATCCTAGTTCTCCTATATAAATTAGCTGTGTAACTTTGGGCAAGTTACTTAAATAATCTGGGCCTTAGTAACCTCATCTGTAGACCTATGATGATAAACAAACAAAACACCTCCTTCATAAAATTGTTGAGTGTGAATGTTTATCATAGAGATGGTGTTTAATAAGCATGTTTCCTTGTATCTTTAGTTTGTGAATCTTGTTAATGTTCAATGAGTTATTGGCACATCGCATGCACAGTGACACACATTAATTCTAGGATTTCAAACTGGAAAAAGAACTGTGTCCTTTTCAGGTTCTTTTATACAGTTCCTAGCAAGCCGTAAGTATACACAGAAGCACTGTATATATGATTCTGTGTATGATGAAAATAGAACAATTCTCTGGTATTGACTGGTACTGGGTAGATAACAGGCCTAAAGTACTGTTTGGGAAATGATTCAACTGAACCATATAAACTGCTTCAGGTATCTTAACAACTACTGACTTGAAGGTTGAGCCTTCCAACATTCTTGCCCTCCAGAAGCACATATGTGTGCTTGTACAAAAACCCTAGTGTGCAAAGTCTAGGAGTTACTATCATCTTTGCCAAAATGCTCACAAGATTTCTGGAACTTCAGTTTCTTGGTGCGATGTAGAGTGTATCATATGGCCTCATGGAAATTTTGACAAAATGGCAGGAATAGCTGGTTCAACACAATCAGGAAAATCTTTGGTTAATGTTTAATATGTGTTCACATGCTTAGTAGCTTGCTGGACAATTCTCCAAGGAAGGATTTCTCAAATTACTTAAGACACTATAAGCTTTTTGCTTATAAGCTTTTTGCAGCTTTTTCCTTCAATGTTCTGAGCCAGCCTCCTTCATGATCTCAATGAAACCTACTGAGCACTTGTACTGTTTCAGGCAATGTTCTCATTTAATCATTACACCAAGCCTATGAGTAGGCATTGTTAGTATCACCATTTTACAGATGGCCCCATAGTCTTCATTTCCTTCTCTGTACTATGGTTAAGGGGAAACCATTATTTCAATTTTTGTCCACTGGAGTGGCTCTTTGAAACTTCAGCAGGAGAGAAGGAAAGGGATTGGTTCGTAGATCTAGATGGCTCCAATTTAACCTGTCTGGATCTCAGTTTCCAAGGGGAATATAAGTGTGATTCTTACTCTTCCTGATCACTAATTGTTACATCTTTTTCTTCATTACTATAGGAGAGATAGGCAAATTGTTCTGTTTTACTTAAATTCCTTCTATATTTAAGCAGGAAAATAACAATAAATAGAAGATAAGATTAAAAAACAGACCAAAGATACAGATTGGTAGTCAAAAATTTATTGCCTTGAAAGAAGGATTTGTTTCTATTTGAAGGTGACTATAACCAGAATAATTACATAGCATTTTCTGTCATTTAGTGGGTTTACTGGCACCAGAGACAATGGCTGTACCAGCTCATTTTCAGTTCCCTTTTTATAAAGGCAGAGCCAGGAGTGAGCTCCAGTAAAAGGAAACAAGAACTGTGAAGTAGGTGACAGACTAACAGAATCAGTTTAGCATTCACAGAGAGTATGCTGAGAATGAGGTAATAACCTCACTAAGGTATACACACTACACTTGAGAAATTCTTGATGTCCACATTCCCTTTGGTAATCTGAGTGCATCTACTAAAAATACACAAACATTCTAACTTTTGAACCTGCTGAAGTATGTTTAGATTTTAAAAAAATACTCTATATCTTAAAGAAAGAGGATAAATTTAAATTTCCCAGTAAAAAAAATAATATATTGTTCTTTCTCAGGAACTTTTATAAGTGGAATAAAAAGTCTAAAAAATAGTTATGATTTAAGGATTTAAGGAATTTCAAAACAGTAACAATTCAAATTCTGCCACTTTTATTCTTTATCCTAAATTCTTTAACTGAAAATTAAATTCTTTAATTTGGAGCATCCCTGATGAAGGAGCAGTGAAGAAGCTCCAATATTACCCAGAACCTGGGGCTTCTGGAAGAGAGGGGCTGCTTCATGTGACATTTTTCTATCATGTACGATGCCAGATGTATTGCATTTTAAACAAAAATGTCTTCAAACAAGCTCTTCTGGCATCCCTATACATACTTGGAAATAAATATAATTTTGAAAAGCTGACATACACGAAGTTTTTTCCCTTCTTTAAAGCCCTGAGTTTAGAAAGGGAGGCTAGGTGCATTCTTGTGTGAGCTCACACACTCAAGCATGAACATGTTTCTTTCCCCTTGAGAGAGGGGAGAAGCCCAGAGACCTCTTGGAATTGGAATAACTCGGACAGTAAAGGAGAGACATTCTTAATACAGCAATACAGCAATTATTACTCAGTTTATTACAGACAGAACTGACGACTGAAGGTTTTAGATGGCATACTAGCAAGTAACAGGAAAAGTGCAGAAAGCACCAATGAGATTACTCTTTCCTTTCTTTTTATTACTATTTTTTTAATGCAGTGTGTTTCCCCTATAATATGTTGTTCTCCATAAGGCCTAAGACGCTAGCTGCCCTAGAGAGTTTCTTTTTATGTTAAGACTGATTCACTATCATCATCTTTTATTTGGGGAGCTAGGGGTAAAGGCTATGATTTTGACATCTTTTATCCCTAGCAACTTTTTTTAATTTTTTTTTTTCAACGTTTATTTATTTTTGGGACAGAGAGAGACAGAGCATGAACAGGGGAGGGGCAGAGAGAGAGGGAGACACAGAATTGGAAACAGGCTCCAGGCTCTGAGCCATCAGCCCAGAGCCTGACGCGGGGCTCGAACTCACGGACCGCGAGATCGTGACCTGGCTGAAGTCGGACGCTTAACTGACTGCGCCACCCAGGCGCCCCTATCCCTAGCAACTTTATTTGAAAATGCTTTTCCTAAGTTTCTTGTCATCACACATTCTCTTACCTGTGCAACTGCCTGTGAACACAACACTGGTTCTGAAACCCTGTTATTACTCATCAGTTATATGACCATTCACAGTGGGGATGAAGGTCATCAGAGGTTACTCAAATTTGGAAATTTATACAGCAGCTAAATCTGGGATGATGCTTCTCCCTCTCTTTTGTAAGGGATGGTTTAAGTTAAGTTTTCAGATTTTGATAAAAGACAAACTTTTGGAGATTCAGCATGCTTTATACTCCTTTGTGTAATGAGGAAATAATCTTAAAAAAAGAAAGGTTTAATGAGAGTCATATGAATCCAACAGAGGACTAGAAGAACTTCATTTGAGTTTGGGTATTTGAGTTTAGGTATTCCTATTAAAATGTGTATGTCATGACAAGATAGTTCAATGACATTTACTATTTGAACTCCTGTGTTCCGCCACAAGGCTGGGAGGTTTTCTGAATTCAGTCAGCGGTGTGCACTGAGGAAAGAGGAAATGGTGTGGGGAGAGCGCTCACTGTTCATCCTTCATTGGCCAGGCAAGAAGAGATCAGTGTGGATGGGCTGTTCTCAACAATCCAAACACTATAATCTAGGATTTTTATTTTATTTTATTTTTGGTGGAACTTATTTAAACAGAAGTGGCTTGAGGCCACTGTGAAATCCCAGAGATTTCAGAGTAAATACAACCATCCCCAACCTACAGCTCTTGGAAGAATTTACGGTAAATGAATTGGTGGTATTCATTTCTCCTCAGTAGTACAGGAATAGTGGTTAAAAGCACAGACTTCAGTGGCAAATAAACTGTGGTTTAACCCCGGCTCTATCACTTAGTAGTAATTCTGATCTTCGATTTCCTCATGTGTAAAATGGGGATAATACCAAATTATCACATGGCTGGTGTAAGGAATTAATTTAGTAATTTTTGTATAGTTCATTGTTTGTGCTCCATGAATGATAGCTATTATTAATAATAATATATTTATTCCAGGGAAAACAACTCACCAATAATTCTGTATGTAACAATCATAGAAAAATAAAGGATCAGGAACTCTTCAATATGAGTGTGGTATCAATGCCACCCAGTAGAGTCACCTGTGTTGAATCTCTATAAATGCCAAACATTTGCTATTTATTTATTTTATAATATTATCTTACCCCTTTCAACCTTGAGTTGGCTATATTCTCTTATCTGCCTATATAAAATCCCTAAGCTCCCTCTTGGTTCTTGCTTCTTTGTATCTTTTTCCATCTGCTTTCATGAGAAAGGAAAACAAGTAAGCCTAGGGTTAAGTCTGAATATCTAGGTGAATCATTTGTAAAGCAACTAATAATGGAATCACTTTGCTTCTTAAACACTGGGAGCACCCTATATTGAGTTCTTAATTTTACATGACCATGTCAAAACCCTGCAGATAGTATAACATGTACAAATATAAACTGATCCTAGGAAAGGGAGAGAATAATTTGACTAGGATTTCGAATTAAACCAGTGGCTGCTTAACAGTAGCTAAATTCCATTTCCCATTCCTGATAGTACGTACCAAAGCTATACTTATTTGTGTATATGCATATGCGTGCGCGTGCACACACACACACACACACATTCTCTATCTCTCTCCCTCTCTTCCTCTCTCCCCTTATAGGTTATAAGTCTTTTGAAGTCAGGCACAGTTACATTTCCCTTAAACCAATTATAGCCCCTTATACATAGATGGCCCTCAGTAAATTTTGGGGCAATTGGTGCTAAGATTGGAGCTTAGGGAACAGCTCATCTTGTCAGGCCCCTATAACAGTAACTCACCAAAGATATGTTTTTCACTCATTTAGACTACAGCCCATTATGGAAGGCCTTTTCCAGTATACTGGATGGTATTTTTCTGCTTGTCTGAGGTTAATGTACTTCTAAAAGTGGCTGACTTACTTTTTTTTCCTCTTTGAATGTCTTTGGCCCGCTTGTTCAGAATCACTTTCTATCACTTGAAATCAGTGAATTTGAGCTCATTATTACCAGTCCATTTAACAGAGAAAACAGTAGCAACATGCAGGTTTAAAGGCTCAGTACATAGAAGTTATGGATGATTTACCGGATTATATTTTTAGTCTGATATTTTTTAATGTGCAATCCAGAGCCATAAAATAATTCAGCACAAATAGTCTTGGGTTTCACAGTCATAAGAGGAATCTGACCAACCTTTGATTTCCTGGACCTCAATGCCAGCCTTTTTTACTGATCGATGTTCCATTTCTGTAAATAGCACAGCAAAGGAAAAAGAAAATCAAAATCTCCAAAAAAGATTTGAAAACTTAATTTTGACATTAATTTTACTTAGTAGCAAATATTTTCTCACTTCCTCAAATGCAATATCATATTACAGAAGAGTTTTAAGACAAACCACTAATTTGGTGCCAGGCCCATGAATCCTGGATACAGTCTCCTAGGGAAAGCTGAAATATTTCTAAGCTCTTCATATTCAAAATAAGATTTTCCTTGTGGAGTTCATAATGAATGTATTTTTGAAATATCAAGTGGTTCTGTTTTTATATGGACATGGACTGATGACTAACTCTGCCATGTTTGATTACCAGTATTCTAGCTACATAAGTAGATTTCACTAGTTAAATAGTAGAATGCAAAGACAGGGGACATTTGTTTAGCCTCCGATGGCAGTCTTACTGTTCCAAAAGTACTGTTTTCGAGATTTATTATTCAGTTGCATTCTGGACTCCAGAGAGCATTTTTCTCTTTCAAAGCTGAATGCTTATTGCAGCGCTTCTCAACCAAGGGATTGTCAAAACCACTTGGGAAGCCTTTCCAAAATACACATATTGTCACCCTCTTCTTTCTATAGATCTTGAGTAGGATCTGGCCATGTGTTTTGAAAGCCCTCCCCACCGTGACTTGGATATGCATCTCTGTTGAGTACTGACCACTAGGATGGTATAAAGACCCTCAGACCAGAATCTTAATGAGTTCAAGTATCATATTCCTGTCTGCAAAATGAAGATACTGTCTAGATTTCTGAGGTCTTTTCTATCTTGAAAGCTATTCATTTTTTTTTTTTTTTTAATTTGGAAAAGCCTGGATTTAGTCTTGGAATTGGGAATTATCCACCTTTTTACTTTCCTGTCTGCCCACACGTTCTGGTTCCTCTTTGAGGATGCAGGTGGTGGGAGAGCTACACTTACAAGGGGAATGTAAGGCTACTGCTAGAGTAGAACAGTCCACAGACATCTCTGTGCCGTCAACTCTAACTGGGTCCTTATTACAAAACAGCAAAAGCTACTCAAAGGACAATTCTGAAGATAGCAGTTATCAAATTTACTTGGGTCCCAAGATCTGTATGCTCAACGATTAAAGTTTTTGGACTCTTGATATTACTTCTCTTTCTTATAACTTACTTCTTTTCTTTGTTGTCATTTTCACTTTTCCTTGTTATAATTAGTATTTATCTTCATTAATTCCAAATGACCTTATTATCTATCTAAAATTGCTTGTTGCAGTTCCTGATACCTCAGCTTTACTGTCTTCCATTCTTTAATTCTTTTCCTTAACCCTATCTTCTCCTATTGTTTCTACCCTGCCTTTTTTTTTTTTTTTTTTTTTTTTTTTGTGAGAGAGAGAGAGAGAGAGAGTGCGAGTGGGGGAGAGGGACAGAGGGAGAGAGAGAGAATCTTAAGCAGGCTCCACACTCAGCATGGAGCCTGACATGGTGCTCGATCCTATGACCCAGGGATTATGACTGACCTGAAATCAAAAGTCAGACACTCAATTGACTGAGCGACCCAGGTGCCCTGGACCCTGTTTAATTGAGAAACTTGTTTTTAGTATGATGTCAGAGGCTAGGTTAGTATACTTTTCAAGAATTAGAAATAATGTCCAAATTGCCATTAGAAAATCCCCAAAAGTAGCTGGCTTGATCCTAATGGGGAAACTCTTCTGTCCCCAGACATAATTTTGAGTTATGTGAAACAACAGTTCAGTATTCTGAACAAGCTGAAGTCTAAAGGAGAAAATGCAGTGCTTCCTGCTTGGGATACTATGTGTCTGACACAGATGTGCTGGTGCTCCTAGGTGCTCGGCAGCTACCGAGAGCTGAAGAGCCACATGGGAAGTGACACCAGGGTGGAAGCCAGTAGCTCCTCTGCTTTGCCAAAGCCATCATCTCCCTCTGGAACTAACTTGGAATTAACATTGGCTTTCAACGTAACAGACATTACTCCAGGCATCAAGAATTTCCTGTGGAGTATCTGTGGAAACAAGGGGAAAACTGCCAGGAAAAAAAAAAAAAAAAAAAAGCGTTTCTCTCTACTTTTTAAAAATCAGCTTAATCCCTGAAATGAAACCAAACAGGTCGTTTAACAACTGCCAATTACGCTTTGATTTCCTTCTCCTATCAATAAAAAGAGAAGGGAATGCAAATATTTTTTTCACATGCTCTTAAGCGATGCAACTGAGGGAAAATGTGGACAATAATACTCTAAAAATCATACTTTCAGTCAGGGTGAACTTCCACACAGTGTTGGTGTGAGCGTCTCCAACATACACAGTCCCATCTTCTGACGCAGCAATATCGTGAGGCATGTCAAAGTGCTGCCAGAATAAAAATGAGGGTGGTGAGCCTACACTTGAATTCTTCATGAAAAGGCAGAAAAACAAAGCAAAGCACACGACAAAGCAAGAAGCCTATGAATCAAACCAAACAACCTATAATTCTGTCAAAGCAACTCTAGGCCAAGAAGAAGCATTCACTCATTCACCAGGCACCGACTCTGCCACCTCGGGAAATGCCAAGGGACCCTCACCACTGACTTTCAAATCTTTTAAAAGTGAGCATTTATAGGAAGATTAATTTTTTACAGTTTTGTTTACTTGCTGTTACATTAGCCAACTATTTAGTTATATTTATTTTTGCCTCCATGTTTCTTTCTTCTTTTAATCACTATCACATTTGCCTGTTTTAATTTACACAAGTAAAAAAAGACTGAGTATTAATTTTTGTTATTGCTCCCATCAAGCTACCTACCATATGCTACCTGAAAGCTGTTTATACGTTACTGATAAGAGGAGTCATTTCAAAGTTTCAGGGCATTCAGTCTGAATGCATCCAAGGTGATACGCAGCAAATGTGGGGTTTGCTTACTCTGAAGCCCAGTATTTGTAGTATTTTCAGTCAGCAAAAGGAAACAAATAGAGTGTTTCCTGCAAGTACTTCCTGTTTTTTGTTTTTTGTTTTTTTTTTTTACCTATTTCAATATTCAGTGGTTTAATGTTTTTCTTCATGACATAGTTCCATTTCAAATCATTGCCATCTCAGTCATGAGGACATGAGACAGGGGAGCACTTTCTGTGACTTTCCTAAGGTCACTAAACTAGTTCCTGGGAAAGCAGCCTTAAAATGTTGTGCTGCTGCCATTTCTGTCTGGCTACTGAAGCTTTCGGAGGTGCCACGTGTCCACCAGCTGGTAGGACATGGATGATTTTTTTCACCTTTGAGGTCAGTAGGCCTGAGTATACAGTTCTCGGAAATATGACCAGTGCGTGTGAACAGGAGCATTATCCTGACTGTGGTCTTATCAGACAGGATCTGCCCACTTCAGTTTGCTGAGTATAAACGGCACCAATGAGGCAAACTACTGTTCATAGCTCACTTTAGGCGGGCAGAATACATGCTGTGGAGGTACTACTGTACTTTGCGAATCATCAACAATTTGTCACACTGAAAAGAAACATGAGACAGCCATGCCAAGGAGGCTCATTCCTTCATACTATCAAATGAGCTGTGACAAATGCACATGAGAAGAACAGAAAGCCAGAAATCAAAATGTTGCCTTGTTGAAATCTCACAAGCCAGTCATTAAATGTTCATCTTTATTTTGGGTTCAGCTAATACGTGGCAACAGACTTGTAAATTCTAGGCAGTTCCTCTTCTGTACCAAAATATGTTCTTAGAAACTGCTTTGCAAAGCATATGGTTGTAAAGTGCTGCATATTTTCTGATAGGAAAAATAATATAAATAGGTGAGGGGGAAATGTGTGAACTCATCATTAGCTAAGGACTTTGCTTTAAATAAATCACAATATGTCATCAATTCCATGCTACAATAACAATAAACTTCTATCTCTGGTTCTCAAGCCAATCCAGGGAGCCAGGGGTTCTGTTGGAGATACTCTGCGGCCATTGGAGGGGCTGAGGAGGGAGAAATAGTGGATAGGACTTCGGGACCTCTATTCCTACTGCAATCAGAAGCACTCAACTGTAATTTCTTTAATGAACTATTCTGTTTTGTGTTATCTGAAACAGAAAATCATGTTGTAAGCTTTAGGATTTCAGAGTTGAATGGATTTAAAGACCTTCCACTCTAGGCTTTGTAAACTTTTCTGAGGTTTCTCCTTTCTTCTCTTGAGGTACCCCTCCCTAGCAAAGTAACACTGACAAGAAAGAATGACAGCATCCTCCTGGGGCATCTGATGACAGAGCCCAGGGCAATCAACCTGCTCTCAAAATCTTATATTCTGTCTTAAAACTGCATAAGGGATTTGTGTTCTCTGTATAGTTATGTTTTCTTTAACATGAAATAATGTTTAAACTTAAATTAATATGAAGTAAAATAGCTAAGAAGTTGCACCGAGTTATGTTGTAGTTTAATATAATCCATTGGTATATGGATGTGTACCTCTGGGAATTAAAAGGTTAAAACACATTTTAGGGTCTAAAGACTTGTGTTTATGACCCAGGTGTGCTACTTACTCTGTAGCTTTGGATAAGTAATTTCACTTGTGTGAAATTTTGAGTTCAAATCCTATCAAATACTGTAATTTTAATCTCCATTGTTAAGGTTAGAGAAACAACATAAATATAGGCTGGTTTTTGTTTTCTGTTTTTGTTTTTTTTTTTTTTCCTTTTCTTTTCTTTTGGCCTGGAGTGGCAGGGATCCATTCCATTCCAGCCTGAAGAGTGTGTGTGCAACCAGATGTTAGGGACCGTAGGCTTTCTTGTGATAATGGGGGTAAGAAAGTGGAAGGTAACTGTGTATCTTTTGCCCTGATCTTTATTGTCCTACGGTCTGAGCCTCCCTGCATAGACATCAAATGAAGCTCATACATTCGGGCATAAACTTTTCTAAAGAATGTAACAGAAGAGAGATCTGAAGTACATGGGGAAGTATGTGGTGGACAGGCACAAACAGGTACACATTATGCAAAACCTGACTTTTGATTTGAAAGAAGAATCTCTTCATACTTAGGAATCAGAGTACCATATGGTTTCCTTCACCCAAATTTAATCTTTGTGATGATAATGTGATTAAATGGGAATTCTGAGAGATTCATCAACTGATGTTAGTTTACAGAGTCAACACAGAACAAATTTCTACATTTTGTTGTAAGTCCTGTTTATTGAAAGGAAAAGCAAATTTCACCTTGGAGTTAGACTCTCTTTTAAGTTTGCTATACTGACTTACGACTTACATCTTGTGACTTATTCATTGTTGAATGTCTGATGAACGCTAATGTTTAGGCATAATGCTTTCTAAGATTTTCATTCATGGCTGTTCATATTTTTATGAGAATAAGGCTCATGTAGAATTTAGCTTCTTGCTTAGCCCATAGTTTTGCTTTCTAGATGTATATATGAATTAAAAGTCAATGTCCTGGTTGACACAGTATATTATATTAGCATTAAAAGAACAATCAAGGCAAACACTGTACTAATACAAAGTGAAGACGTGAAAGAAAGTTAAGTCTCTTACTTTATCAATAGATATGAGGAAGTTAACTCAAAGGGGCAAAACAATGAATATCAGATAATCAGTAAGGATCTGCAACACTACTGAAGTAAAATAGGTATTATCAATGTAATGAATTTCTTTCTGAAGGGTACTATGATTGGATATTTGATTCCGTATAGCTTTTCAGGTAAAATACGGTGAAAAGTCCTTCTTGTTGCATATCAATAGAAACTTAGGAAAAGTAAGGAATTGGTACTACAATCTTTAGTTCAGATTCAGTTTGGTTCAACTCAGATCCTGTAACTTTAGCTAAAACTCCATTTGAGGGAGAGGCTATGTAGGCTATGTCCTGTTCTGTTCACCACCATATCCTTAGTTATCTAACATGGTGTATGACAGAGTAGGGAGTTAATAAATATCTCTGGGATAAATAAATCCCAGACTAGCTGTCAGTACTCTCACAGACATATTTCTCAAATATTGAGACACTTTAAAGTTTGGTTTTTTTTTTTAATCTAGCAAATTTGGTATTTTAAAGAATACTGTAAGAATTAAGAGTATGGAGATAGTTTGTCCAGTGCTTTATGGCAACTGCATTTTGGTCCAAGTAAAGCCAGTAAACATTTACATGTTTTGAAAAGTAACTCTTATTAGCAGCATTTTGGCAGGCTGAATTTTTTTTCTTTTACTTAAAATTTAAATCCAGGTTAGTTAACATATGGTGTAATAATGTTCCATCACTTACATCTAACACCCACTGCTCATCCCAACAAGTGCCCCGTCTAATGCCCATCACCCATTTAGCCCATCCCCCTACCCCACACCCCTCCAGCAACTCTTAGTTTGTTCTCTGTATTTAAGAGTCTCTTATGGTTTGTCTCCCTCTCTGTTTTCATCTTAATTTTCCTTCCCTTCCCCTATATTCATCTGTTTTGTTTCTTAAATTCCATATGAGTAAAATCATATAATATTTATCTTTCTCTAATTTCTCTTAGCATAATACACTCTAGTTCCATCCATGTTGTTGCAAATGGCAAGATTTCATTCTTTTTGATTGACAAGTAATATTCCATTATGTATATATATACTACATCTTCTTTATCCATTTGTCAGTCGATGGGCATTTAGGCTCTTTCTTTAATTTGGCTACTGTCGATAGTGAGCAGGCTGAATTTTCTAAAATTGATGTGCTGCTACAAGTACATCTAGGAAGTTTATATGAACAATCTGATCATTCAGGCAGTCATACTGAAGAGAAAGTACATTGAAGAGACAAAAGAGCTATGGGCATGATGAACCAGTGTGTTTGTAAACAAGCACTATTAGAATAAACAGTGGTAAGCCATTTGTGAAGTCAAAACTAGCCTTTAGTCTCTTATCTAAACCAAGCCTTTAGGACTTAAATAAACCCCAGGAAGTGCTATTTTGAAGTCTTGTTGCTCAATGTAGTAACAGCATACAAAAAGCAAACGAGATTTCTGTTGGATCTAAGGGAACTACAAAAGTACAATTTGATATACTGTGGTATTTTCTCTACTTGGATGAAACCAGGAAAAGACATTATTATTATTTTTTTTTTTTTGGTATTCTAACTACAGTGAATTTCAACCTGCTATCCTGTGTGAAGTCTACTAAGAACCTTAGAAAGCATACAGTGTTGCTTTGTATCTGAAGAAATTGATCTAAGAACAGACAAGGATATTTATTCTAAATAAAACATAGTAACAGGAAACCCCTATCAACCTAGCTAAGACAGTTGGTTATCACATCTCCTTCAAGATTTTAAAAATTATTCAAGTACAAATCGAATGCCAAGATTCCTATTTTAGTTTATTCCCACGAAAACGGATACCTAGGCAATATATGTGAATACCTTGCGCACTGGCTTGAAGACATCCATAATTTCCCCACTGGAAAAGTTCAACACAAATCCCTGTACAGGTTCTTGGTCCCCAAAGTAAGGCTTCCCATTCACCGCAAAGAGCAAACCTGTGACAACACATCCAGTTAAACACTCTTTAAAATATGGAGAAAACTGGCCTTCAAATATACACATGTACATTACACAGACTATTAATATAGGGTCAGCCTGGTCCTTATAATTGAAAACAAAAGTAGAAAATAATACACTAAGCAAATTTATCTTCTTAAGTAATAACAACAGGGGCAAACAGGTTAAGGGACTAATCTTGCAATAGGAAAACCAGGAATTATAAGGCCTCTCCATTTAGGAAGCCAGTAAAAATCAGGAATACACACATAGTGATATAGATATAGATACATAGGCTTAGGAATAGATCTAGATGGAGAGACATATCACAGACATCCTAGTGATAACCTTTACATAAATTATTGTGGGATGTTAGATCTTTTAAAAAATAAGTAATATCTGCTATCCTTACCAGAAGAATCAGAGAAAAATACACAAAGGCAATACGTGATGTTATAGCAGAAACAGAATAATATGATTTTAAACAAATGAAGTTTGAAAATGTGAGATGCATACTTCAGATTATCAAAGACCTACTTTTTCCTAATTAAAAAAAATTAGACCATCTTTTCATTATTTATTTATTTTTAAATGTTTATTTTGAGAGAGGGAGAGAGGGAAAGAGAGTGTGAACAGGGGAGGAGCAAAGAGAGAGGGAGAGTGAGAGAATCTCAATCAAGCAGGCTTCACGCTTTCAACATAGAGCCTATTGCGTGGCTGAATCTCACAAACCATGAGATCATGACCTGAGCCGAAATCAAGAGTCAGACACTTAACCAAATGAGCCTCCCAAGTGCCCCTAAACCACCCTTTTAATATTAATTTCATGAATACTTTTTGTAGCAAAATTATATTTCTTAATATAGTAGTACTTATAAAAAATAATGGAAACTGTGATGTTTGGCTTAAACACTTCAGATGATTGAATATTATGTTTTAAAGAAGTAAAACACAATAAAATACACATCAAACTAAATGACTGTTGAAGATCCTTTCATCTTTTTTTTAAGGATTTCAGGAAAAGGTTCTTCAGTGTATCATACTAAGAAAAAAATCAATACTATGAGAATCAATTACTGTTGTGCAATATTGTAGAGAGAATTCCAATTATAATACACTTTGTCTTTGCTTAGATTGTTTTTAACCAGATTTTCTCTCATCTTCTCTCTTAATGTTTTTCTCTTCATATTTGATTTATTTTTATTCACTATGAACTTGATCACCCTCTTTTTAAGTGAATGGACTTGCCAAATTTATTCCTTAGATATAAAATAAAAACCAACATGAGAATTTCTTTTTCACTGACATTAATTTATGAGTCTTTTATCACTTCATTACTTATTCCTTGTGGAAGCCAAATTTGCTCCTTATCTGCATACTTGAATCCGTTTATTCCATGTCCTAAATAAATAGGGGGCAGCTTGGGAAGACAGCAGGCATATGCAACTTTAATAAAACAAGAAATGTAAATATAACAGTGGTGGCTACAAATAGTCAATACTACTTTAATATAGGTGCACCTGTATTTATGAAATATATTATAAAAAACATATATAAGTTTAGAAATATATTTTCAGTTGTTCAGTATTAATGATTTAAAGAAATCTTATGCAAGTTATTTTGTAATATGAATTAACTGGATCTTATGTCATAAGTTTATATTATTTTTCTGATTTTCTTCACATCAAGAAAATCTATTCTGAAAATAGGAAACAAAATTCTGGATTTTATTGGTCACTCCTCCTGACATTTAAATACAAGCCTCACTTAATTTACATATTTATCTTTGGGAAAAAACTTGGCCACTGCTTTTTAAAAAAATGTGGAGCAGAAGCATTTTGGATACTGATTTTTCAGACACACACCATCTGTTGATGATGTGTGAAGACATACTACGAATCATTTAATAACTAGAGCAAATGATCATCATTAAGGAAAAATGAAAATCAATGTTTGGAAACAATTTTTGAATGCATTACACACAGGTAAGTTTGAGTTCTTTCTTATTGCTGAATAAAGAACAGGGTCACCTGAGTTGAAAATGATTTACAAGGCATCTTTACACTAAAAGAGTATAAGATCTGATAAAGCATCTTCAATCCCTTAATAAGAAAAAAATTATAATTAAGAGTATATTAAGATAAGAGAAGTAACTTGTAAGGATAGAGGACAGCATGACAAAATATAACAAATAAAGATGAAATACCTGGTATATATGAAATTGCAAATACGTTTCTTCCAAATGACGCATGCTTAATCTCTCGCACAAATTCTTTGGTGTCAGTTTTAAAACACTGGATTCGACCATTTTCCCTGTCTGCCACACATAATTGGCCCAAATGAGGCACAAGAGCCAAGCTGTGAGGAACTCTGAACTGGCCTGGTTTAGGGTTGCTCCCAGAAGATTCTATAGAAGAAAGAAAAATCTCAGCTATACAATTTGTAAAATCACCCAAACCTCTAATGTTAAAGTTTTCTAGTTTTCCAAACTCATGATAGCAAACAATTAAATATTTGGAACCAGGGGAAAAATGAGGTACTAAGTTTGTTCTATAATATCTCTTACCCACAAACACATTACAGATTTTCTCCCTTTTTGGACAAAGTTTTCAGGTTGAGGCATTCTTTTTCCCTCTCACAAGACTGCGTGTGTGTGTGTGTGTGTGTGTGTGTGTGTGTGTGTGTGTGTGTGTGTAAGAAAGCTGGCAACTGGGTGCATACAAAGGCCATGCTTTTCCCACTGGAGGGGACAATTAAATCCTAGAGAATGTGAGAGGTGGCCAATCTCTAGTTCCTAGTGTTACTGGCTAAGAATAACAATTAGAGATCAAGTCTTATTGAGTACCTTCTCCCCACTGTGTGATGAACGTTCCAGTTGGTGAAAATTGCACAATCCGACTGTTGCAGTAACCGTCTGAGACATAGATGGTTCCAGTGTCTGGATCCACAGCCACATCAGTGGGTTGACAGAAGTGATTCTGGTCACTGCCTGGTTGCATGGTCCTTCCCAGGATTAACAGAGGGCCACCTTTACTGTTTGGATCCAGTTTGAACACCTTTTTAACAAGAAACAAAAGCCTTACCCACTTCGCATGGTTACTAGTGGCACACTCCTGCCTTAGAAGACTTTCACAGGCAATTATAGTGTAAGCTCCCAGAGATTTATTTAGAGGAAGATACTTTGTAGAACGGGATGGGACTCTAAAGATCATTTGGTCTGATTCCTTCATTTGATAAGGGAGGCCCTTAGACATTAAGTAATCTGCTCAAGGTCATCCAGGTAATTAGTGGTGAGGGGAGACTAGTACTTGGATGTCTTGTTCCACCCACCTCACACTTCCTTTTGGGTCTCTCCTTGGCTAATGTAATAATAGTACAATGCTCTCCCGATAATACATGAGCAATAAATGTTTACGGAGATGATGTTTGAAGACTCTTACAGTTATGTCTTCTGAGTTCTAGTTGTGTTTTTTTTCTAGTTTTCATACCTCTTTGACACTTATTCATAAAATCGACAGTAGAGCTTATCTTCTGAGAGGAAGACTTTAGGCTATTCTGTGATAGAAATATAATTTCCTTTAAAAACAACAAAAATGTTTTATACATAAACGTGGATGTACTAAAGACCTTAAAGGATTTATAGATTAAGGTAGTTTAAAACAACAAGTGACAAAACAGAACTAAGACCTGGGGATGCAGGAAAGAAAAGCAAATGTGGAAAAGCCAAGAAGGAGGGTGGGATGGCCTATACAGTGGTCAGGGTGAAGCCTCACATCAGGCCCTTAGGTGTCCCACCAGCCCTGCAGAGAAGGGTGACTCAGTTACGTACATATTAGCTCTTCCTGGCACTGAGTTCAAAAAGAAAAAATTCAGTTTTGGCAGTTGTATTTTCTTGTTATCAACTTCCTGGGTGACAGAAAAATACCCACACAGCTCTAGAGCATATCAAAAGCATAACTCCATGAACTTCTATTTGAATAACTGCCAAATGGAAGATTACCTGATGCAGAGCAACGTCTGTGACCCAATAATTTCCGTCTTTATCTATGCTCAAGCCATGGGGCAAATAAAACCTGCAAAATAAAAATAATTGTCTTAATTGTACAATTACTCCCAAAGCCCACATGAGAGGAATTTCTTGCTAATTAATCTGTAAAGGTAATATAAATTGATAAATTGATAAATGGGTACCTGCATTCCTAAAGACCAACATAAGTTAAATGAAAATGCCTGTTATCATAGAAACCTCCTTGTGACAAATCTTAAATGGCATTTAATCTTTCAAAAATCCATAAGTGAAACCTACAACCAATTACAAATATTTATTACAAAGTATGGTATATTAAAACAACACAAATCACATCAATTTAAAAATGAGTTCAAAGGTAATATTACCATTTTAGAAATGTGCATAAAGCAAATTGTGTAGAAAAATGTAAATGGATTTATATAGTTTGAATAGCTTCAGTATACTTCAAGGTAATGTAATGAATGCCGTATTAATATAAAATATTAATTATATGACTCAAAAGCTTTAAGAGCGTCTCCTAAACACAATAAAACCCAACAGAACATCTTCCAGCAGACAGGGGCTGTGTTCATCTAAGCAAAGTGAAGTGGTGTTCTGGATAATCATTAGAGAAGGTTAATCTATTTAACAAAATCAGTTGGAATGATGTGGGTGGGAGAACTGTAATGTAGACAGAGGCTCACAGGCTTAAGGAACTTAGAATTAACAAACACCTGGACAGTATCTTAATGTGGTTTGGTCACATGACATCCAACAATCCACAGGCTGTTTGTCAGCTTCTAGCCTTAACCAAGGTGTTGACACCACAGATTCTTTTTTCATGTGCCAAGATTGGAACACCCTGACCTTGACTAATTGACTGAACTAAATCTGTGTTTTGGTGACTGAATGTGAGAGTTATGATTTGCTTTCAATACAGACTCCCCATGGCTGGCCAGGTTCATTTGGCAACAGTTGCTCTGCCTTTCTCTGATTCCCTTCTGGAAAAAGAATGTTTCTGATTCATTAGTAAAGCATAGAAGAGACAGGTTCAAATACACGAAGTGATAAAGCTGGTATTAGGATTTGGCCCCTGACTCCACCATCTTAGAATCCTATGAAAAAGTATCACGATCTCCATAAGCAGCTGCACTCAGGTGGATGGATGGCTCCCTGGCTTTTCCTGTGCCTAAGCAGACGAAGCAGGGTATAGTTCCTCAAGCTGCCAGGTTAAAATGGTTGAGGACACTCTGTAAGCAGGTGCCCTTCCTTTCAATGACCACGAATATCAGCCAACTTTTTTTTTGGTTGCCAAATGTCATCTAGGAATAAGAGCAAATAATAAGCAGCTTTCAAGGCCAAATTACCTATGCATGCTAAGAAAAGCTAAAAATGCCATTTGTTTAGTCTTCCCTTTGAGATGGGAAGAAAGAAGCCTTTTTCCTTAATGTTGATTACTTGATGAGTTTGGTTATGTAACTTTTACGCTGAAAAAATTTTTTTAATCTTCAAATCTAAGCTGACTAGCAGCTCACTTCATTAGCTATGTGTATCAATGGTTCTATGAAGTTTGAGTACCTATTAGAATACCTGGGGAGCTTTAAAAGTACTGTTTTGATACCTGGGCCTCATTCCAGACTAAATCCAATCTAATTTTTCTGTAGCTTCCCAGGTGATTCTAATTTCAGTTTAGAGCCACCTATTTAGAAAATGAAAGATGGGATGGCCCAATTAGTCGCCTGCTTTCTTAAGCTCTGCTTTTTTGCCACTGCTGTACAATACACCCTTTATAGGACCAGAGCCAGTGACACACTTTGATAAAATATATGCAGCAAGAGCCTTAATAACAACAAGTAGGGGAGCCTGAGTGGCTCAGTTGGTTAAGTGTCTGATTCTTGATTTCTGCTCAGGTCATGATCTCACATGTGGGATTGAGTCCCGCATTAGGCTGTCTTCTCTCAGCAAGGAGCCCACTTGGGATCCTCTGACTCCCTCTCTCTCTGCCCCTCCCCCATGCGCTCGCACACGTGCGCGCTCTTGCTCTCTCTCAAAAATAAAACATTAAAAAAAAAATAAGTAATTTAACTCACAGATTTTTTCCACTGGACTGTAGTACTGCAGCATTATTTGGATCTATGACAAGAATAGTGTCTTCTTCAATTGGCCCCAGTCCTCTTTGCTGGTAAACAAACATGCTGTCAAAAGAGCTTAAAACAAAGAAACAAACAAAAGCATTAGAATGGAAAATAAACCAATGAGAAAGGTCAATGAACTTGAGAAATGCAGACCATTCACTTGAGATTCTAAATACATAGTCAACCGAAGAGCTTAGACTTTGATTTCATTCTTTGTCCTTCACATTTCTGTACCTTTGATTACATATATATATACCAATATATATAGGGGTAACTACATACGTAATTACAAATATAATTACATCTGTACCGTTTGACTGTAGAACTATGCTGCTCAGAGGGGCCAGGGGAACAACGACATGGGGACTGCCTGGAAATGCAAGGTCTCAGACCCACTGAATCTGAAGTCCGTACTTTTCACAAGAACCCCAGGTGATTCATATTCACATGAGAATTTAAGAAATACTACCAAGAACTCTTATTTTTTCAAAGCTCCTCAAAATATTTTAATTCAATAGCTATTTTCTTTGAAACTACAAAAGGAAGCATAACTTATTTTAACTCACACTGTAATAAGGAAAGTGTAAATGATAGCAGGAAGGAATATAAAATACGTTTGCTATAGTATTTGCCATAAGAACCTCATGCAAATACATATATTTTTTAAAATTTTTTTTTAACATTTATTCATTTTTGAGAGACACAGTGTGAGCAGGGGAGGCAGAGAGAGAGAGAGAGGGAGACACAGAATCCAAAGCAGGCGCCTGGCTCTAAGCTGTCAGCACAGAGCCTGACGTGGGGCTCGAACTCACAAACTGCGAGATCATAACCTAAGCTGCAGTCGGATGCTTAACCGACTCAGCCACCCATGTGCCCCAACATGCAAATACATAATATAAGGATATAGTATATAATGTTCAAAGTATTTAAAAAATATAAAACATAAATTGATTCTGGAATCATAAACTTCTTCCATAAAACAACTTTTCTTTAAGTACAAAATGACCAACTACATAATAATATAAAGCTAAAACAAACATGACAGTTTCTGCTTTTTAATTCTATCTCCCAGGTTATAAAATATTATGAACATATATGTTTATATACATTTTTTCCATTTATATTTCTATATAAATTGCTGATAGTATCTTTACCTAAATTGGCAATTAGCATAGATACTATATTTCAATTCCTGTTTGGGTAATTATTTGAGACAAATGACAAAGATAAAATCTTGTAATATAAGCTTATATAACAGGTAAATCTACAAATCACAAAGGAACCAATTTATATGTTAAAGAACGAAGAATTGAATTAGCACATAGTTGAGCCATACATATGTGTATCAACATAAAAATATACACAATATATACATATTTTTCCAGACAAGTCAGTGGATGATCAACAAATATTTCTGTAACAGAAACTATTTGATACAGTCAAAGATGTATCAGAATTTCCTTTATAGAATCAGACAAAGCTGTGAAAAAAACTAGTATGTTGTAGTTCAACTGTATAAGCAAAAGAAGAACCTGAATAATATTAACTATTAATGGAGATACATTTGCAGTTTGGAAAGGCAAAAGAGTGCTTAGATCTGTCACAGACCTATTGATTAGGTTGCTATTTGATTGGTTGACATTTTTTGTGGAACTTATGTAGAGTCCCAGTAGAAGAATAAAAATTTCAAAATTACATTCTCTTGCCATTAAAAAATTCATCACACGATTATTTGAGCTTCTTGACTGTTAGAGTCTTTGGGGATATTTTCCATGAAAGATAACACTAAGTCCCTGAAGTAGTTCTTATTAATGATGCATTCAATTAAAAACAAAATATTGATTCAACTTTGTCAACCTAAAACTTAAGTAATACTGTTTACATATGCTATTACGTGTAGTTAAAACCACACAGCAGTACCTAGAAAAAAAAAATACCTGAGTTTATGAAATAGAAGTAACATCACTAACAAAGTAGATTTTATAAGATATTCATGGGATCTTCATTAAATTGAAATGTGAAATTTTATTAGAACCAATGTAAGAATGTACAAGGTGTTATTAAGAGACCGGTAAAGGGCAAACATGATGTAATTCTTTAATGAAACACCAAAGAGTTATTGTGTATCTGAAACTCTATTTGCAATATGAATTTCTATACTAAAAACATCATAACTATTCTTCTAGAAAACAATGGCATTGGATTCAACCATCAGTGTTGTTTTCTTTTTCTTCCAACATGTCTATGATATTGGATAGCATAAGGTCAGCATGTCTGAGACTCAGAGTATGCTCTAAGGTTCACATTCATGTACAATAGAATAGTCTCTTCATTTATGATCTGTTTTAAGGCATATTCTTCATTATCTAGGAACATTCCAGTGCTTTATGACAGCACCATAGCAGTCTAAATAATTTGAGAATTATGCTTTCCCTGACTGTAAGGAGTTAAAATCTGTTTCCTCTTTTTTGAAAAGAAATTTTGAATTGAACTGTGGATTCATATGTACTTCTCTCTTTAAAAGTAGCATTTTGCACAACTATAATACAGCATCATAACTAGGATATTTATGGATATTGCTAAAAATCTACTGATTGTATTTAGATTTCCTTTTCCCTTTTGTATTTTCTAAATTTTTCATGTATTCTTGCAGTTTATTGGATTGGGCATGGAACATACTAGTGTATTATTTATCTACTTTGCCCCCACTTGTGAGTTAGTAATATGGAAAGTTACCAAGTCCTCATAGTTCTTACCAAGTGCTATACACTTGATACGTAGTGTTCTGACCCACTACTGATACTTAATAATAGTGGCACTGTATAGTGGCAACAATGCCTACTGTATATCCTGATAAAGCTGGAGCATAACAGACCTCAGCATACCTATAGCTGCACATCAAGAGACAGTCACTCAGCTGATTGGCTGGCCAGTCGGGATCCTTTCATTTGGGATAGTGGAGCTTTGTGCCACTAACAGTTCGTGCATGGTAGTCACACAGGGCAAGGGACAGAAGAAGTTGAAATTTTTTCTTAAATGGGAAAGTCACAAACATACACATGCACACCAAATCTGCCAAATAAAGTAGTTTATAAATTCCTGTAATTCAAAGAACGGTAACCCTTGAACAGTTCACAAATGGATGTCAGATTACAGAACTGGATATACTGTTGCTATAGCAAACTGCTTATTTAGTGTTCTAAAGCAGCTACCCCACATTATATGCTGCAGAGAAGTCTTTATTTCAACCACATTTAACTTTTTACAGGATATAATAATACCCTGCAAATTTCACACAGTGCCTGGAGCACTGCTGACTTTTGTTTGCTTCTCTGAAAGCGCACTCAGTCAAAAAGACTGAACTGTGGTTCATGGGCGGGAATTCATCACTTCTTTATTTTAGCAGTTTGAATCCCCCATTAATGGTTTTGCACATTAGCAGCCAATCAAATAGTTTACATAAGGCTGAGAAGAAATGCTCTGCTATATTCACACAAAAAATAAACTCCAGTAAGAAGAAAATAAGCTTCTGTGCCATCAATCAAAATTAAGGGAATGCAAAATAAATAATAGCAAGTGAAGAGAGAAGTATAATATAATGTTGCAATTACATAAATTAAGAAGCTGGAGACAGAACCATAGGTTTTCTCTTTCTTTCATGTTTTAATTTTAATTCCAGTGGAGTTAATACATAGTGTTATATTCATTTCAGGTGTACAATACAGTGATTCAGCACTTCCATATATTACTCAGTGCTCATTATAAGTGTACTCTTAATTCCTTACACCTAGTTCACATATCTTCCCCCCTCCCCTGCCACCACCTCCTCTAACCATCTGTTAGAACTGTAAGTTTTCAAGTGAGAAAATAAGTGGAAAGATACCCTCAATATTAGGAAAGCAAAGATATACCATATAAAGGCCAGAGTCTTTAAGTGGAATATACTTAAATAATATGTTAAAAACACTCACTTCTGAATATATACACATTGCAAAAAATCTCTGTGAGGAGGAAATTAGATAGACAGACAAAGAAACCAGTATGACTCTTTAGTGCCCCGATGGACCTAGCATTGGAGACATCACAAACAGGGATGAAAAGAACAAAGAGCTAGGTATTATAGCAACAGCTCTGCTGGGTCAGTAAAGCCACTGAGTAGAAGTCACTGAACAAAGTGCTTTTTGTTACTCAATAGAACGAGGCACTTATTAAAGTCCTCATTTTTTTGGACTAGGGAACTGCAGGTAAAAGGAGTGCAAACATCTTCATGCAGGTCTCAGAGCTAGAAAATGGTAACCAAGGTTCAAACTTAGGTTAGCTGTCTTAAGATATATATATATATATATACACACACACACACATATATATATATATATATATATATATATATATATATATATATATATTACATATTTGCATATTTATATATATAGTCTTCTCTTAGTAGGACTGACCTCACTGGACTGGAGAATCTCCCTGCCAGTTATCAAATTGAATGTGTGTATGCAAAAGCGATAGAAGAATAGTCACATAACGAAGAACTAGAGAAAGTAACATAAATCTGGAAGAAGATGGTTTGAGTGGCAAATGACAATGTGAGAGAGAATGCTAGAATATGGAAACATTCTTTCTGTAGAACCCCTCATGATTTTCTCTCAGATATGAAGGTACTAAGGTACCATTCAGTCACTTTGAGTTCTGTTTTACAGGTTCACTTAATTCTTAAATGAAGCAGATATCTTTTTTTTTTTTTAATTTTTTTTTTCAACATTTATTTATTTTCGGGACAGAGAGAGACAGAGCATGAACGGGGGAGGGGCAGAGAGAGAGGGAAACACAGAATCGGAAACAGGCTCCAGGCTCTGAGCCATCAGCCCAGAGCCTGATGCGGGGCTCGAACTCACGGACCGCGAGATCGTGACCTGGCTGAAGTCGGACGCTTAACCGACTGCGCCACCCAGGCGCCCCTAATGAAGCAGATATCTTAACTGAGACTCCAGAAAACCAGTGAGACAAATCTTGGACTGATTTTTCTGAAAGGATGCAGAGATTTCTGAACAATAGATCTTGGCAACATTCCATAAAGCACTGATGAAGACATGTTTTGTGAGCTATTTGGGGGGCAAATGGGAGAAGAATCCCAGAAGACCACATATCTAAGAACAAAAGTTTGCTAAGCCAACCACTGAACTATTCAAATTTTATAAACAACATTTATGAAGATATGAAAGGCATGTACATCAATAGACTTGATACAAAGCTGGGAGGGACAGCTCATTCTCTGGTTAAATAATACCTATAAATTGTTAAATCTAATGAAGGGAAATATAATTGGAATAAAGTCCTGAATTCAGTATTTTTAAAACACCACAGGGGCGCCTGGGTGGCGCAGTCGGTTAAGCGTCCGACTTCAGCCAGGTCACGATCTCGCGGTCTGTGAGTTCGAGCCCCGCGTCAGGCTCTGGGCTGATGGCTCAGAGACTGGAGCCTGTTTCCGATTCTGTGTCTCCCTCTCTCTCTGCCCCTCCCCCGTTCATGCTCTGTCTCTCTCTGTCCCCCCCAAAAATAAATAAACGTTGAAAAAAAAATAGTTAAAAAAAAAAAAAACACCACATAAGTGGGGTGCCTGGGTGGCTGAGTCAGTTGAGCGTCCGACTTCAGATCAGGTCATGATCTCACAGTCCGTGAGTTCAAGCCCCGCGTCAGGCTCTGTGCTGACAGTTCAGAGCCTGGAGCCTGCTTCGGATTCTGCGTCTCCCTCTCTCTTTGCCCCTCCCCTGCTCATGCTGTGTCTCTCTCTGTCTCTCAAAAATAAATATATGTTAAAAAATGAAAACACCACATAAGTATAAATTTCCAGTAAAAGTTTTATGAAGTGTATTTAAAGATTTTAGCAGATTCGACACACAACAAGATGATATGAATGCTAAATAAGAGTGAATACAAACTTTTTACGCTGAGAGATATCTAGAATACACATTAAGGATAGTAATTGCATTGCTGAGCAGATAATACATGAGGTATTGTGGCCACTTCTCCACAAAACACTTTAAAAGGATGAGAAATCAAACTACCTTCAGATGACAGTATCATGTCAGCATACAGATTGGTTGATGGCCTGGGGATACTTATTCCAGAGAAGAAAAGACTTTCTTCAAATGTGTAAGTACTTGCCATGGATAAATGGGAGTAAGTTCACCCTGCGTTAGGTTGTCCTGCAGGTGGAGGTAGGAGACTCGGATTTGAGTTTAACATAGTGAAGAACTTTATAACAGCTAGATGAGTCCCATAATTGGAAAGTATGTCTCATATCATAGTGAATTTCTTGGTACTGAGAGTTCTAGCACTGGAAGACTGTGGAAGATCTTCTAAGAGGTGTGTGTACATTAGGCGGGAGATTGGAGGTGAGCTCTCTGGTGCACAGTTGCTCTTCTGGGTGCCCAATGTCTGCTGCCCCACATTGAGCTAATGAAACTTCAATGTTTCTTTAGGTGACCCCACATTCTAAGCCCGCTGTCAGTGCATTTGCTTCTGATGTCAACTCTATTCCTACATTCCAGACACAGAAGAAAAAAACTCAAGCTAAGCCAAAGAGTGGATTTTATTTTTTTGCCACAACGACTGGTTTGGAGATAGAGGAGACATGACCTAAGTCAGACCAAAAAATAATATGCTAACAGACTCAATTTAAGGATTTTCTGTTGACCTGTCCAGGACACAGACTACGTCTTCTGTGAGACTAGTGTGATAATGTGATTCCGAAGCTGAAAGCAGGGACAGAGATCAATCAGGGCGCAGGAATGGAGCTAACCAGGAGAAAATTTGTTAAAAAATGGATCCTAGTGATGTCATCTGGATTACCATACCCTTGAAGTTTTCACTTATACAGTCTAATCTATTTCTTCTTTTCCTAAGGTAGTTTGAGTTGTTTTTCTCTCTTACTGAAAGAATTCCAAGTGATACAACTTCCAACTTTCCTTTCCACTCCATGTGGAAAACTTATTAATTGTACAAAGGAAACAACTTTTTAACACCTAAAAATAAGGGGTAAAATCCATGGTTTAGTTAAGTGGGTATGTGATGTGAGTCTTGCACAGTGGAACCAGAACCATAGCTGAGATAAATAAAAGAAAGGCCAGGAAGCAAGATTTGACAGGAGTCTGGATTTTAAGACTGAGACCCAGGAACAGCTGTTACTGAGGCAGGAGCTACCCACCTCCTGCTGGGACGCATTTAAACTTGAAAGAGCTCTAGCTGTGATGCCTCCCTAACACCGGGACAGACCGCAGGCTCTTAAACATTTCATTACATACTTCTGATAATAGGCATTTCTTATTGCAGCTAGAAGAAGCTTCTTAAAGTAGCCATATTGTAGTAAGAGATGGACAGGAAAGAAAATGGAAATCAAATAGTGAAAGGGAGTGATGACCACCTTTCAGGAGGTCAAGTGGTTTATTATTAATTATTATTATTATTATTTCAGTTTGGTTGCCATGCTTATTTAGCATGGTTAAATAGAAGAGTAAGGGATGATCAGGGAAATGAGGTAGAAATGAAGAGTAATACTGCTTATAAAAAAGTGGATATGATGATATCAAAGAGCTTTGGGTACTAAGTATTAAGTACGGATTATTAATATGAAGCATGCCTAATAGTTAAAGAATGATCACATCCTAAAAATTAGGGGACACAGAGTGCTTAGTTTTAGAGCAAGTCCTGACCTTAAGGAAACTACAATTTTGTGAACATGAGAACTATCAGGATGAGAAAAATTCCAAGGAAGATTAATACAGGATTTCTCACTACTCTATTCAAACAGTGGTAGCAATAAGAATGCAATTTCCTCCCAATGTTTAATGTCCATTGTCTCTCACCAGTACATCATAAATTTTTCAGGAAGGTGCTGTCTTTTTCTTTTTACAATCCTTGGATATTTAATGAGGGAGAACAAAAACTATGTACTTTGCCTATTTTATATAATGCAGCTTATATATGAAGGATCGCTATGCATGACTGTTCAAAGAACGGAGCCTACAAATCCAAATCTATTTTTCTAAAAAAATAAAGAGTAATCCACTTCTAATTCTCTTCATGAATAATAAAGCAGACAGTGGTTAAAAGCAAAGAAGTACGTTCCAGAAGAGAATTTCCTTGCAACCATGACTGAAAAGGCTGCTAGAGGCCAATGGACACTACAAGAGAGACACAAGGAAAGACAGCTAACAAAATTCTTACACCTGAAAGATAAAGATGAATAAGAAAGAAGAAATAGAGATTTAATAAGTTAAACCAGCACATCTGCTCTGAAGAAGTCTTGCATTTTTAACAACACCCTTTTGTTGGTGCCATTTATCGGGATAAACACACCAGGGCTTTGGCACTGAAGCTGGAATCTATTTGCACATGATACTGGTTATCTAGATGAAAGCTAGATGCCAGGAAAAAGCAGTTCTTGAGTGAGGACTAACATATAAGTCACAGAAACTGTTCTTATGTGGCTCTTATTTCAGTGTTGTGTCATCGTCTCCCACCCCAAGCTGGCCTTTACTGATCCCTTCTCCTGTGAAACTGTTCCAGCCTCTGCTGTTTACTTGGAATGAGTATCACATTCAAATGGAGACTTGGACTTTATCCAATTTAGCTTTAGCCAGCTGAAACAGTATCAATGGGAGAAAATGATGCTGTAATTTTCTCCTCTGGTAAAATGTGGCTAGAAATCCATGCAGAAAATGTAGCAATATTCATTAAAACGAAGAATATGCTACAATGAATAGTAATAGTTTGCTTTTAAAAGCACTTGTTAAAATACCATTAGATGTTCAATAATGACTGAGACGATGTAACAGAGATGTATGAATACGAATATTGAGTTCGATTGCTTTGAACTCTGAAGTGATTCCTTTCTCAGATTCCATTTTCAAGTGTGACAACTGGAGAGGACAATTAAACAATAACCAAACTACCAATGTATTGTGAAATGCTGAATGCGTGCCATCTTTACCTGCACAAAGAAAAATACATACACATTTGTGTGACAGAGCGGAGTTAGCACCAGCATACGTATAATCAATATCTCTGAAATTAGAGGGAAAAAAAACAACTGAACTATATATGTAGGCTCTCCGTTTTCCAAATGAGACCCTACAGCTATACACTTGAAAGGAGAAGATTCATTACAGTTAATTGTTAGTTTAAGATTCACCTTCATATGCACATTTGTGATAAAATAAATGAACAAATGGATATTCATTACTCAGGAGAGTTAAGATAACCTGCTAGATTTGAGACCAGCCTTTTAAAAATGTCATCATGTGAATGTGCTCACAATCCTATAAAATGCAATATTGCAAAGTGGGCAACTGGGCCAACCCTGGAGTCAGTGAAAAGGAAGTGAAGCTTGGTTTTGCCGTTTTCTAACTCAGAGACGTGGGGCAAAACACTTACCTCCTCTTGGTTTCATCTGGAAAATGTGAATGATGGTGGTAATAACAGTGCCCAGCTGTTGTAAGGTGAGTTAGGTAAACATTTAAAACAGTGACAGACCCACAGTAAACAATAAATGTTAGACATTTTTAGTCAAAATCCTTCTAAGTAGATAGTGGAAGGCAGAATAAAAGGTTGGAAAGAGAAACCCAAAGGAAAAGCAGGGGAATTGGTCCTTGTGTTATTCTGAAGTCTTTGGTGCTCATGAAAAGAGAAAATTTGAGTGATAATCTGTATGAAAATATGAAGGTCAAGCTACTATTTCTATACATGTGGTGGCTAAACTGGTTCAACCATAATCTCCAGAAGGTTAATTGTTTTCACTGCTGTGCAGCAGTCTGATGGAAAAGGAGAGTCCAATGGTCTTAAAGTGGTTCTTTATGCAGCATGCACACGGAAATAACAAAGTGTTTTCTTGTAGTCAACTAGTAACTTTTCTTGGTTGATCATTTCTCAGGATGCACTTTCTTTGAAGTCTTGAAACGCCTCAGCAAATGTACTCTCTTAACTGCCTTTTAATATTATCCTCCTTAAGAATGTGAAGGTGGCTTCAAGGACAAGGAAGAAAATGGTAAGTAGGCAGAATCAGATTGTCATTGTCTTCTTTCCATCAACTAGTTTGTGAAACTACTTTAATTGTTTTAAAATGCCCAAGACTTCCTCTCCATTACTTATCAGAGTCATGCATTAAAAGGATAAATATGGTTTGCTCACAAAAATCAAGTTCACCAAGAACCTTGGTAGTTCTCTTACTATTACCCTAGTTTAACAAAAAGTGATGCATGCTATATTTATTTTCATTTACACCCTGAAGGAAAAATATTACTTACTTTCCATCCCAGACATGGTCACCTCTGTGGAAAATCACCAGGTTATTCTTAGGGTCCAGAGCCACCCCAGAGACCTGGCCTGGTAACAGGTATACTCCAGGCCAATCCAGTGATTCTTCGACATGGAAATCTGTAAGATAAATACAGACATTTGGTGTAAAAAGGAAAGCTGTATAACCTCATGAAGATGCGCAATGGTTATAAGAAACTCATGCAGTAATGTCACTAGATGCAAAGAAAAAAAAAAGTCAAGCCGTGCTCTAAATAAATAAACCACATGCACATGCCGAGTAGCTTCCTGAGCTATGAAATGAAGTGACTGTGAATTTGTTTGGGGACCGTATACCCTCTTTTCCTCTTGATAACATGCCTATGAAAACAGCTTATCCGGAAGTCCTTATAGAGCAAATCTGAGACTACTTTCTTCTTGACATGATTCTTATTTAAAAATAGTATGTTTGGGAAATAAGACCACATGGATGGCATCATTTTAATACAGAGCTTTTACGTGTGAATCAATAGCAAGCATGGGCAGTAAGCCTGTGTGTGTGTGTGTGTGTGTGTGTGTGTGTGTGTGATCTGACTCCTGTGTAAATTCTAGATGTTCAATAGACACAAGACCCTATAATAAACCATCGCTAATTATATCATACAAGGAATCTATATAAGATACCAATCTCATTTCTCTGAATGTGAGGGTTCCTATAGCAATGGGATTGGAGGGACACTCTCTTTCATGGCTTGTATTTCACTGTTTCCTGACACAAGAGAAGGGAAACATAACAAACTCTGTGACTCTCAAGTTATTCTGATTTCTAATCAGAGTACCTTTATACTTAGAGAATACCTGCATTTATTTGTGTTAGGCCTTTTTATAAACATGCTTATGAATAAAGAGGTATGATGTATGAAGTAGCTGTACTGACTGAGGATATAAAGTTAGGAAGATACTGTGAAATCAACTGTATCAGTTCCATATTTCTTTCCCTCTCGAATACTTCAACAGAGATGCCGAGAGGTAGAAATGCAGCAATTCGAGTCTCGTTTCTCCTTCCCATCCTCTGGAGGATGTGGCAACATGCAGTGAAATCCCTAGAGACAGGCATTAAAGACTGGAGGAAGAAAGGAAAGCACAGGGCTTGTAGGATCAGCTTATGAAAGCTTGAGAGCATGCTGGTGTGAGAATAAACACTTTTAAAGTAATTTTCTCAACTGTACTTAAGGAAATAGTACTGCTTCATTCAAAGTCTTTTTACCTCTGCACATTTAATTTTTTTCTTTAATAAAAATTAAGAAAACAGTGCAACTGAATGCCTAGGTCAGTTCTGCCTACAACTTCTGCAGAAGCATCTTCAAGGATTCGCTAAGTGTATTGTCTATGTAAGGCATTGCTAGATTCTGGGAATAAAACATGGCTTTTGGCCTTGAAGACCCTGTAGAATAAAATGAGAAAAACAGAAACCATATACTTATGACACACTGTAGTGATGGAACACAGGAGAGGGTCCATAATCCTTCCTGGGGCTTGGCTGGGAGAGGGTAGGGTTAAGGTTAGACCTGGGAGATTTCCCAGAGAAATAAACACTTGTGTATGCACTTAAAGGTTAAGTGAGGAGTTCAGTGAGTGCAGAAGCGAGCAGAGAATATTTTGGTCAGAAAGATCAAAAGCGAGGATGTTTACAATTGCAGAGTGTTTTTCAAGATCTTTAAATAATCTGGAAAGGATACCTCTCTGTGTCCAGGTGGGGCTAGGGGAGCGAAAGGCGGGATTAAGAGACCTGGAGATCTAGTTTAGACTGGAAAATATATTGTATACCATATGACAGAGTATGGATTTAACAACGAATGAATGTCAGTCTGAGCTGTGGTGTCTTGATCTATACGAAGATTAATTTTGAGGCATGCTGCAAGTATATTATTAGTATCAGTAAAGCACAGAGTTTGGAATAATTTACTTTTGAAATATATTAGGGCCCATGAGAATGTCATTCTCACTCACGTGTTTTGATACGCCTTCTTGAGTTGAAGAGAAGGGGGACAGAGTTACAGCTGGCACGCTTACATTTGCAAACAATTCTGGGCACAGCAGTGGATGTGAATGGGGCTGCTCAGATGAATAACATTCATCATCTATCACGTTTGTCATAATAGGAAAAAAGGATGCAAATTGCTGCTACAGGCGACTGGTAGCCACTGAAGGTTTCTGAGCATGGGGTGGCATGATTAAAACTGTGTTTTTGAAAGTGAAATCTGGAAGCAGTGGTATAAGCATGACAATTAGAGATGTCTAGATAGATCAACAGATGGATATATCATCCCCCAAAGAAAATGTTTTCAATTATTTTAAAGTTCTCAGGTTGTATGTCATTCACTCCCATCTCCGTTACAGCTTGTCCATTTGGTGGTCATTGTTCTATGCTCATTCATCAGCTCCTGAAGAGTCTGGATGGTCTTCAAGGCAACCCTGAACCTCATGATAACACAGATATTTAGCTGCTTTTCATCAGATTCTCAGTGCCCAGAACTACTGCACCCAGATGGAACTTCTTGAGGGCAGGGATCGTGTCGTATTCACTATTTGTTGTAAAGTCTTAACACAGCACCTGGCTGCCTGTTATGGCCTAACAAATACACTAAACAGAATGCTGTGGTCCAGTCTACTTATTTATGTTGTCAACCAGCTCTTAAGCACCCTTATGATCTTATATTTCACTTGTACTACCTCTTTTTACTCCCCACACTGCTGAAGACGTTAAGAGACTCAATAAAAATGCTTATTGGCTAATCATTTTTATTAAAGAAAATAAACATATGTTTCCTAGAACATTTCTATTCAGTGGTTCATCCAGCAGGTACTGGAAGCTAGGTGCTCATGAAGGTCCAGAGATACTAATTCTGATAAAAAATAGATGCAGCGTCCAAAATAAACAAACCGGGACACATGTGAGTTTCATTAACTATTGGAAATACTGCACAATCAACTTTAAACTGGCTATGAATGACCCCAATTACCAATGACCTTAGATTGGTAAGCACTCAAAAGTCTGCTAAAAGCATTGACTGATAGGTTGTTAACAGCTTATTTTGTCACATATGAGAGTCCGTTTGGTTGGAAATTTTCAAGAAGGAAAAATAGTGTAAATAGAACATATTATTAAAATGTATAGGTTTGGTGAATTTTCAAAACAGTAAAGGTAATATGTAAGGAAATATATAAGAAGAAATATATACACTGTGAGTACAGAGTCAATGCAAAGGAGAACTACTTTGTGCATGGCAAAATTTTTAGAGAGGTTATATTATTTAAAATTTCATTTAAAAATACCATCACACACTTTTAAGATTACCAACCCAAGACCTCAACATTCTTAGGATCTAGGTCTCCAGGTTAACTAGAAATTGTAAAATAGTTACAGAAAAACTGAGTTCATGTCTCCTCTGTGAACATTAGCTCAGTTAATTGATGTTTTTGCTTCCAGTGTCACCATCTTTTTCATTATTAGGTGGTTAAAAGCTGTTCCCTTTAAGATTAGATGATCAAGATTCAAAGCAGTCTTTTAGGACTAGTGGTCTAGGTATATGGATGGAGTCAATAACATGTTTCTCCAATCCCTGCCTGTCGCTACATGAGAGTCATAGAATGTCAGAACAGTAGGGTCATCCCAGGTCGTTTTCTCACTTCACAGGAAAGGAACTGTGGGCTTGGGCCAGACTTTAGTTGTCAATGTCAAGATTGATTATTTTCTAAACCCCAATTAAGAACTATTTCAAATCCTTATTAAAGAAATTACATGATAAAATATATTTGGGTTCTAACTTAAACCTAACTTTTTCAATCATGGAGAAGTTAAAAATTAAGAATTCAGATTTTTCTTAGCTTTCATTTAAGAGGCGATTCAGTATATGACTAATGTTGTAGCCTTTCAGTTTTAATTTGAAAATTAATACAAATTTCTTACACATGACATTTGGCAAGCCATTCCCAACTCTGTCAGCTGCTCTAAATTCAGATGTCAAATAATAGGATTATTTCAGAGGAATTCTTGCACTCATTATAAAAGTCAATGTGCAGCCTTATATTCTATATATTTAGAAAAAAAGTTAACAACCTTCAGAAAAAAATAAACATTACTATTAAAATTATATCAATAAATCACTAAGAATTAATGAATTATACCTTTCCAAGAAAGAGATTAATGTAGTGATCAATGCTACTTTCATATGAAATTATTAATATGCATTTAAAAGGGCATTCATTTATCTGTGTTACAGAAGAAATGACAGAATTAAGTTAAGAAAAAATCTAATTTTAAACCCAGAGCTGTGACTTCAGTGTTACATAATTAAAAGATTAGTTTTAGTGAAATCACTAGATGACTTCAACAAGAACAAAATGTAATGGCTGCTTTTTCTACACTTGGGAATTCTCATCTAGTGAGGAAAGGTGACTTATTTTGGGCAGAGACTGTTACTGATCAGAAGTGCTGGCCATAGCGATAATTAACTGAAAACAGATGAGAAATGTTTATAACCAAGTCAGAAAGAAAACAAGGATTCATTTAATGAGGATGAAGTGAGGAAGAGAATTTAGACATAGGGGCCAAAAGCATTAGCAGAATTTCTTTTCTTTTTAAAATTTAATTGCAAATGAGATCTTCGACTTGGTCAAAATGTTTGGATGCTGACTGAGAAAGTATGATCAAAAGTAATCTACACCAAGAGTTACTACAAGTGTAGATGAGATGACGGGATGATTGGAAGAAAACCTGTCATCATGCTTCCCTCCTGCATGCCTGCCTTCCTATCTCTCTCTCTCTCTCTCATCTATCTATCTATCTATTTATCTGTCTATCATTTTATATTATTGTGAGGCAGAATAACAAAGTGATTAAAACCAAGACTTGAGCAAATCTTGGTTCCTTCAGCTATGGCGCTTTAGGCACATGACTTAACCTTTCTGTGCCTGTTTCTTCCTCTCTAAAAGGGTTTACAAATAGGGTTGTTATGGGGATTAAATAAGTTAACGCACCTAAAACACTTAGCCTGGCTCACAGTGAGGGCTATGTATATGTTTGTCTTTATTAGTCTCCTTCCCTCCAGGGATGAAATTTCAGCCAACTGAATGCCTTATTTTACCTGGTAATTCTGTAAGATGTGAACCTAGAGGTAAGCATATGACTGAAATATAGACTCTGAGTTGATTAAGAGTCTGTGAATACTTTGATAAGCATCACACACATGCAGATACTATTTTCTGTTCACAGGTATACAATATATGCTGAACCAGGCTTCCATATGCTAGCAAATAGCATTCCAATCAAATCTGCCACTGAGAATATAGTTTTAGATTTATTTTTCAGTGAGTGTGGTTTCCAGAAGGCCACTAGAATAAAGACTAGGATTTTGTTCCTATCCTACGAATATTGTCTCAATATAAATATCAAATTAACGGTAAAAAAACAAATGATGTTAGGTGTAAAAAAGAGTGTATTTGCTTCTCAGCTTACCTAGTCGAATTATTTCCACACTGTACATCATGTATCACAGGAAAACGTCAAGGCAGGTCAATGTCAGTGATCAGAGATTTGAGAGCCACACACTGCCATTACGACAGAACACTGCCAAGTCATTTTCTGAATTTATCAAATTAGAGTGCCAAATTTTACAGCTTTCCTACACTTTCCAAGAAAATTCTCTCATGGGTGCTGCTTAAGTTATAGTAATTAACATTTACTCCTATTGCTTTGGTGTTTAAAATTTTGAAATCCTAATCCGACATGATGTTAATGGTGGCAATTATAATCATATGTATTGTTAATGTATTACAACATTTAATACTTTGTGTGTGCCAGAAACTGTTCAAAGCCCTTTCCATGCATTACCTGGAATACATGGAAGTATTATTTGACCCTCACTAAAACCATATGAGGACTGTACTGTTATCATCCTCATTTTTATAGATGAGAGAACTAAAACCCAGAGAATTTCTTTTCTAATTTTTCCTACGGACCACATAATAAGTGGTGTAGTTAGGATTCAAAGCCAGGAAGTCAGGCTCCAGAGTCTGAAGTGATCCACAGCATACAACCTGCGTGGAATGGTTTTCAGATTTTATTTTGGCCAAATGCAGAACTGTTCTGGGGTGAGCTGAACCGTGTGCGCGCAGTGCACGCATGTGTGTGTTGTGTACATGTATGTGGGTACGTTGTGTGGAGACTGCAGCTATAGCTTCCCATGTGAGGCACGTCCTTTCCAACAATAGTTGCAAAACCTCTGTGCTAGTCTAGCTGCACCTGTCCGGGAAATTTCCCTGTTTCTAATGTTGTTCTCACAACTGTTGGGACAAGAGTTTTCAGAACAGACTCACCACAGGTCATGAAGACAAGACTTAGAAAGAGGTGCCATTTGTGGATATTTGCGCTCTTAGAGACATGCTGAAGACACAATACTTAACCATCTTGTTCTCGGGAATGCTAAAGGCTTCATAGCAAAGATGGAAGATGTCATTCTGGTTGTGCTCTTCATGCAGCTGTGTCCAATGATGCTCATCCCATTATGAGGTGGGGATTCAAGTTTAAAGGCAGCTGCCAAGGTATGGAACTAAGCGGAATTCAGAAAAATCTAAAAGTCCACAAAATGGTGTTTTTGAAACCATGAGGTAGTTCTGGGCCTACCACACATAGTCACATCCAGGTTTTTGAGCCGATCCAATAATTTCACCTGTGACCTCTCAAATCAGCTGGATGGGATACATTACTGTATTGTAGTTCCAAAGTATGGTCCAGTCGATGAAATCCAAAGTGCCGTGGCATAAAATGCTCCTGTATTGGATTGTGCTAGTGCCATGAACTGTGGACATTAGAACAGAGTCCTGAGTGGAAGCCTCCAGCTTGTCAGCAGTGATGGCCCAGAGCTCCAGGGAGGCATATCTGAACTGGGCGAACAAGTTAGCTCAGTGTTTTGAGCAAGACTGTAATGAAGTGTAAAGAACTAGGAAGTGTGCATTCTAGTTTTAAATTCAGTTATAAAGTCCAAGTTTTAAATTCAGACTCTGTGACCTCACTGAAATGGGTTAACTTCTCTAGGCTTCAGTTTCTTCATTTAAAAATTAAAATAGGTCTCAAAGGCATCTGAAATGAGTAGGAGCTATAACATTAAGCAACACCATAGCCTCGCATTTTTGTTTGAGTAATAATCTCATATGAAAAACTACCTTCTTCTTTGAAGGTAATATAATTCCTTACAGAAAATTAGGCATTTAGGGAGACAGTTAGTTCCTCCAGACTATTATAGGGTTCCCTTCTCAGCTTTGTCTGAAGTAAAGAAAAGGCTATGAGAACAACAATGGGAGATTATCCATCAAATTTATCCCCCTTGCTCATACCCTGGGAAATATACATGAATTAGACTACTAATGTATTTTATCAGGATGTTACATGCTAATAATGCCTACTTTCTTTTTTTGCAAATGGAAGTTTCCTGAGGATAGGGCATTCTCTGGCTTACACAAAGGAATGAAACATTTTCAATTAAGGTTAGGTTTTATATTGTGCTGTAAACAGTGACAGAAGGGTGAAAAGAAAAAGACTTTCAGAAATAGCTTACCTAAATATGAATTTTGCTATTTTACATTTAACGTTTAAAAGGTTTTTGAATCAGAGTAGTGAAATAACACTAAAATAAATCATTGCAGAAAGGAAACACAGGCATATTTTCTTTCTATAATGAGGATTTGTGCTGTATGTTTCTATGACTCGTCATTTTATTTAATTCAGTGACGTTTACCCACATATTTTAAATGAAAGGAAATTTCCTGACCCAGATCCTGCAGCAACATTTTACTCCTGGACACTGCCATTTTGACCACCCTATAAGGTATGAGATCTGGCAAGTAAATGTATTTGGGGTATTTTAAATATTTCTTTCTTAGAAAAGCTAACTAGGTTTTAGGAATACAATGCCTTAAGTCAAACTATGATTTTTACATGCATACTTATGATACCTATAGGTAAATTATAAGAACCACAATATTATTTCAAATCTAAGGTAACAAAGAGAAGTCATGGGATAAAATATATTGCAACTCTAACATTTTGCACTTGAATAGAATTGTACTCTTGCCAAAGAAGCCCTTCTGCCTTTTATATTTTCATGTCGTATGGGTTACCATTTGCTGTCCTTAATATAGAGGTTCAGAAAGACACTCAAGTCTGTCTATGAAATGGATAGGGACGTGATAAACTGCAGATTTTCTAGGCACCACCCTTGGAAATGTCAATTCAGTTGTTCTTAGGTAGTATTCAGGAGTCTAGATTTTTCATAAGCACCTTAGGTGAGGTGATTCTAATGCAGTGGAGTCTAGGAAACCCTCTTGAGAAATAGTTTCATTAGATAAATTTAGTAGTTAGAGCAGGGCTGACTCTGTTTAAGTATGAAGATGTAAAAAACTGGGTCCCAGTACACCCCATAGAAAGTATTAGACCAGACCCAATGGACAGTGCTTGAAACTTCTGTGTGAGCAAAAGGCACCACATGCTAAGTTTTTTTCAATTATAAATAAAAATCAGCTGGGTGTTGAATAATTTATGGCTTACTGCAAAGCTGTATTTGAAAACACCAAACTGGCAGCCTGAGCCATTCCAGCCCACGCATGGACAGCTGCCATGCACCCATATCTGTTACTTTTTTGGAGATTATCTCCACATGCTGTATTATCTGGCTTTCCACATTAGCAAGTAACATGAAACACAATCAATATGAAAGAGGCCACAATACAATTAAAGACAAAGATGAGGCATCCATAGCTTGCTGGTACAGAAACCTGAAGGGAATAAGGTATTGTCCTCTAATTATGGAAGCCATAACCAGAGGAATCCTGGTTAGAAATAAAGATAAATCTGATAGTTTCTGAGTTGCTGGAGGTCCCCTCAGGAAAGAAAAAAAAAAACTAAACTGAATTTTCAATTAAGATAGTAATTGATAATGGAACTTAAGAAATCAAAATCATAAAAATGGTTATATTTTACAAGTCAATTGGAAAAGAATGCTGGGAAATAGAAGATTCCTTTGAGAGGACCTTAATTACCTTAAAAGAAGGTAGCATATAAGCATTTCATACACTGAGACTTTACAGATCAGGTGTTGAATTTTCAGTTTCTTTCCATTGAGCAAAATAGAGAATACTGATTTGGTAAGAATTTGTTATGCTGAATTTCACGTGCCACTCTCCAAACACGATCTAGATATTTTTGGTCCCGGTAATTCTGGCTCATCAACTGAACAGAAGCTGAATTTATGAAGTATTGGACCAAAACAAAAATAAAACCTCAAACAAAGGTGGTATCTGATAACCCAAATCATAGTAATGTTTTTTTTCTGATGAGTTTTTTTTTATCGGTAAGTATTTTCACCCATTCATTTTTATTCCCTTCAGATTTTGCTAATGTGGATTGTAGCATTTCATAGTTTGTTCTTTAAAAGAAGCCCTAAACGCACCTCCTGTGTGTTCGGGTTCCCAGGTGCCTTCACCAGGTAGGGGCTGCTGTAATGACAAAACTCTGCTTTCTGCTGGCCTCAAAGTAGACTCTAGTCTGTGGAATTTGTGAATTCTGTCTCTGACAAGAATAGCATTGCCCCTCTCCTCGTGCTCTGCACTCTCTCTGGCATCAGATCGACCAAGATCCTTCTTTTGGACTACATTTGCAATCTCAGCTACCAGGTCTGACTCTGATTCTGCCTTTTCTGTAGGATTATATTTATGCACATGAACAACATCTTCCCTTTCTCCTAGCAGCTTGGAAAGTAGTGAATAGAAATCACCTGTGGAAAAAAGAGAAGAGAGAAGGGGTGGAGGGTTGATAAGATTGCAAAATTTATAAAATTTTGTGCCTTAAAAATACCATCGCCTGATTCGTCATAATAAGTGAGAGAGAAGGTTGCTCTCAGATGTTTAAGCATCAGGGGGGAAAGGATGATTTTCCAGAACAATGAAAAAAATAATAGGCTTCACATTTCATTTTATATACCACCTATGTCGTTCTATTATCTCAGGAGCCAATAACACCAGATAACCTCTATTTGCATATTAGTGGAAACAAAACGATGTGCATGTGATTGCATGGCATGTTTCAGTAAATGGTTTTCACAGTAGAGTCGGGTTGATTTGGAAGTTACAGTTCATCAGATTTCTAAAAATATGATCAACAGCTACATCAGAAAAGAGCTACCTTCAAGGAAAACCCTTTGAAGTTGTCTTTAAAAGCCTATTAAAGTATAATGCACAAGAAATTAAAGGTATATTTTTTCAGCATATGCTATAAAACACAAGAAATGTAACAGATATGCATCTCTTTGGCAAGCAAAAAACCCATGTTTTGTTATTATTATTTTGTTAGCAGTGCTACTGTTTGTAGTTCCAGTTGTTCATTTTAGACAAGAAATGAACAAGTTCCAGAAAAATAATTTTGTGAAAAAAAGAATACCTCAAATCAGTTTCAAACAAAAGAGATTTTAACAAACTAGTATCATTGGAATGGTTCATCACGATGTATTTCATGCCTTTCTGTACTAAAAAGTAAACTTGGATGTGATCATCCGATATCACGAAGACAATATTATTTATAAAACATTATGAGAGATATAAAATATGACTATGGAAAGTTCACAAAGCATTTTAATCCTTATCATTTACATCTATGGCTTTAAATCCATTTACATCAACTATGTGAATCGGAAACATGTCTACGTTCTTGATAGAAACAAATCTGCTCTTCTAAGCCAAACCCCAAGGTTGAACAAACACTCAGTTCTTTTCCCTCACCCTATTCTAAGGGCTGCTAATGAAATTAGTTATGACCGTGGAGTCTTACTGCTTAAGTTTTAATTACATTTACAGCATGATCAGTTAACATTTACAAAATCTTTTTTATGACCAGTAGGAAATGAAAATGATAACCGCTTTTGCTATGATGCATTCCACTAAAGAATATATTATTAAAAAATTGGTGCAAGGGGACATGAAGTCTTTCCAAAATGACGCTAAGAGATCCTGTCATGTTTACAAATAGTCTTGGCTTAATGACTCAAAGCTTTCAATTCTTTCCCATGAAAGCGGCTTATCCCAGGTGAAATCTTCAATCAAAAAATAATTACCAAGTAATAGGGCCAATCTCAGTAAAATGAACAAAGCAAATTACAACTCAACCAAATCTGTTAGGCCACAGTGGCATTTTGCCTCACAGGGAAGAAATTAATTCATTACTGTTAAGTTCACCTGCCCTCACACTAAATACAAATAGTTTAATGTGCTGATGTCCAATGAAACATTTACAAGGAAAATAAAACACAAGATTATTTCAGGAATGAGTAAAAACCAGAATTTTAAAACTTGAATCCATGTCATTAGTCTAATATTGATGGAGGAACACAGACTTGCAACTATGCATGGTTCTTCAGGTTTGTCAGTAAAAATCTAAAAGCTGTGATAAAATATCAAATGCACAGCACTCCAGTTCCTTTGAAATTGTCATTTACAGTTATCATTGGGTGAGGAAAGTAAACCTTTAGCAATGTATTAGGCTTCACTGCATACAGATTGCACTGGCCTTATGAAAATGAAATTTAGGGCTGCATCTCATTTATAGAGATGACATGTGAGAGAGAGAGAGAGATAGAGACCACTAGATGGCTATCTCTTACACTCTTACGCACAAACTAGAGAGTTTTTCTTTCGCTTCTGGGGTATTGGAAATATGGAATCCTGAGATGTTAAATATTTTTCTGTGCCAGGTATATCTAACCTTGAGTGCAGTAGATGGAGTAGAAAATTAATGGAGCAAGTTGTGGGGTCTCTACCCCAATCTCATTTCTCAATATTCCTTTCTTTCTCCTCAGTTTATGTTACACACATATTGGACTTCCCCTTCCTTCAATGTCACTCTACAATGTTGTTTCTTCTTCCTGGGACAATTGCTCCCCAGTAACCAACTAGCTCCTAAGCCTTCAGATCCTACTGAGGTGTTACTTATATCCAAGAAGCCTTCCTTGACTATCAAATTAGGGGTCTTAGCTATGTGCACATATGGCCCACAGGTCTTTCACTGTATTGTTACTGCCCAGTGTCTGGGGTATACTGCACACTCTTATTTGAATCCAACCCTGACGCTTAGTAGCTATTTTGTGCCTTAACATTATATAGACAATGACCACTACCTTTAAGAATTCTTTGGTGGATTTAAAGAAGTTAATGTACAAGGCCCAGTTCGGTGTATATCATAAAGAAGGTATCACTAAATTGTAGCTAATTACCAGCAAAAAAGACATAAATTCCAGTTGTAACATGCACATGCATCTGTTTCCATCTATTGTTTACCTAAACTTAAAAAAAAAAATCAGTTCTTATCTCATACACAGGTATTGGGATTTTCCTAACAGAAAAAAAAAAGGTCTCTTTAACTTTACAGCCCTATATTTTCTCAAGTTACTATGGCTATTGTAGTGATTTGCCTCCTCGCTTCGCCAAAGTAAATTGTACTTGCACTTTCTCTCTTTTTTCTTAAGTCTATTTTTGGAGAAAGAAACTATCCCTACTCCAATGTTCTGGATGCCAGCCCTCTCACTACCCTCTGGAGCCTTTCCTATTTGCTTTCTTTTCTTTTCCTAATTCAGCTTCTTTGCCAAAGACTTGACTCAGGATAAAAGCACACTCAATCTGCATTTATCTTGAGTGGGCCATGGAAGCAAGGGAGACCCTCCTCTGACACAGTCCATCTTTCAGACTTTTCTGCCTTCCCTTTTCCTTTTAGAAGTTCCAACATGGCCTAACAGTGCTTTCTGTGATAATGGAAATACCCTGTTCCTGTGCTGCCCAACATGACGTCACTAGACACGTGGGGCTACTGAGAACTTGTAATGAGGCTAATGTGACTGAGGAGTTTAGTTTTTAATTAATTTATACCCAAATTTAAATAACCACATGTGGCTAGCGTCTACCATATTGGACCGTGCAAGGCTACTTCATCCTTGCTCACAACATCCTCTCTCCTTCCCAAGCCAAAGGCATCTGATTCCACTTCTTCATTCATCCCTGTATGACTTCCACATGAGTTGCTCAAGAGCTCTTAGTTGCCACAGCCATCTTAACCTATCAGCGGCATGTAGCACTGCTGAAAGTCCCTTCAGAAACTCTCTGCTTATAACATTGTTGTTTCTAGATCGCCTCTACCTGTCACCTTTGCTTTCTCATATTCCTCTGCCCAACATATGAAAATGTTGCTTTCTGAGGTCTGTCCCTGGCATCCTTTCTCTCCGCTGGCTAAGGCCTCTTCCTGCTGAGAAATATCAGCCATTCACAAGGCTTAAGTTGCTGCCTCCAGACAAATGACCCTCATATCTGGAGCTCTCCTAATACCAAATTGATTTATAAAACCACCCTGTGGAAATTTCCACCTAGATGTCTGTTTCATAGGAATTTTGAACTCAACCTGTCCTAAACTGAGCTCTTAATCTCCTCCCCATACTTTATCTTTTTATAGTATCTGTCTTGATGATGAAGCATGTTTTGGGTCCATCAATCCAGAAAACTGGATTCGTCCCTCTCTCACCAGTGAATCAACTGATTCATCAATGCTGATGTGTCAACATCATTTTTTCCCTCCCTACCACCAGAACTCATTTGGGATTCTTATCATCTGATTGGCGTGCTTAAAGACTCTTCCCCTCCTTCCTCAGAATGGATTTTCATCCCTGCCTTCAACGTCAAAATCTGTCTGTAATGGTATTAAAGCTGTTCTACCTCTGTGGAACTGACTTCTGATTCATGGTAGCCTGCTTCCCTGGACACTCCTTGTTTATGCCCCACCTTTTTCTCGGCTCTGTCAATCTATATACTTCTCAGGGGTGTTCTCTAATTTTATTCTGGCTCCCACTGCTAAGATGACCATATAATTTCTTTCCCAAACTGGGACATATTTGAGAAGAAAAAGGGTAATGGTAAAATTTATACTAGGTATAAAATGGGACAATTCTGGAAAAACTGGGATGTACAGTTACCCTACCTATTGTTGACACAGATAAGAGGATAAACAAGTACTTTATAAACTGTACATGACAACAGTAATAGCTAAAATTTTTTGTGAGCTTTGCATTACCTAGTTGCTTTGCTGAGTTGCTGAATATGATTTAACAGATTTCATCTCTACAAAATACTTACTGTCTTCAGTTGAGATGAGGAAATCAACAGTACAGTACAAACCTGCACATCTGGTAGGAAGTTGAACTGGGATTTGAAGGAGCAACCTGTATTAAGGGCACACCTTCTAACTGATGACTATACTGGATCCAGGCTCCACTTTTTTTTTCCCTATAGTGGCTAATAAACTCCTGTGAATTTACCTCAGACCTGTCAATCTTACTATATTTGTTTTCCTATTTACATAAACTGTCTTCTGAGCTTTGTGCCGGGTGTGCTCTTTAACTGAACAAGTTTCTTTTTGTCCTTTGCTGGCCTGCCTTCTCCATATCATAAGATGCTTGTAAACTAGTTAATACCTCCATACCATAGTGATTTGACAAAGCTGGCCTAAAGAATAATGACCGGCTACCTTTGGTTTGAAAAAGTAGGAGGGTTTTCTGTTCTCTTCAATAGTTTTCACTTCCCACTTCTAATATACCTTATGTGTAGTATGATCAAACTCTATAAGATTTTCTTTAAAAAAATGGTACATTTAAACTATCTGAGAAGGGACAAGTGGCAAGGGATACATGTGATTTTTTATGGAAACATTAAAAATCTCTCATTTCTTACACATTGTCATATTTCCAGTGATTAGTACTATTCCTATCACAGCAGCTACCCAGTAAATTATTATGGGATGAATAATAATTGTTAAAAATGTCACCCTTTGCCTCTGCATCAGTAGAAATAAAAATATTTCTTTGATGATTTTAGGCTGCAGTGAGTCCATTTATTTTTTCTCACTCAAACTTTGATTCTTATAGAATGCACAAATGTTCTAGTTCTTTTATGTAATTTGGCTGAGTGGGTCTAGATTTGGAAAACATAACTGTGCTAGCAGCTAATGTGCCAGGAAAAAGTACATAGCATAGTAGAAGAAAATCTAAAACACTACCAATTAAACTCCCAATGTGTTAAGTTGTATGCTTGCATTAACTACTTCATGACTCAGTGGGCCTTTTTTCTTTGGTAGGGACCATTCACATTCCCTGCCATCAACATGAAAACTTTTCTGGCTTACCTTCAGGAATATAGTGAGATCAAAATGAAATAGAAACATACATTGAAAAATTGCCCCATGAGTTTTTTTTTTTTTAATAAAATGCTTTAAAATTATTGGAAAAAAAAAGTATCTCTACTTTTAGACAGTGTAAAAAATCTTTAAGAATATATTTTTTTAAAGTTTATTTATTTATTTTTGAGAAAGAATCCCAAGCAGGCTCCAAAGTGCTGTCGGCACAAAGCCCAACATGGGACTTGATCTCTTGACGTGAGATCATGACCTGAGTGGAAATCGAGAGTCAGCCACTTAACCAACTGAGCCACCCAGGCACTCCTAGACAGCAAAAAATCTTAATTGTGGAGGCATTTAAAAAAATAATCAGAAACATTGTGGTAATCTTCAGACTATGAAGTCCTATTTCCCATACATACCACTAGTACTTTATTACCCAAACCAAACGACTCTCATTATTGCTCTGTCATTTCTATGGTACATGGAAAGTAAACAGGATGTTCATCAGCGTTTAACCCCTGACAAAATATGCCAAGTAACTAAGCTAGTGAGATTGCAATGTGCAACATAACTGATTAACGACAGAGATATGAGGAATGGAGAAATAAAAGCATTTCTTTTCAGATTTTAATATTTTTGGTTTGTAACTCAGTCATAGTTGATTTTCCTTTCTGGTTAGTTGATTTGGTTTATTAAGCACTTACTTAACACTAACATTTATCCCACTAGCCTTAGAGAAATAAAGCATGATCATGATGACCAGCTCAAGGATCTCAAAAGAAGTGAACTTTATTATTTTTTCCTCCTACTGAATTGAACAATAAAAAAATGAGCTTCTCCCTGCACCTTTTCCTAAGAAAATGAGACAAATATAAAAAAGGAGAAGTTAGCAGATGATGGCTTTTGCAACTACCATGCACACAGATCTATATCAGAAAGCACAACTGTGTGATAAATGATCATTCTCATCTGCCTATTCTGCTATTAGGAAACCAATTCAAAACAGCATCCACTCAGCTTCCCAGAGCCTTGGGGGGTATTTAGAATTGCGTTTGATAGATGAGTTCAATATGTAAAGACTTGTGAGCTGCTCATAAATCATAACAAACCGATAAATTTTTAGCGAATGGGAATACAAACAAGAATTGTAACTTCTTTCAAACAGCAAAGTGGCACTGAGGGTGCTTAGAATTAGCCAAGAAGATGCTACTAAAACCATTTGGACTTTATTAGGGGATGAATGAAGTATTCTATTTTGAAATTTTTTTTTTCAACGTTTATTTTTATTTTTGGGACAGAGAGAGACAGAGCATGAACGGGGGAGGGGCAGAGAGAGGGAGACACAGAATCGGAAACAGGCTCCAGGCTCTGAGCCATCAGCCCAGAGCCCGACGCGGGGCTCGAACTCACGGACCGCGAGATCGTGACCTGGCTGAAGTCGGACGCTTAACCGACTGCGCCACCCAGGCGCCCCGCGAAGTATTCTATTTTGAATAAAGCAAAGAAATACAAATTGTGTGATTAAGCCCGGACTTTGCTCCACTCCTCTATAAATGGTTTACCAACTGTCACTTTAACAAGCTTTTGCAGTAGACTATTGTCTTTTAAACTTGAAACCTTGTTCCCTTGATTCTGCTTATTTGATAAAACATGCCAATGGTAATTCATTTTTGTTAGCATAAAACCAGGGTGAAATTATTCTGTTTCACAGAAGGTGTCTGAAGACCTTTAACTATCTGGGGTCATGGAGTGTTTTCCCTCTACAAATTGTATTTTTGTCATATTCTCCCTGCCTTGGGAATATAGTCACTCATGCTGACCTTTGAGTAGAAAGATTGATTATATGAGGGCACAAAGACTACAATGAGAAGAGTTTGGAGAAAACTGAGTGAAACATGTTAAAAGGCCCTTTCTGCAGCAAAAGCAATGCTGTCTAGAGCATAATGCATAATAACAAGGACAACTGGCATTGTAGATTTTGACTTTCAATTCTGCCATGATTTTTTTTTAAGACATCAAATCTTCACAATACAACTAACACTGAATTTCAATGTTCAGAATTTCATTGCAGAATGCAGAATTCAATGCAGAATTTCAATACTGCACCTTATACTTTGAATTATAAAGGAGAGAAACACTCAAAATCAGCACTCCTAATAGTAGTTGCATTGATGCTTGCTTGAAGCTGGTAAGCTTCCTTGTTTCAGCCCAAGCTCCTCACCCAAACAATGTTGAAAGAAAGCTCAGGTTGTACCACAGGTATAGCAAACGTATATGAGAAGTCATACGCATAAGAAATATAGAGAAATTTGGGGCGCCTGGGTGGCTCAGTCGGTTAAGCGTCCGACTTCAGCCAGGTCACGATCTCGCGGTCCGTGAGTTCGAGCCCCGCGTCGGGCTCTGGGCTGATGGCTCAGAGCCTGGAGCCTGTTTCCGATTCTGTGTCTCCCTCTCTCTCTGCCCCTCCCCCGTTCATGCTCTGTCTCTCTCTGTCCCAAAAATAAATAAACGTTGAAAAAAAAAATTAAAAAAAAAAAAAAGAAATATAGAGAAATTACAAAACACACTCTACTCTCCTAAAAGTGCCAACCATAAGATATAAGTAAAGGACATGTTCATGTGTCTGCTCTGGGAAACCTCAACACCACCCTTTCATTCTGAAGTCTCCTGGGATTCATTTTCTCCGCTCAGAATCAATGTCCAATTGAGTCGTACTGTTTAGCTGACTGTACTTATTACAGATATAGGTGATTCCTCACTTACAGTGTTTTCAAAGGATAGTAACATTTCAGTTCATTTTGAATACCTAGTAGTGTTTTTCTGCTTGGAGGCAGACATAATCAACTCATTAACAGATTAGCTCACCCACAGGCAAACAGGCTATTTTCAAAGCAGTATAGGTAGGAATACACACATACTACGCAAGCATTAAAAATCATGCTTGCCAGTAATTTCTGTAGTTGGAAGAAATATTCAAGATATAATATTTTAAAAAAAGGATACAAAACTGTGCATATATGATCTAAACATTATAAAAATAATGTATATATAATATATATTTCACACAAAGATGTCCATATACATCCATATTTCTGGGGATAATGGATGATTTTTATTTGATTCTTTATACTTTTCCTTAGATTCCATATCTTTTTAAATGAATATTATTTAACAACTCAGTCAAATAAACATTATGTTTTAACCGCCCCCACCGCCCTCCCACAGACTTAATTGAAGCTTCACTAAAATGTGTCTCATTGTTGTACGATCCAGGACAACCTGATAGGTAAAGCTGTCATACAATGAGGCTGCTCTAATGTCTTCATAATTACATCTTTTGAGATAAGGTCTGAGATACATTTGCCTTACACCAAATTTTGTTCTACAGGAAGCAAATATATACAAGGATACTGCAGAAGGTAAGTGTGTTTGTAAGCATAGGCTGGGCAGTACTACATAGATTCATAGATCTGAGCTGTCTCTTTCAAACTCTAGTAAAATTTCCAATCAAGGTTAATATCCTGACAAAAATTAATAGCTAGCAATTTCAGTGATTCGAATTTCAAAAACACCCCACTTCTATTCCTTCTGGAGAAACAGAGTATCAGATAAATAATGTGACAGAGCTACATTTTTTTTTCAGCCTATAGCATATGAATACTTTTCTCTCTCTCTTTTTTTACTACCTTAATAAAAGTCATCCCTTCTTTCCAATGGAGAATTTATTATATATCTTGACCTTTATCTTCCTGTATGCTTTCCAATGTATTAAGATAGGAAGTAAAAATAATATTGTTTGTATTCTCCAGGAAGAACTATCTCTATTATTTAGCTACTGATGGGTATAGAACTTGCCTTTCTGACATTTGGGGTCTTTTCTTTCCTGCTCCACAAGTGTTCTATTTCCATTGGGGATCTGACATCCTCTGTGTGACCAACATAGATGCTGTCTGTTAACTTGTGGCTAGCACAACTGAAATGATTCATGGCTTTTATTTATTAGGGATTTAAAATATTAAAAGAATCAGTACAACCTGGAGGACTACCTGAACATAAATTGTTTTGTCCAGAGCACCAAAATAAGGCAGGAGGTTGAGATGGAGGGTTTACTTTAAAATCAGCAGATGTGGCATAATTTATCTGAATAATTAGAGCCCTGATCAATCTATCAACTCAGGGAATGAATACAAATACACATTTTGTGCAAATCAACATCTTTCAGAAGAATGGGGTACTTACTCTCTCAGTAATGAGTAGATTTGCCACGTGTAGCGCAAGGAGACAGATTGACCTCATTAGCGAATCAAATGGACTATGTGTATAATATGCATTTGGTATACCTTTATATTCTCTAACTTACAGGCTGGTGGTCCCCAAAGGCCTGTAGAATAATATATAGGCTACAATGGACATTGAATGGTTTTTGGTTAGGTATCTGTCTTCAAATAACCTGGGAGGTGACATTTTGATGGACCCACTAATGTCAACATGTGAATGCCATAGCCCATTTTCGGTAGTATGAAAATTCAGTCAGAAGAATATTTTTTCTTCTCAAGTGAAATAACTTTACAGCACTTTTATTCGTAAGTAGAATAAAGCACTAACTATAAGAAAATAATTTCTTCTGTGTCCGTGGAATTCTTCTCTGGAATCAGTAAGTCTTTGGATATATTTAAACTTCTTAATATTATATGTATGCTATCAGATATGAAAGGGTAAACGACTGGCAAAACATGAAAGCATTATAAAGAATTTGGTTTTTAGGCATAAGTGATAGACCCCTCCTAAATCTTATTTGAAAAGAACAGGTTAAACTTGACATTTAAGGTTCTTCACCTAGTGAAACTTTTGGGTTTCTAACCTTTCAGAAGTTTCAGTGTCTCCCTTGATCAACTCAACAAACTTGAAAAGGAAAATACAGCCCAGCCTAAGTTTCCATAGAAACTTGCCTTTTTATTAGACACATCTACTAAATGATGGTCTCATTCCATACTGTATCACGTATGTTACTATTTGGAAGAGTATGCTAAGATGACTCGAGTTATTTCAAAGACATATATTTCAAACAGTGTGTTCAATATCAAAATTGAAATGATTCATTTTAAGTCTGATCAAATTTCAGTACAATTATAGCAAACACTACTACTACTACCATATTTAGGTTATAATTACTAACTTCCTTACAATTATACACAAAGGATTGATAAACTTAGCTAATTTAAATCATACTCAATAGTTTAGTATGAGCCATTTAGTATAACATCATCTCCCTTTTTTTGACTCAACAGAAGAGTACCAACAACTTTGAGCTAAAGTTCTATTTTATTTTTCCCAAAGGCCATTTTGTTGGAATGAGATGCTATGGAACATACTCTATATAACTGAAAAACATTTCTATTACGGTTTTACCTTATTTCCCTTTCAGAGTGCATGTTTCCCTTTAAAAAGTCTGTATTCTTTAATTTTGCAAATACTCTTAATGCAAGAGTGTTATCTTTGTCCTAGACCTCCTAGGATACATTGTGAAGAATTCCAATAGTGGTTTACAATATCCAAAGAGTGAGAAATTTCTGTCTGTTGCCAATAGAAAATATCTATTTCCTGTACACTTTATGTTGTACTGAGAAGTATGTTTGCATTAACATTAATGTTTTAAAATATATCCTATCTAGGCCAAAAAGACTTGATAAGATAACATACTCCAACGCATAACACAAAGTATCATCTTTGAAACAACTAGTAAGAAAAAACTGAGGAAAATATTTTTCAGTGCCAAGATACGCAGTGTATGACATGCAAGGACCAGGTATTACAGCTTCAAATAAATGGATCAGAGGAAGAAGGATGCTCTCCTGATTCATCAGATGGCAATTTAATATAAAACTATAAGTGCCTAAGTTGGTAATCCCACCTACCTTACTGAAGGCAGAGAAGACTTAAGAGAGGCCAGATGCAAGTTTAAGTCCTAATTTATTTCAAATACAGTCAATGAACATACCATACAAAATACACAAGATTTTAAATGGTAAAGTCCTTTCAAGTTTAAAATGCTGCCCAATGAATGTTTCTAACAATTATATTTGTGCTATATATAAAAGATACAATATTAAGTAAACCAAAATAAAGAAATATCTGATGGGTCCAAATTATTACATCAAGGAATTTTACTTTCAAAGCTAAAGTACAACAATTGACCATTTTCTCATGAATTATATATTATATAAACACAGCAATACACAGGGATCGAGGCTGGTAAGACCTAAAATATCTTAGTAACTTTAAGATTTGGTTGCCCAATTGGAATATGAACACTTTTATAGGCCAAGTTATAAAACTATGCATACATACCCTGTTCTAACACTTCGTCTTCTCCTTTTGGCTGCTGTTGTAAGGAAGTCTTATCTTTGTTCTCTGTTTCTGTAAAGGATCAAAAAAGCGGAGCATAAATTTGTGGGATATATCATATACTTTAAATAGCTTATTGGAAATATGCCATCAACATAAAAATATTTTCAGGGTCTTATGTTTCATAAAAACAATAGCATTAAGAATTTAATTCGCAAAAATCTCCCGTGTAACCACCAATTAAGAAGAAGATTTCTGACTTAATAATTAAATCAACTACCCTTTCAGTAATACATACCTGATACCAAACTAAAAATGCATTAATAAAACTGCTTATAATTTTAAAAATTGAACTTACTGAAATTTTAAGGATATTTTAAGAACATTTTAAGGCACATTCTATAAATATATTAAGATCTTAATAAGTGACCTAATTGCTATGTAAACTTCATTCATAAAATTTCTAATAGAAAGCCATAAGAAGGTGCTCTGGCACTTTAAGATTGAACTTGTAAAACTCAACGAAGTCTCAGCATACTTCATCCAATAAAACAGGGTGTGGGTTTTGCAATTTTCAACTAACAAAATGACAATCAGTACGATCATTTTGCAGAGGAAGAGCAAGTTCATCAACAATTCTGAGAATGAGACCAAAAAGGCCAAGATTAGAAATGCCTCATAAATCACAAACTCTTCTTTGCTTGAGGAGGCCCATTCAAATAGATAATTTAGGGTATGGTTGGAGACAATCACCATTTTCATTGGCAAACTGAAGCACTCTTGAAAACATGGTGTATAAATTCATAAATTACTTGCTATGGAAGGAATCAAATGGGGAAACTAGAAAACATGAATTGAATGAAAAAAGAGGTACATTTCTGGAATTGGCCCCCAAATTAATCTGTTTCATCACCAGTTGAGATTTTTCACTTTAACTGTTTTGATGGGGACATGTCAGGAGGAAGAACAGGTTACAAAAGAAGGGAAAGTGGGAATTGGATTGTGTGTACAGGTGATTGTGACAGGAGGAGGGTGATTTTAAATATTAATCATACAGTCAAGTGTGATATGCAAGAAAATATAAAATACGAAATCATATTGTACTGTAAATTAATACCCATTTTACCTTTGTGATGTCCATGCATCATAACCATATCAGACTGCACAGGAATTGGAATACTGGCCTCCGGTGGTATGGTTCTGAACACATCTGGAGCTACATTCTGCGTGCAGGTCATGAAAGAGACTGCATGCCTAGCTTCCATGTAATACATAATGTATAAGTTGCACATTTCATCACTAGATGTGCCACTGCAAGCAAAAAAAAAAAAGACATAACAAATCAGCCATTCACATAAAACACATTCTTAATGCAAGAAAAACACAACCAGTAAATCTGCCAGCAATAGGTTCAGAGGTGGAAATATTGTGCACTTATTTTATAGCTTTCATTAAAGCCCATCACAGTTTTCAGTATCTAAAGCACAGTGTCAAAGGCCTATCTCCACTTCATAATGGAGTATCCATTCGCACTCACTCCATGCAGTACCAAGTACGGCAGATGGAAATGGCATTTAAGCAGCCATTCTTTCCTCTTTTAAGTCCTTTTATTCTTTAGCCCTTCTTCCATTTGCTAAAACTCAGAGATTGGGCAAAGTACTTTTCTGACAGAAAAATCTTAATTATTCATTTAATAACGGTAAAATTCAGGACACTTTAACAGGAATGTCATATATTATTTACAAGTCTTCAAAAATGCCTTCTTCTATTTAACCCTGAGAGTCTAGGATCTTGCTTTGGGGAACTGCCTTCTTCCTCATGGTCACATGAATGGAGAGTCATGTACTGACCCTAAGACATCATAAATGTATCCCTGAAACCTGAACTGGCACCTTGGCTTCTACACCAGGGAAGAAAAGGGAGCCCCAGGAGTGATACAAAATGAAAGCAATCCTAAGCTCTTCTAAAGACTCAGACCTCCATGGGACAGCACTGAACAACTGAAAGACTCAATATTAAAAATAGATTTTAAAACAGTGCGATGATGGGTGTGTGGGTGGCTCAGTCAGTTAAGTGTCCGATTCTTGGTTTTGGCTCAGGTCATGATTTCACAGTTTGTGAGGTTGAGCCTCATGTTGGGCTCTTTGCTGACAGTATGGAGCGTGCTTGGGATTCTCTCTGTTTTTCTCTCTGACTCTTCCCTGCTTACACATGCTCGTGCACGCTCTCTCTCTCTCTCAAAATAAATAAATAAACTTAAATAAATAAAATAAAACAGTGGGATAGACATTTCCAAGATAAAAGTTCCAAATAATTTAAGTTATGCCTAGTAGTTTAAAACATGTTTTCTTCTATCTCAATTCATGTGGGTTATCATGTATTTCATTCTCTGCATTACTATTAGGAGGGAATTATTTTGGTACACCATCATGAGACTTTCATTTCCAAGGTAGTTTGCGCAGATGAAGGTTTCCTTTTTGGTGTTCTGACAATTTTTAGCAAGCCTCTGCTAATAAAAAACAAGCTATGAAGTGGACTATTTGCTCTACAAAAATACGTCAGTGGTGATTTTTCCAGCAATGTCATGTGGCACTCTCTTCCTCTCCATAGCAACAGAATGACATCAGCAAGGGAAGGAAAATTTTTTTTTTTCAAAATAGGGATGTAGTTTCTGTAAGGTCTGAAAATGTAGAGCCCCTGAGAGACCAGAGGAATGAATCCCTGCCATGGGAAGCACTTTTCATGCTTTAAAAGTCATTTGGCTTCTCATTCTCTGAATCTGATACCTGTCAGTGTAATTGCTTCTCCCGTGAAATATAAGCAAATGGTGAAACAAACAAACAAACCCAAACAAACACCTGTTCACTACACAGATCTTCATGTGTCAAAACACCATTCCTAAGAATTCCATTTTAACATTGCTGGAGTTGGTCAGAAAACTATGCTCTATAAAAGAAATGGCTGGTGTCAAAGTAATAAAACCAGAACCTCTCACCATATTATCTATCCTTCCCCTGTTTAAAAGGAAGTAAAATATATAGATCAAGGGACAGAGATGAGGGAGAAGAAATTCAAGATGTGGCTCTAGTTTAGCAGACCTTGAATCATCATGCAGAGAGGGAAAGCAAAATAATCATGTATGCTTCTCCAATTAGTGAAAAATATTAATAAATTTATATAGTAATAAATGAAACTTGCAACCAATCCATGGACAAATCCTCCCATATTTTACCTGTACGGGAACATCATGCCCATGTTCATCTCTAAACACATGCCTGTGAGATAGCATAATCCGCTCACCAATATAGTTTTTTTAAGATACCGATTTTATGATACAAAATTGAGCTGGTCAAATAACTTAAGAATCTTTGCTGTCATACAGAAAATTTCATTAAAGAGCTGAAGAGAAAGAAAAGAGTCATACTTTATTCCTTTCCATCCATAACTGAACTTGTAGTTGAGGTAACTCTGAGTTCCTATCTGACAGAGAAACTATCACTTCTTAAATAGGTTAGGACTCAAGACACCCTTAATATCAGCAAACTAATTTGCCTATTTTATTCCACATCCTTCTTTCTTCCACTCAACAGTAACAAAAAAAATATGACGTTAAATCAAACTGCTTTTGGTTAAACATCAACTCTTGATTCTGGCTCAGGTCATGATCTCCAGGTTTGTAAAATCGAGCCCTGTGTCGGCTCTGTGCTACAGCACAGAGCCTGCTTGGGATTCTCTCTCTCCCTCTCTCTGCCCCTCCCCTGCTCACATGCAAATGAGTGTGCATGCTCCCCCCCCCCAAAATAAATAAATAAACTTAAAAAAAAAATCAAACTGCTTTCTGTATTCCTAAGGGAGAATTCTGACACATCTACCCTTATTTTCCATAAAGAACAACACGGGCAATTCAACTCTGTCAACCTAATGACTATTAACATGAGAAAGTATGTTGGGAGGCTGTGTTCACACGTAGGCCCTGGCTCTGTTGAATAGCCCTTTATGCATTTCCTAATGCCAATGTGATTCCCTGAACAATGCCTCCTAGTACCAGCTGTATTCCAAAATTACAGTGGTGCAGGTCTTTCATCAAGCAAAATAAAGTGCTTATGTGATTACTACTTTTTATATCAGCTAGCTCTCAATCTGACAAAGTGTGATGAACCCAAAAATTGTTAAGCCCTCAATAAATATTTGTTGAAGGAAAGAAGAATGAATAATCTATTTTAATAAATGTTTACAACTTGTTGTGGCATAACCAGTTACGCCTAATATATCATACTGCTGAGTCAGGTTAATTTTATGAACTTGGTCTAAGGCATTCCAGAAGAATATTTATAGCTATCTATTTATCTATCTACCTATTTATCATCTATGTTCTATGAAGGTTTTAGTAAAATATATAATTTCATATAAACATATGTAATAGAGGTTTAAGAAAGTACAAAATATTCTCAAATGTCTCATTTTAAAGAAACCCAAATAGGGGCGCCTGGTTGGCGCAGTCGGTTAAGCATCCGACTTCAGCCAGGTCACGATCTCACGGTCTGTGAGTTCGAGCCCCGCATCAGGCTCTGGGCTGATGGTCAGAGCCTGGAGCCTGTTTCCGATTCTGTGTCTCCCTCTCTCTCTGCCCCTCCCCCGTTCATGCTCTGTCTCTCTCTGTCCCAAAAATAAATAAACGTTGAAAAAAAAAATTGTTTAAAAAGAAACCCAAATCTTGTTGTACACTGCGACTCTGATACTCCTTCCATTGATCATGCCCTCAGCCCTAATCCCATTAAAAAAAAAAGAATGATGGGAAATACTAATTTTGGAAAGAAATATGAACACTTTAAAGAACTTAATTTTCATGGGGCGCCTGGGTGGCTCAGTCGGTTAAGCATCCGACTTCGGCTCAGGTCATGATCTCACAGTCTGTGAGTTCGAGCCCCGTGTCGGGCTCTGTGCTGACAGCTCAGAACCTGGAGCCTGTTTCAGATTCTGTGTCTCCCTCTCTCTCTGACCCTCCCTCGTTCATGCTCTGTCTCTCTCTGTCTCAAAAATAAATAAACGGGGGCGCCTGGGTGGCTCAGTCAGTTAAGTGTCCGACTTCAGCTCAGGTCACGATCTCGCAGTCCGTGGGTTCGAGCCCCGTGTCGGGCTCTGGGCTGATGGCTCAGAACCTGGAGCCTGCTTCCGATTCTGTGTCTCCCTCTCTCTCTGTCCCTCCCCCGTTCATGCTCTGTCTCTCTCTGTCTCAAAAATAAATAAAACGTTAAAAAAAATTTTTTTTAAATAAATAAACGTTAAAAAAAAACTTTCAAAACTTTGAATTGTTTCATAAGGGGTTTCATGGTGCTTTTAAACTTATACATTAAGGAGTTATTGATGATATACCTTTATCTTTGCATATAATACACTTTAAAATGTTGATTAAAGTACTGTATTTGATATCTATGAATATCCATCAGACATTCTCATATGTACATGAAATAACTGGTTCCAAATGAAAAATACGACCAAGAAAAATGACCAAATAAGTAAATATTATCTACCAATTCTCAAGAGTTAATTTCAAAATTTAGCATCTAAACTTTCTGGGAAATTAACTGACTTAATTAGCTTAATTAACTGACTTAATAAAATTCTTTTTTGGTTTGTTTAAACTTGACTAAATATTAGAAACGAATTTAGAGAAGTCTCACATTGAATATAAAATATGTACTGCAGTCAGCCACAAAATACTGCTTCTACATAAATTAGGTAGTACTATGTTGCCAGTATATACATCGGTGCAACTTTGTCTAAGACATATTTATATTTACTATTTAAAAAGAAATTTAATATATCTAGGTTAAAAAAATATTACCGTTAAGTAAATTAATACATCTTATTTTAAATCCATCTATTTTTTTAAGCTTATTTATTCATTTTGAGAGACACAGAGAAAGCAAGCCAGGGAGGGGCAGAGAGAGAGAGAATCCCAAGCAGGCTGTGCACTGTCAGCGCAGAGCCCGATGCGGGGTGTGAACCCACAAAATGCGAGATCATGACCTGAGCCAAAACCAAGAGTCAGATGCTCAGCCGACTAAGCCACCCAGATGCCCCCAAATCCCCTTGTTTTTTTGAAAATGTTTATTTATTTTAAGAGAGAGAAAGAGAAAGCATGGAGGGGCAGAGAGAGGGAGAGAGAGAATCCCAAGCAGGCTCCATGCCATAAGCAAAAAGCCTGACACGGGGCTTGATCCTAGGAACCATGAGGTCATGACCTGAGCTGAAATCGAGTCGGACGCTTAACTGAGTCACCCAGGCACCCCCCTGCCAAATCCACCATTTTTTAATGGTTGTATTTTCTGTTGAGTCCCTGCTATGAATATATCAGTCTCTATTTTTAAAAAGTGCTTTTTATTAGTTAACTATCATTGTTCCACTCAGGCAAAATTTCCTCCAGTCCTAAGATTTTTAGCTTACTACAAACTTAAGCTCAGATTGGGTGGAAGAATACTCAGCTGAAAATCCTGGTAGGTCACTGATAGAATTTCCCCGTAAAACCTAATTTCCAGGTGGCTGCAGAAGAAGAAAGTTAAACATTTGATGTAGGTGGTTCTTCCAGGACATGGAGGGACATCTCCTAGCCCCATATGACCTGTGGATAAGTGGGCTTGCATCTGAGTAGGCTTCCTGCTCATGGCTCACACCTGTGCCCAGAGGGAGTGCATGTTCATGTATGTGGGTTGGGAGTTAGGCAGAAAGGGAGAAAAGGGAGAGGAACTTTATAGAGTATCATTTAACAGACTCATAAAATACTGGTTTTCTTTTTTTACTGTTTACATTCTCAACTGTAATTCTATACTACCCTATGGAAGTAGTATCCATTATTTTACAAAATGAATGCATTGATGCTATAACCTTTCTAAAACTAAAATGCATATTAGTGCTATAGGAATACCATGTGTTGTTATGAGAATTATTATTCATATTCAAATTTTATTCAAGCCTGTCTTATTAGGTTATCATTTCACTGGGAAAAATTGCTTTCTTGATATAAATTAAATATTCCGAATATGGGCTCATCCCATAACTTAATTTCCTGTAATTTCCTTCTATTATCATTTATATTTCAAAATGGCATTCCCTTTAGCCCACATGGGATTTACAGTCATTTTAGGGTATTATTTTATTATTTATTTACTTATTTATTTAGACAGAGAGAAAGTGTGTGTGCACGTGCAAGAGAGAGAGATCTCAAGCAGGCTCAACGCCCAGCATGGAGCCTGATGCAGTGCTCAATTCTATGACCGTGAGATCATGACCTGAGCTGAAATCAAGAATTGGACACTCAACCGACTGAGCAACCCAGGTGCCCCAAGCAAAATGCATATTTTTAAAAAGACCAGAATTATTTGGAATTAGTTCTGAACTCCGAAAAATGAAAGAGCCTTCCTGAGATTACTTTGGCCTCTCATTTTGGCACTATTAACAAGTTACTAATTTTTATGTTGGATACTGCCTCACAGAGGACACTCAAAGGATATAATTTGGTCAAAGTTATAAGTCCTTCCAAATTGCTAAGGGGGCTTTCAGCAAAAATTTCTACCTATTCCACACTTGAACTTGTACACTAATACACAGAACGTGTTGAAAGGGATTTTTTTCTTACTTTGTTTACCTATTTCAAAGGTTAATAAAATCACCAATGGTACTTAAGTAAAGCTGTGGAGGTCTACGCTAACATAGAGTGGAAAATAGCTGATCAATACCCTGTGACTCCTATTACTTCACATGAGAAGTAAATGTCTAATTCTTTCCTTCAAATCTAATTTTGTCTACTTTGTCAAGCCTTTTTTTACTTACCATTCATGCGACTCAGTAATTTTGCTGTTTTCCTCAAGACTCCCAAACTTAAAAAATTTATTCAAAAGCAAAACTCTTAGAAACTTCTTGTTTAATATAACGATAATTTTTTTCTGTTTGTTCTATCTTTAGCCTTAAAATTGATGTTTATTAATATAAAAATCATCTTAGAGAGAAATAAAAAATCCTATTCCACTGTCTCAAACGCCTTTTTTTCCTTTTACTTGCTTCAGCATCTTTTCCCTTTCCCCTGACAACCAATAGCTGGTGTTGTCATCGTAAGAATCATCGTTAGTACATCTAGTGCATATTTTCAGGTGCCTACTTTCTATAACTTCTCTTTGATCAAAGACAAGTAGTTTAAAATTCCAGCTTCCAGGTGGCATCAGTAAATATTTTATAACCTAGTTTAACATGGAAAGAAGGCTCCTTGGTTCTTTTCTGGCAAAAACAAAACAAAACAAAACAACAAAAAACTATGATAAGGGCCTTTATCTTTCATTTTTAATTTAGGCAAACCTTTTTTGAAAGAGTTTATAGTGCTTTGAAAATTTTACTTAGTGTTATAAAAAATATACTTCTTTCAAAGAGCCTCAATATTTAAAAACTGTTTCAAGTCCAATGTTCTCTTTTAGAAAAGTACTACATATTATTATTCTCATTTGGTTGACTAAACAACTGGAAAACAATGAATACATAGAAGTTTTAACAGGCAGAAAAAATCACAGTTCTGAGTAATTAATGGACACCACCAAATGTGGAAGCTATATATTTACCTAAATTTGAACATAGGGCAAAAGGACACTTGAGAAAGAAATTTCATTTTCCATTACGTTTTTCTTTATTAAATGAGCCTGAGGAAGTAATATACACTCTTGTGACAAGTATAATATATGGAGGTGTGATATGGAAGGCTTTGAATAAAAAGGAGGAAGGCAAGCATAAAAAAATAAGCACATGTTCTGGAGTTTATCCTCATCACTCAGTTCTAAAATGAGAAAAGGCTATATATACTTTATTATAATTGCTCATGATAGGAGAAAGTCTGTGATTCAGTCACAAAGATAAATGTCACTTATAATCATGCCTTGCCCCAATAAAATACTTTTAAATAGCGAAATTTGCAAAACCATACCCAATGTGCGTGGCTTCTGTCCTTCCTTCGCCAGTGAATACACATCTTGCTGCCAATATGTCACCAAAACTAACATCTACTGGGTGTTCCACAGGATAGAAAGCCTGCCAAGAAGATAAACACAATTCATTAATATTACCAATAAACCCCAGAACTGCATGCTTTAATAATGTGAGGCTTGGCACGCCCTGGGTAGAAAGGATGAAGACACACACGTGCAGGTCTGTTTAGAAATGTTAAGAGAAACCATCAAGTTGGAAGTTGTAAAAAAGGCAGTTACACACAGCTTAGATACAGAATAATGGTAGATTTAGAGACGCTAGGATTCTAGAGACATTCACAAGGATTCTATGAGGGTTTCTAAAATTATTATCTGCTGATTAACATTTTTTCTCTCAAAATTAAACTAGTTTCTACACACCTGTGGCAGCTGGGGGCTCTGGCGTCCAATCAGTGTCCACTGTCCATTTCTTACTCTATACCCACTCACAACCTTACCTGTAATGAACATAATTAGAATCATATAATATCATAAAGTATTAGAAAAATAAAAGGCATTATTTGCTTTCCTTTTTCAAAATAAAATCTGAATATTGTCAGAACCCCAAACGCTAGGTATTTTAATGAAAAGATATGAAAAAACATATAGAATTTCAAGGTATTATGCAACAACATCTTTCATAGAAACAGACTTAAGGTCAAATATAATTTACATTGTACATTTATAGCCTTAGTAAGCACAATGGTAAATATTTATAATTTAACCTATAGTTTAAAGTTCTTACCTAAATGGTGAGTGTGAACTCTATAGGCAAAGACATGCATTGGATACTTTTTGTAATGGCATGAAATATCCGAATTCACCACTGTTAGAAATGAAAACACAGAAAACAGGTCGCTATCCAGCTGGAAAACAACATTATTCTTGTCTAAAAGTATGCATAGGTAGCAGTATGTACAAGATGCTAGGCATAGGGATTTTCCTATAAAGTGGACATGCATTCATGTACTCAGTGGATATTACATGCTTATTATGTGCCAGCCAATTTTCTAAGATGACCTCTTACCCTCTTGCAATAACCTCTTGCCCTCACATTTAATTTCCTTCACAAACAAAATGTCTAGGACCAAATCAAGACATACCGTCAGGAAAAACATAGGCTTAATCTGTTACTTTTACCATGAAATTTATGCAGTTGAAAAAGCTTAAAAATTGTTTTTATTTCTTAGAAAATAAGGATTTTTGAAAAATTGCAAACACCTAAGGTAATTAGATTGACAGCTCCTGTTGAGAAGGAACCACTTCATATACATCTCTTTCCCTTCAGTTTAAAACACGGTAGTTATTCAATAAATATGTCTTTGATAATAAGTAAGCAGTAACAATGATACCATACTTGTCATTAGCTTTAAAAGATTCCCAGTAAAAACAAATGAATAATATTTAATAGGGCATTTTCATCAGAAGATCAGATACATTGATAAATAATATTACACTTATTCCAAAAGCTTTTAGTAAGTTTAGGAGAATCAGCTATTATTATCCCCATTTTACAAACAGAGAATTAAGCTCAGTATATCTGAATTCGAAGATTGACTCAAATCAAGATTTGCTAACTTCTTGATTTTGAACCTGATATTCTCTGTAGCAGGTTTATGTCACAGTATGCTATGAGGTTTGTTTTTGGCATCTAAAGAATGGAAGACTGATTTGTAAAATACTCAGGATTTGTTCTTTCATTTACATAACTTACTACCTACCCATGGACCTTAATTCTTAGCATCTCAATAAAAGAATGGATGATAATAAACTACTGGCTTAGAATAATACAAAAATCTATTTTAAATCTAAGGATAATAATAAGAATTGGTTTAGTTTTCAGAGATATTGGTCATTTCAAAATTTTATTAAAAATATTCTGTAAATGCATTTCTATATATTAAGTAATGAGATCATCGTAAATCTGAAAAAATAATTACCTTTTTCTCCTGGTGGAATAACAGTGTCAACAGACATCATAAGGTACATGCCAGCAATTAATGGCTGTCTGCGGGAAACAATAATATTTATCTTAACTATTTGAAACATCAAAACTATGGCCTTAGAAAAACAAGATATACTTCAGTACACCAGTCTATAATATAAGATTCACGTGAAAACTAAAACAAAACAATATGGAAAAGGAGGTAGAATAGATGTTTTTCTTAAAATAACTTAATTTCCTGGGCAAGGAATTAAAAACACATTTTTTATGGCATGGTGCACTTGGAAAACAGTCTCTAAATGGCTCCTGTGATGGTTAATCCTATGTGTTAACTTGGTGAAGCAAGTGATAGCCCAGTTGCTTGGTCAAACGTTGGTCTAGTTGTAGCTGTGAAGGTATTTTTCAGATGTAACTAACATGTTAATTATCGACTTTGAGTAAATCAGATTACCATTCACCCTGTGGGTAGGTCTCTTAAGAGAAAAGACTGAGGTCCCAGGAAGAGGAAGGAATTCTGCTTCCAGATTGCACTGGAGTCTGCCTCGAGTCTGCATGCTGACTCCTGCCAGAATTTCCAGCCTGCCTTGCAGATCACAGACTTGCCAGCCCCCACAATCATGTAAGCCAATTCCTTGAAGTAAATCTGGCTTTCTCTATACATATGTGTGTGTGTGTGTGTGTGTGTGTGTGTGTGTGTGTGTGTGCGCGCGCGTGCATGTGCACGCATGCATGTGCGTGTGCTTTCTACTGGTTTGATTTCTCTGGAGAATCCTGGCTTATAATAAAGCTCTCAATAGCTAACTCTCAATATCTTAGCTCTGACACTCATGCCCTTGTCGAATCCTCTTCTCTTAAGCATGGATTGAGCACAGTAACTAGACTTAGGCATTTGTTATTTCTAACAAGCAGAATAAGGCAAATGCAATTTCACTTTTTTTTCCATAGGAGTCAGAGTATAAAGATTTGTGGCAACTCTTTTCTTCACCTGTCAGACTTCTATATTATTCAGTAACTTCCGATATTAGGCTGCAAAAAGGCTGTGGTTTCTATCTTACACGCCCTTTCTTGCTTTCTGTTGCTGGGTGTGATGGTAACCAGGTGCCATATTGTGAGCTGTCTTGTTTAGAGCCCACGAGGCAAGAAATGAGGGAGTCCTCCAGCCCACAGCCAGCAAGGAATTGAATCCTGTCAACAGCCATGTGAGTAATCCTGGACATGGCTCCACCTCAGGGGACCCCTCCCCACCCCTCGCTCCCAATGACTGAAACCCTGGCTGAGCCTTTGATCACAGCCTTTGTATGAGACCACTAGCCACAGCCCCCAGCTAAGCTTGTGCCCAGAATATTTGTTGTTTTAGCCACTAAATTTAGAGTAATTTGTTATACAGCAATAGACAATGAATCCAGTGGATTTCCCACTTTTAAGTTCTCAAAGATCTTAAAGCTGTCACTGAGCTGGGGTAACTGGAAGTACTTACGGCAGGCGGGTGAGGTGCAAGGACACACCAGAACAGTCTTTGTGATTATCTGAAAATACACACACACACACAAATACACATCTTAAATATGAAAATGTGAAAATCGAATTTCAAACTAATAAATTTTAAACGATTATAACTCAACACTAAAAACACCCAACTATGTTTTATCTCAATGGTGCTTTATAGTTTGCAGAGTACTTTCATATTCATGAATATATTTAATCTCCAATGCATCATGACAATAAAAGTCTGTGGTTTTTTCTTGACACCGCAAACTGCTAAGTCAACTGCTTTCCTGCAGACGTTCAAGATACTAGTCAAAGCTTAGAGAAGAAAGTTGTTGCTGCTCTTTATGAATGAGCGACCTCGTTGAAACATCCAGAAAAGTTGATTAACTGGATGGTTTGCTCCACGGTGGCTCCAGACAACTAGTTTCCTCTACTTTAAAAAAAAATTGTAGGGGCGCCTGGGTGGCGCAGTCGGTTAAGCGTCCGACTTCAGCCAGGTCACGATCTCGCGGTCCGGGAGTTCGAGCCCCGCGTCGGGCTCTGGGCTGATGGCTCAGAGCCTGGAGCCTGTTTCTGACTCTGTGTCTCCCTCTCTCTCTGCCCCTCCCCCGTTCATGCTCTGTCTCTCTCTGTCCCAAAAATGAATAAACGTTGAAAAAAAAAAAAAATTGTAGCAGTCCATACTTTGAGCTTTCAAGATACAACCATGTTTAGAGTCTGCAATGTTTTTGATATATGAATAGGAATCACTTTGTTTAACTTCTATGCCTTGCCCATTCTTCCCTCCTAAATAGAGACCTGATGCTAATTTGCACCCCAACTGCAGTGGAAAGCCTCTAACCATCTCTTTATTTTTGTCAAGGACCCTTTAGAGACCTCTGACAAATCCTTTTCCTTATGCCTTTGCCTTCCTGAAGTAGAAAGAAGGTAAAAATTTAAATGACCCATCCTAATTTTTATCTCTGTTGAACTTGCTGATCTGTCACCACAGAGACCATGAGTAGTAACTCATACTTACTCATTCCTTCTATTTCTGTATATGCTAAATTCTTTTTACTTCACATTTTATTCTAAGTATTTATAACACATTATATCTCAATTTTGAGTTGATTTAATATAAATAACTACTGTGTGTGTGCAAGATTGACAGATTTATACTCGAAATTAAGAAGTGAAGTATGCTAACAAATAACAGCACCTAGAATAGTTTATGGGAATTTCCTTCTTTCAGCTGGAATTCTTATGAGAAAAACAAAGGTAGCTTCATACAGTAATATATAAAAATAGGTAACCTAACAAGATATGCATTTTGATTTACCAGATATAAAATTCAGAAAGCATAACAAATCATTATTTAATACTCTGGCCATAAAACACAAAGGAAATTTCTCGATATAGTATTAAGATTGATTTTAACAAAGATAGTGCAGGAATAAATTCAAAGATAAACATTTTATATTTAATCAGGTTTTTTTTTTTGTCACTTTACAAAGGGATCTTTATCTAATCTCCTAAATCAAATTCCAATGTGGTGATATTTTCATAATAATATTAGTGAGGTGTTTTTTTTTTGTTTTTTTGTTTTTTTTTTTTTTAATTTCAAGTGAGTTTTAAAGAGATGGGGAGATGAGGCACCTGGGTGGCTAAGTCGGTAGAGTGTCCAACTCTTTGATTTTGGCTCAGGTCATGATCCCACAGTTTGTGAGATTGAGCCCAGCATCAGATTCTGTGATGACAGTACAGAGTGTGCTTGGGATTCTCTCTTGCTCCCTCTCTCTTTTCCCCTTCCCTCCTCTCAAAACAAATAAACATTTAAAGAGATGAGAAAATAATAACAAATAACAACACAGGTTTATCTTAATTTTTGTCCATGCTTTTAAATATAGAAAGGATAATTAAGTATTGTTTTTTAAGGTCCTAAAAAAATTATTTTGGGGGAACCTGGGTGGCTCAGTCAGTTAAGTGTCCGACTTTGGCTCAGCTCATGATCTCACGGTTTGTGAGTTGGCACCCGCATCAGGCTCTCTGCTGTCAGTGAAGAGCCCACTTTGGATCCTCTGTCTCCCTCTCTCTCTCCGCCCCTCCCCTCATGCTTTCTCTCTCTCTCTCAAAATTAAAATTAAATTAAACCTTACAAAAGACTATTTTTGAGACTAAGGTTTCCTAAATGAACTACATGAGCTATAGTAAATATGCCTAGTTTGTACTACTTTCAATATGATTAGCCAAGGACTTCACCCAGAATTATGTAAACATCTACATGATCAAAAGAGAATGGCTGAAAGTATACCATGCATTCATGCCAAATGATTTCCAAACTCCAGAGACTCACTAATTTAGCTTAGTCAATTTTAGGAAACATTTCTCGTATGTATAAAAAACATCATACCCATCTTATAAAGTTATTTTGAGAGACAATAATCACCCTTTCATTCAGTTAATATTTATTGAGTACTTGCTATATTAAGACACTATTCTATACATGGGGGATGTAGTGAAAAATAATATATTCAAGTTTCCCGCTCTCGCGGTACTTACGCTCTAATGCAAATGGAGGGATAAGGAAATGAGGTAGGTAGGAGAGATACAGAAAAACAAAACACTGAATATATAAACAAAATAATGTCACAGTAAACTCAACAGGATAATGTGAGAGTGCATAGCAATTTTATCCACTGTGGTCCAGGAAGGATGGCGTGGTCATGGGGCTAGAGATTGTATAGGCCATGCAGAGTGTGTTAAAAGTTTTATTATTCTCTGTCTGAGAGATGCCACTGGAAGATTTTAAGGAATGAAGTGATAGGATCATATAGGTGTTCACCTAGCACAGTACCTGGCACTTGTAGATGACTAATTACTGAATGTTAGGCTTTGTAAATTTTTTAAATTAACAATATACCAGGAGAGAGTTTTTCCCCATATGATGTCCATCCAAACAAAAGGGCAAGTGTGCAATGAGAATTGCTTCTTGGTTTTACATTACATTTTTGCATTAAAAGAACCAAGTGAGTCACATTTTGATATCCGACTTGGCTAATATTCTTTACCATCACTTAAAGAAAATCAGGAACAACTAATAAATAAATTAACACATTTCAGGAACTATTAAGGAAATTCATCATTAAGGCTGAAATGTCATCAAATTCAGAGTAGCAGGAATGTTACTAATAATAGTAACATGCCAGCTAATGCCAGGGATAGTGTGTCTTCCTTTAGATAATGTTCTTTACTAGAATTGTCTAAATGCAGAGGATTTTTAGAGAAAAGCTCAAAAATAAGTCAAAAACATATGTTAGTCTATACATGTCAAATTTTAATTTGAGGACTTTTTTTTTTAATACCCAGACTTATAAAAGTTTTCTCAAATTCAATAAGAGCCATTGTTATGTAATTGTTGTATATTTACTTCACTCTAGAGTTTTAAGAGTGAGTCACAGTCTCACCACTCACTCCACTATAAAGACACAGTACAGGTTTTCTTTTGAACTCATGTTTATCAACCACATGCCATATCCTATAAAAAGGTCAAGGATACCACACAATCATAGCAAATCAGCTAAAAACTCAAGTAGTAATATGAGATGATCAACACATTCTTAAGAAAAACATCTGAACTTCTGACTCACATATCATGATGACTTTAGGAAAGATTGAATTTTAAGGCTCTACGTTTTTGGGTTTTGTTTTTTTTTTCCCTATATAATGTGAATCTTATATGGGTAGAGGGTTGGTGAATATACATATAAAAATCCAAAGTAAAAATCTTGCCTATTTTACAAAAAGCTCAAGAAATAACAATATATAGAATTAAAGTTAGTTACAAGATACACTTAAAAACCACACTAGATAGAATTTCTGAGTCACTGCTGAAGGAATTTATTTACATCAAATTTATCTGGTCAATGTGATCCACTGAATCAGCAAGAAACAGGGCATTTCTAAAAACTATGCTGTGTGTGTGCACGGGTATGTGGGTAAGCATATAGACAGTATGTTTTAAATTAAACAGAACACTCTGGATTATCATCATTATTTAATCATGGGTAATAGAGTTATAATTCTGTGTTACTTTAAGAAATTCTGTTACTTAGGGGCACTTGGGTGGCTCAGTGAGTTAAGTGACAACTCTTGATTTCAGCTCAGGTCATGATCTTACGGTTGTAAGATCAGGCCCCACATTGGGCTCTGATATTGTGGAGCCTGCTTGGGATTCTGTCTCCCTCTCTCTCTGCCCTTCCCCTCACACTTTCTCTCTCTCTAAATAAACAAATAAGCATAAAAGAAAAAAAAAATCCTGTTACTTAATAATAGATACACATTTTAACAATGATATTTTAAGGTTTCTTTTTGAGTGAGACAGAGACAGCGTGAGTGGGGTAGGAGCAGAGAGAGAGAGGGAAAGAGGGGGAAAGAATCCCTAGCAGGCTCTGTGCTGCCAGCACAGAGCTTGACATGGGGCTTGAACTCATGAAACTGTGAGATCATGACCTGAGCTGAAACCAAGAGTGGATGCTCAACTGAGTGAGCCACCCAGGCACCCATTAACAATGATATTTTAAGTTGAATAAAATTGTAGAAGTTATCTCCAAGTGAGGAAAATACTTATAAAGCATTACTTATATACATTTTAGACATTATTACAGTCAACTGCTACATATATATCATTTCAAAGTCAAATTTTATTATTGTAAATGGTTGTAATCTCTTCTCATGCTACTTTTTACAGTTTACCCTGAAGAGCCCGTGTGCTTGCGTACACACACAGTGGGAGGTCCCTGAGGGAGCAACTTAAACTCCTTCAAACTAGGTGGTCTGGGGGCCTGGAGGGCTCCTGGATCCACTGATATTCCTACAGCAAGTGGTAGCTCTGGAGAGAAGCATATTTCAGCCTAGTGTTTGGTGCAGAGATTATGACCTTCTAACTCCCACTGTGATCCCTGTCATAGTGATGCATTCTTATTTCCATAACCTCTACTCTGATCTTACTTCTGGTGAACTCAGAAACTTCTCCTAGTTTTGCATATTTCACTGATGGTTTCCAGTGTGCTCTGACTTTGCCCTTCTATTGTGACACAGTACTTCAGCGAAAGGATACGAAGCTTCATAAGAATTAATTCATTTCAATTCGCTAGGCTATATATGAATCTGTCTCTGACATGCATCATCATAAAAATGGATGACAATTTAAAAGGTTATCATTAAAAAACACATCAGTGCCTCTGCTAATATTTTACCACATAAAACAAAAAAAGCAAAATAAGGACTGAGATCATTAAGAAATGTATAGAAAATGAACTCAGAATGTCAACATCATAAGCTAGCTGAAAAAGCTCCTCGGAAAGGCTGATTCTGTGACTAGAATGAAAGTAAACAGGAGAGAAGAGAGAAGAGGAAATAGATGGGAAAGTTAATGTAGGGCAGAAGACCAGAGAAATGGAATTCCATCGCTTAAAAATAGATAGGAACAGTAATGAGTCAAATAACTAAAATAGCCTGAAATTATAGGAGTGAATTTGAAAGAAAGCTAGACTAGGAAGTGAACAACTTCCCCAATTTATATTTCCATATAAATATTGTACATGTTTGTACAGTGGACATGTTGGGTGGAAAGTTTGAAATTAATCTGTGTATTTTAATCACACACAGTTACTTGACGATAGTGCCTTATAAGATCGTAAGTTGCAGCCAGGTGCTCTTTGAGTTCCTTTGTCTACAATGAGTAGGATCTGGAAGGTTATCAATTTTAATACTTGGTAGATTTAGTATTCATAATCAATACTGATACCACTAAAAAACCACAGTCTATAAATAAGATAATCTATGTAAAGAACATATAGTCTTTGCGGATCACAGTAAATATCCAATACATGTTAGTTATTATTATTATTATTCTTTTCATTGGTAGATCCCAAAAATCTTCAACACATGAATATTTTATTTTAACAAATATAATTTCATAGTCATAGGTATGGAATTTCTTTAACTGTAGAAACTAGACCACATAAAATTTCTTCAACTATTAACAAAGTTATAAAAAAGGGGAAAAGGAGATGAGAATATTTTTTAATGTTTATTTATTTGAGAGAGAGAGAGAGAGAGAGAGAGAGAGAATGGGGGATGGGCAGAGAGAAAGGGAGACATAGAATCTGAAGCACGCTCCAGGCTCTGAGCTGTCAGAACAGAGCCCAACGCGGGGCTTGAACTCACGAACCATGAAATCATGACCTGAGCCAAAGTCAGATGCTTAGCCCACTGAGCCACCCACCAACCCCAAACATGAGAATGTGAAATGAGTAAAGACGTGGTTAAAAAAGGGAATTAGAATTGAAATGGTATTTTAAAGATATTGCACAAAATAGGAATACTCTCAAAGTGGGAACAGAAATGCTGATTAAGAAGAGTCTGTACTAGGTAGATACAGAACAGAGTAATCACTAAATAAAGAAATATCAGTAAGACATAAGTACCATGGTCTGGCTAAGATGAAATTCTTGGACTGGGTACCACAGGACCATGAAAAAGTTGATAATGCATTGTTTAAAGATCCTTCCACAACTGTTAGTAATAAAGCATCCCCTGATCAGACTGAAGACAATCTGCTTCTTTCTGAGGTCTGGACTAGAGGTCAGTTCAATAGGATTCTGTTTGCAGAAAAGACAGCAAGGCCATTTTTATCCTGATACCGAAACTGTTGCTTTAATCTACATTTATTCACTTATCCTGCACAACTGTCTTCATGCAAAAATCCTGACAGGTCTTCCTTCCAGCCAGCTTCATTTACTTTTTAAAATTTTCTTATCCCAAAGTAAACTATTGTCTTCCTCATTGGATTGGGCTATAGGTTCGTTCTTTCTTCAAGGTACACTGGTGAATACTTGACTCCTAGCTATTAATGTTCTGTACTTATCGAGGATTGAACCCAAGATGTCCCTGTTAAAGAGATCTTTCATGATCGCTGTTCTCTTTTAGTAAGACATAATTATAGCCTAACAGATTTAAAGATACAGAGATGAAACTTCACTCACTAGATAGGTATCAGAAGACAATGGGATATATTTCATTATATGTCATTATATTCCATTATAATGTCATATGTATGTACTTGAAGCTTTAGTAATGGTGAAGATGTTAACAGTGGAAAAGTTAAAAGAATTATTTTTTAAAAGAGATGTAAAATAAGAAAGTCTAATAATGTCTTAGAAGCACATCACCGCATAGGACAGTAAAGAGTACTAGTAGTTGAATGGTAAGACTTCTGGAGAGTAGTCTGATAATGGAAGAAACAAGTATTTCCAGACACTGGATGAAACTTGAAAACAGCATTCAATCAGAATCTAATCTTGAGCAAAATGAAAACTGGACGACCACTCCGCAAGGGTCTCAAGCTTGTCTCTTGAGAAATTGCTCTCCTCTGTTGAGGCAGAGACCTATAATCACAGCAAGATAGTTTATCAAATATATAGACTCAGAATTTCAGAATTGGAAGGGACTCTGGAGATGATGGAGTTCAACTCTGGCACTTTATAGAGAAAAAGAGGCTGCAGGGATTAGGAGCTTTGGCCAAAGTAATTTCGCTAACTGGGTCATACCTGGGTATCAAAACTAATTCTCCAATGTTACTAGTTAGTAAACATTACTTACTTTAAAAAAAGTTCTATTTCTTAAACACTTCCAAGCCATTTTATTTATGAAATATCCTGAAACTAAGATAAAGGAATTAAGCAAGAATGGATAAGTAACCAGTGGTACTTAAGGACATCCACTTAAGCAGGAAGTTCATTTCTCTTAATGGCAGGTGAATGCATGGGATATGAGGTTATCCATTCCAAACTATTTAGCTTGCCTTTCTAATAATAGCTTGTAGTTCCTGCTTGGATACATAGTTAAGTAGCAAAGTAACTGTGGAATAATGCATGATAATAACCTATTACATTGTAAGTCCTTAGAAGACTCTTGGTGTCTCCTAATCTTTCCCTCTAGAGATAGCCTTCTACATTTCATGAGCTCATCTTGTCCTGGTTGTTTCCTGCTTTAATAAAAAAAATAGGTTAACCATCAATCCTGGGGGAATATTGTTATAAACTACATCCCACTAATTGGAAAAATCCTCAGAAAGACAGTTGTAGAGTGGATTTCAATTCACTGCACTCTCCTAAGGTGGTAAAGGATAAAGCATACCCATTATCTACCATTCCAACCACAGTTTTGGATAATGGATCCTTTCCTTATGGAAGTATTGACAAAGCATGCCTGAAACCATTGCCAAGTCTTATGAAAAACAAAGAAGTAACATCTTTAATGATAAAAAACATATTTCACAAAATTTGTAAGCAAATAGTAAACTGTATCATACCTTTCTACTCTCTCAGAGTGCTCTGAACAAAAGTTAAAGGCCACCTTCCCAACTTTTTCCCTGTCTTGAACAAACAAAAATGAATGAAGGATATCACTAGTATACACCAATAATTCTGCAATAATGTTTGTACAGATAGCGTGATAACTATTTGCTTATTAAACTGGCTTGATCTTCACCTTATGGTTCTTTGTTCTAAATGAACAATATTAACTTAATGAGACAGATGATATTTTTCTGAGATTACATCATGGCTCCCAAGGTGACCAAGAATGGGAGACTACTTGGGGATTCATTTCTAAAGTCAGGGAAATTTTCATGTAGACAAAATTACTTGGAAAATCCCTTAGGAGTGTAGATGGTGTGGTCTCTTAATAGATTAAACACAGCCAGTCGCCTTCGCATTGGAACAGCTTGCTGTCAGTTTTATCAGCTGGACTATGTTGTTAAAAAAATAAAAGTTATTTCTATACAGTTGGACTGTGTGGTTATATAAAAAAAAGGTTCTTTCTGTAAGCTGGAAAAGCTGTAGCTGATGAGATGGACACAGCACAGGAGGCAGAGGGAACAGCAAATTGGGGTCTTTTCCTGTGTTCACTCTGGTTTTAATGAAGCTAATACACAGTTCCTTTATTGTTTTTGTGGTACCACCTGTATCATAAGTACAGCTCTCAAAGTCACTGGACAGTACTCAGTAAAAAATGATCCTCCAAATTTACCAAAAAATGTATACCTGGAAGTTTTTTTTGTTAAGAGTTTCTTCAAGACAAAATTTGAAGCACCAAGTTGCTCCTAGAGAATCCGTGGATCCCAGAAATCATAATCTCAGAATATCAGTACTCTCCAGTTATAGATCCATTGATATAAAATAATCTTCACTCAAAAAGCATGAATACCTTGAGCTGTCACGGCAAATGTGTACCTGTTTAGCAAATATAACTGCAATAGGGGCACTGCTAATACAGACACAACCTGGAGGCCGTTGAAAGCTGGCTTAACAGACAAGCTTCGGTGCTAAATAAACCAGCACTACAAAAAAAAAAAAAAAAAAAAAAAAATCTTCAAAAAGGGATTCCTTTTGAAGCTGTCACTGCAGCGAGTTAGCCTCTTTTGATTTTGTATTCTCTGCTATGGGACTAGAAATTACTAGCTTCCATCTGTCCTGGGGCAAGGAAGAGAAAATGCATTTATCCATCTTGCAAGAAGACGACTTGCACAAATGATGGCCTGTGCTGTTCCCAAAAGAGATCAAATGGAAGGCAGGCAGGCAGGCTCACCAACGTGCTTTTATAATCACTCTGTTGGTGGAGGATGTTAAGGCATGACTAATGTCAAAGCACCTTCCTGTTTCCATCTTTTATGAATGCAAGAAAAAAAAAGTATCTACAGCAAAGCTTAGGATTTATGTGATTTCTTCTCTCAGAATTACGAAACTGCCCCAGAATCATAATTCTAAGGAAGTAAGAGACAAAATCCACCAATCCTAGGTAAATATTTTTTAAAAATGGCACTGAGTTTTTAATTGTTGATTGATTTTTGAACTTTTTGTTGAACTACATAATATACAGAAAAGTACACAAATCAAAAGGTACTTAAGCTTCAGGAATTTAAAAATGCTAACATACCCTTGTAATCAGCATGCATATCAAGAGGGAAAACCCTCCATTTGTGTCCCATTCCTAAGGCATTAAGTTTTAAATCTTTATGTCATGGATATGCCATATGTAAACATTTATTAGTCTTTCTGGAGTTGTCTTTTAGGTAAAACCTAGCACACTTAACTAGCTTCTAGTTAAACTGGACTATTTTAAATATCATACCTGGTTACTATGAAATATTTTTTCCCTTTCTGTCAGTGAAAGCCCTATCAACTTTCTTACTTCTGTATCTCTGTTTTTAGTATATATTCATTTTAAAAATGATAATCTAAATTTTCTTCTGCATTCTTCCCAATTTTTGTTTGTTCTCCCCACTGAGGGCTGAATGTCCATGCAAAAGTCTAGGAACCACAGAAAAAGTATTTAAATAAATAATGGAATGAAAAGGGACTTGAAAAGTTTTTAAATTATTTTTTTCAGTTTACTTATTTATTTTGAAAGAGAACACACAAACAGGGAGGGACAGACAGAAGGAGAGACAGATTCCCAAGGAGGCTCTGCACCATCAGTGCAGAGCCTGATGTGGAGCCCCAGCTCATGAACAGTGAAATCATGACCTGAGCCAAGATTAAGAGTCTGACACTTAACTGAATATGGCACCCAGATACTCCAGGACTTTCAAAGTTTTAGTCAAAGATATTGTTTTAAATTCAATTTGAAATATAAAGCTAAAAACGTTTCTCATATAAAATGCTCTATCATGATTTTTAAAATCATTTTGGAAGTTTTTTTTTTTTGTGTATATAAAAGGTTAACCTTTCACCTCCTTTGGAATTCTTAACTCCTTTGTGCAAGATGCTCTCCACCTTTTATTTAATTTAAACCTCTAAATGCTCACGAATGATAAACAAAAAGAGGGTATGCTATGGCAACACTATTCTACTTTGTTTTGACAACAGGAACTTCATATTCTGCAAATGCAGTAATTTAACTGCAATATATGCCTTCTGAAGCTCAATCTAAAATCAGTGGCTACATTTTCCACCCAATTATCTTCCTCAACTTAAAATACTATTGTGTATTGCGCTTGGTTCTTCAGTGAAAAAAAAAATAATCTAAAAAATCTAATTTACATATAATTATGCATGCATGTAGTCCTTGGTATTAATTAGGGAATACACTTCGAACATTATAGCTCCTATATTTGATTTAGCATTAGTTTTCAGTAATTCAATAAATATGTTTATGTTGTAATGTGAATAAAGTAACATTTATAAAACACTACAGAGTTGAGAGGTATAAGTGCTAAGTATACTTATACTATACTTATGTATAGTATACTTATGCTATAAGTATACTATAAGTATACTTATATATAGTATACTTATACTATAACTATACTTACATAAGGTATATAAGTGCTAAGTATCACTTCTACATTAACGAAAAAATACTGAAACCCCTTGGTGACCCAAATTATCTCTCAAAATTCCCTCAGTCCTTAAGCAAGTCTTTATACCATAACATAAAGGGTTAGTGCAGAAGGGACTGTGGTTACTGATCAGATTTTATCCTTCTTTCAGTTATTTATTACACTTAAGTTGGGGAAACAAGAATAAGAAACACTTGCAAAAAAAGATGGGGATAGACAAGTGTGAAGAGGAGAAATATTGCTGCAAGAAGAAAAATTCTTGAAAGTTTTCAAAGATAGAGAAAATAAGAATTAATTTGTAATGAGAAGAAATGCAGAACAGGATGAAGGGTTTTCAAATTGAATGAAGAAGAGAGAAATGTTTCCATTGGCAGAAACAGGGAGGTTAGTGGGGTTTCCTCCAGGTCTAGGGAAGGGTAGATTCTATTTTTCTAACAATATTTTGTAAATATCACTAAATATTATAATTGGATCATTTTCATCAAATGCTTTTTTTTGTCAAATATTTACTGAGGGTATCTTTTCCATTTTACAAGTAAGACAGTCAACTACCATAAAAGGGTATTAATAGTAAATGGGAAATGGAATGTGCAAATCCTAGCATATCTCTCTAAAAATTCCTATCTTTTGCCAGAATTCCTAGAACATAGGAAACAAACATAAACATGCTAAGGCAATGATGGGGAGTAATGAGAGACAGGGTGAAGGGTAGGAAACGAGCTGGAATATGTGCAAAATGGGTAACATCCAAGGATGATGCCCTGGAGAGTGTCAGTGCCCTGAACTAGATTTCACTGAAACATAATTGCATCTCCCTATTTTTATGTGAGCCAATGGGCAAGTAACTTTATTTCTCCTCTTAATTTCTTTTGGTTAAGAAATGAAATGTTATCGGGGCGCCTGGGTGGCGCAGTCGGTTAAGCGTCCGACTTCAGCCAGGTCACGATCTCGCGGTCCGTGAGTTCGAGCCCCGCGTCGGGCTCTGGGCTGATGGCTCAGAGCCTGGAGCCTGTTTCCGATTCTGTGTCTCCCTCTCTCTCTGCCCCTCCCCCGTTCATGCTCTGTCTCTCTCTGTCCCAAAAATAAATAAAAACGTTGAAAAAAAAAATGAAATGTTATCTGCTATTAATTTAAATAGAATTAATTAGTTGGGACTATGTAGCCCTGACCAACTTCAAGAGAGGAGTTAATAAGTATGAGTGATTATAAAGGCATGGGTTGCAAAGAGGTAAATGAAGGTAAAATATAAGCTTTTCTTCAAAAACAACTAGAAAATAAATTCAAAATATGAAAAAGTAAATGGTATTAGGGGAAGTTTTCTTCCTAAAAAAAGACACACTTAAGCTAAATATTACATTGTTCAATGTTAAATTGCTTTAAAAAACACATTTTAAGGGATAAAAATGTTCTGAATATATTCTTTAACAAAGAAATAATACTGCAGTGTTTAATATGTCTTCTTACAACCAAATGAATGAAAATGCAATTTCTGATTCTTAATGACCATATTTAGGTATTAAAATAAACAGGTGTCCCATGGAATGAATGAGATGAATAAGGATCATTAGTCTTCCATACTGAGGATGATTAACAAAGTGAAAAAGCTAGGGAATCAGACAGCTCACATTTATGTGAAGAGATTGGCAAGAGCAAAAAAAAAAAAAAAAAAAAAAATTGCAGGAGAATAGGCTTCTTTTGGATCGTTTGAGAGGTACTGAATAGTCCTAAAATCATTCCCATGACTCATATCAAGCTGCTTGTGTATAATGAAGGGTAGACAAGAACATGAAGAACATCCGATTACAGTTCTTCTGAAATCGGTACTATCAAGCAACCTGATTTAGAAATATCCCTGCTGGATAAGGGAAGTGGATTACTTCATACATCAGGATGAAAGGCAGAAATGAGATGAGGTAAACGACTCCATCTTCATTCAAAGAGTTCATTCCTCCTGGTTCCTAGCAGTTCAAAGGACTCTTAGAAACACTGACTCCATTATTTGTTTTATACAGTCAAGACATGAACTTTGGCTCATATACAAACTAGAAATCCAACACAAATTAAATTGTTTTGGTTTTTAATAGCATTGGACTAGTAGCTATATCACCTTAGGCAAATCACTTAACCTTTTTCAGCATCGATCCCCTTTCTGTAAAATGGAGGGGTTGGGCTAGATGATCCCTTGAGGGACATTGTTCATGCTGTGTCACCCTGAACACTCAGTCTCTGGTGTTAAAAACCAGTGCTTTAAAAACAAGTTAGTACCCAACTCATAAAGGTCTATGGGTTTCACTCCTTTTTTTTTTCAACGTTTATTTATTTTTGGGACAGAGAGAGACAGAGCATGAATGGGGGAGGGGCAGAGAGAGAGGGAGACACAGAATCGGAAACAGGCTCCAGGCTCTGAGCCATCAGCCCAGAGCCTGACGCGGGGCTCGAACTCACGGACCGCGAGATCGTGACCTGGCTGAAGTCAGACGCTTAACTGACTGCGCCACCCAGGCGCCCCTCCTTTTTTATGACAGAAGAAAAAAGTTATGGTTTTCTTTTTAACAATTCTTAACCACATTTCCATCTCTGATCTGAAAAGGCCTAAGAAGCTATGGAAATTTTGTGCAGGTGGAATGTTACCAAGTGCTTGCCAGTCATTTCTCTTTCAGAATTGGTCTCATGGTCTCTGCTTTTCTCTTACTTTCTAGTCCTTGTCACTCCATAAGCTCCACTTAAAAATAAAAATGTAAGGGATGCCCAGGTGGCTCAGTCAGTTAAGCGTCTGACTCTTGATTCAGCTCAGGTCATGGTCTCATGATTCGTGGGATTGAGCCCTGCATCAGGCTCTGCACTGACAGCATGGAGCCTGCTTGAGACTCTCTCTCTCTCTCTCTCTCTCTCTCTCTCTCTGCTCCTCCCCTGCCTGTTCTCTCTCTTAAAATAAATAAAAATAAACATTAAAAAAAGTAAAAGTGTAAAAACTGGGGGGGAGGATATAACTTATTTTTGCTGCCCTTCAAAAAGGTTCATCTAGATTAAATGTAAAGAAGGAACATTTGCACACCTATATATAGGGAGGGACATGTCCAAGGCAGTCATCTATTCACTCTAAGTGGCTTCTACTTACACCACTTTTTTTGACTTACACCAAATTTTGTGAAATCGTTAAGAATAAAAACAAACTCTCTTTTAAATTTCTAAGTGAAATCAAGAGGGGCGCCTGGGTGGCTCAGTCGGTTAAGCCGCCGACTTCGGCTCAGGTCATGATCTCGCAGTCCGTGAGTTCAAGCCCCGCGTCAGGCTCTGGGCTGACAGCTCAGAGCCTGGAGCCTGTTTCAGATTCTGTGTCTCCCTCTCTCTGACCCTCCCCCGTTCATGCTCTGTCTCTCTCTGTCTCAAAAATAAATAAACGTTAAAAAAAATTTTTTTAAGTGAAATCAAGAAAGTGCTAGGATAACCAGGCAGTAATTAAATGCATTTTCCTCTTTCAAAGCTTCCCCTTTCTTAAGAGAATTGAGATTTAATTATACTTATTTTGGTAAATGCAAATTATTCTGCTCATGTCCCAAGTCCCCAGAGAATGCCCTGACACACCTGTAGCATGGGGGGGAAAAATGTAGAAGGAACTCAATTCTTACTAGAAAAATCTGAGCCTCAGTTTTTAAATTTTAGTTTGCCTCAAAATCAACTGGGCAGCTCATTAAAATTTCAAAATTCTGGGCTCCCTGGTGTGCCGGTAACATATTGTTGTCTCTCGGGAAAAATATGCTTGTGTGTACATATAAATATATTATAGTTTTTGTTAATATAAAAGATATGCAGCACATAATTCATAAATAATAATAAAATATATAATATTCTTTATTGTAAATTCCATATCACCAGTTGAATTTCACAGGATTATTTCCTTAATTTTTGCTGAACTTTTCCATAGCCGATATATAGTTGTAACTGAGGAGTAATTCAGAAAAGAATGTTTGTTGATATTCTTGGTTATTGAAACAACAAAGATATATGTAAGAACTGCATTTGCTTGTCAATGATGTGAGCAAAATCTTTCCTGTACCGGCTAATAGTTTTTGAATACTGGAGGAATATTTCCTCAAATTTTTTGACTATTCACAATAATCTGCATTACTGACATCTTTTCCATCATTTTTTAAAAATATGATCCAATAAAATAATTTCTCAAGAACAGATCTACAGCATTTGTCAATTACCATAATGTAAAGGTTGATTTCAAGTTATCAATGTGACGTCAGCGAACACTAGGTTGGGAAGAGATGAGCAGCTAACACGCCACTTTATTTCCACCATACAGATACAATAGAAATAATAACTTAAATATCCCCAAGAGCAGTAATAGTAAAATGCGGTGAAATAATTAGGAGATGATGATTTTTGAGTATCTATTGCCTTCATTTTTAATGATGGTTATAATTAGCAAACAGCTCAAAAAACATGTGAAAATTAACAATTGGGTCTTGGAGTCATTATGAGGCAGCTCCAATACACCTGTGCCTCACCTCTACCTTTTATGCATCTGATTCAGTAGGTCCGGATGGAATAAGAATTTTCATTTTAAAAAGCACCCCAAGGAGATTCTGGTGCAGGTGGTCCTCAGATCAGATTTTGAGAAATCCTTAACTAGACTATGTACTTTAGAGGTAATTCTATTAAGACCTTCCAGCTAATTCCAATCCTTTTAATGAAAACAGTAAGAGGAGTTCCTTTGTTTAAGTAAACAATGGGCAAAATTTTTCAAGTGTGAAAACATCTAGGGGAGGGAAGGATATGGGGCTCACTCATTCACTTGGACTGTAAATTGGAAAAACTGTTTTGTCAGGCAATTTGGTGGAATCTGTTAAGGTTTAAACACTCCACGACCCAAAAATCCCATTTCTAGAAATCTACCCTGCAGAAACAATACATCGTTACCTAAAACACTGCTTACATTAAAGTTCACTGCAGCATTGCTTGTGATAGCAAAAAACTCAGAACTTAAATGTCTTTAATAGAGAGAAGGATGTATAAATTATAGTATATCTGCACAACAGAATACTAGGCAGCCATTATAAATAATGGAAGAGTTTTACATGGGCTGCTTCAGAAATATGCCCAGGGTACATTGTTAAATTAAAAACAACAGCAGATGCAGAACTGTGAAAAGTGGTCTGATTTTTGTCCAAAAGAGAAAAAGTACATATATACATATCTGTGGTTTTTGTGTGTATACAAATGTTAGTTAGGATAAGCATATGAAAAGTAGGCAGATCTATATGATACTTACCTGAAGGTGGGTGTCCAGGGAGAAAGGGAGGTACAAGTGAAGAGGGTATTATAGATTTTTTTCTTTGCCATCTATATACCTTTTCTTCGATAGCTTTATTGAGATATAATTCATATGCCACACAATTCACCCCTTTAAAGTGTGTAATTCAACCGTTTTTAGTATATTCATAGAGATGTACAACCCTCACCTCATATCACAGGTTTTTTGAAGAGTAAGGCATTGTGAGGGAGTTTTTACTTTTCTTTTTAATATTTTTCTGTATTTTCCAAAAGATGAAAAATAAAGTTTGGGTGAGATTATTTTAATGGGAAAATAACCAAATATATCCAGAGTCCTCCAATCTTGTTAGTATTTCAACTGATAACTCAAGTATTAGGGAATAGGTTTCTTTGTTCTAATAGAACTTTTTGCAATTCTGAAATCTGAAAAGCTCTGGAAGCCTAAAGAGTTTTTTAATAATGTTTGGCAGCAAAATCTGGGCTGAACGGATGCGATGCTATTTACGTCTTTATTTATGCCTTGTAGTGTGACTATTTGAATATCTTGCTATAGGAATATCAGCATATTTGATGAGAGATGGTGCCTCAGCCTCCCAAAGGTGACATAATGTAATACATGGATTATGAGCTTAAGCACCTTTCTATCAGGTTTACAGTCCTTACTTCCAAACCACGTGGCCCAAAGCACCTGAGTAAAAGTTTGTACTTTTATCAAGTAATAAAAGAGAAATAAAAAGTGGAAGTTGGGGGGCTGCCTGGGTAGCTCAGTCAGTTAAGCATCTGACTCTTGATCTCAGCTTAGTTCATGATCTCACAGTTTGTGAAATCGAGCCCAGAATCAGGCTTTGCACTGACAGCACGGAGCCTGCTTGGATTCTGTCTCTCCCTTGCTTCCTGCCCTCTCCTTGCGAGGGTGCACATATGTGCATGTGCATGGGCTCTCTTACTCTCCATAAACAAATAAATAAACTTTTAAAAAAGTAGGAGCTGGGGAGGGAAGAAAGGAGACTTGCTGAATGGCATGGGTATCACAGCCTTGAAAGAGAAAAGGGCAAAGTGCAGCCTTCCAGAGCCACATTTCTGTATCTGCTGAAGGTACACTTGCTTAAGCAGGGGTGCTGCTGCTGGTGTTGAGAACTTGGGCACATTATGTGTACTCTGGAATAACAGACCATGTGAGAACGAACCTCCTATATTCTGGAAGGGGATTAGGCTTTCTGGACTACGTGCACTAACGGTCCTATTCAGGGAAGGCCAGGTTGAGGACTAGAAAGGTGCCATCTAGGTCTCTCTCTCAGTGTAAAGGCCCATGGCTTTCAGGCATCTGGGGGGTGGGGAGGGGCTGGGGGTGAGAAGAAGCATGAACAACAGTCTCCACATTTGCAATTTCAAAGGAGGTTAGTTAACTATAGAAAGTAATCCAAACCAATGGAAAATACTTGGCTTTAAACACCCCACCTATAGTATCCCTCACTTTGTAGAGAAGTAAAGTCAAGCATGGGTGTATCTTCCTGGAGAGAGCGCAGGAGGAAGCCTCTGAGAGAGATTTAGAGAAGACAACAGAGGAAGTGGTGGGGTGTGACCTTCCCCGCTGTTATCCAGGACCCAGGTACCAGGGAGTCAAGAGCACTCTCATGCTTCCACTGAAGTCAGAGTAGTCTGCTTTATACTGGAATGAAATAATTTTAAGTGTCGCTGCCCTGCCACTGATCTATACTCCATCTTGTTCAAAAATGCATTAGCAAGGGATTTTTCCTGTGCTCACAATTTCAAAGCTTTTTCTGATAGCTTCCTGGCAGTAGTCTTGTAAGAGGCAGAGATGCAGCAGAAGTCACAGTGGAATTAGAATTCTTCGAGAGCCCTCTCTTTTCCCTTCTGCCTGCCATTGATTCCTTCATGCTCGTTCTACTGTTCCTGCAATGGTGGTGAGACAGGGATCCCCAGGGTGTGCATGTGGATGAGTGTGACGTGTGAATGTGTGAACTCACATCCTATGTCCAAGAATACCCACCTCCCCTGAACTAAGCTGCTCAGAAGCCACACCTAACGGATCATAGGATGGAATAAGACAAAGATGCCAAGTAGAAATCAAATCCGAAGGTCACCAAGTTCAGGCACTAGTGTTCTCATGATTTTGTTTAGAAAGTTCCTTTTAAAGGCTTTAAATCTGAGTCTGTTTATTGAAATTTGGAAACAATTATATGAAACTTAGTCACCTGGATTTCATATCTAATGCATCAATTTAGAACAAGGGAGCACAATGTCTATAAGAAATCAATCTCTGGGGCACCTGGGTGGCTCAGTCGGTTAAGCGTCTGACTTTGGCTCAGGTCGTGATCTCACAATTTGTGAGTTCGAGCCCCGCGTCGGGTTCTGTGCTGACAGCTCAGAGCCTAGAGCCTGCTTTGGATTCTGTGTCTCCCTCTCTCTCTGCCCCTCCCCCCTCCCCTCAAAATAAATGAACATTTAAAAAACTCTTTAAAAATATCAATGTCTTTCTAAACTGGGTATGGTCTTACCTGCTTATCAATCCCCTCTCTCACCACTTGCGAGGACTGTGTACTGACTCATGTGATTATAGCTATTGTTTTATTTTTATTTTTCGCCATTGGATGGTGACCTACATGAAGGCAGATTTTTGAGCTTACTCATCTTTACTTCCACTCAGGGCTCTGTGGGAATTAAAATGAATTGAAGTGGTAGCTTGACAAAGAGGAACACACAGAAAATATAGAAAAGCAGATAGAAGGAGGCAACAAGCCCAATAACACAGAAAAACTCCATATATTCAATTTTAAGGGAAATCATTGTGCAGTCGTTGACGTTTAGAACGATATCCCAAAATTACAAAGAAAAGAGGGATGGGGCTAGGGGGGGAAACTAACAGCTGTGTTGGACACAACTATAGACATTTAACATCTACCACCTATTTTAACTTGAAAAGACATGTAATATATTTGGGAAAGATTTCTGTCCAAAATATTTTATAATTATAATACTTACAGAGCTAAAACCTTGGCTTTCTAAAAAACTTGGCTATTAAAAATGATTTCTTCTTTAAGGGTTCTAACTGGAATTTTATGATCTGATTTTACTTACAACCCCAGAAATTTGGAGACTAAATTTCTGAGAGCTCACAGAAAAGAGAGTTGAAAACAGGTACCTCAGGTTTCAATCATCTCATTTAGAGTACAAGTATTAAACACCCCTCTAAAGGAAAATGAATCTTTTAGCTATATTCCAAGGAACATGCTAAAACGTATGTGGATTTTGAGAGCTGTGATGAAGGGGTAAAAGCAAGCCCTAGATATGTATGTGTGTTTGGGGCGAGGGTGTGGGAAGGGCTCTGTATCCTTGATAGTTTTCCTATCAGCAACAAGAGCTGAAGGGACAGTAAGTAGTTGGAAAGTAAGACAGTTTGGAAATTCTGCCACACAAAGATAGAACTTCTGCACTTGGGCAGAGGTTCTTATCTCCATTTTAAGGATATCCGTTCCAACTTCAGTTAGTGTGTGAGCAAGTTTTCCCATTTGAGAAATGAGTTACTGCTGGAAACTAGCAAGCTAATGCCGATAACTCTGGAAAGGAGAGGCCAGTTTCTTAAGATTCCCCTAGGCCAAAGCATCCAGAAGGAATGTGCCAAATTTCTACAGCAATCTCAAGATAATTTTCTTCTTGGAACAAGACATTACTGAAAAAAACTTGTCAAGAAAGAAAAAAGAGGAGGAATCTCTATTTCCTATTATTCTAATTCCCTTGAGGGCAGGGACTGTCTTGTAGTTTATCTTCTTATAAATGAACTATGAATAACAACAAATGCTGTGGAGAACAGGAAACAGCATAACCAGGAAACTTCTAGTAGCTTAGTTCTGTGTCTAAATACAACAAGACATTATAACACCCCTGAAAAGTAACCAACACACCCTTTATATTATAGGCAACTATGACAAAAGGTTGTACTTAGGGCAATTTATTGTCACTTTGAAGCCTTTTATAGGGACTATAATGATACTAGCTAATATTTATTGAGCACTTACCAGGTACCTTTCTATAAACCATTATGATCCCATTTTATAGATGAGGGGGCAGAGAGGCTTAGAAAGTTTGTGAGGGTAACAAAACAAGCAAGTGCCATTGCCAGGCCACCTGGTCTTAGAGTCTAAACACCTAACCCCTGAAAGCTATTGCTTATGCAGGATATTCATTTCTTTTTGTTGTTGTTGTTTTTTTAATTTTTAAGCAATCTCCACATTCATCATGGGGCTCAAACTCACAACCCCAACATCAAGAATTTCATGCTCTCCCAACCGAATCAGCCAGGCTCCCTGGGACATTCATCTCTAATTATATTACATTATGTTTTCCATGGAATATTAATTTATAAAAATTAGTGAGTCTATATTTTAAAAAGAACTCATTCTGGCTTTCCGGAGCCTCAGTTCTGGGTTACCTGGGCCTTCTAAAGCCTCAATGCTTTCTTCATAAGGCTAGTGGCTTTTCCACACAGTCAAGCCTAGGACTGAAGCCGAGGTTACTGTCTGGCTGACAAGCACTCTGAGTGTTTGTGAGAATAAGTCCTGACAAGGCTCTGTATGGTCTGGCCCTCACTTTCACCAATGTTCTCATTTCTTGCCACTTCTGTCTTTACATTTCACACTCCAGGAGCACCAAATTACAGAAATTTCCTCATGGATGGGCTTTTCACTTCCCTGTGTCTATACACATGCTTTCACCTTTGTTTGGAACATGTCTTCCCCCTGCCCCTGCCTACCTGGGGGCTCCTGACCACCACGCAAATCCTTGCTCTGTTTCCACCTTCTAACAAGCCTTTTCCTCTCGCTGTCCCCTGCTTTCCCAGCAAACCTGCATGCTCTGCCCCTCAACAGCCTCAGTACTTGATATACATTTCTAGATTTGTCTATAAATGCAGTTTTGTGCTTGTCCCTCCTGCTGGCATATATTAAACTCCTCTGGGCAGGAAGGTTAGGATACCAGCACCAGCGTGGGTCTGACACTGTGATTGACGTGGCATTTAATAAAGATAGCTGTTTTTAAATGATGCTTTTAACAGCTTCACATTCTGTGCAATTTCCAAAACAAACAAAGACCCAAACCCAAACAAATATTTCATGTAATTCCACAGAACTCACTCTAAAATCACACTCAATTTTTCCCACTAATAGAGACCACAGTGTAAGACACACCCATCTGGCTTCTGATACTTTAAAACATTCCAATAAATTTTAAAATATTTTACCTTCACTATTGGTGTTTCTATTAAAGAAAAGTTCTAGAGACCCTTAAATACAGAGAACAAACTGAGGGCTACTGGAGGAACGCTGGGTGGGGGTATGGGTTAAATGGGCGGACATTAAGGAGGGCACTTTTTGGAATGAGCACTGGGTGTCATATGTAAGAGATGCATCACTGGGTTCTTTCTATTCCTGAAGCCAAGGCTACACAGTACGTTAACTAACTTGAATCTAAATTTTAAAAAAGAAAAAAAAAAAAGAAAAAAAAAGTCCTAGGCTTCTCAGATGTCTAAAACATTCCCTGTAAGGATAAATACTCACACCCTTAGGCTGAACATTTTCCTATTTTTCAGGGGTGCAGTAACTTCCTTGTGGTGTTAGTCTGCTTTTGATGTATAATTTCTATACTCAAAAATATCATCAACAGTTTCAACATCATTAGGTTCAAGTCCTGACCAACACCAATATGACGATATATGTGTGTATGTGTATGTGCACATATGTGATTTTTCATCACTAGAAGATAAGATGATATAATTATTTTCTACTTCTAGGTATATCTAGATATAAGTGTGTCATCAGAACATAGAATTTTTATATAGTATAAATCACTCCTTATAGGAAATCAGGCATATAAAGGAGATTTATACTGATGCTTTTTGTCAGAAGGGTATGATTGAGAATACAGCACGCTAACTGGTAGGTATTGACAGACTTAACATATTACTTCCACTTGTGGAATTTTAAAAACTTCAAGATAATGTTATAACACTTTCAAGGAAAAAAAATAATAACACAATCCTGTCTTTCATGCTTATTGACTATTTTCTTTTTTTTCCTTGTTCCTTATAATACTTGGAAACATGCAAACCTTCTTACGGTTTTATGTGGTCTCTATACATTTTTATGATTTATTATTTTTGTTATTATACCATTTATTTAACTAGTCCCCTATTATTAGGGACATTTGTTAACTTTCCAGTTTTTCATATTAATAGTTAATGGAGCAGAAACAACCATGGGTAGGTAGCTCATTTAAAAACAACAACTCTTTTTAGGATAAGAGCCTTGAGCAAGATTTTACTGTTCTATATAAAATGTATATAATATGATAACGTTGCTTTCCAAAACAGTGCACTAATTCAAAAAGCTCCCCAAACTGTACCACCAGATTAGTCCAAACCCTGGCAGTCCTGGGTTTTATAATTCAATCTCCACACACCCCCAATTTAATAAATATAAAATGCTCTCTAGTTTTAGTGAGATTTGATATTTTCCCATGTGTTTATTTACTATTCTGAGCCATGTACCCATGTATAGCTTAAGGCACAAAACTGTATCTAAGGCTACTGAAAAAATTACATGGTGAAATTTTTTGTTTATATTTTTATTATATTACAATAAGACCTATGAATTATAGCACCAGTAATGCTTCTAACTCATACCTCATCTGTACCTTCTTTTAGGAAAATTGTTCTCAAAAAGGTGGAAAATGAAAAATTAGTATAAAAATTTCTGATCAGTCTCTTACAGTGAAGAATAACTATATATTTACATATTAAATATTGGAACTTTTATTATTTGTTTAATGTTTATTTATTTTTGAGAGAGAGGCAAAGTTAAAGCAGGGGAGAGGCGGAGAGAGGGGGAGACATGGAATCTAAAGCAGACTCCAGGCTCCGAGCTGTCAGCACAGAGAGTGATGTGGGGCTCAAACCCTCAAACCGAACCGTGAGATCAAGACCTGAGCCAAAGTCAGATGCTTAACCAACTAGGACCCCCAGGCACCCCTAAATATCAAAACTTAAATTATCCCTAGATTAAACATAAATTATAAAACAAAATTAATTCCTCACCAGTAAGAACTTAATATATATTATGACAGTAACATAGCTTAAAAACTAGTCTATATCATCCATCTTGCCTAGGGTATCATTGTGGTATCTGTTAGCATGTACTATAAAGCTAAGAGGAATTAGATTGAAAAGTGAAGTCCAGGGCTCTATAGAGGGACCGAGAGTCGGAGTGGGGGAGCGTGTGTAGGTATGACCGGATACCTTAGTTGTGGGAACAGGGAAAGCCTTCCTTGCCTTCTTGGGAAAATTATTGTCAGGTCAGTGCTTTGGAAGTCAGCAGTGGTGGCATTTGCCTGTTCCACTGACACCCACACAGTCAATTTTTAGAAGAGATAAGTTCTGTCGTTCTTGCTCAAACACATTTATTTCATTGTTTTCAACAGAATCCTCTATCAACACTACAGTTAACAACTTAAGGTTTTAGGTTCTGTTCCAAAAACGGAAAGCTATTTGCATACTACACCTCAAAGTATATTTTTAATAGAAAAACAAGTTTCATTTGGAAGGCAGGTTCATGGGCTGGTCCACAGGAGGTTGTTTAATTGATAATATGTCTGACTGCAATATTAGCTCTAATTGAAAAATTATATACAATTTTTCTAACATTTGTTCCCAGAGAAAGACCGCATTTACTGTCCCCATCCTGAATACTGGGAATCTATGGAAACTATCACCACATGAGGCACTCTCAGCAAAGGCCCCAGAGGATAATTCATAGGCAGAGATGGACATGTACTTCAAGACTTAGTTACTGGATAGAAAGCTAATGTGTCTGGAGAGGAAAATGTATCAGGTTAGTTAGCAGAAATATAACGTTAAATTAGAAAACTTGGGGCAATATGTGTAAGTCAGCAAGACATAGTGGAAAAGCTGATAAGCCAAGGAGAAGATTGCTTAATATTTACACTCCCGTGAACACTGAAGTGTGAACCTGGAAGGCAGTTGGAGTTTGACTAAATGTAGCAGAAGGAATAACAAGTACCAGTCTCTGTTGCCTTGGGAACAGGGCCCCTTCCTCATGTTAATGATTCTATAATAAGAAAAGGAGGGTTTAAATGAAGTACATAGTACAAACTTCCAGTTATAAAGTCATGGGGATTAATGTACAGCATAGGGAATATAGTCAATAATATTGTAATGACTTTGTATGGTGACAGATGGTAACTAGACTTATCATGGGGATCGTTTCATAATGTATAAAAATATTGAAACACCGTGATGAACACCTGAAACTAATCGGATATTGTATGTCAATTATACTTCAATTAAAAAAATGAAGTGCATCATAATCATGGGCAGACCAATGAGTGTCTAGGGGGGTGTTCAGCAGTGTCAGAAGAGTGGGTGGGGTCTGTGCATTACTGCAGTGGATGATGGATGAGTTCATGAAGTGGCAAGTGTAGATTACAGAGAAAGCACTGACATGAGCCCTCGAGTCTGAGAACCTCCCTGGTACTGCAAAGTATGGTGACTCACTCAATGGCTTGCCTCTAGCAATGGAAATAAATTGCTAGTCCCTATTCTTCTGACGATACTGCTTGCAAGGAGAGGATAGATAAGACAATACATTGGAAAGCAAAGGAACCATGAAGTCAGCGTAAGAGAAAGAAGCATAGCAGAATAGTAGAATGTATAAGATGGTATCATTTCCAAAATAAAAGTCATTGCTTCAATCGTCTCAAAGTAAAGGAAACAAAAGCAGTTTTTTCCCAGTGAGCAGAGAGTGTGGTCAATAGTTTGTACATACATTTTAAGTTTTTGTATGTATTTTATATATTTATAGTATTGAAAGTTTTGCTTAGTTCCAAAATTTAAAAACTTACCTCTAAAAGCACTAATATCCCCATAGTGTACTTGTAGTACAAAGTATTTACTTCCAGTCTCTCCTCCGACTCTGAATCCAACTCCTGAAGATTTATAAAGATGATAAATTAATATTTTAGAAATGAAAGTCTAAAATGGAACTAATCTCAGGTTGCTTATCTATGAAATCCAAAGGGAAATAAAATAGCATATAACATATGAAATTATGTTATATGAAAAAGGAAATGAACCAGGCATTCACTGAAAATTTCTAATATAATCTATCATTCCTTGTACAGGCTCTGATAGGTTTCTATCCATACTTCCCATTTCAGAACCAGAGTAAACACATACACTTTAAGAGAAGGATTTACTCATTTTGAAAGAAATAGAATGAAACAAAATTCTGCCATTATCGAGTACATAACAGACATACATAAACCCACTTCCATTTTGTTTTGAATATATTCACATTCATTTTTATTTTCTGACTGAATATAGAAAACAGACTTCTTAAAAATATCTCAGGGGAAATGCTTTTATTCCCATATGAAAACAGGTATCTGTGGAAAGGTCATTGAGGAAATCAGTTATCAATTAGATTACAAAGTCCAGTGTGTCAATAAGTGCTTGGAATCTGAAGGGTTCCTAATGGTCTTACTATTAATAGAGTTTCCTAGGAAGCTTTTTAAAAATCTACAGAGAAAATATTTACAGGTGGAGAAAAAAATTTTTTTTATCTGCTCAACCAATGGATCTTTAAAATGTCAACAAATCTATAACAGCCTTCTCCCAGCCCCCATTAGTTTGCAAACGTGTTTGGTAGCAGCTGCCTGGTAAACTATGGAGAGGATTCAGAAGCTCATTTGAAGCAAAGCAAAAGAGGTATCAGTTAGAGCTGGCAAAGTTAGGGAGGCAAGAGAGAAACAGGTGTATAAGACACCATCCCTGAACCATGGCAGACATATTCTGTTACAGAACTGCACATTCCCTTTGACATTAAGAAACATCAAGGTAATAGAAGAGAGCCTGATAATTCATTCACACATTGGTAGTGATGAGCAATTTAGACTGAAGATAGAAAGCCAGCTGAGGTTTGGTATTACATTAAATACCCAGGTTCCAAGACTATTTTTTTTTTTAATCTGTTTGCTGAAACAGCAATTTATTTAATTCCTAGCTCTCTTGGCTTCTGAAATGCTCCTGCCGTCAGGAACCAATGTGCTGTAGGCCAAAGGTGGCTTGAGGTATTCTGGGGTATTTTCTAATTCTATCCAAGCTGTTGTGCTGGGCAAGTTATACCAAAGAGAGGCAGAGAAAGGGCAACTACTTAAATGAAACCTTTTCAATACAAAGCAGGTAATACAGATATTTTTTTAGTGTGAAATTGCAAAATGGAACACTGTCAACAACTGTGGAAAGAACATATAATAAAAAGTACTTTGGAGTCAGAAATTAAGCAGCTTTATAGAAGACTATGCAAGAGGCCTCAGATATACCTTTGGGGAGTCTGGTAGGGGGAGCATTTCTTGCCCAGGCATATAGAATATTGGCTTTATCTGTACAGGTTCCTTCATCACAAAACCTGAAGAAGAAAAAAAAAGTAGCCATAAATGAAGATTCAGGTAGCAAAATGCATAAAAAATCTCCACCAAGGAAGGCAGAGAGGTTAAGGGGAAGGCATTTGGAAACACAGTAAAATACGTCATTGTATCATGATTGTAGTCATACCAGCTCTACGATCTTAACAAAGACTAAACAATAATTTTACATGTAAAAAAAGTAAACACAAAGGGAGATTTGTCTGTGTGTTGCCCGATGTGAAACGATTCTGTGAAGATGATATACAATTTATAATGTGATATGTTCCTGTGTGGAATGTACTCTGTGTAAATTGGGTAGGAATGTAAGCATCACACAGAGAATGCATGTAAACCAAAGCTAACACTGTTACTTTGGAAGTTGACTAAACCAAATGTCATACACAGGTCCCCTTTGGGGATCAGCATTGTCAATATGTCTTTGGCCACGGCAAGAAACAGTAGTACCCAGTGCCTACTCTCAGCAGAGGGAACAGTACAAGTATATCCCACTTAAGATGTTCCTGGTGTTATACATATGTGACTTTTTTCTTAAGTTTATGAATACTGGTTGTGCCATTTATAAGTTGTTTCACGTTGCGCAAGTCACTTGATCTAGTGAGCCTCAGTTTTCTCTCTGGAAAAACAGGGTTAGTTATACTTACCTCACAGTTATTCCATAAATCAAATGAGATATAAATAAAAGCACTTTATAAACCTCAAAGCACTATACCAGGGCAATGCATTATTTAATAAAACATTCACTTTATCTACAGACTCATTATTGAGAGGCAGTGTTGTGTGGTGACAGGAGCCCAGGCAGAAAGACGTATCTGGAGTTGAACCTCCCCCCTCATACAGACTGGGCATGTCTGTAAACCCTCCCAGGCCTGGTTTCTGTATGGAAACTTCTCTGATCGGGCTGTGGCGGCGATGTGGGTAAGACACTCACTATGGTAACTGGCACATTGGAATCTACATCGGTAGATCCAATTTCATAAGCGAAAAGCTGTCTGATTACAAGCCACACATTTTTTTCCCATTACACTGTATCTCTTAGTTTGTTCCGTTCTAAGAATTGGATTTGTTCAAAACACCATTTGGTGATATTTTTAAGTGCCTTTCCATATTTGTGTTTTGGGAAACTGGCACCAAGCAAGGTCAGGGTCAGGAGTTTGGGCAGACTTGAAAGGTTTCAGGACTAGCAATGAGAAGGACAGAGACAGCTTCTTGGGCAGGACATTGACTCACATGGTAGAAAATGGGCAGTGCCCATGGGCTGGGAGAGAAATGAAGGCAGACCATGGTAGCTTTCTAAACAGGTTAGGAACTGAGGCTAGACACTGGGACAACACCCAGGTCACAGATAAGAAAATCACTGGTAAAATGTACCTTCACACTCAGAGGCACGGACATGTCCCTGCTTATAGACAGAAATGGGTGGGAGAAAAGGCAGTAAGTGCAGACAGTTGTTATCCATCTGGATAAATGATTGAGGGACTGGGAACCAGCAGGTCCCCATAAGGTTATATTTAACAAATGTTTTGCTTCTCTCAATCAGGCTGTAGAAAGAAACTGGTTAGTGTGCAGTGTAAAACACATCAACCTGTGGTTTCTTAGTGTTCACTGTCAAGAACAATATATTTATGATGAAGGATTATTATCCTGTGAGACTTGTGCACTGGAACATGTCTGTGACATCCTTGTGCCAACCGTACCAAAGGCAGAGGGAATGGGTCAGTGCCCAAAAGCAAAATTTTCCTCCTTGGACTCATGCTATTATAGTTTTAAGAAATGAGACTATCAGATGGGATGAACTTTATATCTCACTATTGTGAGCTACTAAAATTTACAGACTCGGGTGGCAGTTTACAGAGCTTTCAACGAAGATCATAAATATACAAAAGTGCCTAACATCAACGTGATGACAGTCTTAGGTTAAACAAGATAATTGTTTCTTCTGATATGGAAGTCAATTCAGTGTATGAGTAGAGAGAACCGGAATGAAATATAACAGAGAAAACAGCTTTAGTACATTTTTCTAACGTACATATTCGATTATGTCATTCACTGGCACCAAATCTTTCAAACGCTTCCTTCCAAATAACATGAAAATAAAATCCAAACATTGTAGCACAACATATTAAGACTTTTCATTATCTGGGATCTTTTATATCTCAGAAAAAAATTCCCCTTATACTCATGCCAAGTTTCTGCCAGTTTCTTTTTTTTTTTTTTAATGTATTTATTTTTGAGAGAGAGAGTGAGACAGGACACAAGTGGGGACGGGAAGAGAGAGAGGGAGACACAGAATCTGAAACAGACTCCAGGCTCCGAGCTGTCAACACAGAGCCAGACACGGGGCTTGAACCCACAAGCTGTGAGATCATGACCTGAGCTGAAGTCAGCTGCTTAACCAAGCGAGCCACCCAGGCACTCCAAGTTCCTGCCAGTTTGTAAAGTCTCTCTTCTGTACTATTCCCTTTGCCTAGAAAACCCCTTCCCCAAATCTCTGCCTGACAAACCTGTACTGACTTTCTCCTTCAAGATTCCCTCTAGGCTTTCTCCTCGGGGAAGTTTCTCTGGTCCCTATCCAGGCCAACTTGTACTTGTTAACCATAGTGTTCATCTTAAGTATCAGCTTACTAATCCTGTGCATACTTTGTGATTTAAGGTCATAAACTCCCAGCACCTGCATACCTGCCTGTCACTGAGTCAATATCCAAGAAGTGTTTGGTGAAGTTGCCTTCAAAGTATGTTTTTAACTTTTCATATATGAACACTTAAAAAATCTGAACTGACCTTAATTTTATTGTACTTGCAAATATAAATTTTTTTTTAATTTACTTAAAAAGTTTTAACTAAAACATTAAATAATGATAAATCTGAATTATTACTTGCCTGGTGTTTTACAGAAATCAGCTTTCACAAGAAGAATACAACGAGGTTATGCTTTACAGCTGATTAAGCTCAGAGAGTTTAACTTCCAAAGGTCACGTATTCAAGCCCTGATTCAAAGCTCTGCCTGTCACACTCCCTTCTGTCTCAATTCATGAGATTGATGCATGGGCAGAAAATTATATTCTATGAAGATAAGCTTCGATGACTACACTACTCTCATATCTGAACTAAGCTGCAATGTATGTACACAATTCTAAAACAAAATTCTAGATAAAATAAGTTGTCCTCACTTATTCACAAGAAGACAATGATTTTACATTTTCTTTCTTTCTTTTTTTAATATTTACTTTTGAGAGACAGAGCATGAGTGGGGGAGGGGCAGAGACAGGATCAGAGGATCCAAAATAGGCTCCCTGCTGACAGCAGACAGCCAGATGCAGGGCTAGAACTCACAAACCACCTGAGCTGAAGTCGGACCCTCAAATGACTGAGCCACCCAGGTGCTCCATACCTTTCATTTTCTTCTGAGCTCTGGTAAAAGTAGAGTTCCAAAAGCAAACCTTGATTTTTTTAAGTCCTGTTTTGTAATTTTTAAGAAATTTATTAAACTCAAGACTGAGTAAAGAATGACTCACTGGAAGGCACTGGGCTATTCAAACTAATCCTAAAACTTAATATGTGAGAGGACTAGGTAAAGAGGAAAAAGAAGAAAGCCAAGAGAAATGGGTTCTAGAACAGATGATACAATGGCAAACGGGTGGCAAAAAACATTTAATTAAAATCCCTGCAATCTTTTCATTTTCAGATTTCCATTTTCCCTTTTAAGTGAAAAATAACATCATATTTTCTCCACATAAGGTGACCACCAGGATAAAGATGGTATTGTGTATTTTGGCTTTTCAAAGAGTACTGTAAAAATAGAGAGGATTTTTACTATTCTTATTAATAAGAAAAGTCTTCAGGCTAGGAGGCAATGTAATCCTTGATCAATGGCTGTTGTAATTTCAGGCTTCATCAATTGGGGTTCTTATTCTTATAAATCTAGCAGCTTCTCCTAAAGGCTCCTCCAGATTAAGCCTGTTAATTGTGAAAAGATTCACACAGTTCCCTTGTGGTTTCTTAGTAGTCATAGGAAAAATGATGAGAATTAACTTTTGAAAAGAAAACTATTCTGGATTCCTGGACCGTTGCTTTAGAACCTTTTCACCTCTAATCCATGGGGAAACCATTCAGATGGCATGAATATTTTCAGACTATGCCAAGCACTGAAAAATGCTAACCTGTCATTTCGAATTATCCAAATAAAGCATGATTGACTGTTAAAGTACTCTCTAGTTGTATCAGTTAAAGGCTATTTAAAATCCAAGGTTACTCAGGGAAGATCAGATCTGACAAGTCATTTCTTCTTTGTCTAAAAAAAAATTTTTTTAAATACAATTGTCATGCCTTCGAGTTAAGTCTACATAGCCTTAAATTCCAATTTTAATAAATTAAATATCAGGGCCACTGAAAAACTAATCCAAAGTTAGAATGTTTCTTTAAGAAACACAATATATAATCAACGGCACATGTGGAATGTCTTTATCATTCAAAACTGCATCCTGAATAATCAGATATTCAAATTTCATTAGCTGCTCTATAAACCCATAGACAATTATTTCCCAATTCAGACAAATCCTATGTGAATATCAGTGCAATGGGTAGGCACTAGGTATTGCTAATAACACAGTAATTAGAAAGATACTTAATGGGAAAGCTAAATAAAAGTGGTGATTTAAAGTGGCCTCATAAACAGCCCCACAATACCCACACTCCCACCTTCCCAGCAAGATTAAAGAAGCCATAAGTTCCATAAAAAAAGAGGGTGGGTTTGTTTTGTTCACACCAAACTTTCAGTGCCTAACAAAGTACTTGGCACATAGTGAATGGTTAATAAATATTAATAAACGAACGAGGATAACAACTACCATTTATTAAGGACCTCTACAAGCCAGGCACCGTGCCAAACACATTATTTACATTCCTTTACTTATACTTCATGATGACCCAATCAGGTGGGATTAGTAGTCTCATTTTACAGATAAGGAAACAGATGGACACAGGTTAAATAATTTGACCAATGTTTATTACTACTGGCTCTAAACTAGGTGTTACAGCACTATGCTTCGTCTTGCCAAGAAAGAACCATATTCAAAGTTATGTAATTTTTGTTTCTGTTGAAACTGTCCAAATGGTTATAATCATGCCATCGTATATTATGAAAGTTTACACTAGTCTACTAAGAACTGGTCAGTTGCTAAGGAACTCCTATCAACACCTCCAATCCAGGCACCTACAAATTAGCCAAGGAATAGGTTCACTGGTAACTAGAAGTAAGAATAAGTACCAAGTGTATTTTATATAAACAAAGATCCCTTATGCTACCCTGATATGCGCTATCATATGAATCTATTACATTACAGTAGAAAAAGAAAATGGATACAATTAATTTTAGCCTAGTAGAAATTTATGTCTAAAATTTGCTACTACACTCAAAGACACACTTTGTGTCCTCATGGCTTAGAATGAGGAACAGCGCAGTTTTTGGAGATTGTGTTATTTTTATTCATACTGACGAGGATGTTATGTACGTTTAGCTTTACAAGTTTCTTTACAGCAGAAGAAACAAAGAAGAGACTGCAGAACATACGCTGTGCACGGATGACAGATAGCTAGGATATGGAGAGGGCGCATAAAGGCAGTGTATGCGAATGCCACTCCCAACCAAAGAATCATTAGCATCATGAGGGAGGCAACAAAACTGTAGACGTATCCGGAAAGTACTAGCACCCTAAAAAAAACAGTCATTTAAATGAGTAACCAAGCAGGGTGTCTCACATACTGGCTCCTCTCTCTCTCTCTCTCTCTCTCTCTCTCTCTCTCTAGATATGTATATTTGTATGTTTTAGCTACTTTTCTCTTTCACCACATCAGCATCTGTAACCCTGTGGAGACAGTGGCATTTAAAAAGACACAGCAGGTGGTTAATAAATAGAAGCAGTTGAAAGGGACTGAAGCTGAAGCCTCATAGGATGGTAAAGCACTACTGCTTTAGCTTGAGAAGGATTCCAAGTTAGAACAGCTGGAAACAGCCTCATTTAACCAGCTGGGATTCTTCTTTTCAAAAAAGATCAAACAACCCTGTCGAAGCCATCTTTGATTTGTAAAAAGTACTTGGTCATAAGCATCATTAGAAATAGTTTTTAAATCAAATATTAGTTGCTAAGACTAAACATAATGACTTTAGTTATGTATAGAAGATGACGCCTAAGTACAAGGCAGGATACATGAGAAGCCCATTCGCTTTAATCACCCAATATTGTGAGCACATAATCTTGCAGTTTGCAGCCATAAATTGCTTTAAACCCTAAGTCCTGTGCTCAGCAGATAAAAGTGCACAAGCCTGTACAAACTTGCATTACAAAAAGTGGTGCTCCTGAATTACCCCAAATGTCAAACAACTTGTATGAACAAAACATGATTTTCAAAGCCTGAAATACTCTCCATAGCCAGCCATGCATTATCTTAAAAAACTGAGAATAAAAACAGAATAAAGAAAGGTATTCATACAGTAGACAAATGCAATATTTCTAAGATCTTTAGAAATTTACCATTTTTTAGCGAGGAGCTGTAATAGATGTTTTATGTCCAAATTACCCAGTTTACTGCACTTCATTTCCCTACTGACCCTAAAAGGCACATCTACTCACCTATGCCTCATGTGTAGCCAACAAATCTGGAGAACTTAGAACTGCTACGCTTTGAGTGAAGTCTGCAAACACCGGTGGAGTCCAACAAATCATGCTATTGCTACGCTTTGCTCCAGTCTTGGTGCTATTACTTTCTGTTGGTCCCTAGATACAGTTAATTGTCTCCTCCTCTAAGGGCCTGGGAAAGAAGGTTTGAGGGTTACATCTGACAGGTACTGCTGCCTTCTTCACAAGGGCCAGCAGCTTTTCCATCAGCTGGCCCTTGTTTGCATCCTCGAGAGGTATGTTAATTTGGAATTGAGCACCAGGCCCACTCTAACTATAAAGGGACCACCCCACAGTATATTAAAAGGTTCACATCAATGTATGCAATTTAAATGCACATGCATATAATTAACTAGACACATTAGCGGTGTGGGCTGCTAATTTGGAATGAGACACAAAAGACTGGAATATGTGTGGGGAAAAAAAACTTTAAAATTAAAATGACTACATAATGAAAACTGCTTCATGCTGTGTCTAGTATTTTCATGTAAACTTAATACAACTGTAAATATATTTTAATGAACAGAAGAAAGAGGCAATTACAAAGAGCAAAGGAGGGCAGCACAACAGTGAAATATCATCAGAATAGCTCTTTGCTTTCATATTAAAAGTGCTGCCTGAAGACAGGGGATGAATTATAACTTCATAATTTCAGGGGGAAAATGTTTACTTTATTAGAGACACATACCTATTTGCCAACCTGCTGGCAATGAAAATAGAACAGTGAAGTGAAAACAGGGGGCTAATCCTAGCTAACAAACAGAAAAAAAAAAAAAAAAGAGGAAAGCTTGACATTTTGGTGCTAAAATATCCCATTAGCTTTTTCTTCTTTCACTAAAACAGCTTTGTATTTCCATAAAGGTTTTCCCAGAGTGTGAAGGAGTTCTTGATTTTCTTAAGCCTCAAAAAACATTACAGGTAGCATAACCAAAAATATATGTGAACATTGGGGAGTCTTAATTTAACTACTGTCTGTATCTTGGAGCTGTTGAAGAATAGATTTGCAACTGTAAAATGAGTGTGATAAATTCTATGACTCAAACATTCAAGAAAAATAATGCGAGGCTTTGACACTGATAGATTTTTGTTATTAGTATTGTAATTCAGGTGGGAGGATAAGGGGCCAAGCAGTTGGAAAACATCCGCTGTTTCCATGGCTGTGCCTGTGTGGCTGTGAGGAGACAGGGTATGAGATGTTTCTGTGAAGCAACTGAAGAGTTTAGTCTGTGAAATATTCTGTGAGTGCCAATGCTTTAAAGAAGCAAGGATCTTGCCAAATATTGGGGGATAAAAAGTCTATACCATCTTTATATGGAGAATAAGACTGGATTGTGGAAGCCAGAGTCACTGGAAGAGTTTTCCTTAATGCATACCTCTTGGTTTACATTATCGAACAGATCCTAGATATATAGATTAAAAAGATCCTACTTTAAATGTTAGATGAACACTTGCACTTGGCTCAAAGAAGATAAATACCACCATCAATTACTGTCCTTCTTGTATGGTTATAAAGTCAATCGTAACAAACCTATAGACTAAGCGGGAATGTGGGCTGCAGGGTAGATTACTAAAATCCCCTTAAAATGGTATAGGTATAATGCCATTCAGAGTTCTAATTACTCAGCAGTAATGCAGTGGGAGGCCTGCTTGAGGTGAGTCAACCAGTGCACATATCTCCAACGCCTTATAATGATGACTTTCCAATCTGACTCAGCATCTGCATGCAACTTATATTCATAGAATTATGGAATTACAGAGCATAGAGGAGTTCTAGAAATGATCCAGTGGTAGTCCCTTGCTGAAATGAAGAAACTTAGACCAGTCCACATGAAATAAGTAATTTACCCAGGGAATCCAGCTAGTTAGTTCACTACTCTTTCGCTGTACTATGTTGCCTTTTAAGTAGTAATTTTAGCAAAATAATACATCTAGCAATTACTTTACTCAAAATTGCCATTTTCACTTTCATTTACATTTTTCTTCGAAATCTCTCTTTCCCCAACTTGGAAGTCTTTTGGAAAAAAAATATACATATTTTACTAGACTTAATTTCAAATCAGTATATTTAAGAATATTAATAAATACTTCTACAGGGCCCAAATAATGTTTGCTCTGATATTCCCTTGATAGGAGAACAGTAAACCAGGCTTAGTTCATTGTATATAATCTTTCTCAATTGAAAGCATAACAACATTTAGTGACGTTTTGTTTTTCCCTCATTCTCTTCTACCAAGGTAAAGTTACAGCAGGTTTTAAAAGCTCATATTCCTTCCTGCCATTTTCACTAATTCCAATTCAAACTAAATTTTTCCAATTTCACAAGAAATATTTTTAAAATGTAAAATCAAAGGATGTGATTTATTGTATAAGATTCAGAAAAAGCTGTCACAGAATAATCTTTAAAAATTTTTTTTAACGTTTACTTATTTTTGAGACAGAGAGGGACAGAGCATGAATGGGGGAGGGTCAGAGAGAGAGGGAGACACAGAATCTGAAACAGGCTCCAGGCTCTGAGCGGTCAGCACAGAGCCCAATGCGGACTCCAATTCACAGACCGCGAGATCATGACCTGAGCCCAAGTCGGATGCTTAACCGACTGAGCCACCCAGTCGCCCCCAGAATAATCTTTTACTCCCAGAATTTTATTTACAAAAATTTATCAAAGAGTAAAAACTGGATTGCTATCAAAGAGTGTTAACTGTGATTTGCTGGCTCCATTTTTATGTGAACCCAGTCATGTGAGCAGGATTCCTATGTGATATGCTCCTTTCATCAAATAACTTAAGCCTATTAACAAATGCTTTGATGGTACTTGGTCCCTGGAGATTTCCACTAATTGCCCTGTGCTTTTAACAGTTCCAAATACATATTACAGTCGTTTGTTATAAGAACGACTAGAATACAGTTGCTGTGTGCCTTGCATCAGCCTGATGAATATTAGGATGCACAGAGAAGGGTCTATCAGTCTACATGATTATGCACGGACAGGAACACAAAACAGATACTTTTTCAATGCAAAGCAAGACACACTAGTCATTCTGGACTGTGAAATACATAACAGTGATTCTGGCTATCGGTGCAAAATATGAGGCTTAAATGCATAGCTATTTTCAAAGCTCACCAATCTTCATGAACTCCAAAGAACAAAAGGGAAGGACAGATCTCAAGTCATAAATTAAGCTGTAAGCTTCTGGGGGTTAAAAATATATCTATGTATTCTATTTCACAGCATCTGCTATAGTTCTAGGATACAAGAGGCATTTAATAGATGTTTACTGATCATTCATAACATGATATTAAGACTCTACATAGTGATTAAAATAAATTCTAAAACTGCAACAGTTGCTCGAATAAATGGGAGGCAGTGTGGTGAAATGCTGGCTTTGGAACCAGACAACCTAGGGTTCTATCCTGGTCTGACACCAACCAGCTGTGTTACCTTAAAGATGATACTGATTCTCTTCAAGCTCCTTGTTTGTAAAGTGGGGACAATAGTAACTGCTCTACAAAAACTTTAGGAGAAAATGAAATGGTGTATACAGATTACCTAGCACAGTGTCTAGGATAAAAGAGTGCTCAAAGAACAGAGCCATGGTGCTCCTTGGATTAAAGCAAGATCTTAAAAAAAGTAAACACCAGAACATCCATTATCTAAATTGTCTGTCTTTTTTTTAAATAAGCTGTCTGTACCTTGATACACTATCTACGACAACAGACATACATTTATTAAGTCAGTGTCTAAGACTGATGGATGTGCTCCATAGCAGACTAAATAACTGATAATCAGACCATGATAACCACGTGATGCAAAAGAACAATGTTCTTTTCTGAAAAGTAAGCATTCTACCTATTTATTAATCAGTTGTACAATACATATACAGATGCAATTTGTATTTATAAAACATACACATTTTCTACACCCCTTTTGACTATGAGCCCATTATCCCTTACCAGTAACTTCCGGTGGAAGAAGGCATATTGCATCCAAAAAGTAACATATGATGGACAGTATCCATGCTTGCACGAGGTTTAAAGTCAACTGTTAAAAGAAAATGACACATGAATGTGAATACAAGTTACACGTCTGTGCACAAATGTTCCAAGAGACCCCATCACTCAACCATTCCAATAGCTGTATAACAATGATATTATGTTGCTCCTGATTGTATAAACTATCTTATTCCTTAAGATGAGCATGATTTGACAATTTAATTTTGCAGGACAGTGGTCAACTATTATAGAACAAAAAGAGAAAAGCAATAATGTATAGGCTGCAGCTATACATACACCCACATACTTTTTAAAGGAAGAACCCTTTTAAAGTGCTGAGAACAGTATGCGGGTACAAAATGAAAGCTCCAGGCTACGTGTTCACAACAGATTCCCTTCCAGATTTCAGCAGAGTGCTGAGTACTATAAAATACTGCACAATACCGCAGTGAAACAGAAACCACAGTGAGTGGTCAGAACATGAGCGGAAGGATTCTTAACGCAAATTTATCACCATCTTAAACCAACAGTAGTCACTGGGATGTGATAGGAAGAAACAGTTTACTAGAAAATAAAATAAAATTGGAAAATGTGTCTTTATGAAAGTACAGAAGAGAGAAAAATCACTGTCCTAGAGGAGCACTGTGCGCTTGTTAAAAGGATACTGAAACTTATTAAATGTCACTTCTTTATTTTTCTCCGAATAATAGTGGTTGAAAGACATTAAAGTAAACAAAAATGAGTTTGGAGATAAAACAAAGAAAAAATTAAAGATAAATTATACTATTGTGCATGGTCAATATTCAGCATGAGCTGCCTTTTCCGGTTTGGGTTTGGCTCAGCTACTTTTGTCTGCATTCAAACTGCTGCCCTACCAACACAGTTTACCAGTCACCTTTACATAGAAACATGCTAAACAATCTAAAATGATCTTGAATCGCGGGTGTATGCAAAACTGCGTATTTTGTCTTTTCTTGTCTGATAAAATAAAACATCATTTATTGTTAAAATATGTGAGTACAGGTGTATTTACAAAATAAAATATGTTCTACATCAAAGTATAGTGTCATGACTTGGAAAGCGTGGTTGGTGAGAAAACTTAACACCTACTATGAGCCATTTGACTCACAACTTTCAGGGGAAATAAAAAGTCTTTCACTTACTGCATTGAAAATAAGAATTTAAAGTCCAAAAATCCCATCATGAGATATTAATACCACCATTTAAAAACCTAACAAATGGCTGGAAAATGGACTTGCTAGAACTTAAGGCTTTGTTTTCTACCACCAAAGAATACAATAAGCCTAGGAGGTTGAAGAAGATACTTTAGAAGGAAAGAATCAATTGGAAGTTACAACAGTTCATAAATCATAGAAAATCCTGCTGTTAACAAGTCTACGTTTGTTACCAAGAGAAATAGAAGGAATAAGAGGGATTCTATCTCCATAGACTCACTCTCAAGTACAGGATATCCTTCCTTTCTTTCAGAATCCTCCCAGGGTATTATCCCTGGCAGAAGGGAATTTGAAAAAAGCTCTGAGGTGGGAGTAGCTGGCCTTTGTTTTTTATTCACTTAAAATTTATTTTGGTACGTGATGTAATTGTTATCTTATATTCATTTTTATGAAATGGCTTATCTCACTCTATGGACATCTAACTTTTTGATCTGACTGTATCCACCTTCTACTCTCTCTCTCTTTTTCAATATCCCTCTGTCAATACACAAGGGGTTTGACAAACAAGAAGATAACTCCTCTGTTTTTTCAGAACCTATGTAGATGATCATATGGTTCTCATCCCCCTTAACTTCTTTTACTACGGGTGGATTATATTAGATTTCCAAAGTTTGAATCATTCTAGGAATTTTGATAATAAACCAACATGGCCAAATGCATTTTATGAAGAATTAAGCTGTTGGGTGCAAAGCAACACGAATTTGAAGTGTCATCTAAAAATCCAGGTGGAAATACCCAGTAGAAGATTGGACTCTTGCTCAAGAAAGAGGTCAGAGAATTACATACTTGGGCACCACTCAAAAATTGAACCCTCAAGCCATGAGAGTGAACAAAAGGCTCAGGACAGAATTTTCGGGAAAGCTCTGAGCTGTCAGGATCTGTGTAGGAGACCCCAACAGTTTTTGTTTTTTGTTTTTTGTTTTTTAAATATTAAATCACTGTGTGTACTGCTGGGAAACGAGGTAAATATTATGTTTGAAAAAAAAGTGGGCCATCATTAAATTTATAAAATGAATTATTAAGCAAAAACATTTAGGGAAGGATGGAGAGGAGACCTGTTGAGACAAAAACAGATCATGAAGATATACCATCTCTTTGGCTTTTCATTAGGAAGGAAAGTCAAATGTTTCGCCTGAGCCTCTGCTTATGCAGAGGACTAACTGTCCTTTGTAAAGGGCAAAAATTATTCAAAGTATAACTTCTCTGTCCCTTTTCTGATTTTCTTCTCCTTCTGACATACTGCTTTCAGAACCACTTATTTGCTCCACATGGAAAGCTTACCAGATTAGTGTTTAATTTTAGTTTCTATAATTAGAAACAAATCAATATCTTTAAGAGGTAGTTAACAGAACATTCCTCAGAGTTCCCTCTCATAGAAACTTACTCTCGTGACTCATGCATTCTTCCAGAAACTCAAGATCTCATTTGAATGCTAAGTAAATTACTGGTATAGAGTTGTATATAACCATCTTTTTCACATCCTAAAGAAAGAGTATAATATCAAAGTATTTATATGATTATAGTTCAAAGTACAATTCATTGCAAGTTGAAATGAAAAGTACTGCCAGCAAAAGGAATGTCCTATCAAAATGTAAATCTAAAACAAACAGTAGGTGCCATAAAATAAAGCAGGCCTTGGACAATTTCTTTGAAGGGCCTGCTGCCAATGGTGGGGGGTCAACTGGGAAAAGATTGTGCTGACAGGTTCATTACCTGGGTTTGCTCCATTCCTACTTATTATTCCTAGCTTTGCAAAACAAGATCCCACCCCTAGTGAATAAGAATGAGGTCTGTTGGGCACAAGATACACATATGACCATGCTGGAGATTTCAACACTACACAAAAAGAATATGGGAAAATATTTTCAAATCACATCTTAAAAGAAGTTCTCCCTTCTTTCTCTCTCTCCCATCATACGCCAAAGAAGTATAGGATCCAAGGGGAAGGGAGCCAGAGGATAATTACGACAACTAACAGAATAAACAAAGGCAGCCTTGGGATGGCCACAAACAGGCAGAAGTACAGCCTTGTGAGAATGCAAGGGAATATTCCATAAGATTAATAAATGCCACTGACTCTTCTAACTCAATAATAAGATGACAGTTACTTAAGTGGAAATGGAACTTCAGTCTCAATGGGTGTTAGTTCAGACTGCCTGATGTATAAGATCAGAGAGCAGTTTACAGGCAAGCAAGTGTGAGCAAGTCCTGGGAATCAAATATTTCTGAAGGACTAAGACTCCAGAAATAGTAACTCACACACATTAATTAAAGGAAATGCAATGGCTCTGAAAGTGCACAGGGTGGAGGACTTCTCAAAGGTTAATGTCATCTGCAATGAAAGACTTGAAAGGATGCGTGTGGGCGACGTACTTAGCAGAGACAGTGAGGTCTATTTTCTGGCGTTCTAAGCAAAATTTGTTCTAACTGCATGAGGTTGTTTGAAATTTATGGCTTCTTTTAGCGCACATCAGACACAAATCAGGACCATAAAATTCTCTAAGAATGTGACCTAGGATGGAATTTCATTTAGCACTTGGCTTTCTCTCCGTTTTTTCTTTCCAAGTGGATATCCAGGTCTGCATATCAAATGTTGATGTATCTGCCAGACATGGGACATGGAAAGATTTTGAAGAACCCACATAGCCAAGTATAGGAACTAGAGACTTAGGAGATATCCGTGCACAATCAACCCTAAATTACCACTGAATATAAGAGGTACACCCCTCTCGGCTAAAGATATGCCATAGAGGAATACTATAGACCACCAATAATTAACCTATCAAATAAAAAAGAACTGACTTTTAAATGCAAGTTTGGATCTTCAGAATTCAGGCATTCTGGAATTATTGCCCATATATATCATTAGAGATCATTATTGTTCTCTTTGTTTCCTTTTTCCTCCCAGTGGAATCATATTATACGTAGTAAATGGTTTCTTTCCTATGCTGTGGATATTTTTACGTGTTATTAAACAATTTTTGTCAATGATACTTTTTATCTAATAGTGTGCATTAGAATTATGCTATGCAGTTCATTAAAAGTAGAGATGCTCAGAGTTAATCCTGGGTCAGTCCTACCCCTCCCCCCATCAATATCTCATTTAAATCTCAGAGGTCATTCCAGGCATGTGTACATTTGAAAAGTTTCACAGGTGATTCACAGGTGATTCACAGGTGATTCTGACCCCAGTCGACATTTTTAGTGCCTGAATATATATATTATATAAGCATGTTTAGAGTTTGGTTAACTCATCTTAGTTAACGTGGACTGTGTTACTCTCTTAAAGGCACAGAGCAAACAGTAAGAACAAAGTTTCTTTTAAAATAAATTTGTAAAGAAAATGTTTCTGGAAATAATTAGCTGATCCCTCAAAATCAGTGTGTTAAAAGAGATCACTGGAACTCTGCAGTACATCGTACAGCTTCAGCTATATCACCTGAAGTCATTTTAAGGCCGAGGTCTGAAGCAGGCACACAAATGGAGCCTCTGGTGATTACAGTCATGTCTATGTAGTGTCAGTCTTCTACTACTGTTAGTGTTTCCAGTCATATTCAGTATGGAGACTAGAGACATGTAAGGTTTAAGACATAATAATGTAAAAGAGATGTTAAAATTTTTAAAAAATGACAGGCCCCAAATCTTAATATCCCTTCCATAAACATTTGTTTCCCAAAAAATAAAGATTATATATCAAAATCCATTGCAACTGAAGATAAGGCTGTAAACTATCATGAAAGTGTAGGATATGATCACCCTTAATGTTCATAATCTTGCAGCTGGGTCAGAAAGGTTCAGATAAATGTAGAGCTCATAGCAGTACAAACCATTTAGAAGCATGTTAAAAACCCACAACAATCACATATTATCTTCCACCAGCTTCCTCCAAAACTGTAAAGCAATTCTATACCAAAATAAAGACTTTTGCTTGAACGTTTTTAATCAGAATGTTTAATAAATTGTTGTTAACCCTCACTAGCATGGACAATGATGTGCACTTCAGAAAGAATCCCTAATGTGGTTTATGAGGACGTTAAGCTGCTGCTGCCAAATTAAGCAAGAAATAAGACACCTGAGCAAGCCTTTAAATTGAACATGAATTTAAAATGAAATAATCCTTGCCTCTGAATAAAATAATTTAAGCACAAAAAAGATTTAGATTTCTGGATGATATACCTTTTAAAATGGAACTTTTTTGGTATATGTCAAAACCAACTGAATAATCAGTAAATAGACTTTATCAGCCAGGCTGTGCAAGCTAAAATAGTATAAGCTTCATTAATCCCTATATTTGTAACGCCATCCCTCTAGTAGTCCCCTATTAACTTCCTATGGAACAAAATCCATAGCCCCTTCTGACCAGTCTCCTGGTCCGCGACGTTTCCAACATGACAGCTCCCTACACTCACCCTGCACTCCCCTCGGACAGCCCTCTGCACCTAATAACCACCCACGACCACTAGCATTTACTGAGGGCCACCCCCTGCCAGGCTCGCTTATTGCTCACAATGACCCTATGTCTGGTCTTTTCCCCTCAAACAGATGAGCCTTGAGGAGAGACGGGCTGAGTAGCTTGTGTACAACCCTGCAGCCAGCAGGTGGTGAGGCTCACATTGTGCCCAGTGTGCTCCTTCACGGATCATACTGTTGGCCACTGGAATATTCTCCTCCCCTCTGCAGATCCAAATAGACCATCTTCCCAGATGCAGATAAAATCCTGTCTGTCTCTCACATGATGTTTTCTCTGACTAGAACAGTTTGCGTTCATCTTTTGAGAGTTGGCGCCTACAGTTGTCCCTACTGAAATAGCAGAAATGGCTACTTCAGAATGACTGTCAAAATGTCATGTACCCTTCACTAATGAAGGGCATTCACACATCGGATACGATTCAGACCTGGGCTTTCTGGATTGGCCATTTTCCTGGGAGTGTCGGCAGAGGCGGGGGGGGGGGGGGGAGGGTGGCATTTTGACATTAATGCAATAAAGCAGCACAGTCAACGTGTCAGTTTCTGGTGATCTCTAGATGTATGTAACGGAAGACATCCTAACTCTCAGCTTTATAGAATGTGATGAGATGGTTCCTACTCCTCCATCTCCCTTTGTTTTATTACTTGAAAGAACCCTGGGCATTATCAGGGGTTGTCATGTTGGAAATGTGGTATTTGGGTGACCAAACAATAGAAGACATCCTAGAAATACTCTGAGACAAGGCAGGCAGCAACATCTTTTCTTTTTTGTTTATGACCAAGCAAATCAGGTTTTATCTGCACATCAGAGACCTATAGGTGTAGCATATCTTATTTGCGCTAGCTCTCCAAGTAACTTTCACTATGATGCTAGAAAAGCTTCTGAGGGTGATTGCGGGAAGATACCCAACGGTCACGTGAAGACACAGACTACAGTTTTCATGTTGGAGAAAATCCTAGAAGAGGGAAAAGAAAAGTTATGCAGGCAACTAATCAGAAGCAGAAAGGTGACAGAGTGACTTCATGGGGATGGAGACTCACATGTATGTACACACACACACACCCTTCTATTTACTGCTGTCATGCCATAAAATGTGATTATCTGAGCACTGTATCCTACCTGACCTTGGTCTTTATAGTCTTGTAATGACCTTATGTAATGACCCATAAACATGATCAAAATTAGACTGCTCCTCTATTTTTTGAGGTAACTCAACATCACCTGAACATGTGCTTTGTTTAAGAAAGGTCACATTCAGAAATATTTAAGTCTCATGGTGCTATTCTGCAGAAGACATTGTTCTACATTCAAGAGAGAAGCCCAAGGAAAGGAAAAGCAATGAATCATTAGATTAATTTCATCTATTTCTAAATTCAATGGCCTCTACCTCATTTGTATAGTGCAATTTGATAGATAGGGACCCGCCATCATTCACTAAGGAAAAGACACATTTATTTACTGGTCATCCATGTGAGGGAAAGCAAGTGGATGAAGATGACAGTCAAATTTCTTGGCTGAGTGGGCTGCTGTCAGAGTCAATTCCTCAGAGTGTCTGTAAAACACCTTTTAGACAGCATCACAGTTCAGTGGTCAAATGCAGATCTTATCATACCTCCACCCATTCCAATCTGTGATTTCTTATTAAAACAATAAACAAAAGCAGTGCTCTAGGGAAAGCTATGATTCTGTTCAAAGTATAAAAATTATATTTATCTTCATTAGAGTATTTCCCCAAACAACTACTTTAATTCACATTTACTAATTCAATGGAGACATATAAATACATCAAAGATGTTGTGCATGCTTATACATAAAAATGCTGGGCATATGCACATATAAATTCTATGACAATTGTGATGGTATCTTCTCAGAATTAAGAAATATGTTTGTCTAAAATGAGTTACATACTAGTCACACAAGCAGAAAGCCAAAATTATGAATTATTCAAATGCAATTCTGGCTTTTAACACCACGAAGAGAGTTTGTTTTAGTCCTAATAAGCAATCTCAATTGTACTCTGCCTTTTGTGATCTTCTTTAGAAATTTGAAAAGCCAAAGGAGAAAGTTCTTTTCAGATGTTATAATATTTATATTCTTGTCTTTAGAATTCTGCCAGGCTATAATTTCTTTGAATTGGTGTCATACCTCACATCCCCATTGCCTTGCCCAATAACTAGCACACAACAGAATTTTTAAAGTCTGCTGAATGTATGAACAAGTGGCTTTTCTTAAAAAAAGAATTATTCCCTTATATTCAAATAAGAGTAAAATTTAAGGCAAAAAGGTAAAGTGTCTACTAGATGATACATTGTCTTAAAAATAGCCAAGCACAACACTTTTTTTAGTATTCAATCATGTATTGAGCAAGCAATATTGAGTCCCCACCATATCCAGTAGCACATATCCTGCTGGCCTTCAAAAATTGAAAAGGCACAGATAACGAAAGCAGAAAATATAAAATTGATAAATGTCTTAAGAAAAAAATAAAGTAGTAAATGCTTTACAAGTCTTCATTTTCAACTATATCTGATCTTATGATAAGGCATCCTGAGACCTAGAATTTGGGAGAACCCACATATTTCAATCATGGCAAAACCTTGTTTACCACTAGCAGAACTTTCACTCTGGGAATAGGGAAAAGCTATGCATGATCACCCTCCCAACATACAACCTATATATCCACTTTTCCTACTGCAAATCTTTCACCTTTGTGTATCCTGGGTTTCGCTTTGTAGGATGGTTTGAGGTTTATTTTTGTTTTTGACAAAACCGACCAGAGTGTTCCTAGTAGAGACTGAAAGGTAAGAAAATGAAAGAATTGTATTTGATGTAAGACAGAGATGTGCGATTGCTGTATTTCAGCTCTATCTATCCATTTGATAACTTCTTTCATTCCTTCCCCGATTCACTATCCTCACATCCAAATCTCTTATGACAGGGTAACACACAGCTAGTAAAAATCTTGCTCACCTTCCTTGACCTCTCTGACCCTCCATTTCCTCTCTATAAAATGGCTTAAATATGCTTAGCTGTAAGTATATTAGTGTCTCGTAGGCCCCTGGTAAATGATGGGTGGTAATGAGCTGATTCTATGAACAAGGATCCTATACAAACTATTGCCCTCCTGTTTGATTAAATCAAAGACAGAGATGTTCCTTTGTTTCTCTAATTATAAAGTGGGGCTACCTTCAGGTTTGCCCTAAGAATTAATGAGACAATACATGCAACCTTCCCCTTACTTATTCCCTTATATGAATGATTGTTTGGTTTTCAACTTTCCAGTTCTAATTTGCTTACACCTAAACATCTGTGGTTGCTGGATTATGCAAACAGTAGTAACCACAAATCGCCTGGAGCTAGTACATTAAAGGACTCACATTGAAGATGAAACAACCCTGTTTTGAACAAGTGACAAAATCTTTAGTATTCATGCAATCCTCACAGCCACAAAGAAAAAAATATACTGAAAATAATTATTAATCTTACAAGATCCTTTAAGGACCTTCAAACTGGGAACAGTTTAATCTCAGAAGGGAGGTGCCTAAGAAAATGCAAAACCATTTGGTACCCTAGTTCTAATATAGTCCTTTATGAGTTTCCCATGAATATTTTCCTTGACTGAATATATTCACTTGTACTTCTCGATTTTAATTTATGTGAAAGTAAACACATTTCTATTAGGAGAGCAATAACGCATTCCAGGATATATATTTATAGTCCTTAGAGTCATCAGCTCTGAAATCATATACTACCACCAACCTCCAGAAACAAGTCAATAACCTCTTAATGTGAGACCTGTAATGTTGCTGTGAAACATGACTTGCATATGCATACAGGCATGGAGATGGCCTTCTCTTCTATGCAAATGTGAAACAAGAGGAATCAAGCTTTCTTGGAGCTTGGAAAGAAAATATAAAATCATAAAGAAGAAAACATCATGTAAAAATGCCTTTTAGTGAGTAAATACTATTTTCTCCTAGGCTGCCAAAAATGTGGATATGATATTGAAAAAACCTTTACTGTTGATATTTTAATGATGAATTTGTAACCTAAATCACATTTACTATTACACAAGGCACTACAATTATTTTCTCTGTCTTTAAAGTTAAAGTTGAGGATCTGGGAGCATTGTCGTTTCTACCTTTTTTCTTGGTAATATTCGATTATTATACAAAGTGAGGACACACAGGCAATGCTCAACTTCCTAAGGACTTTCATTCTTAAGAATTAACTCTGGGAACAAATTTGTAGAGTGCTATTCTAAGTTGTATTTTCTGTTGGAATTGCCACCAAAGTGTGTGGAAAAAAATGCACATTGCTCTGGCTTTTCAGGTCTGTAATGTATATTCCTGTGGGAACATCTCATGAAAATTTATCCTCAGACGGCCCCGAGGCAACAGTACACATTTTATAATTCACATAATGGCCGTTTCAGACAGCCTACTTGAAGATTAGTTTCATGGGACCAAAGCACAACTCTCATTACCATTACTTTCTCTCCAAAATTAACATCTCAAACCAGAAAAGTGAAGCAGTGGGAGACAGAAACAAATCCATGAATAATTTGTCAATCACACCTCCTCCCAAACAGTTAGAAGTTTGTCATGAGGATATTTCAATGAAAACAACCTAGATGGAAACAGATGGTATTTTGTCACTTTTCTTATCTGACTTAAAAGCTCAGCTGGGGAAGGACCTGCCATTTATGAGTCCTCTTATTCTACAATAGAAATAACAGGACCAATGTTCCTGCCTTTCCCTATCTCTACCTCCTTCGCTTCTTTCCTTCTCTCAATTTCTCCTTCCTTCCTTTCTATCCATCTACTATTTGACAGGTAAAATCTTAAATTCCCCAATGTTGATTCTAAGTACAGTCGATTTATAGCATGAACCAGCAGGTAAATAAACAGTCTGTTGAGTGGAGCGGAATTAAGCATCCAGCCACAGACAGAAAGCCAATACTATACAAATGGGACCACACGGTATTGGCAACCATTGACATCTGCATGCAACTCCTTAACTACTATTACTCATGAATCTCTCCAGATACAGTTTGCAACCTTGTCTCTGAGTGGCTCTCTCTAGTTTGTTTCTGCATTAGGCATGATAAGTGCATTTTAGAAACTGACAGTAAAAGATTAATATGCTCATAACCATCAAAGAGAACCTTTCACTGATTTCAAATAGCTGCCCTCCCTTCGACCGCCCACCCTGGCACACCATCCAATTAATACTTACTCACGAAGGCTTCCTCATCCACCGGCAAGCGCATTGACATGCAGAAGTACGTATCAGACTGGTAGAGAAAGAAAGATACAAAATCTGAATTAATCTGCAGCTAGTAAAGAAGGGAAAATAACAAGTAAAAGCATGGGCTCTATGACTGAAAAAGAACTACTGGCCCAATGAGGTGAAGCTGCCTGCTGAATGGGTGTGACCAAGTTAATAGAAGGGCCAAGTCTAGAACTTAGGTACTCCAAACATTTTTCTAAGACTCTTTCCTAATTGACCTCAAATCCTATTTATAACACCAATTATTATGACTGATATTTCTAGTTCTGTCACAGTTAAAAGGCAACATTTTAGATACTTCTATAAAAAGAGTGAAATACTTTATGCACTTGACTTTAAAATGGTAGGTTAGTTGGTGTTGACCATCTTCACTATATGCATAATTATTCAATTTCTTGAATCACTTTACAACTGCCCCAAATATTAATTAGAGAAGTACAATGAAAAAAAGTTGTTCTTAAAAGGTAATATTATATTTGGTTCTCCCTTACTTTAACATTTTTATGTAGTACATTGAAGAAATCAACATTAACTCAAGTTATTCTTTCTTTTCCAGCAACCAGTCTCTTACTTAAATGGCCATTTTTCCACTATCAAATGTATTAACACCAAGAATTTTTAGTGATGAAAACTGTAATTTAAGGAGAATGGGATTCTCTTTTCATCTAATGCCTTCCACTTCATTAGTGGAAGACCTATGCACCATAGTTGGTAATATACCCAACACAAATAATGCATTTAGTAATTCATACTTCATGGATTATTACTATACAGTGCTGGGATCAAGAGATTCCATAAACATGGATAGAGATCACTGGGTATCTCTGAACCTACTAGTTAGCGTTGAAAAACTGTGAAATCTGTACCTCTTCTTAAAATTCTGTATTGGGTGGGAAACAAGGAAGTTCAAATATACAGCAAATCAACATCTCAACTTTTGAAAATTTTGATAAATATGGTTCAGTCTTTATTACTATTTTAAAAAAACTTTTAATGTCTATTTTTGAGAGAGAGAGAGAAAGAGCACAAGTCGGGGAGGGGCAGAGAGAGAGAGGGAGACACAGAATCCAAAGCAGGCTCCAGGATCTGGGCTGTCAGCACAAAGCCCGACACAGGGCTCGAACTCACCAGCTGTGAGATCATGACCTGAGCCGAAGTCGTCAGATGTCCAACCGACTGAGCCACCCAGGCACCCCCATTACTACTCCTATAAATGCATTTTTTTTCTCAATTAAGCAAACTCTTTTGTTTAAAAAAATTTTTTTTAGTATTTACTCATTTTTTGAGAGAGAGAGAGATAGACAGAGTGAGAGCAGAGGAGGAGCAGAGACAGAGGGAGACACAGAATCCAAAGCAGGCTTCAGGCTCCAAGCTGTCAGCACAGAGTCTGACACGGGGCTCGAACCCACAAACTGTGAGATCAAGACCTGAGCCGAAGTCAGCCGCTTAACCAACTGACCCACCCAGGCACCCCGAACTCTTTTGTTTCTTTAATGGATTTACAATTATTTAGATTCACCTTTACTTTCCTAAGAAGGAAATATGCTGGGAAATATTGAAGGTTGAACAATAAGGAGGTTAAGCGACATAAATGATGGACATGTGGCCTGCATATCTAAAACTCGAGAAATACAATGGCAAAATGGTGCTTAAAGATCTTAGAATCACACACAACATTGCTCATAAATATTTTTCCAATCTCTGAATTATTACCATTACAAAACGTACCTACTCCATTCTAACATAAAACACAGGAAGTTTAAGATTCTTTGCTATTTGGTCTTCCTGATCTAGAAGCAATTCAGGATTTGGTCGTCCTGATCTAGAAATAATTCAGGACTAGAAGATATTTAGTGGCTACTACAGAGCTGCGGCAACTATTACTATTTCTAAGCCAACAGTTATAGAATGCTTTTTATGTGCCAGGCATAGCTCTTCATGTTTTACTTGTATTATATCATCTAATAACTAAAACAATCAAATATGGTAGATAGATACTATCATGAACTCCATTTAAAGACAGTGAGAATAATCACTAACATTTATTCACAGCACTGCTCTAAACACTTTACATGTATTAACTTCTTTAATCCTCAAAACACATCTCTATGATATGATACTATTATTCTCCATTTTACAGATGAGGAAACTGAGGCAAACTGAGGTTAAGTAACTTTACTGTTTGCTCTAGCCAAAACCTGACAGTAGGCTGATAGGCTCTTGAGTAGTACCCGCCCCCCCACCTTTGCTTTAGAAAGTTGGCAATTAAAATCTTTGCTCTGCCTCTTTGAGATATAAATCTTCTATAACCCAGAACTGTCTTCTGACATTCAATGAGACAATTCTGCTCTGGTTGTCAGCCAGTGGATGCCTTGCTCTAAGTTATATCACTGCTTCCTGTCATGAAGATAGGAGAAGCTTGTTTTTCTTCTGGATAGGTGCCAATGAACAAACCCAGAAGCACTAGTCACATGGACCAACCTCCCTAACACCCCTCAGGGCTTTTCCCTTAGTACCCTCCAAGGCTTCAAAGGTCTTCTGTTCTTTGTTTTGGCAAAGTTGAGTTCAGTCCACACTGGACCTCCTTCACTATTACAATGGTTAATTTTGAAGAAAATCTGTCCTTACCACTTCAACTAGTGTCCACCTGATTTACCTTTGACCCTAACAAGTGCAGGAGCTGGCATCTGAACACAGGCAGTCCGACTAATGCATTACAGATCATTCAAAGCAATATGAACAATTAATGACTTACAAGCAAACATAAAAACGAAAGTCAATTTAGAGTAGCTAAGCATATATTTGTAATAATAAAGGATCAAAGGTTGCAATTAAATGTAAACCAAACAAAACTTCTTTTATATTTGGATTTAACAGTTTTCGGTTTTATTTTACCTTTCATTTTATTATAAACTATCGCAAGTTGTTTTTGGAATAGTAAGTTATAGGAATAAATACATATATCAAGTGTAAAAAGTTGGTTCTTTTGATTAAAAATAAACGAAGCACAATAATGGTTCCATAGACGGAACAAAGGAAACTACTATCATACTCAGAATTGATTGGATCCATGTTGTAATTCTTATTCTCATCAGCAGCTGCACAATTTAAAAGGACAGAATAACTTGGGAATGTCTTCCTCTTACTAATTTTTATTTCTTGGCTTATACCTTCTCCGATAGTGAGAATGTATTCAAATTTCAATGGTTTCTTTCCTTTTCTGTGGAAACCAGTTTAAAAAAAAAAAAATGAGGACGAGATGAGGGAGAGCCTCTGCACAACTTGGCAAAACTGTTTTGGGAGAGCAAAGTCTGTTTTATACTTTGATCAATGGTGTACCATGCCCCATCATACTCTGATTTAGTCTTTTATTTATACCCCATTTTTCAAGATAAAAATAATTCTGTCAGAAGAAAAGAAGGTAAAACTTTTTTTCTAAAAATGAGCACATGAAAAAATAGTATGTATCAAATCAATAATTAGCCTTCAGCTAAAAGCTCTGAAGACCACAGTTCGATGGAACAGAGAATAACAAAAAGTAATTTATTCTTTTCTCTGCAAGTGTAAAAGGTGTCAGTGATTTGTTCTGTAACATTCTGGTAACATAGTTTGGTTCCTAGAATTTAGTTGAGAGCTCAAGATCTATGTAAGGGTATGATCATATGGGATCATATGATCTAACGATCATTTACAGGGTCTAATCGGAGAAGCCATATCTTAAAGATGACTCAGGGCCAAGTTCTGTCCCCCTTAGGCTGGCTGAGTCTGAGTAAGCACTCTTTTTGTGCTACTTTGTTTTCTTCTCACAATTATGCTGTGAGTAGGTCTAACAGGCACTGCATCATTTTTACAGAAATGGAAACTGATTCACAGAAAGGTTATTGATCTACCTAAGGCTACTCAGGTAGTGTCAGAATAAGGATTAAAAGTCCTCAAGTTTATGCCTTTAAGACGATTAGAGATAACTATCTATCTTTCCTGCTACTTTCTTGTCATTAATCTAGTTTCTTGTCATTTTAATCTAGTTAAATTGTGATTCTGGAGAGTCTTTGAATCTTCATACCTCTTTTTCTCGAACTATGAAACTAAATCCTGTATTTAAAATTAAATGTAAGACTCTTCATAAGTAAATGAGTAGCTTTTTTTTTTTTTTTTTTTTTTTTTTGGCAAGACAGGTAATTTGCTGAATAATGGATTGGACAGCGGCCTTTGCCAAACTATTATGAACTCATTATAGCACAGGGAAAGAAAAATTATTTTGGTGATTACAAAATACTGTTTCCTCAATACAGGTTAATATCTATAGCAGGTCACCAAGAAGGGATAGTTACTTAAATTTAAATTCCATGCTGTAAACAACAGTCAATATAAAAATTTAAGGCTATAATAACATGTAATTACATAGTTAATTGCTACCAACCTTGTGATAGAGAAACTTTTTTAAAAAAACAAAGCCTCTGAAGACAACAGTATTAAGAAAACTGGGACAACACATTTCTCAAAGTAATAAAATCATTATATCACTGATATGAACAAGTAACCAGTTATGTTTTTCTTTTTTGCAGGATGACCATCAAGAACACGATTTAATAATATGTTCATCAGATCAATGTAATCTCATACTCTCTGTCAACCAACAATACAAAAAAAAAAAAATTCAAATGACTTAAACATTCAATCAGCACTTGGTGTATGATACCTTGTAAAAGGGAAAACATTTACTGAGCCTTCTACTTTATTCTAGGAGCTTTCCATCAGTTATTTGCCATGATAACACTGCCAATAACACTGCCAGGTGGTGTTTAAGCAGACACTGTTTTAAAGGTGGAAAACTGAAGCTCAAACAGGTAAGTAACATGTTTGTGATAAAACAAAATTCTTGAAACTGATGAAATGGAATTTGAACCCAGCTCATTAAAGCACTTCTCTTTCCAATATAGGAAGACAGCTATTAAAAAGTTGTTTTTCAAACCTCTCTAATATTTGAAAAGAAAATTTCAATTCTTAGACACAACTTTAGTTGTTTCTTTGATTAAGGGGAGAAATAAAGAAATCAAAGACACATGACATTTAACAGGAAGTTTTAGTCCAAGTGTCCTAAATTTTCAATAGCACCTGAGAGTATTTCATGAAAGCCTGTTGACAAACCGCAAGGAACTAGTCTACAGCCACAGCAATTTAATTTTGCCATTATTTTGTTTCTGTAAAGTAAAGCTATTTGAAAGCATATACATAACTCAGATCAATGCTTCTCTCCAACATGTTCTGTAGACACAAAAATAGCACCTTACTGCCCATTATAATAGCTTCTTCATTTGAACACACTGTCCCAGAAAGGATGCTTCCATAATTCAACCCAAACTACCAATACAACCTTTCACCATTTTCCATATATCATCATCATGAATCCTCTTTTTCTCTCTGTGGGAAAAACATTGGATCTGAGCTTGGTGCCAGGGGACTGTCTGTAAAATACTGTGGATTCAAACTGCTAACATAAGGCTCAGATGTACAAAAAGGGAGAAATAATGTGAATCTACATAGCTGTGTTTCCCAGTGCTCTCTGTTATGGCACACCAGCCAAATCTGAATCAAGAGGGATATGATATTGCTGATGCTTCTTTACTGCTGCTACTGGGAACTATCCAAGAAAAGCACATTTTTCCAACAAAAGAAATGCACTAGAAATGAAAAAAAAGTACTTATTATTAAAGAACTCCTATTATATTCTATTAAATCAAGTCATTTTAAAACGAGAGTTCTCCCATAGACAATAGGGTTTAGTAACACCTTCCTTACATTATTTAAAAAGTGTTCTTTATTTTGATTTAGTCATTTGTGAGATAGAGATGCAGTGGTTTCTAAGGAATGAGTAGTTAACAAAATCAACTGCTTATTTAAATTAATATGGGACAAACAAAACCATCTGTTCACATAAAACCAGTAATTTTTGTTTTGGGAAGCCAGAGGTACTATTCAGATTCTAGTGTTGAACACTATCATTTGATCTTGATTACATAATATCCTCACTGATATAGCCTCATATATATATATATATACATATATATATGTATATATATATATGTATATATATATGTACATATATATATATGTATATATATATATGTATATATGTATATGTATATATATATATCAATTTATATTTGAGATAGAGAGACAGTGTGTGTGTGTGAGAGAGAGAGAGAGAGAGAGAGCGAGAAGGGGAAGGGCGGAGAGAAGAGAGAGATGGAGACAGACTCTGAAGCAGGTTCTAGGCTCTGAGCTGTCAGCACAGAGCCCAACGTGGGCCTCAAACTTATGAACCGTGAGATCATGACCTGAGCCAAAGTTGGACACTTAACCAATTGAACCACCCAGGCACCCCCCTCGCTGTCTTTATATTGTTTGAGCTTGAAAAATCCCTGCAGACAACCTCTCTTAAGGAGACTACTCAGTGTAATGACACAAACAGGTTTACAAATAGACAACATGACCCAGTTTTACCTGGACATGTTTATTTCTGTGGCCCTTTGCAAACTGGTTGTTTTCTGTTAATAGGGCACAACCTGTAGAAATATTATATTGTGTATGGTACGGTCTCTGGTAACCTTTCTCAGCCATCCCTTGCTAAATAACCAGAGTGGTGAAACCACTTCATGGTGGCAACTGTGACTTTGTGCCTTAGAGTATTGCTTACAAAGCAAGTAGTAACCTCTTTACCAACCCAGATCATGCACAGTTTAAATCTGATCTAGACAAAGTGTGAAGGATCCACAAAGCCCTTCATTTTCATACAGTACTCACTTTAGGTTTAAATAAGTTTCATTTTGCAAAGAACTAGTGGAAATCTCAGGGACTGATGGTGGTGATGCCAGTCCAACAAGGGAAAGGCCCAGGAAGTGATCTGGCCTCTTTGACAAGGATTTCAGTTAGGAGAGGAAGGAAGCAACTGGAAAATTATCTTTCAAAGTTTTCTTTTAATTGATCCAGATGGAAAATGGAATCAAACTGCTATTTCCCAAAGTGACTTTAATGCATGCTTATTAAGCTTATACTGTATCTTTTAATATTATCCTAGTATAAAAGAAAGTAGTCTGTATTTTCAACATCATCCTAGTATAAAAGAAAGCTAAAGCAAAGGAAAATTATAGCAAAGCACAGAGGATTTTCTGAAGTGAAAAACTCAGGTTTAAGAAGTCCACCTCTCTAGGCAAACCAAGAAACAGACCCTTAACTCTAGAGGACAAACTGAGAGTTGCTGGAGGGGAGGTGGGTGGGGGATGGGTTAAATGGGTGATGGGCATTAAGGAAGGCACTTGTAACGAGCACTGGGTGTTGTATGTAAGTGATGAATCACTAAATTCTACACCAGAAACCAATATTACATTGCAAAGTAACTGGAACTTAAATGAAAATTTGGAGAAAAAATGTCAAGAAAGAAGACAAACAAGACTTTCTATTTTAGATGCTGTATTCTATATTAAAAGAATAATAAGCTATTAAACTTCTTCACCAATATATACTTATGTTGCGAAGTTGGAGGAAGATGAGGAATAAAAAACTCTTTAATTAAAAAAAAAAAGTGTACTTCTCTAAAACCAGAACTTAAGATACTGACAGATAAAATCCCTTAAACTGTCACTTTGTATATAGTCTATCTTCATTTTTCCCTTGCTGTTGTCTTTCCCTTACCATATAAATAAAAAATATATGTCTATTTATATTTGTATTCATTAGGCTCTGGAAGAAATAGTCATCATGAAGATTTTATGTTAAAACATGCCTAAATTGACTAAAAGAAAGTATTCTCCAAATTGTTCCACACTTGCCCTAATATTAAGCTATAAACCCCAGCCCCACATACTTTTTGGATGTTTAGCCCAATCTAGAATGTAATCTTCTTGTAATAGTGTCTGTTTTGCATCCTATTTAGAATAATATCTGGCACATACTGGGAGCTCTATAAATATTTGCTGAATTTTGCATGTACCTTCCTCCTTTGGTGGCAATAAACTGACAATTTAAGAAAGGCTGAACTGAAACCTGTATTATAGATGCTGCCTAATTAGGGTTTTATACAGCATCACTTTTTCATATGAATTTCATCCTTCAGTTGATTCATCCCAGAATCCCATTTGCATTTTTAAACTATAACCACACTGTGGCTGATGATGACAAGATTCTTAATGCCAACTAGCTCAAGTGGAAGCTACTTCCTGGCAAGGGCTCTTCTTTGGGAATTACAAATCTGTGTGAGCAAATGATGACGGAAAAAATATTTTGGTGAGTGAACATCTGTCTTAGAGCTTTCACACGCTTTCGTTTAAGAGAAAACAGAAAGGAGCTTACTAATAACAGTCTATAATTAATCACCTATGAAACAACAGGTGGTGACAGTGGTGGGTTTCTCTTTGGATTCATGATTATGGGGAATTTATGTGAGAGGAAACTAGGGTTCTGAGCAGAGGTTGCTGATGGCCTCTACTACTTACCTTCTCCAAGCTTAAGCCAGTGGTTTATGCTTTTCATCGTTTCCCCAGAATGAAAAGAGTCATCTTTCGGAAACTTTGACCAACATTAACTAGCCACGCCTATGTTTCTATCTTTTAGCACAGCAAATTGGAAAATAACTACCTCAGATCTGTTTGGAGACACTTCAGAACAAAAAAGCCCCATAGTCACTACCCCCAAACACCAGGCTTCTGTGATAAGTGGCTTCCATTAGATTCTGGGGCAATACAGTATCGTGGAAGAGAAGCTCCAGAATTCAACAGGTCTGTCAATTACCTTCCCACTTGAGTTGCCTCCTATTCTCTTGAAATTTAAAAGGAACCATCAGCAAACAAAGTGGTCAATACAATTTCTGGGCCTGTTCCCACATGTCTTGTCATAGGCATCTCATTAATACTTGCCTACCTTTACGGGCCCAGCACGCTTCCGCTGCGCCACTCTGCTATTGTTATACTTGCCTACCTTTAGATCTGTTTTAATGTCTGTGTGGAAATCCATTCATCTACCCATTCATTTGTTCCTTCAACAAACATATTTGTTGGGAGACTCCTAGGAACCAGGCACTATGCTACACTCATGAAACTGTGAGCAAAGGTATATATCGTTTCTCTTCTCATTGAGCTTGCAGTCTACTAACAGAGCAGACAAATAATCACACAAATGAATGTTAAATTTTTCCCATTTCAAATAATACATGGGAACAGTACAAGTTGCTATAAGAGCCAGTAATTCAGGGGAAATGACCAGGTGAAGGGGGGTTAGCAAAGTTTTAGGCATAGGAAACAGCATTTTCAAAGGTCCTGTAATTGGAGAGAATTTGATGTGATCGAGGAAACAAAGTCAGTGCATAGAGACAAGGGCACATGTGTTAGTTAAGCTGGACTGGAAAAGGAGATGCAGTACATACAGATAGACCTTGTGGTCCATGTTGAGGACTCCAGTTGTTTTGTTTTATATTGTTTGTCTTTTATTATCTTTTTTTTTTTTTAAGTTTATTTTTTTAGTAATCTCTACACCCAATGTGAGGCTCAAACTCACAACCTCAAGATCAAGAGTCGCATGTTTTTGCAACTGAGCCAGCCAGGTACCCCCGTTTTGTTTTTCTTGAGAGCAACAGAAAGCCAATGAAACTTTTTGTAGGAAAGTGACATGGAGGCTAGAATTGATTAGATGAGTTAAGTAAAAAGGCCACATAGTTATTCAGAAAAAAAGATGATATTAGCTTGAAACTGGGTGTTTGCACTAAAGAAGGAGAAAAGAGAACAGATTTTAGAGACATTTAAATGGTAAAACAGACATGACTTAGGAGTGGATTTGAATGGAAGGGAAGGAGGCATTATTATCAAGGAAAGTGTTTATCAGAAACAGCCCTTTTCTCCTATAATGGATTGAGCATACACTCACCAGGACATATCACAAAGACCGTACTAAATCAAATACATACCATCTCAGTCATATGTAAAAGGCCTAAGAAAATGTTTGTGATCACTAAGAGTGCATTTTGTTGCAAACTGCAGAAGAACTCAAAATGGCTTAAACAGAGATGCAGTCTCTCACATAATGTGTGTGTGTGAATTCCAGAAATAAGACAGGGGCAGGAATGGTTATTTCATCCAGCAACTCAACAATGTCATCAAAGACCTAGGTTCTTTCCATCTATCAACTTTATCATATTCAGTATATCGCCTTTCATCTGTAGGATTCTTTCTTCGTCATTATGAGACAGTTGCAGCAGCTTTCAATGTCATATTCTCAGGTTAATTCCCAAAGGCCAACAGAGGGAAAGTCCTTCCTTCAGGTCCCTTTCAAGAGTGAAGCTTTCCCAGAAGCATTTGCTTCCAGCAGAATTCCCTTTACATCTAAATGGCCAGAACTGTATCACACGCCATTTTCTAAACTAATCATTACAAGGTAAAACAATTACTATGATTGGCTTAGTCTAATCAAGATTCACTTTCTGGGCTAGGGAAGGTCAAAGAAAGAAAGGGAGAAAAAAAATGCTGGTAGAGTAGGCAACCAAAATGTCCTGACAGAATATTACTGAAAACAAAAACAAAAATCCTCAAAATTCTGAATTTAACCAGTGGTAGATAATCTTTGGGTAGCTGGGTCCATTTCAATGTATTGATCTGCAATATTCAGAATTTTTGAAATCTTTTCTTCTTGCCTAGTAAAATAATTATGTCAACTAAATATATACTACATTAGACATTTTCTGTTGCATCTCTTGAGTAGGTGCCAAAATACACTAAGATTTTGAGGCCAGGAGCGGATAAAATGCCAAATTCCCAGTTTGGCAAACCTGATGATCTTGAGGGAAATAAGAGATGGAAAACCAGTTTAACCGTAAGTGAAAAAAAGACAATTGTACCTTATGAAAAATGTTTTTTTCTTCCAAACAAGAGGTACCACAGGCATGATATGCTTACGCTTCTGTCTCTCTGAACCTCCCTCACAGTGATTTTGCAAACTGTTCATTTTCCTTAGATTTCCAACTCATAAAGAAAACATTACTACAGATTTGCATCCTTTGCCTCGAATTTCTAAGAGGAACTATAAAATCAAATATAAAAATATTCTTTGGAATGCTCTTTGCTTTTCCTTCGCACATCATAAACATCTCTGTTTCAACATCAGGCAGGTTAGAACAAAGCTCCTTGTTTGCTCGTGTGTCCCCTTGTTATTACATTGTGTTTTAAAGGCTGAAGCCTTGATTTATTCTTGTTTGTATTGCCAAAGACCACTTGGCATAAGAATTGGGTATGTAGTGAATGTTGGTTGAATTTGTTTGTTGAATTTTTTTTAAACTGCATGACTAGTAACATTTCACAAAGGGCCTATTCCTACAAAAATAGCTCCAGAGCAGTGAGTCATTTTTTCCTTTAAGGATTTTATTTATGCTTTAAAAAAAAAGACTATCAAACTAAATTTATCCACTGCAACTTTCCAACTTCCATTGAAAGACAAATTAATAATTCAAGAAAATGAATGACTCTACAAAGGTTGTCTTCTCTTTGTATCTCCACTCCCAGTGGTGAATACTTGTCATATAGTTAATGGAGTTATTATTACAATGAACCAAAGAGCTTAGAAACTGAAAATGTCCATTTCCCAGATATGTTTTTACTTGTCATCAGTTAATTTTACATTATAAACATAAATACTGCACTTTAGTATTGGTGTCCTTTGTTAAACCAGCTTGGGAAATCCCTGACACTAAAAGAAAAAGTAGATTCAACATTTTAAAATCAGCTTCATTTCTTGAAGTTTTCATAGACTTATACATACACAGCATAATAAGAACAATAAACTAAACAATCAGTAGCCCTTAGTAGGTGCTATAAGAAAATATGACCTTTTATATCCAGCAGTTACAAGATATAAACTGTGTAAACATAATAAACTAAATTTAAGAGTGATCAAATGGTTTTTGTAATTATTATTGTCTAAGTATAATTAACATACAATATATTAGTTTCAAGCGTACAACACATTGGTTCAACAATTCTATGAATTACTCTGTGCTCACCACTATAAGTATAGTCACCATCTGACACCATAGAATATTATCACAGTATTATTTTTTTAATGTGTATTTATTTATTTTGAGAGAGAGAGTGAAAGAGAGAGACTGAGCAGGGGAGGGGCAGAGAGGGAGAGAGAGAATACCAAGTAGATTTTGTGCTATCGGTACAGAGCCCAATGTGGGGCTCCATCTCACAAACCGTGAGATCACGACCTGAGCTGAAATCAAAAGTTGTACGCTTAACTGACTAAGCCACCCAGGGGCCCTATCATAATATTATTGACTTTATTCTCCATGCTGTACTTTTCACATCCATGACTTATTTATTTTAAACTAGAAGTTTGTACCTTTCAGTTTCCTTTATCTATTTCATCCTCCTCACCAACCTCCCCTCTGACAACCACCAGTTTGTTTTCTATATTTAAGAGTCTGTTTGCTTTGTATTTTAGATTACACATATAAGGCAAATAATATGGTATTCATCTCTATCTGTCTGACTTATTTCAATTAGCATAATCCCTCCAGGTCCATCTATCAAGCTCTCATTGTTTTTTATGGCTGAGTAATATTCCACTGTGTGTGTGTGTGTGTACAAATATATATAATCCATTTATCTATCAATCAACACTTGGGTTGTTTGCATAATGTAGCTATTGTAAAATAATGTTACAATAAACTTATGGGTGCATGTATCTTTTCAAATTAGTGGTTGCATTTTCTTTGGGTAAATACCCAGTACTGGAATTACTGAATCCTACAGTATTTCTATTTTTAAATTTCGAGGAATCTCCATACTGTTTTTCACAGTAGTTATATCAATTTATATTTCCACCAACAATGCACAAGAGTTCCCCTGGAGGATAGTTTCTTTTTATAAAAGTATTTTCATTGACAAATCTGGGAGAAATGACATAATTAGAATACTCATCATATGCAACTTCTAACAAATCGAGGCAATGATAAATATTCATGGCTGCTAAAACCAATAGGTGAAAAACTTATAGGAAACTTTATAATGGGTCAATCAATTTCACAATTCCCAATTTGTTTATTAGGATTTACATTATAAGAAGAGAGACAACCAGACATTATATGCTTCCTATTGGTTTAATATAACATCACCTATGAAAAATTCTTGCTAAAAACTTTAAATTTGATCAAGCCTTTAGATGTAGCAGTAGAGGAAATACAAAGGACAGAGATACATGTTAAACGATACTCTAGTGATACAATCAGCAAAACCTAGAACACAGAAAATTTTTTAGGACAAATACCATTTTCTTCACAAATAAATTACAGGGGAAAAAAGAGACAAAAGGAATTTCAAGAATCCCTATAAACGAAACCTATCAACAAGATTTACCATGGGGGGGGGGGCGCCTGGGTGGCGCAGTCGGGTTAAGCGTCCGACTTCAGCCAGGTCACGATCTCGCGGTCCGTGAGTTCGAGCCCCGCATCAGGCTCTGGGCTGATGGCTCAGAGCCTGGAGCCTGTTTCCGATTCTGTGTCTCCCTCTCTCTCTGCCCCTCCCCCGTTCATGCTCTGTCTCTCTCTGTCCCAAAAATAAATAAACGTTGAAAAAAAAATTAAAAAAAAAAAAAAAAAAGATTTACCATGGGGACTATGTTTGGATCATGATGCAAACAAACCAACATTAAAAAAAAAAATACATATCAGAGAAATTTGATACTGACTAGATATATGATGATATAATGGTAATTGTGGTTATGTTTCAAAATAAAGTACTTATTTTTAAAAATACATACTGAAATACTATGAAATGAAATGATGTCTAGTAGATGCCTCAAAATAATTCAGTGTGTGTGTTGGGGAAGGAATGATAATAAGCCTGAGCATGGGTTTATCATCATGAATGGGTATGTGGGAGTTCATTATATAAGCCTTTTAATTTTGTGTACATTAGAAGTTTCCATTAAAAATGTTTAAAATATAAAAAAGGTACAGTTTGTCCCAAAGAATCATTGCTACCAACTTATCAGCCAACTAATACAATAACAAACAAACTGAACAACCATCATATCTTGAGTCCATATATATTTTAATCCTGGTACACAAAAATACATACAAATAATTCTCTCCCTTCAGAAACTTTAAAATCTAATGGAGACAAAGCCTATTGGGCTTAGGGAAGAGTGAGGTGTAAAGCTTAGTGCTAAGGGCTAGAAGAGTGATAGAGGAGTCAGAGAAGGGAGAGTGATGACTTGGTCCTAGATAGGACCAGTCAGGGGACAGGGAGGAGGGCCATCTGGCAGGGCCTAACATTCAGAGGGCCTTTTCTCCTAACAAGATTATGCAGAGAGAGACACACAGACAAGACTGAAAAAGATGACATTTATCTTACAAGTTCCAACTTGTTCACCACTTGTAATTCACAGACTTAACATATTTTACAAATCTTGTAATTTTCTTGTGAATGGCACTGTACCATCTTTGCAATAAAAGTATTAATTTGCTATACTTAATATTAAAATATATCAGTCAAGTTTCTTTAGGAAACAGAAGGCAAAATAAAGGGGACAATTAAGGAAAATGTAACCAAGGAACCAAGAATAAAGGTAGGGGCTAGGTTAAAAGAAGCATGTGGGTGATGTTGAAACACCCCAGGGATTCACAAAGTAGCAAGCTGTTACTACTTAAAGACATATGAGGCAAGAAGAGGAAGAATTGTCAAAACCAGAAGCTGCTTTAGCCATAAGAGAGAATAGGAGCTATGGCAAAGCAAGAGAAATTGTCAGTGTCAACCAGCTGCCCAACAGAGAAAGAGCCAAGGAAATAAATTCTGTCAGCACATCTTCCTGCTTTTCAGTTTTCTGTCTGTGCCTCCCAATGACTAGAGCCAACAGGAAGCCAGAGAGTAAGGGAGCCTATGGATGGGATCCATAAAGGTAAATCTCCTGCAGAGCAGAGAAGGCTAGAGATGAGTGGAAAGTACATCTGGAGAGGCCAATGAAGAATTCCCAGCAAGTAGAATACATCCCTCCTTTTACACTCTTGGTTTGGCATTTCTTAATATTCCATGATCAAATGGAAGCCACAAAAACAGAGGAAGTGGCCTAGAGTTCTCTTAGCATCTGAGAGACCTTGAACAGAGAAGCTGAGTCACTGTGTAGGAGGGGAAGAATTCAGATAAACAGAGGTAAGAGAAAGACCCTCTAAGCTACAAAATTAGTTTGAAAAAAACAAAACCAAAACCAAAACCAAAACCCAGATGGGAGCAAGTGTGATGAACAGGCGTGGAGGTGACATGTTAGGGAGTTCTGAGAAAGGAAGTTGGAAAAATTGAATGAAGCAAGGTAACAGAAAGGGCCTGGGAGATAAAGTGAATTTCGATTTGATCTATTTAGATGTGAGGCTGGTTATAGCAAGAGAGTGAGGTGTGGGGCATTAAGTCATGAGTGCAGTCCTTTAGGAAGAACACATTGATGGAACTGAGAATTAGCAATAAGGACACAATGGGAGGGAGAAGGCAGTGGAGTCTGGAAACTAACCAGGAGATGTTGCTTTCAGTCTGGGTTAAGTCTGTAACAGGAGAATAGCAGTGAAATATGTCCATATATCTGGCCATACGGTCCATATATCTATTGATCCCACAAATATATACTAAGTCTAGCGTTGCCAGACAACGGTGAGCAAAACAGGTATGTTTCCTGCCCTCACACGGTCCACAGTCTGATGACGAAATAGAGGCATGAGGAGAGTAATGACACGAACAAGTGTAAAACTGCAGTTGTGAAGCACATCCTAGGAGCTGGGGGGGCTATGACAGTTCCCTGAAAGGTGGAGTAGGGGCATCACAGCGAAGGAGGGAAGAGGAGGTGGTTGGGACAAGCTCCTCTGAAAGAATGATCAGACTGAGACATGGAAGCTGGAAAGCTAGGAAGGCATCACCCAAGGCAAGCAGGGAGGGAAGAGCAAGCACGGCAGAACACAGCAAGAGCCAAACTGGAGAGGGAGTGCAGGAAGACCCGGGAATGAAGAAACCAGCGTCACTGGAATGGAGACGAAAAGGGACAGACCAGAAAGGCAGTTCGAAGGAAGAAATGAAAACTGGAGACACCTCCATTTTAGACACTAGAAAGGGAACACAGTCTAATGCTATTCCAATCATTTTAACCAAGGAGATGAGATGTTGCAACAGCCTCATCAATCTGTAAACATATAGCCTTAACTAGACAGACAATCTTTATCACATCATAGGAGTCATCAGCCAACCTGCTTTCCTACACGTACCCAAAAGCAGAAGAAATAGCTGGGCACAGATTTAAGGCAGATAGATCTGTTAATCAACAAATGTTCACTGAGTACCTTCTATGTGCAAGGCATGATACAAAACACTGTGCAAAAAATATCTAATCTGCAGGACAGGTATGAGCTGACTTCTTTTAAATACAGATTGTGATGTCTGTTTGCTCAGCCTAAGTGTAAACTGACAAAAATATGCACAATGATGAATAAGATGCAGTCATTGGTTTGAGAGACTTTTTAGTGGGAGAGATTTAAAACACGAGAATGAATCACTTTCAGTGACAATACAACAGGTCTAGAATGGTGGTATAAAGTATCACGGCACTGAGATGAGATCAGTTTGAGGGAATTGGGTAGCTTCACGACGAATGGATTCTTTAACTTAATAGTGTATGATTTCAACAAGTGAAGATGCAGGGCAAAGACATTATAACAGGCACAAAAGAATGACATCAGTTCCAGGGCATCTACTTGTAGGAATAACAAACAGGCTAAGCGTGGTAGAAAATGGGAAAGTCAGGAAGTAGCAATGCAGGGAACAAAAGTTAAAGTGGCACAGATGGGGACCACTGGACATAGAATTCAAGAATGTGGACTAGGAAACATACTAGGTCAGGTCGAGGAGTCACTGAAGATTCCCAGTAAGAGAACAGCATTAATGGGGATGATTGCTAAGAAAATTATATGAACTGAAAAACATCCTAACATAATGGTTAAAAGCACAAGATTTGGAGCCAGTCTGCCTAAGGCAAAAAGTCCAGACTCCCTCACGGCTATGACTTGCAATAAAAAGGAACAAACTAGTGATAAACACAATGTCACAGATGAATCTTAAATGTCTCATGCTAAGTTAAAGAAGCCAGACACCAAAGACTATATACTGTTGTGATTACATTTACATGTGAATCTAGAGAAGGCCAAACTGTAGTGACAGAGAGATCAGTCCTTGCCAGAGGCTGGGTTTGGGGAAGGAATGGGAAAGAGCACAGAGGAACACAAGGGAACATTCAGGGGTGATGAAAATGTTATTTACCATGACTAAGGGGCAATTATACAACTGCATATATATTTATCCACATTCATCGAATTCTATTCTTGAAACCGGTGATTTTTTATTTTTAAGTAAATTTCATCTCAAGCTGATAAAAGTGAAAAAAATCGCGCAAAAGTAAAAAGATTACAGTTGAAATAAAAATAATTGATCTGATGAAGATTTCTTACATATTAGGAGCATGGCAGCAGGGGATTCACAAGCAGGAGATTTGTCATCAGTGTGGAGGCATAAAAAATACCACAGTCACTGGGAAGTGCATGTATGTGTGTGTGTTTGGGGGTATCGGGGAGGGGCAGGGAATATCCTCAGTATGAAGGTAACTTCCTTCCCTTTTGAAAAAAAATGTTTCAACTAATCTTTATTGGACACTTGGCATTGTTTTAGGCCCAGGGGATACATGAGTGAACGAAACTTGTACAAGCCTTTTCTCTTAAGGAACTTACATTCTTGACCGTATATCTCGAAAAAGACAGAAGTGGGGATAATACTTCAACGAGCGGACACGAAACAGGGATTTGTTCCTTGAGTGATGACTACTCAGACTGAATTCAGACTTCTTCCCCTGACTCATACAAGTAATTTTATAAGGAAGGGCTAGCTATCGAGACTATTCTATTCACTGTAATACGTGATAGGCTAGGTGTAATATAATGACTGCTATATAATGATGTCACGATGGTTACATAAGATTATTTTTAAAAACCTGGGGGAGAAACGGTCTGGAAGACTGATATTTAGAAAGGAAAGAATTGGAAAAACCATTTCAATCTTGTTTACATTTCGAAGTTACTTAGAACATCTTCATATATGCCTGAATGACCAGATTTGAACACACCTCAAAGATAAGAAAGCATTGTCAGTCCATGATGTCTTGAACTGACTACCACAATAAAGTGACAAGATCATTCTTTAATTAATGTTCTCCTTCATAACAGAGTGTTTCATGGGTTTGCATATTCCTGTTCTCTCTAAAGTTCATAACTACAATAAATAGGTTCTGGAAGATTTATCTCTTTTAAAAGCAAAAAAACTGCCTTGGATTCATATATTTGTAAACCTTTTTTGGACAACTGACATTTTTGAATCTTGGGGCATACATGTTGAGAAAGGAAGGGAAGCGGAAATAAATAAATGACACACAGTCTTCCAATAAATTTGGAGTCCCTCACCAGCAGCAGACTTGAAAGTATTAAAAGAGCGCTAGATTTGGCTTTTATTTGCTTCAGTGGTGCTTCAAATCTCTTTGGCTATTGTAGAAGGTTTTCAGGTCATCACAAACCAAAGTGAAAAGGGAATATTGTGGGTTGTAACTGTATGAAATACCTTGTTTATCTCAACTGACTCCTGCCATAATTGATTGAGGGACTAAGAGTCCCCTTACACCTAACAGCCATGGGCTTCTTAGACCCAAGCTTACGGTGCTGATTAAATAAATGATAGGTGTAAGATAGAACAGTATATACCTCTGGCAGAGTCAAAGAATTCATGTTGAGTAAGATAAATTTTTTACCCTTAAGCTCTGAGCTGTTTAGGGCGGGAACTTAATTTCCTTACCCCTGAGCATAGTTTTTTCCATTTTGTATTACAGAGTGGTTATGAGAGCACAAAAACAATACAGAGACTATTTGTTAACTTCTAAACTTGTTTGACCCCACTACAGTCACCTCTTTAATACTCACATTTACCCAGGCTACCAATCTATCTTCCTTCTTACAGCTCCTGCGTCTGCTTTCGAAGTCTGAGGCAAGTGGATAAAAACCACAACAGTAAAATATCTGTGAATACTGCTGTAGCATTTATGAAAAATACATTAAGGAGATAAAATTAATATTTTAATGTGTCCAAAATGGGGAAGCTAAATATTATAACTAGTAACATCAATTATAGAAATAGTGAGGTAAACAGATAATTTGCATTTTCAAAGCAAAATGTTCATTCAGTTGAAAGCAAAAGATTTAACCATAGTTCAGTGTAGCTTACCACATGAAATAATTTTGATTTCCACAAACAGTGAAAGCTGAAATATTTTAGTGATATTTTCCAGCGTATATTTAACTTGGTGTCAGTTTTTGTTGAGAGTGTAGTGTTTTGTTTTGTATTCTATTTCCAAATTAAAACATTTAAGAATAATCAAGTTCAGTTATATATAAAATTATTAAATAAGAGTGCTAAAGTGTTAACTGTGTGTACATCTGAGATCTATGAAAGGAAGTACTCCAATATCTCAGAAACATCATTTGCCCTTTGTAAATCGATGTTGCCATGGCAAATGTTTTCATTTAACACTGGATTCGCGGAGGGTGGGAGTATGACACAATGTACAGCAGAAATGTACTGGCTATTTTTATATATCTTCCTCCTTAAAACTGCACTGAGGTTTATTGGATGAGGTGACTTTTGCATGCTGAGACAAAGCTATTCCTTTAATGTGTACCTCAGATTTGTCCCTTTATATATGATTAAGTAGAATACATTATCTGTGAAAAGCAATCTGTGCCTTGAAAGAGTGTGTTCTGCACTTTTGCTTAAAGAAGGCAACATTCATGTGGAATGGTTCCAAATGCTCCTCTTGAATAGGGTTATTGAAATATTAATTCAGACTACATAAATCTGAAAACAAGTGAAACAAAGAGGATTTTTCTGGTGGCTAATAAGTGCAAAGAGAATCACTTCTCTTGCTAATGTGGAAAGATATGCACGGTTGCCTTCGACAAATATCTTCAGACCAACTAAAACAGAAGAATGACCCCCTACAAAAAAGGCTCTATTTGTTTCTAAACGTGTACCAATTTCCTAAATTCTTTAATTAATCAGGCTCTCTTAATAGCATTGTTGCAAAGCAGAGGAATAGGAATTAAAAATTTATCAATTAGAGGCATTGTGTGGAAAACCCCTCTAGAGATTTCTAGAACATTAGGGTTTATATCAGAAACGAAGATCTTTTGTTGTTGTTGTTGTTGTTGTTGTGTATTCTTTTCATTGGTGATAGTGCTTATTTATTTATTAATTTTTAACAATTACAAAATAAAAGATGATCTTTTTAATGATGAAACAACTTTGATATATACTAAAAAATCTGCTGTTATCCTCCTTCACCTGTTAACTTCTCCAAGGGAACCTGTGTTTACAGTTTAATGTATCTCCTTCCAGTTTCCTCCATGCCTGTACAAAAATATCTAACCACACACACACATTCAGGAGCTTTGTTATTATTTATTTTTATTAAGATGGGATCACACTCTGCATATGACTACAGTTTGCTTCTCTCACTCAACACACAGTGAAAATACTTCTAGGGCAACACATGTAGATCTCTCTCAGTCTTCCACTTACTGCATAATATTCTATAGAATGATATCACACAATTTGTTGCTGGATGGAGCACAGACTATAGGAATAAAGGGTGCAAGGAGACCAGTGAGGAGAGCTACTGTAATAATACAGGAAGAGAGAATGTTACACCGGCCAGAGTGGGAGAGATGAGTGTGGTGAGAAAGGACTAGATTCTGGATATATCTGGAAGGTAGAACCAGCAGGAGTTGCTGGCATATTGTCCATGGGGTGTGAGAAAGAGGAACCAAGAAAGACTCCAGTGTCTTTCTAGTTCCTACAGGAACTATGTAACACAGGCACTGCTGTTCACTGAGATGGAGGAGACTGAAACACAATATTCCAAATAAGAAAAGTCTTGTTTTTGACCATTTAACTCATGAAAACCAAATAGGTAACTAAGGAACAAAGATCAAAGAGCTGTTAACCTTGCATTGGTATTTTTATTCTTTATGTTCTAGAAGTCAGAAGACACAGTTCATAAGATGTCAAAGGTTAAATCCATTTATTAGCCTAAATGGCATATGCAATGGTTTTCAATCAGGGATCAGGAAACTACAGGGCATGGGTGGCTGCTTGTTTTAGTAAATAAATTTTTTTACTGGAACACAGCCAAGCCATTCATTTACATATTGTCTAGGGCTGCTTTCTCACTACAGCAGTTACAACTGGGACCATAGGCTGGCAAGCTGAAAATATTTACTATGTGACACTTTAAGAAATAATTTGCTAATCTCTGACTTAGATTCAGAGAGGGATACGTCAAAATTGTACAAAACAGAACTAGGCTCTTTTAACAGCGAGGTGATCAGAAATACCTTATCAGAATTCAGATTAGTAACATTTCTTTCTGGATGGACATGCGAAAATAGAAGAAAAAAGTTACGCAAGGATTTAGGATGGAACCAGTGATCTCTATTTAGTTTATGTGACAAAAGAAAGCTTTTATTGTATAATGTATGTGTAAGAAAAAAGTATATGTGTCTGTGTACACACATATGCACACATAAAATATATATATAGAAACATTCCCTGGAAAATACATATAAACCATTAACAGGTTTATGAAACAAACATGGTCTCAGATTCAAATAAATCTGTATTTAAATCCTTGTTCTCCTATTTACTGGCTATTTGGTGATTGCTAGGTTATTTAACCTCCCCGAGTTTCAATACCTCATATAAAAACGGGACTACTAGTACCGTAAATGCAATGTTTTTATGAAAATTAATGAGACAATGCTTATATAGTGCCTAATAGAATGGTATTACATAATAAGCACTCAATAAATATATTTTCTCCTTTAAAAAATTTACTAGAATAAAAAACAACAAGAACTCAAAATCTTATTGAGAAAATAGATGATCATAAGGGAGTCTCTTAGAAAATATTGTAAAATATTTTCTTTAAATATCATATTGATATAAAGATAACAAAAAAATAACTGAAAACAAAAAGTCCTGTTTCTCATTTTTAATAAAGAAAGAAAAAAAAAGCTTGATGTGTATTTGCAGCTCTGAACCCAGATTTGGGAGATGTTTAGATTATTCTCACAGAAGAAAACACTGTTAATAGTTCAATCATATCTTTCCCAAGTGGACATTATATAGGTTTTAGTAAAAATAAAGAGGAAGCATCATGATTTAAACTTAAACAATTAGCAGTGAACAATGTAATGACTTTAATTTGCAGTTTACAAGATCCATTCAGTGTTTTTGTATTCTACCTAATTCACATAACTGAGCCTTGCTGATGAAGCAGGAGGTGAATTATACAAATCCAACCAGAGAATGTGACGTGTAGCATCTTAAACGACACCAATCCTGAACTTTCAAAAAATAAAGTGGAAAAAACAACTTAATGTGAGGCAGCTAAGTAAACAAAACAAAGGTCTGGTGACTTTCCTTTCTAATAATCACTGAATTGTCTTTGCTATTAGCTTCTCCATTGGTAAAATGGATAATATTACTTCCTTGGTTTAGGGAAGGTGGAGGGTATAGCATGTTAATCTCTCTTGTTATTAGTTTTCTAACTCTTGGAAATTTATACACATTGCCTAAGTCTTTGTGAATAAAAAGCAAATACTCGTCCAGAATTAGAATATTCCTTGATTTTCCTCCTTCAGTAGCAAGACAACCATGCTCCTTTAATGTTTTTGTAAAGGGAAAAAAACTAAAACACTAAGAACTAAGAAACACTAAAAGCTGTGATTCATGTTCATTTTAAGACAATGACTTAATGCAATCAACCTTTACCCATGATATATTTTTTCTGGCAACAGAAATGCACTGGCATTGAACTGGATACTGGAGCCACTACCTCTGTCTTTCACACTCATGGTCTCACAGTTCTTAACATTTTCTAGGCAGCTCCTCTCATTCAAATGGACTTGCCTCAAAAAGCAAACCTATTTGCCATGTTTGTCCTAATGCATAGATTGAATGAGAAGAGGATGAGGGTGCAGTGGAAGAACAGGTCACAGGACTAGGGAAGGCAGGATGGGACACGGCCACTGGCCACATACGGATGGACACTGAATCTATGGGGGTTCCAGATACATAAACTCTAGAGTCAGATAGGGATCTTCTCTGGGCATTTCCCAGCAATCATCGTGCTATTTTGGGAAGACCTTGAATCCACTTTCTCCAATGAGTGCAACAGATAACCTACTGCTGGTGCCCAGAAGGCTTTGGTGCCCACAGATTGATTTTCTCCACTTGTACAAGAGGCTTAATCTGAAAGTCAAACTAGCCTTGAAATGGGATATGGAGTACATCCCTCTTTTTTATTCTCATGCTCGGAATTTTTATTTAAAAAAATGCAAATATTATTACATATTAATAACTAGAGAGAAGGAGACAAGTAAATCACAACCCCCAAAGAACTAAAAACTATTCCAGTAAAGCCTCATTTGCAGGGCAGGCGTCCTTGATAATTCTGTCCTGAATTTTAAGCACTGATTGGGATTCCTTTTTATCCCCCATAATGATGAATACAAAAAATATAGATTTAATACATTAGAATATTCCCCAAGTCAGTCATAAGCCAAACTTTGTACAACTAAGTGACTATAAGAAAACATCTAATTTTATCAGCAATTTTGAACTTAAGAAAATTAAGACATTATAGCGATTTCTTCATTTACTTTTGTATACTACTTTTGATAAACATATATCCTAAGCAAATGTTGTTTATAAGGGAAGTTATGATACTGGCTTGATCTTTTAAAACTGATTTTTGTTTGTTTGTTTGTTTGTCTTGAGGGAAAGTATGCACACGTGAGTGGGGGAGGGACAGAGAGAGAAAGAAGTTTTTAAACTATTTTCTTCTTTTTAAAATATAAATCCGGGGCGCCTGGGTGGTGCAGTCGGTTGAGCGTCCGACTTCAGCCAGGTCACGATCTCGCGGTCCGTGAGTTCGAGCCCCGCGTCGGGCTCTGGGCTGATGGCTCGGAGCCTGGAGCCTATTTCCGATTCTGTGTCTCCCTCTCTCTCTGCCCCTCCCCCGTTCATGCTCTGTCTCTCTCTGTCCCAAAAATAAATAAACGTTGAAAAAAAAAATTTTTTTTTAAAAATTAAAAAAATAAAATAAAATAAAATAAAATAAAATATAAATCCAAGTTAGTTAACAAAGAGTGTAATAATGATTTCAGAAATAGAATTTAGTGAATCATCACTTAGGTATTACACCCAGTGCTCATCCCAACAAGTGCCCTCCTTAATGCCCACTGCCCATTTAGCCCACCCCACCACCCAATACCTCACAAGCAACCCTCAGTTTGTTCACTGCATTTAAGAGTCTCTTATAGTTTGCCTCCCTCTTATTTTTCCTTCTCTTCCCCTATGTTCATCTGTTTTGTTTCTTAAATTCCACATATGAGTGAAATCATACGGTATTTTTCTTTGTTTCACTTATTCTGCTTAGCCTAATACACTCTAGTTCCATCCACGTTGCTGCAAATGATAAGATTTCATACCTTTTGATTGACAAGTAATATTCTAGTGTGTGTGTGTGTGTGTGTGTATATATGTATATATATATGTATATTTACATATATGTATACACACACACACCACATCTTCTTTATCCATTTATGAGTCGATGGACATTTAGGCTCTTTCCATAATTTGGCTATTATTGATAGTGCTATAGACATTGGGGTGCATGTGCCCCTTTGAAACAGCATTTTTGTTATCCTCTGAATAAATGGCTAGTTGGCCAATTGCTGGGTTGTAGGTAGGTCTATTTTTGATTTTTTGAGGAACCTCTATACTGTTTTCCAGAGCGGTTGGGAGAGAGAGGATCTTAAGCGGGATCCAAGCCTAGCACAGAGCCCAAGGCAGGGCTCGATCTCACAAACCTTGAGATCATGACCTGAGCCAAAATAAGAGTCCGATGTTTAACTGACTGAGTGACCCAGGTGCCTCTGAAACTGATTTTTTAAACAGGTGCAGTAAGAAAAGTCTACAAAAGCTAGGTTCTTATTACATATTTCTATGCATAGGGAAAGCAAAGGGAATCTCTTTCTTTTTATGTCAGAGAATGAAAAGTTAAAATATATTAGTAAACATTTTCTAATAGTTGTCCAATTTTGAGAAAAAAGCAAAGAGAAACACTGTGGGAAGCTTTTGAGAAAATCTCACAGGAGTAATTTGTTCATCATGGTTTTATTTCAATGACTACATTCTTTCAGTGTTATTTTAAAACAAGTGATAACTTTAGACTCTAAGGTTTTTCAGCCTGATGTTCAGGGATATCAGATATAATCTTTAAACTCAGAATTTTTCCATTTCCTGCTCTTCTTGGTGATAGACATTTGTGTTCAGGAACACAGGGGAAGGCTGCCTTCTGATTTCAAAGCATAATCTGTGACTCTTCAAAAGACAAATACAGAATGCGACAAGAATCTGCAAGAGGTTCAGAAAGGAAAAGTGTACTCCTTTTTAATTCTCAAACTGCTCCCAAAATAAGGGAGGAAAATGACCACATTAGTGACAGCCTAACATATCCTAATGTAAAGAAATTCAATTGTTACATGATTTCAAGTTGTTAGGTTCAAAGAAAATATTTAATTCTATAAAATTATATTTTTACAAATTAATTTACATTTGTAAGTCCTTACCAAGACTGCAGAGGGCCTAAGAGCAGAGATAACAAATAAATAAAATGTTATTTAAACCCAGGATTTGAAAAGACTTATGTTAGGTAAGAGTGATTTTTTTAAATAAGGTCAATGTATAAAGTCTCCAGCAAAGTGAAGAAATCCAGGATAATTTCGAATTGATGTTAAAAAAAAAAAAATAAGACTTTATACTGATGAAATGGCTTCTGGTAATTGCTTTTCTAAGCAGTATGAAAAATATATAAGAACTTTGAGAAAAACATATTCATCCTCGGTGTTCCTTCATTCTCTGATCATGAGAGCCATTTTAAATAGAAATAACTTCTGGGGAATGGGCACACTGCAAGAGTGACTTCCGCACTTACTTCTTCCTGCCCAGGTTTCTCTTGTCCAGGTTCATGCTTTCTATTTTTCTTCATTTGGCTAACTTTCCTCTCTTTCAAAATTATTACAATGTTTTACCTTCCCCACGAAGTTATTTCCAAAAGCATAAAGGCTGGAAATTTCTTTCTTATCTTAAGACTCTGGTGCCTGGGTGGCTCAGTCATTTAAGCGTCTGACTCTTGGTTTCAGCTCAGGTCATGATCTCATGGTTTGTGGGTTCAAGACCCTCATCGGGCTCTGCAATGACTGCGTGGAGCCTGCTTGGGATTCTCTCTCTGTCCCTCTCTCTTTGCCCTTCCCCTGCTCTCTCTCTGTCTCTCTCTCAAGAATAAATAAATACAAACTTTTAAAAAAATACAAAATAAAAAACCTCATTCACATTTCCCTCAACATACAAAATAACAATAATGATACAAGTTCAGAGTTCATGAGAACTTATCACATGCATGGCACCTGAACATGCTGCTGGGATTATCTTGCTCAGTCCACAAAATAGTCCTGGGTAAGGACAATTATTATTCCATCTACAGATGAAGGAGCAGGACCTGCTGGTTAAAAACCATACCATAGTTGACACCACAAGAGCTGGGACAAGAATGCTCTCAACCTGGCCCTGAAGTCTACATAACACACCAGATTTGCCTTAGACTTAGACAACAGTCTTTATATAAAATCGTCATGACTATGCCTCATTTATTTTGTTTTTAAAATGGACATTTGTCCATGCACATCAAATTGATGATAGCACCTTACTGTGACCATCAACTGGCAGTTTATCAAATTGCTTTGTTTGTTGATATGAATTGGCGACAGCAAAAGCCCGCAGGGTCTTTGGTGAGAAAAGGAAGCAAATGAGGAAGAAAAAGTGCTAAGAGAAGAGCCTCAAGACACTACATTCTGCACCTTTGTTGGGTCTGAAGCCTGTGCCATCAGAAACCAGATGTGCTTACTTTGCCTCTACTCTAGGCTACTTAGCTGCTTTCTCTTCTCCCTCTCTTCCCAAAGTCTGAGAACATATAGAATAATAAGAAATTTATTAAAGAAGACAGAAATTATTTTTTAAAATTTCAAGTCACAAAAGACAGTGAACTTATCTTGAATATAAAATTGACATTGCAATAGGTAATTAAACTATCTTCCCCAGACTCTCCAGAGCTGGTTCAACGAGAGTACTCTTTAAAGGTTGCTCTGGAGTCTATGATATGGCTGAATGGATTGCAACTCAGAGACCTGACATGACTGGAGACTTTTTGGTAACACACTAATGTGTCCTGTATTCCACCAGCAAAATTAGTTACTTATACTGTGTCAGTATTGTAGCTAAATTCTCTCCACCTCTGTTCCGCCTCTGTTTGTTTCTCTATTCAAGCCTACCTAACAATCTCAAGTTTCCCAAGGAAAAGTCTTAGAGCAGATTCACTGATGTACATTGTTATTTTGTTATTGCCAAAACTTAAGATATGTGTTATTAAAAAAAAAATCTGAGTGAATATATCTCTTTAACCAACTTGGTCCGCTTCAATTACTAACTCTTAAGTTTGGGGCCCTCAGTTACTTCTTTCTTTAAATTGTGTTGCTCTTCATGATCTGCTCTTTAAAAAAAAAAAAAAAAAAAAAAAAAAGATTTTAACTCCTCCATGCCTCTCCTTGCTTTTATGTTTCCTTACTCCTCATTTTCTTATAAGATTTTTAAAATGTTCTGTTCTTCAGATTATAGTTATTTTTATTGTCCTTTATTTTTGTTCTTGATCGTTCTATTCTCTTGAATTTTTTTTTTGGGGGGGGCCAACTCTTTTTATTCCTTTCTTTTATTTCTTTCCTCTAATGTTTCACTTTCCTTTTCTTGCCTTGTAATCTTCATTCCTCTAAGTATCTGTGTGAAATTTGGTTTCATCTGCTTTTTGGGAAAAGAATACTTTCTCTACCAAAAGTACTCATACTATCACAACTCTTGGTCTTCCTCACCAACAACACCAAGTTCAGGAAGGAAATGGGTTTCTGTGTCCATCTCCTCCCGGCTACGCTCAGTAGGGAGTATAATTCATTTCTCAGGAAGATTTCCAAGGTATAGCTAGGTTGGCTGGATCACGTGAGTAAATACTCTTGGTATTTACATGATGGGGGAAGTGGAAGAAACCTTCAACAACCAGTTCTGAGCTGATGAGGCAGCACAACTGAATCACTTACTCTGTTAGGTAGTTTCAGTTACAAGTCAGAACTTGTAAACCCAACTCAACCTGGTTGAAACAAAAAGCCTAATGTAACTGAAAACTTCCTAAGTAGCAAGGTCACCTAGAACATCTGTTCTTTCCCTGTCTCTGCATTACCTTCTATGGTATTAGTTTTACTCTAGGCATGGTTGCCCTCATGGATGCAGCAGACCCTAAGAGTGCATGCCTCCTGCTCACAAGCAACAGACAAATGCATTCTCAGCAAAAGTCTTGAGATTTAATTGTACTATTCTAGGTCACACACCTTCTTCTGAACCAATTAGTGTGGGAGGGGAGATGGGATGCAGTGATTGGTTAATCCTCACCCTCTAGATCTTGGGTAGAAAGCTCCTGGAAACCACATGGTTTAAAGAGAAGGACCAACGAGGAGACGTCTGCTGGGAAGGTGACCAGAAAATGCCCACTGAATAAGGCAAAAACTGGATGCAGATGGTGGAGAATAGCAAGCTATAACTTCATGTAAGTTCTTTTGCCAAGGACTTATTTTGATAATTATAAAATTATAAAAATGAGTAAACACATTTTATTTTATGAAAATTGATCTTCTCTACATTTTTTTAAAATAATCAATTCCTCTAGGAATCTTTCTGACAATATTGACTCCAACACAGTTACCTATTATTACTACTGTTAAATAACTTAAATGTTATTTCTATAAAATAACAGGAAGAAAAAACAGAATAACAACGAACCATGACAAATGACTACTTGAGAAAATAACTTTTTCCTGGGGGAAAAGAGGGCTTAAAGGCCAATTAGTGGATTTAAAAAAAAAATCAGTTTTAACATAAAGAAAATATAGGTGAAAAAAAAAAAACTTTTAAAAGTGAAAAGAGAGTGGGGTGCCTGGGTGGCTCAGTCAGTTAAGCGTCCAACTTCGGCTCAGGTCATGATCTCGCGGTTTGTGGGTTTGAGCCCCTTATCAGGCTCTGTGCTGACAGCTCAGAGCCTGGAGCCTGCTTCCGATTCTTTGTCTCCCTTTCTATGCCCCTCCCCTGGTCACATTCTGTCTGTCTGTCTCTCTCCCAAAAATAAATAAACATTAAAAAAATTTTAAAAAAAGTGAAAAGAGATAAGAAGGAGCACTCTTCACAAGTGAGCAACTGTCACTGCTCTCTCCTATTCCCAATCTCATTACACCTCTTCTGACTATGTACCAAATAAACAGCTTATGGAATTAAAGGCCAGGACACTAACAACTGAATGTACAGAAAAGTAATCTGCCTGGTCATGTGAGAATGGGCAGGGATGGGGGTGAGGGTCCTTTTACAATAGTAAAGTAGTTATTTATAGATAGCTAGATCATACACAGGTTTTCAAACAAATGAATGTCAATCCTTAGGCGCCCAAAAAAGGACCATGTGTATTTTCTTAGAGCATCTGGATGTCAATTTCAAAGGAATTCTCTCCGACTTTTGTTTTTTCAATACTTAAAAAAAAAAAAAAAAAAAAGGAAAGGAAACTAGAATGTTATCTGCAACAATGAGTCATCAGTCACTGCAGCTCTACAACACCCAGGTCTCTCCCTGTCTCCACAGCCCTTCAAAAGAAGAAGACTATCTTTTAATGACACACATAAATCCCCGCAGTGCCTGACTACAAAGCATAATTAATTCTGGCCTTTTTATGCCTAATGAGACACCTTGCACACACCACAGCACTGAGTTTGAGCTTCTTCTAAAACAGGGAAAACCTTGGCAACAACCTAGTTTTACTCAAAATACTCTATAGGGCATACTTGTATGAGCTCTGCCATTATTTCTTCAAAATATATATTTTTTTATAACAAGCAAATCACACCAAAGAAAACTCACAATCAACCACCTGTTTGAACAGTTTTCTTAAAAGTGTGTGATGTTTTGTTTTTCAAATTCTTGGCAGGAAAACATATGCTTTTATTTCTCAATTCGTGGCTGCGATAGAAGGGTATTTAAATAATTTCTTAGATGCAGCTGCTCAATATCATTTCCCTTTATTAGAATAATTTTTCATATTTTAATACATCCTTACATGCTGCATTACAGAGGCTATTAGTCCACTGAGAATTTCAAAACATAAATTTCCAAGGTTCCATTTCAAAACACAAATAACAATATGAGTAAAATTCTTAAAAAAGAAATTTAACCGGAAGATTTACCCTGAAAGATTTATTCCTCTTTATAATATTCAATTATTCTGGGCCTACCTGAGGAGTCCTGAAATCAAATGCCTACTTTCAAAGAAGTTACTACTGCTGTAAATGCACTTTCCGTGCTTCAGTTACAGACAGTATACAGAACAAGGAATCATGAAATGCAGAATGCCTCTCACCTGTTTAGGCGTGACTCCAGGCATGTGAACATCCAACGCGAAATCTGATGAATCAATAGGAATTACTGGTCTGGTGGTACCAAGACATTCATTGGAAAAGGATCTGGTACTTTCTTTAAACCTTGAAAAAGAACATTTCAATATCCTTGAACATAATGGAATTTTAACATGAGAAGTGGGGAAAAAAAGAATTCTAAGATCTTAAGATGAAAGATTATTGATTTAGTTCCAAAGATAAGTCTAAAAGATGTAATGACTATATAATGTTCTAAAACATCAGAATTGCATTTTATAGTCTAGGAGCAACATATGCCCAACTTGGAAACAAAATATCACCAAAGCGAGAGAGCAGGCTGGCTACATTTAAAACTCCATTCAATAAAAGCTTGTCAAAACATATATTTGTTTCTACTCAATTAATACAGTATTCATAAATGAGAAATCAACACAGGCATATCAATTTTCTAACGGCATAAACATTAACTATAACCAAGTAAAAATTTTGTAACTATTTTGCGAGTATCCAGGATCACTAGCCAGAAACAAAACACCAACAATAATATTGCTAGTAGGCATAGCTGTATGAGGGAGGGAAAAAGACTGCGATGTGAATTACAAATGTACAAGTGCATGAATATTTAATATGGTAATTATGAGGAGTGTATATACAACTCAATGTTTTCTCCTGAGCTATTACAGTCCATGATCTGCTTCTCCCCACCACTTATCTATCTTGATATTTTACTCTTCACGCTGTTTTAAACAAGAAAGCATTCAAGTCTAAACGACTCTACTGTAGTTTCTGAAATATCTCCCGGAGAGGGAGTGATTAGTATTGGAAATCACAACTTCTAATTGGAGTTTTGAAAGCCAGTGCAGCCTGGCGACAATACAGTGGGCTTTTTCTGTACGAGGGACTTTACAACAAGTTACTGTGCTAAAATCCCAAGTCGTTTCAGCCAAGTAAATCAACCTCGCATATTTCCACAACACTCTGGTTCATAAAAGTGATTACATTTTCAACAGCATGCACAGGAACCATCCAAACAACATGCCGCCCGTCTGAAAAAACACACACCCACCTCTTAAAGACTGAAAGCGGGCTTCTGAAACCCAAACAGCTGCTTGGGAAAACAAGAAGGAGAGCAAGCAGGCTCAGCACGCCAGCCATGTCCTCGCCGCTCCGGCCCCGCCGGGAGAGGACCCGGCGGCAGCGCAGCGCTCGCCTGGGGCCGGCGGTCGGGCAGCGGCGCCGCCAGCAGCCGCTACTTCATGGCCCGGGCGCGGCGGGCGTCCTGCGGCGGCCGCACACCATCTGCCCGCGAGAGCGGCGAGCCGGGCGAGGTGAGGTGCCTGGATCACCAGCCGCACGCACAAGCCCCTGGGTAGGCGGTACTTTGGTCCGGTCCGCGAGCGGAAGCTTTCCAGCCTGCAGAGCTCCCTTCTGCCCCGGTGCTGGGGCTAGTGGTGCGGGCGCCTTATCACTCGGGAATGACAGGGACTGTGAGGGCTATCGCACAAACGCGCGTCAGTCATCATTCAGAACCTGCAAAAATAGAAGCAGATAATGGATGACTAACACATTACAGCATTTGTCCTCAGCAAATCCCAGCTGAGGTTCTTTAACACATTAGGAGTTTTCACAAGCTTGAGCCCAAGCCTGGGGAAAATGCTGGTCTGTTGATCTCCCTCCCCCACGACCAGCCCCCAAGATCTCACAAACCTGCATACCCCCCCCCCCAATTCTGGCTTTTGCTCTTTCTTCCTCCATCACAACCACTCTCTCCTTTTCCTTTCCTAACTGTTCCCCCTTTTCCCTTTCTTCCACCCCATTCTCCAGATATCTTCTCCTTACTGCCTGTATCACTCCCTTCTATTATCAAAAATGCACTTAGTACCTCTGCTGAATGTAAACAAAGTTATTCACACAAACGACACACTAAGGTACAAGAAAAGGGAAGGAAAAAAAAAAAAACTAAGAGAGGCAGAGACAAAGCACTTGGATACAACAGTAATCAAATAGAAAAAGACTTTGAGAACAAAGGCATGTTTATATACATGCACCAGAGTTAACAGATTCCAGGAGAACGGTTCCCCCCTCAAGAATGATCACCAAAGAAGTAATCTCTGAAGTTCTCAGGATAATGTTAAAACAAATAAAAGATCTACAGCTAACATGATATATGAAATGTAAATGCCGATTTTAAAATTCTGCATTGGATACACAAAGTAATAATTTCTTACTTATAAGGCATGCCTCACAAAAGATATACTTTCCTGAATAAAGTTTGGAGATTTACAATGCAATGCAATTAGAAACAGTAGGGAAAATCTCAGCTGGCCCCCAAATGAATTTCACCTACACAGGGTATGACCAAGAACTTAATAGAAATGAGAAGCCCTGCAGAACTCAGGATTTTAGGAGGAAAAGTCAAATAGGCTAAATTCTGAAAAAGAGGTATGTTGACTTTACTGTTTTTCTGAACTTAACTCAGACTATGCATCGTTTGTAACTTTAGATAGAAGACATTATTTTCATATGTATCATTCGCAATATAAAAATAGTTCCAAAGAAAAATATTTCTTCTTTATTATTATTATTTTTAATTTTTTACATATAATTTGAGGTCAAGTTAGCTAACATGCAGTGTTCCTTAAAGTTTTATTTTAATCACCAATTATAAACAAGGTTTGGGGAAACTCAAATAAATCTATTAGCTAGATGAATAAAAGTAAAAACAAAAAATCAGTAAGATCATATAGAAGTACATCACAATAATACATTAGCCTCTAAATTATCTTTTCGAATGCACAAGATATTGAGCTAATTGAAAAAAAAAAAAACACACCTAACAATCAAACAAGCAAAAAACAAAGTTAAAACAAAAAAGCATGCACTAACGTTAAATTAAATCAGAAAACCTCATGATCAGTGCTTTCCAGAAGAATACCTTACACCAAATACAAATAAAATGATTGAATATCTGACCAATCCAAGGAGTGCTTGGGGCTCACCAGCACCCAAAAGACCACAATTAACTTACACAAGCAATGACATTTTTAAAAGTCTGATGATATTTGCTTGAACTTTCTCTTTGGTTTGCTGTTTGAGATTTCAGCAACAAAAACCTTCAGCTTTGTCTGAATCCTATGGGTAAAGGAAAGAAGTCCTTATGGGGGAAGAGAAAAAACGGGCCCGAAGGCTATAGTATTGCCTCTGCCAGCAAGAAAATATAATCCTGTCTAATGACAATACTTCCCGTTCCCTGGTGTTCTTTTTTTCTTTTTTTTGTAAACGTATGTGAAGAAGGGATTATATTTTATTATTTCATACAGAACAGGATTCAAGGACAGTCCTTCTTCCAGTTGGCAGGGAGATATGGTATTATACAAACACTTGAAACAAATTCAGTATTCAAATTCTTTAACAGGAACACATCCTTAAGTACTAGCCTTTGAAAAAATATTCCACTTATCTCTTTGATTGATTTTATTACCTTTGATGTCCCCAAAACACCCATTAAAAGAAAAGGGAACTAAAGTTGTAGATAGAAGCAAAGCTGGTATTTACAGCCATGAACTGAACAGAAGGTCCCATCGAAATGAAAGCTAATTACTCTTTGGTTCTTGATGCCTTGTAAACTAAAGACAAAATACAAATCACCATACGAAAAAAAAAAAAGTGTAACCATTTCATTTGTTACTTTCTAATTCCTGAAAGTTGTGGAATATATAATATCCAAATCTTAGTAGTCTTTATTCAGTAGTTGAAAAATTGAAAATATATTTCCTTGAGATAATCCATTCCCTCATCCAAAAAAACACAATACTGAATTTCATATCCTGTTCAAAATGTTGGAATATATATTTGGGTTTTGTAACATGAATAAAATGAAAAGACAATATAGTCTATTAAGGGGGATGAGAACTTAACACAGTTAATATATGTTTAGAATGTAGTATTCCTACACTATACTATAGAACTATAAAAAGGACACAGGGAATTTTGAGGAAGAAAAGATAATTTTAACCTTCAAGAAGAGAATAAGAAAAAGAGAAAGGTATAGGAGTTGCCAATGGAAGTGGGAGTTTGGAGGGTCGGGTTTCCACTGTGGGGAGATGGACACACATATTCCAAGTTGAGGGACGGGCAGGGGCAGAGGCGCCCAAGTGGGGGGTGGACGATATGTTTGAAAAATAAGTGACAAAGATTCTGCCTCCTAGACTAAAGCTGCAGACCCAGAGTTACTATTTTATTTGTAATACAAAGCTAATATTCTGTTTCCATGTCCATAAATTTGTAACAAGAATGATGTAAAGTTTATACAGTACAGAATATTAATTTCAGGAACAGTAACATTATGAAGTTAAGTACAGCCTAGTAGTAAGGACCATAAAATGAATTTGGCTTTTACAAAGTCAGAATTCCATTCCTTTCAATTTTCATTTGAAAAAAAAAAAAAAAAAAGTAGTTGAAATCTGTAATTGACCAAAGAATCAAATAAATACATTGGCCATTAATTCCTTTATTCAACAAGAGAACCAAGATAGCACAGTGGCAAAGAACATGTAAACCAAAGGAAAACTGCCTGGATCCCTGGCTCCATCATTTCATAGCCTTGTGAAACTGGGCAAGTACCTAGCCTCTCTTTGCCTCAGTTTCCTCAAAAGTAAAATGGATAATCCTACTACCTATTCTTGGGCTGTTACAGGAAGTACATGAATTTATATCCTTAGAACAGTGCTAGACATATAATAAATGTTCACTATTACTGTTCTTGCAACAAATATTTATTGAGTGCCTAAGACTGCTTAATGCTGGGGATGGTGATAATCAAGACAGATAAAGTTCTCACTTTTATAGAGATTAATTTCTAGTGGGGGGAAAAAACAAATGAAAATAACTACCAAATTATAAATTTCATTTTCTTTTACGAAGATTTTATGTGGTTTCCTACAATGACTTATGATTAAACTGATTAAAGGATGCATATCCACTCACATAGCAATTCAACTCTCCGCATTTATTCTTAAGCAAAAATTGAACAAGAGCACAAACATGTTTAAAGTGATATTTACTGACATGGTTTATAATAACAAAGAACTGGATATTTATAATAAGCAAAGAATTGGAATCAGTTTAAATGCTCATCAATAAGAGAATGGCAAAAAGCTTTTTTTTTTAATATTAAAACTCGAATACTATGAATCCCTTTTAAAAAGGACAAGAGGGGAGCCTAAGTGGCTCAGTCAGTTGAGTGCTGGAGTCTTAGTTTCAGCTCAGATCATGATCACAAGATTCCTGAGTTCAAGCCCTGCATTGTGTCAGTGTGGAGCCTGCTTGGGATTTCTCTCCTTCCGTCCCTCTTTCTCTCTCTCACTCTCTCTCTGTCCCTCCCCAGCTCAAACACTCTTTCTCTCTCTCTAAATAAATGAATGATAAATAAACAAACAAACAAACAAACAAACAAACAAATAGGACAAGATGGGTCTATTTTTATAGGCAAGGTCATATTCTATGACATATTGTTTTTCTTCTTGCATAATTAAAAAAATGTTTAAACAATATCAAACTTACGAAATGTTGCTGTGGAGCTAACCACTGACTGCTGCGCCACTGGAGCACCTTAGAAATGTTGCAAGTACAGTTACAAAGAATTTTTTTCCTTTAACCATTTGAGAGTAAATTGCTGACATGGTGCCTCATCATCCCTGAAAACTTCTGTATGTATTTCCTAAAGTACGTTCCACTACATTATCACAATGCAGTCATCAAAATAAACATATTCACACTTACACATTACTACCATCTAATCCTCAGTCTCCAGATGTTGCCAACTATCTCAATAATGTCTCTAATAGCAAAAGTCCAGTTTAGAATCAAGCCTTATGTGTACAGTTATCATGTATCTAGTCTCCTTCATGCCAAGATAGTTTCTCAGTCTGTCTTTTTGTGACCTTTACTCTACTGAAGATTTCAAGCCAGTTATTTTGCAGAATGCCTCTCAATTAGTATTTGTTATCTTTTCCATAAGGACTAGATTCTGGTTGTGCATCTCTGGTAGGAATATCACAGAAGTTTATGTATCCGTATTTTTTCAATGTATCTGTATTAGTTGTCCATTGAAGCATATCAAATTATCCCAAACTTAGTAGTTGAAAACAACAAATATTATCTCAAATAGTTTCTGTGCATAAGGAAAAGAAGAAGGTTAGTGGGGTGATTTTCTCACGAAGTTACAATCAAGATGTTGGCAAGGGCTACAGTCAACTGAAGGCTTGAAGGATCTGCTTGCAAGGTGGCTTACTCACCTTGGATGAGTAAATTAGTGCTGGCTGTTAGCAGAAACAACCTGCCCTCACTATGTGGCCCTCTCTCCAGGGCTGCCTAAGGGCCTTTACAACATGGCAGCTGCCCTCCTTCAGAGTGAGCAAGGTCTTTTAGCATCTAGCATCAGAAGTCACATGCCGTCATTTCTATAATATCCTATGGTTACACAGGTCAGTCCCACTCAGTGTGTACGAAAACTACCCAAGGGCATGAATACCAGAAGGCAAGGATCATCTTCTTGGAAGCTGGCTACAACAGCCTCTCATGAGATGGCATGCAATTTTAATTTGTCTCATTACGGATGATGTTAAATCATTTGATTAAGGTGTGTCTTCCAGGCTTTTCCACTGTAAAGATATTTTTCCCTTTGTCATTAATTTTTTTGGTGGAAAATTTATTTTTTAACTTTGTAAACATTATAATTCTAAGTAAACTTTCATTTTACTATTTTTTACATCATAACGGACTCATTTTATTCAGTGGGTTTTAATCTGCTACTAACTTTACTTATTTACATTATTTACTTAGATGCTCAAACAGTCTCAATTGTGGCCCCCATAAGCTAGCTTTTGTGTCCTTCTGACTTGTCCCATTATCCTTAGAGCACTTTCTTGCTTTTTTGCCTCTTCTCTCATTTGGGCTCAAAATCCTCTTAGCACCAGGGCTTTCTGTTTGTGTTCTTCACCCCACTTGGCCTTTGCTGACATCCTATAGCGGGCTGCTCACACACATGGATGCCCTCTTTACCTTGTTTGGGCTATGGCATCCCATGGAAGGCCACCAACCCACCACATGGACACTCTCCTTCCCTGAGGTTGGTTCCATACCCTATGCCAGGCTGCCCTGTCTAAATGCCTACCTTGCTCTGCCCCACATAATAACTGTAGGACTGAATTGTTCAGAAAGAGAAATCAAATTATACAACAATATACACATGCATTTATAAACCTGAAGTAATATAACTCAGTTGTATTTCCAGCGGTTTTCAATGGGGACAGGTGGGGAAAAAGGCAGACCTTCACTTTCCATTTATATGTTTTTGTAGGCTTTCAACTTTTATAAGTTTATGTTACTTTTGTAACCAGAAAAAATATACAGATATAGATATGGATTTTAAAATATTTTATTGGATATGAATCTATATATTTCAATTTACATGTTAATTTCTATCTGAGTTAGGTTATATTTTGAAAAATGAATAACTCTCCTTTCTTGGCAAGAACTTTATAAGCTAATATTTACGGTGGTTATATGTCCACAATGCAGGATTTCTCCAGCTCAGTACTAGAAACACTTTAGAAAAATACTTCTTTGTTGTAGGGGACTGGCCTGTGCATTACAGCATGTTCAGCAGCATCTCTGGACTCTGCCTACTAGATTTCAGTTGTACTTTCTTCAGTTGTGACAACAAAATGTCTCAAACATTGCCAAATGTCTTCTGGAAGGTAAATCACCTTGGTTGAGAAGCAATGTTATAATATGGTTCATTAACATGAAATTTAATCTGTAAATCGAATGTGATGCAGTTTCCTTCAAATACATATAATGAGACATAAATTGCCAAAAACAAAAGTGCTTGCAAATATGGAACTTCTAAATAATGGGAAAATAACAATCAAAAAAGCAGGTAACATTTATTGACTTATATGCCAAGTATTGATTTTACACATATTATCTCACTGAATTCTTATGACTTTAAAGTACAGGCTATTATTTTCATTTTATAGATGACAGATCTGAGCCCTAGAAAAATAATTAACTTGCCCTGGTTATATGGCAGTAGGGTAAGGATTCAAATCCTGGCTTTAGACTCCAGAATATATTCTCTTAGTTCCTATTTTTCAACATAAAAAAGACTCTACATTCACAGGGAATGTTTTCTTCAAGAACAAAAAGGCCAAGTCCTCTGAAGATCATTATTTTATAAACTAATAGCCAATGTTTATTGAGCAACTACTGTGTGCTAGGCACTGTGTGGACAATAAGTTCAACTGAATCCTCACAGCAACTCTACGAAATTCATACCATTATCATTCACATTTTACAGAGTGGAAACTGGACACAAAGAGGACGGGCAATTTACCCAGGGCACATAGCTGAGATTTAACCCAGGCAATCGGATAGCATAGTTGAAGACCTTAACTACTCAGCTATCAATGTTACCTAGTCTTATTTTTTTTCATTCACATATTAGGAAGCATTCACATTTCCTCTGTGAATCTACTAACATTACTCATTTAGCTAATTCAGAAAGAACAAATTGAAGATTTATGACTAAAGTCCAAGTCTGGTCCAAAATTAGGTTTCTTTTGGCTTGCATGAATTTTTCCCAACTGAATCTGAATTCTGAGAAAACATTTCAAAATGAAAAGATTTCACATAAAAAGTGTCTTTTGAAGAATTGTAAAATCTGGCATCCTTGGACCCACATTTCCATATGGCAACAATTAACTGAGCCAAGTTGTGTCTTCTTTTTAGACGAGGCCAGTGCTCTGCAGATTGCCGCGGTCCCCACTCCCCCCTATTACTCCCAGATCCTGAAGACAAGAGTAGTTATTGCAACTGCCACTCAGCATGAAGGTATAGTTGTTGTCTGTCTATTCATTGGAGGTCTTTGTTTTGTTTTGTTTGTTAACATTACTAGCTGGACCCTAAAATCATCTGTGTTGTAACCCCAGAGGCACAGCATTTCTCTATGTGAAAAGGTAAACTTGACGCTGTACGTAGGGTAGAGTTTGCCCACTCTGATATACTGTTGCTCTTTTTTCTTTTCTTTTTTTCTTCTTTTCTTTGTTCTTTTCTCTTCCATCCTTTCCTTTCCTTCCTTTCTCCTTTCCTTCCTTCTTTCTTTCTTTCTTTCTTTCTTTCTTTCTTTCTTTCTTTCTTTCTTTCTTTCCCCTTCTTCCTTCCTTCCTTCTTCCTTTTCTTTCTCTCGCTCTTCATTACTAAGGCACACCAAATTGAGTGGCATTTTCTGCACGTGGATTTGTTTGGAATTCGTTATTTCAATATGTAGCCAATTTGAAGTATTTTTCACTTGAAAGTCAAAACTGGCTGGGTAACTATAGAATATTTATGTTAAAAAAAATCTCAGGGGTACCATTCAGCATATGATTCTACTGGAATAACAACTTGCCAACAGTAACAAATTTTCTTTCATTTTTTGGTTTCCATGATCAGTACCAGATGCCCTTTAAATATGTTCATTAGTCATCAAATTGCTCAGTCCTGTAAATACTTCCATGGGGGGGGAAAAAAAGAGACATTATTCTTAATTAAATTTTTCAGCTTTGACTAATATAAATGTTACTTCATAACACATGTATCTAAAGTCACTGCTGGCATATCTTACTGTAAGATAAAACAGATCCCTGAGTTCCAATCAGCACACATCTTTTAGTTCTAAGGACTACATTGGGCAGTCCTCAGGAAACTAGTTTCTTGCACAGGAAAGCATTAACTGTTCCTGATGATGTCAGAGAAGTAGACCAGCTCCTCTGTATGCTACTCATTTGCCTAGCAGGTATCTTATTTATTTACAAGCTCAGAATATCACATAGAATTTAGTTTCAGAAAAAGAACACAAAGCACATCTACAGTTTTCACCACTCTTTTCCTTTAAATATTCCCATCAAGTGCTGGATCACAGGGTGTCAGCCTTCTCCTGCAGAGTCGCTTAGCAAAGTGGAGAGCCCTCAGTGATTTCTGTGCTAACTCACAGAGTTAGATGTGAGGACCTAAACTTACAGGCTATCTCCACTTTAGCCTGTATTAATAAACTCTCTTCAAAAATTTATAAACTCTCTTCTTCCTCTTCAGTGAAGTTTTTAAGAAACTAGTTTGAACCTAATGCCCAAGACCTGAATAAATTTCAAATGTCTTGTGGTTTTCAATAAAGTGTGGATCACTGAAAGGCCCACTGATTTTGCCATTGAAAGGTCTTTTGCATTACCTTTGTAATGCTTCCTTTGTGGGTCTTTGCATTATTATTTTCTCCCATTTTGAAGAGGAAGTTGGTACAGAATGGGGTGGGAGGTACCATATTTAAGCTCAAATATTTAATGCCAGCCACTGGGCTTAGACGGATGTGGTCTATAGTTGGGATCTGCCTCTCCTTCTGTCTTGCAATTATCAACACATTTTTTTAAATGAGATGTCCTCTTTTGAGGGTTCTTTTTCCTGTTTGATTCTACATCCTTAGGCATGGTTATTTCCAAAGCATTTTACTCCATATTTTGTTAAATGCCTCCTGATGACTTCAGAGGCAGGAGCTATTAACTACACATAAAACCTCAGATCCAGAACATGCTAAAAATAAGTTTAAAAATAAGAATTCTTTTTCTTGTTAAGTAAAAAATCTACAGGAAAATGTCTAGATTCCCATTCAAAAATAAGACTTAACTTTATCTTTTGCTTCTTGTGATACTCACATAGAAGCATTTTCTCCCATAGCAGAATTAAATTTTCAAATGATTCTCATGTTTTTCATTTCAAATGTTTCAATCCTTACAATAAAATGCCTATAAACATACCCATTTTTATGACATAAGTTTGTCTGGCTATCCTTTTCTTCAAGCCTCTCAGCTCGATAATTACAGCACTTAACAGTGGTATCTATAATTAGATAATGTTATTATATAATTGAAAAACAAGGGAATTTTTCTTAAGGATCATAAAAGAATGTCAAAACATTCTCTCATTTATATAATTTTGCTCAAGTGAGTTTATAGCAACCTAGAGGGATTCTATAAAATCTACGGCACACAGTGCCCCCTCAATCCGTCTCAGCTACATAATTTGAAAGCCACTAACAATAGGAACATGGTTGCTTAAAACCACTTTAAATTTTTTTATTTTATGGCATAGAAGCTACAATAAAATTTAACTTAATAAGAACAGCATTTGAAACTTTAAATATGCAATCCACCATTGAAAGAAATAGAATGTATTAAAGTAGCTGATATTCAGCCGTTTTAATTTCTCATCTACAGCAATAGTTTTCTTTGATCAGTGTCCCCAAACTCCCCCATGAACTACCAATGAGGAGCTTCATAATTTTCTTCTGGCTGAAAGGATCAAAGCATTCTTATGTTTGCTAGAACTCTTTGATACTGCTGCACAAACAGGTGGTGAATTTATTTCATTGCTACTAAACCGTTTCTTGCTGCCTTGAGCTTAGGAAAAAATGGTTTATTTTAACAAGATGCTTACAGACCAGCTCGCTCTTCCCCCATTTTTAGTCTTCTTTACAAGGTTTCCCATAGTGATGTGCATGCACTACACCCGGACACTGAAAATGAACGCTGAAAAACGATGAGGCCCGTGACCCTCTGGGCTTGGGAGCACACACACCGGGTACAGTCCTGGTGGTACTCCCCCAAGGAGGGGAGGCCTGAGCACACCCTGTTGATTTTATTTGCCTCCTCTTTCCATTATGGAAGTTATAGGCCCTAACCTTGACTTATATTGTAACTAAAAGTTGAGCTTTTAAGTCACAGAAAAATGTGAAATAGACCAATTGTGTTTGCCAATTTTAACCAAAATAAAGAGGCCCACAACAGTACCATATGGAAAATTGGTTCCCATATTTGAAGTAAGAAAACCTCTTTCTAAAATCACAACATTTCATGGACTTATCCATAATAATAAATGATACTTTTAATAATTAAATTATTTAACAGTTAGTATTTGCCAAATGCTAGACAGTGTTCTAAGTACTTCTCATGTATTATTTCATTGAATTATCACAACATCCTATGAACTAGAGTATTATCTTCATTTTACAGATGAGGAAATAGAGGCACAAAGAAGTTAAGGAACTTGCTTGACATTGACAATGGCTGATTCCAGAGGTAGGAGCTATTAAATGCCAGGCTACACTTGATAAAGGCTGTAAGTCTGGTATTTGCTTATTAAGAAAATATGTCAAGGCTAAAAAAACTATTACTGACTGAGTAATGATTTTCAATGAATTTCTATTTTATTCCCAACATAACTAAAACCAGTAATACACATAAGCGTGAGACATGATATTTCCCATCTCACAACGCCTGCTTTCTATCGGTGACGTCAGGCTAAATCTCAAAATCTCTCTCCTCCAGCAGACTCTGAACCCAAAGATGCAAACTACTGGTGTAAAATGGAGTGTGAAGACTTGCACTTGAAATCAGAAGTTGTGGTTTCAAGTCCCATTTTAGGGATTCATTTCACATTTCTGCACTTTGGTTTCTTCCTGTACCAAAGAGGGATAATTGATAAACGTACTACCAAAGGGCTACCGTGAGCAAATTCTGAAAAGAGTAAAGAGTCACAGAGACAGAAGTTCTTTACTGGTGTTTTAGGTTCAGCTTTATCAATGGATAAATTTTTAAATCTTTTCTTTTTCTAATTTTGCACTGTACATTCTGAATCTACTTATACCTCATCTTTGAGTAAAGTTTCGGAGTACTAGAACACCTTCAGATGACAGATACTGTAAAATTATCCATTTTTGTAAAAGCGAGAATGAACTATTGGGATTTCATCAAGATACAAAGCTTCTGCAAAGGAAACAATTAACAAAACTAAAAGGCAACTGGCGGGATGGGAGAAGATATTTGCAAATGACATACAGGATAAAGGATTAGTATCCAAAATCTATAAAGAACTTACCAAACTTAGCACCTGCAAACAAATAATCCAGTGAAGAAATGGGCAGAAGACGTGAATAGATACTTTTCCAAAGAACACATCCAGATGGCCAACTGAAACATGAAAAGATGCTTAACATCGCTCATCATCAGGGAAATACAAATCAAAACCATGATGAGATACCACCTCACACTGGTCAGAATGGCTAAAATGAACAACTCAGGGAACAGCAGATGTCGGCAAGGATGTGGAGAAAGAACACTTTTACGCTGCTGATGGGAACAGGTGCAGCTGCTCTGGAAAATAGTGTGGAGGTTCCTCAAAAATTAAAAATAGAATTACCCTTCGACCCAGCAATTGCACTACTAGGAATTTATCCAAACGATACAGAAATGCTGATTCGAAGGGGCACATGCACCCCAATGTTTACAGCAGCACTAGAACACAATGTCCATCAACCGATGAATGGATTAAGAAGACGTGATATACAGCTATACAACAGAATATTACTTGGAGATGACAAAGAAGCAAGTCTTGCCATTTGCAACAACATGGATAGAACTAGAGGGTATTATACTAAGTGAAGTAAACTGGTCACAAAAAGACAGATATCATCTGATTTCACTCATATGTGGAATTTGAGAAACTTAACAGATGAACATAGGGAAAGGGAAGGAAAAATAAGATAAAAACAGAGAGTGAGGCAAACCATAAGAGACTCTTAAATACAGAGAACAAACTGCAGGTTGATGGCGGGAGGGTGGGTAAATGGGTGACAGGCATTAAGGAGGGCCCTCTTTGGGATGAGCACTGGGTGTCATATGTAAGAGATGAATCACTGAGTTCTACTCCTGAAGCCAAGACTACGTTGTTTGTTAACTAACTTGAGAATACAAAAACAAACAAACGAACAAAAAACTATCCTTGAAAAGTCAGGGAAAAAATAGGGCTAAAAGATCCAAATTTAAACTCTTCCTAACAAGAAAAATAAGAGCAAAAGCAGGAACTCTGTCATTCAGCAATAAAGAGAACTAAAGTCAACCTAAATCATTTAAATGTGCTCCAGTAATCAGGAATAACATATTTCAAGGGAATTACCAATGTTATGTCAAGATTATTAGGAAACATTTACTGGGTACGGGCACTGACAGGTACAGTATGTCATGGCCTTTGAGTTGTGTCACATGACTTAAGGAAATTATACAGAGTCAGGCTTGCAGAACGAGCTGCCCAAAGACATCTGTGGTAGAGGTAAATAACATGAATTTATATTCTACAAGCAGTTATTTTCTGGGAACAAATAAATATAAAATGGTAGACCCAACTAGGTGCTTGGGACTTAAGTGAGACAAATAGATTCTTATTAGTAACACTTGCCTATTCCTTTATAGGAATATTGACAAGAAACATAACTTATTGTTGCTGAAGCATTTTGAAGATGAAATGTGCTGTGTAACTACTGCTACACAAATACTAAATGCTATATGAGGTATCAAGTTTACTACTATTTACTTGATCCTACTGAATTTAATATTTACTCCTAAATAGAGGGATTATGTGAATTACTTTGCTGGAAGTTGGTTCTTTTGAAATAGAATTTTTTTTTCCAGCCTTTGAAATGAAATTTTAATAGTTGGCGTATATGCACAAATTTTATTTTCTTAAAAATTTGCTTCCCGTTATAATGAATTTCCATTATCATAAAGTTAAGACTCTTTCAAATAGCAAAGAAATCATTGCAGATAAAAAAATGTGGTCATAATACAACTCACGACAATATGTAAAACTCTACTGATAAAGCAAACAATGTACTGCCAGTCCAGTAATTCCACCAGAAGACTTCTCTCTTTTGAAACAGCACATCCCTAAATATTTAGTAAAAACAGAAGTAAAAACAAATAGGACCTTAGGCCTTTAAACATACTATTCATAAAGGTATAGTAATTACAGATTTAGAGTGATCATATTTATTGTTACTTTAAAACACACTAATGTCATCGTCAAACCTTTTAAAATTCCAATGACAAAATAAAACTATAAAATAATCAGTGGTTCCAATCATCCCTGAGGTATATTAGCATGTAGGTAAAAGAAGCTGACCATTTTATCTTTCAATATGATTTCTGGGAAATTTATGTCTCTATCAACGGATTCAAAATTAATGGCCCATGCTTGATCAGCTGGTCATTCCCACTATCATAATGGCTGGCAGATAAGTGCTTCAATGATTCAGGGATGGATACCAAATGGGAAGGCAGTGCCAGGCTGGTGATGCTGGTATACAGCTAGGAAAGTACCATACCAGATCCTGCTCTTTGGGCATGGCAGAATTTGTATTTTACTTCATGATATCTTCATTCATGACTAAACAAAAGCTGAATGACAGAAACAAAAAAATATTATTAAATATGAGTAGAGTTAATTCAAATAATGGGAAAATATACTTTAAAGTATTTGATTAGGTCAAGATTAAGGGGAAAAAAGGTGGAATTTCTCCCTCTATAAATAATAATACAGCTCTCTTGGTCTTGAACTCAAAGCCACAGAGCTGTTTTAAGATATTAAAAAAATACTACTAATTGTTTCATTCTGATTTAGCCAAAGTCACATTTTAAGATGGCCTACTTTATTTCTTGTTCCTAAAACTGGGTAATTGCCTTGTTATCTTCTCATAAAATACCAAAAATTTGCTTGTTATCAAAGAGGTCAGCATTTTTTTACCAGTAGGTTTTATCTTAACCAAATGCTAATATCAAAACCAGAAAAATAAATGGATTAAGCAGTATTAATTTGCCTAAAATAGAATAAAGCTGTGCTAAAATTTCCCTTTCATTTTGATATTTAAATCACTATTGGTATTACATTGTAATGAGATAAAGGTTCATTAAGGCAGCCTTTGTTATGTAAAAACAAAACACACTGGAGAGGAAATTATGGAGTTACAATTATCCTCCAAGGATATAGCAAATGAGATATCATTAAAATATTTAAGTTTAATTATGCAGTATGTTCCAGTACATAATCAAAATACATACATATGCACACAAGTATTTCATTCACTACTGAAACCTTCTGAAGTTGTCTTCTAAGGAGAAAGTCAAAATTAATAGAATTATAGAAAAATTTGGAGAAGCAATCCTACTCTTTATGCATGTAAAACTATTTTCTAAGTTGGAGAATGCTTCTGACTCTGGAGCAGAATTCTCCACACGTGCTCATGTTCAGGTTCTCTCGATCCCACATCCCTACTGCTCAGCACTGATCCAATCAGCACATTATCCTGTCTTTAGCTTCCTCGAAATGGAATCTGCTAATTTAAGTTCCTGTCCCCTCATATTTCACCCACAAATTAAGGTATTTCAGTCTGAGGCCTAATGGTAGTCAATGGCTGCTCTTCTGTCTTTTTTCTCTATTCTTCATGTCCCAATTTTCGGAGTCTGAGTTTTGTAGGCACCTTATCTGCTATAGAAACACACCTCACTTCCCCACAGCTGGGTAGCTTATGGCCCAGCTGAGTAGGGGAATCACCAGGACTGGCATCAAATGGGTGTGTGACTTCCTTTAACCAATGAAAGGGGAATAGCAGTGAACTGTGTTAATCCAAAGTCAAGTTTTAAAGGCCCTTACGTAACTCACCACTCTCTTTCCCTCTTTTCCTTCTGTGTTACCTACAGAAATACCCCCACTCCTCCTGCTCAGTGATGGGTGATGTGAGAGGGAGGCTGCTCCAGGAGCCTGAACCAAGACCCTCCCTGGGGAAAGGAGAGGGCAAATAAAAGGAACAGCCATCCTTACAGGGACTTGGATTTAGAAATTACGCAAATATTTACATGAAAAAAGAATGTTAGAGCAGAAGAACCAGGTAATTCCAATGGGCAAATTTCATTACTTCCCAACTACCCAGTAGGGTACGCATTATGAAGAAGTTTATATGAGTTACACAGAATAAAGGGTGTGATTTTCAATATACACTCGGATGCCTACTCCTACCCAATGCACTATGTTTGCTAAGGCCTCATACTCATCTCCGTGTAGAAAAAGTTTGTTCGTTGTTGTTGTTTTTAAATCCAGGGAGACTGGGACTTCATCCTACCTGTTCCAACATTGACATACTCAATAAATGTTAAGCAAATGAATGCCAACAAGGGATACAAAGAAATACATCACACAGTTCTCGAGGGTCTCACAGTAAAGTTTGAGAAAATTATATATACCAAAATTTGCATATATATTACATTACATAAAACTGGACGTAAACTTTAAAATATTTTTTTTAAATCAAAGTAGTATATACACATAGTTAAAAGTCAAATAATGTTAAAATCCTACAGTGAAAACAGCCGTCCTCTGCCCAACTACCTTGAGTCCCACTCCTCAGATGCAACTTTTTGCAAACTGTTAGCAGACTATTCAGGTATTTTACTTCATTTTTCCAAATGTGTTAATGTTCTGGTTTACTGATTCACAGTTCTATTCATTATCTTTTGACTTATTACTTTGGAAGATGAGGACTGAAGTCTCTTATACCACCCTTCTCATACCATCTGCTTTCTAATAAACATATCACAAATTTTTATCATTTTATTTTATTTCCTCAAGGTAAGTGTACTCTTTAATCCCCCTTCCCTATTTCACTCATCTTCCTGCCCACCTTCCCTCTGGTTTTTTCTCTATAGTTAAGAGTCTGTTTGTTGGTTTACCTCTCTCCCTCTCTCTCTCCCTCTCTCTTTTTTCCTTTGCGCACCTGTTTTGTTTCTTCCATTCCACATGAGTAGGATCACATGGCATCTGTCTTTCGCTGACTGAATTATTTTGCTTAGCATTATACTCTTCTAGGTCCATCCATGTTGTTGCAAATGGCAAGATTTCATTCTTTTTTATGGCTGATGTTCCATTGTTCCAATGTTCCATTCTAAATATATACCACATCTCCTTTATCACATCCATCTATTGATGGAAACTTGGGTGGCTTCCATAGTTTGGCTGTTGTAAATAATGCTGCAATAAACCTAGGGATGCATGTATCCCTTTGAATTAGGGTTTTTGTATTTGGGGGGTAAATACACAGTAGTGTGATGACTGGATTGTAGACTATTTCTCTTTTTAATTTTTGAGGAACCTCCACACTGTGTTCCACAGTGGCTACACTGGTTTGTATTTCCATCAAGAAAGCAAGAGGGTTTCTTTCTCTCCACATCCTTTCTAACACTGGCTGTTCCTTATGTTTTTGATTTTAGCCATTCTGACAGGTGTGAGGTAGTATCTCATTGTGGTTTTGACTTGCAATTCCCTGATGATGTGTGATGTTGAGTATCTTTTCATGTGCCTGTTGGCCACCTGGATGTCTTCTTTGGAGAGATGTCTGTTCATGTCTTCTGCCTATTTTTAATTGGATTATTTGATTTTTGGGTGTTGAGTTGTACCAATTATTTATATATTTGGATACTAACCCTTTATCAGATATGTTATTTGCAAATATCTTCTCCCTTTCAGTAGGTTGCCTTTTAATTTTGTTGTTTCCTGTCTCAGTGCCGAAACTTTTATTTTGATACAATCCCAATAGTTATTTTTACTTTTATTTCCCTTAAGAGACCTATCTAGAAAAATGTTGCTATGGCTGCTGTCAGAGATTACTGCCTGTACTCTCTTCAAGGACTGTTATGGTTTCAAGTCTCACATTCAGGTCTTTAATCCACTTTGAGTTTATTTTCGTGTATGGTGAAAGAAAATGGTCCAGATTCATTCTTTTGCATGTTGCCGTCCAGTTCTCCCAAGACAATGTGTTGCAGAGACTGTCTTTACCCATGGATATTCATTCTTCCTTTGTCAAAGATTAATTGACCATATAACTGGGTGTATTGCTGGGTTTTCTGTTCTATTCTATTGATCTATGTGTCTATTTTTATACTAGTACCATACTGCTTTAATTACTACCACTTTGTAATGTAACTTGATATCTGGAATTGTGATGCCTTCAGTTTTGTTTTTCTCCATATTCAACATTGCTTTGGCTATTCGAGGTCTTTTGTGGTTCCATACAAATGTGAGGATTTTTTCTTCTGGTTGTGTGGAAAATGATGTCGGTATTTTGATAGGGATTCCATTAAATGGTAGATTACTTTACGTGGTAAACATTTTAATAACATTTGCTCTTCCAATGTGTGAGCATGGAATGTCTTTCCATTTCTTTGCGTCCTCTTGAATTTCTTTCATCAGTGTTTTATAGTTTTCAGAGTCCAGGTCTTTCACCTCTTTAGTTTAAGTTTATTCCCAGATATTTTATTGTTTCTGGTACAATTGTAAATGAGATTGTTTTCTTAATTTCTGCTCCTTCAGTATTTGTGTATAAGAATGTTAACAGATTTCTGTGCATTGAATCTATGAGTTTACTGAATTCATTTATCAGTTCTGGTAGTGTTTTGGTAGAGTCGTTAGAGTTTTCTATATATAGTATCATGCCAGCTGCAAACAGTGAGAGTTTTACTTCTTCCCTATCAATTTGGATGTCTTTTATTTCTTTATGTTGTCTAATTACTGTGGCTAGGACTTCCAATACTATGTTGAATAAGAGCGGTGAAAGCAGACATCTTTGTCTTGTTCCTGACCTTAAGGGAAAAAGGTCTCAGTTTTTCACCACTGAGTATGATGTTTGCTGTGGGTTTTTCATATAAGGCCTTTATTATATTCAGTACTGGACATATCACAATTTTTAGTAAAATCAGTATTTAAATTGTATTAAATACTAGCACTGGTTTAGTAAAACCATAATTTAAAGATATATAAATGTTGTTCTTCACTGAGCCAAGTAATTGTCCTATGATTGTTAACTTTCTTGAACACCTTTTTATTTTTACTAGAGTTCAAGAACTATGGCATGGTTTCTGAACCACGTTTGGATTTTTTTTATTGACTATATTCCCTATGCTATACTATCCCCATGACTTATTTATTTTATATCTGGAAATTTGTACCTCTTAATCACCTTCACCTATCTTTAAAATATCTATCTAAAAATAAAATATCTTTATTTTAGCTTCATCCTTCATTGTGTTTGGATATAGATTTACAAGATGACAATCATTTCCTCTAAGAGATTTAAGGATATTACTTCTTTATACTCTCTCTTGTAATCCTGTTGTTGAAAAGTCAGACGCCAACCTAATTCTGATTTTTCAGAATTTATCTATGATCTCTCTCATTCTCCCCTCTCTCATCCCCAGAAGCTTTAAAAATCTTCTCTTTAGCCTCCTGTTCTGAACTTTTACTGATGTGCCCTAATAGAAGTCTTTTCTCATTCATTTTCTCAGGCATTTCTTACTCATCTTATGAAGTCATTTTAATCTGAAGATTTAAATCATTCTATTGATAAATATTCTTATATATGTCTTTGATAATTTCTTTTCTCTATCTCTGTTCTCTTTTTCAGAATTCCATATTTCCATGTGGGATCTGCTGGAATGCTCCTCAAATTGTAAAACCATTTCCTTTCTACTGTCTGTTTTGTTTACATCCTTTCTTAGAGATTTCCTCAACTTTTTCTATTTTCTGTGTTCACCTATTTCTAATTTCTATTCCTCTCTACATTGCTTGTTCCAAATGAGTTTATTTTCCTTCTTCTCTCTTTTTTAAATTCTCCTTTTCAGTTCAGACACCTAAGTTCCTCTTCATCAGGGGGGTTTTCAATTCTCTAGAGAAGAACTTGCCCATCTCCTGAAAGGGTCAAATATGTTGCCAGCGTTCTGCAGGAAGAGAGAGGAGGCTGGAACAGACTGAATATTAATTCCCTGGTTGCAGCCCCAGATAGCCCCCGATTTCCACATAGCCCATCACCAAGGCTTGAAACTTTCATGTGGTCTTTTAGACCAATCAGCTTGCTTCTCGTGGGGCTTACCTCTCAAGGACACTTAGTTGTAACACCTCCTGTTATACGAAGCTTATTACCAGTTCTCTACTTTCCACTTTCCAAATATGTATTAATCTGTTACTTGCTGTAGAATCTCTCTTAGTCTCTTTATCTTTTCAGGTTTATAATTTTTTAAAACTCCTTTTCCACCCTTTTTAGAGAGATTTGGGGAGATAAAAAAGATAAAAAATCATGTACTTAATCTGCCACATTGAACCTGAAGTCTCAGAAACACAATTTTAAAGTAGATTATCTGGAGATTATCTAGTTCAATTCCTTCATTTAATAGCAGAGGAAAGAAACAAAGGTAGGTTAAGTGCTCTGCTCGAAGTTCCTTTCCCACAATCAGAGGAGAACCAGGGATAAAATGTCTCCTGTCTATTAGTCCAGGGTTTCTGTGACTCCCAGTAGAACGTCTTTCTAAGAAAAGCATTTTTCTGGCCTTCTGGATAAGGGACAAGAAATATACCACTGAACCATCCACTAATTACATAATTAAAGAGGAAACTAATAACTCAGGGGAGCATACACTGAATGCTGTGTGTCAAAAATAATGAGCAGCAAGGAGCTGAGAGAAGAAGAGATCCCTGAGGGACAGGGCAATTCCAAAAAGCTCCACGAAGCAGCTGAGATTTGCATTAGATATTGCCACGGGAGCTCCAGTTAAGGGGAGAACAAAGGCAGTGTGTTGGCAGAGGTTCTATGTCAGGAGCGATGAGGGATCCATGCTTCACAGATTTTCACCAAGGCTGTTTTCATGAAACATAGAATCCACTCCTGCAATGTCCTGCATTTTGACACGTGCCCAGAACACATAAACCACCAACATTACTGCTTGATTCTCTGGACTCTGTCCGTCTGCACAAGCCAATTATATTATGTTGACTCTTACTCTCTGTATTCTATATTGTGGAATCACTGGGTAGGGTAGTTCTTCATTTTTTATTAGTTTCATTGTCTGATAGCCATTTTTTAAAAAGCGATACACCCCGAATTTTATGAAGCAGCTTCAATATCTATAAGTAAGACACGGTGTTTAAGGACTAAAACAGTGGTTATAGGACAAAAATATGGCTGGATGAGGTAGAATTTTAAAAATTCAACTGAATGCCACCAAAAACATCTAAAATTTGGGCACTTTTTTTCTATGTCATATATCAAAAGAAATCAGAAAGCATTAATAAATCACTCTTGATAATAAAAGAAAAGCTTAAAATAAAGTATTCAATACTTACCTTTCTTAAGAAAACAATAAAATGCTTAATTCTAAATAAGATAGATAAAACACAACAGCAATTATATTTGTTATTGTTCATACTTCAAGGCAGCTTTCGTAGCTAAAATATCACCAAATATCTACTCGCCTATGACCTTAACATATACAATACCTCTTTCAATGGAAAAAAGCTAGTTTCTATTTAATTTTGTCAACCTAGTTATAAAGATGCAACTGGATATTTCAAAATAAAACAGATGCTTTTAAATAATGAGGCATAAACAAAAACCCTGTAATCAGTGGCAAAAACCTTTCCATACACTTCCTCCTTTTTTTTTTTTTTTTTTTTTTTTTTTGCCTTATCTAATTCTGTTGAAATTCTAGGACTAGAGACTTAAAATATGTGTGCTTTAGCTATTTATTCAGGAATGCAGTGGGAGTCCCCACTACCTAGAATACAATTAAACCATATTTTGAATAAACTATAACTTAATTGAGGAGAGATTTAGACTTAGAATATTCAAATCCCTTTAAATTTAGTAATAGAAATAGACCCAAGTATTCTGTAACTGGGGATTCTTGACCATTAGGTAAAGACACATTCCTGAATTTTCTCTTGAAGCTAATGTCTTCATTTGCTCATGAATGCATGTCTATGTACCATATCTAAGCTTGCTCTCACAAGGAATCTTCCAGGACTTGCTCTAATTACAAGTATTTAAAAGAGAACAATAAAACCTATTCTTGTCCCCTTTATCTCATAGGGATTCTTGGAAGACAAAGAAAGACAATAGCCATGAGAGGCTCTGCATATTTTACTTTAAAAGACTTTCTTCCATGAGAATCAATCATGAAGACAGAAACTGCTCCAAAAAGTCCAATATACTCTAGCATCAGTCTTACAGTATCAAAACTGATCTATGTCCAGTTGCTGAACTATTCCAAAGTATTTACGAAATGTCAAAAAGCAAAGTGGGAGATGGGAGCCTATTTTTGAAAAAAATTAGACTAGATAAATAAAGTCATACACCTGCTTGGTACAAGAGTCCTCCGATTCTAGGATCTTTGAATCTTACATACATACATAAATGCTTAAGTTCAGACCTACTCAGTTTGACCTTTTGAGGGGTAGGGTAAGCAATGTGTGATTTTTAAAAGTTCTCCAGGTTGTGAATCTCTGTTCTGCAGATCAATGCCATTCTCACCAAAGCCAATCTATTCATGTCCAAATGGGTCAGGTGAGAGGCAAAACCAGAGCACTGTTTCCAGCAAAATCTTCTGGATTCAGGTCACTATTGGGTCTTCCTAAATCTGAGTTTGATTCCTACAACCCCATAACACAATGTTGTTCAAACTTTATTATTTCCCAGGAAGCTTAAAATACAGATTCCACTGCTCCTTTTGTTTCTTAAATTCTACATAAGTGAGATCATACAGTATTTGCCTCTCTTTGACTTATTTTGCTTAGTATTATACTCTCTAGCTTCATCCATATTATTGCAAATGATGAGGTTTCATTCTTTTTTTATTGGTGACCAATGTTCCATTGTAAATATATACCACATCTCCTTTATCCCATCCATCTATTGAGGGAAACTTGGGCGGCTTCCATAGTTTGGCTGTTGTAAATAATGCTGCAATAAACCTAGGGATGCATGTATCCCTTTGAATTAGAGTTTTTGTATTTGGGGGGTAAATACACAGTAGTGTGATGACTGGATTGTAGACTGTTTCTCTTTTTAATTTTTTGAGGAACCTCCACATTGTGTTCCACAGTGGCTATACCGGTTTGTATTTCCACCAAAAAGCAAGAGGGTTTCTTTCTCTCCATATCCTCTCCAACACTGGCTGTTCCTTATGTTTTTGATTTTAGCCATTCTGACAGGTGTGAGGTAGGATCTCATTGTGGTTTTGACTTGCAATTCCCTGATGATGTCTGATGTTGAGTATCTTTTCATGTGTCTGTTGGCCACCTGGATGTCTTCTTTGGAGAGATGTCTGTTCATGTCTTCTGCCCATTTTTAATCAGATTATTTCGTTTTTGGGTATTGAGTTGTATCAGTTCTTTATATATTGTGGATAATAACCCTTTATCAGATATGTCATTTACAAATATCTTCTCCCAGTAAGTAGGTTTGCCTTTTAGTTTTGTTGATTGTTTCCCTCCCTGTGCAGAAACTTTTTATAGTAAACGAATGAGCAAAAGGAGAAAAAAAAAAGAGAGAAATACCAAGACACAGACTCTTAACTATAGAGAACTAATGGCTACCAGAAGGGAGGTGGATGGGGGGATAAGGGAAATAGGGAATGAGGGTTAAAGAGTGCACTTACCACTCTTCAATGAAAATATTTTTTTGGAAATTTTTATGAAAAAAATTAAATTTTAAAAATGCATCACAATTAGTTTTGAGAATTTGGTATCAAATTTTAAATTGAAATTTTTAAAAATTTCAAAAAGAAAATAAGCTGCCACTAATTATTTCTTTATAATTAAATTCTTTATTCTTAATAAGATTATTTTAAAAATGCAGATTCGAGAGCACACACCTACTAACCCACATCTAGTTGCTTTTGGTAAGGACCTGGAATGCGTATTCTGATGCAGGTGGGGTGAGGATCAATTTTGAAACCATGGCCTAGGAGTTTTGATCACTCTGCAACAGGCATGGTGTTCCAGGGTCTTAAGATGATGGTCAGACTTCTGTAAATCTGATGCATAATAATCCACCCTACTGGTAAGTGCCCTAAACAAAAAGGATCCCATCAGGGCCCCTTAGGATCAAAGTCTATTATTTCCACGAAACTTATCCTCCTTGACTTTTCTTCCTTGGGTCTTCACTTTCTTGGGTCAACCACAACTGACTGACCTACAACACAGGACGTACTGGAAAACCATTCCACTTGCACTAATCTAGGATAATATACCTTGTTTCTAAATATGGTATCTGGATAAGAATAAAAAGCTCAGAGGCTACCATGAGGGAATAGGTGGGTTTTGATGTATGAGGGAAACCGGACATAGCCAAATAATCTTCTAGTCATGGTAGACTATCCCCACTCCTTTCCCTTCCAGTAATGATACACTGAAATCTCTTGATGTCAATGGCTATGACTGAAACAGAGCAAGATGACAAGAGAAGGCCTCATGTGCATTTTAGTTCTCCCTGACCCCTACTTGGCTCAGACCACCGTATATTCAAGGATGACTGGAGCCTCTGTAGCTGTCTCCTGGCCCTTGGCAAAAGCAGAAGCTTCACATGAACCAAAAGAAACATGAGATGTCAGGGAGTATACCACCTTGCAGAATTACGAAAAATCCAGCATTTGTTTTGCACACCTTTATTCATTTTCCATTCAATGTTTTTATTCCCAGAAAGCAGGAAATTATTCTGTTAGTTGAATGAGAATAAGGTGAACTTGGATATTTGTCTAACCATCTAAAATGTTAAAAACAGATCAGTATAAATCCACATACATCTTATGACAGCTGATAAATAGAGGGATGGACAATTGACAAAGGACTTGTTCATTAAAAGCTAATGTACATACATCTACTCTGAAGGCAATGCTTTTTTTTCTGGAAAATAGTATGTACAGGAATGAGTTTTATTTGACAAAATTGTGCTCAAATTTCTATCCAAAACTGAAATTATCTTAAGGTGAAGACAATTGTTTCCTTAACTAAATGACTAAAAATAGAACTAAAAAAGAGAATTCTTATTCATGAAGGTGGTAAATGTCTTTCGTGTAGCATCTACACCATCAATAAACTGCACAAACACTAATTTTCACAAAAGCTCATAGTGCTAATTCTCAGCTTGCGTAATTCATGAAGACATCCATGCATTTGCACTCAAGAACAATGCCTCTAAAACGTAATAATGGCATTTCTCTTCCTACCATCTTTTAAGTTCCCGCCTGGTTTTCTTGACTATTTCTGTTATCATAACACTTTAACAAGGAGTATCTGGCTTTTCAATACATTGCAAAATTCTAATTCAAGGTTTTGATGCACTACCAATGCATGTATACAAAGAGGATCCTCAGCAAAACAAATAAGCACCAAACTAAGACTAGGAACAATTCAGCACAAACTATTAATATGGTAATCCTGACCATAATGAACTGGTTGTTGACCAACTGTAGCTAATGATAACGAAGTTAAGGTGGTATATCCTTACTCCGGTCCTCTCCTTCATCTTCCTTGTCAATGCCCTGCCTTCAAAATATGCATATGTGCACATGATGTGGACTTGTTAAATTTATTATGCCTTTGGTCAATGATTACAAGTATAACCACCATCAAGTGCTTCAAAATATGAGCCCTGACTCACAAGAAGGATTTAATAGGAGTATGTACCTAGATCACACAGTTATCAATCAATCAATCACTACTTCTAAAAAAGTAAATAATGGGGCACACTCACTGTGCATCAACAGCTACCAGATGTGTATACAAGGGGCAACATCAGCAATATCCCATAGGAGCTCTGGCGCTCTTTCCAGCTAAGGCTTATTATTTTGATTCTGTGGTTCCAGTCAAATGGTTAAAGCTCCAGTAATTTATATATCTGTCATGGCAACAAAATATAAATCAGACTAACAGGGCTGGAATACTTTTTATTATGGCATAATAATGACTTTCATTTGTTGAGCACTGACTATATGGTGGGGTTCTGTTTTTTCTTTGGTCACTGCTATATTCCTAGCATGCAGAACCATGCCTGACAGAAAGCAAGTGCTCAAAAATACTCGTCGAATGAATGAATGAATGAATGAATGAATGAGGGCTTTATTGTCTCACAACAATCCTATGAGTTAGTTTTTTTTTTTTTAATTACTCTTATTATATAAATAAGAAAACTGACAACATGAGGTTAAGTGACATGTTTCAGGTTCCTCAGCTGTTCAGTGAAAACCCAGGATTTGAAACCCAGTCTTGTAGAACTAAGATATGCCAGTGCCTGCCCGCTAAACCTGCTGCACACACCACCTTTCATACTGATGGGCCAGTACAGGGAATTCATCTCACCTTCCCAAATGGAAACAAACTCTTCTTCCTCTGCTCTGAATTACCAGGACACTTTAATTTGTACTTCCATTCAGGTTCTGTCAATTCTTTCTTCGTTCTATTAAAAGGAAGGAGAGCTACCATTTCCTAAGCACCTATCATGTTCCAAGCACCATGTGGGTACTTTCAGGAATGTTACCTTATTCATACTTTGTCACAATCTCCTGGGCAGGCATTTTATCCTCCATTTAATGAATGAAGAAAATGAAAATGAAATCTTTTGTCAGTATTTCCCAAACTGATCCAATAATAAGAATAATCTGGGATAGGAGGGAAAGGGCTTTTAAAATAGGAGCAGATTCTACTCCAAATGTTTTTCCTCTTGTTCAGACAAGGAGACTAGATTATCCTGACTCCCCAAATAAGTGCTAACCCTTTAGGGTAGGGGTCACATGTGAGGCATCTTTGTTCCCTTCACTGCACATACTAGACCCTTAACAGTGTCTCACCCTTCTAAAACATTATGGTTTATAAGGTACATGCACAAGATTCCCCAAAATAATCATAGTACATAAGGGCAATAGGTTCATTATCTTCTTATGGGTGGGAAAAATAAAGCACAATCAAGTTCTATGCTTCCTGGATAAAGAAGAAAAAAAGGGGCGGGGGAGGAAGGTAATGGAGAGAAAGAAAGAGATCACATTTTATAATTCAAAAATTTTTACCCAATTTTTCTTCTCCTCAGGTATACCCTTCTCCTGACAGTCACAGTGGGAAATCATTCTATATATTCAGCAAATCTCAGCATGAAGTAAGAGGTGTGTCAAGAGGATCACACAGGCTATATGGAATAGGCCTCTCAAAAACAGTACTTTTCTTTGCCCTAATCAATAAAATCTTCACCATGTTCCTATTCTATTATAGAACTGGTATTCTGTGAGATAAATTCTCAAAATAGAGCATCATGGAACAATTTGTAGGATGTGGTATGTATTTAAAGAGAAAACTCCATAATTCTCTGATTTCAGCTTTAATTGAGTTTCTTTAGGATATTTCCACTTAAATAAGTTTTCTTAGAAAAATGTTGCCCCTTATCATCTAAAGCACTCTCACTGGAATAGTCAGGAAGGAGTTTAGAGAGCTGAATGATATTAACCTAGATGTAATTTTACTATCTTTAGCTCACTCAAGTAGATACATTTTCACAGCACAAGAGATTTTAAAAACCTAATTTTCTCTTAAATTTAATTATAATTTTCCCCAAATAAACAGAATTGAGTCCCCTGCACAACCACCACCAACAACAAAGTTTTTGTAATAATCCCAGTGAGAACATGGCCATTCCAAAAAGTGAACTTCCTCTTCTTACTTGGCAAGAAAACCATGAGAAAACCACCCCAGAATTTGGAGAAGGGCTTATTCATATGAACTGAGATGTCATGCCCTAAAATCTGAGATCAGTATACCCTTTGAGTGAAGGGTAAGTAGAACTGTGTGTAGGAACTCTGTAAAGTGAGACTTCGGAGAAAGGGGAAGGACCATCTCCCTCTGAGCGGTAGAATCAGAGAAGCAGCACCAAACACACTTCCCAGCCTTGAATGGTGGGCTCCATGGAAGTTACGGTAGGACCTCACTCCATATACAATCCTGTATATAGCTCTGTATACAGCCAATCGGCCACTTGACCTAACTGGGCCAGTGTAAACATCTCTGCCTAAAATCTGATATTGTGAAAATGAGATGTTAGCTGAGTCAGAAATTTATGTAATATCAGGGCCAAATGATATCAGGGGAATCCAAAGCAAAGCCATTAGCAAGCTGAAGTGACAAAAGGGTAGAGAAGCCAGAACATCCCTTCACAAATCAAAAGAGAAGAATGGATCAGTCACAGAGAGGAGTGATGGAAACTACACAACACCAAGGGAGCCAACTTGGTTCCTAACTGGGTTCTCTCCAAAGCCCTAGCATATTTCCTGTCCTGTTCAGAAAAGCATGAAGTGGCCTGATTTTCATTTACATAAACACTTTTTTGGTGATAATTTCAGTGGATTTCTATACCTTGAAACCAAACAGCCTTGACTATGGCAGCCTCATGGAGGAGGTGACTAAGCTAGGGATCAAGTGTCCAGCAGGTGGCCAAGCGGAAAAAACAAAACAAAACAAAAACAAACAAAACATGCCAAATAGAGAAAACAGCTTATAGGTCAACCTAGAGGCAGGTGAGCAAGGTGAGTTCTAAGAACTACAAGTAGTTTAGTATGGCCAGAGCTCAAGGAACACTGGAAGTGGGGAGGGCTAGAAAACGAGGCTGGTGAGAAAGGCAGGAGCCAACACACAAGAGGCCCTGTGATCCATGCCGAGATACATTGAGACTTCATCCTGTAGGTGATGGAATCACAAGTGTGTTGTAAACTCTGGCTGTGGAGTGGAGGCTGAAGTGGAGGAACTGGGAGCAACAGTGGAGATGAGAGACTAATGAGAAAGTAAGCTTCTCAAGGGTAGTTTTGTGTGTCATTATTTCCACCATCAGGGACCGTTCTAAGGGAGGAGGGAGAAGAAAAAGTCATTAGCCTGTTCCTAAGAAGCAAGTCAGTACAACACCCCATGAAATTAAAAGGTCTTGCAGCTCGGCCAGGGGTGCAGTTGATCAGTGTTCCACCCTTCAAGCTTGTTGTTTTAAAGAAACTACGACAGCCTACGGGCTTGCTGACCCATGAGCAAATACTCCACCAAATGTGACCTAGTGTGTGATAAAATATAGATCACAAAAGAAGCTCACACTTTGAAATACCACACAATTTCACACTTCGTTTCCTCAGTTCTCATACTCATTTAATAATTTCCTATCATAACATAAAGCCCCATCAAGCTTTAGTTACTCTGGGAAACATGGCACCTTTCAGAAAGCCTGATAAAAGCATTAATAATTAAAGAGTGACTTTGAAAGAAGGGCATCTAAAACTCTTTGGCACAATTTATTTGTGCTAATCAGTAATACAAAAATTAAACATACGTACCCCTGAATAAATGGAACTTTGGATATTCTGACCTTAATTAATTTAGATAACAGGACAAATCAAATCCCAAAACACTTAACTGAATGAAACTGGAGTTGTCAGGTCTGATAACAGTCTAGGCTGTGGACACAATAAACTTCCTACATTATCAATAATTTCTTTTACACACAAATGTAAAAAGTAGACAACCTCACATTTACAACAGCTGTTTGCTGCAACTGACTGCAAAGCATCATCTTAACACAACGCTTTGACTCTTGTGTGTCTCTTTCCACTCAGCTGTCTTCACTTATGGATGGATTCCCCAGGCTTAAACTACAGCCTGACAATGTTTTTCTTCCTCTCTCATTCCATGTGCCACTGGAGTGCAGTATCCTAACCGCATCTGAAATGCTGTTTGTTGTAAGGCATTCTTCGTTACCTTAGTTACAAACAGCTATCCCTGTTTCTTTTATCCTTTTATCCCTGCTGCTCAGTGACTGGTCCATGGATTACAATTTTAGCATCACCTGGGAGCTTATCAGAACTAGTCTCAGGCTCCACCCAAGACTGACTCAGTTCAAATCTGCATTTTATCAAGAACCCCAGGTGACCTTGAGATGTTTGAGAGGCACAGTTGAGAGTTTGACTACAACCTAACATCTGATCCCAATTCTTTGAATTTCTTTAATTTTAATGTTTCTTTCTTTCTCACTTTTTTTTTCCTTTGGAGAAATGGCTGCAAAGGCCTGCATGTAAAAATTACTGCTATTTACCTTGAGTGGGACCAGGAGGATGGCATGTGTTGTGGAAACAGCGACCAGATTTAAAGTCAGCTCTCTGAGTTCAAGTCTAAGCACTGCTATATTCACACGCTGTGGGATCATAGGCAAGTTATTTAACTACAAGGTTGAGTCTTTTGTCCCTTTTCCCTTGATTTGAAGGGACCATTTAGTTTTTGTTTGTTTGCTTTTAAGATCATGGTAGATTCACATGAAGTCGGAAGAAATAATACAGAGAGATCCCAGATAACCTTCATCCAATTTCTCCCTATGGTAACATCCTGTTCAACTATCGTCCACAGCACATGAGGAAATCTGGTCTCTATCTTTTATAAGTTTGTCATTTCAAGGATGTTTTATAAACAGAATCATACACTGGGTCATCGTCTGAGATTGGCTTCTCAGCACAATTCCATTGAGACACATCCAAGCTGTTATACATATCAATAATTCATTCCTATTTACTGCTGAGTCTTATTTCATGGTACAGATGTACCATAGTTTAACTAATCATCTTTTGCAGGACATTTGGATTGTTTCCAGCTTGAGGCTTCTCTAAATTATGCTGCAATGAACAGGCATGTGCAGGTTTTACTGTGAACATAAATTTGTTTCTCTGAGAATAAATGCTCAAAAATGGCCATTTTGTGAGAAACTGTCATTCTCTTTTCTAGAGTGGCTATGTGTAAAATGATTTCTACGAGTAATCTATGAGTGATCCAGTTCTCCACACCCTGGGCTTTATTTGGTGTCATCGCTATTTTTACATTTTAGCCAGTGTGATAGGTGGGTGTGTAGCAATATTTTACTTTGCTTTTAATCTGCATTTCCCTGGTAAGTAATGATGTTGGCCTATCTTTTCATATGCCTATCTGCCAACTATATATCTTCTTCAATGAAATGTCTACTCATGTCTTTTGTCCATTTTCTAACTGGATTGCTTTTTTTTTTTCTTTTACTGTTGAATTTTGAAAGCTTATATTATATTCTAGGTAAAAGGCCTTTGTCAGATATGTGGTTTGCAAATATTATCTCTGCCTCTGTACCTTGCCTTCACATCTTCTTCACAGCATCTTTTTCGAAGCAAAAGTTTTTAGTTTTGATGACTTCAATTTGTCAATTTTCCCTTTTATGGATTGTGCATTTAGTGTCAGGTCTAAGAACTTTTCACCTAGCCCTAGGTCCTGATGATTTTCTCCTATTTTTTTTCGTAAAAGTTTCGTAGTTTTATTTTTCACATTTAACTGTGATATATTTTAAGTTAGTTTTTATATAAGCTGTGAGGTTTAGGTTGAAGTTATTTTTATTTTTTTTCCTTTGAATTTCTATTTGTTTGGACCAACCATCACTTTTGAAGTACACCATCAACTTAATAGAAACTTTGCAAGGAGGAAAAAAAAAAACAACAAGATTACATTAAATGTACATATCCAAGGTAAGAAAGCATAGTTCTAGAAATATTAAAATGTTTTATCATGTGCTGGATCACATGTGGCGGTGCCTCTGCTCATGGATCAGCAAGCCCTTAGGCTGTACTGATTTCTTTAAAGCATCAGGACTGAGGATAGAACACTGTACAACATATCACTGACCAAGCTGTTAAGACTTATCATTTGGCATTGTGCTGACTTGCTTCTTAGAACAATGTTAATGCCCCCCTCTTCCTCCTCTCTTAGAACAGCCCCTGATAGTGGAATAAGAATGTTTCTAGATTCCGGAACTACCCAAATCCTAGTATCGTTGTGCATATCCAGTGGAGAAATTATGTCTTACTCAAAGTCTGGCTCATAAAGTTATTCAAAACAGCCTATCCGTTAGTTGCTCTCTTTTTCTCCAATCTTGAGAAAGAAAAACAGAGCTGGAGGTATCACAATTCCAGGTCTCAAGATATACTACAAAGCTGTAGTAATCAAACCAGTATGGTACTAGCACAGAAACAGACACATAGATCAATGGACAGAAAGCCCAGAAATAAGCCGACAATTATATGGTTAATTAATCTATGACAAAAGAGGCAAGAATATACACTAAGGAGAAGATAATCTCTTCAATAAATGGTGCCGGGAAAACTCGACAGCTACATGTACACCACGTACAAAAACAAACTCAAGATGGATTTAAGATCGAAGTGTCAGGCCTGAAACCATAAAAATTCTAGAAGATAACACAAGCTGTAATTTCTCAGACATCGAACATAACAGCATTTTTCTAGATATGTCTCCTAAGAACAAAGGAAAGAAAAGCAAAAAAAAAAAACAAACTATTGGGTCTACATCAAAATAAAAACTTTTGCACGTCAAAGGAAACCATCAATACAACAAAAAGGCAACCTACTGAATGGGAGACAATATTTGCAAATGATAAGGGGTTAATATCAAAAATATGTAAAGATCTTACACAACTCAACACCAAAAAAACAAACAACCCAATTAAAAAATGGGCAGAGGCCCTGAACAGACATTTTTCAAAAGAAGACATACAGATGGTCAACAGACACATGGAAAGATGCTCAACATCACTCATCATCAGGAAAATGAAAATCAAAACCACAATGGGATATCACCTTATACCTGTCAGAATGGCTAAACTCAAAAACACAAGAAATTACAAGTGTTGGTGAAGATGTGGAAAAAAGGAACCCATGTACAGTGTTGGTGGAAATGTAAATTGGTATAGTCACTGTGGAAAAAGTATGGGGGCTCCTCAAAAAATTAAAAATAGAAATACCATATGATCCAATAATTTCACTACTAGGCATTTATCCAAAGAAAACAAAAACTCTGTTTTGAAAGGATATATGTACCCCTACGTTTATTGCAGCACTATTTACAATAGCCAAGATATGGAGGTAACATAAGGGTCCATCAATAGGTGAAATGATAATGAAGATGTGGGGTGTGTGTGTGTGTGTGTGTGTCTGTGTGTGTATGTCTGTGTGTAACAGTTCAGGAGTGAGCAGGTAGAGATGGTAGAAAAATCAAAGCTTGATTCTGGGTCCTAGAATGTATAAATGAACAGTGTGTTATCACTCCAAGTGCAGAGGACAACTGCCATAATAAATGTGAATCAAAAATATGTAATTTGGAAAAAGAGATAATATTAACCCAGCAATTATGCTAAGTACAATTTGTTAGTATGAGTTGCCTGGAAGAATTAGGCAATTTCACTCTAAATAACTGAATTTTAATGAAGCTTATTTTTTTTTTTTTAAATTTTTTTTTTCAACGTTTATTTATTTTTGGGACACAGAGAGATAGAGCATGAACGGGGGAGGGGCAGAGAGAGAGGGAGACACAGAATCGGAAACAGACTCCAGGCTCTGAGCCATCAGCCCAGAGCCCGACACGGGGCTCGAACTCACGGACCGCGAGATCGTGACCTGGCTGAAGTCGGACGCTTAACCGACTGCGCCACCCAGGCGCCCCAAATGAAGCTTATTATATGTGTTATTTCTTGTTTCTATGCTAGTATGTTTACTATTCATAATGACAAAGTCATCTTAAAAAAAAATAAGTGCTCAATGACAGACTTATTCATATACTCAAAGGGACAAGGTAAAAACAAGTAAAGGGGCACCTGAGTGGCTCAGTTGGTTGAGCATCCAACTTTGGTTCTGGTCATGATCTTGGGGTTCGTAAGTTCGAGCCCCATGTCGAGCTCTGTGCTGCCAACTCACAGCCTGCAGCCTGCTTCAGATTCTGTGTCTTCCTCTCTCTCTGCCCCTCCCCTGCTCACACTCTGTTTCTCTCAAAAATAAATAACATTAAAAAAAATCAAGTGAAGAGTATGTCTCCTCTGTGGGGTGCCTGGGTGGCTCAGTCAGTTGAGCATCTGACTCTTGGCTTTGGCTTAGTTCATGATCTCATGGTTCATGGGATTGAGCCCTACATCTGGCTTTGCACTGACAGCATGGAGCCTGCTTGAGATTCTTTCTCTCTCTCTCTCTCTCTTTCTCTCAGAATAAATAAACTTAAAAAAATAGTATGTCTCCTCTAATCTTCCAACAATTAAACCAGCATTATTATGAGTTAAACAGCCACCTGACCTGTAACAAGGACCACTAGCCTTACAATATCCCTTTCCCTTTCCACCTTCAGCACAAAAACCCTAATTTTTAGCTAGTCACATTGCTGCTCAATTATAGGATGACATGCCTCACCCTCAACAGCAGATAGGTAAAGCCAAAGTATTATTTGTACATCCTGCTTTGCCACTTCATCTATCCTGCTGGCTAAAAAGGGCATGCTATGACTGGAGGTTTCACAGCTAGGCTGAACCATGAGGACAAGGACTATACCTAAAGATGCTAGAGTGGTAGGCTAGAATGAGCCTGGGTCCCTGATGAATATATGGAAAAGCCAGACCACCTTATCTCCAAAACACATAAATCTCTTTCCTTTGTGAAAGAAATTAACTGCTATCTTATTCAAATATTTTCATTTGTTTTGCTGTATGTAGTCAAATCCACTCCCAAATTATATACCACTACTGCCCAGTAGGATTAAAGTCCGTGGGACCCAATGTATTAAACCAGTTTTCTACAGAAATTTTTTTATCATTGTTATAAACATACACTATGTCCAGAGAGGGAGGCAAGCCCTAAGAGATTCCTAAACACAGAGAACAAATTGAGGGTTGATGGAGGGGAGGTAGGTGGGGGGATAGGCTAAATGGGTGATGGGAATTAAGAAGGGCACTTGTTTAGATGAGCACTGGGTATTATATGTAAGGGATGAATTACTAAATTCTACTTCTAAAACCAATACTATACTATATGTTAGCTAAATTCAATCTACTATGTCTAAGACAATACGGTTTAATTAAAGAATTTTTATGTCAAAGAGTTTCCAAAACAAAATAATCGTTTCCTCTAGACTTTGTTTTGCCCATGGCTTTTTTCCCATTAATATCAGCACTTTTGAATAGAGACAAAGAACATATTTATAAAACCCATAAGTAACAAATAAAGACAACCTAATTTTCCTCCCTTTTATGCATCATTTAAACATAGTTTAGATCAATGTTGTTTCAAAGAAAAGACTGTTTACTATTTTTAATGTATCTTAATCTAACCATATGTAAATATATCAATTTTAATTTACATTTATATATAATATTTGAATTTTCATTCTTCTTGTTTTACTGCTCTGGTTAGGACATCTACTACAACAGTAAATAGGAGCAGTGAGAGTAGACATGCCTTATTTCTAATATAAAGCGAACACTTCACATGTTTCAGCATCAAGCATGACATCTGCTGTGGGTCTTAGTAGACTCCCTTTATCCAGTTAGGAATAGTTACTTTCTATTTCCAGTTTGCTAAGAGTTTTTATTACAATGGGACACTGAATTTTATCAAATATTTTTGTGAAATCATTACTAATGTGCTTTTTTTAACCTTTAATCTACTCATGTGGGAAATTACCTTAATAAATTTTCTGAGGTCAAACCACTCTTTAACATTTTCGATAAAACACCTTCGGTCATGATACATGTTTTAAATATGTGGCTGGGTTCAGTTTTTATTATTTCACTGAGGATTTTTTCATCTAATTTTACAAATAAGATTTACCTTTAATTTTCTCTTATCATATTCTCTTCTCTGGTTTTGACATCAAGATTATCCAAGCCTTATAAAATGACTTGCAAATAAAACATTCTTCTAGACTGTATTTTGTTCAGTTTGTATATTCTCGAAATTGTTTATAGAAGTTTCCTGCAAAAATGTTTAGGCCTTTTGAGATTTTTTTGTAAATAAGTTTTTAACTAGTGACTGAATCCCTTTAATGGTTACAGACCTTTTCCAATTTTTATTTTTTCTTGAGTTAGTTCTGTTGAGATATTTTCCCAAGATGGTGTCCATTTGAAAGTTTCATTGATAATTTCGATTTAGTAAAAAGAGCAATACTAAATTTTCTATATTGTGGAGACATTAATCCACTTGCAGAGTTAAGGGGATTAAATGAGCTGCATGGTCAGTGCCTAAGCAGTGTATTTTCCAGACAGTTCATTCCTCTTCCTTCATTTCCCACTCTGACGAACATTCCTGGAAAGAGTTTCCATTTTTCAAGTCCCTCTTAAATTGTGGTTTCTGAAAGCAAAAAATCCTAGGAAGTATCCTTGTACCCTGAGTGCTCATTACAATAGTTCATCTTCACATCAGACTCTTTTTTCTGGTAGCTACTAGAATTCTAATGATCTTTCTATGCTATACAGCTTTACCATCTTTTCATTATGCAGGTTTTTTTTTTTTTTTTTTTGGACTAACTATAGAAGTCCTCACTACTGTATTAAATTATATTTGTTTTGCTCAAACCCATTTCAAATGATATTTGGGACCTTGATTTTCTAATCAAATGCACTTGCTGTCCCTTCTAGCTTTTTAGCGTATAACCACTGTGAACTACTTTAGGGGTAAAACTGAAACAAAAGGTTCCTCCCTTCATTGATTAGCATTTGGTAAAATTTTTCAGCCAAAGTTGGTTAAAATTTTTTGGTAAAATTTTTAATCTATCTTCCTGTTCTAGCACCCAACCCATATTTCCACTACACTTTCTGTGGATCTATATTTTTCCATTTTTTTAATTTATATGAGATCTTTACTCTTTCATTCAGAACCTGTACTGTCTTCAAATGTTATCATGTAAGTTCACACAAAATACTCATATACTGACCTAAATAATTACCTTTTTCAACAAGGTCATGATATGTAGAGTGGCTGCTTTTTAAACACTATTGCCAGAAATGAATTTTTTCATATTTTTGTGGATTTTCATTTTTTTTAAAGAAATGCTTATTTATTTATTTTGAGGGGAGGGAGGGCAGAGAGAAAGGGAGAGAAACAATCCCAAGCAGGCTCCATGCTGCCAGTGCAAAGCCCAACGTGGGGCTCTATGTTGCCAATCATGAGACCATGACCTGAGCCAAAACCAAGAGTCAGAGATTTAACCAACTGAGCGCCACCCAGGCATCCCATATTATTGCGGTATTTAATGCCAAACTTTCTCCTAAAAACTTTCCACCTTTAATCTTGATGTAATTTTATTTCTATCTCTGTGAATAGAGAGGTGCTATAGACTGAAAGTTTGTGTCCCTCCTCAAAATTCATGTTGAAATCCTAACACCCAATGTGATGATATTAGCAAGTGGGGCCTTTGACAGATGATTATGTAGCAGTGGTACATGATGAGGGCATGGTGTTCTTATAAGAGACATTGAGGAGCTTCTTTGTCCCTTCCACATGAGTATGCAATGTAAAGATGACCACCTATGAAACAGGGAGCAGGTTCTCATCAGATATTAATCTGCTGACATCTTGATGTTGGACTTCCTGGCCTCCAGAACTTTGAGATATAGCTTTCTTTTGCTTATAAGCCATCCAGTCTATGGTATTTTGTTATAGCAGCCTAAAAGGACTATGACAAGAAGATTTTGATCTATTTTCTTATCTGATCATATTCAGCATTTATTCCAAGATTCTCATTCCTCCCATCTATAAATTAGTGGAGAACTGAATTACCCTTAGAGTAACATGGATATCAATAGGGATATTAAATCTAGATTGAAAACATCTCTTTTTGGTAACTCCTTTTTGGAACCAAAAGCAATAATGAAAGTTTGTAGATGTTTTTGAGAGAGACAGAAATAAGGGTGTTATGGTCATGCTTAAAAAATGACTTAAAGATATTTATATTTGAGATTCACTTTCCTTTTAAAATTTTGGTTCTAATATTTGGTTTAGGATGCTACATCTAAGAGATTTAGTGCTGATGCCATCCATTTGTCTAGTTACAAATAAGGACGGCTGTGAGATCTGGAAGGAAGAAAAGTGAAGAGCCAGTAAGGTGTATACCAATCATTTATTTTATACGGATTCATTTACTGAATAAATAATTTCTAAGTGCTTAAAATACACCATGGACAAATGGAAGATTTCAGCCCTCATGCATCTTACATCGTAGCAAGAAAATGGACCATAAACACATAATAGTTTAATAACATTGTATGTTAGAAGGTGATGATCATCATGGGAAAAGGAGAGCAGAGGAAAAGAGAATGAGAATGTTAGGATAAGATAAGCAGTAAACTATGAGACTATAAAGGTGACAGGTGACCAAGACTCCCAGGAGGTCAGGAGTGAGAACACTGGCTGTCTACAGAGGTCTCCAGGGAGATGAAAGGGCTGGAGCAAAGCAGCCACAAAAAGGCAAATGTGCTGGAATCAAGTCAGGGGAGCAGCTCAGGCAGGTAATGGAGATTGGATCAGTAGAGCTTTATGGGTCACTGGAAGGACTATGGCCTGTCGTCAAATGGAAAGTCACTACAGAGGCCGAGAAGAAGGACATGATTGGATTTATATTTCAAATTAATCATTTTGGCTTCTTTATGGAGATTGTGGACTGAGGGGAAGATTGGAGGAGCAAGGGGATAAAGCAAGGAAAGTATATTCTTCTTTTTATATTATAGTATTGTAAATTTACAGTATTTTTTAATGCTTTATTTATTTTTGAGAGAGAGAGCATGAGCGGGAGAGGGGCAGAGAGAGAGGGGGACTGAAGATCTGAAGCAGGCTCTGCGCTGACAGCAGCAAACCTAATGTGGGGCTCAAATTGAGCAACCTTGAGATCATGACCTGAGCAGAAGTCGGGTGTTCAACCGACTGAGCTACCCAGGTGCCCCTATAAATTAAATTATAAATTTATTTCGTTAATTTATGAAATCATTATACACTTATATTATTATAAATTATATTATTATTAGGTAGTATTTTTATATATTATCTTTTTCTGTCTTATCCTGGTAGTTCAATCCAAAGTGGTAGCAGTTGAGGTAACAAGTGGTTGGATTCCAAGCATACTTTATAGGTAGAGAAAACGGGATATCCTAATGGACGTATGAGATGTGGGAGACTTTAACTAGAAAAGCTCTCAAGCAGAAGAAGTAAAGGAGAAACAGGAAACAGATAGGGTTGCAAGACACCCTGGGACAGATCTAGGAAAGAATATTGATTAGCTCTTGCCCTTTACCCCAGCTAGTGATATTAAAACCTATGATCCTTTAACATGTTAAAGAATATACTCTAACAAGGAAATGGGACATTCCTTTCAGAGATGCCTCTGAAGCCAGACAAGTTGCTTCAAAATTGATATATAGTATAGTGAATCCCCTTGGTTTTCTTTTCAAAATATAAAGAGGAGGAGGCAAAACATATAGTAATAAAATACAGTGCAAACCTTGAAGACTGATATCATCCAAAGCTACTGGCTGAAGATATTTTGTGTAGTGATATTTTTTACAATAGCATCTATGTTTTATAGGTCAAAATAAAGAAGACCTGTTCTGTCTCACACCAAATTTAATGTCCTCTGTGTCTGGGAATGCCAAAACATCTCTCTTTGTGAACTGTCACATCTCTGGCTGGTGGGAGCTTTGCCCCGGCAGCAATGATTATTACACAGATCCACTACAGAGCATCGAGGTAAACAGGAGGGCAAGGGAAAATGAAAATCATGAAATGGGAGAGGTGCAATATTAAGTCTGATAGAAGTGTTTCTATGTTCTTTAATTATAACAAATATCCATATTTAGAGGTGTTGGGTTTTTTCTCTTTTTAGAAAAAATATATGTAGACCTATGTATGGTTAATTTCCTTTTCCTTTTTTTTTTTTTTTTCTGCTCCAGTAATCTGATCACAGATTGTTATACTTTGCCAACAGCTATCTTTGGGAAAATATTAAAAAACAAAGACAAAAAACTGCAGAAATCAGCACCCATCTGCTCCTTCAACACCAGCACCATTTCAATGATATTTATAATTCCTTTTATAATAATAAAGTATCTGCTCAGTGATTAATAATCCAAAATACAATAAAACAAAACCAAACAAATGGCCCCAATGTAAGAAAGTAGCATAAGAAGAGAGGCTGGGTGGCTCAGTCGGTTAAGCGTCTGACTCTTGATTTCCGCTCAGATCATGATCTCGCGGTTCCTGAAAGTGAGCCCCACAGTGAGCCCCGTGTGGGGCTCTGCAGTGACCGCATGGAGCCTGCTTGGGATTCTCTCTCCCCCTCTCTCTCTACCCTGCCCAAGCTCTTCCTCTGTTTCTCTCTCAAAATAAATAAACTTAAAAAAAAAAAGAAGTGGCATAAAAAATAAGTTTGGACATAATGCTGTACCTATCAAAATAAAGAAAAGCAACATGTTTTGTGGGCAGAACACTGAGGTGTATATTTAAAGATCTAGTGTTTAGTAAAAAATGACAGTACACGTTTTTTTTTCCTTCTGAAAAACTTGATTACACTCACTGAAGTCATTTGTCTGATGTCTTTTTTAAATTGTTTGTTTATTTTTTAGAAAGAAAGAGACAGAATGCAAGCACGGGAGAGGCAAAGAGGGAGGGAAACACAGAATCCAAAGCAGGAGGGTCCAGGCTCTGAGCTGTCAGCAGAGAGCCTGATGCAGGGCTCCAACTCACGAACGGTGAGATCATGACCTGAGCTGAAGTTGGAGGCTTAACTGACTAAGCCACCGGCTGCCCACATTTGTCTGATGTCTTAATTGAAAATTGCCTCCCAGTAGTCACCTTCTACCCTACGATTTCAGCTGATTGTAGTACTACTGGATCTTTTCTATCATCCTGAAAGATGGATTTAATCGATGTCAACCCAAGAATCTCTTCTCAGTCCCATCTGCCCAAATCTCTACAACATTTCATCTTAAGCCTCTGCATTTTAAAGACAGATAGAAGGATGCTCCCCACAGCTCTTTCAACAAACACATCACCTGGCACAATTACCTAAATGACACACTTTTATTTTCAGCCACTTAATGCATTTCAGAATCACCAGGAATAGAAATACTTCTGGTCTAGGCAGGGTCTCTGTTGAGTTTAACTCTTTCCAGTAATAAAGCCCTGAAACTTTGGGAGGTAAGGGGAACACAGTGATTCTACATGTAATCCTTGAACATAAACTTTGACAACTGGAACTGGTTTCGATAGAAAGTAAAAGCAATTTCATGTAGAGAGAAAGAGTAATGTTCTAGGGCAAGAGTAATGTTCTATTTCTTGAACTGGGTGTTGGTCCCATAGGAATATATGGCTATTCTTTAAACTGTCTAAGCTTTATGCATTCATCAGTATGTATGATATATATCACAATAAAAAAGTGATGAAATTTTCTTTAAAGATCTTTAGGAATTCAAATACTTCAATGTACTACTTCTGAGATTCAGGGAGTTGGAGGTGATATTTCAAAGATTATTCCAGACCTCTGATTCTGTATTTATTACTTATTAGTCAATCCATCACTGTCAACTCTCTATATTAAAGAATATTTAAAGGTGAAAAACCAGAATCTCTTCCATCTTAATCGAGATTTTTAATCAAGAATTAAGAACATGCATGATATATGTGTTATCCTGATGGATTAGAATATGAAGCAGAGACCCTCTCCTCACTATGTTCTTCTTATTTTTATTTCCTGATCACGGACAGAAACTCATTATGAGACAGCTATTCCCTTTGAACTCACAATAAATTAAAAACAAAACAAAGCAAACATATACCTTGAGAGTATAATTACAATGATGCCACATTTCTCTTTTAAACAATAAAAATTACCATTCAACTAAAACTTGAGTTTAAATAAGTTTCTCTGACACGTAGAAGAAAACAAAAGTTAAGAAATTATTAAGTTGTATTCACATTTTTTCTTCCCTTCTCTCCACTATATTTAGCTGAATTTGTCATTTTACTATCTACTAACTGATATCTTGGAAGGAACAATATAAAACTTTAAATGTAGATATTTTTACAAAAAATAAACATAAGTATTTATATTATTAATATTCTTCTTCTTTTGGGGGCAAGTAATTCATGTCCAAAGAACTTAATGACCACTCTTTAAAACTGGTATGACTAAAGATAGTAAAAACGTATGTAGACTTTTAAAAGGCTGTACAAAATACAAAAATGCCTTGATGTTTAAAGTCAATGACTGCTGATCTATAAATCGATACTTATTTACTTTTTTTTTTAACTAATGGAAATAATGGCAGTTTTAAAACCTTAAGAATGATCTCAATATAATCAATTTTTCTCTATCTTAGTAGTGAACAAATAAAAACACGTAACTAAATATTCACAATGTAACGTTCTTTTTAAATGTTGCTTTAAAATGTTTAGAAGTTTTTCTATGAAAACTTACAAAATATCGATACTGATTCCGGTAAATGCATGATGACATCCCTCACATAAAATATTTCTTTAGGGCCGTGGCTTTTTTTCAGTGTTACATTATAATTTAAGGTGAGCCACATAATGGATTGCATTATAATGAATCATACAACTCTTCAAATGACTTATCTAATTTCACTTTGCAGTGCATATATAAAACCACATATATAATTATGTTGTTTTTCTACATGCCTCTTACGTTTCTTCTGATTAATTCTAAATGTGGTTCAGAATCCTGCTGTCTTTGGCTATGAAAAATATAAATACTGAAACAGAGGAAGCTAGTTATTAATGTACCTTTTACATTTTATTTAATTGACAAAAATGCATTTAGTTTCTGAAATTAATCCCATAATATATTACATTTTGTGCTTTCACTTAACAATTTACATCTTGGAAAAAAGTATATTTGTGGCTTGGAATTATTGTAAGAGTAAGTACTATAAAAATAACCCATTTATTAATATGGTTACAAAATACAACATAAGTTATTGAAACTTATTTGCTTCAGTCACTGTTTAACCTCGGGAAAAAACAAACAAAGATAAACAGAAACCATGCTTACCTGGCTTTTACAGGGGCAGCTGGGGTGGCATAATAACGGGATGGAAGAGAAACGTTATAAGGCAACGTGAGAGGGTCTATAACAGAAGCAAATACAACATGTGTGGTACTAAGAGAATGAAGCTAGGTGGTGGTGGAAGGATCAGGAATGTCTTGTAAAATACTCGATCACTATGCTTAATAGGAAGTAAGAAAAGCAAAAGCACATTAGGGAATCACGTTTTTCTGTCACTGGCAGATCTCTAAGTGGGGGAAGAGACACACCGTGGCACTGGCTTCAACTCCGGGTACATGAAAGTTGTGAGTGCAGTCAGGCCATTAGGAATCAGGCTGAGAATAAACAGAAAAAGGCTCAAGAAGGAAGAAACAGCTCCGTCTTTCCACACGAAGTGAGCAGACTTTGCCTCCCCCCACCTCCCCAGCACAAAGGTGCCCTGCTCTCTCTCACTACTCTCTGGGCCTAATCATAGTGAATACTTTCACTTGTTTGTGTGATGGTTCACCTGCCTTACAAGATGGGAAGCTTCAAGAGAGCAAGGCGCTGTATTGAATAATGCCTGGCATATAGGAGGCACCCGATAATATTGTTGAACAGAAGAATTAAATCAACAAGAAAAGAAGCAAAAGGAGGGAAGAAGAAGGACTTAAAGAGTGGGCCACATAGGAAAGAACAGGATTAGAGAAAAAGAAACCACTATCTCAGATGCTACCCGCGGCACCAATCCCTAGGCTAATCCAGAAACCATTACCCAGAAAAAAGCTCAAAAAGAACATTTGGAAAGGGCTCTGCCTATCATGTATTCTACATATTGCAAAAGCTTGTCAGATTGAAAGCCAGAACATCAACTGCATTTTATACATATTGCTATTTCAACTAAAAAGTGGGGGGAAAAAATCTTTAATGGGGAATATAATTGAGAGGTTATTCAAATAAGTGGCTTTTCAACATAAAATATTAATCTTTTCAATAATCATATTTGTAAGAAAGAAATGGAGTACTATTGTATGGACCATAAGTTCAAATTCTGATCCTGAGCACTTAAATTTTTTCACAGTCATCACTATATTAATCTGCCTTTTTTGCATTTTACTGCTGTTATGTTCAAAAATTCAATCTCCCAGACAAATGGCAATTCAGGAACACAATTCAAGTGATATATTATTCCCTTTGACTACAAAGGTGTATTTTCCCATTCAGATTTTGTTCATTCAAATGTTGCAATAGGTGTTACATCATACAAAATACACACTCTGCTTTCTCAACTACTATAACATAGAGCAATTTCTGCAATACCCTCACTCTTTCTCTGAAACACTGAAAATATATTTTAAATTTAAATTAAATCAGAGAAGTTATTTTTGTTATTTCCTTTGACATTAACTTGACTATTTTAATTGTATTCAATGTATCTTGTAGGTTAAAAGTAAAATGTCATGAGCCTTGTTATTTAAATTCCATATATGAAAATCATCTGTCTGAAATATTTTGACATACACAAGGTGACACCGTACCTAGTAATACTGTTCAGCAAAAATTAAATATCTTTCGGTATTATAACCCCCCCCCCCATTTGGGGGCAAGTTTCTTCCAGTTTTAGAACACTTTTATCTACTTCATCTTTAGACATGCGAATCCTGCAAACAGAAATGATGAACTTAAAAGGAGAAAATTAATGCATATTCTTGTTTATAAAGAATCTCCTCTGAAGAATTTACAGACTCAATTCCAATAACAAAGCTGTTTTTTCAGCCTGACAACCCAGCCACCACCAATGATAAATATACTCTTTAATGAGTCAGCAGCTGAGTAAATTTCTTTAAGTGTACCCAAATCCCATCTTCCATGAATAGATGGTTATTGGTTATTGCTTAGCTTATACATATTCACAGAAGCCAACGTGCACGCTCCTGAAAAAAGAAGGAACCAGCTGCATGACTCTAGCCATGTCCTATAAACCTCAGGACTATCATCCTTTAAATAGGCTATAGTGTGGGCTAGATGTGGCAATATATGTAAGAATGCTCTGAAAAACTATACAATGCCATACACACACAAGATTCATATTATCACAGTAATGACTAAAACAATGTGAAGGATGTCACTTTCATTGATTTGTTTCCCTTTCATGTAAGATTTGTGCCACAAGGGGAAACAATGCAGAGACTAAAAACTAAATAGAAATGGTCCCTTTGCACTGGTCTCTGTATACAATACACGCAGCAATGAATGCACAGTAAGTAGTTAGATACCATCTTCTCATACCCAGGTTATTGTAATTGCCTCCTAACTCATCTCCCCACTTTTGCCCTTGCCACCTTATAATCTGTTCTCAATGCACAGCAATCATAGTAAGCCTTTGGTAAGGCAGCTCATATCTCGCTGCTTAACACCCCTCTCATTTGAGTCAGAGTAAAAGCAAGAGTCATCATCCTGGCATGCGAGGCCCTACAAAACCAACCTCTCCCACCGCCCACCCCTCTTCATGGGTCTTTCCTCCCTCCTTCCTCTCCCCTGCTCCTTATCCTACAGCACACTGGCCTTCTTGCTGGACTTCACACAGGCATGTTCCCACTTCAGAGTCTTTGCACTAGCTGTTTCATCTGCCAAGAATATTCTCACCCCACGTAGGTAGGTATCCATTTGGTTTCCTCTCTTGCTCACTTCAGGTCTTTGATAAATTATCACCTTTACAGTGAGGTCTTCATTGACCTTGACATTTAGAATTGCAACATTTCCCATGCTCCTAGGATCACCCACCACCCTGTACTGCTCCAAAGTGTTTAGTTTAATTACAATATTACCTATTTTACTTATTACTTTGTTTAATTTCTGACTGTAAGCCCCATGAGAGTAGGGATTTTTGAAAGCTTTATTCACTATTATACCCCCAATACCTAGCATAGTGCCTCACACATAGCAAGACATCAGCAAATATTTGTTAACAGATATGCAACATTCAACTAGTACAATATTATAACAAACTCTTTTGTACTCAGTTCAAGGTAAATGTTCCAAAAAGAATGGGTGCTCTCTTTGGCAGCACATATACGAAAACTGAAACGACATAGAAATTACCATGGCCATTGCATGAGGGGGACAGAGCCATTGCAAAAGAAGGGGAAAAGATTATACAAAGATGAGGAACAAAAGTGAAATTTAAAAAAATCATCCAAAACAAAATAAACTAATTGGCATTAAACTCAGGAGAGCTCCAACATATTCATAAAACCTTTACTTAATTAGTCAACATAGAATTAAAGAACACATTTCAAATCCATCTTTGACTAAAATTTTTTCAAAAGGGAACCATTTAGTGTTAGACACATTCAATAATTAAGTTAATTATATATGCCTTTGCTTCTCCTCTGTATATGAAATAAAGACTGCTACTCAAATAAGTAGGAGAACTCTGCATTTTGCTGCCACAAACACATAAAGATAAAATTTGTATTTCAGCCATTACTCTATAACAGCTTCATGGACAATCGCAAATTCAATGTAGGATGTGTTCTCAGAAAATGTGAGCCCTTAGGGATAGGTGTGGGGAACGCAGCATCCTTCACCCTGTGAATAATACTAAGCTCCACTCATTGGAATGTGAAAAAACCAAGTTGCCTTTCAAGTATAGATGGTAAATGAATTAAATATTTTTAAAAGATATGCTAATTTCTTCTATGAAACCAAACCTTGCAAACAAGATCTGACAAAATTATGATTTTTACAGATTTTTACGGGACTACCCTTATTGAGTCCCAGTATCAAACATCCTTTCATGCCACTTATCTCAATGGCCACACCAAAGAGAAAAGTGGAGTTGTCATTCATATGATGTTTGATCTGCACAATGTGTTTTTTCCCTTCCCCAACATCCTGTAGCACTGATGACCTTTATATAAAAAGCTTTGTATTTTAACCGTTTCTTGTATGTCCGTACTGTTTCTGCATGACGGATGCTTGAGGGCAGAAATCCTCAATTAATAAAGACTCAGTTTGATGAGGATGAATCCACTTATAACATCATCAAAGAAAAGCAAAGAATGTTTATAAATAACGGGAAGCACAGCTGTAAGCATTAATATGGCCTCTCCATTTCCTCAACCAATAGAAGTAAACAGGAAAGATTCCTGGCAAAGATATGATCCCCACAAAACATGCCTGGAGGGACCTCAGCTTCTCATTTATTCACTTTCTAATAATATAGTTGATGAAACATTATCATCTTCATTTTACAAGTGAGGAAACAGTGGTCTGAATGAACTTACAAACTTTAACTTGTTCAAAATGACAAAATATCTAAAAAAAATAAAAAAGACTTAACCCTAGGAGTGTCTGACTCAAAGCTTGTGCCCCTTGTTACTTAGCTGTTTCGCCTCCCGTTGCTCTAGAGGTGGTTATGTACACAAATGTCTGGTATTACACTTTCATGTGAATGAGTTCTCCGTGACTTATCCTTCTAACCAGTTATTGAAAAGTTGGTATATCTAATTACAGAATAAAGAGCAATATGTAAGAATAAAAGAAAAGGAGGACAATATTTGGGAGAAAGGGGACATACATGGAAGCTCCTGAAGCTATACCAGACTAGCTTGGCCTTGCCCTAGCTATGTTCATGGGTCAATGTCAGGCCTGACTTAAAACGGTGTTAGCTCCAATAATATTTTAGTATTCTTGTTAAGAGGAATTACTGTGTGTCCCCAAATAATCAATACACTACTAGGTAAAGTAGGACTCAATTATCAAAACAGAGAAAAGTTTGGAAATTTGCAATCATGGTTAGATTCAGACATTTATAAATTTTTCAGGTTATAAAGAACTACTAGACAAAAGACGTAAAGGGAACAGCTCTGAGACCATCTTTAAAGCCTGGGTTTTAAGGGAATGTAGAACTTTAGTACTACTGGTTACAAAGGCAGTTAGATGAAAACATAGAGCATGTCATAGGAAAGTTCAATGACTGGAGGAAGGTGTAATGTGTGCAGAAGAAGAGCGAGAGGAAGAAAGACAAATTAGTTCCTATAAAAAATGACAATATTGTAACAAAATGCCATGAATTTCACTTAGCATCTTAACATGATTTAAGAATTGTACCATATTGGGGCGCCTGGGTGGCGCAGTCGGTTAAGCGTCCGACTTCAGCCAGGTCACGATCTCGCGGTCCGTGAGTTCGAGCCCCGCGTCAGGCTCTGGGCTGATGGCTCAGAGCCTGGAGCCTGTTTCCGATTCTGTGTCTCCCTCTCTCTCTGCCCCTCCCCCGTTCATGCTCTGTCTCTCTCTGTCCCAAAAATAAATAAACGTTGAAAAAAAAAAAAAAAAAGAATTGTACCATATTAGCATAGAAGTAAATTTTTTCCAGTTAAAGCAAATACTATATGAGGAAAGAGTTATCATATTGTTAGATATTTACTGTGTGCTAACAATGCTACCCAGGAAATACACAAACTTCACCCACCGGGCTTAAAAACCGTATGAAATATACTCATACTATACATAGCATCACAATTACTTTCAGCTATTGATAATATATTTCTACCACACACATTTGCATGTTTTAGCAATTGCCACAAAATAGTTCAAGCTAATTCCCTAAAGACTTAATCCATGTTGAAATGGGTCCTTAAAAAAGCTGATAGCATACTTTGTACAACAGAGCACAGTAACAAAGGGTCACACTTAAAAGATATGCATATGAAGCTACATTCCTCTTTCACACATCTTGTCTGCATTTTCAAAATTGAATAATAAGCATGATATTTTTAACAAGATAATTTTCACTTCCTTTGCATATAATAAAAATGTCAGAATCTTAACTTTTTATGCCTATATAATGGATTACAAGGTTATAAAAATGTATTTCAATATAAAGGTTTCCAAGAGTTTTATAATAAAATGGCCAGGAGAAATGAAAATGAGATTAGAAACCGAAAGAACTAGGTTCTAGTCCAAGGTCTGCCACAAACTAGCTGTGTGACCTTGACCGGCAAGTCTATGACCTTCAAGCAGCCAAAATCCCAACTGAGCAGAGCTGACACAGAAGTTGAAACTTATGGTCCCTAGATTAGTACCTTAACCACACTGAAGTTCATATTCTGATCTATAAATTGACATACTTGACTTCTGACTTACCCTGCAACCCTGACACTCATAACCACAATGAGCAGAAGTTTAACAACCGATGAGCATTATTCCTATAAAATCTGTGAGCCTCCTTTAGGTCCTCCATTTTTTTCAAAGCAAAAATGCCTAATTTGCTGTGTATAGGATTTTTAATTAATAGGAGATGAGCGTATCCCAGCTAGACATCAGCCATGGTTACAGGCAAATATTTACCTAGTATATTGAAAGAGCTCTATATATGTTGTTTGACCAGTGGACTACTGACATGATGCACGACCAGGGCCCAGAAAAAAGAGACTAAGTAAATTCTCTCTAGATTCTGAGATTTCCAAAGGTAATATACACACAGATAATCTGTATACATTTGGATAAAATATAAGATATATTCAGAATTATTCCTAATAGGACTCTTTTCTAAAGACAAAAACCTCTTACTTGCTAATTTTTGGCTTTTTTATTTAAAGACTACATATGAAAAATCCAAAAGGAATTGTTTGTTTACATGAATATATATCAAATATTCTTACAATTTAGCAACTTTTATTGATAATTATAACCATTAAAAGCTTAGTCTTTAAAAAAAATGAAGTACATATAGATTAGCCTAAATTGGAGTACCCAGAAAATGTTTTATACATATAACTTTCAGCCAAAATTCACAGTATGCAAACTCTATCACAAGAGCCACATCTTTATATTAGTAATAGCTTTCATTCCTGAGCACTTAGCAGGTGCTAATAAGCTCTTTGAATTATTATATCTTTAAATCTTCAAAATAACCCTATGAGGTAGGAACTTCATATCTGCAAATGCAGTTGATTAAGTCATATATACTTTCAGCCTATGCTGAGAGCTAAAGGATACTACCTTGGAGATTACATAGGTTCATTCTTCCTCTCCTTCTTTTTTCAAGTAATAAAAAGGAAGCAAAGAAATAATAATATGATAAATATCAATGCCACAGATGCACTCAGCATATAAGCATGGAACTGCCCAAACCCAAACGCCAAACCACACCCAACCATCTGCATTTCCACTCTATCTACCATGAACTAGGAAACTAAACTTACTAAACTAGGAGACACCTTCTATATGCCACACACTGTTATATACAATTCAATCTCATGTAACCTTCACCACTGCCCTAGATGTATATGACTAGCCCCATCTTACAGATGAAAAAACTGAATAACTTACAGTAGGTAGTCAAAAAGTGGTAAATCAGGCCTCTGATGCCAAAGTCAGTATTCCCTAGGGTGTACCCCAGCATTTCTACAGCAGAGACACAACTGATATTCAGAGTTATGATCAGAAGGCATCAAGACAAGGTAAAGATATAGTCAATATAGTACATAAAGAAGAAAGGGAAATAGAACATCTTAGAAGAAATTGAGTGTAGTTTCAAAAGAAAAATTACAACAAATGTCGGGTAAAATTTTACTATAGAATAATATCTGCTTTTTTATCTAAATTACTCAATGTGGTAATAAGAGTGGTGTTTATATTAAACTCACAGTAACCTTCAAAAGATATTGTAATTTATATTTTACAGACCATTGGAATCCTAGCTCTAAAAAAAAGTATGCTTCATGAAAAGGGACTTGGAATAGATCGATTTATAGGCGTTTTTCTAAAAATAATAATATTTGTTTACAATGTTCAGTCATTATTCATGTTAGGATATAATTAAAAATAAAAGGGAATAAAAATATTAGAATATGATCAGGAATGTGTTATAAAAGAAGTTTACCAAGATTTTATCTTGTTTTGTTTTCCAAGGATCATAATGTCTCAAAATACTTATATTGTCCTTCCAGGGAGGTAAGGTATGGCTTGTTAAAAGAAGACAGTAAAGAGAAGAACTGAACAGTTCTTGACTTTTATTCCTTTTATATTTAAACTAACTGGATCTGAAGGTTTTTAATTATCAAGCAATATGATTAAACTGAAAATGTTTCTTAACACACTTTTCTTCTGTAGTACAAATTAAGGACATTAAAAGGAAATTTTTTCATGTATGGTTGAATGGCTTATAAAAGCAACTGTGTATCACTGTATTCTAAATTCACCTTAGTCTTCACATCCCTTCAATGATACTACCATTGAAGAACAAAGATGAGGCACAACAAATTATAACTTTCTCAAGACAGAGTGCTTTCTGTTAAAGCCTTCGTATTTCCTAATCCAGTAGACAGAAAGAGGTCTGAGGTCTGCGTTTTCCGTTCCAAGAGTGTCAATTACATTGTAAAACCTGTTAAAGAGCATAGGATTACTAGCTAGAACATTTAGAAACAAATTTGTATCTTTAAAGATTGCAGTCCCAGCAGAGTGTTAATCCCATTACCTAAGGAAAGGTTTGAGGTTGACTCTCTAAATGGATTGTAAAAGGTAGGCAGTTGCTTGTGTGTCTCAAATATGTTCTCTACAGGAGGGCACCAGCAGCTCAGAGTGGCTTCAAATGCTTTCTCATTGCAATTTTTCTTTTTTAACTTTACCCTCTCTCTATAGAGTCATACAAGCTTCTCTTATTTTATGCCAAACACACCAACAAAAAAGATTTAAATTGTAATTAATTATGGCACAGTATAAACGATGAAAGATTTCTGGACATCCATTCCTCCTCAAGTCCCTTGTATCAGAAAGCTAAAACATTACATACAGAGGGCATTATCGGTTTAGGAAGAAAGCTCCTCATCCTACATACTGCCTTAGCTTAAGTTATTCTAATTTACAAGAAAGTGTGGGGAGTAACAAGTCTTCAAGTTAAAAAAAAAAAGTATCTATTAGAATAGGCTTTCAATAACTTCAAACAAAATAAAATTTTATTACATTATTTTAGATCTCCAGATGACAAGAGATGTGTAGACATTTAGTAAAAATAGTAAGTTATAACAGCAACTAACATTTTTGAAGCTCTTACTTTGTAACTGTTTGCAAATATTGGATTCTTATCTTTAAATTGTGAAAAACATGACTCCATTGGGTTAAATAATTTATCCAAAATTACAGTAAGTCAGAATTTAAGCCCAGCTTTTACAATGCATAAATCACTTTCATAATCTTATTTACATATCATAGTACTTTAACTCTATAAAGTAGGATTAGTCTCCTATTTACTCATTAACTGTGGTGAAATTGAGACTCAAAGAGGTTCCATGACTTGGCCAAGTCCACACAGTCTGTACTCTTGGAGCTTGAATTTTAGGCTACATTAAATGGTCTCCTGGCGCCACATAAGATGGTCTTTCCAGCATATCATGCTGCTGTTAAAATCTGACATTAGATATTTGATCTCATACACAGGCAAACAGTAAATGGTCAGGTTACTATTAAACATGTCATTGATTCTCTTCTGATTCTGTTCTCTTCAACTATTAAGAATATATTCGATTTACATAATATATAATTTCCTACCCAAGACTTAGATCTAAATTTTGCAACGTTGAACAAAAGATAATAGTATTATAGAATCTAAAATCATTTCTCTCTAAGAGATCCATTATCCAAGGTTTCTTCTCAGGAGTCTGATAAGGAAATATTTGATGTTTAAAATATAATTATTAGCCATTTAATTCGTATGTTTGAGTATGACTTAGATTTTTCTCTTTTCTGTTAACTTACACAAGAGGCTGACTATGTTACAACTCAGAGCCTGAGGGCTCCCAAAGACCATCATTGCTCAAGTAGAAAAGGCAGTGTCTCCCCCACTGTTGAGTTTCTTGGATCTTAGGAAGTCCAAAGAGATCTTTCATTAACTAATGGGTAATTTCCTATTCCTGACCATTTCAGCATCTGACAGGGTCTCTGAAGTCTAACTTGCCATCTAGACATAGGTCGGCAACAATATGGTAACTACAAGGATTAGAACATAAAGGTGTTTGTTTACAAAAGCCTGTATTGTATATAGTTTACATTCCTTAATAAAAGAGTTAAATTTTTAAGTAATTTATTTCTCATCATTTTTAAGTAATTTATTTCTACTCCCATAAAACTAATTAGGAAACACTGTCACTTGTATTTAACAGTTTTGAAGCTTCCTTTGCCTCACCCAAAGGAAACAAAACATTTAGCATGTATTAAGCAGGAAGTACAACAACTTCACAAATAGAATGGTTACAGCAAGCGAGTAAACTTAATAACAGAAAAGTAACCAGATGCCACCTATCACAGTTATATATGGTACCAATTAATTACACTCAGCTTTTTAATATTTTAAGTGCTGGGAAAATATTTAGTCAAAACTTGGAGGATTCTATATTTGGTGTGAAGGAGTTTAAATACACAGTGACTATTCATCCTAGTGACTATAACAAATGACAACTTCCATTTGTACAGAGAATGGATAAGATAAAGCACCATAGCTATCAAGTTTTGGCTGGATTCATTATAAAATTCTATTCTCAATAGGTTTATTAAAATGTTCTAAGAATAAATACCACATATTTGGAAATTTTTGCAGAACCCTTCTCCCATGGAATATCTATTTGGTTTCACAAGCTATGCTCATGAACACTTGTCTCTTATTTTCTAAATATTTATGAATAACACAGTCTTTAACTCAATAGCGTTTTTCTTGGCATAGTTCTTCTTCCAGATGCAGCATCAAGTATGGTCTGGAATTAAGGATCAAGTAGCATCTTTAACGCTGCTTTCCTAAACCATCTGCTAGTTTTGGGAGGTTTTAATAAACCAAATGTCATCTTAAATGTTTCCATTTCCAATGCTCCTAACCACAATAAAAGCGTTAGGTTAAATTAATGCTTAATAAACTAGGAACACACAAAGAAAAGATTAAGTAATGAAAGTGGAAGTATTTTTCTCCTAAACAGAGAAGGGAGCAAAACTCTTTTCCAGGGTCAGAGTCTATTTGATATATAGTTTCCTTTTGTGACTTGATTATCCTAAGTTCAAACTCTGCCTTACAAAGTAGAAATGAGAACAGGAATGTAAAGATTTATGGTAAATTTAAACTTAAGACCACTGGTACCAATCACTGCAGTTTCTTTCTTCATGGCCACTCTTGGGGAGAAAAATGCCCATAGAAAAAGAGAGGATCCATAACTCTAATTCCTAGTCAAGTATGCTCTACGACTCCTTAGTTTTAACTGTTCACCCTGATTGTAGTTTGACATCTGTTCCAGGGCTGCTTCCAGGAATCAAGTCGCAGATGCAAGAAAGATTGGATCATCCAGTTGCTCAGTCTTTCCTGTCTAATTAATTCCCACATGAAAGTTCTACATGATGGTCACATACTTAAAATGAAACATTCTAAGGAGGAAAAAAAAATTATTTTAGCCTTTGATTTTAACATTAGGGGAATTATATACCATTAATTCCTACTTATATTTTTAAAAATCTTTTTAAATTTTCATGTAACTCTCTTCCCTTAAAGTGAGTTAAGATCTTGTAGCAGTTTATGACTGTTTTAACTCCATGTGGCTAAACAAACATTGTGATTTTATTCTGATCCCATCCCAACATCCCATATTCCTAAGACTGTCAGCTTTGATAACACAAATGTGAGAGATCTAGTTCTAAAGGAGCTAATGCTTTTTCCTCATAGTTTTTCTATCTTCTCTATAATTCCATACTCTTCATTCATTCTCCTCTTCTCCACCAAAATTATATTTCAAAAGATAACGTCTGAGAATTTTTTTCAATATTGTAGAATTCTGTAGAAATATTCTTTATCATGTCCATTTGGAAAAGTTCAAATATTCATTAGTCAGACATTATACAAGGATGGCAGTGGGAAAACAGCAACTTGGCTAGCTGAACTTCATTCAAACTTACACTGTTATCTTCAAACTATATTATACACCCAGACATTGTATTTTGGGACTGTGGTAAGAGGAGTTAACAAATTAAATGAAAACATTCAAAATACACCACAGTTTCTGTGACCTGGTGTCAACATTCAGATTTAACTGAGGAGCCTAAAAACTTGGGATTATGGGCTTCTCTTCACTGCCCATTTGGAGATGCATTCATCTTAGAGTTTAGAATATAATCTGGCCTCCCACTGAACTACACTACAAAGAATGGAGCATTTTAAATTTGTACCGAGTACCTTACAAACATATTTATTTTCTTCCTAAAGTTTAAATCCCACCCCTTTCATCCTCATGATCTCAGACATCGCCACTGCCCATAACCTATTTTTGTTCTATCAAAACTCTTAGATTGGACACCTAGATATTGAAAGCCAAATCAAACCTCTTGGGCACTTTGGAATTAGACTCACCTGGAAGGCAGGACCCTTTCTAAGGCCAGTTTTGCCTTTTGGATTTTGGAAACAAGTAACATTGGCACAGACTTTAAGAACTTAGGGGACCGAGGAGGAAAAAAAAAGACCAAAAATAACCAACAGTAAATCAGCATGGCCCAGAATGAATTCAAACCAGCAAAAAACCAAGGTTGGATAACTTGGATAATGGCATCAGGATAGTGCAGAATATAAGGAGTGTCAGGAGCAGGGCAGGAACTGCTGCCCTCCCTTCTCTTTTGCTTCTTTCCATGCTTAATACTTCATCTCTTAAGCTATGCATTATTCCGACTTCTTTCACCTACTCCTTCTCTTCCAATCTTCTCATCTTGTTTAAATGCAAGACATTTTAGTAAAATGCATTTTTAATTATATTATCTTTGAATCCTGGTGTCATGTAATAGTAGATCATGTATTGCCAACCACTTATTTAACTTATACACTTGGATATAACAAAAACAAAAAATTCGATCAACGTCACTCAATTTGCTGTTGGCATGCATGGATAAGTTAGGTGAAAGGTGACAATGAAATAATGGTTTAAGATTTTAACCAAAGATAAAAAAAAAAAAAAAGAAAAAAAACACCTTTTTGGATAAAAATTTTAAATAAGAACAAAAAGTTTTTAAAGGAACAGCCCAAAGTATACCTAATGCATCATCTCTTTAGGAAAGGGGTGAAAATGTAGGTGACTGTTTAATCGGCGAAACAATTATAGTGATATAAACTTGGTTTGTGTAACCAATATTTATGGGGTGTTAACTATGTGCCAGGAACTGTCTAGACATGCCAGACTCACACAATAACTGCCATATTAAAAAAAAAAAAAAAAAAAAAAAAAAAAAAACTAAGGAGGGAAATTTGAAGAAATAGCAGAGCTAATTTTTTAAAGAAAGGATAAAGAAAAATGTGACGCAACTTAAAAAAGACAAGGAAAAAGAAAAAAATGTAATAGTCTAAAAACTATCTTAAGAAATAAAAACAGTTGGCTGGCTCAGTTAATCGAGCATGAAAGTCTTGATCTCGGGGTTGTGAGTTCAAGCTCCATGCTGGGTATGCAGATTACTTAAAAATAATAAAAAATCTTTAGAAAAAGAAATGAAAATAGTTAAGGGAAGCAAAATAGTATTTTATCGCACACAAAAAAGCAGGGTCTATTACTGGGCTATCTTTTATATATTTATAGTTTGTTACATGGAATTTCTACACTGATTTGAGATACTTTAAAAAAAATATATCACATCTTTTTTTCTTTGCTGTGTTTGAATTAAATGCACATCTTAAATATACAATTCAATGAATTTTAATGAATTATACACCTGTGCCATCACCACATCAGTAGGGAACTTCTAGTCCAACCAATCCCCACACCACCAGGGGGAACGTATCTCTTTCCCCATTTTTAAGTTTTCCTTGTAGTTAACTTTGTGTGGACAGGCCTCATATCTGCTCAGCTAAACTGTAAGCTCCTTATCATCACCAACTTTTCTCAGAGCTAGTAGGGACTCTAGAACCGGTGACCCAACTCCCTCACATTACCCACAAGAAAATGAAGAACAGAAAGTTAGCATAAATCCTGGGACTAAGACAAGGGAACTCACGTTCTCTCAGGCCAGTACACTTTCTATCATGTTTGAAGTAAAAGATTCACTTTTCCACATCCCATTCAACACCTTGTCCAGGTGCTCAGAAATCTCTTTTAACTGGAAAAAATTATTAATGAGATGAAACATCTTTTCCTCTAAGAAGCACTTTTCCTCCCCTTGTCTCTCGGTTGTCCATCAGCACTTGGACTGGACATGAGTGGGGGGCACACATTGGACACTGGGATGAGGAGGAAGCCAGGTGGGCAAGCATGGCAGGGAGTCCATACCAGCCATGGGTGCATGTCTAGAGCAGTCTGCCCTCTGCTCAGTCTCTCCCAAATGTAAGTGCCCTTCTCAGCATTTTTTCCCTCTTTTCAGTTTAACACTTCATTGTGACACCACCTTCTCAGTCTCCTCTGCTGCCCTTTCTTGGGTTTAATCTGGAGAGGATGAGGTTGGAGGGGACATGTACTCTTCACACGCAGGACACTTCGAGGAGTCAGGTGGGTCTAAATGGCACTAGGGAACAGTAATCTGGAGCCCATCTTCCCACAGTAATCTCAATCCCTCTACTGGATTAGCTGGATTATGGGACTCCTCATTTGCAAAATAAATAATAATAGGGTTTCTGTAGGAATGAACTAAGAATGTACTTAGAAAACTGTCAGGCACACACGAAGTCTTCAATAAATGTTGGTTGTTATTAGCCAAGTGACATCTGCCAAAGTTCTCTGGAGATCCACACTAGATAGATGATCATAATGAGATGGATATTGGCAAATGTAAACTATATAGAAAATATTGACACAGAATAAAACTGTCACAGAAAGAAGAAACAGGTTGGGAAAGGAGACAAGGTAAGTTAGAGAAGGAGAATTTAAGCGAATGACTGTATGTTCAGGTGCTCTGGGGTGCCTCTCAATTTGGAAACTCCTTTCTCTGAATTTCTGCAGCACTTTGTTTATGGTTCTTATCCTAATCTGTTTTGTTAAATCAAAATTATTCCCATCCTTCCCCTACGGAGAATGTAGGATCATTGGGATAAATGTTTTCTACGTAAACTAAAATGCATTTTACGTAACTAAAATTAAAACTCTTTTCTTCTTTCCCACCCCTACTCTTTGCCTGGAAACACTGCAAGCTTGAAGAGAGGTGATTATATATTCAAACAAAATGAGAAACTAATCCAAAGTTTTATCTTTAAAAGTTTCTGGTAATAGAAGATGATAGATTTCTACACATAATTATTTTCTTTCTTTTCTGTATTCTCCCTTCCACAACTCATCGTATTTTTCCGTCCAACTGGGAAGTGATTACCTTTACCAATTTAATCTTCAAATGCTTGTCAAAGTCCCCAAAGTCACTTGCCCTTTACTGTAAGTGGGTTTCCACAGGAACCATGAGCAATGAGTGTATTTCACGTTCTTCAGAATGATTTTCAATCCAACTCCTTTATTCTTTGTGCTAACATTCTGTGAGCAACAGTCTCCTTCATTCACTTGCCCCCACAAGTGCGGTAGACCATGTTTTTCATTTGGCACTCAGAACTATGTATCCATTTGGACAGGGAAGGGGGAAGTCAAATCAGTTTCCCATTATTTAATTATATATAGAATTCATGTTATTATGAATGCATGTGCAGTCTTTACAAATCTAGACTATCTGTTTGCACAAGTATCATAGATTCCAAAATACGTTTCCAGGAATATGAAATAACTATATTTTTCTTCTTTTTAAAAAATGTCCTTATTTCGGTGCTTCCAATGCCTTAAATGTATGTTTTCTACATAACAATCAACCCCCATTCATTCGGCTGCATCAAAATTGGATGAGCATAAATTTCTATCCATTTCTTACCCTGATATCTAAATAAGCACCATTCATCATAATTTATTTCTAACAGTTATAAATACACAATTTTTTAAAATTAGCATATTCTTCTAAATGATTTTTGTGTTGGGTTTAGGAGACAGCATACTGAAGAATTTTTATTTGTTAACTAGTGCTTGCGCTAATAGTTCAAAACACAGGACCCTGATTTAAAATCATCTCTAATAACCTCGCTAAAAACAAAATGCCCCATCAGCTCCATTTGTTTAGAAATTTTAACTTTGTAAGGTATGGTGACTTTATGTTATGCTCTACATATTTTAAGCAGAGGAAGGAAGTGGTGAATTAAAAAACATATATATTAATTAATGAATATTTCATCAAGTTGCAAACCAACTGTCTTGAAAACCCTTATATATTATACGTAACTTTACATAAGTCATTTGGTGGCTTCAGCAAGAGGAATATACTCTATTTAAACTGGCTCATGTGATGATCAGGAAATTCTGCTGCGACCCCCCTCTCCAAGCTGACTGAAGGCAGATGGTGCTGACATGTTCAGCTGAGGGAAGCGTTGATCACAGACTATCTGCCAATCAAACACTTGGGAAAGAAATGAGCTCCATCTGTGTTTTAATTACTACAGCAAAACCATCCAATGTAACTGCCAGAGCTGCACATTTTCATAGAGTACAAGAGACATAACACGTAATTTCTTTCAAAAACTAAAGTAGAAATTGCCATGTACTAGAAAAAAAAAAGAGCACTGTCAATTAAGAACAAAATCTAGTGATAGTGTGAATATCTTCTCCAAAATATTTCTATTTTACCTCAGCTTTATATTATACTCTTTTTCTAAGGCAATCCTAATGTGTATGAGAGAATTATATACACAAAAGAGGTAATCATTGAAAAGTAAAATATGATCCAAATATTCTGGACACCAAAGGGTAATCCTACTAAAATTCAATAAAATGAGAAAATCTCATTTATTGTAATATGCAAATTTATATTATTGTTTTTGTAATTACATAGTACGTATTATACTTGTTAATATATCTTTAGATTATTATAAAAATTCATGTCAGTAAGAGAAATACCAGAGCTTTCAAAACGTTTCTGGTAAGTGACAGACACCCTGTTCATTTTCTCCCAAATGATATTAGGCTGTTTGGTTATCGTGCTATTATTCTCGTAAGTGAGTTCATTCTGGGACTCACCTTATTTCATCACCATGTGGACAGGAAGTGTCGAAGTACAGACATACTAGGACTTTGCACTTCCACCCTGGATGTGTTCAGGGGCTCCCCATGACTGGGATGGGCAAGCAAGCAAGAAGAGTATAGGGAGGGATTAAAGGGAAAGAGGTCTCTTTTGCCTTAACATTTTGTATTCTCCCAACTCAGTCTTCCCTGCCACCTCTCACTAGCACCAAATATTTAGCATCAAGGATTATAGAGTAACTTCAGGGATTCACAGCGACCTCAAAGTTTTAGTTACGTTTTGAAGTTTGAGAAACTATAGGAACATACACAAGTAATGACAGTAAAAGGATTTCTAAACTCTAAATGTGCATTATGACAAAATAATTTCATTCATCCAATAAGCATTTATCAAGTGCTTATTATATGCTGGGTTGGAGTAAAGATGAATAAAGATGGCCCCTGCCCTAAAGGATCTCAGAGTCTAGCTAAGTGGCCAACACCATAAGTACCTGAAGACAAAACAAAAACATGTAATGAGACGTATAAATAAAGTACACGCATGGTGGCAGAGAGGAGGGAAAGAGTAATCTCGTTGGGATTCAGGGGGACTTTCAGAAGGATAAATGCTTTCACTGAGACAAATAAGGCAGAAGTGGGGGAAGACGTATCAGATGGGGGGACAGCATGCAGAAAGGCAGGGACACCTGACAGTTCATAATGTTCCCTCCTGCCTACTTATCTCTTGGGAATGGTGATCTACAGGTCAAATGCAACCAAGAGATTATTTGGCATAGGATCTAAAAGGGACCCATTACAATTCGCCATTTGAAAATTATTGGTGACTCTTTACAGAATAGTCTTAGGTTTGAAGCAGGTTTCAAAATACATGAAAAATGAAGTGGGCAGCAGTTTAGCAGGAAGAGGAGTAGGGGAAAGGTGAAGAGGAAAGGGGAGAGAGGGAGGAAGAGGGGTGAGTATTTAAGAGGAGACAGGGTGGAAAGAAGATTTCAGAACTAAGCAGGCTGAAATCGGACAGAAATGGCTGCTCTTAGTGGGACTGTATAAAGTTTGGTTTATTTTTATAACTAATTGAAGAATTATGTTTCTTCAAAATTATTCATTGAATTATTCTTGATCAAGAACTATTTCCTTTTACATTAAATAACCAAAAATGTTTATACAATCATATGTAACTTTTGCTAATCCAGTTTATTTTTTCTTATCCAAATTATCACCCACCCTTAATGATACCTACCTTCTCATATTTTTTCTCAGTTTTATCCCCAGAACAAGTAATGACAAGACAGTTAATAAATGCTACCTTTTCACAGCATTGGTAAAGAAATGGTCTTGCCTTGAGCCAATTTTCATATTTGCTATGGAATTCAGATATCAATTCACTATCAGAGTCCCTTGACACAGATAATTCAGAACTGAGTATACTAAGAGAAACACTTTCAAAATGTTCTAAAAACACAAAACTTTTAGAAATATATCAAAGATCACCATTATCACCCTAAAATCACCACCATTTTATAATTATCAGAACCTTGATCCTCAATCAAATGCTACCTCATCCACATATAAAAGGTAACTAGGTTACCAATCCAACACCAAACAATGAGATGTTTTAATAACTAGATGTTTTTATTTCCTTTTTTTTTAACTTTAAATTCTTAGAAGACTAGAAACCACATCACCCAACTCCTTTTCCCTGCTCCAAAAAATCATGATTATTTTGTAAGGAAATATGTTCTCCATATAACAAAGTATTTATTAGGCCAACTTACTAAATGTGGAGTAGCACAAAATACATTATACTCTTTGTTATACTGCCACATCAAAGGTTTTTTTTTTTTTTCTCCTCCATACAAGAAAATGTATATGACTTGCTAGATTTATTTTTTTTTATTTTTTTATTTTAAATTCTTTTATTTTTTTTTTTTAACATTTATTTATTTTTGAGACAGAGAGAGACAGAGCATGAGCAGGGGAGGGTCAGAGAGAGAGGGAAACACAGAATCCGAAACAGGCTCCAGGCTCTGAGCTGTCAGCCCAGAGCCCGATGCGGGGCTTGAACTCACGGACCACGAGATCATGCCCTGAGCCGAAGTTGGACGCCCAACCGACTGAGCCACCCAGGAGCCCCTGACTTGCTAGATTTATAATTGCAGCCTGTCAACCAATTAAATAAAACGGCGAGAAGGCAGCTATAATCCATTACAGCAATGGGTATAAGGTTCAGGAAATAATAGATTCCTTATGTGTGACAAAGGTGAAAATTTTAAATTAAGAGTAAAAAAGAGGAATATTAGGAAGTGACAGGTGAGTGAAAGGAAATTCTTCGATGTTCATAACCTTGGAGCCTAAAAAAAAAATCACTCCAGGCTACCAAAACTATTTTATGCACCAACTAAACTATTTTATGCATCATTGCAAACAACCAGGAAATATTACACAATGTTTTATAATCTTCTATCTAGATACTCTATCTTGCCAGTTGTTCAGATCAAAAACCTTTGGAGTCATCCCCAGTTCTGTTTCTTTCATACCCAATCCTTTCTCTCCACTCCATCTTCAAAGTAAATTCCGAATATCTCTCCACTGCTCTCTGGTCCCTAGCTCCTTTCACCAAGGTTACCACAGTTCCTCCCAACTGATCATTTCCTTTCCTTGGTCGGGGTGGGCTTTAAGAAAGGCAAGTCGGACCAAGTCACCCCCATGTTCAAAACTCCCACTGGCCTCTGCTCTTGCTGGGACTAAAAGGGCCCTGCACCATCTTGTCCCCATTACCTATCTGACCTCATCCCCAGCTACTCACCTTCATTCACCCCATTCCAGACACAGTGACTTCCTTGCTGTTGTTCAAACACATCTGCACACACCCAAGGCCTAGGCTCTTGCTCTTCCCTGTGGCTGAAACACTCTTTACCCAGGCCCCTCGATACCTTGTTTTTTCATCTGTCACCTCCAAAGGTTCAACCATGACCCTCAGTGAGTCATTCTCGGACCGTTCAAAATAGAATTGCAAACCCAACCACAAACACTTCATCACTCCCTACTTCTACTTCCTGCTTTGTTATTTTTCTATCAGTGCTAACCATACTCAGTCAATATATTTTAATTATTTGTTTATTGTCAGTTTTACACAACTAGAATACAGACTCCATAAAGGGAGGAATTTTTGTTGGTAGATCAATAGTATTGACACATAGTGGATTTGCAAAAAATATCTGTTGAATGAATCAAATCAGTTCCAGAAACAGACGGTTGCTAATGATACATAAATCTCTTCATTTCTTGTACAGTGGTTAAAAGTTTAGCCTGGTGGAAGTTTTATGAGCTTTCACTGCAACTTATGTTTTAGGTGGAAGACATCTAACAAGCTACCTCTGAAGTAGAGTCATAACTTCAAAAAAAGACATGTCACCAAAAATCAAAAATAAGAGATAAACCCAATGGTGAGGTCAATAATTTGAATCTATCCTTAAATACCCAGAAGAAATTAATGAGATTATCTATGATGCCCACAAACACTGGCATAGCATGTAAAACAACTTTACTTAAAGCTCCTTGATTATACTACAGAAACATTTTCAATGAGCAAGGACATGCAAACTTCAGTTCTTAAAGACTATATGAAGTCAGAAAATGTAATTTCACAAAGTAATTCACAATGCATTCTGTGACTTTCTTTGCAAACATGACTAAAATAATTCAGTTTCAGTCCTAATGACTGCTCCAAACATGCCAATCCCAACACTACTAATTAGCAGCAAGCAAACACTCTACACTAGACATTATCTCTTTCACCAATACTCCAGGTTGTTGTTAGGCCCAGACTGATTTGGGAATAATTAATGTTTCTGCAATATGCAAATCTAAAGCAGAGTTCACTATATTTCCATTGGCAAATACTAATAAAAGCAGGGTCATCCTTCTACTACCTTTCCCAGAACATCTTCATAGCATGAATTTAAGAGGCAGCAAGCTCCCAAGTTTGGTCAAATGTGCTCTCATCATTGAAGAAACTTGAAATGCGCATGAAAACATTGCATGAATTCATATCTCTTTAAGCTTAAGATTTCCCTAGCCTGAAATCACTTATTTCCCTCAAAATTTGCCTCCTTCAGGATTCCCCGTTTCTTCTTACCTTCCCATCAAGGCTGCCATTGGGGATTAGAGAACAGTCATCTTTATCTTTTTATTCCTCCCTTATCACATACAATTGGTTGTCAAAACCTGTAGGTTTCTGTAGCAAGTCCTTAGTTTTCAACTGCATGACCTCATTATCCATTCAATTGGTCTTGTCTCTGGTCTCTCTGTGATATAATCAATTATTCTTTTATGCACTGTTTCATCAACTGTCTCTCTGTCCATCTATCTATTCTCTTACCTACAGGATTAAAGTAAGTGTCAGTCTATTGTGCTTCTACTTAAAGAATTTGAATGGCTCCTAATAGTCCACTGAGTTAAATGTAGATCCCTCCACCTAGGATTTAAGGTCCTCTCTAACAATGCCCCACCATGATTACCCAATCTTACCTCCTTCTAGTTCATTTCAGTAAAGAAAGCAGCAGTTGTCTTATCGCACAAAACACCTATAATCTTTCACTTCAAGTCCTTAGAGCACCTGTGGTGCCAATAAGTTCATTTACTCATCCATTTGACAAATAGTTATTTATCCCCTAATATGTGCTAAACATTGTTTTCAGAGCTCGAGAGATAGCAGTGAATAAAACAAAGGTTCTTGCCCTCATGGAATTTATGTTCTGGTGGGGAAAGACAGAAAATCAACTCAATCGATAAGAAAAATATGTTAGATGATAAGCACTAAGAAAAAAAAATCGAGAAAGGGAATTAGGGATTATTGGCTACAGTTGAGGGGGACAGGCTGATAATTTTAAATAGGGTGTTAATGGAAGATTTCACAAAGAAGCAAATACCTGAAGGAGGTGAAGGTACAGCCCAGCAGGTAACTGGAGGAAGAGCACTCCAGGTGCCATAGGAGAAAATGTAAAGACCTCAGGTGGGCAACAAGTTTGGCTCACCACAGGGACAGTGTAGAAATATAGTCCAAGGGGTAGATAGAGACCAGCTATTTTAGGACTTAACCTCTACCCTGAATACAAGAAGCCACTGGAAGGTTTTGATAAGAGGAGAGGCACGATCTGACATGTTTTAAAACAATGACCTCGGCCAATATATTGAAATTAGACTAAAAGTCAGGAGACGAGTTAAATGCCTGTTGCAAGAATCTAAGCAAGAGTTAATAATGACAGCTTGGATCTGAGTGGCAGTAGCAAATGTGGGGAAAGTGGTCAGCTTCTAGGTAGCATTCACAGGATAAATAGTAGAAAAGGAAGAGAGGAGAAAAGGATGACTCCAAGGTTTTTGACCCGAGGTACTAAAACAGCACTGTTTAACAGAAGAAATATAGTGTAAGCCACACATGTTAACTTTTAATTTTCTTTTTTTTTTTAAGTGTTTAGTGATTTATTTTGAGAGAGAGCCTATGAGTGAAGGAGAGGCAGAGGGAGAGAGAGAGAGAGATAATCCCAAGTAGGCTCCATGATCAGCACGGAGCCTGACGCGGGGCTCGATCCCATGCACAAACTTGGGATCATGACCGGAGCCAAAATCAAGAGTTGGTGGCTTAACTGACTGAGCCACCAGGCGCCCCACTTTTAATTTTCTTATAGTCACATTTTAATAAGTAAAAGACAAAGATGAAATCAATTTTTAAAGTATATCTTATTTAGCCCAATAAAACAAAATACCATTTCAATAAGTGATCAATATAAAAATTATTAATAAGATATTGTACTTTTTTTTCAAATTCTGTGAATTCTGGTGTGTATTTTACATTTACAGCACATTTAGTTTAGTCTAGTCACACTTAAGTGTTCAAAAGCCACATATGGTTAGTGGCTACCATATTGGGATCTTGCAGAACTAAAATGATTAAGTGGCTTTTTCTTTCCTTTTGTAACACGGATACTAGATGTAATGGGGATGCTAGTTATAGTTTAAATTATAATAGCAAGTCATGGGAGGCAATCCAATATTCACTCATAAGAGTCATTAATAAATTATGGTACAACCAAATAGCTACTAAAAGCAAGATTCCCAAAGAACATTCAAGAGTATACAAAACATGTTCATAGTAAAGTGGGGCAGGGGGTGGTTAGGGAAGGATCAGAGGAAAAAATGGTATATACAAAACGATCTCATGAATAGCAATGAGAAACACACACACACACACACACACACACACACGTGAGCTTGGAAAGACATATGTCAAAGTGTTAATTAACATTGATCATTTCTGGGATATTTGATAGAGGAAAGACTATAGGAAGAGTATCTGACACAGGGGGATGATCAGAAGTTTTGAATATATTACATTTAGGATGACTATTAGACTCCCCAAGGGGAATATGTTATCTAGAGTTAAAGAGGGAGGTTCTGATCACTAATATGAATCTGGAAACTGTCAATGTTAGATAGAATTTAAAGGCAAGAAAATGTATGAGATCATTAAGAATTGGGTTTCAACAGAAAAGAAACCAGGACCAAGGACTGCACCCTAGGATATCCAACATTTAGAGTAAGGAGGACTGTAAAGAGTCCTAAGTTCTAAGGAGGTGAAGGACCAGCCAACAAGACTGGGAAGGACAGCAAGTTAGGTTGAAAGAAAACAAAAAGAATGTGGTAGTTGTAGAAGTAGAAAATGAAAATGACCACCTTTTCAAAAGATACTTCAAGTAACATCCAAGGAGAACTGGGAACTGACCAAGGTATTGACTTGAAAGTGAGTCACGGTCCTGACATGAGCAGGTTTGGTGGAGAAGTGGGCTCCAAAAGAAGTGGGTTCAAGACAGACCAGGAGGAAATGAACTGCAGAAAAATTCAACAACCACACTTGAGCATTCTGCTGTGTAGGAGGGCAAAGAAAGATGGTGTATGAGGGTAGAATCATAGCCTTATGTTCTCAGGTTCTCTCTCCCACTCTGATGTAAGTTTCTTAAAACAGGGATTGTCTGAGCCCAGTATTAACTTTTGCAGCAACGAATTAAAAATACGTGCCTAGCAACAATATAGTAATTTTACACAGGCTGGCATACTGAATGCTGAGGTAAATCAATGGATTAACATGAAAGTTAATTCATGATTCAAATCATCGATTGGTGAAAACTTCAACTCAGGGTAAACACCTCTGAAAAGTAACTGCAATCTGATAATTACTGGGTGTCATGAAGCCTAAGTAAAAATTCCTCAGTGAACGCTTTCATCAAGGATGCTTTTTCTTTTTGCCAAATTTCGCATTTAAAAACTACTAACCACTACATTTCTTTGACATTACTGCAAAGATGAAAAAATCCCAAACACTGAAACATCAGGCAGATAACCAGTGAGTTATCTGCTATGACACAAAAAGACCATAGACTGTAAACCAAATCAATACAGGAGATTGTTACAGTGAAAAATACAATGACAAGAAAAATCAATTCTTCTTCAAACTTCCAACATTTTACTACGTCTGGGCAAATTTCAGGCTGTTGTTTCTGCACAATCAGTCTTTCAACAATGGTTCGATTTTACTGGAAAGTCCTCAGAGTTAACATATTAGGAGGCAACTCTAGATAACTATTATCAAGCCTAATATATGTTGCTTCTTGGCATAAAAAAAAAAATCTTGGGCTCTTTAAGTTTCATTTAGAAAACACACATTGTTTCTAAATAGTAAGTAAAGAATTCACTTTCCAAGTGTAGCACCCAAGATTGAGAAATGATGGCCAGAGAATGGGCAGGGTAACAGAATAGTTGAGGTGATCTCTAAGAAATGTAAGGTTTTGAGGTTTTTGCACTTGGGTGTTAGCCATTTGAAAAGGATACACTGGTAACTTAGTGCAGAAGTTTCAATGTGCAAATATTGCAATCCATTTTACTCACCATAAAACGCCTTATGAAACAGTCAAAATAATTCTGCTGGTGCTGCTTCTTTACCTCGTCCTATCAACTTAACAAGACTCCAGTGTCTCAACACAATCAGTGCTCTCAGTTCCTTTTCCTGGTTTACAAAATCGACCTTCAATTTCTTTTCTCTAGAACCAATCAGGCCTCTTCCTTCTGCCCTGTCTCTCCTTTAATTTTACCTGCCTTCCACCCACAGAAGAGACTGATAACTATACAATCAAGGCTCTGCAGCGGGAGAAAGGGAGAGGCAGAGGCCTCCACGTGTAGCATGATGCTTTACACTCAATAGGGATCCCATACACAGGAGGTGGGCTGCTTGCATTAAATATTATAGGGAGCCTAAAGGAAGAGGCAAACAAGAGTAAAGAGAAGGACTGACATAGGAAGCATTCACTGTGAAGTAACTCCATGTATGTCAGCATGTGCATGTTACATGTGTGGGTAATAAGGAAGAGAAAGACATTCTACAACAGAAAAAACACAAAGAAAGTATGTGAGTTTTAAAAGTCAGGCAAGCGGGTGGCTCAGTTGGTCAAGCGTCCGACTTCAGCTCGGGTCATGATCTCATGGCTTGTGCGTTGGAGCCCCACATTGGGCTCTGTGCTGACAGCTCAGAGCCTAGAGCCTGCTTCTGATTCTGTCTCCCTATATCTCTGCTCCTCCCCTGTTCACTCTCTCTCTCAAAAATTAGAAACATCAAAAAAATTTTTTTAAGTCAGGCAAGTGGGACCAAGAAAGGTGGGAGGATAAAACGCTTAACAGCATAACAATAAGTCTGCCACCAAGTAAATACATCAACTCATTAACCTTTTTTTTTTTTTTTAAACGTTTTATTTATTTTCGAGACAGGGAGAGACAGAGCATGAACAGGGGAGGGTCAGAGAGAGGGAGACACAGAATCTGAAACAGGCTCCAGGCTCTGAGCTGTCAGCACAGAGCCCAATGCGGGACTCAAACTCACGGACCGGGAGATCATGACCTGAGCTGGTCGGCCGCTTAACCGACTGAGCCACCCAGGTGCCCCTCGTTTACCGTTTTTAAAAACATTACTTTTCAGTAGAATGTAAATAAAATGACTTTATCAAATTCCAACTGGAACTTGCCACTTGGTAAAAATAACCATGAAAATAAGACAATCTGGGTTATTAAGTGATAAGAAAGTTACTGTCCATATGTGGTTCCTCTTTCAGCAGAAACTCCTTGAAATGCAAGGTCACATTGTCCTTTGATTAATTCTGCATTGTGTTTAGTGCACCACCATGCACGTGACAGCATTCAATAGTAATCACTGAGATTGCACTTTGATTGAAGAGGACAAGACTGACCTTTGCCAACAAAGGAAAACAATGCCACCTGACTCCTGTCATACTCTAATATTCCAATTGGTAAGTTACATTCATCTGTCACTTTCTCTGCTAAGACTCTAGGGAAAACTTTAAACTTGTGGTATGTATTTGGTAACAGAAGGTTTCAATTTAGCTAAATCATTGGTGAGCTCATTACCTTACTTAGGAATATTGAAGGTCGCATGATGGTCTGCATTTGCCTCCCCTCTCCAACACCCTTGGAATGGGAAGAAAGCACCTGAGAACAGCTCTATTTTCTAGCATGACTGTGGCTAAATCCCAGTAATCAACCTCCTAACCCCCAACATAGGCTTACTTGTTGTAAAGTCATCTAGGATACAATAAGAACCAGGCATGAGACATTGCTTCTCGGCCTTTTGGCTAAGATCAAGTGTAAGAACCAGGCATGAGAAGGGGTGCTAAGCTTTCCAGCCTCTTGGCTGGTCTTGTGCTGCCCTCCTCACCGCAACCCCCTGACAGAAGATGGCAAGCCTCTCTCCCTGTGTCTTTTGTCATTTAAGTATTGCTGCTCTGACTTTGCCCCCCAGCCCCACCACAGATTTTGCAAGCAGAATGGGAACCATTTATTTCCATTAATACTCACTCCAAATAAGGAGTTAATGAAAAAAATTGGTCCATGGTTATAGAATCTTGCTTCCATAGCGGAAATTGACAGAAACAGGGGCATTCCACAAATTAAAATAACAGAACTTTCTTCATAAAAATTTCAATAATTGCTTTCCTTTTTGCAAGGCTCACCTATTTTAAGGATGGAAGTCAAATTAAAGCAACAATTAAAGGAAAACAATGGAATGCAAGGTCAGTGAGGAAAGTGAGTAGAGCTTGTGGTGGTTCTCTGATCTACAAAGGCTTTGGAACAAGAAAGATTTAGGATAACTGCCTAGTTCCATCCTTTCTTTGCTGATTGCCTTTACTCCCATTGCCTGAGAAAATCCCCCTAGAAATAAAACCGAGCTGGTTTTCAAAACAGTCTGTGAGAAATCATAACAACCTTTGAAGTTTTGATTTTGAAGTTTCCTTCCACCTTATCCACCACTCACTGACCACATATGATTCAGAACCTCAAAACTCTCATCTCCATTAATTAGTTCCTTTATCTCTGATTTCTCTCAAAGATAAGCTTTTAAGATAATTTTTAACAAAGTTAAAGGATCGGCAAAGCAACTGAGCCAGTTCAAAATGATTTAAAGATTAAATAGTCTCTTCTATCAGAGAAGGCAGCTGCTCCATGATTTTTTTTTTTTTTTTAAGGAAACAAAGAGATTTAATCTCTAATGTACTATAGCTGGGGAATTCAGTATTGAGTATTGTGTACACATTTTTTTTAATGTTTAAAAGTGTGTTTTCTTCATTTATATTAGCATTTAACACATACTATAGATAAAAGTAAACATTGAAGTGAGTTTAATATGAGCATGAAGAAACTTTCAACTAAATTTTTAGAGATATTTTCTATAGATGCACAGCTATTTTGTTGTTTATCAAATTGTTTAGCTGATTTTATTTTCAACTTCATTGTCAAATAACACCTTTCTTTTAATAATGATATTTTTACTGAAAAATAAATCCCATGATGGGATGAAATCAGATTATGCTTTTATATAGAATCCTAAGGATGTTGCACTCCTCTAGTACCAAAAGGACCCATAGTTACTTCTTGCAAAGAAATGTGCCTTCCACAAGCTCATGTCTTCTAAGCAAGGGTCGTAAGGTAGTTTTCAGTTTTCCTTAGAAAATGATTCCAAAAATAAAAAGGAATATGAGAAAGAATATAGCTGATTTTCTTCCCATTTCTTTTCCTTCAGAGAACCACAGCAAAAAGTAATTTTAGGCTTTCTGTCCAAAAGTAATATGCTAGAGTTCTCTCTCCTCTGCATCTTTTACCACTGGCGTTTAGCAAAGAAGTTTTAAAAACTACTGTTAGATATAAATGACCTAATGCTTAGTATGGATGGATACATGTGCCATGAATTGGCTCAAATCTATGATAAACACAGGATATGAACAATAAAATAAACTATTTTTGCAGCTGTTGGCCTCAAGTCTAGTGTTATTGATTGTGGGAATATATTGTGCCTTTCCTAGGAAACCAGTTAGGGCATACCTGTCAGATTCATCTGCTGTGTCTTTTGACGCAAATGGCTTAACGGCAGATCAATGAATGACAGCGTTATTCAAAACTCAGGGTTACCAGGGCTCACCTTTGCGTCTGGCGGCCCCACCATTACCCTTCAGTATCTAAAGAAACCCAGGATGATTCACATACGAGGTAACTAATGGAATTTTTGCATTCCCAAATCAGTTTTGTTTAATTAACTTCATTTGACATGAGCCGTTCACTAAAAATATTAAACTGAGAATTGTGTCACTTTATAAGGCTCAGATCCATACCTCAGAGTTTTAAATGTTTGAATTGGTGAAACACTACTCTCTAATCTGATTTTTCCTCATTAATTATGCAGGGGATGGCTGCACCCACCGAATTAGGTCAAAATTTCATAGTGTCTGTAGGCAATCACCAGTTTAACTTACAGTTGTCAATAAAAATATCCAATGTGTGAAGTTAATGTTGATAAAATCAGCCATACATTTTGTAAGCTTTCTGTGGTGGGCAGGATAAAGATGCCTCTTTCCTAATCCCTAGAACTTGTAAAATATGCTGCTTTACAGGACAGAAAGGACTTTGCAGATGTGATTAAGGTTAAGGACCTTAAAATGGAGAGATTATCCTGGGTTATAAAATCAGCCTAATCTAATCACATGAATTCTTTAAAAGTTGAGACTCTGCCCCAATTGCAGAGAACCAGAGAGATGGCTGCATGAGGATTCCTTCAGCATTTGCTAGCTGTAGAGAGGAAGGAAAGTGGCCGTGAGCCAAAGAATACAGGCACTTCGTAGAAGCTGGAAAAGATGGGAAATGGATTCTCGCCTAGAGCCTCTAGAATGGAATGTAGCCTTTCTGATACTTTGACTTTGTAGTCCATTGAGAGCTGTGCCAGACTACTAACCAACAGAGCTATAAAATACCATATTCTTTAAGCCACCATGTTGGCTAAATGTGTTACAGCAACAAATGAAAACTAATAAACTCCCTACTTATTATATTGTTGTAATCCTTCCTTTTGCAGGGGAGAAATAGGTTGAAAAGTTGACTAGGAAAAAGGGCTCACCTCCAACTAGGGAGAATGCTGCCATGATAATGAAAACCGGCCTATGAGAGTATGGGCATCCAGGTTCTAGCCCTGGCTCTGCCATTAAAAGAACAAAAAAGCAAAACAAACAATAACAAAACAAAAAAAAAAATTGGGGAAAAGCACTTAACCAGTCCCTTACAAGTTGAACCACTTTCTCTCATTGGAAAAAAGAATGTTTATTTTCAGGTCTATCTTCTCCATACAGCTTCTTCTCATTCTTTTGGATACTAGTTTCATTTAGCTTGTTGTCTTTCTGGTGACAACCAAAGTGATGCTTCTCCTGCCATAGTCCATTGTCTCATGATGGTAAACTCTACAGACCTGCCATTTTCATATTTCGAGCAAGAACAAGTTTGAGTATCTGTAAAACTTAAAACATTCTTATTATGACATAGGAATAAAATGAAAGAATAAAATGAAAACTCTCCTAAGACAATTTTTAAAACCCCCTGCCTAAAACTGCTTGGAATTACTTCTTAAGGATAAAAGAAACTGTAATCTTCACAGTATACTCTCTATAAACTGCCACCCATATCTGTTAAGTCAGCAGGAAAATATCTTCATGGTTATATTAAGGGCTCAAAACTACAGAAGTATTTTTTAATTACAAAGAGTTAGTTATTCAATAGATTAAATTATATCACCCAAAACATTAATACAATGAGCAAAAATTTCATGGAACATAGCCTGGATATAAAAGTTTCCTTTTTAACACAAGCATTTGGAAAGAGGTTTTCAATAAAAGAATTTTTCAAAGTATGAAAACACTTTACACTGACTTAATTTCTTTAGTATTTAACCTACCATGATCTAAGTTATGCAATATATGTAGTAGGGTAATTATGTAATGTAATATTAATGTAATGTAATTTATTAATTACATTACTGTAATGTAAAAATGTAATATATGTAATACATATCTCAATATGTAAATAAGTCATAATATCTCTCTACTTCTCAGGAACTTTTTTAAAAAGATTTTATTTTTAAGTAAAATGCAGGGCTCAAATCCACAATCCTGAGATCGAGAGCCACAGCCCTACTGACTAAGCCAGCCAAGTGCCCCAGGAATTTTTTTTGATAGCAATTAACTAGCAAATTTTCAAACACATGAACAGGATTAAGTATTCTAAACATAAAGTAATTAAAAGTCAAAGTAGTTTAGCATGTTTTCAGAATAGAACTCATAAATAAGCATTTATGATATCTAAGACAGAAATTCTTCACATACAAGTAGCTAAATTTAAATTTTTTAACTTTTCACACTCCCTCACAACTCTATTTCTCACAGATTCTCTGTAGAAAGGTGAGTGAAGGGTATCACCAGTCCACTAAGTATCACACAAAAACAAAGGAGGGTATATTCTAGAAGATTCCGAAAATAAAACAAAAATTTTAATCAATGTCTCTCTACAAATGGACTAAACCATTTTTTTTTTTTTTAATTTTTTTTTTTCTCAACGTTTATTTATTTTTGGGACAGAGAGAGACAGAGCATGAACGGGGGAGGGGCAGAGAGAGAGGGAGACACAGAATCGGAAACAGGCTCCAGGCTCTGAGCCATCAGCCCAGAGCCCGACGCGGGGCTCGAACTCACGGACCGCGAGATCGTGACCTGGCTGAAGTCGGACGCTTAACCGACTGCGCCACCCAGGCGCCCCGGACTAAACCATTTAAACCATTGACCCACATCTCAAAAGAGCCACCTGTTTACTTCCACACACAATGAAGGTTCAGTTACATTAAAATTGGGGGAGAGGGGCTCTCTACTCCATCCACTCTACTCTTCTTCTTTCTTTCTCTTGCAAAGCTATCCACTAATTAATCAGAAACTGCCTTCACCTACCAACTTCATTTATACACAGTAGCATGGTCTGCATAGACATACTCAACCAGTCTTGTGGAAATCAAGAAGAGGAAATAAATGCAAGACTAATCTTGTCATATGGACAGAACTCTCATAATGCATCGAGACTCAGAAGCAGGCTGGGAGGAAGAAACTTGCCTTGTGTGTCATCATTTATTGTCTATTGAAGAGGCATACCATAGTAGAAAAATTGAAACACAAAACTAACTTTTCAAGGGAAATGTTTGTTCATGGCTCTTCTAGTAGAGTGTTGTAAGTGGTTCTAAAGTATTCTTGTCATAGAGCTGAACTCAGCTGGCTTATCATTAAGAAGCATGAATATGCATTAAAGGAAAACTTTTATAAAGCCCTAATTTCATTTAACATGACAATAGGAGCATTGTTTTTATATCAAATTGTGAGTTATTTAGAAAAGCATTAAAAGCATAAAATAAGTATGAAATGGTAGTTATTAATATACTTGAAGCTTCATACATCTCCCTGTAACTGAATCTTTGTTGCTATAATGGAAGTTTTAATTTCTCTAACAATGCAAATTCTCAATGCAATCTGGCCCTTCTTTTCTAGTATCTGCCCATGTCATCTTGACCTTTAAAATGTTAATATTTAAACTGGATAAAATGTACAAACTACCAATAAAAATATATAATTTACAGACTTAAAAACAGTGACTCTTGTCAAAATATTTTAGGGAATTTATGTATTTCAAATAATTTGTAATCAAAAGCTCTACTGTGTTTGCTAATGCTGCTTACCAGGGAGAGTAGCAAGCATTACATTGTGCATTCAGTTATTTTTATAAGCCTATCTCACCTGCGTACACACACACACAAACACACACTTTGAGTACAAACTGTAAGTCTATTCCAGGTAATTGGATGAAATGCTCCCATATACTATGATTTCAGTTATTAGTATATCTTAGAAAGAAGAAACCATTCACATACCTAAAACAGAATAATAGAGGCATTTAGTAATTCTCTGATATGCAAAACAAGGCACTCACCTTCCATTTCTAGGGACGTCTGAAAGTGCGCTGGAAACCGAGCAACGGGAGAGGGGCTTTATTGCTGGGTGAATCATCCCCACGTAAAAGCTCTGAACAACCCCTGTATGCATACTGACATCATCAGGAGAGACTTGGAGGCAGAGGATACTATGGTAACCAAGCAATGTGCTGGGAGACAGAAGCCTTTAATTGCTTTAACAACTTCCTGGGGCTCAAGCTACCAGGCTCAGATTTGCTAAGTGGGAAGTGAAGATTGTCACAGAAGCGGCAAATGTGACACAGAGCAAGGGGACTCAGTGAATTTTGAATCTATTCATTGAGACGCGACTTTTTAATGACAAATGTCATTACATGATTCCACTAGCAATATTCATCTCACAGCTGAAGCTCTGACAAAGTCACAGGTCAATAAATAATGCTCCCAGGTAGCAACAGTGTAAGTATTCATAGATGGTTTTCTCACTTAACGAGCATGAATATTATTGCATTACAAACATCCTTTTCCTTGAGGATGAATACTTGATTCCATTTGAAAAGAAAGCTCACTTCTGTGCCTTCGGAGGTCAATGTGCTGATAACAATGAAAACTGATTCTATTTACTTCTCCAGGAGGCAGCAGCTGCCCGTTCCATTTATCTCCAAGCTCCAGGAAAGCCTTGCCAAAACATCACTTATCCAGGAAACACCTCCAGCGAAATGCCTAATTATGACACCCAGATAAAATCAGAAGAAATCTGCTGTCTTACTGCCACACAGTCTTTTTGATTAAGTCTCTTCTATCACACGCAGAATTACTTCTACTTGTAACATTCCCTAAAACTACACATAATTTAAATCTCCCTTTGAACTATTTGTCCTCCTCCACATCTGTCACCCACGTTCGTGGGAATACAATCCCTTTAAAAAATACCAGGTTTAAAGTAATTGCTTAAAATAACAACACTTCAACATCAGACTGAATCTGTAATGATATACCATGCTTATTCGATCAGATGTGATGCTTTAATAAGTATACAATTTATCATCCGTGCTATAAAAACTATTGTTTTCTTCTCCATGAAGATTGGATTGACATGTTTTTTAAACAATACCCTGGTCTAATTTTTCTACTGCAAATACTGTAATCGTAATGCAAGTAACTTGGCAGATCGTCTTTAAGATATTCATAACGCAATAAAAAATGAAGGTTGTCATTCTGTACAGTATACTTAGATCTAAGCTACTTCAAAGAAACTATTATTATCTCTATTTCAATCTAGATGAGGTGCGGCCTGCCTTTTAATGTTTCCCTTGTGAGTAAACAGTGTACAAATGCATAGCGAGAATACTGCTTAAAAAAATAGTAAAATAGAATACAACAGCACCGATTCACAACCCGGAATAATGTAGAGAATTTATACTCATTGACAAGTTGGACTTTTCACTGCTTGTAGAGGTTAGGGAGAATTGTGAAAGTAGAATAGTCAGCTGTCACAAAAAAACATGAAATTCAGGTTCCTTAACTTTGGTAAGATGAAAAAGCCTTCCAACAAAATGGAATTACTCCCTTCATTTCACTTGTTCTTCCTGAGATCCTCAGTTTGAGAAGCAAAATATGCACACTTTGTCATGATATAAATAAAAATGTAAATACATATGCAAAGTGTATCATGATATAAGTGACAATAGTTATATATATATATACACACACACACACACACATATATATTATATATGTGATTCATGTTTTAAAATAAATGTGTTTGCTTACCTGAATATGCATTGGAAAATGTCTAGAAGTTACATATCCAATTACAAACTGAGAGTATGCTCCAATTTTTTACTTTATATAATAGTTTTATACTTTTAAGTGTTTTTCTTACCCATGGATATGAATTACAACTGTAATTCAAAAAATGGAAAATGTGTTTGAACTTGTTATTCTATTCTACTTGCTCTCAGAGAAGACCAATGACAGATTTAGTGGACTATATTCTAATACACCAGCCAGACAATTTTAAGGTTGCTTTAAACAGTTCTCAGAAGGAAGATGATCCACCTGTCTAAACAGAATTGGATGGGAAAAGCAAATAAAGGCTATCTGGACAACACACACACAAAAGGGAGAAGGTGAATGGACTTTTGTAGAAAACTGACAGTCAAAAAGGAATAGTCCAACAGTAAAGCTAGTTTGTTACATTTTTTTAAAAGGTACAGCTTAAAAAACAGTATATCCAAAAGTAAGGCCAAAGCAAGAGATTTCCGACCAAAGGGCTGAACGCAACAAGGAAGACCACCAGCAGGAATAGAAATCAAGTGTCACTGAGACAAATGGCCCCAGGTAGCCAGATTATGGGTCTTATTAAAGATGCCTACTTTAGGGGCACCTGGGTGGCTCAGTCGGTTAAGCATCCGACTTCGGCTCAGGTCATGATCTCGTGGTTTGTGGATTAGAACCCCGCATCAGGTTCTGTGCTGACAGCTCAGAGCCTGGAGCCTGCTTCAGATTCTGTGTCTCCCTCTCTCTCTGCCCCTCCCCTGCTTGCATTCTGTCTCTCTCTCTAAAATAAATAAACATTAAAAAATAAAGTTAAAAGATGTCTACTTTACAGAAAAGAAGTGTAATCTCTCCAACTTCCATTCCCTAACTCCAGGCTTCATTTAGTTTTTATTCTCCTTTTAATCTACAAATCATTTTCTCATCAGTGTTCTATTTCCTCTTGCCACTCCAATACACTTTATAATCAGTGCAATCTCACCACCTTCTTAGAGAAGATTATAAACGCTTTCCTAAATTGACAACTTTGTACAAAAATCACTACCTCTTCCTTGGATCCCTGAGGATCTCACAGAGAAGCCCTGTGAAGTACACACCTACATTAAGCCACTCACAGCACAGAGCTGGGATCAGGGACAGAATCTACCCAATGACAGCATGAGCTCCACCAAGCTCTGACATATTCTTGCTGGATAACTGTACACCCCTTTAATTTGTCCTAAACATCAGAAAATCCACTTATTTCCTAGCAGATCCCAAGGCTTCACAGATATCCAACAATATTATAATTTCTCAAACTGAAAGAAAACCAAAGTTAGAAGGTGAAAATACTCTTCCAAAAACAACAACAACAACAACAAAAGACAGCATTTTTCCCAAAGAAGTCACCCCTTGACTACCAAAGTATGATCAATATCCTATAATTCCCATGCAACCACCGTAATCCTTAAATCAAAGTTTAGTGTTCAACAAGGCCCTGAGCTGACCCTGTTTCTTTAACTAAAGTAAATTTATGTTGGCAAGTGCTGATTCAGAATCAAATGGGGGTTAAAGTGCCACTTTTGAGGAGATGTTCGGCCAGGATCTCTAAAGCCTTAACAGTCAGCCACAGTAGCCAGCCTACCTCCTCCCCCAAATCACTTTTCTGATGATATATATAAACACCCTTAATCCCGAATCAGCTCTGCCTCATAATTTACATTGAATTTCTAGCCCAGATGAGCAATGTTCTTGGCTCCTCTGGTCTTAATACAACCCTTTTCCTAATTTCAGTTAAACATACTATAAGTACAAAAACAATCAAAAATGACAGTGGCATATGGGATTATACTAGCATTTGGGTTCAAATTAGTTCACTAAAACACATTCATACTGATTTAATTAAAAGAAAAAAAAAGTATCACAAGAACTTCCAATGGCAAAAGGGTTGTAACTCCCCATTGTCCTTAAGTCCAGTCAGGGGCCAAATTTCAGTGATCTATCTCCTTTCTGTTCCTGTCCCATAGTTGCCCCTCTAGTGCAGCCTTCTCCATCAGTCCTCCCATAGTGCTGTGGTCTCGGGTCTCCCTGACTTCAGTGTCTTGCTCACTTCTTTAATCATTTCATGCATCACTGTGTCCTTAATGAGTTATCACAAATCACAAAACATTTTCTTACCAGGTTACCACAAAAATCCAACATCCTAACAGGCCCCTTGTGAGCCACGGAATCAACTGCAGATTTCACAGCTTCACTATAAACCCATCTTTGTCAAACCTACCTCCTTGAGCTACATAGTCAATGAACTAAATACAGCCAATGAGGTACATACAGCCGGTGAGGCACACTAATATGTCCTCATCCTTTCCCTCCTCCAGGCCTTTGCGCTTTCTGTCTCTTCCTCATGAAATCCCACACCTACTTCCTGATCCACAACTTCTCCTGTCTCTCCTCCCTATCAATCTAACAATCCTCTATGGCCCATCCCTTCCATCAGGAATGGGTTCCTCCTCAGAAACACCAGTGTTCTCTATCTTACTAACTGCATTTAAAGCATTCCACTGTCTAGTTATTAGCATGTGTCTTATCTCGCTGCTCCATTTAACCTTCTGAAAGGTAGAGACAAAAGTCTGTATTTGCCTCTTATTCTCTACATGGCACCTTGCCTTGCATCTGGCATGCATTCAATAAATACTTATCGGATAAATGAACAAAAATTTATTATGTCTTAATTTTTTTTTCATTTTCCAGAGTGTTTAAGATGAAATTATTGCACTTAATCTTTGAAACAAGCTAGCAGGGTAGGTAGGGTAAAGTAGAAATTGGAATTTCACTTTTAGAAGTAAAAATAAGAAGCAGAAGCTCAGAATGATGCCATGAATTCTCTTGTGTCACACAGCTTCTAGATTCCCCGATTTCCCAACATGTTCCCCACCTGGACATCCACTACTTCTAATGGCAGCCAGAAAGGAGGTGCCCTCATATTCCTACACAGTAGATCTGCTGTTTCTGAAGAATTCAGGCCAAAATGGCCTTAATTTTTCTATCTTACCAATGATCCATGGCATAGTCATGCATTCGCCATAATATTCTCAAGTCAACTTGCAAGGCTTGGGAGAAACATCTTTTGTTACAATTTATCTTCCCTGTATCTAGCTACCATCATAGAAAGGCTGCTTCCTCTGTTTCATCTACCTTCTCAGAGTAACTGATATGCTGGGCAAGCCCCTGACTTTGCTAAACATCAGTTCCTCACTTTCAAACAGGGAAGAAGAGTACTACCTCGTATTGTAGTTATGAAGACAAAGATAAGGCACAAAGTACCAGCACAACACAAACACTCAGTAAGTAGTAGTTATTAAAATTAACGAAAATGAACAAAACCACAGAGAAGCAGATTATACCACCATCTCTGAAAAGCTTCCTTTGTATTCCAGAAAAGTGTTGTAATTAGGTGATGAGGAAGTAGAAACTGACCAAGTAAGGGCCCTTAAGAACTTGACTAATCAAGTAGCCGGTGGGGGTGGGGGTAGGGGTGGGTGGGGGCTCAGTCTTTTGGTGTTTAAAATGGGGATGTTGGTCTTTTCCAGGCTAATATTCCATGTGTGGAAGCATTCTATAGAATGCAATTTTTTTTCATTTCCTCCCCACAGATACCTGCCCTCTTTTGTAACCAAGCCCAGCAGAGTACCCAATGTGTGGATTCTTTTCTCACTTTATGTAACAGACTGAAATTATTCAAAGTTTTATCCTTAAAGAATTTTAATTTTGCTTTCATTTAAAGATCCAGAACTAGATCTTTATACTACCTCTGAACTCACTCAAGAGTCAATTAATGTTTTCCCAAAGCTAAACACAGATTATAAAGCCTTCAATGTTTTGAATCTAAAAGTCAAAGGAATTACAGATGATGGCTTAGTCTAATACCAAAAAGTTATTTCAACATTTCGTGATTCTAATTTTGATTATGATTCCCAGAGGAAGCTCTGGATTAAGTTCTAATACACTTTTTCTAAAGAAGCCAGTTTAAAATAAATTCCCATTTTAGTCTCTCAATTAGTGGAACTTTAAAATACATTTTCCCTAGGATACAAATAAAGAACTCTGAAGGAAATGTAGAGCATTTGTGTGAATCACAGCATAGATATTGTTTTCGTGAAATAAAAGGGAGCATAAGCAGGGTTAAAGAAGCTGCCTGCAGTCTAAGGAGACCAACGGAGCTGAAAGGGTCTGACAGCAGGATGTGGGTTATAATGCTTCTGAATGAAATCCTTTTGTGCAAGGGTCTCACAGAGGGCATCCAGGCAGGACTGTGTGTTTGGATTGAAATTAATCAACCGGTCAGTTCCACAATGCTAAGATTCCTTCCCTTTAACTGATTAAGGCAGGTTTACAGGCAGCTCCCAAATGATGTCAATAGCTTCTAAAAGGTCAAATGCAGCAACACACAGCAAATGTCCTAGAGTAAAAAGCACCAAAAACTTCTTCCTCTATAATTTGCTGGGTGTGACTCATTATGCAGTGGATTATCCCTTTTTAATCAACTGCCCTGGTTTTCTTTTTCTGTTCATTTTCCCCCAAAAGCTAAAACATACTTCTACATTTTAATGATATATATACATTACAAGATTGCCTATTGTATTCTACAGTGTATCGGACTAAAACGATATAAGTGGTCCAGCTTCAGCATCACATTTTGCATGGGGGGTAGAGGATGGAGCAGAAAAGGGCAGAAGCCGAACTATTCTAGTCTAGTCAATAGGGGCCAACTACAAGCAAACCATTATCTGTGTGATTAAAGCAAATTCACACACAAAAAGCTACAGCCCTAATAAATGCCACTGTCAAGTAATAGATGCTCAGGATATAGCATTACGAAAGAGGAAGAACCACACCAGGTGGAAAATTACATCTGGGTTCAAAACTATGAATTCTAGCCCTTCAAGAGCTTCTTTAAAGTCCACTGTTTCATTGTCTTTCCCAAGGGACTGAATGCATTCTTGTAAAATATTAATCATGCATGTCTTGGGCACTGAGTCGAAAAGGCAAAGAGAAGATAAGCCAAGAATACTAGAGTGTAGTGATCAGGACCAGGGCTTGTCTGACAATGCTATAGGAACAATAACTGTGGCCCAGAGACTCAGAGAAGTTCCAAGAACTCAACAGAGCCCCCTCCCGCCCATTAATGTCCCTGACCTTCAGTTGTGAAAAGGGAGGCATTGTTGCACAGGTTCCTAGGGCACAGCACTGGGTCTAAATCTCAGCTCTGTCACCTCCATTCCTGTGATCTTGGACAAGCTTTCAACCTCCCTGGCATCACTTTTGTTACCTATAAAATTAAGGAAAGAATAATCCTACCTCTGAATGTAGTTGAGAGCACTTCTAGGAAACAGTCACATTTTTAGGTACTGAGAATACACAGTGCTGAACACACCACACAAGGTCACTGCTCTCAGGAAGCTTGCATTCTGGGATGGGAGATAAAACAATAAAAAATTATATAAATAACATAATTTTATATGTATGGAAAAGGGCTGTGAAGAAACTTACAGGATGAGAAGATAAGAAACTGACTGAATGGGAAGATGACTTAGATACACTTGTCAGAGAAACCTGAACCTCAGAAGAAATGATACTTGAATAAGGAGAAGGAGCAAGATGTGTAAAATAACTGATCAGGAAGAATAAAAGTTTTAAAACAGAAACAAGCTCATAATGTATGAAGAACATAAAGAAGCCCAATGTGGCTGGAGGACAGAGAGCAGTGAGCAGTAAACATAGATACCTATTAGACTAGTAAGTGAAGAAGCCAAGTAATGAACTCATGAATGGTGCTTGGGGTAGAGGATAGAACTGGAAACATAAATTTGGGAAACATCTACTTAACACCCAGCACAATGTCTGAACATTATGATTATGAATAACTAACCTCTCTATTCCCACTTTTTAAGTAACTGAATTGACACCTGCATTAGCGATACTGTCAGCAAAACAGAAGGAAGAGAGAAGACTGGTAGAAGTGGATTAGTTTAGGGAGAATGAATGTTTCACGTTGACTGCCAACTTCTACAAAATTCCGGGCATTCTGTGTTGAGCAGGATTCTGAGGCCAAGTATGAGCCTGGGTAACAATGTGTTCCAATATATGCAAGATATATAAATGGTAGCATATTTCCAAGGCTCTAGAATTCTAGAGCAAGGATCTAGAATTAGCAGTGTTTGTTCACTATAAATTTCATTTAAATTTTTGGTACTTTTTTCTTATAATAATATAAATTAGATACCATTACTATTCCTATTATGTAATTAAGACACCTGAGGCTGAGAGGGAATAATTTATTTGCCCAAAGTGACCAGCCTTCAAATAATTAAAACTAAGAACCAAATCTGGGCATCTCTAACTCCTGAGACCATGCTCCTACCCACTGTAATATATTCATGTAAATTTGCTAAATAAGTCCTTATATGTATTCCCCTAACTGCACTTTAAGGGTCTTTCCAGCTGAGCTTAGCACATCTGGCTCCAGGATGGAATGTCTTGTTCAATCATCTCTCTAATTCTGGCATGTTCGCTGGTTTCTAAATTAACATGTTGCTTTCTTAAGGAAGCATCTCGGCACAATTCTTTTTCTGTGCCGATGTTAGTGGAAAACATCCTAGTTGTTAAAATATCAAATCCTATTTGATTATTAGGTAATTTTGTAAGCAAAATGACTTAATTTTAGCAACTGTCAGAGTTCCAAGTTATTTTAGCCATCACCTACCTATTCTACAGATGATGGCTTCCCATCTAGCTGCACTCATAAGCCCACAGATACCCTGTATCAATGAAGTTACTGCTATTGTTATTGTTACCCCATCCTGACACACAAAAGCAGATTCATATACTTTGACTAAAGAAAAGAAATTTTTAGGAATTTAATGTCCTAAGGAATAGTAATTTTAATTTCAAGGATTCTAGGGCACTGAGAAATAAAAACTCTTGTGTAGGTTACAGACTAACCACACCATAGGCAGAAAAGCTAAATATATTTAATCTTGAATTGCCTTGTCCTTTCTTCCCGCCACCATGCTTTCCTTTGCACTTATTTTCTATGAGAGGGCTTCATAACAGGAAAAAAGTATGCCACATACTACATTGATCTAATTCCAGCAAACTACCCAGAATTTGAATTTTTATTAGCAAGAGCCATAGGCAAAAGCAATAATGCACGATACCTAACAGAGTGGTTAGTTTTATTCATGAATTCATGCTGGGTTAAGAAAAAAAAAAAAAAAAAAAGAAGAAGAAGAAGAAGAAAAGCCAACTTCAAAGCACTACTGAAAGATGATTAACTCTCTAGCCACAAATGAGAATCACAAGCTACTTTGATGTGTGAGAATTTTTAGTGCTTAAATTTAAAAAAAAAGGACATCTACAAGTTTAACCATTTGAAAAAATCCAATGATATACTTCTTTTGCATTTTGAAAACCAGTAATTACCTGAGGGAATAAACAAGATTAGAACTCAGCCTCAGAAATTAAGCCTTAAATGCATTAACACACAAACAATATTCCTCCTTCATCATACAGTTCAGGGGCAAAATGCCAGCTCTAATACGCTCAGTACAGGAAACAGAACTCTTTACATTGGCATTTTATGATTCACCACACCCCACAAGATACTCTGGGCATTAATCAAGCTACGTATGCAACTTCATCTCAAAAATCCAACAAAGTTGAAATCAGGAGTGTTACTCAAATGTACAAACCATGTGGGAGATCCTTATAAAGACTATGGTTGTATGAAAATTTGTGCCAACATTAACTTGAAACTAACATTGACAATGATCTATAATTGCTAATCCTGGAACCCTGAGCAATCTCTATCATTTATAGAGTATATGTCATGGTCTGTTTTCACACAAAAATTGAGAATTATTATTTAGTATGTATAATTCTCAAAGGCTGTGTGAAATAGGCCATGGAATATCCTGTATAAATTTCAAGAGAAAATGGAAATCACTAAAAAGAGAAGTGAATGGATTAAAATGTGGGATTTTTCTTAACAATGGTTCAAAGATATGGGAAAGATGTAAGGCTGATACCATGAATTTTAAATGGTTTTTTAACATGTAAACATATTAGATCTGATATTATTTATTAAGATACTTATATTTACTAATCTGAACAAGTTTAAATATTGTTAAAAATTAAATGCTGTAACATTACATTTTCTATTTCCTATCAAATTGACACATCTCTATCAATAACTACTTGGAAAAATATGCAAGACAATCTCAAAAAAAAATCACTGTGCACATTATGCAAGATGAAAATGCAGCTTTTAAAAAATACTCTGTCTGACATTCAGTTCTGTATGCTGCTACAGCAGGTCAAAAGCCATTAGCCACCTGCTGGAAACACATACTAGAAAATAAAATGCCCTTCAAAATTATTTTGCATACAATATTCTCAATGTAAAATGGGTGAAGTTATATTCTAAATGTTTTAAAATGTGATGCCTTGAAAGGAAATACACTCACCATGCCAGAAGTTAATTTCAAAATAAGATTTAATAAGGGTCATATAATTTGGAGTATTCACATTAGATAAAGAAAGTACCACGTCTACTATGAGAGAAATGAATACATAAATGAAAACATATAATAACCAAGCAGCTCAACACAATGGCTACCACTGTCTCTTTTTCCAATAAAGTGACAGACTTAATTTGATTCCTGGGATTCTTAGGACATTCTCTCTCACCATTCAGTAGTCTTCTGGGGACTGACCCAACAGTCCTTTTGTATCAATAAGACATTCTACAAGTCATTCAGAAAAAGGAAGCAAAACACCAGCCTCTGTGCCATTGCACATAAAGAATACACAACCCTGTCTTGTTTAACATTTTGAAACTTGGCAATGAAGTATATAGCTCAATATCATTAATATATTAATAGGTTCTATTTGCAATTATTAGATGACTGGTCATGTGGCACTTTGTATAGTCAGGTACTAAGCTCAGTACATGACATAATCTTAATGCATTTAGTCCCCACAACAACTTGATGATATAGGTATTATCCTATCAGTATTTCACAAATAAGGAAATTAAGGCACAAAGAGGTTGAGGAATTTGCTCACAGTGATACAGACAGCAGATGGCTACATTTCAAGGAGGGAAACTTACAGTTTATAAAATGTGAAGTCCTGATGTGATGGGCAACCACAGGAAAGAAAACAAAAGAGGCCTAAGTCAAGGACAGCCAAAAGAAAGGATGGAAGAGAAACAAAGGCTTTTTCTTTTTCTCTATTTTCTATTTCTATTTATTTCTGTTTACTATCTTCTCTAATCTTACTGATGGTGGTGTGCTTAATAAACAAAATAAAGAGGTAACAGAATTGTAATCTGGTTTGCAAAGGCAAAGATGACTTCTACTTAAACACTAGGAAGATCACATTTTCTTGTCTTACTTAAAGATGGATTTCTGTTTTGTGGACTGCAAATACCCAATCTCACTGCTCAAGCCCTGAGATTACATCCAATGGATAAATACACATTTTGGTATCATGTCAGATTCGCAAACTGTAGAGGCAGAAATGGGTTTCTAAGAGTCCTATGTTATTCACCTATAAACCTGGTTCCTAAGATAGGAGCGCCTGGCTGGCTCAGTTGGTTAAGCATCCAACTTCGGCTCAGGTCATGATCTCATGGTTTGTGGGTTCAAGCCCCACAACGGTCTCTGTGCTGACAGCTCAGAGCCTGGAGCCTGCTTCGGATTCTGTGTGTGTGTCTCTCTCTGCCCCTCCCCCACTCATGCTCTGTTTCTCTCTGTCTCTCAAAACTGAATAAATGTTAAAAATAAAATAAATAAATAAACGTGGTTTCTAAGATGGATCAAGGGCAACTCTTGGAGACTGACTTCAAAAAGGGTCAGTGCAGTTCTCAGGCTGTTAGCTCTAGAGAGGTCTCAGCTTCCCTGGTGTTACCCTCACTGACTTGAGCCATGCTAAATTTGTTTGTAAGAAATCTTAAACTGGCTCTCCAATATAAGTGCCCAGTGATCTTTCCAGGGCTCTAATCCAAAACCTATCATCGGATCATGAGAGGTTTTGTTGGTGCAACTGGGTATTTGAATTTTCTTTGATTACTCAACAAATAAAACAACAACAAAACCATTTCCCCTTAAAACACAACATTGGAAGCCTGTAAATCTTCAAACACAAATTAAACAAAATACCTCTTTGTTAATAAAACATGGAATCATGCAAAATGCATCTGTCAAAATGAAGATTCTAAAATATTTCAGTAAAAAATTCACTAAATCTCAGATAATGAGGTTGGAAAAGATTCCTTTTTCCACACCCCAAACAAAGGAAACTGAATCCCTGCCTTGACTGGAGACTGTTGCTATTTGTTTTATGGATAAAGGCCAAATTATGCATATTTTTGTGACTTCAGTCAAGATTCAAGGTCAGTCACCAGATTTTCTCCCACACCAACAATACAGCAGCAGCATGAATTCAGATGTTCCTCATTCATTTCACCATGAGTCTTTAAATTTGTTTTCCCTGTCAGAGTAGCTAAGATTTCTTCCTTTGTCAAAAGGGTAGCCATTAAGAAAATCACTTAGCTAATAAACAAGGAAATTAGCTAGCAAGCCTGATACAAAGCAGATAGTCCCAACACAAACAGCAATCTACACACAAATTAAGGCTGTAAAGAGTTGCTCTGATAAGCACTTTTAAACTTAGTGGCACTCAAACAACTGAGCATCTCTAGTATTAGGGGTCAAGCAGCAGTTTTAAACTTTTCTTCTTGCCTCACTTGGTGGCCACAAAGATCTCAATAATAAGTACAGAGTTTTACCTAAGGGTGTGCTGAGAAAGATACAGCAGTAAGCAAACAGAATAATTATGAGGGCAACATAACCCATCTTCCTTTCCAACCATTTTTCTATTATTTCATTTGTCGCTGTTTAGAGGAACCAGCTAACATATATTTAATTTTGTGAAAAGTCACATAACCTAAGTAAGTAACAGTGGAAATAAAATCATCACTCTCATGAAACATGTTGTCAGATGTTGAAGTGCATGGTTATCAAGCAAAACATCAACATCAGAATACATAGTTACATTTTACATGTCCAAATGATACACATTTTTAAAGCTGATAATCTTTAATTTATACACACAACAATTTTTTGGTGGGGAACAGCATAACTAAATACTTGTAAATTTCACATTTAATCAAATGGCTTCAGTTTTCTACAAAAGTTAAATTTTTAGTAAAAGTCTACATTAGAAATACTACAGATTAAGAAGAATCTGCTATTATAATCATACTAATATCTTCTAATTTTAAGGACAGAAAAATCTCCCTCATCCAATCACTTCTAATAAAATGCTTGAAATGCTTTGTTCAATCCTAGATTTAATAATTCCTACCTTTAGTTGGTTGAAAATGTATCTAAATCAGTAAGAACCCACTTCTGCCAATTCATTCCAGGAAAATATTCATTTCCACCTGCCAAATCACACCTCTGCTCCAGGCTGGGTCATTCTTGGACTTTATTAAGATGAATGTTCTGCCTCTACTCCCATCTTTGTGAGACCTGGTGATCACAGTCAGTCCTGTATGACCCTCAATATACCAGAAATAGAAGATAACCGGTAACGAAACATGTTTAAATGATCATTTAAATTAGCCCTACAAAATAGAAAGTATGAGTCTCAAGAAGTAACTGGCCAAGGATAAATAAACCATTTTAAGTACATTATAAACTCAAAAGTATTAGATAAGTAATAAATTTTATTTAAAATTCCTCAATAAAAAGATCTGTGAATGAATGCATATGCTTAACAAAATTAAAAAAATCTTTTTTAATGTTTATTTTTGAGAGATAGGGAGGGAGCGCACACGCGAGCGGGGGAGGGGCAGATAGAGAAGGAGACAGAATCCAAAGCAGGCTCCAGGCTCAGAGCTGTCAGCACAGGACCTGATGCAGGGCTTGGAACGGTGAGATCATGACCTGAGCCAAAGTCGGATGATTAACCAACTGAGCCACCCAGGTGCCCCAACAAATTTTTTAAATGTTTTTAATGTTTGTTTATTTTTTTGAGAGAGATAGAGTGTGACCGGGAAAGGGGCAGAAAGAGAGGGAGACACAGAATCCGAAGCAGGCTGACAGCACAGAGCCCAATGCAGGGCTTGAACTCTTGTACCCACGAAATCATGATCTGAGCTAAAGTCGAATGCTCAACCAAATGAGCCACCCAGGCACGCCTGTTTAACAAATTTTTAAAAAGAGAGCAATATGCCTTTAATTTATTAAACCAGAAACTCTCAGGTAAATATAACACAATATATTCAATATGTTTCACATAGTGTTGAATTTAAGTTTTAAATTCTTAATGTAAAAATAATCTACTCTGGGGTGCCTGTGGCTCAGTCACTGAAGCCTCCAACTCTTGATTTTGGCTCAGGTAATAATCTCATGGTATGTGGGTTGGAGCCCCACATAGGACTCTGTGCTAATAACAGTGAGGGCTTGCTTAGGATTCTCTCTCTCCTTCTCTCTTTCTCTCTCAAAATAAATAAACATTTTTTTACAGTGTTGCTATAATTACTTAACACATTTAATATTTTCAAAATGCTTCAAAATCTTTTACTAGTTCAGTTTTTAAATAAGAAAAGACATTACTATATCTGTGATTTTTGAGCTTTAAAATAAAACCAGGACTTACTGCACTTAGTTTACTTAAATATACTATATATATAATATGCTTAAAATACCGCACTGAACCAGTAACTGTTCTAAACATTCTGTAACAGTTTCAAATTTTGACAAATTCCCATGGACAAAAGCTTTTAATTTAAACATTAGAAATGAAAAAGCCTAGGTACTTCAGACATAACTCAATTTACATGGATATTCAAATATATATCTAGGTGTTTCTTCTAAGAATTTTAAAAGCAAAGAATCAGGAGTTCTACAAAAATTCACAAATTCATACAAGTTATCTTACACAATTTGTAAAGGAAAAAGTAGGTTTAAGACATTTTGGTATAGAACAAAAAGAATGTATTCTGTTCCTTTGACGACCAAGACTCCTAAACAACCATGATGACAAAGGGCAGATGTTTTAGAGAGAAAAAAAAAATTTTCTATATACTTGATTAACATCAGAGTCTACTTCGCAGCACTATTAACTTACTTGCTACCTGAGACTTTGTTACTTTTTTTCTCTAAGATGGCTACAGACAGCACATTTCTTGTTCATAGTCAAACTGAAACTACCATAAGCCTCAAAGACGGTCAAGCTGTACTCTGATTTGCAAGAAGTTTAAACCAATGGTAATTATGAATTGCAAATTCTTCACTTGACAAAATTACAATTTATAGGGCTCCTTTAAACAGCAAGTACCTCTAATATATTTAGAAGGGATTTCAAATTACAAAAACTCAATTTGCTATCAGATTATGTTCGTACACTGCCCCCATTCCAACTCTTCATAATGCCAGTTAGTGGCAAATAGGTGCTCCTGTATCGTGTTTTTGAAAGCTTAAGAGAGTTCACATCAAGGGCCCCTAACACAACCTAAGAGACCTTAACAGTCAATTGCTTGGTAAACAGATAAAGAACAGGCCTTCTGTAATTGCCAAGTGCTTTTTATGCAAATACATTCATTTCCTGGAACCTGGTAACTGTTTGTTTTGAAAGTAACCTTATAGTCTTTTCACATGCACTTTATCACTATTGGATTGGAGAGCAATTTATGACCATAAAGATTTATTTTACCTTTAATATATTTCTCAACATTATGATTTTGGCATTACTTTCATCACCCCATCCCCTCTGATATATATACAAACCCACGTATATGTATACACATCAGTGTTACTTTCACATATCTGAAGTGAATTTCCTAAATTGCATATGTACCATGTTTAAATATAAACTATAACCTGCAAACAATAAATGGCTCTAATCTCCTTCTTGGAAAAAGTGTTAGTTACTTAAACACTCTGCTGTAAGAAACACTATTCTACGCAACAATTAAATTATTATCTTCCTTATTAGCATGGTACACCTTCTCTCCACGGTTGCATATTACCCAGCAAAAATGCCAACTGCTGTTGTGTTTCAGCAATACTTGGTGTAATGGAACATATCCAAATGGAAATGTTCGCTCTACCTACACTTTCCTTCAAGAAACTACTAACACCTAGATAAAACCCCTTATCAGAGACAAATCCCTTTAGAAACAAAGGATCTAAAGTTACCTAGTTATTATTATAAGACTGAATGCTTTAGGGCTAATTGACAGGGTAAATGTTTCTCATCTGTGGTTGAAGAAAGGAAACTATCTTGCCTTCAGAAACAAAACTGAAATAAAGTTAAGTAATCTATCTAAAAGAATTTTTTTTGGTTTTTTATTTATTTTAATTTATTTTTCTTTTACCTTGGTAACACTTGGCAAAATGTTGAAAATATAAAAATCCACTGGAGAAAAAGTATTTGCCAAAAAAAAAAAATAATAACATAAAACGGGTAATATCTTTAATGTGTGTGGGACCCAAGGAATTCAACAAAAATCCCCTACCCCTGGACAAGCAAAGCAAGACTAACTCCATTTTGTGCTACACCCACCATCTCATTATACCCCCAACATGACCTACTTATTGCTTAAGACACTCCCCCACCCTAGTCAAGCCGCTGAGCACACCCTTACTGGAAACTGGCTCATATAGGAATGTGGAATCCCTAACCGCCAATTCTTAAACCCCGCCTTTTGCCCGCCAAACTTGCATGCCAATTCTGACCAGAGTGATAGGCTAGTTCAAACAGTTACTATAGGGTAAATTGTAATTCAATTGACCACCTGTGTGTGGACTGACATGACTATGCAAGTTTCTGTGTGTGTTACAATCTCATTGGCCACTGGCCCCTATAAAACTGCTACGCCTCTTAACCTAGGCGTCCAAGTCGCTGCTCCGCTGTGTCGGGTATACTTGGGCGCAAGCTCGAGCTTGCAAATAAACCCTCATGCGTTTGCATCGGTATCGGATCCTTGGTGGTCTCTCGGATTAGAAATCGGGGGCATTACATGTGCATATAAATAAGTCTTACAAATAGAAAAGAGGAACACATAGGATTAACCCCAACATGGAGAAAAATAAATGCTCAACAATCATATAAAAAATGCTCAAGTCACCGTTGAAAATTAAAATAAACGATCATAATTCTTCATTTCTCTAATTGGCAATTAAAACACACACACACACACACACACACACACACACACACACACACACACACACACTCCAGAATGGGCAGTTGTTGCTCTCATATAGAACGTCACAGAAGTATAAACCAGAAGAATCTTTCTGAAGGACAATTTGGCATATATGGATCAAACACCTTTTAAAATGTTCATATTCCTTTACTTAACTCTACTTCTAGGAATTTATTTTAAGAAAAAAAATAGAGGGGTGCCTTGGGTGGCGCAGTCGGTTAAGCATCCAACTCGATCTCAGCTCAGGTCATGAGAGCCTGCTTGGGATTCTGTCTCCCCTCTCTCTGCCCCTCCCCTGCCTGTGTTCTCTCTCTTTCTCAAAATAAATAAATAAACTTAAAAACAATTTTTTTAAGAAAATAAATAGAAATAGGCAAAAGATTAATCTAAGTATTTCCAGCATACTGCCATTTATAATAACAAAAACAGAATAATATTCTAAAATCCCAGTAATAGAGAATTGGTAGAGGCATAAATTAAAGGGCAATGCAGCTACTTAGAAAGCAGGTGTAAAAGAATATTTACTGACACGAGAGAAAATGTTTACTATTTAACACTCAGTGAAAAAAAATTGCAGGTTATAAAATACAGTAACCATTACGATCCTAATTTTATGTCTTCCAGTTTTGTATCTCCGTCCCTGTGTGTGCATACATGCGGGGCAGAACAGGAAAACTGCTGGCAAGCAAACAAATGATATCAGTGCTTATCTTTGAGTGGTAAAATATGGGTAATTTAAAAAATAGCATTACCTTTGTGTTTTTTGTTTTTGTTTTTGTTTTTTGCATTTGCATTTGCCAATGTTGCCTAATGAATGAATATAATTCAAGAAGTAATGGGCCGGGGTGGGGGAAGGGAGAGACAACATAATTACTCAGAAAAACAAAACTGTAAGTTCCTATGTAGCAGATAGTTTCTGATAACTAGAATCATACTGCTCAGAATAATGAAAATAATGTTCCTATAAAAGACTAAAATCAACTCTTTGCCAACAAAAATACACAGTGGCATCACTCTCAACCTGGCAAAACCAGCCATATGAAAAAGCAGTGTTACGTAACCTAATACCATACTATTTAGATAGGTTTTCTGCATCGCCACTTAGATTTCTTCCCAGGAAAATAGTCAAATCACCCTCATAAGAACCACAGGCTTAAATGAAGCTGTGGTCATGGTAAAAGAAGCACCGAGATGGCCACGAGACCCACAGTGATCTCTGTCCATCTATAAAATGAAGATAATAGCACTATCAACCCTACAGCCAATCTTTCAGGCGACGAACCGTCCATTTCTCAAGATAATACTAATACTGTTTTAAATACCAATGACAAAAAGTCTTGGCCTATTTTATAATAACTAAGAAATACCAGTTCCCATAATCTAATATATTGTACACTGCAGTTTTATTGTCTATATTTTAAAGGTTATATTTTCTATCTGTTCACTGAGCTTATAAGTAGGCCTAACGAGGTACAGTTAAGCTGATTATTTTGCACATGAAGATATGACTATAATTTCCTGAATAAACAAAGAGCAATCAACAAATATTTACTGAGCATCTTCCATGTTCTATGAATTATGTCAAGTACTGAAAGAAAATATTTTTAATTATTTAGGCAAATCACTCCCTAGATCATATACAAGACAAGGAATTTATTTCCTCCAATTCAGTCTAACGATGACTACTGAATATTTATGAATATGAATAATTAGCTAACCCTTCTATATGTCTTATTAGTTTGTTCTCTAACTGGAACCATTTTATTACTTTATGATACCATTTTAGTAAGTTTTGTTTTTGTTATTAAAGTAGAATATACATAGCATAAAATTTACCTTTTCACCATTTTTAGACTTCACATTAAGTTCCATTCAAATTATTGTGCAACCATCACCACGGTCCATCTCCAAAACTTTAGCATCTTTTCCAAACCAAAATTCTGTGTCCATTCAACAATTACTCCCCATTCTCTGCCCGCCTCCTACCCAGCCCTTGGCAGCTACCATTCTATTTTCTATTTCTATGAATCTGAACACTCTAAGTTCCTCATGCAAGTGGAAACATACAGTATTTTTCCTTTTATGTCTGGCTTATTTCAGTTAGCACACTGTCTTTAAGGTTAATCCATGTTGTAGCAGGTGTCAGAATTTCATTTCTTTTTTAACACTAATATGCACTGCATGTATATCCCACTTTATCCATTCATCCATTGATGGGCATTTGGGTTATGTCCACCTTGCGGGTATTATGAATAATGCTGCTATGCACGCTGATGTACAAATATCTGTTGAAGTTCCTGATTTCAAATCTTTTGGGAATGAACACAAAAGAGAATTGCTAGGTAAGTTCTGCTTTTAAGAATTCCAACTTTCAATAAACATATCTTTTGATATTTTAAAAATCAGTATCAAATTCAGTCTCTAGACTGAATTTTTAACAGCAAAATAGCTATTTTATTCTCTTTCAGGATATGCTTTAAAAACCCAAGTTAAAAATAAAAGAATTTTTCATACTTAAGACTTAATGGTAAACCTCCTGCTAATAACAACATTAGCCAACTTTTCCCTAGCAAAGTGCATCGCTCTTTGGTACTGTCATCCATAAATACTCTTCCTGTTTCCCCACACTTTGTATTCTCTGCTTTTCAGTGTGAATCATCAGGGCACTTAAACCACCAAGCCATTCTGTTTTTGTAGCTGATATGTTCCCCTCCAACTATTAACATATTCTTACCTCCCACTTCCAAGTAACACATACATATTTTGAAAATGCCCACCACAATGCTCACAATTCTGCTGTTAAACTAATAGTTACTTAATAGGAAGAACTTCAACCAAATAGAGTAAGAACAAGGTAGTATGTTTCAGATCAAATCATGACCCTCTCTCTCAACACAATATTTAATTTCATACCACCATAAAAGCCAGATCTAATATACCTGGCCCAGAATACAAATATTACTATCTGTTATTCAGTGGTACAACAAAAGGATTCCACTATATAAAAAAATTAATATGTGAGGATTATACTCACATTAATATGTGAGTAGTTTTTAAAACTATGTAAATATACTAAAGGCATTTCATCACTATAGTGAGTGGAAATATACTCTAGAGATACAAAGCCAATTTGAATTCCTAACTGTGAATTACTGACCACTTGAGAAGAGAAATGTAGTTTCTATCAAAAAGAAATAGAGTTATTATGCCTTGCATACAATCCATAATTTTAAGATACCAGTGGCATGATGAAGTTATTAAAGTCTTTCTGACAAGGTAAAGACCATCATAACTCACTGCCACCTTCATCAAAGCTGGTGAATTATGGATTTTATGAAGGGTAATTACCCTTCAAGTAAAGTATGTGGGCAGTTACTTATTATAAATTTTTATCTTTAATACATAAATTGTCACACATTGTTAACAAACAATTTGAAGCAAGCTGAATTATGTGATTAAGTTATAATAGAAAATTACTTCATATCTGTTCATTTCTCCTCCAAGACATCAAATATACGATTTATGTTACTAGGGTCCAGTGATTGATACTGAAGTCAGTTAGAGCTGTGGAAATACAAATTAATTGAAATAGGACAAGACTTCCCTCAACTATTTTAACAGCGAAGAAGAACAAGAAGTTTTCAACGACGTGACACAATTTTAGCTCTTAAATAAAAAAGTAAAGTGAAGATAGAATGATAGAGTTAGGATGCCACCAATTTGTAATATTAAATGAATAAACCAAATTGAAAAAAAAATTGAAGAATCTATTTTGCCAAATCCATCAACACTGATACTAACAACTTTGAAATATCTATAATATATAATATAATGCATCACTTAATAAATCCCAAAAATGTACTCACTATACATGCTAAATCCTAACATAGAGAACTTCAGTTCCTTAGATGGGAGGCTATTGATCAATACTGGAAATAACCAATATTTCCTGAGAATATCCAACATTAGTTTTTCTGTAAAGCCCTATCTGTTTTGCCAAAGAATCCACACCTCTACTTGCCCCCCATGAGTATTGTTAATTTGGATTTCCTTGGTGAGAGTTGCACAATAGTTTTCTTCTGGAAGTAAAGGTGACTGCGGTAAGTGAAGTCTGAGTTTAGGCACTTAAACCATAACGTGGCATATTTTCCATACCTTTTACTGAGTCCAACCATGGGCCATTCCCAGAACACAAGAATTCCAAGTAGCACAGGATCATGAAAGCTATATTTAGAACCTGGCTGGGCATATGCCCAAGTTACAAGAGTCCTATGGGTCTGATAGGGCCTGGACATACAAATACCCCGGACTACGTCTATTCTTCTTCTGCCAGCTCCCCAGTTCAACTGAAATGGGTTGGAAAATGTGGATTGTAAAACCAATTTTGAAGAGGATAAGCAAAATGTTAAAGATGGAGCATTTCTCCCTGGCCTTTACATCTGCATAATGATTTCTAAACTAAGGGAAGATTTAAAGTGAAAGTCATGCCATTATAATTCAAGAGTGGTGATGAACAGTTTTAATTTACAAATCTCAGATAGAAGAATAAGATGATTTTCTGCTTCCAGAGGTGCTACCTTCTTCTCACTGCATTGTAGGGTCAAATGTTACAGCTGGGAATTATCATTATAATACCTAATTATAATCACACTTTGCTTGGTAGCTTTCTTTCACACAACTTTTGATATAGAAATTGTTATGATATATTCTTGACCTTTATACTTTGCATCAAAAGAGTAGTAATTTACTTATTCCTGTTCAGAGTAAATTATTGATTTGCTACTGACTACTCAGAATGAAGATTAATGGAATAGATTTAAAGTTGTAAAGAATTTGGAGCCTAGGTCCTCCTGACCGTCAACTTTTAGCTAATAAACTGGAATGTGTCAAAACTGAAAGACAAGGTTTAGTTTTCATATATATATAAATTGTACTACGTTTTTGGTATTTTCTACCTTTTCTCCATGAACGTTTCAGAATACAATTCCTAGAAATCTGCTGGTTTGTAATCTTCCCTTCAATGTTCAGAAGTTCATAAAAATGACAGAAATAACAGAAGACTCAGAAACTGTTAACAGCAGCAATTTAGAAAGTAAGACCAAGTAGAAAGAGGGAAAATTTGTTTTCAGTATTAGGAAGAGCTTAAATTTAATTATGGCTAACTAAATACGAGGCACTTTCCAAAATACTTTTAGAAATGAATTCATCAATGCTTATAAAACCCTATAAAATGGATAATACCAACCAACTAAGCCACTTTGCAAACAAGGAAGCGAAAGCACAGAGTGTAAGTACTATGTCCAAAGTCACTACTCCTGTAAGTGGGTGTAACTCAGTCTAGCTCCAGAAACTGTAGTTTTAATCATGACACAAACCACCTCCTTTAATTAAAAGCTGCAACAAGATTTTTTTCTTTTTCCTATCTCAGTTCTTTCTCTGAAATGAACATCTTTTGTGTATGTTTGACCCAAGAACGGAATAATGTAAATTTACAAAAAGTAACTTTTGTTTTACTATAATTTTGCTAACACATTCTACAGATTTTATTAATTACTAAAAATAACTCCATATAAATGATCCAAACAAGAGAGTTTACAGATGTGTTTAAAGTTCATCATCTTTGGTTCAATCTGATGTGAAATGGACATGTTTAGTACATATATATAATTTAGTACATATATAACCATTTAAATGAGTGATTTTAAAAATGTAAATACCATAGTGAGAACTCACAACTCCCCCCTAATCCCCATTTGCTTTCAAAGTTCTGGAGCCAAATTTTAGGCAAGAAACCTCTTGGATGGTTAAGGTCACTTCATATTCAACAGGTTTATCTTTTCCCCCAAGCTTACACTTCCCAAACACATTTCTACCTTGTTTAATCACATCATCTAATCAACCAAAAAAAAAACTTCATATTTTTTTCAGCCCGTCTCTCTTTCAATACCTTCAATGCAATCATTCGTCACAATATTCTGCCAATTCTATCTCTAGCACATCTCCTGAATCTGTCACCTGCCTTCATTCCTGTATTCACTGCTCCAGTTCTGAGCCCCATTTTCTTACCCCAGGAACCTGTAATGGTAACAGCTTCTAACAGACTGCTTTATCCTCTGGTTTATTCTTTAATCAGTCCTTCATAAATCTCTATCAGAGTTCTCTTCTAACATAAAAAGAAAATTAAAAGCTTTTAAGTTTCCAATCATTTAAAGCAGAATTTCCAGGGACACCTGGGTGGCACAGCTGAGCGTCTGACTTCAGCTCAGGTCATGATCTCACGGTTTGTGGGACCAAGCCCCGCATCAGGTTCTGTGCTGACAGCTCAGAGGCTGGAGCCTACTTCAGATTCTGTCTCCCTCTCTCTTTGCCCCTCCCCCGCTTGCACTCTGTCTCACTCTGTCTCTCAAAAATAAGCATTTAAAAAATTTAAAAAAATAAAGCAGGATTTCCAAACTATAAAGTATATTACATTCACCAGAAAGGCTTGTTAAAACAGATTGCCATAAGACCCCTCTCCCTTTCCGATTTGACCGGACTAGGATGGGGCCCAAGAATCTGCATTTCCTACAAGTTCCTAGGTAGTTATAATGCTGCTGGGCCAGAGACCACACTTTAAAACTACGTGGGGAAGTTTCATAAAATGCCCTGCCATACACCCTCAACCAAATACACGCAGGATTTCATTGTGTGGAGTTTTTTAAAATCCTCCAGGTGATTCTGATTTGCACACTATTGTGAACTGTATTGTGTGCTTGAATTTAAATTCTTTTTTTAAATTTTAATGTTTGTTTTTGAGAGAGACAGAGTGCAAGCAGGGCAGGGGCAGAGCGAGAGGGAGACACACAATCCAAAACAGGCACCCGGCTCTGAGTTGTCAGCACAGAGCCCCACGCAGGGCTTGAACCCTTGAATCAAACCATGTGACCAAGACTTGAGTTGAAGTCAGAAGCTTAACCGACTGAACCACCCAGACATCCCTGTATTGTGTACTTGAAATTTGCTAAGAGGATAGATCTTAAGTGTTCTCACCACACACAAAAAAATGGTAACTATATGACCTGATGGATATGTTAATAAGCTTGACTGTGGTGATCTTTTCACAATGTATACCTATAGCAAAACATCAGGTTGTACACCTTAAAAATATACAGATTTGGGGGGCGCTTGGGTGGCTCAGTGAGTTAAGTGGCTGACTTCAGCTCAGATCATGATCTCGCGGTCTGTGAGTTGGAGCTCCACCTTGGATTCTGTGCTGACAGCTCAGATCCTGGAGCCTGCTTCAGATTCTGTGTCTCCTTCTCTCTCTGCCCCTCCCCTCTTGCTCTCTCTCTCTCTTTCAAAAATGATAAACATTAAAAAAATTTAAACATATACAGATTTTATTTGTCAATTATACCTCAAAAACACTGAAAAAAAAAAACCCAAAACCCACAAATGTAGCCAGGTGTCCCCTATTCTTATTTGCTCAATCTGGTAGCCCTACCCACATTTTCATTTCAAACCGGGCCCAACAAATTGTGTAACCCCTCCTGAGCAGGACAGCAAATCTAAACATTAAGTTCACAAGGTAAATGAATGAACTGAGTAATATACAACACCAGCTGAGATCATACTGAATGAAAAACTTTCTTTTTATTTGAGCATCTTCCTTTCCTGCCTTCGAATCCCCCACAGAAACACACCCTGATGTACAACTTTCCTGCCAAGTTTCCATCTGCACGAAGGTGTAAAAGTGCGGCTGCCAACTAGGAAATAAAAACCTGGAAATGAAAGCCCTTTAGAGATTTAAACACTACCAACAGTATGGAGAGTATATGGAAAGAATGAAAATTTTAAGAAATACTTTTCGCAAAAGCACAATTTCTTTAAAAAAAAAAAAAAAAGGTAAATGGAAAAAAGAAGCCACCATGTTGCCTATACCAGTATCACCAATAATATACAAAACCAGAGAGAAAGAGAGAAAGCACTGGGAACATAGAACTTAATTGATTCTGCCTTCTCTACTACCTGCACGTACAAACCTAATATTGACGTTGGAAATATTTCTAAACCCTGCAGTGCTATTTCGATTTTTTAAATATTACCTTTGAAAAGGTTTGCATTCACTTCTCAATAAATACAGATGGTTTTCCATCAACTGTCTTACCTAAGTAAGGGTTGGATTTTTCTTTCTTTCTACTTACAGCTGTCAATCAAATATATATGAGTTTGAACTCATTTTGCAATAAATGTTTTCAAAATCCTTTCTCCTTCCTCTGGGAGAATAACAAAGGGTAAAACAAAAAGGAAGATGACTTCATATAATCCTTCCATTTCAGATCCTGGTTCCTTCCTGCTATGGACTTCATGCCAGAATTCTGCTTTACTTGCTTCAGATACGGACAAGATGAAAGGAGCTCTTATACCCTATAAAGAGTGAGTTCACCGTAGGTGTAAATGTTGGAGAAGTGTGAAGAATGATTTCATCTTTGGAGAAAACAGAAGGTGTCCCGAAAGTGTTCAGGTTTGAAATGCTCCAAACGTTTAACTCCTAAGAATACCAATTTCACCAGCAGGATGTAACAGCTATCTGTCCTTCATGAGTTCAGCGCTTAAGGCTTGAAGCAAATAGACTGGAGCAGGTAACGAACAAGAGCATGGGATCTGGCAGTCGACTGACTGGCCTTAGATCCCAGCTCTGCCACGTAGGAACCCCATGACCTTGGGCAGGCTTCTTGGGCTCTTGGCACCTCACCTACATAAGGGGGATGATAAAAGCAGTATCTACTTCATAGGGCTATTGTAAGAATTAAAAGATACAATTCTTGGAAAAAGGCCTAGTCCACAAAAGCTTCATGCAAGTGGTGTTATTAACATTAGTATTAAAAATAATTCTGTTTAATCTAGGAATATAAGTCCCTGTATCTGATAGTGAACCTTCTCACTTGTTTTTCCTGGCAAGCATGATGGACATCAAGCTTTTAAAGAAAAGTATTATTTTGTCTTTCATGTCGCATCAAGAGTCAGAGCTTGCAAAAAACCAGAACTATTTTTACAAATATAGCCTGGTTGGGAGACATTGTAATGTACAAAGAGCATCAGGGAGACACCCATGAGATTTATTAAAGTACTGGTTCACACTGAAACTATGACCGCACTTTAGCTTTTAGTCCTTTTCTCATCTGTAAAATGAGAAAGTACCCATAGAATTTCTAATATTTCCTGCAGAACTGAAATTCTCATTTTGTAACCTTTAACATCAATGTCAAACTTGTCAGAAAGGAATTCCATGACCCTATCAGAGGGTCTTCTTGGGGTAGTTTTTCTTGAAATTCTCATTTTTCTCATACTAAGAAATTTATCATCCTACACTGTACATACTTCCTACCGCTCCAAAGCCAGGCAATAAAATAATCCCACTGTTGAATAACTAGAAAATCAAGAATGAGAAATTGGTAAAAGCCTCCATTAGTGCTGAGCCTGACAGAAAAACTAATACTACCTATTAGTGTGGTATGCAATGTTTTTTATCCATATAAACAAATATTACATAATTCTAATGACAGATTTGGGGAGCTGGTAGAGACCTCAGAGTAATGCATCTCAACCTGGAGTAGTTTCACCCCCCAAGAGACATTTGGCAATGTCTGAAGTCATTTTTGTTTATCACAACTAGGGGAGAGCACTGGCATCGAGTGGGTAGAAGCCAGGGATTGCTGCTAAACATCTTCCAACACAAGGACAGCTCCCCTAAATAAAGAATTCCCTGGCCTGGGGCGCCTGGGTGGCGCAGTCGGTTAAGCGTCCGACTTCAGCCAGGTCACGATCTCACGGTCCGTGAGTTCGAGCCCCGCGTCAGGCTCTGGGCTGATGGCTCATGATGGCTCAGAGCCTGGAGCCTGTTTCCGATTCTGTGTCTCCCTCTCTCTCTCTCTCTGACCCTCCCCCGTTCATGCTCTGTCTCTCTCTGTCCCAAAAATAAATAAACGTTGAAAAAAAAATTAAAAAAAAAAAAAAAAGAATTCCCTGGCCTAAAATGTGAAAAGTATTACTAAGGTTAAGAAACTGCACCCTAGGACAATGGTTTTCCATGGGGGCAGTACTGTCCCCTAGAAGGTGATGCAGAAATCTGGCATCAGGGTTGGTGTGACAGGCTACAAGCATTAGGTGGCCAGGTCCAGGGGGCTACAGGCATTAGGTGGCCAGGTCCAGGGATACATCACACAATGTGCACTCTTAATAGAGTGCCATACAGTATGCTACTCAACTTTCAAATGTCTCATGAACCAAAATGGTGATCAACGTGTTTATGATTATCTAAGCCAGAGCCTAATTCCATCATACATATGAACACAAAAAATGTTTTGTATGGTTTAAAAACTTTTATGTTTAGAAATGAAACTACATAAATCAAGAGAAGGCAACATTTTGTTTAATCTGGAACTCTGCCAAGAGTTGCTCATCATTCTGGAAAAATAACATCACCAACACCATTTATAGTATCTGAGTGGGCAATATAATAAAAACATCAACCTATGTGTATAGCCATCACATACACTGTTATTCTACATATAGGCACAGCCTTCTGAATACTTCATTATGTCTTCCTGTGTAACTGTAACTAATTTACATATTAAAAGTATATTATTTCATTATAAATTACTTGATTTGTATTGTTATTTTACATTACAGGTAGGAATTTTATATACACATAAATATAAGTAATATATATATTTTTATAAAATTATGCATGCAAGGAGGTTATACTATATAGGATTTCACTTCATGGTAGCAAAGAAGGTACTACAAAACATATGCTGTAAAAAAGAAGCATTGGATCTTACAGGGTTGAGAATCTTTGCTTTACAGAATACCTTATTCAGCTCCTTCATTTTATGGAAGTCAAGTTGGATGCCTGGAGAGGAGCCCAGGTTCCTCATGGCAAGTCCAAGAGTTTTCCATGACAGGTAATTCTGGTCTTAGATTCACACTATCAAAAGATCTCTGAGTAGTAGAGACTGCCTGATTCAAATTCACACAAACTATTCCCTCCAAATACAATATAAACCCATCTTGTACAGGATCCACATATAAAATATTACTATGGGAACCACGACAAGGATGAATTGTGAAAATTGTCAGTGCCAACCAACCAGAAAGCTCAGCTTCATTTATTTGGTTGTCCATGTGGTCTTCCATGTAAAAACAAAGTGAAGGGCGCCTGGGTGGCTCAGTCAGTTGAGTGTCTGAGTCTTGATTTTTGGCTCAGGTCATAATCCTAGGGTCATGGGATAGAAAGAACCCTGGGTCAGGCTCTGTGCTGAGCATGGAACCTGCTTAAGATTCATTCTCTCTCTCTCTCTTCCTCTCTCTCTCTCTCTCTCTCTCTCTCTCTGCCCCTCTCCCCGCTTGTGCTCTCTCTCTAAAATAAAAATAAATAAATAAAATAAAAACAAAGTGAATGAAAATGGGAATGACTCATTTCAGACATTTGTCATTTGGCAGGATTAAATCACCACTGATCTAGAATTTCCTCTGGAACAAATGCCACAGGCCAGGCTTTGGAAGCAAACAATAACAGTAATCTACTTGAGCAGTCCCCAAACTCATTTTATCCATCTTTATGAGGTCCACTTTTCATCTCACTCTGAATGCCAGAGAGACCAAATGCCTGTTTTGATTATTCTGACTCCTTAATATAATTTTTGGTAATGTTACAATCTCCTTCCTGGAACCTTAATTTTCCCTCTTGTTTACTTGTGAGGCAAACATTAATTGAGTGCTTCTTGTTTAAAACACTGTACAGAATGCTCTAGGGAATTATAAAATAGGAGACAAACTGTCTGCCACTGACAATGTTACCACCTAAAACAGGAGACAGAGCAAATATAAACATATAAACACAAGCATAGGGCAAAATCAAGGACACTGCGGAAGAACGATACGCAAGTATTAAAAGGGAAGACAGATCAAATCTTAAAAAAAAAAAATGTGGGGAGCTGAGAAGTTGAAAGGCGGTCCTCCCAAGTCTCCTTTTTAATTTTCTGTGATGTGGGCTTTCTCCCTTGAACTTTTTCAAACTAGTGGGGGCTCCAAGAGTTGATTCTGAATACTTCATTACATCTTCTCACTTAATTGTAACTAAGCATTTACATACTGAAATGTTATTTGATCATAAATATTATATATACTACAAAAGAGCATGATAATATATTAGGGCAATACAAATATATATAGCAGATATCCAGGCTGGTGCCATTCAAGTGTTAAGCCATAATTAATACAGTTCTGCCTGTAACAGAAATGACTACAGGTCTCTCAAGGGCAGGAAGAAATTTGGCAGATGACATTTCACTTACAACATCACAGGAGAAATAAACAGAACGAGCCCCTATTAATCTCTAATCTAGCAAAACAACTTTTCTCTCTCATGTTTATTTTCATCTTTAAAAATGGAGAATGATAGCTTCAATGACCTCTCTTTTGTAGGGGAAACAAAAGAGGGGCTAACCCAATCTGCTATTGCTGAAAGAAAATAGATCTCCACATAGTTAACAGAGCCCTCAGCATGAAGAGCAACATCCTGTTTCTCACATATTCAAATATAAATCACTGACTTCTTAGCTAAAAGCCTGCTTCCCTAATGCACATTTTACCTATGGTTTCCTTCCGCAAAGAAAAAGCTTCATTTGGCTAATTTTTAAATTCTCTAGCAGAACAGATTTCTCACCCTTACTCAGACAAGTAGGTCATTATTTTCAGAAACCCTCACTTAAATACTTGATTTTTCCCTAACTAAAGTTTTATTCAACTAAAATTTATAGAACACTTCCTAGGTTCCAGGCACTATTCTAAAAAATGAGCCCAATGAAGCTTTGATTCTGATCAGGATAGACAGTAAGGGGAAAATATTTAAAGTAAATTATGTAATATGTTAGACAATAACAAGTTCTATGGGAGAAAAAGAGAGCAGGACAAAAGGATAAAGAATTAGAGGTGCAGGTGTGCAAATTCACACAGCATAGTCAAGGTAGGTCTCAATGAGAAAGTAACTTGAACAGTCTTTAATTCACAGAAAATCTCCTTTCTAGATTTTAAGTCAACTCATATGTTGCCTCACTTTTTCCATTTTTGTATCCCTATTTTTGTTGCTGCATGGTGATTTTGAAAAAGATCCATTTCAACTAAGATAAAGTTCCAGAAACTATAAAGAAAACTGCCCTACAATACAAACATTCTTCTCTTCCCACAAAAACTTTTCTGCATACCCACAAAAACAAATAAGAAAATATGAGGGAGCAAAAGGGAGGACTTACCCATTCACAAAGCAAACAAAACAACCCTAAATATATAGGAATAACTCTAATAAAAAACGTGTGAGATACACAAAAATAAAATTTTTATGAGAGCAATAAATACAGTTATGCAACAATGGCAAATAAATATTGTTACCCTGTATGAGAAGAGTAAATACTATAAAAATGTTATTTCTTCCAAAATTAATTGGCAAATTTAATGCAATTCCACTAAAAAAATCTCAAGGTAGAGCATAAATGAGCATAACAATGCTAACATCTCTGAACAGTGGTTGTTAAACATAGGCATATATCAGAATCCATCAGAGTTTTATCAGAATACACATGCCTGTGTCCCACCTTACACTTAGGAAATTACAACTTACAAATGTCACATATATTTGGTCAAAGCTTCCCAGATAATTTTTATGCATAACGTTGGTTAAGAATCAATGACTGGGAATAACAAATGATAGGGAATCTAATTGGAAAAAAAGGATCACTAAAAAGTATGACTTACCAGTCATATAACCTATCTTCAAACTACAAAAAATAAGATCTGGTACTTGTAGAATAGACAGATACATCTTCTCATGGGGAAGAATAAACCTATAAACTTCCCAGGAAGTCATGTTCTGTATTCACACATAAAAGAAAAACCACAGCTCAATGGAGAAGAAATACACTATGCTCTAAATCATTTTAAGCAACGTGGGGAAGGGATCAACTTAAAATTACACCTCACACTACACAGACCTACACAACACACACACACACACACACACACACACACACACACACACTCACTCACTCACTCAACTAGGTAGATTAAAAAATTGAAGGGAATTTTATGGTTTGAAGTCTTACATTCAAACCTTTCACCTATTTTGAGTTAATTTGTGTGTAGGGTGTAGGATAGTGGTCTAGTTTCATTCTTTTCATGTAGCTGTCCAGTTTTCCCAACACTTTACGAAGGGACTGTCCTTTCCCCATTGTGTGTTCTTGGCTCCTTTGTCATAAATTGTTAATATATGTGTGGGTTTATTTCTGGGATCTCAATTTTGTGTCATTGATTTATGTGTCTGTTTTCATGCCAATATCATGCTGTTTTGACTACTACAGCTTTGTAGTGTAGTTTGAAATCAGGGAGCACGATATATCCAGTTTTGTTCTCTCTCAAGACTGCTTTGGCTATTTGGGATGATTTGTGGTTCTATGCAAATTTTAGAATTATTTGTTCTAGTTCTGTAAAAAATGCCATTGGAATTTTGATAAGGGTTACATTTAATCTACAGATTTCTTTGGGTAGTATGGATATTTTAATAATATTGATTCTCTTCCAATCCATAAGCACAAAATATCTTTCCATTTGTGTCTTCCTCAATTTCTTTCATCACTGTCTTACAGTTTTCAGTGTACAAGTCTTTCACCTCGTTGGTTAAATTCATTCCTAGGTATTTTATTCTTTCTGATGTAAATGTAAATGCATCTATTGTAAGTGTTCATTTCTCTTTCTGATAATTTGTTATTTGTGTATAGAAATGCCACATTTCTATACATCAATTTTATATCCTGCTACTTTACTGAATTCATTTATGAGTTCTAACAGCTTTATGACAGAGTCTTTTGGGTTTTGTACATACAGAAAATGTAGGTGGTAAGCTCCTGAACATTAGTCTTAGTGATGTTCTTGTACATCTGACTCCAAAGGCAAAGGAAACAAAAGCAAAAATAAACAAATGGGCTTACAGACCAAACTAACAAATTTCTGCAGAGCAAATGAAACCATCATCAAAATGAAAAGGTAACCAACTGAATGGGAGATCTGTGCAAGTCATATATCCAACAAAAGATTAATATCTAAAATGTGTAAAGAACTCACACGACTCATCCTAAAAACCAAACAACCTGTTAGAAAATGCACAGAGGATATGAAAAGACATTTTTCCGAAGAAGACATCCAGATGGCCACCAACAGGCACATGAAAAGTTGTTCAATATGACTAATTATTATGGAAATGCGAGTCACAACCACAATGGATATCATCTCACACCAATTAGGATGGCTATTATCACCAACAAGTGTTGGTGAGGATGCAGAGAAAAGGGAATCCTTGTGCACTGTTGATGGGAATATAAATTGGTACAGTCACTGTGGAAATCAGTATCGTGATTCATCAAAAAATTAATAATAGAACTTATATGATCCAGCTATTTCACTTCTGGATATTTATCCAAAGAACACAAAAATACTGATTTGAAAAGATACATATATATACCCCTTTGTTCACTATAGTGTTATTTACAATAGCCAAGAAATGGAAACAATCTAAAAGTCCACAGATAGATAAATGGATAAAGAAGATGCAATATTTATACACAATGGAATACCACTCAGTCATAACAAAAGAGTGAAATTTTGCCATTTGTGACAACATGGATGGACCTTGAAGGTATCATGCCCAGTAAAATAAGTCAAAGACAAGTATCATGTGGTTTCACTAATATGCAGAATCTTAAAAAACAAATGAACACACTAAAGAAAACATAAACAAAGTCACAGATACAATGAACAAATGTGTGGTTTCCAGGGGGGAAGGAGATGGCAAGGGGTGGGCAAAACGGAACAAAGGGGTTCACCTGTATGGTGATGGACCGTAACTAGACTTTTAGTGGTGATCACTTTGTAGAACATACAGATTTCGACTTACAATGTACATATGGACAAGACTTTGAAATTATTATTTTTTACTGTTTTTTTGAGACAGAGAGAGGAGAGAGAGAGAGAGAGAGAGAGAGAGCGAGCGCATGAGTCGGGGAGGAGCAGAGAGAGAGGGAGACATAGAATCTGAAGCAGGCTCCAGGCTCTGAGCTGTCAGCACAGAGCCCAACACAGGGCTCCAACTCATGAACCACAAGATGCTGACCTGAGCTGAAGTTGGATGCTAAACCGACTGAGCCACCCAGGCACCCCTGAAATTATTTTAATCATACCAATCAAAACAAAACAAAAACCTTAAAGAATTAGGGATGGGGACACAGAAAAAAAAATGATTGAGAAAAAAAATAAGAAAATTTAGGTTATTTTTACCAAATCACTTGAAAGGAAAAGAAGCAACCAACATATATCCACAAGTTAGATCAGATAACAGGTTACAAAACAGTAAGCACAGCATGATTCTATTCTATATTTATCAACCCACCTATTTGTAAGAATACTCACGTTAACAGTAGTTGACTCTGGCTGATTCTTTTTCCCTTTTGGTTTGTGTTCAGTTTCTTAATGTTATGCAATATATTTGTAGCTTTTAATTTTCTTTAAATGGTATCTATTTTTCAAAGCTATGCAGTTAATTTGTTCACTGATATTTTTCACATAATGGCAAATGGGGCACCTAAGAGAAGAATAGCTTTAAAACTGTTTTTAAGTGTTTTGTTCATATTAAAAAGTGTTTTCTCCTAAATATTGCTTTGGTATCTTTCTTTCTTTCTTTCTTTCTGTCTTTCTTTCTTTCTTTCTTTCTTTCTTTCTTTCTTTCCTTCCTTCCTTCCTTCCTTCTTTCTTCCTTTCTTTTTCTTTTCTTTCTTTCTTCCTTTCCTTTCCTTCTTTTTTTTTTTTTTTTATTTCATTATTAATTTCAGTCTGCTAAAAATTCCTGCTCTGGCAGATCACAATTTTTTTTTAAGTTGGAAAAACTCAATGTCCAATCACAGTGATAAGTTGTAACAATTAAGTATTTGATACAAGTGATGTATTAGGACCAAGTCAAATTTTGATAATAGGGGATGATCAGATTTGGTACTCTGGTACACAGAGAAGATCTGGTAAATAACTGTGCAGCCAATGAGCCAGAACAGGGCTAGTGACCAGCTACAGGTCCTACCACAAGAGACACACAGAAAATAACCTGAAAGTCCAGCAGAAATTCTTACATCATTTTTTTCCTACAAAATGTATGATAAATACATTAAGATATATCTGAAAGCAATAAGACATAAAGGACATCCATAATCCCATCAGATCAGAGACTAGATTTAAAAACATTTCAATCTCACCCATAATTACCAAGATACCAAATAATGGGAAAAAATTTTTTTACAATTTTAATTTTTTTTTAATGTTTATTTATTTTGAGAGAGAGAGAGAGAGAGAGAGAACACGCACCAGCAGGGAAGGGCCAGAGAGAGAGGGAGAGAGAGAATCCCAAGCAGGGATTCAGTGCAGAACCTGATGCAGGACTTGATCCCACAAACGTGAGATCATGACCTGAGCAGAAATCAAGTCAGAGGCTAGGGGTGCCTGGGTGGCTCAAGTTAAGCATCCAACTTCAGTTCAGGTCATGATCTGAAGGTTCATGGGTTTGAGTCCCATGTCTGGCTCTGTGCTGACAGCTCAGAGACTGGAGCCTGCCTGGGATTCTGTGTCTCCCTCTCTCTCTGCCCCTCCCCCACTCACGGTCTGTCTGTCTGTCTCTCTCTCTCTCAAAAATAAACGTTAAAAATTTTTTTGTTTTTAAAGAGGAGGCTTAATCGACTAAGACACTCAGGTGTCCTAGAAAAAATATTTTTAAGAAGTTCTAAACTTAAGATATTATGCTAGGTGAAACAAGCCAGTCACAAAAAGACAAATATTGCATGGTTCCATTTATATGAGTTATCTGAAATGTCAAATTATAGAAACATAGAGCAGAATGGTAGTTACCAGAGCAAAGGGAGGAGGAAGTGAAGAGTTGTTGTCTAATGGGTATAGAGCTTCTGTTTTATAAGTAATAAAAAGTTTTGGAGATCTGTTACATAAAAATATGAATTTAATTAATACTCCTGAACTATATACACTTAAAAAGAGTTCATATGATAAACTTTGTGATGTTTTTTACAATTAAAAGATAAAAATTATTAAAGTCATATAAAAGCTTCATATTGTACCAAATTACCAATACTGAAGGCCAAAGAATAGTGTCATACTGACAGCCTTGTTTTTAAAATAAAATTTTTTTTTAATATTTTATTTTTAAGTAATCCCTACACCCAACATGGAGCTTGAACTCACAACCCCAAGATCAAGAGTCACATACTCTATTGAATTAACCAGCCAGGTGCTCCCCCACAAAATATTTTTCAGGTCCAATTCCATTCAACCAAATTACCTGGAATCAGAAAAAAGTGGCACTTTAAACGGGTGGGGAGGAAATAACTCATCAACTCATGATGTGGAACTAATTTGTAACAATCTATATTAAATGGTATTAATCATGACATATGTAAGATTTAATTCCAGAATTAAACAGTTAAGATGTGAAACTACAAAACAACTAGACTAAAAATATAGGTAAATATTATCTGACCTTAGTGTGAGAATATTTTTACAAAAATAAAAACAATGGAGAAGATAAATGTATTGCATTTACCTTCAACAACTGAAATAATTGCATTTCTTCAATAACTGAAATATATAAAACTGAGAAACTATTTTGTTTTTTAAAAAACTCACCACTACAAAACCAGAAGGCAAACAAAAATAATTCACTAAGTGTCTGACAGTGGGTTGATAATATATAAATACGGCATTGCATCAAAATAAAGAGTAAATATGACTGTAGAAGTCATAAAAGAACAAAATATTAAAATAGCCAATAAGTACATGAAAACTGTATGACCTCAATAGTAATTAAAGAAATGACAACAGCTAAAGCTGCAGACGATGTACTCTGTGCTACATGTTATACGTCCAGTTTCTTACCTCATCTCCTGCAACCGAGGTACAAAAAAAAACTCTCCCCTATTTTTCAGTTGAGAAAACGAAGTCAACGAAAAAGTCATATTCCAAGGGCAAACAGGCTCTGTTCAGAGCTGCTGTGTTCTTCACCACACTCTACTGCCTTCATAAATAAAAGGAAAAAAGACTCTATCACATGTTGTCGAGGGCAGGCCTGGACAAACCAGGCCCTGAACTCAAATGCCCTGCCAGACATTTTTGCATGGTCTGCAAGCTAAAAATGAATGGTTTTTGCATTCTTCAATTGTTGGGGGAAAAAAATCATGTAACATGAAAATTTTGTGACGTGAAAATTATATGAAGTTTAATTTCAATGTCTACAAATAACAGCAGAGTTAAGCAGTTGGAACAGAGATTGCATGTGGCCTGCAAAGCCTAAAATATTTATCCCCTTTGGTTTTTTCCAAGAAATGTTTGTTGTCTCCCAATTTGGGATGTGGTAAACTGGGCCCTCTTCTACACTGTCACTGTAAATGGCAATCAAATGCAACGCAAAACAAAATATGCATATCTTCACACGAGTTGACCCAGTAATTTTCATTTATCACAAAGAAATGTATAATTCACCTAAAGTTTCCTGTAAATGTATTGTTGCAGCAATGAGAACCCAAGAAGTCTGACTCCAGGTCCTATGCTCAGGGCCAGGACTGGGGTGAAGGTTACTCTTAAACACTGACTCTGAAGGGAATACAACAGCTTTTCAGGTTTGTCAAGTAACACCCGGTAAAACTGGTATTCCTAAATTCCTATTATTCTGAACTGTCAAACAGCTTGAAATTGCTATCAAATCATAAAACATTCATTTAAAAAGACATTGTTTCTTGAGCTGGAACACATGAAACCATAGATATTCAAAGGTTTATGATACATTAATAGTATTAAATCAAAAGGTAGTCATAGACTAAACATAAAACCCATCTGTAGTATGGATAAACCCAAAATTGACAGTTTACTTGCAGCAGAATAACACATCTGTCACATAAATTAATGTCATTACTTGAATTTTATTGTTTTTGCAGTTTTGTTGGCATTCAATTTGTAAATTTGCTTTATTTTATAACTGTGTAAATGCTATAAACTAAGACATTTACTCCATGTTGGGATATATTTACATAACATTAGGACAAACATAATTAAGTCAAACTGGAAATAAGGATGAAAAGAGGCCTTTGTATTTCATAAGTTTGAGAATGCTGTATCTTGTAAATTGCATCATAATCCTAGTACATAAATTCTGAGAAAAACAATCGCAAACCCCTTATGCTCTATCTCACAAGCTTGGTATTAATGGGCAACAGCAGAACATAACCATCAGGATGAAAAGGATGCCAAAAGAAGGACCATTTTCACATGAATTCACCTTCAGAACAAAATACTTCACCTTTGTGAGCTTCAGTTTTCTTCTGTAAAACAGGGATAATGGTTTGCATTGCAGGGTTATAGAAAGCAGAAGTACTCCAGGTAGGTATACAACATGTAATAGTAATAATAATAGTAATAGTTAATATTTACTATACAGTTAATCGTGCTAGGCATTTTGTATGCATTTTATACACACATAACATTTTATATGCATCACTTCAAAAAATAATTACAACCACTACACCACATATAATAGGTACTAGCATATCTTTGTTTTAAAGATGATAAAGCTAAGACACTGAGAGGTTCAGTGATTTGTCCAAGGTCATGTAGCTATTAAAATGGAGACCTAAGACTTAACCAAAATATCTAAGGCCAGGAAGCTGGTTTTCTTCTCCTTTATAAAAAACTCCCTCAATAAATGGGAGCAATTATCATACTTATGTCCATAGTTTACTAGAATGAGAACACATAAACAATTCTTCTTTTAAACCTAGCCACAGACCTTCTAGTGAGCCATGGCCTCTGAGGGGGTTTCCGAGCCACTCAGGTCATAAACCTTCCCAGAATGCTATTTTCCAATTGGCATTAGTCTTCTTTCTACAAAATTTGAGACATACAATGCAACTTTATTTTTAAAAGCTTCAAAACTAGCCAACAGCAGTGTAAACATCAATTTCCTCTTCTCAGGATTCTAAAAGGTTCCTCCCCCAGTGTTTCCTCCCTTTGTATTCTCATAGTTGATAACTCTAGACTAAGTCACTAGGCATAAGTACACAGTGCTTATGGGAAGGAGCCAAAATCATTGTAACCACCAAGTTTTTTGTACAAATAAAAAAAAAAAAAATCTTGGTTAACATTGCAAAGTTGGTGTGTTTAAACTCCATACAGGGTTATACTTTAAAAACTAAAACCACTTCCTGCCATTTCCTATATTTCCCCTGCTTAGAATGTGGTACCAATGACAAAAATCTTCAATTTCATTCCTAACTGGAAAATGGGTTTATTTTCATTTTTTAGAGGCAGGTTAGGGGCACCTGGCTGCCTCAATTGGTAGAACATGAGACTCCTGATCTCTGAATCATGAGTTTGAGCCCCACAGGGTGTAGAGCTTACTTAAGGAAGGAAGGAAGGAAGGAAAGAAGGAAGGAAGGAAGGAAGGAAGGAAGGAAGGAAGGAAGGAAGGAAGGAAGGAAGGAAAGAAAGAAAGAAAGAAAGAAAGAAAGAAAGAAAGAAAGGTCATCCTAAATGATTATCAGAATTATAATTTTTAGCAATGGGAAAAAAAGGTTATTAGGAGATTTAGTTCCCAACTACCCTCACATCTTACTGCCCACCCTCCCCCCCGCCCCCCGCCCCAGAATCAAGTATACAATGTACCGAAATATAAAGGTTTTAAACTGTGACAGGGCTTAACTTCTTTGAAGAGACACTAAAATGGCTATCAATGGGGCACCTGGGTGGCTTAGTTGGTTGGGTGTCTGACTTCAGCTCAGGTCATGATCTCGCAGTTTGTGAGTTCAAGCCTCGCGTCAGGTTCTGTGCTGACAGCTCAGACCCTGGAGCCCACTTAGGATTCTATGTCTCCCTGTCTCTCTCTGTCCCTCCCCTACTTGCTTGCTCTCTCTCTCAAAAATAAATAAACATTAAAAAAAAATTTTTTTATGGGCATCTGGGTGGTTCAGTCAGACTTCTCAGGTCATGATCTCACGGCTCATGAGTTCAAGCCCTGCATTGGGTGGGCTCTGTGCTGACAGTTCAGAGCCTGGAACCTGCTTCAGATTCTGTGTCTCCTTCTCTTTCTGCCCATCCCCTGTTCATGCTCTCTTTCTCTCTCTCTCTCAAAAATAAATAAACATTAAAATTTTTTTTAATTTTTTTAATAAAATGGCCGTCAAGAATTTATAACTCCCAAAAGCTTAACCAACACCTTGTGGATTTTTTTTTTTTTTGTATAGCTACGACCTATAAATGGCTCCACTGTACAAAATACTTTTATTATATGGACATGCTAAAATATTATGTTCAAAAACTCCTTTAGGAATCAATGCCTTGAAAATAACTAAAAAAGGGGAAACAATAAGAGAGACACTTTTTTCAGAGTCTATAGAGAGTGTTTGGGAAAATGATTATTATTAAAATACAGTTAGGTATGAATCAGGGTGGGCAATATAAACAGTAGTAGTAGTTATTGCAATAGCAGTAGTGGTGAAAAGGAGCGGTAGTTCAAGTGCTCTTAAGTGCGTGACTCCGGGCTAAGTGCATTACATGAGCATCTCATCTGTTCCAGGGTGGCATAGGCCCCCAAGCCAGAATCCCTGGATTCAAATAGTGGCCACACCACTTAATATCAATGTGACGTTGGGTAAATTACGTTGACCTATGAGTGGCTGATTTTCCTTATGTGTAACTGGAGTAATAACTACCTATGGCACAAAGTTGCTGTGAGACTTAAATGTGTTAAAAATATGTGACATGTTTAGAACAATGCCTGGCATATAACCAGTATCACAAGGGCTACTGGTGAATTATTATTTTTTTAAGTTTACTTGTTTATTTTGAGAGAGTCAGAGACAGCATGAGTGGGAGAAGGGCACAGAGAGAGACAGGCAAACAGAATCCCAAGTAGGCTCAGTACTCAGGGTAAAGTCTGATTTAGCACTCAATCTCACAGCCATGAGATCATAACCTGAGCCAAAATCAAGAGTCAGATGCTTAACTGACTGAACCACCCAGGCACCCTGTGAGGAGTCATTGTTATTATTATTATTATTATTATTATTATTATTGTTATTTCATTTCAGAGATTAGGAAACTGAGGCATAGAGAAAATAAGTCATTTGTCTGAAGTCACAAACTGGTAAAAGTCAGACCTAGAGTCTGAACATAAGGCATTTTAACTCTCAAGTCCATCCTTTTGACTACCTCAAAACAAACAAAAACTGTATTTTTCAAGTATAGAGAATTTACTCAATGAGACAACCAGTATCAATGAAGTTGATGATGCTCTGGAATGACTGCCCTAGAACCTAGTGATTAAGCACCCCTTGGGTCAAGTATCTCTACTAGATGCTGAGATTACATGAAACACCAAATAGTCCCAAGTATAGCTTAAAGCTCATGTTTTCAGGAGAAAGAATATACACATTTAAAGTGGAACAATGAAAAACTGCCAAAACAAAATTGCAAAAAAAAATTAAATGACCAGAATCAAGATCTTTCCTGACTCCAGGAACAAATATACTTCTTTCAAATGTTTTCCCCACATGTCTCACTCCTCCACCCACGAAATTTTCTATCTAACATGTTCTCTCTTCAACATATTTTTGGTTGATGTTATCGCTTCAGTCACTGTTTTGACCCTCTGGTGTTTATGTTTAGAAAGTAAAATATACGTCAAAAACTTCGCTTAAGAACAAGGAAAAATCAAATTTTGCAGATAGTGAAGACTAAGGTAGCAATAAATTTAATCTCCTGTGATGATTTTATCCTTCTCATATGATTTTTCATTTTTTTTTTAGTTTCAGAAAGAAGATGTTCTAGTAGATTCGGAAAATAACGATCAAAACATTTTTTTCTCCTGATGACATCTACTTGATTGCATACCAAGAGGAAATTTATTTCTACAGTAACAGTGAAATCTGAAATTCACTGCTTGCCTTTTTCTTTAAAAAATGTTTACAAAAAAGTATAAGCAGAAATAATCCATGGCTGTTTTTCCTTTAGCAAAAATCTCAATATAGCAATAACAGTGAAACATTAATTAAAGTGCAACAATTAAAACCTTTCTCTATCACATAATTATTTGGAATATAAGAGCTATGCTAAAAAAGTTCTGATTGACCAAAACTAGCCACTTTTGTGGTAAAGGTCAAGTATTCAATTTCTATTCACTAAATCTGAATGGCTTCCTACCATAGGCTTCTCAGATGTGATCTACGTGCTAGACTATTAGAAAATAAAAAATGGTCAGACTTTTAAACAGGTCGGCCAGGTACACAGGAAAATACCACCACACCAGCTGCAGGTACCTTTCCTCACGGCCCCTGTAACAAAGGCTGTCCTGAACACTAGAAGAAGAGGCCGTCTGAAGAGTAACACGAAAAATGGAACACCTTAATGCCAAATATGATAAAAACTCTTGCAAGAGAAGCACTTAAGTATTCTCCAACATCAACAGATAGAATCGTATTAAACTCTTCCCTGCAGTATCATAAATAAATAAATAAATAAATAAATAAATAAATAAATGCAAACAAAAAAGAAACTGATGATAAAAACAAATATATGAGATTTTTAAGCCTAAGAGAAGAGTGAGTTTTTAATCAACCGAGGCTGAGCCATCTAATAACATAAAAACCACAGATCCTTCCAGACGTTTAGTGGAGAGTGGTTAGTCTGTGTCACAGGACCACATGTGGCCTTCCAGAGAGTCAAAGGAAGCATGCTTAGGCCAAAGAAGCAATTGAAGCAATAAAACTTTTCACACACAAGAGTCTACATAAAGATTATATGAATAAGTGGAAGAATTACATATTTGTTTCCATTCACATCAGTACAATATCTGAATGTACTATTAAAAGAAAAGTATGGTTGTCCCTCTCTATTCTAATTTACACCAACTGGAAATTAACAGGACTTGCAGAATTCTTAAATAAGTATACACATACGTTCAGAATTTCACATGGAACTTTGACCAGGTATTTCATTTATTTTGCCCTATGTCATACAGAAGATTAGCTCTTACATGCCTAACCCATCACCTCTATCAATCATTCTAATACTACACAACTAATTCATGATATTCGTGATTACCATTTCTTAACGTGTATTGAATCATGCAGATGTGAGGTGAATCACATCCCCTAAAAAAGATGTTAAAGTCTTATTCCAGTATCTGTGAATGTCATCTATTTGGAAATAGGATCTTTGCAAGTGATCAAGTTAAGATGAGGACATTAGGGTGGGCTGTAATCCAATGACTGTGTCCTTATACAAAGGGGAAACTTGGACACAGTGACACAGAGGAATGGTGATGTGAAGACACCAAGAGAATTGCATCTGCAGGCAAAGGAATGCCAGGGGCTCCTGGAAACTAAGAGAGAGGAATGGAAGAGATGCCCCCTCACAGCCCTCAGAGGGAACCCACCCTGACCATACACTAAGCTCAGAGCCTCCAGAACCATGAGACAATGTGCTTCTGTTGTGCTAAGCCACCCAGTTTCTGGTGTTTTGTTATAGCAGCCCCAGGAAACTATTACACAGGACATGGACTTACATGTCCCAAGCTTGCGTAGTGAGGCTAGAAGCTCAAGAAGCCTCAAAGAATTCCGGCAGCACACGATATTCCACACTAGGAACTGGTGTGAAAACTGGCAATTTAGATGAGCAAATGAAATATGCCCATCTACAGTATTTATTTTTTTTTATTTTTTTTTAACGTTTTATTTATTTTTGAGACAGAGAGAGACAGAGCATGAACGGGGGAGGGGCAGAGAGAGAGGGAGACACAGAATCAGAAGCAGGCTGCAGGCTCTGAGCCATCAGCCCAGAGCCCAACACGGGGCTCGAACTCACAGACTGCGAGATCGTGACCTGAGCTGAAGTCAGCCGCTTAACCGACTGAGCCACCCAGGCGCCCCCCATCTACAGTATTCAAAATAATGACTTACGTTTGTTTAAAACATGTTTCCTGTGTTTTACTTCATTTACTTCTCACAACCACACTGTGAATGAAATAGGGGAGGATTATCATCTTCATCTTACTGACAAGGAACCTGAACCTCAAAGGGTTGAATGCGTTGGCCAAAGTCGCATATGCATATGGCAGAGCTGGTATTGGTGCCCAGTCTTTTCTAGGAAGAATAGAATCATAAATATTTTAACTTGAAACAACAGTAGCACTTTAAAGTAGTGCCTCTTCCAATGACTCAAGGAACAAAGGAAAAAAATAGTATTCTACAGACTGACTAGGCTGAGGTGCTCAGTGATCCAAATAAAATGGGGTAATTCAGAAGAAACTGGTAGAAAAAGTAACTGGTAACTTATGAACCTGGCCTTGAAGGAAGAGCTGGAAACAGACTAACAAAAAGGAAAGAGGCACCATAGTGAATAAATGTAACATCAAGGAGAAAGATAACAAATTATGTGTAAGGCCAAAACAAACATCGGGCCCTTCAAATGACTAAATGGAAAAGTCCAGAGAAGGCTATAATGGAAAATGGGGTTAAAATTTTAAAAAAGGGGTCCTTCCAGGGGCACCTGGGTGGCTCAGTCGGTTGAGCGTCCGACTTCGGCTCAGGTCATGATCTCGCGGTCTGTGAGTTCGAGCCCCGCGTCAGGCTCTGGGCTGATGGCTCAGAGCCTGGAGCCTGCTTCCGATTCTGTGTCTCCCTCTCTCTCTGCCCCTCCCCCGTTCATGCTCTGTCTCTCTCTGTCTCAAAAATAAATAAATGTTAAAAAAAAAAAATTTAAAAAAAAAAAGGGGGAGTCCTTCCATTGAGCCGATCAAAGGGTTATCATTGACATGATGGACAAGCAGTTACCAATGCCCGACTTTCAGCGGGCGTGTGATGTGATGAAGGAAACTGTCCCAGTAGCAGTGTTAACAACAGTTTAATGGCAGAGCAAAGTGGGATTGTGACTGGTACAGTGTATGGCTTTGAAAGAGTGGTCATGACTATACAGAGTATAATGAATCTCTCTAGATGCTCCAAGTTTCAGCTTCGAGCAAGACATCCTTGACAGCTTACATATTTCTAGACAAACTGGCCTTCTTGGTTTTTTTTGAGGGTGTGGGGGGGTTCTTGTTTCAGCCTCAAGACCTTGTACTAGCTGCTCCCTCTGCTTGGTAGAGGATTTTTGCATGGTTAGCTCCCCCACTTTATTTGGGCCTTTGTTTAAAAGACCCACCTCTTCAGAAAGATCGTTCTTGACTACTCTATACAAGAAGACTCTCCCCTTGTCATTCTCCATTCCCTTACATGGCTTCATTTTTCTTTATAAGACTTGTTATTACCTCAAATTATATTTATTTTTAAATTATTGATTAGCCATTACTCTCGTCAGTACATAAACTCCACAAGTACAGGGATCTTGCTTGTCTTATTCACAGCTGTATCTCCAGAGCCTGGCACAAATCTTGGCATAAAGCAGGGACTCATAAATATTTGCTGACTGAATAAAAGAATCTTATTCCCAAATACGGCTGATGTTATCCTCTAAAACGCTTTTTAATCCATCTTCACTACCACTCCACAGCATACAAACAGGTGTAATGCACATGGTCATTTCTACTTGGAATGCAGCAGCCATCCATCTCCTCCCCATGAACAACCACCTTCACAGGGCCTTTGCACAAACTTCTGTCTGCTGTCAGGACCATTCTTCTCCCCACCCTCTCTCAAATTCTCCACCTCATTTTTCAGATATTAATCAAGTGTTACTTACTCGGGTTCCTGTTACACCAGCCCATAACACCGTATTGTTCTATTCAGAGCATTTAACTCTGTACATTTATGTAATTTTAGTTTCTGTGGGTATTTTTAAATTAATGATTGTCTTCATCTTGGACTCTTCACTCCATGACAGCACAGATCATGAATAATTTGCTCCCTATCGAATCTCTAGGGTCAAGAACAGTGCCTAGTACATGACTGGCACCAAATAAATATTTGTTGAATAAGTGAAAGAAGGCACCTTGGTAGGAACCAAAGAGCTAGAAGCCAGTATCAAATACACATATAAAAACTTTCCACAAATACTGAAGAAGAGCTGAAGACAAAGATACTAGTGAAAATGTACAATATGATAACAAGCGGGCACTAAAACAGGAGGAACAAGGGGAAGCCGAGGGCAATACAAACTTTGAAACAACACTGACTACAGACTGGAAAAGAATGGGACGAAGGGAGTTTGTTACATTAAGAACTAGACAGGGGCGCCTGGGTGGCACAGTCGGTTAAGCGTCCGACTTCAGCCAGGTCACGATCTCGCGGTCCGTGAGATCGAGCCCCGCGTGGGGCTCTGGGCTGATGGCTCAGAGCCTGGAGCCTGTTTCCGATTCTGTGTCTCCCTCTCTCTCTGCCCCTCCCCCGTTCATGCTCTGTCTCTCTCTGTCCCAAAAATAAATAAATGTTGAAAAAAAAATTAAAAAAAAAAAAAAAAAAAAAGAAAGAACTAGACAAGAACCAGTCCAAACAATTTGCTAAAACTACATAGTTATGACTTAGGTAATGACAGTAACTAGGTGAAAGGTTACATCTACATATCCTATTAAGGACTCCTTGACTCATCAGTCTCTCTGGAAACAATTGTCTCTGCAAAGAAACTATTCAAACTTTCCTTCTTGGCATTTGCTCTTATAAAAATTCTCAAAAAAGTCCTCAGTCCCCGGAAAATGTTTTAAAGACATTTCACTGTGGTCAATTAGGCATAGAGCAATAGCTAAGTGAGGCAAGGTCCATGGAGGAAATGGCATATAATAGAAAGAACCCACTTTGCTACTGATTAAAGCCACTCATGTATGACTTGAGGAAATGTACACACTGAAAATTTTTTAACACCACAGGAAATCAGGGGTTAAAGGACAAAGCCTGATTTGTAACCCTCAACTGTTGTTGTTTTTATCACCTAATGCTGAATCCATGTAATTCTAAATTCTGAGGGAAAAGGAAGAACTTACTGGTTTTTCTTTATTTCAGGCTTCTTTTAAAGTAAGAGGTAACGTGGACGTGAATGAAAAGCAACCTAGTACCATCTCCTTTCATTTGAGCCCATCAGTGACTCATGCAATAAACAGCCAAGTCTCCTGGGTTTATTTCTGAGAAGGGCACAACAGTTTCAACCACATACTCCAGTTTTACTGGAGCCAGTTCTCCAAAGATGATTTACCACACCCTGCCTGCGAAAGGACGGCATGAAACTGCTGAGAATTCTGATCTTCAGAAATACAACAGACAATGATTACTTCCAATTTCATGCTGTTGATATGAAGAGAAAGGAGACACAAGGAAATGCAAGCCTGAAGTGTGCTAACAAAACTGTGGCAAACAAAACAGAAAGGGAAAAACGAAAGCATGCTAAAAAACTGACGGTGTGAGATTTAGGCTGGGAGGGGCAGGAAGAATACAGGGAAGATCACAAACCTTTTCCACCCCTCCAGAATTAAGATTTCAAAATTCACATACACACAAAAAGACATGGAGCAAAGTAACACAAAATGGAGTAAAAGCTCACTAATTGAGAAATTTACGCAGGGGACTCTACATTGGTACAAACCCTAACAACAGCACATGATCCAGCTCTCCCCAAATGTATTAAAACCTGAAGAGTATCTGTGAAAATAAGGGTTTGTCTATGCATTTAGCAGGGTAAACAAGAGCTATATGAGTAGCCTACACAAATTTTCTTTAAATAACACAGAAGCCCTCCAGTTATATGCAAACAATCATCCCATCATCTTGCGACTTCAAAATTAACCTGTCTCTTTTATAAAAGTCTTCTGTGAAAGAGTTCTAAAAGACAGCCATAGCGTACTCTGGGTTATGCATGTAAGAACTTGTGAACAATAAATGCAATTTTTAAAATATTCTAAAACTCAAATTTTTAAAACTTTGAATTTGTCTTCACGTACGAACCATTTTATTACACTAGAAATAGGTACAAGCAAATTTCTTCTGCCACACGTAAATGAAATTCCCCAAATCTGAAATTTTTTATAGGGCATTTCTAGCCAGGGAAATAGCAGGTGGGTAATATGATTCTTCCCTAAGGGCTTCCGCCTTCATTTTTTTTTAAATTTCAACCACTGTCCTTTGTTTTGCTTATGCTGTACCTACATGACTGCAGTCAATTTCAGTCAATGCAGGTAAAAAACCGTCCTCTGAGGCTGCCACTGCTGTTGCCTGGGCCTACAGAATGACAGAAAGAATGATAGAAATAATGTTGTGCTTCTCCTTCCTGGGACTTGTGGTCCATGACCTCCTCAAAATGAACTGCCCTCCTGCCACCCCCCCACCCCCGACAGAGAGGGGATCTGCTGTTTTTATCGTTTCCTGGCATTTTCTCCCACCCACGCGGTGTCACTGAAAGTTGTGCTGTAAAGTACTACTTTTTTTTTTCTCCTGTTTGAATCTAGTTTGCTCTGTCCTCCAGGCTGCCCCTTTAAACTCCCTGAATGAGAGCCACTGGGAATCTTGTTCCTTTCCTCCATCCTCTATATGAATTCAGATGGCACAGCTGGAGGGCAGAAGGAGCAGCCTGGGTGCTGGTGGACTGGCAGTGTTCCAGAACCTCCTTGTGAATGCGCACCTCTTATCCTTTCACAGTAAACATGCCTAGTAGATGAAACTGAAGACAGTGTGCAGAAGTTCAAGCTCCTTTGGGCACAGATCCTATCTCCACATGATACTGAGGAATGCCATATACATGGAGAATTTCTGTTGCCACATGGCCCTCGTCTGTCCAGTCTCCAAACTGACACTTTAGGTAATTTTCTGCTTTTATTTTCCCAAGAGGCCTGAACCAAATACTGCATTGATTATCCAAACTGAAATATTTCCTTTGTATAAATGAACTCCTATGAGCCTAACATGAAAACAAGTTATCATTTTTAGGCTGTTCAAATCAACAACTCATCTCAACTCACCCAAGAACACACAAAAAAAATCTGAAGCTTTAAACCAGCAATCCCTGGTAGAACTTCCTGCAGTGATGGAAATGTTCTGTATCTGCTCTTCCCACAACAGTAGCCACTAGCCACATGTGCCTATTAAACACTTAAAATGTGGCCAGTGTGATGGAAGAATTAACATTTTTTTTAATTAACTAAAATTTAAATTTCAACAATGTAGCTAGTGGCTTTAAAGAACTGTAAAGGATCTTAGATTTTACCCAATTGGCAAGCTAACAAATAAGCATGCCACAGCTTTATAGACGCTGGGAGAAGACAGGAGATTGCTAAGTATGAGACAAAGGACTACACTACTCACGGAAACAGCAATAGCAAGGGTATTAATACAGTTGTGCCAGCTCTTTGAAACCCAGTTCCCACAGTATGATGCAAACAGGGCAAGTGATACCTAATGATTGCATTGCAGAAGGGGGACCCTGAGCTTAGAGTACCCAAATCTCTTACACTAGACAGTCAGCTCTTCTTAAAAATCCAGGGCCTCTGGGACGCCTGGGTGGCTCAGTTGGTTAAGTGTCCGACTTTGGCTCAGGACATGATCTCACAATATGTGAGTTTGAGCCCCGCATTGGGCTCTGTGCTGACAGCTCAGAGCCTGGAGTCTGCTTCAGATTCTGTGTCTCCTTCTCTCTCTGCCCCTCCTCTGCTCATGCTTTGTCTCTCTCTCTCTCTCTCTCTCAAAAATAAACACTAAAAACAATTTTTTTAAAAACAACAACAACAACCAGGGCACCTGGCCATACAAGGCCTGCATCCCAACCTGACAACACTTGGCTGGAGTTGAGTATCACTGTTTCTTTTGAACAAAGCCTGGGTTCTGCAGGTGCCACACCTCTCCTTCCCACTCTCATTCATTTATTCTTTTACATTATCTACCTGACTTCCATTCTAACGCATCATGCTCTATTTGTTCCCCTTGGTCTGGGACATTCCTCAATCCCCAACTTCTGCAGTTGCTAATTATCATTAATTCTTCAGGTTTTAGTGTATTCACAGTAAGCTTTCCCTACCCACCACCAGCCCCAGGTACAATGAGGTGATGCATTGGAGGACACTATCGCACCCAGGCCCCCACCATCCCATCTCCTGTGGTTCTCTGCATTACCCCTATCATGGCACGAATCACATGAGATTATAATTTTCTGTTTACAAGTCCAGATCCCTCCCCAGACTCTTAAGGTCATAAAAGAGTGACTATGACTATCTTCTACACCACTGTATGCCAGTGCCTAGGAAAAAGTCCAACACACAGTAGGAGCTCAATAAACATTGCTGACTAAATAAACAAACATTAGCTGAAGAATGACCAATTCAAAATATTGGGGAGGGGGGTGACGTATAGTTTTGTTTTTGCTTTTATTTTTTAAATGCTAAATAACAATTTAATTTTATTTATTTTTAAATTTTGAAACATCATCCCCTGCCCCAAGAAACTAAAATAACTACTTTAGTAGAGAAGTAGGTTTTGTACTAAATAAAGGCAATGTGCTAAGCGCATTTCATCCTAATAACAGTCCTTTGAGCTAGGTACTTCCATTATCCCCATTTTGGAGATGAGGAAACTGAGGACTTGGGAGGTTAAGTAACTTACCCATTATTACATGACTACTAAATGGCAGGGCAGGATTCAAACCCAGGCCCACCAGAACCCAAATCCAAAAGTTTTAACCATATACAATTTACAAACATGAGATTTTTAATATACCCTAGATGATAAAAGACCACCCAGGGTTAAGAAAGGAAGGAAGAAAGAAAGAAAGCCACAGAACTATTACTCAGGCAATATGAATTATAGATCTACTCTTGCCGCCACTAACTAGCTGTCCAACCCTGGGTAAAATGAAGGTCTTATTCTCTACATAAGTACAGTAAATGACAGGAGATAAAGATGACCAAAACTCCACCAAGGAGACTTGAGAGAACATAATACCAACAACTTTATTCAGAGACTTTTTTTGTAAAGCTATGTGTGTGTAGTTTTAACAATTAGCTTTTACTAGTTAAAGGAGTTAAAAGGGGAAAATAAAGTTCTTACATAAGAAGCTTCCTGGCTGAAGACTCATGACTATTTACCAAACCGCACAGTTTCCAGAGCAGTGACAGGATCTTTAATCTCAACTCAAAATGATAAAAAAAAAAAAAAAAAAAAAAAAAAAAAAAAAAAGGTGCTAAGCAAAAAGGCCAAGTGTAAAGTTAACTTCATCTCCCTCAGGATGCCCTTCAAGGTGGCTTGCCTCACTGACAAGAACCAGAGATGTCACTAATGTTGCACCAAATACAACACAGCCTGGTCAATCTTTTCCAGATGGAATTCTTGCCCATCCTTTGTGCCAAGCTAAATTCTTTTAAAATAGGAAAAACAAAAACAAAACAAACAAACAAAATAACACAACCTCTTACTGAGAATCTTGTAACTGTTTCAGTCAAATTTCCAGAGTCAATCCAGGGCCCATAGGCCTTTAAGTGTTCAAGTTTCAATTTATTAAAAATATTACATTCGATCTCTGTACTTTTTCTAGCCATTATAATTTCCTTTCTCGAAGAGCTGAGAAAAAAACACATATGGGCACCATAAATTGACTTGACTAAAGAGAGCTGAATTAGAATTGAACTTTCTATAGCTTTTAACATTTGATTACCATATCATATATGCATGGATACTTTTTCTGAGTTTTCATTCTAAAAATACAGAATTTATTTTATTACAAAGAATGCCTCCCATTTGGTGAAATAACATTTGAAATTTCACTTCAGAAAACTCTGGCTTAAACTTTTTATTTCAACCTATTAAGTAGATTCACCAAATTAATTATCTTAAAGGGCCTTCAATAATGTATTCTTGATATCATTCTACTTGCTGTATGTAACATTAGGATATATTCGATGTTCATATAAAAATAGGAAGTAAAAATATTATTCTCTAATTTAGACTGGAAGCCTCTTTAGGACAAGGAATATATTGTATATTTGTCTTTTTAAGCACCTATCACCATGTATATTGTACAATACAGGAACTTAGGAAATGTCTACAAAATCAGGAATTCATGGATGGTGGGACTCAGACATTTAATATCAAGTCTAAAGTTGACTTTCTTAGGCCATTTACTTGCTTTCTTCATACAGTAATTAAAATGGTGCTAACCATGCTTCTTGTGCCTATGATTTTAAACTGAAAAGTTGCCAACGATAGAGTATCTATCGTTTCTTTGAGCTAAATGTCTAAACTTACGTACTAAAATAAAGGTCTACTTCCTGAATTTTTAGCAAATTTAAATTTCAGTACAGATGGAAAAGAGATTGCAAAGGTTGGCAAACATCGGAAGCACACACAATTCTCGTTTACAAAGAACGAAGCCAGTAACGATCTTCCGCTGTTTGAATTCCTGTGGCCATAGAAATATATGTAAGGTCCCTAGCTTGGTACTTCGGGTTCGGTGGGGAAGAAAGGATTTCAACCCTGAACACTCCTGACCCGATCCGGAAACACGAGCCTTTTTATCCCAGAAGAGCTACACGCCCAACCACCTAGAGACATAATTACATCTCAGCAGAAGCACCTGAACTCCGATGATTAGAACACAGGACCTGCCATCCAGCAGCTTCCCGAGAGACGGGCGACAAGGCTCGAAGTCGAGGAACACCCCTAAGTCATCCCACTGGATCTTCACAACGACCCTCCGCGGTGGGCAGAGCGGACGCACGTTTCGCAGACACCAACCCAGTGCCCAGGGGTTGAGTCCCAAGGCCACGCAAACAGGAGGATGACCGAGACCCGACTGAAATCCCGACTGAGCGCCAAGTGGCGGCTATTTCCATCCTGCCTCTGCGATCACCCTTGGCGGGCGCACTAGTCTGGCCGACAGAACGGCGGGAAGGAGGGCAGAGCTGGGCAAGGACGCGACGGGAGAGAGCGAATTTCCACCGCTTCCCGGCACTTCCCCGCCGGTTCTCGAGCCCCCCAGGTCGCTCCCCAGCTCCAGCCCCTCTCCCCGCGCGGCGGACCCCGCTTCCCCCCAAACTAGTCTCAGGGGCAAGCCGGGCACCAGGGAGGCTTTCTCACCGGCACCGAGAGTTCCCGAAGTTGGGGGCAGAAAGAACGAATTAATGCGTACGAATTAATGGGTCCAAGAAGTGCGAAGGTGAGAGAGCCAGGAGGGGGTGACCCCTCTCGAAGCGGCCGAGGCGGCGGGGCGGGGCGGCCAGGGAGAGACCAGGGGAGCGCGAGGAAGGCTCAGTCCCGGCGACCCTCCCCGGCCGAGGCGCTGGCTTCCCCGGGACCCGCAGCCCAGGAGGAAATCAACAACCGCGTCGGGCGCCGAGGGGGCAGTGTCGGCGCCCCGGCCCCAGCATCTGCCTAACTTCCGAGCCCCCTCGGCGCTCCCACCCCAGCCTCGCCCGGCCCGCCCCACGGCGGCGGCGGCGGCGGCACCAACCTGCGCGGCCGCGGGCACAGTCCGGGACGGAAGCCAGAGCCTGCCGGCGGCGAAGCGACGGGCGCGGCGGGCGGAGTTAGTTGGGAGGCTCCGGCTCCCTGGGCGGGGACAGCCTAAGCACGCGGCGGCCGCGGTGGCGGGGGCTCCTTCCTCCTGGCGCGCGCGGGGCCCAGCCCGGTCCGCCGCTCGCCCTCCCCTCCCGGGGACAGCTCGCAGTCCCTCCCCCGGGGCGGCTCCGCGGTTCCCGGCCGCCCCCGGGCCCGCCTGCGCTCCGCCCCTGCCCCCTCGGGCGGGGGGCCGCGGGGGTTGGGAACGAGGTCCCCGCAGAGTCACCTCCTGGTCGCGCGCAGCTTGCCGGGGTTTCCCTGCGGGGATCGCTCGTCCTGGGTGTTTGCACTTACGTGAGGGCAGGAGGAGGGCAAGAGCTGGGGCTCGTTCTTGAGCCTGGGCAGGGGGTGAAGGGCGGGCCTGAAAGTCTCCTTTTGCTCCGCCCGAGTCCCGTGTCCCTTAAAAGCAGCCCTGCGAGGTGGCCACGCCGGCTGCCCGGAAAGAGGCCGAGGAAAATGTCCGACTCTCCCTCCGCCCAGCGAGGGGCTGGGAGGACATTTCCCGAGGGAACCGAGGACCCCTCCCCCCCCCTCCCCCGCTCCTGCCTGGGGCTGGGAACTCTGGCACAGAGAGGGTAGGCAACTAGCAGACCGGGCACCGGAGGTTGAACCTGCGGAAAAGGTGCGGTTTCTAGTCACACACACACCCTAACCCGGTCCCTGAGTGCAGGTTCCTCGCTCACGTCTTCGCAGTCCTTTCCTGCCCGCACCCCAGGCCTAGGGGCACCCCACTTAGGTCTGGCTAAGCCTGGCTTCCCACTTAGGTCTGCACGTCCTCCGCCCCGCCCAAATCTTAATCCTGCAGCGCGCCCAGCGCGCACTCTCTTGACCACTTCTCCCCTAAAGTGTGGGCGGGCAAGGAACTAAGGAGAAAACTCCCTCCGGGCCTCACCTCAAAGCAGGAGGAAACAGGGTGCCGAAGATCCGGGTAGTTTCGGCGGGAAGGTTCTGTACCCATGAGGTGACATGCTGAGCGTTACTGATCCCACAGACAAATTAATACGTGTACAATTCGAGGGCCGTGTCTGCCACTTTCTGTATCCCATTACAGGTGAGCTCTTGGGTACATGCACCGTGCTTTTTCCCTCCCCAGCGCCAGCCGTTTCTCATCTCCCTAAATCCCGCTCTGTCTTCTCCCAGCCTCTCCCATTCCAGCTGGTTCTTCAAATAGCAGATCCTCCTGGGGTCTTGGGGGGGGGGGCGGGGAGAGTTGGGGGATTGGGGAGCGAAGAGCAATCTGGGAGGAGAAACAGTGAAGAGGAAGAAAAATAAGCCGGTGGACTGAGGGCAGGGAAGGAAAATGCAAACCGAATGAAGAGGCAGGAGATAGGCTGTAAGGCAGAAAGCAAAGCCCTCCAGCCATAGGGCAACTCCAAGAAAGAAAATCCATTTCTCCCTTGGGAAAGCATCAATGCTTGCAGTAGACAGATTGGAAAATTTGGACCATCTCCAACAGAATTCCCAAAGAGCAGTGGAGTCACGGATAAACTTCAGGACCTAGAGCATGCCTTCACCAGCTCCACTTCCCTCCTAAATTCCTGGGAAGTCTGATAACCCCTCTAGCTCTTGGCCAAAGATGAGTAATTCATCCTGGGAAGTGATGGGTCATTGAGGAGATACAAGGAAACAGCTGGGTCAGGTTTACAGCTGGCCTGGCTGTTCTTCTGCCTTAGGCATCCTCTAACTCACTTATCCCTACCTCCCGGCCTGGGTTATTTACTGAAACAAACACTTGGAACCCTCCCTTGAACTAAGACGTCTCTTTTGATGAGAAAAGAATGAAGTGGGGAGGGATGGAAGTCCTAAGACTATGGTGGTTGTTATTTTTAAGTTCAATTCGGTGTATTTTTATGTCAAGATAATTTTCCTTTCCAAGATAAGAGAATGGCTGGGACAGCGCTTTCTATTTTACCTGATGGCAACCCTCTCTCACAGTCTCGAGAGGGTGGGCACAGCCACAGCTTCACCTGCCCTGACACAGAGCCAGTCTGCCTGAGGAAGTCCCCCCCAAGCTCAGAAGTCAGACATCACAGCCTCAGAACGTTCCAGTCTGTGTGCAGTCCAGCCACCGAGCACACACAAGCTTAGCACCAACTTATGGAAGAGAGCCAACCACCCCCACTTTGTAGGTGAGAAGATTCTTTTCTCCTGGCCTCAGGGCTCCACCTCCCCTGAGCTTGGCCCTGTAGAAGTGCCATTACAGAACCATCCCTGGTGTCCCACTGTTACTATTGTAAAGGCTACCTCAATTTCAACTATGAAATCTCCTTTCCTCATTTCTGCTAGTGCACAAAAGGCTAAGCCATTAAAAGTCCCAGAGGCTAGAAGGGACCTGCCCTAATAAGAAGTTTCTTCTTCTCTTCTCATTAAAAGAGAAACCATCTCTGAAATGGAGTCTTATTAAACTTGCATCGTTTCTGAATATGGTAATCCCTCTATATCTATTAGTTATTTTGATCTTATATATATGGTACAATCCTATGGCAAAAAGTGTCCAGCCAGCTGATGGGGATAAAGGGTCCAGTTTTTTTTCTCTAGGAAAATTCTTGTAGCCAACAAGAATGGGAGAGTTTATTTACAGGAAGGAGAATTGGTCTCAGGAAGTATTACAAAGTACACTGAGATGGGCATGTCCTCCTTAAACCTCTCCTGCTTCGATTTGCCTTCGCAGCAGCCTCATCCACCCAATATTGCCAGTTCTCCAAGCCAATCCACCTCACAGAAAAGTGTTAGGGACTTCAGATGCTGTTGCCTACCAGTGTTTGTCGTGGGAAAGAGTGACATTTTGAGCAGAAGTGACAGAATAAAAGGAGATCCATGGAAAATCTTTCCTGTACTCTTTTAGATCTTTCTGGTAGTCATTTCATTGTAAAGACAGGTCCAATGGACAGAAGTTATCCTGGACGGTTGGAGAATGTGCAGGCCTACGGGCTTCTCTGAAAAGAAAGAAAACTGCATCCTTCTACATTCTGCAGCTCTTCCAATAAGATCTAAGAGCACCCAACCTTGATTGAGAACAGAGGGTTATATTCAGTAGTAGAATAAGCTTCAAATTGGTTATATCAAACAGTCAAATTTGCTTATGCATATACAGAATGGCAAGAGAAAATATTAATTTCAATTTACAAGTCATCAAAAAGCACCTTGTGGACCACATAAAGAATAGAGCCATGTTAAAGTAATATATGTGTGTTCTTTCACAAATAAATTTTCCTCTGAAATACAGACATCTGTCATGGAGTCAATTATCTTGCACAGCATGTGCTATAAAAGCACATAAAAGAAATAATATACTACATTGCTTATTTGAAAGTGATCAGGAATATGCAGCTTCATGCTGGCATGTCTTTAATTTCATAGTGTTAAGAAAAAACTATGGGAGTATGAAATAGCAAACCCTTTCCTACTGGAGTACTAATTCAATTATGTACCATGATATATGTAGGAGGAAAAAATTTCTTCATAAACTGGCAGAAACACTATGGAACTATTTTCTTGTCTTCCTCTACTAACCCCTGTAGAGAGAATGTGAACATGAAGTTTCCTTTGAAAACAAAGGAATCACCACACTCTGATCAGCTCCAGGGGTGTGCAGAAGAACAAGGCTGGAAATGGCATTCTAAGGACATAAATTATCATTTAAATGAGGCTTGATTCTTATGAAATTTATGCATCAAATAGACCTCAAGATTTGAAAAGTGCAATAAGAGATAGTTAGGCCAAGTCAAACTTCCTTGATGTAATGCAGATATAAAACCTTTTTCTCTTTTTCTTTTCTCAGGCAAACTCCCATTCTCCCCTCTTTCACTGCATGATGCACACATAAATAAAATACCAAAATATTTTTCAGAAAGCCCTGCCAGGTTAAGTACACAGAGCCTTCTTGAATACCTCATATTACTTGTGACACTTTAAAATAGATTTTTAAAAAAATTCTTAAGAGGAATATCTTAATAGCTTCCCAGAGAGTAGAATGTATTATCATTGCAGTACAAAGGGCATCATTCATTTCTAATCCTTGGCTCAACAGGTGTTCCCTGCCCAGACTGTGGTTGACACTTAGAGGGCCTAATTATGATTCATATATCCCACGTTCCCCAGGAACTGGTCCCTCTAATTTCATAGAATCCCCTTATTTGGGGAGGAAAATACATTTCAGTCTTATTGGCTAGACATAGTGATTCTCAATCCTGACTGCATATTAAAATTATCTGGGGAGCTTTAAAAATCCTGATGTCTCAAGCCTGCCTCAACCAAATAATCAAAACTCCATGGGGGGTGGAGCCCGAGGATAGGTATTCCTTTAATTCCCTAGGTGGTTTTTATTTGCACTCAGGGCAGCCACTGGCAGCATGTGAACACGTAGCAAATAAAAATAAAGCTATTCTTTTTTAATATACTATTTAATACGAACTGACCTACCAATTGGGTGCACTTTTTTACTTTTTTTTTTTTTTTAATCACGAAAGTTGTTAATTTGGTTTGACAAGGTAAGTTTTCCTTACCAAATTATGTTCTCTCTACCTAACTTTTTGGCTAAGATAGCGAGGCTAGCTCACAATGAAAGTGCATCACCTACCCTGGTTTTGGTGATTTGTTACTGGAATCAAAGGCATGGATCACTGTAGGAAAATAGACTTGGGGAAAACCAAATCTTATAAGTCTTAAATTCCCACAAGTAATCTCCTTGAGCTATTAAACCATTATCCAATTTAGCCTTTAAAAAATGGATACATGCTATAATTAATTATTTCTATAAAGTCCAAGGTTTAGAAACAAAATCATTACGAGAACAACCAGGATCATCAGTTTTATGTAGATTCAGCACTAATGAAGAAAGAAATATTTGATTCTGAAAACGGAGTGTCAAAATGCTTCTGGCAATTTCACATAAGTAGTTAATATTTTGAATATGCTTATGGAATGAAAATAATCTAACCTGAAAGAGAATACATGATAGGTTTTATATACAATATCATATTTAAGCCATAAAAGCTCTCTTCATACAATTTAGCATGCTTGGATAAGAGAGAGCAAGGTGGGAAAAGGGGATATAAGAAAGAAATCAGTTGATAGGAAATTGATATATTGGAGAAGGTGAATGAGTTAATAGTGTTTCGGCAGTAGAGATTACAAGGTCAAGTTAAATCTGAGTTGCTACTGCTTTCCTTCATTACCTTATCTGGAGTGACTACTAGCAGTTTATAAAGGTGGTATGGCAGAGATGAAGGCTAGAATAGCCCCTGAGTCACTAGAAATTTCTGCAAATCAATGACTCCAACAATGCTCCATGAGCTTAGTTTTTTTTAAATAAGAAATTCAGTTAATTTCTCACCAAATGGACTTACTTGATTTGCTGATAGAAAGTGGTAATCCCCCATATTTTTCAAGTAGAAAACATACAAATGGTTATTAGTACATGTAAAGGAAATTAGAAGGACTGATAGATTCTTTGAAATTATTTGCGTATGTGACCTCAATTTTGTTGAATTTTTAAAAAAGGTTTATACTTTTCCGGACTTTCCAAAATAACATGTAATACATTTATTGTTAGAAAGTGACCAATGTCATTTTCAAAAGGCATAATCTACATCCTTTGTCATAGCATCCTGTTTCTTTTCAGTGACTTGAAAACTGAAAATGAAGTAAATTTGCTTCACAGTTTTCTTTCTCATATTTGTATTTTCTTTTCATTTTACACCTGTAAATTTGCCTCTCTATTTTAGGTTCTTAGTGGGATGGCAATGGAGATTTATTTTCAACAACAACAACAACAACAAAGTCCTGGATATGTAAAGAATGACAAAATTTCCAGTCCTATTTAGCAGCAAGAGAACCACATATGGGTGTTACTTTTTTTGGTTTTTATCATGAACCAAAAAAAAGCTTTTCAAAATAGCATACAGGAGGTCAGAATACCTGATTCTCCTTATTGTGCATTTATTGCTGATGAGTTGTGTCACATGCCCATCACTTCTCCTCTCTGTCCTTTTTCCAGTACATGGTGAGAGGTTGGCCTAAACTTCAAGTTTCTTCAAAAATAACATAAGATTATTTTATAGAAAAAAAAAAAAAAGCAAAAGTTCACTCAAGGAAGTGCTTTGGGATTAGTCCCCTATATTTCTGAAATATTGATGGCTACAAAAAACAAGTACATATTTTTAAATGCCTGCTTTTTCTTGAGGCTTGGGCAAGCAGGCACTCTGCTCCTGCCCTTTGTGGAAGGGTTTTCTGTTGGGAGGAGGCGTTAGTGGGTATTTTTACTCTCCTGAGATCAAGGCCTGACTCTTCTCAGGAAAGGACACCCGAGACACTGAATGCCTGAATACCTGAAGCACGTATAGATGGATTGGTCACAGTCTACTCTGGTCATTGGCAGCCACTTTGGTCCCAGAAGCAAAGCAATCAACAGCAGATGGTCGGTAGCAAGATGGTTGTATAGGGATACAGATAATGGATCCAATGATAAGTTTCCCTGTCTGCAGTCCATCCATTTTCTCATCTCACCATGCTGACTTTGCTGAGTTTTGGAGAATGAAGGGAACGATATGGGTTAATGCTTAGGGAAGCTCTATGAGAGACATCTGTAACAGCTGCAGGAGAGGAAAATGATGGTGTTGCGACCTTCAGAGCAGCCCAGGGTAACGGTGCCTGATGGTGAAACACTTATGACCCTTAAATTGTCTGGGATGGGAAATATAGTAAAAGGCAGCCCTTCCTATCAGTCCAGCTAGGTGGAGGACTGGCTAACTGTTTGAATATTAAAGAGAAGGCATCTGAGGATGGGATTATTGACAGCATTTGGGTCACATGAGACCTCTTATTTGTTGAAGGCTTACGATGTGTCAGGCACTGTGCTGTGCTCCTCACCTGTTGCATCTTTCTGTCTTCCCAGGAAAAAAAATAGAAAAATGTACTGAAGCAAATGATAGTTCTTATCCTTTGTTACCATGGCTGCACTATTAATCACCACTCCATGGCCACACATTAATAATTATGTGGCTTTGGTTTTCATTTTATAATTAAAAAAAAAAATCCAATGTGGTAGGCAGAATAATGGCTTCCAAAGATGTCCACATCCTGTTCCCTGGAGCCTGTGACCATGTTACTTTACATGGCAAGAGACTTTGCAGATATGACTAAGACAGGGAGATTTTCCTGGAGTATCTGGGTTGGCCCAGTCCAATCACATGAGTCCTTCAAAGTGGATAAGGAAGGCAAGAGAGTTCATCAGAGAGATTCAATGATGGGAGAAGAGGCCAGAGAGATAAGACATGACAAAGACTTAACTGCCTTTCTGACTTCAGAGACAAAGAGGGCGATAAGCCAAAGAGTGCACATGGATTTAGAAGCTGGGAATGAGCCCCAGCCAACAGCCAGCAAGGAAAAAGGATCTTCAGTCCTATAACCCCAAGAAACTGAAGTCTGTCAATAATCTAGGTGAGCAAGAATATTGATGCTCCCGTGAGCCTCCAAAAAGGAACTCAGCCTTGCCACACTTTGGTTTTAGCTTAGTGAGACCCGCTTGGCACTTCTGACCCATAAAGCTATAAGATAAAAATAATTTTGTGTTTCAAGATGCTAAGTTTGTGGTAATTTGTTACAACAATTATTGAAAAGCAATGCATCCACTATATCTTGAATGAAAGCTACGACCCATGCCTCTTTACCTCTGGCTCCCAGTACTTTGCATGGAATTGACATTTAGTTTGAATAAATATTGGGTGATGAAAGTAAGATAAAAGGGAGGGAGAGTAATAAATAGTATGTTAGTTCCTGGACCCCTAGTCCAAGTTGTGTATGTGGACTCTGCCCCATACCAACAAACAATTCTCAGGAAGTGTGTGAGAATTCAACTCAGTTCAACTCAATTCTGACACTATCTACCTGGAGATAGCATCAGATTCCAAAAATAAAGGGTGCATTCTCACAGGACCACCCTCCACTTCAGGTTCCAATCACAAGCTCAGATTCTTACCTGTACTTCTGACCGAATGTCTATAAATCAGAGGTTCCCCTGGCCCCCACCTTGGACTCACTTAATTTGCTAGAACTCAGGAAACCCATTTACTCACTAGATCACTGATTTATTACAAAGGATATTAAAGAATACAAATCAACAGCCTGATGAGGAGGTATATACGGTGAGTCCCAAACAAAGGAGCTTCTGTCCTCATGGAGCTTGGGCCTGGCACGGTGGCAGAAGGAAACATTCTGATTCCCCAACCAGGAAGTTCTCTCAACCCCCTCCTTTTGGGTTTTTATAGAGGCTTCATTACATAGGCATGACTGAGTTAACTAGTTGCTCATTGATGACCCTTCAATATCCAGCCCCTTTCACCTCCCAGAAATCAAGGAGTGGGACTGAAAATTCCAAACCTCTAATCATGGTTGGTTCTTCTGGCAACCAGCCCCATCCTTAGGTGCTTTCCAAAAGTCACTGCAGTAACATAAACCCAGTTGTGTAAAAAGGGGGTTGTTATGAGTAACAAGACACCCATTTTACCTTTATGGCTTTGAAGCATTTTCAGAAACTGAAGACAAGAGACCAAATAATATAACAAAAGATGCTCCCACTGCTGTTATTGCTCAGAAAATTCTGAGGGTTTGGGGAGCTATGAGCCAGGAACTGAATGAAGACCACATACACACATATGAGAAATGTATTTTGGTCATCTGAAGGACCATATGCATATAGTAAATCATAGTATCACAGGGAGACATAAGTCTTCATTTTTCACAAATATTTTTGGAAAAGTGAAAGAGAACTTTCACAATTAGCCAGGAATCAACAATGGGTATGGAATTGGTGAGATGGAAGAGGGGTACAATGGAAGGCCAACATGTTGCAGCTCATGTTAGGGGAGCCTTATCACGTTGTACTTCAGAGTGGATGACAACATTCAAGCATGCCTCAACAGTTCACGACTTCTTTCCCCTCTACCATGCTACCCTTTGTCAAAAACCATATGCAATAGACTTCCAGAATTGCTATTCTTTCATTCCAAATCTAAGTCATAGTTTTAGTGCATTGTTGGTTTGCATAGTTTATCCTCAGCACTAGTGTTAGTAGTACAAAATTAACTCTTGTTGTAATCTTACAAATGAGCAGTGTATGTCACCACACGTGTATTTCTTTGTATGCCCACTGTGACCACCCTAGATCAAATCCTTAATATTTGTTTTCAACTTGTGAAATGTATCACAACTACTTAAGGGTATATAAAATATAGCTACACTGTTAAATAATAACAAACTCAGTTTACTCAGATATAACAAACTCAATAAACTCAGATATACATGCAGTTAAAGAAATAGTGTTGCCAAAACCTCAGAAAGACCCTCCCTCCTCAGTCATATGCTCTTTTCCCCAGAGGTAAATAATATCTTGAACTTTATTATCATTCCCTTACCATCCCTTATATGTTTCCCACATTTTTATGCGTTCCTAAACAAAAATATGGTTGTCTTATATGTTTGTGAAATTATAAAAATTCACAAACAATTCACAAGAGAATTTATACATGTATACACATACAGCTATATATATAAATGTGTATATATAATAAACAAGATAATAAGTAAAATTCCCACAAGAGAATCTATGTACAGGCACATTAATATATAAATATATTTTTAAAAATACACACACACACATTAACAAATATATAAAATTCTCTTGTGAATTATTTTTCCCAGTCAAATTATGTTTTGGTGGTATTTACGTGTTGATGGAGCTTTAGTTCACTCGTTGTCATTGCTCTTTATGAATATGCCACAGTGCATTTATTCTACTGTTAATGAATATTTGAGAGGTTTCCAGGATTTTACTAATATAAATAATACTGCAGCAAACATTCATATGCATGTTTTCTGGTGCATATGTGAAGTTTCTTTAGGGACTATACCAAGGAGCAGAATCACTGGGCCATGAGCTCTACCAGGTAATGCCAAATTGTTTTCCAAAATGCTTACACCGATTTCATTCTTATTGCTTTTCCAGTTAAAAAGATTCTTAAATAGTGCTTCTGACTCCAGTTTTTTTCTAAATCCATCTATCGTGTCCACTATCATTAATTTGGTCTTCCTAAAAATGCTACTTTCAGCATGTTTTCCTTACATTCTAAATGCTAATTTTACTCGAGAATTTACTGTAGCAACTTATTGTCTACATCAACAAATCCAAAGTCTTTTGATATCTTTTTGATGGTCTTGACACTCACCACTTCTTAATGAAAAATCTGTGCTAAAAAGGTGGATCTTTGTAGTTTTTTCTCCGTAATGTATGTTCTTTTTGCCCTTGAGGTTTTCCTCCTAAAATCTACCTGTGCAGAATCCATCCCTTTCCTCTCTACTTCCTAAGCACTACCCATTTTTCAAAGCCCATTGATGTCCTCCTTTTCTATGATACCTTTCCTGGCTGTTTCCATTTCCAATCCCTGAATTCTCCCAGTACGAAGAGTATGTTATTCTGTCATTCATCAACACACAATTTGGGGGTTCATATTTTATGAATTCATGATGTATACAAGGGGAAAAGACCAGGGACCTAAGAAAGTTAATATGCACATCAATTTTTCATCATTCTGCAAGCAGAGACTGGATGACAATTTGCCATGGGTGCTTGCAGAGGCAGTCAAGGGTTACTCGGTAAGTTGGACCTGATCAACCCCACCACGCCCTTCCAATTATGATTCTTTAGGTCTGTGACTTGCCATGAGAGCTCTGACTAGAGAGCCCTCTTCATTCTGATCCCAACCTTCCTCTCCTCCTTTATTTTTCACCAGGCACTGCTAGGTCTCTTTGCTCTAGAGACCTTTGGTCCTCTTCTCATCCTCAAACTCACTCTTCCTGCCTGTTTCCAAGTCTTTGCTTGGGTACTTCCCTCTATGTGCAGGACCTCAACATTCCACTCTGTTGGGCTAGGTGCTCTCCATCCTTTGAGAACTGTCTAGGAAACCTTTGCAGGGAATTTTAACTTACTAATATTCTCTTCCTTCAAAAAATTTTTGGTGCTCAACATATATTGCCTTATATAGTTAGCTATCTTTTTACGTATAAACGTTAAAATCAGGAGCCATGACTTAAACTCAGCTGAACACACCAAGAACACTGCTGCTATTCAAAGCCTAGTTTTTGATTGACAGATGATGGATACTGCTGAAATCACTGATTATGGTTTCTATTTTGGTTTTATAGATGGCAGATACATTTTGCATTAAAAGAAGATTATATTTCCTATGCTGTATTTTCTCACATCAGCAAGATTTATGCTTGAATTCTTAACTGGAATATTGTTTTGTGGTGGTTATTTTTGTTGTGTTTTGTTTTATTCGTTGCCAGTCTACTAGTATTAAATACAGAATGAAAATCGGGATTTGGGACACATACAATCCATGGCTGTTGCAGGACTTTTGTGTGTATCCACAGTAGGAATACTTGGCATCTATGATATTTCAATATGCTATAGATCTCCTATATCTGACCTAACCTTTAAGCTTTTTGAACATTTTCTATTATTAGTTTCTTTGTGTTAGACCTAACAAAGACCTGCTTCTAATGCAAGGTGGTTTGACCTAGGATTCTGAAAAATTGCATGTTAGTTTTCAAATCTTAGTATTTTTTGTTGCATAAATTTTCTTTTAAGCCTAGCCTTATTTAAATGCTAATGTCAGTTTTCATTCAGCCAGTTTCTTGTTCTCCTCTATATATCCTCATGGCTGATCTGAGAATGGATATTCCATTCACTTCAAAGGAAACATCACGCTTGGATCCTCTCCACAGGGGTTCTCAGACTAAGACAAGAAATGATCCCTATAGCTTTTTTCTCCTGCATTTGTGAAGAAAATAAAATAAAAGGAAAGATTTCCCAATGCATTTAACATTCTAAGTAATTGCATCAGTACCATATTTGGAGCATTCATACACTATTGCTAATTCACAATCTTAAAGAGCCTTTTTAACACTGGGACATTAAAGGTATGTCGGTATGGTAGACTATTCTAGTGTACCTATTACTTTCAAACAAACAGTATACCATGTTATTACTCTCATGTGCATATGTTAGGATTGATCTCATGCTGTGTAAGATAATTGACTACATGATAGATAGATATACTTTGCATGCAAAGGATATTTTAAAGGGGGAATAAAATATATTACCTTAATGTGGTCATATTTAGTAGCTAGTTTTTAAATGTCCAATAGGTGTTTTTTAGGTGTTCAGTGGTTTGTAAATTGCAATTAATCCTTTCTTAATCTGCTATTGTGGCTCTTATAATCCTCTTTTCCTGTTTTTATTGGAAGCCTTAGAAATGCAAGATTTAGAGCTCATCAGTTTGCAGATAGGAAATGATGACTTAAATTGCCAGTATTTTTTATTATCAAAAATAAGAGGCATTTTCCTTTAGGTTAATATTCATGATGAAAACCTTTATTCTTTTCCAATATTGATGTGACTTAAGACTGGTTAGGTATAAGCACACTTATTTGAGTTGCAAAAATAGCAATGAACATTACTATTAGTTGATTTTTCTTTATAATTTGTCAGCCGCTTTCAAAGCCATTACTTCATGAATTGGCAACGCGCAAAAATGTTTTCACCTGAAATTAATTTTGTGATCTCCTCTACATGAGAGAACTCCAGGTTAGATAAATTAAAACAAAAACCAAAAAACAAAAAACTCATCCAGGGGCTTAGAGAGCTGGAAAAAATGGCTCTGGGATTCCGACTCTGGTTTCTATTCCTTCTAACCCAAAGTCTTGGCTACACACTGCTGCCTGCAAATGGTAGATGACTATTCAAAGGGGAAGATTTTGAATCTTGCTTTTTATTCTAATAGCTACTTTATGTAACGGAGTCTCTTTCCCTATGTTTTAGGTGAAGAAGTGGCATGTTTTATAATAAAAATAGAGTTTATTAAAGAACAAAATCTAATGCAGAGTATTGTCTACTGGCATTTAATCTGTAACAAAAATAGATAATCATAATAATTGTATTAGGTGTTTGAATAATCATGCCAAAGGAATACTGTTATGGACATTCTTTTTCTCTCTCTCCTGGGAAAATCTGGCTTAATAGGTTCTTGTAAGTAACCATAAAGCCATATTTTTATAATGAACTTATCATCTGACTCATATCAATATAAAAGTGTTACTACCATCTCCCTTTGAATTTTCATGGAAGTTTGAGATTAGGAAAAAAACCCACCATTTCTCTGATGCCTTATGAATATCTTTGTTTTATATCCATATTGGATGTACTCTTTTATCTGCATCTGACTTTATACACTAGAGATCAAACTAGAACTATTTCTTCTTTCTCCTTTCTGGGGCTAGATGCTGTTTAAAAAGGTAAATTAACTAATTCATGGATGAATTCTTAGTCTTTGTACATTTACAGAGTGGTAAAGAAATTTCAACCAAGTGTCTACAGGGATAATTCATTCATCCCTCCATTCTTTATCCAACAAATATTTATTGACTACCTACTACATTCTAGTTACTGTGCTAGCAGGATGGAAACACTAGTTGAACCAGAGAAGCAAAAGATTTGTTCTAACAGAGCAGTGCTGTCAAGAATGTGGTCCCTAGAATCCTGAGAGTCTCTTACCTTTCCAGGGGGTCCATGAAGTCAAAACTTCTTTAATAATAACACTAAGACATTATTTGCCTTTTTCACTGTGTTCCATTTGTAGTGATGGCACAAAAGAAATCATGGGTAAAACTGCTGGTGCCTTAATATGAATCAAGGCACCAAATTGTATGAATAATAATTTTTTATAGCCATACACTTACATTATAAAAATTTTAATGCCAACTTTACTTAAGAATGTCACAGATGTAGCAGTAAAAATAACTCTTACATTTGCTACTTGAATACCCATTTTTTTCATGTTCTGTGTCACCAAATGCAAAGTACTCATGAAGCACTTCTGCGTACTCAAATACTATTGTTATGAGGAAAAGCACTGGGGCAATTGTTGAAGTTGTGAGCTAATATAGCTGCGTCTCCACGCAACACCATTTTTACTTGAAAAGAAATTACTGGCAGAGAAAATGTAGTTATTTAGACTTAAGTATTTGGCAGATATTTTCTGGAAAATGAACAATGCGGGCCTGTGATTTCAAGGAAAATAAATAACAATATTTGTTGCCAGTAATAAATATCAAACGTTGAAGCAAAATTAGAATTTTGGAAAACTTGTATTTTCCAGTGCTTAAAGATTTTTCTTAAAGGTCAGTGATGATGTTAGCAAACGTACTTTTTTATGTTGCACAATAAAATAGGGAAGATTTGGATAACTCAGTGAACCGACATTTTTCACATGACCATCCATGATGTTATTGAATCATTCTTCAATAAGGGTTAACTTAAAATGCAAGATAGACCAGTTAATTTTAATGGGAAGAGTTGTAGTGTGGAGTGTTTTATACCTGTTGATTAGATCCTTTTGACAGATTATGCTATTAAAGTCTTCCTTATTTGTGCTGATTTTTATGTTTCCTTATTCTATTAACTATTGAAAGAAGGGTATTGAAGTCTCCAACTATTGTCACAGATTTGTCTATTTCTCCTGCAACATTTTTTTTTTCATCTGACTACCTTGCATCCTGCCTAAATCTGTGAGACAACAAATTATCTTATTGTTATACCACTTTCAGTTGCATTCCTATCACTTACAATAAACTTGACTGAAGTCCTAGATTATAGAGAAGGTCCAACCAGTCATTCCTTGATAGCATTATTTCTCAAACTAGGGTCTACAGACATATTTTCGGAATGTCCAGAAACAATATACAAATTTTAAAATGTTCATTTACATTTCAATTCTAACTTTAAATAATTTATGTAAAAATAGTCTTGCTTATCTGGATGACCCTCTAATTGAGGACTGCCACGCAATTTCATTGCTTTTGTCACAAGTCATTCTTGTGAGCTAAAGAAAAAGAATTAATGATGATTGTAATAAAACAGCATGCTCTGGAGCCCAACTGCCTGTGTTTGAATCCGGGCAATATCTCTGAAAATTTATTCTGACTTTTAGTTGCTAGTGTCCTTGTCTGTAAAATAGAGAAAATGATAACTACCAACCTCACTAGGTTAGTGTGAATATTAGAGTTGATATGAGTAGAGATCTTAGAATATTGTCTGCCATACAGTAAATGCTCAAAAATTCTCTATTCTTTTGATTATATAAATTATGTTTTTGAGCCAAGTGAAGAGCATGTGACATCAGGTATGCTATAGGTTTTACTGGAACTCCAATAGAGAAAAATGGTAGAAGAAATGACTTACATATGTACAATAGGATGTGTGAATAAGAATGCTCAAAAAAGTATTGTTCTTGATAGTGAAGATATAGGAAATAACCCATTACCCACAAATAAAAAGGTGGCTGGATAAACTGCTACATATTCACACAATAGAATGTGATATAGTAGTTAAAGTGAATAAAGTGCGGCACCATGCAGGAATACAATATGGATGGATATTAGAAATATAATATCAAAGGAAAAAATGTTTCCAAATATCATATTTCTCCCATGAAATTAAAAACAATAAAAATAAAACATGTACTTTTTAGAAATATATAATCCTTCTTATACATTTATAAAACTATGTATATGACATAAAACCATCTTTTAAAAGGCAAAAATGATCATAAGTACAGAATTTAGGATGATGGTTACCACAGGCATAGGAGCCTAGGGAATAGAATAGGAGGTCGTATTGTCAGTGGAAGCTATTGTCAGGATCCTAAGTTTTTGTTTCTGTGTTTGTTGTTGTGTTTTACTGTTTCATACATATTACTTTATTTAATCTTCACAACAACTCTATCAGGTCAGTACTGTTTTTATCCTGACTTATTTATTTATTTATTTATTTATTTATTTTTAATTTATATCCAAGTTAGCATATAATGCACTAATGATTTCAGGAGTAGATTCCTGTGATTCACCCCTTATGTATACATCCTCATTTTTTAAAGTGAGAACTAAGCTATTGGGCGATGGAGCAAAAATGTAAAAGAAAAAAGATCTGACTAGAATCTGCTCTCTTTTCCTCTGAGAGGCAGCGGGACATTTGGAAGTAATGTAGATCAGCCCTCCTCTTTCTACAAGTGAGGAATTGAGGGTTAAAGAGGGTCAGTTGTGTGCCTGAAGTAATAAAGCCTGAGGTAAGGGAAGAGTAGGAAGTAAAAGTCTACCCTAATGTGTGGTCACTATCACCGTCCTTCTCAGGATCCTGAGTTTTATTTTGAGCGATGGGTTTACCGTCGTTTGTAACACTACAAAAATTAACCAGCTAACTAAGTGTAAGAGGACTATGAATGGATTAATGATGAGAATGCGCGCTGAACTAAAGATGATGATTTATCTAATTTTGTGCACCTGAGTTCCAATGAGAGCACGAAAGAGAAGACTGTGTTACACATGGGACATGATAGTACACACATACTGACAAGCCTTGCTGCTAGAGCAGTGAGTATTATATTCATGTTAGAAATATCCAGCAAATATCACCTGTCACATTAAATCAGTGTTAAGAATTAGAATTTTGTTTTTTGTTTATGTAGTTTGTAATTTTAAATTTCAATTTAATAGTTGTCCAAAGGCTTATGCAATGAATTTCCACCTAGATTTTAGTTTATATTCACATCATATTAAAGATAGTTTAAGTAATCATTGAAGAGTCCCTGAAATTATTTTTACTTCAGAAGGATTCTGTTCGTTATTCACCTTTAAGAGGCACTGCACTGTATTCTCAATGGTCCCTTTCTCAGAGTCCTTTATTCCAGAGGATCTCACAATGAAATCCGGGGGGTGGCTGAGAGATGCTGAAACGTTTTTACAGTTATGCCACACAAAGTATAAAAGACCCCACAATCCGTGAGGTTAAATTACAAGACAGATATTTGCCTTTATCACTTTTGCTCAGAAGCAGGTAGTGTTTTCCAGTATCTATATGACATGTGATATCACAAGCGACTAACTGTAGAAGCAAATAAGAGAAGCAAGAATTTACATTTAATTTTGACTATTAAATCAGGCATTAAACACATTGGCCAAAATGCAAACAATGGCTTTCTTCTCACTGAATTTCTTTCACTGTGGAAAATGTAGGGTATTTTGTTCTCATAAATATATTATTGTTACCATGTAGTGGGTTTATGACCATTATGTTTTTAAATTTTTTTTAACGTTTATTTATTTTTGAGACAGAGAGAGACAGAGCATGAACGGGGGAGGGGCAGAGAGAGAGGGAGACACAGATTCGGAAGCAGGCTCCAGGCTCCGAGCCATCAGCCCAGAGCCCGAGGCGGGGTTCGCACTCACGGAGCGCGAGATCGTGACCTGAGTCGAAGTCGGACGCTTAACCAACTGAGCCACCCAGGCGCCCCAAACGACCACTATTTTTAAATGAATTAATAAATATTTGAAAATTTTGTTTTACTTTCTAATACAAAAAATATCAGTAGCTATTATTCACATAAACCAGAAAGGTCTTTGGGATCTTTAAGAGTATGGAGGGATACAGAGACCAAAACCTTCGAGAACTACTGCTTTAACCTATAACCTCTCATTTTTATATTCTCACTAGGACTACACTAAAATTCATACGACATGAAATACTGTCATCTCTCACACTATATTGAGCAACTGGGAATTTATTCGTAACTGACAAGTAACAGGGGAAGCACAGAAGGTTGTCAAGGTGACAGGCTCATGAGAAGCAAGAGGCAGACTCCTGGTTGAGAGGAAGTAGGTGAGCAGGTTTACCCTACTGGATAGGTAGATGATTAAAAACCTGTGGAATTTCTGGAGGAATAAGCTCAGAGTTTTTACATGAATGGCATAAAAGAATGTCAAAGGCAGAAGGAGAGGGGGAAACGAGAGTATGTGGTCATAGGTATTTGCTTTTTGATTGTCAAGTCACCAAGCTTTGCATGGCCTGCTGAGGGATGTCTAGATGGTGGAAGGGCTCTAGTCAGTGTCAGTTTGCCTGGAGGCCCAGGACATTGAAAGTAGGGTGGCATTTTTAAAATATGTGCAAATATACACAAAAACATACACTAAATGAAGGATGCTCAGATATCTGTCACATACATACAAATTACTTCCCATAAGCTCCTGGAAAAAACTGCATTTAGTAGATAATCTCTATTTCAATATTTGATGAAAAATGCAATATCTGGTTCTTTTTTTGGCATTCATATCACTGCAGTGAGATGAACCATATTTTAGGCATTAAAAAATGTGTCTCAGCCTTTGCTTAAATCCCATGAGGATATGAATCTGAATAATAAACTCAACAAAAACACATTTTAAAGGACATTGTACCATGTGAGGAGGGTTGAATAAGGAAATCTGTGAAATATATGTATTTTTATGTATTTTATACATAATACATAATTATACATAATACATTTTTATGTATTTTATATGTAAATATAAATATATATCATATAATATTAGCTTAAAGCTTTTTATTTCATGAAACTAGTTATCAACATCATCATTCCAGGCCCTGCCATGCTTTTTGTTCCTTCAACTTTATTGTTGCCTCAGACAAAAATAGACATTGTTCATTTTATGAAAACTTGGAATATGTTTACACCCAGACATTGTTCTTCATGTAATTGACATATTACTTCTAACTTGAAAGAATTTTTTAATTGTTTGCTTGTATGTATGTATTTTTGAGAGAGAGACAGAGAGAGCTGAGGAGGGATAGAGACAGAGGGAGACAGAGAATCCCAAGCAGCATCCATCTGTTAGTGCAGAGACCGATGTGGAGCTGGAACCTTGAGATCATGACCTGAATCAAAGTTGCACACTCGACCGACTGAGCCACCTAGACACCCCCTAAGTCAGAAATTTTATTTTATTTTATTTTAAGTTTACTTATTTATTTTGAGAGAAACAGAGAGAGGCAGAGAGAGAGAGAGAGAGAGAGAGAGAGAGAGAATCCCAAGCAGGCTCCACACTGTCAGCACAGAGCCCAATGCAGGACTCAAACTCACAAACTGTGAGATCATGAGCTGAGCCAAAACCAAGAGTTGGTTGCTTAACTGACTGAGCCACCCAAATGCCCCTACCTCAGCAATTTTAAAAAGAAATTCTGTTCTCTTAGGTACTTCATCAGTAAACTCTGGCTACCTTTATCATGTTTTATGTAAATGTTTCACAAAGATACTTGTTCTAAGCATATAAATAGCATCCACATAATTTATGGCAGGATATCTGAGGTCATGGCATGTGCAAAGCTTTGCCACTTTTCTCTGTCCTTGACTCAGTCTGTCATTCTGTTTAATTTGTTATTTTAGAAAAAATGTGCCAATGTTTCAATTTTTTTTCTTTTTCTTTTCTGAGGTACACAATTACAGAAATTATCTTATTTCAACAGAAACACTGCTGGCAACAAGAAAGCATGAAAATCTTCAAAGATCTCTTTTAAGGATTAAAATTATCCGATAAATTCCTGCAGGCTTAAGAATGCTTCATGATTTTTTTCTGGACACTCCTTACCTTTGCCCTCTATTCTTCCCTCAACCACCTCCCAATCCTAATAGCTCATCCTATATTTTATTGCTTCTAGCAGAAAGAAAAAAATGCTGAGATCCAGGCTCTCTATCCATCAGGGCACAGTTCTCTTAAATTGATGTGCTGAGCTACTAATATTAAGGGGAGAAACAAACTGATTTTAAAAAGTCAATAAAATACAAACTGTACGAATTCAAAAGCAGTATTTAGGATTTCTATATTGTAACATATTTTTGCATCTGCTCAAGTAAGGTACAGCAGAAGAAGTTGAGTGGTGTTGGAATGAGCTAAAGAAGATGTAATACTTGTCATCTCTTATACGGGCCATATATCAGAACAATTTTTTTTTGTGCAGCAGCTAATATGGTAATACAATTCCAGTCTTACTTTAAAATACACTTAAAGGAAAACAAAAACAATTGTATGAAAACAATTGGGAAATGAGATATTTTAAAAATATTCGATATGACATTATAATAACCCATCCAATAAAATGCTTTACTTTCTGCCTCTTGTTTATATATATTTTATATTCTAGTCTCATAAGCTCAATTTAGGTGGATGCCCTTCATAGCTACTGTCTTGATAATATACATTTCTCTAATTATTTGAAAAAAGAAAAATACTTTCACTTAGACAAAACATTCAGTTGGTCCTGGAAAGACACTGAGAGTTTCATCAGCAACTTGATCCTGCCTGGGTGCAACTCATTTTACATATTATGCATCGAAAGTCTAGATCATCTTTTATTTTTATTAAGAAAATTCATTTATTTTCTGTGGTGTTGATTGTAATCTCTCCTCCTTCATTCGTGACTTTATCCATTTGGGTCCTTTCTTTTCTTTTTGAGAAATCTGGCTAGGGGTTTATTAGTTTTGCTTATTCTTTCAAAAAACCAGCTCTTAGTTTCATTGATCTGTTCTACTGTTTTTTTTGGATTCTATATCATTTATTTCTGCTCTAATCCTTATTATTTCCCTTCTTCTGCTGGCTTTACACTTCATTTACTGATCCTTTTCTAGCTCCTTTGGGTGTAAGAGTAGGTTGTATATTTGGGACCTTTCTTGCTTCTTGAGATAGGCCTGAACTGCAATGTATTTTCCTCTTAAGACTGCCTTTACTGCATCCCAAAGGGTTTGGACTATCATGTTTTCATTGCATTTTCTTCCATGTATTTTTTAATTTCTTCTTTAATTTCCTAGTTAACACATTGATTCTTTCATAGGACATTCTTTAACTCCCATGTATTTGAGGCCTTTCCAAAGTTTTTCTTGTGGTTGATTCCAAGTTTCATAGCGTTGTGATCTGAAAATATGCATGATATGATCTCAATCTTTTTGTACCTGTTGAGGGCTGATTTGTGACCCAATATGTGATCTATTCTGGAGAATGTTCCATGTGCACTCGAAAGAATGTGTTTTTTGTTGCTTTAGAATGAAATATTCTGAATATATTTGTTAAGTCCATTTGGTCCAATGTGTCACTCAGAGCCATTGTTTCTTTGTTGATTTTCTGCTTAGATGATCTGTTCATTGTTGTAAATGGAGTATTAAAGTCTCCTACAATTATGGTATTATTATCAATAAGTTTGCTTATTTTTGTGATTAATTGATTTATATATTTGGGTGCGCTCAAGTTGAGAGCATAAATATTTGTGATTGTTAGCTCTTCTTGATGGATAGACCCCTTAATTATTATATAATGCCTTTGTTCATCTCTTGTTACAGTCTTTGTTTTAAAATCTAGTTTGTCTGATAAGAGTCCAGGACCAGATGGCTTCCCAGGGGAGTTCTACCAGACGTTTAAAGCAGAGATAATACCTATCCTTCTCAAGCTAGTCCAAGAAATAGAAAGGGAAGGAAAACTTTCAGACTCATTCTATGAAGCCAGTATTACTTTGATTCCTAAACCAGACAGAGACCCAGTAAAAAAAGAGAACTACAGGCCAATATCCCTGATGAATATGGATGCAAAAATTCTCAATAAGATACTAGCAAATCGATTTCAACAGCTTATAAAAAGAATTATTCACCATGATCAAGTGGGATTCATTCCTGGGATGCAGGGTTGGTTCAACATTTGCAAATCAATCAACGTGATACATCACATTAATAAAAGAAAAGATAAGAACCATATGATCCTGTCAATTGATGCAGAAAAGGCATTTGACAAAATTCAGCACCCTTTCTTAATAAAAGTCCTTGAGAAAGTTGGGATAGAAGGAACATACTTAAAGATCATAAAAGCCATTTATGAAAAGCCCACAGCTAACATCATCCTCAATGGGGAAAAACTGAGAGCTTTTCCTCTGAGATCAGAAACACGACAGGGATGTCCACTCTCACCGCTGTTGTTTAACATAGTGTTGGAAGTTCTAGCATCAACAATTAGACAACAAAAGGAAATCAAAAGCATCAAAATTGGCAAAGATGAAGTTAAGCTTTCACTTTTTGCAGATGACATGATATTATACATGGAAAATCCGATAGACTCCCCCAGAAGTCTGCTAGAACTGATACATGAATTTAGCAAAGTTGCAGGATACAAAATCAATGTACAGAAATCAGTTGCATTCTTATACACTAATAATGAAGCAACAGAAAGACAAATAAAGAAACTGATCCCATTCACAATTGCACCAAGAAGCATAAAATACCTAGGGATAAATCTAACCAAAGATGTAAAAGATCTGTATGCTGAAAACTATAGAAAGCTTATGAAGGAAATTGAAGAAGATATAAAGAAATGGAAAAACATTCCATGCTCATGGATTGGAAGAATAAATATTGTCAAAATGTCAATACTACCCAAAGCTATCTACACATTCAATGCAATCCCAATCAAAATTGCACCAGCATTCTTCTCGAAGCTAGAACAAGCAATCCTAAAATTCATATGGAACCACAAAAGGCCCCAAATAGCCAAAGTGATTTTGAAGAAGAAGCCCAAAGCAGGAGGCATCACAATCCCAGACTTTAGCCTCTATTACAAAGCTGTCATCACCAAGACAGCATGGTATTGGCACAAAAACAGACACATAGACCAATGGAATAGAATAGAAACCCCAGAACTAGACCCACAAACGTATGGCCAACTCATCTTTGACAAAGCAGGAAAGAACATCCAATGGAAAAAAGACAGTCTCTTTAACAAAAGGTGCTGGGAGAACTGGACAGCAACATGCAGAAGGTTGAAACTGACCACTTTCTCACACCATTCACAAAAATAAACTCAAAATGGATAAAGGACCTGAATGTGAGATAGGAAATCATCAAAACTCTAGAGGAGAAAGCAGGAAAAGACCTCTCTGACCTCGGCTGTAGCAATCTCTTACTTGACACATCCCCAAAGGCAAGGGAATTAAAAGCAAAAGTGAATTACTGGGACCTTATGAAGATAAAAAGCTTCTGCACAGCAAAGGAAACAACCAACAAAACTAAAAGGCAACCAACGGAATGGGAAAAGATATTTGCAAATGACATATCGGACGAAGGGCTAGTATCCAAAATCTATAAAGAGCTCACCAAACTCCACAACCAAAAAACAAATAACCCAGTGAAGAAATGGGCAGAAAACATGAATAGACACTTCTCTAAAGAGGACATCCGGATGGCCAACAGGCACATGAAAAGATGCTCAATGTCACTCCTCATCAGGGAAATACAAATCAAAACCACACTCAGATATCACCTCACGCCGGAGTGGCCAAAATGAACAAATCAGGAGACTATAGATGCTGGCGAGGATGTGGAGAAACGGGAACCCTCTTGCACTGTTGGTGGGAATGCAAATTGGTGCAGCCGCTCTGGAAAACAGTGTGGAGGTTCCTCAAAAAATTAAAAATAGATCTACCCTATGACCCAGCAGTAGCACTGCTAGCAATTTACCCAAGGGATACAGGAGTACTGATGCATAGGGGCACTTGTACCCCAATGTTTATAGCAGCACTTTCAACAATAGCTAAATTATGGAAAGAGCCTAAATGTCCATCAACTCATGAATGGATAAAGAAATTGTGGTTTATATACACAATGGAGTACTACATGGCAATGAGAAAGAATGAAATATGGCCGTTTGTAGCAACATGGATGGAACTGGAGAATGTGATGCTAAGTGAAATAAGCCATACAGAGAAAGACAGATACCATATGGTTTCACTCTTATGTGAATCCTGAGAAACTTAACAGAAGACCATGGGGGAGGGGAAGGAAAGAAAAAAAAGAGGTTAGAGTGGGAGAGAGCCAAAGCATAAGAGACTTAAAAACTGAGAACAAACTGAGGGTTGATGGGGGGTGGGAGGGATGGGAGGGTGGGTGATGGGTATTGAGGAGGGCACCTGTTGGGATGAGCACTGGGTGTTGTATGGAAACCAATTTGACAATAAATTTCATATATTGAAAAAAAAATAAAAAAAATCTAGTTTGTCTGATATAAGTATGGCTACTTCAGCTTTCTTCTGACCTCCATTAGCATGATAGATGGTTCCCCATCCCCTCACTTTCAACCTGTAGGGTTCCTCAGGTCTAAAATGAGTCTCTTCTAGGCAGCATATAGATGGATCTTGTTATTTTATCCATTCTGATACCCTATGTCTTTTGTTTGGGGCATTTAGTCCATTTACACTCAGAGTGATTATTTAAAGTATGAATTTAGTGCCATTGTGCTATCCATAGATTTCATGTGGTGATGTTCTCTGGTCATTTGTAGTCTCTTTTGATTTCTACTCACAGAGTCCCCCTTAGAATTTCTTGCAGGGCTGGCTTAGTTGTCATGAACTCTTTTAGTTTTTGTGTGTCTGGGAAGTCTTTATCTGTCCTTTTTTCTATTCTGAATGACAGCCTCGATAGATAAAGGATTCTTGGCCTCCTATTTTTCATATTCAGAGTATTGAATATTTCCTGTCACTCCCTTCTGGCTTGCCAAGTTTCAGTGGACAGGTCTGCTACTACCCTTGTGGGTCTACCCTGTTAGTTTAAGAACCTTTTGACCCTAGCTGCTTTCAGAATTCTCGCTTAATCTTTGTATTTTGCAAGTTTTACTATGATATGTTGTGTTGTTGACCTGCTTTTGTTGATTTAGAAGGGAGTTCTCTGGGCCTCTTGGACTTGGATACCTATTTCCTTCCCTAGAATAGGGAACTTCTCCACTATAATTTGTTCAAATGAACCTCCTGCGCCTTTCTCTCACTCTTCTGGGAATCCTATGATAAGGGTATTGTTTTGTTTCATCCCCTTGTCATCTAGTAATTCCTTTTCCCTCTTTTTTCCAGCTTCATTATTTTCCATAATTTTATTTTCTATCTCATCTATTTTCTCCTCTGCTTCTCCCATCCTTGCTGTCACTGTATTGGCTGTGTTGGCTCAGTCAGTCTTGCTCCAGTAACTAACCATTTGCCAGGCACGGAAGGGTGAGGTTTGGTTATAAGCTTGTCCTGCCTCCACTGGGAGCTGTTGTGCTGCTCTCTGAAGTCCCACCATGTTGGTGTTGAGGAGAAAAATGGTGTCAGTGTCACCCCACTTTCTCCACTGTGGACCAGGAATCTGAACCCATGCTGTTCAGGCAGCCCTCACAGAATAGTGAGGGCAGTTGGCTTGCCCTGCACCACAGTTCTCCTGCTCCTTCTTCTTGGCACTCAGCTGGGATTCAAAACCCCATGTCTTAAAAGGACCCAGCACTGTGTGGATTCTCTCCTCTGCTCGTGAGTAGAGCCTGTCACCCTGCTGATGAAAGACCTGTGGCTGGAACCTGCAGGGTCTTTTGTCCTTGGGGAGGCAATAAGCCCTCTTCCCAAAGTACTCCAGGAAAGGAAGCATTTCTCCCAATGTGCCTCGGAGATCACTACACCATGCTATGCACCTCTGGGCCAGCTCTCCCCCTCCCCAGGAGCACGCGCTGTGGTTCTGCTTTGGAGAAAGTCGTGCACTTTCAAAGCCTTGGAGTTTTAGCTCCAAAGGCTGTTTGCACAAGTCCGTGGTCCAGAGAGGTTTTCCTCTTGTGCTAACTCCATGCCATATTTTCACAACCCCTCTCTCTTTTCTCTCTTTTTTGTCTTTCCACAGAAAGGGTTCCCTTTCCTCTACAACTCCACTGTTTTATCTCCCCCAAAACACATATATACACCTCCATCTTGCCAAGTTGTCTTCCTCCAGCTATGGAGATCCTTCTGCTGCTCTGCAGATCTATTTCATGGGTGTCCCAAGTGATTTGACCTAAATATAGCTGTGTTTGAGGTACAAGGAAAATCCAGGTCCCCTACTTTGCCATCTTAACTGCCCTTCCCAAGAAAATTCATTTATTTTGTATTAGCCAACATTCATCAAGAATTCCCTATAAGAGATGATTCATTTAGAAGATACAGCTCTTAGTTACCTTAAGAGCCTGAAAAGGAAAGTACTATGGGGAATACTACTGTTTACTGATAGGGTTAAATAAAATGGTGACATGTTATGGTAACATAGTCTGTTCAATCAGACTTGGTAACATAACTTAGGTGTGCAAGAATATGTGTATAAAGAAAATGTAAGTGGCTTCACATGGTCTCTTGGTTTTTATTTATTATTTTTCTGCAAAAAATTTTAAATTAGGAGCCAATAACCCTCGTGTTGATATTCCAAATGAACTCAAAACATACCTTTTCCTATAAATTGTATGAGTTGAGGTCTCTTATTTGCAGTGGTCTTTTTGATGCACTTTATTTTTAAAGTCTAATCTTTTCTTTCTCATGTAATATAGTTGAGAGCTAAAACTTACCTTGCTTTAAATGGAAGAACCATTGCAATCTCAAAGTCAACCAACATTTATGTAGTACTTGTTAGTGAAAGGGATTGTTGTGGGGGTCGTGTAAGACACAAGGGCGAGATCACTGGAATTAGATGCTTACTCATAAAGCCTGGTTCAATCCTTAATATCGTAGGAATTTGGGCAAGTTATCGAACTTCTTTTCCCCTATTCCTCATTTGTAAAATGGAGCTAATAATAGAACCTATTTCTTAAGTTTGTGGTAAAGATGAAATGAGATAACACTTTGAAAGCAGGCCATCTGATACATACGTGACCAGAATGCCATAGGCTGACTATGTCCTCCAAAAATTCATATGTTGAAACCTAATCCCCAGTGTGATAGTATTTGGAGGTGGGGCATTTGGAAGGTGATTAGATCATGAGGGCACTAATGGGATTATAAAAAAACCTTACTAAAACCCTTATTGAAAAACTTCAGAGAGCTCCCCTTCTCCTTCCTCCAGGTGAGGATATAGAGAAAAAAACAGCCATCTATAAATCAAGAAGCAAGCCCTCACAGACACAGCATCTGCTGGCCCCTTGATCTTGGACTTTCCAACCTCCAGATCTGTAGAAATAAATTTCTGTTGCTTATAAGCTACCCAGTCTATGGCATTTTTGTTAAGCAGCCTAAAGGGATCAACACATGTAAGTATAAATTATAATAATAACTTATATGTAATTTTTGATATTATTATGAAAAAGGCAGATTTCTTACTTCCCAAGAGTTCAATCCCGTGAAAGAGGCAGCCAAATATACAACTAACAAATATCCTACAAGTCGAGAATCATCTACATCAGAGGAAAAACAAATAAGTGCAATTAGAGACCTTCCCAATCCTGGGAAGGTCATCTGGAGGAAACGAAAGTTGGAAATGTGTTAAGGAATGGGTAGATAATTCATGGAAGGGGAAGCAGAGGAAATGTACTCCAGGAACAAAGGCTATAAATCAGGATAAGGAAAGTATTTATAGAACGTGGGCAAAAAATTTATGTAGGTAGAATACAGAGTGATTTTCATGGTAGAGTAGATATTCCTAGCGTCCATCTTGAGAAGAAAAGAAAAGAATACTCTGAAGGTGGTCCCTGGGAAGTCAAGAAAGCAAATACTTACTTCTTTGTATCCTGCTATCTTGGCCTCTTCCTGAGGAGGACATCTACCCAGATGTATGCTCCTGCATGCTGTTGGATTCTGTGTAGGTAGTCTAGGAAGCCAAGAAGATAGGAGCCTGTAGTAGGCCATAAACTGAAGATGGGTCCATTGTATTGCAAATCAGATCCTCGGTTACACATACCTCTTTGGAACTTTTTCTCTTTCATTATCCTCTAGCCCTCGGTAAAGTCATGTTTAAATATTTCAGACTTGTTTGGTGTGCTATGGGGTAGAAAGGGGGAAATCTACTTGTTCGTACAGGGCAAACATTATAGATGAAGCAGTGTTTTTTCCTATGTAGTGGAAAATGTAGAAGATTTAGTCTTGGAAGGAAGTAACATTCCTGCCTTCAGATCATAGAGGAATCAGAAAGAATAAGTTTCCAAGAAAATATCAAATGCTGGATATATACCAGAATGGGAATTTCCTTCAGAGGGCTTTGGTCGTCTGTGTGATTTAGGTAGAGGGCAAAATTATTTACTGAGAGTAAGGATGACAGGTGTGGATTAGGAGCCTGGAGATGCATTTTCAAACAGTTGCTGTGGCAAGTGCAATAGGGAATCAATTAGAGTTAAATAAAAGAATTGCTGAGTAGCACTTGGGGGCCCAGCTGAGGAATCTAATCCAATGCAATTAAAAAGAAAGAGAGAGAGGACTCTATTCTTTATATTACTAACAAAGAAGGTGAAGACATAAGGGATGCTTTTTTGGAGGAGTTCAGTTTAAAACCTAAAAGGAGGAAAATGTTATCAACAGTAATCAAGGATGATTCGAAAAGGTATAATAACAGTATGGTTTCACTTGAGATCAAGCAGGGCACTTTACATGTTGGCAGTACATCTAAGTGAATTTTTAAAATAGGATAATCTAAAATAAACTGGCAAAGTCCATTGAACAATTAAGTTACTTAATGGTCTGTGCCTTTGTTTAATTGGCTAATTTCTGAAGATACTCCACTGTAGGTTATAGGCAATTTTAAGAGGATAATAGATATAATGAAACAAGTAGAAGGAATATGAAAAAAATTAAATACAATTAACCAGTTGAGATATAAGTGTGATAATGAAAATCAGTCACAGAATTTAAAGGTGGAATAAAAGTTTTATACCTTATTGTTCCTATTAATTGTGTTTTCTTCTAGAATTTCAGAAGCAGTGCTGTGGACTGTGAGCATAACTGAATCCAAAGATATGGAAATAATCAGAAAACAATAGTCTACTTTACCGTTCCTACATGATTTCACTTATTAACCAGGTAACAGGAGCTCTTCACCGCGCATAGGTTGTAGTGCTAACCTCACGAACTGATTTTGGAAGCAAGCCAGGCTTCATCTTTTGGAGATTCACAGATACTTTGTGGCATGGACTTGGAACAGGACTTGGAACTCTGCCATTGTTTATTCATTCACTGTAGGAACTAAAGGCACTGAAATTTTTAGCAGAGGCCGGCTAAAATAAAACCATCTTGGTAAAGAACAACCTAGCTGTTCATTTTCCAACTCTGATACAGAGCAAATCCCTTTGTAGAGAGGGGTGGGGGGGGAGGTCAAGAGAGTGGGTCCTAGTAGAGAAGGTGGAAGAGAATTAATTCAGAATTAATTCTGTTTTTTTTTTTCTTTCAAAGAATAACATCATCTCTATTTTAATGCTGTCAAATATGCATTTGACATTTCCCCTTACCGATATTTTGTTACAAAATGTTTAAAAAATATATGGGAAGGTTGAAAGGAAAAGTATGCAGCCAATATCCATATACTTACTTCCTCAATTCTGTAATTAGCATGTTGCTATTTTTGCTTTATTATGTACTCACTAATCTACCCGTCTTTCTATACATCTATTGTTCCATCTTTTTTTTTTTTTTGAGCTCTGTATCTTCTTATAAAATAAGAATGGAATTATTACTATATGTATATATATTGAGACCAACCAGAAGGTGTGTAAAATATATTCTGTATTTTTCAGAGGATGTTTCTTGGAGAGGATTGTATTAGTTCCCTATTGCTGTAAAAATGTCCATTTTGTGTAAAAAAATCACACAAACTCGCAGGCTTAAAACAACATGAATTTATTAATCTTATGGTTCTGGAGGCAGAAATCTGAGATCTTACAGGCTAAATTTAAGGTGTCAGCAAAACTACATTCCTTCTGAAGGCTTTGAAGGAAAATGTTTCCTCATGTTTTTCAGCTTCTAAAACAATCTTTTCATTCCTTCCTCATTCTTCAAAGTACATCACTCCAAACTTTTCTTCCATCCTTAAATCTCTCCTGAACTCTGCCCCTCCTGCCTCCCTGTTATAAGGACCCTTATGATTACTCTGGGCCCACCCAGATAATCCAAGATAATCTCCCTATCTCAAGGGGTTTAATGTAATCACATCTGCAAAATCCCTTTTGTCATGTTGGGCCACATAGTTACAGACTCTGGGGTTCTGGATGTGGACATCTTTGAAAGACATTATTCGGCTTACCACAGAATAATGTTATGGTCTTTACTGTGTGCTTTACCATTAGCATCCCTTAGTGCCTGGAGAAAACATATGCTGATTTTAATGCTTTATTTATTTGCTTCATTCCATGAAATAAGTAATCCTCTTACCATATGAGACAAGAAAAGCATCAGTCATTTACCATTCTTCATGATCACAGGGTTGCACTGTTATTTTATGTACCAATGAAAAAGAAAAACACTGCCAATTAAATTGATTCAGTACCTAATGTAAGATGCGTTTGGAGGTGATGAATGTTTAAATGTGATAATATGTGTCTCAAAATAGGTGAAATATTTACAATTGGGGTTTCAGTGGACCACATGGCACAGAGATGGCCCAAGAAATTTCTTCCTGTTCCATTAACATATGACTATTATAAAATTTCTATTTTGAGTAGGAAAATTTGGTTCCATTAAAATGTGGCATTGAGAATACCTAAATTGACTTAGTGCTTGCAATGACTATAATGTATGCATATTTCTGCTTTAAGTTATAGTTAGTAATTTCCTTTATTCCATACTCCTAAGTTATAGTTAATGATTTCCTTTATTCCAGTACTCTGGATACTAAAAGTAAAAATACTAGTCCTGTTAAGGCCATGTCCTTTGAAGATGGACCTATTATTTTGTACCTCCCAGTGATAAAATGACAGTGCAATCATCTATGGTATGCATTAGATACCTAAAGGGCACCAAAGTAATTAAGTCTACATTATTTACTTGGAGCTTCTACATCTCTGGGTTGACAGTTACTTCATAGCCAGGATGGATAGGAATGGAATGGAAACATAATTTTCTTTAACTAACAAAAGCAAATAGGCTGCATCTTGATGGTCCTTATCTGCATTCACCTTTATCATCTCAGGAGCAATTCTTTCAGCATACAGCACAAGTCCTTGTGTTTTCATTATTTTCTGCCAACAATCTCTCTTTCCTGGGAGAAACATCTAAAGTTAATAAAGATATAAAACCTATTTTCTTTGAGCTGTGTTTTTTCAGATTTTTCAATATTCAGTTAAGAAAGGGCAAAAGTTGCAAACCACCTTAGAGGAATGCTGTTAGATCACTTCGATTTTTTTTTTTCTTATATGGTATTTCTCAACCTAGATTGTGGAAAGAAACCTTATATTGCTCAGCTAGGGTATGAAGCAATGATAATGCTTCTGAATTTCAGAAAATGCTGGAACAAAAAAGAAGATTCTCATCTCTCAGAGCTCTGCATTGTAGAGGGCTCCCACTCATTCCAGAATCTGTCTCTGAAAATTTTTCTTGGCAGAAAGTATAGTTTAAGCCTCAGATTTTCTTGTCTATTGTAGTGAGTGATGTGGTTGGAAATGTTGGTCTCAGAGTAAGGACCACCGGAAAATGCAACTTTGTTTCCTAGCGCAACCAAGAGGAAGGGAAATCAGAATGTTTAAGGTAGTGAGGGCTATATACAGTCTAATCCAAGACCCTTAATTTTACTGATTAAGGAACCATATCAGAACTGATGCTGTAGATCAATTTTCTCATTGGGTAGGGGGTAAACTCACAGTTATTTACTTATTCATCTATTTACACAGTTCAATTTCTTTTAGGTTTTGGATATACAGAGCTAAGCTAATTTGTAACTCTAAATTCAGACTACCTAGAATTCAAGCCACCAAATGCACTGTGGCGGGTTTTGTTTATTTATTTTACACTTTCTAGAGGAAAATGTCTGTTGCAGAAATTTCACTAGCTGAGAGCTATTTGCAGCAGTGTTGAAAGCATTTGTTCTTTGGGACTGATATACAAATAACATCTAGGAAAAATTATTCTTTTTCTCTCCATCAGAATTTATTTGGACATGAGGTTAAAAAACATCATTTGGCCTGTGAAACTTCATAGTTTCAAATGCAAATAGCCTCCTTCTTACTAAAACAAAAACAAAAACAAAAACAAAAACAAAACCCTGTGTATATATATATGTATATACATATATATTTCCCAAGAGCTGGACTTCTGTGTCTAAGAAGTTCAGAACCTGAGCAAAAGAGAACCAGGCAGTCATGGTCTTTCTTGGGTTCCAGGTAATATATTGGTAAACCATTATACTTCCTGTTTTGATGGTAGAAATTCCTAGGAATTGTCTCTCACATTTTAACAGGGCGATACAAACAAAGCTGAGATTTCTAGTTTAAACATTTTTGGGGGGAACCCTAGAATAGCATTTGCTAAACTTGTTGCTTCTCTACAATAAAATGTGGCCATAATATTCACATGTGAGTCACATTCACAAGAGACCCTGGAGCCAATTGAGACCACAAGTAAAGTAGTCCGGCTACAGTTTTGCTTTCTGCTGTTTCAGTTACCTGTGATCAAGTCAACCACAAGCAGGTGATCCTTCTGCCGTAAAGCATGCGATCCTTCAGCCGGAAAGCAGGCAATCCTTCTTTGATGAATCATCAGAAGGTCAGTAGTTTCCTAACTCTACATCACAATGCCTACATCACCTCACTTCATTTCATCATGGAGGCAACTTATTTTCTCACATCATCACAAGAAAGGTGAGTACGAGGGCACCTGGGTGGCTCAGTCAGTTAAGCTTCTGACTTTGGCTCAGGTCATGAACTCACGGTTTGTGAGCTCCAGCCCCACAGGAGGCTCTGCGCTGCTAGTGAGGAGCGAGCTTTGGATTCTCTCCCTCCTTCTCTTTTTGCCCCTCCCCCACTTGCACTCGCCCTCTCCCCCTACCCCCTCTTAAAAATAAATGAACTTAAAAAAAAAATTAAAAAAGAAAGGTGAGGGGCGCCGGTCCGACTTCAGCTCAGGTCATGTTCTCTTGGCCCATGGGTTCGAGCTTTGCGCGCGCCCTGTGCTGACAGATCAGACCCTGGAGCCGGCTTCGGATTCTGTGTCTTCTCTCTCTGCCCCTCCCCTGCTTGCGCTCTGTCTCTCTCTCTCAAAAATAAATAAACATTAAAAAAATTTTTTAAAGGAAGATGAGTACACTACAAAAAAATATTTTGAAAGAGACCACATTCACGTAACTTTTATTATTGTGTATTGTTAATAATAGCTCCACTTTATATTATTGGTTATTATTGTTAATCTCTTACTGTGCCTAATTTATAAATTAAACTTTATCATAGGTATGTATGTGTAGTGAAAAAAATACAGTATATACAGGGTTTAGTTCTGTGCATCCAGAAGGGGGGGTCTTGGAAAGAATTCCTGTGCATAAGGTCAAGACTACTGCACTGCATTTCCAAATGCACATTGGATATTAAGTGCATGAGAGTATTGGGGAAAACACTGGCTTTAATATATTTTAAAAAATCATTCCTAACCTTGATATTTTATTATACAGAATACTTCACATCTGTTGGAGACAAAATGTTTTAGAGCCTTATGGCTGAGAACAGCTTTTGTGCAGCATTTACCGATTTAATCATGAATAAAGGTTAGGAGTGCAAACAATAAATTTTATTTCATGTTTTCTTTCAATGCTCTTATTTTTTTAATAGCTAACATAGTTAAATTACCCAAAAATCAGAATGATATGAAAAGATATATGCTGAGAAGTCGCATTCTCATATCTTTTCCCTTTCTTGCCCCTTTTGGTAGGCATTAACTTTTAGTTTTGACTTGTGGTTCTTCATGTAATTTAAATATATATTCTTATTTTCCTCTTTCATTTCACAAATGAAGACTACTATATCCATTGTCTTGCACCATGGTTTTCTTTTTTTTTTTTTTTGTAGTTTTAAATCTATCCAAGGGTACTCTACATCACATACTCTGATGATATATTATGACACAGAATATATATATATATATATATATATATATATATATATTTCATTTTTAAAACTACATGGTCTATACCATAAGACATTTTTAGTCAGTCCAATATTCGTGGAAACTAAGAGAGATTCTAATCTTTTGCTATTATAAAGAATGTTGCAAAAAATAACCTTGAATATATGTTATTTTGTGAGTGATATAAATATTTTCTAATTAAAAAAAAATGTTTCAAATGACATGGAATTTTTGAGTCCAAGAAGTTCAGAATCTGAAAAGTTAAAGAAACAAAAGATTAAAAAAAAAAAAAAAAGGAATCCTGAAAGACCAAGGTGTTCTTAAATTAAGGATGAGATAAACTCCCAGAAGTGGGATTCCTAGTTCAAAGGGTAAAGAAATTTATGATATGTATATATTGCAAGTTTTCCTTCTTTTTAAGGTTGTGACAATAACAAAAGTTCAAAGTTGTCAAACTTTTGCATTGTTGACAATCTGATGAGTGAAAACAAATATCTCTGTATATCCTCATTTGTATACCTCTTGTTCTGAGTGAATTTAATTATCTTTTTTATAGGTTGTTTGCTTTGCCTTCCTGTGACCTTGCTACTCATATCATATCCCTATTTTTATTGATTGTTGGTCATACTTTCACGGAGTTCAAAGAGCCTTGTATATACTCGGAGATTAGCTGTTTACAATATAATACACACATTCTTTTCCAGTATGTTTGTGTGTTTAATGACTTAGCTTATGGCTTAACTCACCCACATTCATTTTAGAGGCTCTTTGCTAGCTTTTCCTAATTTCTCTATCTTTGTTCTGGATTCCATGATCCCCAACCTCCTATATCAGTCACCTCCCTTCTCCATCTCAAATCTCACTTCTTCCTGGGAGCTACTAAGTTATCCTCAGTTCAGAAACATATTTATATATCTCCTATGTTAAAAATGTAAAAGCTCTTTCCTTTATCTTATATTGCCCTTACTTCTATGTTATTTTTTTTATAGCCAAGTTCCTTGAGAGAAGTTTTCACTCCATGTCTTCGTTGTTTCTTTTCTTTCCTTTTATAATTTTTTTCAAAGTTTATTTATCTTTGAGAGAGAGAGAGAGAGAGAGAGAGAGAAACAGAGTGCGAGTGGGAGAAGGGCAGAAAGAGAAGGAGACACAGAATCCGAAGCAGGGTCCAGGTTCTGAGCTGTTGAGCACAGAGCCCTACACGGGTCTCAAACCCATGAACCGTGAGATCATGACCTGAGCCAAAGTTGGACACTTAACCAACCGAACCACCTAGGCGCCCCTGTTTGTTTGTTTGTTTGTTTGTTTCTTTCTTTCTTTCTTTTTCTTTCTTTCTTTCTTTTAAAGTTTTAATTTAAATTCCAGTTAACATACAGTGTAATATTAGTTTCAGGTGACACAATATAGTGATTCAACACTTCCATACAACACTGAGTGCTCATCACAACAAGTGCACTCCTTAATCCCCATCTCTTTTTTAACCCATCCCCCTGCCCCCCTCTCCTCTGGTAACCATCAGTGTGTGCTCTATAGTTAAGAGTCTGTTTCTTGGTTTGCCCCCCCCTCTCTTTTTCCCTATACTTGTTTGTTTTGTTTCTGAAATTCCACATATGAGTGAAATCATATGGTATTTGTCTTTCTTTGACTTATTTTATTAGCATTATACTCTCGAGCTCTAGCCTCATGGTTGCAAATGACAGGATTTCATTCTTTTTTTTTATGGCTGAGTAATACTCCGTTGTATGTATATACTATCTCTTCTTTATCCATTCGTCAGTCAGTGGACACTTGGGCTGTTTCCATAGTTTGGTTATTGTAGATAATGCTGCTATAAATATTGGGATGCATGTATCCATTGTTTCTTTCCATAGCCCTCAGCTTTGGCTTTTGCCACATCACATGCTCAATCACATGACTACAAATATTCCTCTACCCCAAGTTCTCAAATGATGTGCACATTCCCTTCTCATCCTACTTCACCTCCCCTGCAGAATCTGATACTTCCATCACTCTTCCTTGACATCATTTCCTCCTTTGCTTTCATAATACTCTCCCTTCTGTATTCTGTAAGTATTCTACTCAACCCATCTTCTTCTTTGTTGTCCTGTTTATACACGTACAAGCATTTGACTACTCTGTGTAAGTCAAGGACTCCTAAATCTATGTCTACAACCCAGACCTCTGGCTTCCAAAATCCAGATAAACATATCTAGTGCCTCATAATGATGGGCCACAGACACCCCTCTCTCCGTCTACCGCTCTCCACCTCCTCATTTCTATTTCTTGGATGAATTTGATCATGCTAACACCTTGCTACTAACACTTTGGAATCTTGACTTGCTAATGTGTAAAATGGGATCGATCCTTAACGTTATCTCCTTCATAGAGTTATGATAGGATTAAATGGAAAAATAAACAGAGAATACTAGTAATTAGCAATCCCTTCAATATTGCCCCTTCTTCTTTTCCTCTTCCTTCTTAACATTGTAATTATTATCAATACTATAATTACCATTAGTGGCTTTCAAAATTTTGTTCAAGTAACTTCTTCTCTGGGGAGTTGTTACTGGCAACTCTACTGACAGTGATTTTGCTTTCAAGGAATACAAGTCTGTTTGAAAAAACAGATAAGAGAATGCGTCATTTCTGTAATGTTTGAAAAGTACTGGGTTAGAGATAGGCCATGCATTGCTAAGACTACCAATATGTCTAACACCAAATAGGTGTTCAATAAATGTTTGTGAAAGGAGTATTTATAAGCTGGTAATTACTATCATAGTAATACATGTCAAAAGAATATACTTAAAATTTCATGCAGTGATTTAGAAATCTATTTAATTTCTGTGATAGTAAGATGTGCTAATATTGGGCCTTATTACTTTGTTTCATACTAGAGTTTGTGGTGGGGGGGGCAAAATATTAGAGACAGTTACTTTGTCTTTGTGTAGAATTAAAAAAAGTCCATCTACTATAGTCAGAACCTTTAGGTTTGCAATAAATGATGATAAGTTAAGCAACTAGACACTTTTTTTCTATCACCCCTTAAAGAATTTCTTTAGCCCTAGAATTAGTGTCAAAAATCATTAATTCTGTAACTTGTGAGAGCAAGAACCTTTATATTATCTTGAATAAATGTCTTTCTCCTCCCCCTCCCCATATCCTTTATATTCATCTACTTTTCATGTCACAAGGTCAAGGAAACAAAAGGCACTCTATAGCAAAGCCTCCTAGAGAATCTCATAAACAGGATCTCATGAAAACCAAATAAACTGGAACAGAAAAAAGAGACACAGATAAAATGCTCTAAAGCCGTCCCAATTTTTCTTTAGGTCCTATGGTTTATTTTCATGTCTGTCACACAATATAAGTAGAGAAATATGGTTTTCTGACCACTACCTTATTGTTATTTCACATTTTCCAACACTGGGAAGCATAATCTCTGTGTTGATAATTTATCTTTGAAGTATAAATCTTTCAATATTTTCAGGGTAGAAGTCCTATGGCTTACAGTCCCAAGAAAATCACATCAGCATTCCATCTTTATAATGAACGACTGGGGTTTATTATTCCATTGACCTATGGAGACACATGAGAGAATTAATGTACTGTAGTGCATGTGTTATATACTAGGCTTGACATGTATAAATATTCTGAAAAATTACTCATTTATTTAGCTGGATCATTTAACAGATTTAACAAATGATCATCTTTTTAGCAAATATTTGTTAATATTGGCTAAATATTTGCTTAAATCCTTGTTAAATATGTATGATATTTGTGTCTAGTGCTATCTGAAAGACAGATTAGAGCAATCGTATTTCTGTAACAAGTTATCGCAGTTCCAGTTTCTAGTATACATGAAGTGATGCTTATCTTCCTTAATCTCTAATGTCCCTTTAAGTATATTGGAATATTTTCAAAACCAATATTTTCAGAATCAAAATATGATGCCTGACACTGTATCATATTTAATGCTGGTCTGAAATTCAGAAACAAATTGGACCCTTCAATTGAAGTTCAAATGTTAGCTTTTTTTCCCTGAGATTTAACATGAAGAATCATATAATCTGCCTCAGTTGAGGATACTGCTTTTCCAAGAGAAGTAGTGCTTTCCTCATTAGTTTTTTTTTTCAACTGTTATTTTCATACTGTTAAGTTATTTTCATACTGTTAAGGGATATTCCAATTTAAAAATAGAATGGAATTATACATTTTCCTCTACTTACAAATAGGAAAAAAAGAGATAAAGAAACCAAATTTTCCTATTACTTCTTAGTTCTTAAATGCTGAAGTTAGGCTACAGAAACAAATGTAACATAAAAAATTGGATGTCAGTGAGGGTAGTGAGGGTAGTAATTTGTGGTTTAAGCAGTGTGCTGAAAAATAGCAATAATTCTAAGGTGTGTGTGTGTGTGTGTGTGTGTGTGTGTGTGTGGTTTCAAATCCACCATATCCAGTCTAAAATGTGTTATCTCTTCAATATTCCCAAGAAGAAAACAATGGAACCCCCAGATTGTAAACAAGGAAAAAGATGTAATTAGGTGTTAAGTGATTTGCACATAAAAAATGTTTAATAAACTATAGCTACTTTTGTTGTTGCACTTTTATTACATGTATGTATATATATATATGTATACATATATATACACACACTTTTAAGTTTATTTATTTGTTTATAGAGAGAAAGTACGTGCAAGCGGGGGAGAGGCAGAAAGACAGGGAGAGAGAGAGAATCCCAAGCAGGCTCTGCACTGTAAGCACAGAGCCCCATGTGGGACTTGAGCTCACCAGCTATAAGATCATGACCTGAGCTGAAGTCAGACGCTTAATCAACTGCCTTTCTTCTACCCAGTGACAAATAGAAAATGGAAGAAGGTCCATTAAGAATATAATATATAGAATTTTTCTTCTAAAGCCATAGTAGTTTTCTTATAAATCCCCTTGATTTAAGATAGAGAATTTGGCTGTTTTTTTTTTTTTTTTTAAGTTTATTTATTTTGAGGGAGAGAGAGAGAATGCACATCCCTGGGCAAGACGGGGAGGGGCAGAGAGAGGGAGAGAGGGAGGGACAGAGAAAGAAAAGGAGGGGCAGACAGAGAGAGAGAGAGAGAGAGAGAGAGGGAGAGGGAAGGGCAGAGGGAGAGAATCCCAAGCAGGCTCCTTGCTCACAGCAAGAACTCTGGAACTCACAAACTGTGAATTCACGACCTGAGTTGAAATCAAGAGTTGGTCACTTAACTGACTGAGCCACCCAGGTGGCCCTAAAGAATTCGGCTTTCTAGAGATCTTTTCTGATGTCCTAGGCTACTTAAGATGGCCTTAGAACCATTGTCAATAACCCAGACTCAGAAGTTCCTAGGTTTTTTAATTGGTTGAACCAGACATACATGAAGAGCTCAATAAATATTTGCTAGTGAGCGAATCACTGGTTGAATATTCTAAGAAATGCAATTTAAAACTAAAGAAATTTTATAACTACTTAAAGGCGGATGTGACATTTTGTCATTCTTCTCTGTGTCAGAGTATTATTAACTAATTGAGGCTAGGCTGCTAAAGGCAGGGCGAAAAAATTCATGGGATTTCTTTGGCCTCATTACCTTTTCAGCTTCCATTTTCCTCATCACATGTATCAATCACTGTTGGGAGTGGGGTGGGGGATGGAGTGATATATACAGAAACAACAGTAATTTCTGGATGAAGAGTCATTGTTAGTTTGTTTCTCAGTATAGGTGAAAGCAAACTTACTACAAACCTATACTGAATGACATCCACGAATTAATTTTTCTAAAGGAATAATTACAGCTTAAAACAAATTGACTCTTTGTCACTCAATATGAAATCATGTGAGACTGTACTTCAGAAGAAAGAACACTGTTTTTATGGAAAAGAAGTATACATATACGTTTCCTTTACGAAAGCATATTTCAATCTAAGGTGTTTTTTAAAAATTGGAATGTTATTCTAGATGTTTTCTTAAATTAGATAACATTTTTGCTTTACATCTTATTCCCTGAAATAAGTGCCAAAGTTTATGTTTATATATGTGAGTGTGTGTCTAGGTGCGTGTGTGTGTGTATTCTAGGATTTTTCTCTCTCTAAATTTCTAGTTTTATTCTTTAAGCCTTTGCCACCAGCTAAACTAAACAAATGTGAAAGAACATGGTGAGAGGCTCTACTAACAACTAGCTCACATAACAGTCATAGGGATTGAATAAAATTTGTGTGGTTTTTTTTTTTTTTTTTTTTGGTTCTGGCACAAAATATGAGTTTAGGAAATATTAATAGCATATCAGTGTAGCCCTGCCCTTTCAGTATCATTGTGCCCCCTTCATGGTTTAGTGTTTGCTGCAAACAGAATATTGAAAACAAATCCAAGACATTTTCTTGGGATTTGACTCTGTTTACGTGGGCAAGGAGGAAGCACAGTTTTAGAAACTTGAACTCCTTCTTGGCTTAAAGTCTTTTCCTGTCATTAAATGAACTTTCATTACTTCACCTGGAATATAGGAACAAGAAAACAAAAAGAATCCGCTTTTAATAAAACTTATTTCTATCTCCTAACATTAAACATTAAAATAGAAAAACCAATAATGGAAATATGTAAGCACGGGAAGGACACTTCGCGCTTCCTCGCAGGCATAGTAATCTCTGATCCTGGTTATGGCAGGCCCTCCATTGCTCAGCTCTGACTGTCCACACTGGCCCACCTGAGGGACCACACCACACAGTTCACTTCGTGAGGGATGGCTTGTACATTTCATGTGTGTAGACAAGGTGGGAGTTTAAAACAAGCGCCATTTTTTCCTTTACTACATTTTTTCGAACTACTTTTAAGAAGTTTATTGTAAAATAAATTTTCATGAATAGCTTTCCGTGCTTCTTTTAGAGACTTCGGTGGTCCTTTCTAGCTCTTTTCTTTCTCCTGTTGCACACAGAAGACAAGGCAAGGCCAAATTGATTTGACACTGATTTGACCCTGATTTGACAACAGTGACCCTGGAGCCACTTTTCATTTTTTTAGTGTTTATTTCTTACATAGACCGTCCATGTAAGAGTAATTAAAGCTGCCGAATGCCAGTTCCCTTTCCCACACCACAAAACAGATGCCACGGAACCCACAGGGACTGAATGACTGTATTGCATGTTGTGGGTTATCCCATTGCTAAGCAGCCCATTCTAGACTATAGCTAAGTGGTTTCATAGTCTGTCACTGTACCTTCAAGGAGGCGGGGCTGAAATTCTCATACTTTGGCAGAGACAGTGGGAAACTGTTTCGTGACAGCCTCCTGGGGGAGAAAGAAAGGCAGGTGTGCAATGGTTCCAAGCCATCCCTAGCCTTCCATTCATTTCTGCTCTGTGAAGTTCATAAGGCATCTTGCCATGACTCAGGCTACAGTTCACACCTTTGCCCATATGGCACGTCTGGAGTGGAGCACAGGGTGCTAGGACACCATGGAGGAGCCACTCCCCTATCTTTTCTAATTCTTTTTCTCCAGACTTTCCCCCATTACCTATTACAATGTTTTATTAGTATTCTTCTTTCCTTGTACAAACACAAAGTTGGGCAATATTCTTTAGTCTGTTACATGGGCAGTGGGTATACATTTTACCTTCCTCAAAACTAGAATGGGAAAGTTTTACCATCCTTCATTTTTCAAAATAAAATTATATTTGCCCATAAACCCCCCATTATTCAGAATCATAGAAGTTCAATCCCAGTAATTAATATGACTCCCTTTTCTTTAGAGCCATGCTAAAGAGGAAGGGTTTGAGGCAGTCCAGAAGAGGAGAGAGGTATTCTTAAGTTGGCTCCCCCCTGGTCACTGTGGAGACCCTCACTCTCTAAGCTTCCTTTGGCTCTTTACTTGTGCATGGGGTCTGTGATGAGGTTGTTAGTTTCAGTCTAGTTTGCAGCTTTTCTGGGTCCTTAAATGGGTGATACCCAACCATTTTTCAGGGCCTTGCCAGCTACCGTGAGGGCAATCTCTGCTTCTTCCCTAAACCCACCTCAAACTCCTTCCCATGTCTTTCTCTTTTGCTACTTTCTCCCAACCTCTCTCCTCATGAATTACTCAATGCAATTTGTCACAAAAGAAATTTTAGGAACTCTGTGTTATCCTTTTGGGGAGTTGGTGTGAATGAACTACAAGCTAAAACCATTATTATTATTATTGTTATTATTATTATCATTATTATTATTTTACAAAGTCGCCCTGTTAAACATGTTAAATCATCAGGGCATCTGGGTGGCTCGGTCAGTTGAGTGTCTGATTCCGGCTTATGAGTTCTAGCCCGGCATTGGGTTCTGTGCTAACAACTTAGAGCCTGGAGCCTGCTTTGGATTCTGTGTCTCCCTCTTTCTCTCCTCCTCCCCTGTTCATGCTCTGTCTCTCTCTCTCTCTGTCTCAAAAATGAATAAACATTTAAAAATTTAAAAAACATGTTAAATCATCAACAGATCATGAGAAGCAGGAGTGACATACTTACAGAGAGTTGACCTCATCCCCAAAGATTCTGATGTTTTCCCAGAATTTGCTAAGTAGGTGAACATTTCCAGAGCTCAGAACTTATTATTGTGAGTCACTTTTAGAGTATGCTAATGACTCATGGAAATATTATTCAATCCACTGTTTTATCTCCAGATTTTTCTCTTCTTCTCTAATTACTTGAGAAGAAAATGATGATTGTGACATCTTAAAGCAGGTCCTCACCCTAATGTATTCCTATTTACTGATAATTATGTCAGTGTAGTGGTTGCAGTAGATATTTAATGATGTTCATGCTGAGAGTGGGGTCAGGATAATGATGGGCTAAGAGCTGCGATTGGGATGATGGCTAACTTCATAAGGACAGCCCTCTCAGGCGTGTCTATAGATATAGTCAGGATTCCCATATTAAAAAATAATTTTAACTAGTAGGGTGGTGACCAAGTACCAAGGATGAGGAGATAAGGAAACACCTAGGCCAAGGGCAACATGCTTGTGAGTTTAGAGAGGTCCTGGAAGAAAATTTTGCCAGATGCCAGTCCTTGCCTTTCCAGACCCTGCTCAGCAGCATTCACTGAAGGCTGTGGACAGGTTCAAACCACCTAGTCCCTGAGCCAATACTGGCTAAATATTATATTGCCAATATATACAATAGGATACTTCTGCCTCCCACAAGAGGGGGTTTGTAATTATCTTGCTTCAGCTTAGAAACTGGGGGTCCCTGAGATGAACCCCCAATCACCTGATCACCTTATGGTAGCTTTTTTCTCTACCCACACTGTGAAATACTCAACTCGTCAGATAACCCTGTCTGCATTACAAGTTCCCACCCAGAATAGAGCCCTAACACTAGCTCACTTATTTGGAGCCCAAATGTCTTGGTTATCTCTCAATGTTCCTTGCTTTCTGCACCTGTGGTTGCTGGTTCAGATCTTTTACTCAACCAGAATTGCCACCTACGGTCTAGAAACTCCTGTGTCCTAGGTCACTTCCTTGTTAGGTGTGAGTGCTGGTATGGATGGAGCCAGAGTTCGCTCTGACACTTTGGCAGCCATGATTCACAATGTTGGTCACTCTTTGAGCCATGAACTCTAGTCCTCCCTGACACTCCCTTCCTGACTCCCTTTCCCCAACTGCCATCATTAACTGAAGTCCTAACATGCTTCATGGTTTAGCCCACATAAGATTCACTGGCTGGCTATCATTCTACCTGTCCAATTTTTTTCTGTGTGCACATACAGGCTTTCTTCAGAATTTTTCAGCCAGACTTCTTAACAAATCTAAACTCAGGGATCACACTGAGAGGATCAACCTGTTTCAGTTGGTGCAGAAGTAGAGAGTTTTGATTTAAAAATGTTTTTTATTTGTAGTTCACAAAACCTCCTATCATAAACACTTATTCTTTAGAGACTGTTTCAGGGGAAAATTTTGAAATATTGTCCATGCTGAGATAATTCACTGTTTTCACCATGGAGAAAGGTGAAGAAAGATCAGGACAAGGGCAAGGCTTACTGATTCCCAGCTTCCTCCCACACGCCCCTTAAGACACCAGCACTCTAAAGATCCAAGAAGCATCTCTAAGACATTTCCAAGATTTAAATGACCCTCACGTGACCCTGGTGCTTGCAGTGAATGCTAAGATATGGAGACATAATCAGGGGTTGTAGAGGCATGGTTTTTGTTTTACGGACATTGAGAGTCTCACTTGCATGTATGTTCAGACTTAGTTAACTGTTTAATTTTCACCAGATTTGGCTGGTACAGATGTTCCCCTCATACTGACAGCTTTACTGCCAGTCAACGAAGCATCTCAGCTCATGATTCTCTTCTGCCGCTCACCCTGACAAGTTGGAGAGGAAAGGCCGCCTGCAGATGGTGTTTCAAGTGTGTGCAGTACACTGGGTCCAAACACATGGGGGCTTTGTTCCGGTTGCCAAGGCTCACTGCGCTCTCACACGTGGTAGAATGCATGTGATAAAAAGAGTTCAATTTGTAAGCAGTGTTTCATGATCAGAGGGGAAAATATTGGCATTCTTGCTTAAGGAGCAAATTTAAACTGAGGCCTATGGAGAAGAGGGGGAGAAGGAGTTACTAGTTTTAAAGAAGCTCCTTGTCTCAGATCCTTGTTTTCAGCCCTTTATTTCGTTAGTATAGAAGGTCTCCTTAGTGGTCTGTGTCAGATTACAAGTGACTGTGATTGCAGACAATGGCACCGGAATCCTTCAGAACTGCATGGTTCATGGTTTCCTTTAACTCTCTGCAGGCTCTTCATTGGTCATAGCTATTGTTCCCTCACCACCAACAAAGGGATGAATGTTAATTTCCGCATTGGGTGAGGGGCTCAAAGTTGGAACGCAGATTTATGTAACACGGAGCACAAATTTGTATCAAAGCCTGTTTTGAGAAAGGACTATTATGAAACTTGAATATATGTGGGCAAGCATTTCAGTTTGGGGGAAAAACAGATATTCCTGGTTTTTCTGCAGGACTAAGAGCTCCTCAGAGATATCTTCTGTGTTTACACAGTGCCTTGTTTACAGTAGGCACTCAATAAATGTGTGACTACATAAATAAGGGAGTGGATGGCATTGCCTTACCCAAGGATTAACCCTGAATTTAACATAGATGAATTTTACAGTTCTTTACTAACGCTTTCTCTGGAGCATACAACAATGAAAGTAAAATTGCAAAGTATTAGAAAGAAGAGAGGGAGCCTGGGTAGCTCAGTTGGCTAAGTGACTGACTCTTGGTTTCAGTTCCAGTCATGGTCTCATGAGCTCTTTGAGCTCCACGTCTCTGTGCTGATGGCTGGGAGCTTGCTTGGGATTCTCTCTCTCTCTCCCACTCTCTCTGCACCTCCCCTCCTCGTGCTCTCTCTCTCTCTCTCTCTCTCTCCCTCCCTCCCTCTCCCTCTCTCTCCCTCAAATTAAGTAAATAATTAAAAAGAAAGAAAGAAAGAAGAGGAATGAGGTGACCAATCAGACTGATTACCTTATTTTAGAGATTATAATGATAATATTTACTTCCTATTTACCGTGCCAGGCTTTGTGCTATGGGTTGATGGTGTCATGTCCTGTTTAATCCTTACAACAACTGTAAGTAGGTACTAGCCCATTATATGATAAGGAAATTAAAGCCTAAAACGCTCACACAGCTAGTAAGTGATGAAGCCAGGATTAAACCCAGGCTGTCTGACTCCCTCGTCTTCATTTGCTACTTTGCCTGTCACTCATTCTTAGGGAGATTGAATGATATATCCAAGGCTGTCACAGAATGGAGTCTCAAACTTCATCTCATGAGTTCCTGTTTCATTCTTTTTTTCTCCTACAACACATTTCCTAAGTAAAAAAAAAAAAATTTTTTTCCTTTTTTTTTTTAAGTTTATTTTTGAGAGAGACAGAGAGAGCAGGAGAGGGGCAGAGAGAGAGAGAGAGGGAGAGAGAGAATCCCAAGCAGGTTCAGTGCTGACATTGCAGAGCCCGACATGGGGCTCAAACTCAAGAACCATGACATCATGAGCTAAAATCAAGAGTCAGACCCTTAACCAACAAAGCCATGTAGGCACCCCCCCCCAATCTTTCCTATAACTCATACCCTTCAAATTATTACCTAAGTTGCAGAGATAACTGCTGAACTCATTGGTGGGTAGGGTACATAAATTAGGATGCTCTCAGCAGCAAGTAATAGAAAATCCTGATTCAGCCATCTCAGACAATAAATAAAAGCATTCTTATCAAAATAAGCAGCCTTAAGGTGGGTAATGTTACAAAATAATCTAAGTGTAATGACACTGTTACAGAAATTTATTGTACTAAACATATATTGGTGGGCACGTGAATGCAAAGAATTTGTACAGTCTGTTCTCTAGGCTTGAGGAAGTCCCATTTCCCTACCCTTCTACAGTCTCAGATCACCATCTTGTATGAAAGGGCCACTGAAGATAATCACGAAGATTCCTGAGACAAGATTCTGCCATCCCTGCAGCTGGCTGCAGGCAAATAGGATTCTAGATTCCCGGGCTAGGGACTCTCTGGTTTAGGAATTTAGCCTGGGAAAAAATCCTGAGGAGCACAGGTTTATGACCTTGCTTAACTCTTATTCTCTATTCATGCAAGAGTAGGAAGTGTCTGTAAAATAATTTTAGCAAATCAACACAACTTAAATACCTTCCGTTTCACCAGTGAGAGCCCAATTTTAGCATGCATCATGCTAGTCAACAGGCTGCTATTTTTATCACTCAAAGCCCTTTTCTGACATTTAGTATGTTAATTAGCAAAGTGTAGGTTATTGAGCAAGATCCAGGTAACAGAAGTGCTTGTAATTAGCCTTTCGGAAGTACAGATGTCCTGATGAGAATGCCAGCAGATCACTCCTGTGTTCTTGATTGCCATGGTCATTGATCACTCTGGGATAGGGCATGTTTGATTACAATGCTTAGAACTCAACCCAAGTTACACTCACATAACATCACAATCTAGGGTGATTTTTTTTTAAAGTAGGATGTCGGTTTCATGTCCAGTGTGGAGCCCAACGTGGGTCTTGAACTCACAATGGTGGATCAAGCCCTGAGCTGAGATCAAGAGTCAGATACTCAACTGACTGAGTCACCCAGGTGCCCCTGTACATGCTGAAGTATTTTAAAGTAAATTATAATAATTTTAACAGTGGCTTCCAGATTGGTTAATTCAGCAGTTAAATGAAATCCCCTAGAACCCAAGCTCTCCTGGTGTCTGCCCTGCCATCTGACTCTGTCTTTGACTAGCACCAGTCATGGTAGCCAGATGGTTGCTGCTCAAGTTCTTGGTGTTACCACACTCCCACTTGACACCATCTGAAAGAATATGGGGAGCAGGGTAATGGACATCCTTTCGTGTGTTCCTCTTCGCAGCACCAAGGGAACTTCACCAGAAACCAGTCAGCAGATCTTTATTTTCATCCGATTGGCCAGAATTATATAATACATTCATTTTTCAGCCCATCACTGATATGAACAATGGGATTTATTTTTCTTGACATTGGTAAACTTCATTAGGACTTAATTTTAAGTCATCTGAGGAGAGGTGGGAAAAAATAGAGCTTCGTGAACAATAATAAAGAAGGAAGAGGCAGTGGGGAAGGCAAATCTGCTACCTGGTAATAAGTATTTTTCTTTTTTAATGTGACCACTTTATCTTTAAGGGCAACATTCAGTTTTATTTGACCCTTTATCCCGTCTTCCCCTTCAGTCCGAGTTCTCTTTCTTCCTTTCACGGTTGGCTTGTCTTTGCTGCTGCCGTGCTCCTGTTCACTGAGTCTTCAGTTAATACCCCAACATCTTGGACAAGAGGAAGGGAGTTGCAGCTGTAATAAGTATTTTTAGCTTTCATAGTTAACCAAAAGTCACTTTGGGTTCCCTGATGCATTGTTATCTCAGTGCATGTTGTTTATCATGTTAAATCTGGGGTGAATTCTTCACAGAACACTTCTGATCTGAGAACACAGAGGCCAGAGGAAAAAGATTTGCTTGGGCATTATAATCACTGAAACCATCCCTTACGAGTGCTGTTGTCAGGTTATTTGCTTCCCTTCCCTGTCCACCTAGAATCTCACTCAAAACAAGTGCTTGACATTTTTCAAAAAATGATGTTTGATTTCAAGCAATCACCTCCAACTTCTTCCTCTCCCCCTGGCTAGTTTTAAGATGAAAGAAATTGCAGGGTGTTCTAAAAGCAGACTAGAGAGCTTGTGTCAGAGGATAAGGGCATATTCACTAAATATTTACTTCTCCACTATCTTTAGAGAAAAGAACCTGGAGACTGCACAAGACAAGAATCAGTTCTCTCAAAATGACAGGAAATGAACTAAAGTTTGTACAGATTAAAGAATTCCTTCTTAAAAGTTTAGGCTTACTTAATGAAGGAAGCAGCAAGTCTAGATGACAAGGGTTCAGGATTATTAGTAAGGTGCAGTCAGGGAAATGAAAATCGATTTAGCTGGCATTTTTTAAGCTTTCATTTTATATGAATCTGATTCAGAGTTAGTAGCTAGAGAACATAAGTAACATTTTAAAAAGTCTAAATATACTTTAAATTATAGCTTAACAGTCACAACCTGTGAAAGGTTGTCTTCTTCACCTGCGTCATACAATGTTTCCAATCATGCATTTGTTTCTTTTTTGCTGTGAGGTCATTCTTCACTCTTTCCCCATGCACGCCCTGCCCCACTCTACTAATTTGGACAAATAAGACATACAAACCAGCCTCCCTTCTGTGACATCTAGCTTCATTAATGGCATCACCATTTCACCATTCTCCTAAGCTCCCAGTCTTGAAATTGTTTTTCATCTCTTCTTTCAATTCTCACAACTAATTATTGACAAGTTCTATGAATTCTACTCCAAACTATTTCTTGCTTTATGTTCTCCTTTCTTTCCTTTGTTACTTCTTTCATCTCCACTATTCTTCCATTCAAAATTTTGCCATAAACTCCAAGTGGGATTCCTTGCCTTGGGCTTGTTTCTGCCAATCTGTCTTCTACCACCAGAATGTTTTTTTTTTTTTTCAAGTTTATTTACTTATTTTGAGAGAGGGCACGAGAAGGGGAGGGGCAGAGAGAGAGGTAGAAAGAGAGAATCCAAGCAGGCTCCGCACTGTCAGCACAGAGTCCAGCACGGGGCTCAAACCCAGAAACCGGGAGATCATGACCTGAGCGAAACCAAGAGTCAGATAGTTAACCGACTGAGTCACACAGGTGCCCCCAGAATATTCTTTCTGTAGGACAATTCTATTAGCACTACACAACTAATGACACTCTGCTGATACTTGAAGGTCTTCTTCAATTGTCCCTCGTTGCCTGAAGAATTTTAATCCCCCCATATGCCATTCATACTCTGTTCACCAGCTACATTTATAACCTTATCTTATTTTTAGAATTCTTTCAAGACTTCTGCTTTCACATCACTAGATGCTACTTTCTTTCACCTCTTACCATTAAATACTGTCCCCATAATTTCTCATGTCAAGGTTCTTCTCATCTTTCAAGGCCTACTGGAGATGCCACTTCTTCCATGATGCTTTCTTCTGTGACCTTCTGTCTCTCTCTAATAACTTCTTCCAGATTCCCACCCCCCACTAAATAACTGTCAGCATTTCTGTTATAGTACTTACCATGGTCTGTTTTGAGTTATAGTTGGTTATAAGTCGGTCTTTTTCATCAGTCACTTACTGCTTAACCCAGAGCTTCACAAACAGCTTGATTGTTGCATTGGGTTAAATTTGGGAGCTGATGCTACATGCTCTTAGGTTATTTAATGCAGAACCCAGCTGAATGTAGTCTTTTACTTTTCATGGAGCCTGGGAATTACAGCAAGACCCAATGCAGAATAAAAGTCATAATAAAAGTTAAACCCCATTGTGATTTTATTTTACTTGCGTAATGACAAGAACACTTTTATATCCCATTCTAACGTTTTCTTTTCTGTCTGTATGATTTCTTCCCCTCCTAAAGGAACTGTCTTACCTTAACTCCCTTCACCACTATTTTATGATTTCTGTCTTGCCCTGTATGTTTATGCACTTATTTCTATGCTTTGGTAGACAGCTTTGACTTTTGCTTTCCTGGTGTCATTTTCCCTTCATCTAATAACAAAAACTGATTTTTCTTTGGAGGATGATTAGCATAGGAATAGGCATATGGTCTAGTTCTGGTTGAATCATATTCTAGCTCCATGGCCACAGTGATGGGCATAGGCCCAATTTGATGGGTGTCAGTCCAATGAAACTCCAGTATAGTAATATGGCTTTGATGATTGTAATGGAAAAGTTCTAGTTTTGGTGGGATTGCTAAAGTGATGAGATCTAAGCCTGGAGCTGTGGCTATTACTCTCTAGCCCTCCAGGAAGAACTGACCTGAATGAAGCCATCACAGAACAAAGCAGACGCAAAAGATGGAAAGAAACCAAGTGCTGAGGACACCATTTGAACCCCTAGATCCAGCCTTTGGCTTATGCAAGCCAATACATATCCATTTTAATTAAGCCACTGTGAGCTGGATTTTCTTCTCAAGTAGACAGAAGAATCCCTGCTCTTAATATACCAAACATAGGCTTCCTCATCAAGGCTACTCTCTTAGCCTTTCTCTTTTCCATTGATCTTATCAATTTCTGCCTTCCACACACACCTATGCTTTTTATAAAAGAAGTTTTAAAAAGGGTAATAATAGTACCTATTTTATATGACTTTTCTGAGGATCAAATAAATGTAAAATGCTTGAAAAGGTGCCTGGCATGTTGTACCATGTTAATGTTAACTGTTGTCATCTCCACCGTCATCATCATCATCATCATCATTATTGTTATGTTACTTATTACAATAATCAGATTATACAACTGAAGACATAAACTGAAATTTCCATTTCTAGACATATTTATTTGAGAACTGACTTTTATTTGGCCAGGATATCACCTCTTGGCTTGTTCTACACTGCTCTTTGCCTGAATGGCTTTCTATATGTTTGGCAGTGCATTCCATTTTTAAAAATGTAACATGAAGATTGTGTCTGTCAATTCTGCTTCTGGGAGATGCATATCAAAGAACATCACAGACTATCACTTGTGACTATTGCTGGTTCCTAATATTTGTAGTGTGAATTTATATATCCCCTTAAGGTGTTTGACAAGAGTACCTCTTTTATTTTGCATATAAAATAAACATATAACAAAAGAAGATAGAATTTCCTAGTGGTAATCTATTAATAAGGACATTGGTGTCTAGATTTCTAATTCAGAAAATGAGTAATTATCTCGTAAAGCATTTCAGTAAGATCCTTTTCTTAGTACAACATTGTTTTTATTTGGAATTAAGTTCTCTGGGTTCTAGGTTTTGCTTTGACATTAATTGAGTAATTCTAAGCAGATCATGGAATCTCTATAGACCACAATTTCCTCCTCTGTAAAATGAAGAGTTTACATTTTACATTTAATGTGCATTCCTACTTGCATATTCCCTAAATTCCTTTCAGAGAAGATTTATCACAAACCCATTTTAGAATTACTATTATCCACAAGACAGGAGAGCTGCAGAGAGAGGACATGAAATTCTTTCAAGTATGCAGATGATATTCAATTTGTAAGATTCAATTGGAAGAAATAAAAAGGAACAGCATGTATAATACAAAAGAGTTTAGATCAATTTTAAGTGAGAGCTTAAAGGTGTCAAGTTCAGTTCATTCTACTAAAACATAAGCTAATTAAAGCAAGAGCTAAAGCCCAAATTGGGGAAAAGGTGATGAACCTGTACAATCATATAGCATAACAATTGGGAAACAGGTTTGGTGAATAGGACAGAGGTCACTGAAATTATCATCTTGTGCTAGAGGAAGTTGAGAAGAGGCACGTTTACTTCTACCAAGAATTCCTACTGGTGCATTTGTTAGTCATTATACACTTGTCTGGAAATGGTAAGGACTCTGAGACAGACAAGGGTTTTTGCCTGTATCTACCTCCTGAGGTATAATCAGGCTATGTAATGTGGCAACCATTTTGAGTCAGAGCTCTTATTTCGAATCAGCTCTTGGACAAAAGATATACACAAATGATATATTTCTTTTGCTTCTGAGTTAATTAAATGTAGTCAAAGTGAAATCACTTCCTTCTCAAAGTGACGGGCCTGCTGTTTATCAGAAGAGTTGCAACAATTAGCTTGGACCTAGCAATTCAAAGTACTTATCCCCTACTGAGTTACCTGTAGCCAACAGTTTAGTAGATGGATAGATAGATAGATAGATAGATAGACAGACAGACATATTTAGATTCATATATAGACATTTATATTTATATACATACATACATACATACATACATAGACATTTATAGATATACAGATTGTAACTTTTTCCTGAGAGTGTTCTGCAAGAGAAGCAAACATTTCTAATACATTTTAACTTGATAAATGAATAATGTCTTGCAATATGAGTCGTATGTGACACAAAATGTCACATGATCATATCTGAGCCACTCCTTCTCTCTCTCTCTCTTGCTGCGGGATTGTGGGTGATCATCAGTGCAATGTCACATTTCCTCAAAATCCTCAAAAAGAGGCAAAAGCAAGTGCCATTGGATAGGTTCTTTGTTAAAGTTGCAAGAAAAGAAAAATATTCATTTAAGCCAATAGGTAGCAGTGATTCCGTTAGTGATAGTGAAAGTCGTCCTACAAAATAACCCTCCTCTCTCTTGTCTCCCTCACGTCAGCCATGAAGGTTTTCAGAGGTAAGTGCAGGTTAATTTGTTTACTTTTAAAAATATTTTGTATTTTCTTTATTATTTTGTATTATATTACAGTAGCGTAATTATTTTTTTTTAATTTTTTTTAACGTTTTTTTATTTATTTTTGAGACAGGGAGAGACAGAGCATGAACGGGCGAGGGTCAGAGAGAGGGAGACGCAGAATCTGAAACAGGCTCCAGTCTCTGAGCTGTCAGAACAGAGCCCGACGCGAGGCTCGAACTCATGGACTGTGAGATCATGACCTGAGCCGAAGTCAGCCGCTTAACCAACTGAGCCACCCAGGCGCCCCGCGTAATCATTTTTATATGAATATTTTTGGGTTGTGGAATGAACCATTTGAGTTTCCATTATTTCTTCTGGGGAAATTCTTTTTTTAAAAATTTTGTTAATGTTAACTTATTCTTGTGTGTGTGAGAGAGAGAAGAGCGAGCAGGGAGGGGCAGAGAGAGAGGGAGACAGAGAATCAGAAGCAGGCTCCAGGCTCCCAGCTGTCAGCACAGAGCCCGACGCGGGGCTCGAACTCACGGACCGTGAGATCATGACCTGAGCCAAAGTCAGATGCTTAACTGACTGAGCCACTCAGGTACCCCTGGGGAAATTCTTTTGATATATAAGTGCTTTGGATTGCAAGCATGTTTCCAGAATGGAATTTATGCTTCCAAACCGAGGTTTTTACTGTATACTGCTACTGACTTCATTTTTTCCCCTCAAAATTTATGTGCTGAAGCCCTAATCTTCAGCGACTGTATTGAAGATAGGGACTTTACAGGGGGTAACTAAGGTTAAATGAGGTCATAAGGGTGGGGCTTTAATCTGAAAGACTGGTGTCCCTATAAGAGGAAGAGACTCCAGAGATGTCTCTCTCTATGTCTATACATACAGAAAAGATGCCATGTGAGAACAGCCAGGAAATGAGTTCTTAGCAGAAATCAGCTCTGAAGCCACTTTGATTGTGCTCTTTTGGCCTCCAGAACTGTAAGGATATAAATGTTCAAGGCACCCAGTTTGTGGTATCTTCTTATGGCCAGGCAGACTAATACGTACACAGTTGACACTGAACAATGTGGGGCTTAGGGGTGTCAACCCAGTGCAGTTGAAAATCCACGTATAACTTTTGACTCCCCCTAAAATTTAACTATTAATAGCCTACTATTTTTTTTTTATAATATATGAAATTTATTGTCAAATTGGTTTCCATAAAACACCCAGTGCTCATCCCAAAAGGTGCCCTCCTCAGTACCCCTCACCCACCCTCTCCTCCCTCCCACCCCCCATCAGCCCTCAGTTTGTTCTCAGTTTTTAACAGTCTCTTATGCTTTGGCTCTCTCCCACTCTAACCTCTTTTTTTTTTTTTTTTTTCTTTTTTCCTCCCCCTTCCCCATGGGTTCCTGTTAGGTTTCTCAGGATCCACATAAGAGTGAAACCATATGGTATCTGTCTTTCTCTGTATGGCTTATTTCACTTAGCATCACACTCTCCAGTTCCATCCACGTTGCTACAAAAGGCCATATTTCATTTTTTCTCATTGCCACGTAGTATTCCATTGTGTATATAAACCACAATTTCTTTATCCATTCATCAGTTGATGGACATTTAGGCTCTTTCCATAATTTAATAGCCTACTATTGAGTGGAAGCCTTACCAATAGCATACACAGCTAACACATGTTTTGTATGTTATATGTATTACATGCTGCATTCTTACAGTAAGCTAGAGAAAAACAAAACAAAATCTTATTAAACAAATCACAAGGATGAAGAAATATATTTATAGTACTTTACATACATTTATCGAAAAAACTCTACACTTAAGTGTATCTACACAGTTCAAATCTGTGCTCTTCAGGGATCACCTCTATCTATCATTTCCATCTATCTGTCTGTCTCTATCTAGTTGCATTTCCTTATACAAATGAAAACTTGACTCAACCCATGTTTTTGTCTAGTCTCTTCCAAGTTTTTCTATCTTTAGTACCTCACAATGGGGTGTAACTGTACACTGTTTTTAATTCTGAAATGAGGAAAACAAGTCCCAAAAGAATATCCCGTAATCCAGCGTGCTTTCACTATGGTGAATGGTTCTCAACTTAAGCACTAATATTAGAATCACCAGGAAGTGTTTTCTAGGTTTAAAACTAGACACACTCTTTTTGGGGGTTTGTCAGAAGTTTCAGAAGAAAAAATGAGATATGAGTTCTTTGAACTCACCTGCTGGAGTCTGCCTAGAATGTCTTTTCTTGTTTCTCCTCTAACATCAGGAGAATAACTTCACCAGGCTGCTAGTATTTCCAATTCACAATCTTTGAAGGTTTATTATTTGTCACATAAATTTGTTTTCTATCTCTCCAATCAAATTTCTTGAGTCTAGGTGTATGGTTTCAATATTATATTTCTAGTACCTAGCTCAGTGCTATAGAAAATAAGTGTTAATCTCTTGGGATGTGGAACAAACTCTTTAGGCATATCCTGACATCACCTCTTCTAGGGACCTGACAGAATTATCCTGGATCAGGAGGATTAACAGTGCCATATGTGCTAGAACAGTACTTTCTAGACTTGGTCATATGCTTGTATCACCTCAATTATCACCTATTGTCTGTTTTTACACCCACCCTGCTACAGTCTAGTCTCAACATAGCAGCAAGGACAATCCTTTAAAAATATCTGCAGTGGCTCTCCATTTTGCTCAGAGTAAAAGCCAAAGTCTTTACATTGTTGTATGAGTTGAGTGACCCTATGTTTCAGTTTTCCTGGGATAGCTCCAATTTACACATGCTGTTTTTATGTAACTACTAAACAAATACATATTCTTTACTCTAGTGAGCATCCCAGATTGTATGATAGTTCTACAGTCATCCACCTAGAATGCACTACGTGGTCTGGATCCCCATAATCTGTTGGCCCCCTCTCTTTCTCTTCTCTGGCCACACTGGCCTCCTTACTATTCCTCCCACACACGGGCCACTTCTACTCTAGGGCTTCTGTTCTAACTTCCCTCTGCAAGGAACACTACCCCAGATATCAACTTGGCTCCCTCCTTCACCTTTTCCAAGTTGGCTCAGATCTCACCTTCTCAACAAGGTCAACACTGGCTACCTGCTTAATACTTGTAGAATGAGCAACTGAATACTGGATATGTTTCTTCAAATTGATCCTTTTTTAATCTTAAATCTCAACTTCAATCTTAGTCTTAACAAACTAGGCATTAAAATGTGGGTGTGATATTGTATTTTATCTAATATATAATTCTAATGTTTATATTAAAGTCAGTGTATTAAAAGTTGAGTAAAAGGAAAAGGAAAGTGTTGTGTGTGACATCTAAAATGATCACATGGGGGTGCCTGGGTGGCTCAGTTGGTTAAGCTTCTGACTGAGGTTCAGGTCATGATCTCATTGTTCGTGGGTTTGAGCCCTGTGTCAGGCTTTGTGTTGACAGTGCAGAGCCTGCTTGAGATTTCCTCTCTCTCCCTCTCTCTCCACCCCTCCCTGACCCGTGCTTTCTCTGTCTCAGAATAAATAAGTACACTTTAAATTTAAAAAAAATGATCATATGACTTTTAGTACTGTGCACACTGGATTTTACAGAATAGTGCCTGAAGGGTTCATGAATACTCTGCTATACACCATTCTGAGACCCAGGGGCTCTGTGGTTACACGGAAATATCTTATGGTCGCCCACCAACATGGAACAAGTTTCAGTTTATTATTTGTGGTTGAACACATCTCCACGGATCTTCCTAGCAGGCATATTATATTTGGCCCAAAGAGAGTACATTGTAGTACATATAGTGCACTTTCAAGTTATTTTATCACCAGTCTTTATTCTTTCAAAATTCAAGCGTTTCATTCCAGCGATTAGGTAATTTGATTCTTTTTTACTTGCTTGGCACAAACACTAACCCCTTATCTGGCTAGTTGTTTTTATTGTTGAATTGGCCAATCAATCTTAATTACATTCAGCTGTCTGACCCATTCTACGTTTTTGTGCTACAAGGTTCAAAATTAGAAATCTAATCTATGCCTTAAGAAATTAAAATGGCAGATCTGGGAAATTAGAAGCTATGCATATGAATCTACTTGGAAGAAAAGTGAAGAAAATAAGAAATGACTAGCTCATGGCATTAAAAAAATGGAAGTGAAGGGCATTGTAGAAAATGAAAATAATGGAACTGATTTTCACTCATTTGAGTCAATTCCAATTTGAACTTGAATAGAAATTGCCATTGAGAAGGCTAAAATTATCTACAAGTACGTTTTTCCCCCTAAACCATTGAAGTAAGTTAGTTTGAACAAGACATTTTGTTTGTAACAATATAGAAATAAATTGCTTTATAAGAAGAGATCTGTCTAAATTTATTAGAGGCACTTAAAAAAATCTATGTTGACTCTAAATGTTTAAAGAAATAGGCTGTACTAGAAACGGCCAAATCTCTAATATGTTGCTTCTAATTATGGCATTATAAGCACATATTTTTTTGTGTGATTTTACAACTATCACTGCAATAGCGAAGTATTATAACACCTTTGTTGAGGTTAAATAATTGTAAAAATATAATAAAATACAAAGAATCAAATAATACCCCCAGATGTAATTCCATTATTTTCAATCACAAGTAATATACTTTGTATTTGAATTGCAAAACAAGATTAGAACTCCTTTATCAATAACAAATGAACATATACCCTTCACAGAAACTATAAAGCTTTGACAAAAACAATCACAATGGCATCAAACATTTGAAGATATTTAAACCACATTTGAGGTCATTAATTACTTCTATGTCTAGCATTCCTCTCTTTGGAGGACTGGCTCTTCCTACCTTTGTAGAACTTCTCTCCTTCTCCTCCCCATGCCCCCCACCCAGCTATCTCCACATGGTTGAATTGGAGCTTCCTTTCTTCCTACCTGATACTACCTCACTGGCTTTAGTGGTGATTCCAAATGGACATCTACTACCATTGTCCATTTTAGAGAGGTTTCAGACTAAGATTGGCATGAGAAAGAGTCAAGAATAGTGGAAAAGAATTTCTTCTTTCTGACGGTGAATCTGGGATGATTTGAACACAGATGCTATTGGCAACACATTCAAATCTGTCACAGCATAGAGAGCCCTGCCTGTCTGGGAGAAATTAAGCAGTGAATAACATACAGAAAGAAGCAGAAACCTGAAAGCAAGAGTCCTGAAGATGTATGAGTCCCTTGTTCCAGTCACTCTTACCCATTCCTTTGTTATGAATTAATGGTGTCTCTATTTCTTAGTTCAAACTGAGTTTCCTCACTTGAAATCAAGAGTCTTAAAGCACACCGTGAACTTCTAGCTACAATTGCACAAGTGTGTGTGTGTGTGTGTGTGTGTGTGTGTGTGTGTGTGTGTGTTTGTAAGTTCCCCTAAATGGGAACATGATTAATGCAAGTCTTGTCTGTTTACCTACCTGACATTTCCAGTAAGATTTTTAGACAAGAAAAAAAAGGGGCTTAAAAGAATCTGTTATGCAAAAAAATCCAGTGTAACAAGTGATGAATAAAATACTTCTTTTACAAAAACAAACTTCCAATCTTTAGTCAATGACCCACTTATCCAAAATCTAAAAATAACAAAATAATTTAGATGGTAACTATGCTCTTCGTAATGGAATTTGATCTCTCTCTCTTTTCATGAAATAACTGATAGAAAGTTTTCTCGTTTCCTGTGCCAGGGCCTGAAAATGTTCCTCCCAGTTTACATAAATAAAAGTCTCGTAAATAAGATCAGCATCAGGTCTTGACCCCTCACTTACAGACTTTTATAATAGTTCTTTGAGTGTATGCCCTATCTTGCATGAGAGCAAGGACTTTTTCATTGTGCAAGTGTATTTTTAATTTGGCCTTAATGCACTGTGTTACGTACTATGCCCGAGTAGTGAAAAGTAGTTGTTAAATGAAAGAATAGAAGATTGGCAGATACCAGACAACTCCTTTTTTTCTTAAAAAGAATTTAAATTCTCTCATCCTACTATATTTGTAATTCCTTCTTTAGGAGGCCTGTATACTATACAGTTTATAGATGGCACAAATAGACTTTCTGTTTTCTGTGCTTCTCCCTTCTTGCTATGAAAAACAAACACACAGACACATAAATAAAGACAAGAAAAAGAAAAAGAAAGGAGAAATAAAGAAAAGGGAAAAGGAAAAGCCGTACTCTGCACTGTGGGTTTATTTACAGTCTCCCTGTGAGCTGGAAGGAGACACAACATTGCAGGGTTGATGGATTGGCGAGAGCTAGTGCCAGATGTTGACCACGACAGGTGCATAATAAAAACACCCTTTGTGGTTTTCCCTCAGAATTCTAAATATATTTGGAAATAAGGAAAACATCTGCTTGGTATTTCTTTCATTGACAGGTTGCTATAGTTTTTTGAACTGTGATTTTTTTTTAAATTCGGGGGCATTATTTTTGTGACATTGTAAGTACTTCATCTAAATGTTCTTCACAAGCAAAATTCTAGCACACGTTTTGATGCCATTCCATTTATTCAATGACTACATTGCTTCTTACATTTCTGTCTATCTGTCTTTTGGTTCCCAGCAAAGTCACGAATGCTTAATAGGAAGGAAGCAACCCTATTTATTACGATTTGAAGATTGCAAAATTGTGCCGCAGAATCACCACATGGTTAGCATTCTTTTTCCTACAGCCTGGGCTCTGGTTACCATGTTTGTAACAGCTTGTAAAACAGTTCTTGGGGGCTAAGCTAAGGGTATGCATGAAAGCCATATGAAAAATAATGCTATATTTGGAATCAGTGGCTTCACCATAACCCTCAATGGGGCTCCCTAGACAAGCATTCATGATCTGATATTCAAATGTTGAGTAGTTTCTGTCTCAGTCTATTCAGTTTTGAAGTCTGTAAGCAAGACCATATGGAAAGAGGCTAGCAGCAACTTCTAACAGCACATGTGCTCAGCTTGCCCAATGGAATGAATGCATAAATGTAGATCTTTCTCAGAATTCGTAGTGAACAGACAAGCATAAAAGAGTGAGTCATTTGTCCTTCATGGATGGCAATATGCAGCAAGTGCATACTGAGTCTGGGCTGAAGGAGGAGAAAAAGGGAAAGGAGGCTCATAATGAGAGGAAACGGGCTCCTTTGCACCTGAGAGACCCCTGATGCTTCTCTCATATTTTCTAGGCAATTAATATTTGTATAACCCCCAAATCTAATGCTATACTCCCTTTCTTTAGCTTCATCAGAATGTGTTACACGTGGTCAAGAAAGCCTTGTTTAAAACAAATTCTACCCTACATTTTAGAGCATGATGAAATGAATGCTAAGGGTTTCAGGAGGTGCATATTGTTTAATGTTTCAGACCATTAGTTCTTTTTTTTTTAAATTTTCATTTAAATTTTAGTTAACATATAATGTAATATTGGTTTCAGGAGTAGAATTTAGTGATTCATCACTTACGTATAACACCCAGTGCTCATCACAAGAAGTGTCTTCCTTATTACCCATCACCCATCTAGCCCATCCCCACCCACCTCCCTCCATCAACCTTCAGGTAGCTCTCTATCATTGAGAGTCTGTCATGGTTTGTTTCACTCTCTGTCTCCTTTCTTTCCCTTTCCATATGTTCATCAGCTTTGTTTCTTAAGTTCCACATATGGTATTTGTCTTACTCTGACTGACTTATTTTACTTAGCATAATACACTCTAGCTCCATTCACATCATTGCAAACAGCAAGTTTCATTCTTTTTGATGGCTGAGTGATATTCCAATTGTGTGTGTGTGTGTGTGTGTGTGTGTGTGTGTGTGTGTGACACATCTTTTTTATCCATTCATCAGTCAATGGACATTTGGGCCCTTTCCATAATGTGACTATTACTGATAGTACTGCTATAAACATTGGGGTGCATGTGCCCCTTTGAATCAGCATTTTTGTATCTTTTGGGTAAATACCTACTAGTGCAATTGCTGCATCAAAGGATAGTTCTATTTTTAACTTTTTGAGGAACCTCTATACTGTTCTCCAGAGTGGCTGCACCAGTGTGCGTTCCTACTAACAATGTAAGAAGTTCCCCTTTCTCTGTATCCTCACCAGCATCTGTTGTTTCCTGTGTTGTTAATTTTAGCCATTCTTGCAAGTGTGAGGTGGTATCTCATTGTGATTTCGATTTGTATTTCCCTGATGATGAGTGATGTTGAGCATCTTTTCCTGTGCCTGTTAGTCATCTGTATGTCTTCTTTGGAAAAATGTCTATTCATGTCTATTCTGCCCATTTCTTAACTGGATTATTTGTTGGATCTTGAGTTTGATAAATTCTTTATAGATTTTGTATACTAATCCTTTCTGAGATATATCATTTGCAAATATCTTCCCCCATGCTGTAGACTGTCAAGCCATTGGTTCTTAAACTGAAGATAATGTGGAAAACTTGGGGGCATCTCAAAATTAATAGAAGAGAGTGTAGTAAGTCTATGAGGTGTGGAAACAGCTTGTATTGGCCTCCTTGATATTTTTAAATCATTCCTTTCCCCATATTGGTCTCTCCTGCAAAATCTTTGTGTTGGCATCACTGGACCCCAGCGAGAGATTTTTGTGGGGAAATCTAGGTTTGAGCTTTGTGAGTTGTGAATCTCCTGACAAGACATTCAAAAGTTGTAATGAATGAGTATGTATGCTGTTGAGCATATTTCTGAAAAGGTTTTCATAGCTTCCAGCAAATCATCAGAAATAATCTCCCCAACAGGTTAAAAAAACAACTACTTTGATATTAAAAATTGACTTTCACTTTCTTCTGCTTTAAGTAGTAAAGTAATTTTGTACACTTACCTCATTCCTTTGATGCTTTATACTAATATGGCTCTTAGGAAAGGACTTCATATTTGTCATTAACACTTTAGTGTGGATATTAACACGTTACTTCTCAGGAATAGTCTCTCTTTTTTTGTTTGACTTCTGACCGTGGAACTAAATATGTTGTTGCCTGTTTAACGACTGTCAGGCATTAAATTTTTTTTAATGTTTATTTCGAGACTAAGAAAGACAGAGCATGAACGGGGGAGGAGCAGAGAGAGAGGGAGACACAGAATCTGAAAGAGTCTCCAGGCTCCAAGCTGTGAGCACAGAGTCCGACACAGGGCTCGAACTCATGGACTGTGAGATCATGACCTGAACCGAAGTTGGATGCTTAACCGACTGAGCCACCCAGGCACCCCATGACTGTCAGGCTTTAGAAAGTGAGAGGGTAGGTAATTTTTCTAGATCACTTGATATCATACAACCACATTCTAGAGGAACAATGAACTTATAAAAGCTCCACAATTCTGTTTTTCCCGAGGTGTTGAGAAAGCATCTTGGTGTTGTGAAAAAGTACTGGTCTTACAGTTGGCTAGTTTTGGCTTTATTTTCTGGATCCACCACATACTAATGGTGTGACTGTGAGTAATATATTTCATCTATCTGAGCTTTAATATCACCATCCATAAAATGGCAGCTAACAATACTTCCATTACCGTGCTGCGAGGATTTTTGCAGTAGTAATTTTTGCAGTTTGTTTTATTACTCAGTAGATGGTTGCTACAATGGATGGAAATAACACATGGGGAAAACTATATGGTAAGGGAGGTACAAAGGCTACAACAGTGATTGTTAAGTTGTAAGAAGTGTTTTACATATATTGTCTTGTTTTAAGACTCACAATGATGCAATTATTGCCCCCATTTCACAGTTGAAGAACTGAGGCAAAAGTAGCTCAGTAACTTACTCGAGGCAGTTGGTGGAACAGGTGAAATCAGTGAGCAGTCTCCAGATAGACTCTTTTTTTTTTTTTTAATTTTTTTTTTCAACGTTTATTTATTTTTGGGACAGAGAGAGACAGAGCGTGAACGGGGGAGGGGCAGAGAGAGAGGGAGACACAGAATCGGAAACAGGCTTCAGGCTCTGAGCCATCAGCCCAGAGCCTGACGTGGGGCTCGAACTCACGGACCGCGAGATCGTGACCTGGCTGAAGTCGGACGCTTAACCGACTGCGCCACCCAGGCGCCCCTCCAGATAGACTCTTAACCCCTAGTCCAGTGATGACGACAGTCATGGGTGTGTGGTATACGAGTTTGAGAATCTTCAGCTCTGATATTTCATTTTGTATTTTTATGTTTTCTGGAATTGTAATTATATAGAATTTCATTAATATGCTCAACGTTATCTTATCCACACAAGATTTTTCCCTTAATGCTTGCTTTTAAGTTTAGTATACAAACAAAAAACCAACCTATTTGAAGTCTATTACACTTCAGGCATTGCACTTAGCTTACTAGCTTTGAAGAACTGACAGTCTAGATGAAGAAATGCACACATAAACAGATGACTTAAATATAAATATAGTAGGAGGTAAGACATAGATTCACTTGGATGCTGTGGGAATATAAAGAAGGAGGTCTTCAGCCAAACTGGGAAAACAGGGTGCTTCCCAGAGGAGATGACCAGAGGAAGTCTTGAAGAGTAGAAAAACCTTGGCCCACCTAGACCAAGGAGGGTGAAGAGGGGATTTCTATCAGACTGAATAGCAGGAGCCAAAGCGTGGAAGGAGAAAACAGCATGGGGCATGGGAGGAGAGGGCTGTGGTGCACAGATTAGCAAGCGATTTGACTTAGCCAGATATAGATGGACATGGGGCAGAGCTATGACAGGAGCAGACAAATGGGCTCAGGACATGCACTGCCACCTGTCCCCTCATTGATTAGACTGGCTGGTTGGCTGTCATTTTGCAGATGATGGGAACTATGGAAGAGTTTTGAAGTGAAATGATCCACTCTCCCTGTAGCTCTACTGTGGAGCAGAGATAGGAACAGGATTTATCTCTTGGAAATCCTTCTGTCAACCAGTATCCTTTGTGAGAACTTTTAATTCACTTTTTTTTTTCCTTTCTTTTCTGTCTCTGCTCCAATGGGGAGATCAGAATTTCATAACTGAAATACAGTAATTTATGATAGCTTCTGCCCCTTTGATTTTTTTTTCCAATCCTTCTTCTGTATGTTTAATCTAATTTATCCAAACTTCCATTTTATAGTAATGTCTGAGTGAGTCTCATTCTCTGACTAGCCCGGGAGACCTGGCTCATGTAAACTTAGGGGTCCTGGGCTTTACCAGATATTCTGTTGGATTTCTCCCAAAAGTGGAATAAGAATATACAAATCCCAAATCTGAAAATTGTATTGTTTGCAGTGAAGCCTAGAGAAATATGGAGCCAAAGAACTTACAGTAATGTGAGCAGGTAAGAGAGAGAAACTGCTCTTCATAAATAGAAAGCCTGTGTTCCCTGGAGGGGAGAGGGTGAAGGGGGCCAATTTATACATGAAGCTCATAGTTAGCTTCTCAATTGTCTTTCTTAGTTACACGAGGGACACACATGGAAACTCATCTGCCTTGCACTGTTCAATTCTACATGGTAGAGCACCCATTCTCAAGGCAGGGATTAAGTGCACAATCAAAACCAGCTGTAGGCTTTTTTAAACAGTTTTGTGGACACTCTCCCACTGCTACCATTGAAAATTACTGCCAGGGTACCTGGGTGGCTCAGTCAGTTAAGCATCAGATGCTTGATTTCTGCTCAGGTCGTGATCTCACAGTTTCTTTTGTGGAATTGAGCCCTGCATTGGGCCCTGCAATGACAGTGCTAAGCCTGCTAGGGATTCTGTCTCTTTTTGCCCTTCAACTGCTCACATGCACATGTGCGTGCTCTCTCTCTCTCTCTCTCTCTCTCTCTCTCTCAGAAATAAATAAAGACACATTTAAAAAAATAAAGGAAGAAAACTACTAGCCAAGTGAGTTACAATTGCTGATAAGGATGTGTCACATCACGTAGGCACATCTGGGTAAATAAAAAGTTGAGAACAACTGTAGGCATCCTCTGGTAGTATATGCCGTGGTGTGCAGGGAAACCTAGCAAAAGCCAGGCATGATTATGCGAAGTTGGCAGCCATGTTTTCCCCAGTTTGCCACTGTCAGCTGTGTTTTCTTTTGTGACAAAGAAGTGACTTTTAGTAAGTCATAAATCAAAGGCTGTTCTCTTACTTTTACTAGTGTCTAGAAGGCAAGGACCATGTCTTATTTATCTTTCTATTCCCACTACCTCTCACAGTGCCTGGTAAAGAACAAACGCCTGGCAAATGTACTGCAAAATGAATTAGAAATGATCTTGGGAGGGTGGTGAGCAAAAAGGCAAAGATTTTATAAACTTCTAATTATTTAAAACACTACATTTTTCCACCCAAATGTTTGAATTGGGCCTTTTATACATTAAGCATTTGGCTTATTTGGTAATTATTATTCTGTTACCTCACACTTAGCAAACCTAGCATTATGAATAAAACTAATTTGAGGTCTCTCAGCAACTGTTGGTTTTCAAATACTTTCTTCCCTACAACAAATGATACTCTTTAGGGCATATTTTTCCCCATGTTTTTTTTTTTTAAATTTATCTTGATGAACTAAACAACAATAATTTGACAGTGAAGACATTTAAATCACACACTTTAGTGCAATTCCCAGAGCTAGAGAAGACAGGCCACTGTGATTGAAGCAATGGATTGAATCTCTGCTGCCAGATGGCAGTTGAAATATAATGGGCTTACAGCCGTCAGCCACAGTGAGAGATTTGCACGCAAAGGGTAAGCTTTTCAGTGATGGAAAATGGAAAGCTGGGTGGTTACTTGAAATTCTTGCATTGTTCCCAGTGGCTTATAAAGGCTAAGGGAAAACTCCATCCATGCAAATTCTGTTTAGGATAGTATTTGTAATGGAGATGCATAAATGTACTGGTACTATTGCTGTTGTATTTATATATCTGTGTGTACACGCACACACACACACACACACGCGCACACAAATCTAAATCTATGGTGTTTACATGATTTTTTTCTAATTGTTCTTGAAAAATGCAGGAAAACAGCTTCCCACATCCCAAAGGCCATAAAGCATAGGATTTCAAAACTTTCTCTGACTGATTTGACTTTCCTTGTTGTGCTGTGTGCTACAGTTGGTTCAGGGCAAAAGTGCTTTGAATTTCCTGCTCCATGTCAGAATAGCCCTGAAATAATACAATTATTGGCAGGATAAAGTTGCCTCCATGTTTCTGTAACTTCTGTTAGAGAATGCATCTGGATCTATTCAACCGTGTTCAATGTTTTCAAATGCCAAATGAGATCTTCAGAAGAGCCCCTTGAGGAAGGAGAGATGACATTTGCCATGCTCTGCTTATATCAACTCAGGAGGAAGAATATATCTGGCAACACATTTATCCTGATAAACATGATGATAGGGAAAATTTTTGTTTAAGCATTGGCAGCATGTATTTACTACTACATCTGTATATGTGCTGTCAGGTCACATAAAACAGGCCATAACAGAAGACAGTTGCAGGGAATAGGTTATGTAACGAGATTAAGCCAATGAAAGTCTGGCATCCAGCTGTAGTTCTACTAACAGTGTGGAGAGTCTGCTTATCCACCCAAGTCAAGGATTTTTTTTTTCCTTTTTGGTCACTGCTCATGAAATTACATTGTTATCCCCTTCAGCTGTGCAATGAGCCACTAGAAATAAGAATAAAATGTATAAAAATGGGAGGAAAAGAAGAAAGGCCTCAGGCTATAGAATTCATGGCTGGAGAACTCAAGATTTTTATGCAGGTAAATTTCCTAAATAGAAAAGGACCACAGAGTCTCGAGCCATTCAGAAATAAATATGCCGTTCTAAGTTTACGATGTTCACAAAGTCCTATATGATTTTGCAACTCTAATTGTCAAAAATATAGGACGCTAGTCTTCAGAACAGCCTGGAAAATCATTCACATGAGGGACATATCAAAAACTACTGAAGCAGGGATTCCTTAAGTGTAACTTAGTAGGTTTTCAATCACTTTGGTTTTATAATGTGACATTATTAAGGCTAATATATAGGTGCCTGCCAGCACAGCTACCATTAAGAATCTATCGGTATTTCCATTATAAATCCCATTTTTCAGGGGTTAATAACTTGATCATAAAAATTCACTGCAGGCTGAAGTCAAGTCTTGAGGGGAAATTTTTTTTCCTTAATCCCAACAGAAGAGTTCGTTCATGTTTCTGAGACTAAGATAGTCAGAGGCCAGAAAAGGGTGGAATATGTATAAGCTTTCATTTCTGAAAATTTAGTACCAATATTCATGCTTGACAGATGTGGTGATATGTACTGCATCTTATTTGTTTGTTGGTTTGCCTTTTCTTCTTCTTCCTCCTCCTCTTCCCCCTTTCTTTTCCTACTCCGCTTTCTTTTTTGTATCATGGTCCTCAGTGGAAGTTAATCCTTCTGCTATGACCAACATGGAATTTGCTTAGTGGAGAAAGAGCAAGGAAGTCACATTCATCAGAAAAAAAGCACTGCTCCTTTTCCTTCTGGATCTCTATAATCTTTTCATTACCGAAACATTTCTCGCAGAAACATTATGAAGTTATTTCAGCAAGTTGGGAAAACTGTAAGCTCTTAGTTTGTGGCTGAGAAAATTTATCTATTTTCTCACAATCTTTTCAACTAACCAGCAAACAATTTATCAACTTTCTTTGTGTTTATCAAATGCATAGTAACTACAAAAAAGGTGCCATATTAGTATAGTGAAAGTGGTAAGGAATTTAACAATTCTAAATTTTGACATTACCTGAGATCTTTTAGATTTAGCTTAATTTCTTCCAGGGCCTAATTCTCTGGGCATCTTCTGTTAGGCAAAGGGTAGTCTAGTTTTGGAACAAACTGGTTTTTTCTACAGTTATGCAGTGCTGAAAGTCTCTCTTCTCTTTTCCTGGGGGAGAAATAGTGAACCTGCCCTTCATCCTAGACCACTGAACCATTCAAAATGTTGTAGAGCTACTTCCTGCGCAGGCTTAAAGGCAATGAGTACAAGAGAAAGGAAGAGTGCTCAGATTTAACTCTGAGAAATTAGGGCAGGATGATCCCAAACATTCTGTATTATTTTGGTGAATTTGGTAGGGGTATTAAGGAAGTGCTGACACATACTGATTTCTAGAAGCATACATATTCTCAGTTCTAATTCAAAGCTCTGCATTGGTGTCCAGGTAATTTTGACTTAGGTATTTCTACCATCTCTTTTTTCTAATGCCTTATCCCAACTTTCTGGCTTCTTTATTTCTGCATATCTGTTGCTTGCCCTGCCTCCTGTTGCTCCCCTGGACAATTTCTTGGCCAACCTGGCAAGACTCCCTCAAGTTTCAGACACTGAGGGATCTGGGGTGCCTTGCTGCCCCCTACTGGTTACAAAAGACTGTTGGGTTGGGCCTTTTAAGACCATCTCCCATTTTTTAAATTAATGCCAACATTTGAGAAGTAATTCCTCTGAAAGCTTTTTATAAAATTATTTTTTTAATTTATATAAATGTCATGTAGATTTTATTACTTTATAATTAGTGGTTTTGTTTTTTAGATGTTTGTTTTGACTTTGTTTACCTTTGTAAATGTATAAGGAATTTTTCTGGTTCTTTTCATGATCTTTTCCTAAAATTGGCACTACACTACTGAAGGTGAAAGGCAAAGTTTTTTAACCAGAATTTCCCAAAGGTTTTCTTTCTTTGTACACTTAAACCAGAGAATTGATTTCTGATGGCTTTGAATATAGTTCTTTCTTGAAATTGAAAACATGCATAATGAACTTCCTCAAAACAGTTTAACTGTTTCATTAGTCTGCTTGGGCTGCCGTAACAAAATACCATGGACTGGGTCGCTTGAACATAGACATTTATTTTCACACTTCTGGAGGCTGGAAGTCCCACATCAAGGTCCTGAACAGTTGGTTTCTAGTGAGGGCTCTCTTTCTGGCTGGAGATGGCTGCCTTCTAGAAAGAGAATTCTGGTATCTTTTCTTCTTCTAATAAGGGCACCAGGTTAGGACTCTACCTAAGACCCCCTTTGACCTCTATCACCTTCTCAAAAGCCCTATCTCCAACTGCAGTCACATAAAGGATTTGGGCTTCAACATATAAATTTGGGAAAGGGGACACAAACATAACAAATGCTGATATGTGTGGATTTTAATAATTTAACTGATTTTCAATTAATAAATAAAAAATATGTTTAAAAAAATCACATACCAAGGGCTAAGAATAAATGGGAATGGGATTGGTATTAGAATGGTAGGACATGATCCTTACCACAGTGAACCAATAACACAGCTAAGAAAAGGAAACAATATCAAGATTAAAACAAGGAAGAAACATAAGAGTTCAAAGTATCATATCATTATACAGCCTTTAATTACAAAAAAAAAGTTCTAAGGGTAAACTGGAATAACCAGAGATAGCTTCTAGGTAGAAATTATATTTAGTTTTGTTTTACTGAAAGATGTCTGGGGTTTTATTAACTTCAGGGGAGATGTAAGAGGAAGAACACTTTACCACAAGGAAGGCTCTGGCTTCAGAATGAATACAAAATACGTAATACCATTTGAGGAGCCTGGCCTGACTGTCAGAGAGGACATTTAAAGGCCTTCTACAATAAAATGTTATTGTTTAATATTCCCTGAGTATCCATAGAGTGCTGGTTCAGAATATACATGACATGGTCTTTGTTCTTTCGAAGTTTGCAATCAAAGACCATAAATACCCAAGTCTGACAGCCTAGTGCTTTCAGAATTTGCTTGAATTATCTGATATTCTGCCACCAGGCTACCGCTCCTAACTAAAGTAGAGGATTAGGTATCTTGGGCTGAAGCATATTGCAAACAGTCATTTATGTTAGGTTTAGAAAAAAAACAAAACCCCCCAAAACCCTCTTGCTCTCTTGGTTTCTTTCTTTGGTTGACTGACTGGTAGGTCCAGAATAATTTCAGAGCATCCACTGGAGGCCCTAGCCATTCCAGAGGGCAAGGGGTTGAAAGCACTGATTGGTGTGAAAACCTTGATATTTAATATTTTCTGTAGCTTCTCTGTAAGTTCCACTCAATAGTTCAATTATTCATTCCTCCACCCATTGGGAAAACAAGCCTGAAAATACCAATTCCTAACACTAAATTAGGAATGTTAAAGATACACACGGATCTACCTACTAGCAACACCTGTGGGCAGAGGCTAGCACACTGTGGACACTGACATATTTCTAATTATACCATCTCTGATCGTATACATGCCCTGGGCTAATCAGTAATAGCAGAAAATATCACCATGGTCAAGTCTATATTTTAAACTGGATTCTCTACCGCCATCAGGCCAAAGTTGTTTTTTTAAAAAAGTCATTGTGATGTAAATCATATCTTTTTTTGCAGAATCTGGTCTAGAGGAAAAATTGTGTGGTTGAAATTTGTCTTTGTCTTTGTCCCTTATTTCAAAATCATTTTCCTCCCTGGGCAGACCCTCTTCCCAGCCCAGATTTCTGCATTTCCTTGTGCTCTCACTCCTGCTCTGCCCATTCATCAAAGTGTCTGTTATCAGTCATGTAGAGCCTGGTATGAATTGAAGTCATGGTGCTCTCTGTCTCTGGAGGATTTATATTTTTGGATTTATCTGTAATTCTAGAATAAATGCCTTTGTCTTCGATACAATTTAGGAGCTTTAGGTATGAGCGTAGCAAAGAGAACTGTTTTTAAGTCAAGGGGACTTTTTGTTGCTGTTGAAATCACATAGAAGAGCTAAGCAGTCAACTTTATTGAGAAAGTTGGTATCTAAATTGTAAAAGTTTCTCAAAGTTAAGGATTTATGTAAAATGCAAGGTCAGAATTACAATGAAGGGACATATTACTAAAGTATTTTGGAGATGTGAAAATGAAACTAACATTTATTGGGTATCTGCTATATGCCAGGCAACACGCCAGACATTCTCACATTTCTTTAGCTCATTTAAAGCTGCCAGCAATTCTGTAAACTCTTCACCCCACTTTGCCATTGAGGAAATAAAGTTCTGGAGGTTAACTAAGTTTCGGAAACATCTTGCAGCTAGGAAATGAAGAAGCCACGTCTCTCTGGCTTTGAAGTCCATTATCTTGGTGCAGGGGAGACAAAAGTTGTCAGAGTACATGACATTTGAACGTCTGATTCAGTTTGCTGTATTAAAAATTTGCTTTGAACATTTTGAATTAAAACCTTGTAATCACAAAGTGACATGTACTTTGCACCACACACACTGCCTTACTGGTTTTTATTATGCGGAACCAAGATGAGTTGCCTTCAGAAAAATTTGCAATTCATTTCTGTGGTCAGAAACTCTCTATATGAGGATGGCAAAGCTATAATACAGAAATTGTAAAGTTATTCAAGAGCTGCCTCATACATGGTTGGCATATGTGTTTTTTTCACAGAGTTTATTTTATTTTTATACGCAACACCATTTATTGCCAATTCCATATAATCAATTGATTCTCATAGAATGCTTTCATTGTTTTTTTCTTTCTTTTAATTGAAGTATGATTAACATACAGTGTTACATTAATTTCAGATATATAATACAATGATTCAACAATTCTATACATTACTCAGTGCTCATCAAGATAAGAGTAAGTGTTCTTGGTCCCATTCATTTATTTCACCCCCCTCCCCTACCTCCTTTCCGGAAGCCACCACGTAGCAGGCATATGCTGCGTTCCAACTAACCTCTGGAAATGAGTATTTTTGCACTAACTGAAAGTAACCAGTCAATGTCAACCCACACAATCATATGGTTGGAGTAATCCTATATCTTGGATCAAAAATTGGGACACATCAATGGACCAAATATTTGAAATTATGGCTGTCCCATTATATCCAGAATATATGATTAGCCTCTTATGTGTTAGAGGATAATTTTGTATTTCTTCTCAATTAAACTTGACTGTAGATTCAGTTGAGGATGTGTTTTAATGCTTTAATGGATGAATCTGCCTATTTTTAAATTTTGTTGGAAAATAAAGAGAAAATCAGGTGGCAAATAGAAACTATTACTTTACTATCAATTTGCAGAATAAAAACTCATTTAGTGATTATTTGTCAAGCTCATTTTCTTAAGAAATACATAGATATTCTGGAATTCTTAACAGTAAGAATGCCTAAGCACACTAGTGAAGGGCAGTAAAAACAAATCTCCTAGAGTTCAGCAAATGCCCTGACTTGTTTTTTTTTTTTTTTAATTAAAATCACTTATGTAAACCAAGATCACTTTGAATCCATATTTTTGTGCAAGGGAGTCCATTTTGTATACAATTTCAAAGAAGTTTAAAATATAAAGTGTGATTGTTTTTCCAAGTTACATTAAATTAATGTAAGTAATAACAGTAAAGCTTGATAACTTAAATGTGTTTTCTTAGGTGTGTGTTTTAGAGAGCATTACTGATTACTTTATTGGAAATATTAATCTACAAAAACAATAAGAAATGTATTGTTAACTCTTTTTTAAAATTTTTAAACTTTTTAATTGTTATTTTTGAGAGAGAGAGAGACAGTGAGAGAGTGAGCAAGCATGAGTGGGGGAGGGGCAGAGATCGAGGGAGTCACAGAATCCTAAGCAGGCTCCAGGCTCTGAGCTGTCAGCACAGAGCCTGACGTCAGCCTTGAACACACAAACTGTAAGATCATGATGTGAGCTGAAGTCTGATGCTTAACCAACTGAGCCACCCAGGCGCCCGTGTATTGTTAACTCTTAATTATTCACTTACTCAATATGAATACTCTAATATGAAGATATTACAGGCTTTTTGCTTTACCTATTTTCCCTCTGGTTACCTTCCCTTGAGTAATCCTCTCTGCTTAAAGTGATCGAGAACAGAAATTGGATAGGAAAACTAAATAGGAACATAACTCAGGGCTTAATCTGTCCCTACATATGATGGTGGTGGGGAAACAAATTGAAACAGGTACATAATATTGTATTTGAGTTTTCTAAGAGTTCATTTGTATATGCTATTTATATTTTCTTTTTCTTTAAGCTTATTTATTTATTTTGTGTGAAAAGAGGGAAGGCCAGAGAGAGAGAGGGAGAGGGAGAGAGAGAATCCCAAGCAGGTTCTACACTATCAGGGCAGAGCTGGATGTGGGGTTTGAACTTGCCAACCACAAGATCATGACCTTAGTGAAAATCACGAGTTGGTCACTCAACCAACTGAGTCACCCAGATACCCCATACAGTGCTTTATATTTCAATTTGGCATAAATAAAATTGAGATTCTGACAATGTAATTTATAAATTTATCCACGCCACTATATATGTTGGTTCTATTAAAATGTATTTTTAGATGTTATCACAAAACATTACTGCCATCTTTAAAAAATAGAGTTTGATTGATTTGGAAGTTCCCAGGTCACTTTGAAAAGAATCTTTAGTAGTCTTTGGAAAGTAACATTTATAACAGCGTGAGACTCAAAGGAAGGGAACTCAGGGGAAACACATTCAGTACCTTCCAGGGCAACATGGATGCATACTGTGTGTGCTGCTTTCATCTCATTTCTTACTGCCATAGCCTTTTGAGGAAGGAAATAATGTATTCTTCATGGAAATAAAAGCAGAGAAGGTAGTGTAAGAAAGATGTACTTTGAGAACTAATTGAAGTGCTCATGAGGCAAGTTAATGCTTTTCTGTCAATAACTTGTGTGCAGATACAGAATGGCTTTTCATCCCCCCTCCCAAACTGGGATATATTGACTGAAAAAAACAAGAATTGTTCTGGTATTTTTATTTAAAACAATTTTTTTAATGTCTATTTATTTTTGAGAGAGAGAGAGAGACAGACAGAATGTGAGCAGGGGAGGGGCAGAGAGAGAGGGAGATACAGAATCCAAAGCAGGTTCCAGGCTCTGAGCTGTCAGCACAAAGCCAAACATGGGGTTCAAACCCACGAACCATGAGATCATGACTCGAGCTGAAGTCAGACGCTTAACCAACTGAGCCATCCTGGTGCCTCTGAATTGTTCTGGTATTTTTAAATATCAAAAATATTTTATGTGAGCTAATTAGCACAGTAAAGGAAAATCAAGATGAATCAGTAAGTCTATAGTCACATCAGAAGCTGGGTGTGTGGGGGCGCCTGGGTAGCTCAGTTGGTTAAGCATCTGACTTGGGCTCAGGTCACTATCTCATGGTTCATGAGTTCAAGCCCTGCATTGGTCTCACTGTTGTCAGCACAGAGCCCGCTTCAGATCCTCCGTCCCCTCCTTTCTCTGCACCTCCTCTGCTTTGTCTCTCAAAAAAAAAAAAAAAAAAAGGGGCGCCTGGGTGGCGCAGTCGGTTAAGCGTCCGACTTCAGCCAGGTCACGATCTCGCGGCCCGTGAGTTCGAGCCCCGCGTCAGGCGCTGGGCTGATGGCTCAGAGCCTGGAGCCTGTTTCCGATTCTGTGTCTCCCTCTCTCTCTGCCCCTCCCCCGTTCATTCTCTGTCTCTCTCTGTCCCAAAAATAAATAAACGTTGAAAAAAAAAAAACTAAAAACTTAAAAAAAAAAAAAGAAGCTGAGTGTGAGGAGTGCACTATGATGGGCACAGTGTTGGAAAGGGGTTGGAGCAGGCAGTGCCCAAAGAGTGCCTTTAAACCCTCTTGGGCTGTGGTGCAGTTGGTGTGGACGAGAGAGTTGAGAGATCCAATAGAGAGGAAGAAATCATTACCAGGATCAAGAGAGATTTGAACAGGGAAAGCTTGGAAACTGTTGGGATAAAGTCAGGAATAAGAAGCCTGATCTCTGAGGTGGGAAGCTGATCTGAAGTAGAGAACAGCATGTCATTGAGAATTTAATCAGGATTGAATAACTTATGGCAATTTATTTACAAAGTGACTCTGGCACTGAGAAATCTCATTACAAAATACAAAATAAATTTTGTTAAAAAAGAAGAAAAAAGAAATTTAAAAGAGGTTTGCCAAGTATATAGGTAGAAGTGGTATATAGTTTTTTTGTTTGTTTACTAGTGAGATTGAATTCTTTCCACACTTGTTTAAGCTAATTTTATTTTTTTCCCTTCAATTGAATCTAATGCCTTGTCTTTAGTAAATGTTATTAACCTGACCATACATTACATGTATTCTGGAGGGGTGTCAGTGGAGAAAGAAAAAGAAATAGGACAAATCCCTTATCTTAAAGCCATGTAGTTGGGTGCATGTGTAGAATAATGGGAAGGAGAGAAGGAAGACAATGGAGAAGGGGGTTCGGAGTGTTAAATGCAGACATACTTCGAAGCAGCTAGACTCAAATTTTCTGAACAGAACCACTGGTAAGTGGAACTTACATATCTCCTTTGAATTCTGTCCCAGTGGTCAATATTGGAGAATTATCTCTGGGTCTGGGGGCAGAAGAGCGGGCCAGATGGAAGATCCAATAAGCCCTTTGAGACTCAGTGAATGCTTTATAACATGCTTACCTGCTCGCTCATCAGTTAAAAATGTCAAGATAATTTCAGGTTTGACTTCTGATGAGATAAAACAGTGTTCTGCCAAAGAGGCCCTTTAAAGGGCTCACTTAGGGCTCTGATCTTCATTCAGGATGTGTGTTCACAGTGGATTCACCTAGGGCCATTGACTGAGGGTCTTTCCATGGTAGTGAAAGCAAGTTCTGCATTGAGTAGAGGAGACATTTTATCCTACATCGTGCCCTCCTTCTGGGCTTTGACGGTGTGCCCAACCTTCAGCAGGGAGAGTCAAGTTTGGTTACTTTCCTGCAGTCTTTGATTAATAAGCAGGACTGTTCATCCCTTTCACAATCATGTTAGTGACTTTCTCAAGGGCTCTCAATTGGAGAAATCAGCAGATGGCTGGGAAATACCCACCTGCTGTTTGCAGTCTGTATGAGACTTGTTAAGCTGATTCTCAAGTGGACAAGAGTAACCGCCATGCTACTTTATGCACATTTTCAAAATCCCTTTCTTTGCTCTTTGTTCAACTATCAAGTGGTTGAATGGCTTAAGTGAAATATTTTGCAGTTACTTCTCTGAGATAAAATTGGCTAGACACTTATTATGTGAAGACAGAATTATATTACAGACTCACTGGTGATAATGTGGATATGAGACTTGATACATCTTCCAGAATATGGAAGTTAGCCCATCTATCCATCATGCTCTGAATTAAGAATTGTATAGTGAAGACAGCACCTAGATTCTTTTACTGAATGTCTCATTTGTTTACTGCCAGGGTGATTCTGGGTTTTCCAACAAACTACTCTAAATTATAGTTTCCTCCAGTCTGCAAAATGGGGATGAAAAACAGCACACAGCATACTTCTCTGGGTTATTGTGAATATCCAAGAAGATTGCATGCATGAAAGAATTTACAACCTATAAATATGATAGAGGACTTATTGTCAATCAGTGGCACATGCAGATCACCAAGGATGTTTCTAATACAGCTCTGGGTGCTTTGGAAGCTACAAAAGAGATAAAAATGTGGTTACTGTCCTCAGTGTTTGAATGGTGCAGAAAACTGAGAGCAGCATAAAACAGTATCTAATCAAGACCTAAGGGGCTCCTGCAAAAGAAGTGCCATTAGAGTTTAGAGGAGAATGAAAAGAGCAAAGGTCAATGTGCAGACTGACAACAGTAGGAAGGAGGTAGGCGTTGAGTTGCACTTTGATAAAGGAAAGCATGAAGTTGATAGGACTGGTATTAAAAGAAGCTGAAAATAATTTAAAATTCTAAGTTCAACCCCTTTCCAAAAATGTATTTTGCCTACTAAATTCACTGTCAAACTACTTATTTATAAATTACCCCCTTTCTAAACCCTAGGGACTCTTCTCTGACCCTCCCTAATGGAGTGGATCATTCTCCGTTAGTGGTTCCTATCTTTATGAAATACATGTTTACGTTACTGAAAGTATCTCATTGTGTGAAAACAGCAGTGTGATTAAGTACCATTTTTTAAATGAGACAGACCTAGGTTGTAGTTTCAGTTTTACTGCTAAGTGGTTCTCTGACTTTGGGCAAATCATTTACCCTTGACCATTTGAGCAAGGACTCAGGTCTTTGATCTGTTGGCCAGAGATGACAGTGACAAGATTCTGAACATTATTAAATAGGGAGTAGGGTCTCAGTGAGTCCTGTGTACAGTGATCTGTTGCCCTTATTAGATGGTGTGGTGCTCTCATCATGCCCATGGAAGATACCTGATAAGTATTTGAACCAAAATGAGCATTCATGACGGAGAAGACATTTTAGGAAATGGCAGCCACATACGTACAGAAATGGAAATAGAGATTATCTATCTGAATAACAGTGGGAAGGGAGAGATAGTGAGATAATTCCTCTAATTTGGTCAGAGGAAAGATTTATGTAGGGGAATAAATTATCCTCGATGGATTGTTGGGGCCCAAGTAGAGGAAGACCAGGTGAAGGAATTTGAATTTGATGTGGTGGACGATAGGGAGTCATAGCTTTTTGAAGGTGAGTGACATCATGAAAATGATGAGTAAATCCGTTAAGACTTTCATGATCCAATAGCAAATTACTTTTAGAATACTAGATATAATGGCCATTTCCTATGACCATTGATGATTGTAATTTTCTGCCACCTTCCTTGATTGTAAGAGGGATAAATCAGTAATTTTCTTTTCTTTCCAAGATTTTAAGGAAAAACAAACATTATTTTTCATACTAGACATGGCTGCATGGTGAGGATTCCTTTAAATCAGTGAAAGTACTCCTTCTGAACACATTGAAGGGTGTCTCAATGATAACGATTAATGACTTTAAAACATCCATAAATCTTTGAGGAATGAACAAACCACTATTAGAACCATATGTTGCTCTCATTCTTTGCATGGAACTTCTATGAAAGTCACTAGGAGTTCAGTGGAATGATGACGACAAGCATATGGCACCGGATCTGAACTAAATTAATAACAGTATGAAAACACAGCTAAATAGTGATAATCCCCTTGTTATCCAGCTTTTCTCTTTTCCAGACAACTTCATGGTGTACAGTTAAGCACTGAAAAGACACTTGTTAAATGGGGAGAACTGATGTGTGCGAGAAGAAGCCATGTGGTGTATCTTTTGAAACAAGCTGAAGAGGCAGCGATTTGGGGCTTCTTTGGACAGGACTGCTATGGAGTCAGTTAGAGATCAAAACGGAGCCTAAACCTGACTATGCTTGAGGCGCTGCATCTGGCTCTGTCCCACACTGTTGCCATAGTCACCCATCTCCTAGCAACGATGAATAGCATTTTCATGTCTCTTAAGTGACAAAGCATGTGAGTAAAACATATAAACGTAATTACAATAGACTAATAATCTGAGCGGTTACCTCATGATTAAAGTTCACTGTGAAGATCTATATGAATATTTGGTTTCCTGATTTGATCTCTCCTGGCATGGGTTTTGATAAGAAAATGCCTTGGCTCAAATTGAGGCAGCCCAACAGTGTGCTTTTGAATATAATGACCACAAATATCACTATATAGAACATGATAAAGGAGAACTTGTTTTTTAAAAAGTGAAAAAGCACTCAGTTTGAATAACCTGATCATCACTATCTAGAAATCTGAGTAGAATGTCCTGGAGGTGGAAAAGCCCTGGCCTTGGGTCTGGGGAGATGGAATATTCCATCCTAACACATTCAGGCTCAAACAATCCATTAGCAGCCTTTGCCATGAGCAATGAGTCTCAATTGAGGTCACTAATCAGAAGCAGTAAAGAAGCAGAAACAAAGATTAAAGGAGAGGCTATATGCGTCATGCTTGTCCTTGAGGCAAAGTTAAAAACAAACTCTGTGGCACTTCTAAGGGGATCTTTAGTTGTTTATTTCTAAGTGTACCATATTTCTAATAATCTCTGTCTAAATATTCTGCCAGAAGAAATTCATTGAGATACCAGCCTCCTTTTTTTAAAAAAGGCATAGCCTTGAATTCTAATAAACCTTGCTATTACATTGACCTACGTGCATAAAATGAAAACTCAGGAGAGTTTAGACATCCACAGAGAAGTTACTAACAAAGACGTCAATGCCTATTTTCATTTTAAAATGGCATTTTGTGTATTATTTACAAGTGCTATCGGCTATCTCCCATGACCCACTCACTTCTTAAGAAATAAGAATATGTATGCCATGGTTTGAATACTGCTTTCCGGATTTTGTATCAGAACCTGTGCATTTGGCAAATGTCAATGAAAGATGTATTCTGTGGGAAGTGGATTCAGCAATGTCACTGAGAGATTTCGCTTGAGGGGAAGTAGAACGTCAAAACAATGTCTCCAAGATGAAATAAATAATCTCCACACCTAGGCAGGCCATTATAATGTGTTTACACATGGCATGCAGAGTGAGTTTAGCTACGCTAACTGCTTTGTGAAAGGAAAATCCTCCCAAAATTAAATAATCAAAGAAGATAGGTGAGTGCTGATTTTGTGAAATAAACAGTGATTGAGGAAAGAAGAAAAACCAGCAGGTCTCAGCGTGAAGCAAATTAATTCATGTTGGAGATTTACTCTCCTGAAGAAATTAAATTGCCCACTTCCTAATCAGTACAGTTCTTGGCCTGCTGTTTCTTTCTCTTTCTTCCTAAATTTGTTTCATGTTAGAGCTCCTTAATTTTTCACTCCACTATTTTGGAAATTACAATTCGAAGCTCCAGTTCTTTGTGTGGTTCTGTGAAGTCTGGCACTCAGTTCCTCTACCATACATTGGTTTTGAAAAAGAAAATTCCTTTCCAGTCATCTTATTTATTTATTTCATTTGCCTCTGCTCCACAGGAGAATGTAAAGAGCCACCACGGCTAGTATATCTCTTCTGTGTTATAATGGCTTAAGCGTGTTTTCATTATGCTAATTTGAAATCACCGAAGGAAAACCATATCTTAGTGTTCATTCAGAGTGTATAGCTGCTCAATGTAAATACAGATTGTTGGGTTCTTTCCCTATTCTTCTCATCCTGTAGCAAAAGGAAAAAAAAAAAGCACAAACTGTTGTTCTTCCAGTTAAATCTGCACACAGAGAAAGATGTCAACACACATTAAAACTGAAACCACATTTGAGAAGACACACAGAACTTTGCAAATGCCACTGCTGTTTATAGAGCTTTGAGCTGGAGGGGATATCATATGTTTTTCAATCTGTTTTTTTTTTTTTACTCTGCTGCTGCCTTAAAATAAACCATATAATTTTTGTACTTGGCCTTATAACGTGAGTTATGGCACCAGTCTGTTGTGATTCATTTGCTAAAATATTCCAGTGATGAATGTCTCTTCCTTCCTGTAATAACTGTTGTGGTATTGCTTTTGCCTAATGGAAGCCATTGTGTCTCTTGGAGGGCTGACAAGTAGGAAAGGGCAGCTCTGTGGCACCAGCACTGGATGATAATCAAAGCTGGTGAGACTTCATCGGAATCCTGTCTTCCCTACAGGCACAGTTGGCTGGTGGGAAAGTTCCATTGGCACCACCTGCATACCAACTTTGATTTCAAATGGTGAGGCCAGAGTTTTAAAAGTAAGGTATTGGAATATGGCCATGCCTTAGAGTTGAAGCCAATATTACACTTTATTTTCTAAGTTATGTGTATGAAAGTAGTTCTTGTGATGACTAACATGTCCGAGTGGTCTTCTTCTGCCTGACATAGCTGGATTTGGCTGTTCTGCAGAAAGGCGTAGGTCTGATATTAATACCTTTGGGGGCATTAATTATAGCTTCTTGTAACCATCAGAAGACAAAAGTGCTATCCTGAATAATTAAACAGCTGGGTTACTGCTGGATATTCAAATTATTAAAGGCAAGAGTGACACTTTTTTGGGCTTTTAGTGGAAATTGAGTCTGTTGCTGCTACTATAGTTTGAAGGTGTTTTAATATTGTAAAAGATCATCCTCCTGACATGAGATGGTGGAGGGGAGGCATTACTTGAAGAATGAGTGTGGAGTAGTGACATAAAAAAATCTAAGTCAGAAAAGACTCTGTCAGCATTACCTGAGAGGTTTTGGGGTCAAGGTTGGGGGGGAATATATAAATGTATAAGATAGGAATGATCTTTTGCCGAATAATCTAAAAAGGAGCAGTTCTCTGGTTTTAAATGGTGTCTGACCTGAGTCACTTGATGCATATTTCTGCTAAATGCAGTAGAGACCTCACCAAAAACTAAGATTATCAGAAAAGCTAATGTCAAAATCTGGGATACATTTCTTTAAAAAAATTTTTAGTGTT